>NC_137076.1:14702133-16081633 GCF_951640355.1 Cnephaeus nilssonii
CTGCCGGCACCTCCAGACAGGAAACCCCCGAGCCTCACGTGACCTCGGCACTCAGGGTCAGCAGCCTCCGCTAGTTCCGCCGAGGCGATGATGATTTTCTTGCCCAACTCTCCCTGCCAGGGAGGGGCTTCTCTCCGGCTGGCTCTTCCATCACACTGAGCCTGGCGCCAGGCCAAGCCAAACCTGTGTGTCAGTGAGCAGACAGCTGCCGATGGGGCTCTGAGGAGCGCCGTGACATCTCATTCTCCCCCACAAAATATCATCTCAGTTTGCCTGAAAGTTCACCATTAGTGACTCACGTCTTTGGGTTAAACATAGCCCTCCCTTTTCCATCGCAGCTGCTCTAGGAAAGGGTAACTCATTGAGTTCTTAGCATCCTGGAGTGAATGGGGCTAGAGAGGAGATCTCGGAGGCCGAGAGGAAAGCAGGAAGTGCAAGTGGAGAAGGAGACGAAGAGGAGGAAGGGAGGCTACTGAAAGAGGAGACGAGACCCAAGAAAGGAACCGTGAGCGGCACCTCTGTCCCGGGCCGCCTGTCGCAGGTCATCGCTGTTCCACGATGACTCGGAGAAACCCCCTTATTCCGTACAGCGCCCTGTGAGTGACAAACCGCTTCCGTTTCCATCCTCACCGCTCTGCGAAGCAGAAAGAGGGAGGGTCATGTGCCCCAGGTACAGCTGAAGAGACTGAGGCTCCTGGGCTTTGGAGGACTTGCCCTCTGGCCAGTGAGCAGGAGAGCCAGCTCTCTCCACCGCCTTTGTACAGAACCTTTAAGGTACCCTCACGAGCTCACCTTCTTGCCAGTGCACCACAGTCCTCTGTTCAGAACGGGAGAGTCCCAGTAGAGGAACAAGAATGAAACAGTGCCAGGAAGGGTGTGGGGGACAGAAGGGAGAAATGCAAGGCATTTCAGGGGGGCAGGAAGCACACTCCACGTCCTAAAGTTCCCGCCTGAGACCCAACATGAAGAGAAGGCGTGGGTGAAGGCCAGAGCCCCCACTTGCTCACTAGTAACAAGCCTGATGCCAACAGCTGGCACGTCCCATGGGTCCTTCCACTGGCAGCTATACCTTCCCCCCAAGCATCCACACAACGGCCAGGACGCCTGAGGAGTGCTTTGCTGGCCTTGGGTGTGCGGAGGAGACCGTTCCAGACAGAGTGGGGTAAGCTGGACCCAGAAAGGTCCCCAGGGAGACAGAGGGAAGCAGGAAGAGACCCCAGGAGCTCTGCTAAGAGATCCCACAGACCCAGCCAGGGTTGCTCAGTGGTTGAGCATCGACCCATGAACTGAGAGTCATTGGTTTGATTCCCGGTCAGGACACATGCCCTGGTTGTGGGCTTGACCCCCAGTAGGGGGCATGCAGGAGGTGGCTGATCAATGATTCTCTCTCATCGATGTTTCTCTCTCTAAACCTCTCCCTTCTTCTCTCTGTAAAAATCAATTAAAAGGAAGGAAGGGAGGGAGGGAGGAAGGAAGGAAGGAAGGGAGGGAGGGAGGGAGGAAGGAAGGGGGGGGGAGAAAGGAAGGGAAGGAGGGAGGGAGGGAGGGAGAAAGAAAGGTCCCATAGGCTTCCGGGTTTTCCCGTTTCCCTCCTCTCCTTTCTCTGTTGCCACCTCTTTCTTCCCTGGAGTCATGGTCCTGTCTTCACTCTCCATCCCGCAGGAAGTGGTCTGTCTGCCATAGTGAGACCGTCCCCCGCCTCTTCCTCTTAACGAGCCAGGTTAAATACGCCGCAATCAGAGTAATAGCACACCTGGGCTGGTTCTCCAGCGACCTGCCTTTTGTACTGCAATAGGACATTAATAGCAATTATTCTGCTTTGTAATTGGAGCTTTAAATACTAATTCAAACAGCCAGAGGAAAACCAATTAGTGCTAATTTATCTCTATGTGTTTTCCAGAGCTGGTGTCTGTCACACTGTGAAGAAATAGGTTGGTAATTAGTACAGTTGGGTGGTAGATAGAAGTAATTATCAGATTCTTTCATTTTTCTTTGGAAAAAAAAATGGGTAGGGGGTGGGGAAAGCCAAGATAGGTTCTGTTAAGTCTTTGTTCCCTTGAGATTTAAAGAAAGGGCCCAGGTTAGCTCTGAGGTCCCAGCCCTCAGCACCTGACCTGTCCAGGCATTTCTGAGAGACAGGTGGGCCCCCGTAGAAGTGCCTTGAAGGCCTCAACCAGGCCCCTCCCACCGACAGGCTCACAAAAGTACCACCAGCAACAGAACAGTAATCAGCATTCTGGTTTGTCTGGGGAAAGGTTTGTGAGCCCCAAACCACTGAGCACAGGGGACAGGGGACCGTGGGGCCTGGGTCCCAGGCCCGCCTCTCAGTCTGCATCTGTGTGGCCTTGGCAGAGGCTCTGAACATCCGTCACCTCGTTTGCAAAATGGACAGACATGTAAGGATTGATTCAAATAAAACCATGTTTATAATGGGCCTAGAACCCAGTAATCATAGGTATAGGTTTATGAGTGCTTACCATCTGCCTGAGACTCTTCTAGAAGAATTTGCATTGTTATCTCTAACCCTCCAAGCTACACGGCTGATTCACCAGCTAGTTTACGTCCCTATTTCCTCTCCTGTCCTATCTGTCACCAGCTCTACAACTCAGGAGACATTTCACTGAGCCTCGGTCTCCTCACCTGTGGGATGGGGTAGTAATAGCACCCCCATTAGCGTTGTTGTGAAGGTTAAAGGAGACAATGATTTATAGACGCCCACAGCACAGTGGCCGGCATGGAGCAGGGGCTCCGTTGTCACTATCAATATTATTATATCATTTCATTCCACAAATTCTCTACTGAAAGAGGCAGCCGTGGTACTGAAGGAGCTTTTACTGACTAACGCATGGGACTTAACAAACGCCCGATGTGTCCGCACTGCTGCGGGAGCCCGCTCTCACCGTTCAGAGACGCGAGGCCAGCGCGCCCAGAGCAGCAGAAGTTGGGACAACAGTGGCTGTCACAGAGCTTCGCGGCTCACAAATGCTTTCGCGTGCATGGTTCCAATGCCTTCTCACAAGTGAGGGGGTTGAGAATTATTGGAACCCCATTTTACAGGTGGGAAAATGAGGCTCAGAGAATTTAAGGGACTTGCTCACGAGAGTGGTGGACTCAGAACCCGAACCCCGGCTTTTTGCTGCAAAACCCGCGTGGCACTCACTCAGATGCTTGAATGGGTGAATGAGTGCGCTTTCCACTGAACCCTATCACCTAAGCTGCCAACTGGTATGAGGTACCATTACATGAGGAGCAAGGCTGAGGAAGGAGAGGCGGGCGAGGCAGGGAAATCTTCAGGGCAGTGATGGGCAGTGACCGGGCTGGGCAGCTCCGCTCAGCCTGGACAAGGTCTAGTAATGTGTAAATTAGTAGGCGACATTGAGAATTGTGAGGCTGCATGTAATCATCTTGATGCACATCTGGCAACCCAGGCCATCTCCTGTTCTCACAGACCCCACCCCGCCCCCACAGGGGACCTGCCTGGACCCTGTAGGCATGTGAGGTACCCCCTCGGCCATATGAAAGAGCATATGAAGGTAGGGAAGGGGAGGAGGGTGTAGGGGATATGGCTTTGTCAAAGACCCATGGAGGGGCCTGAACACGGTATTTGAGATGGGGGAATAGACTGGTCTGGCAGCTCTGGAGGGTAAGTGCTGGGGAAGGGAGGGCCCTGGTTAATAAGGTGGCTTTGGCAACCACAGGGCAGAGGGCAGGGGTTTTTTATACGGTTTGTTTGTTTGTTTGTTTGTTTGTTTTGTTATTCCTCACCTGACGATATTTTTTCCATTGATTTTTAGAGAGAGTGGAAGGGAGGGGGAAAGACAGAGAAAGAAACATTGATGTGAAAGAGACACATCAGTTGATTGCCTCCCCCACATGCCCGGGCCAGAGCCGGGGATCAAGCCTGCAACCGAGGTACATGCCCTTGACCAAAATCGAACCCAAGACCCTTCAGCCCTGGGGGCTGGTGCTCTAACCACTGAGCAAACTGGCTAGGGCGAGAGGGCAGGTTTGACCAGCGCCACCTCCTACAGTTATTTACTGCCCCACAGAAGGAGCACCAGTCCAGGCTCCAAGGAAGGGAAGCCTTTTTCTAATCCCACGGGGCACCCACCGTATGCTGGCCAAACTGTGGGCTTCTCCCAGAGGGACGCCTGTGTTCTGTGGGCTAGCGGCTGCCCTTGATTTGACATGTTTCGAAGGCAGTGTTCAAAAAGGTTAGACTGGACAAGGTGGCAGGGTGGAGGAGTCAGAGAGACTGAGGAGGAGGGTGTAGATGAGGTGACAGAGGCAGGAATGGGAAGGCGTGGAAAGAAACAAAAAGGGCCCTAGCCAGTATGGCCCAGTGGATAGAGCGTCAGTCATGGACTGAAGGGTCCCGGGTTCAATTCCGGTCAAGGGCACGTACCTCAGTTGCAGGCTCCTCCCCGGCCAGGGCCCTGGTCAGGGTGCATGCAGGAGGCAACCAATCGATATGTTTCTCTCACATCAATATTTCTGTCTGTCTTTCCCTCTCTCTTCCACTCTCTCTGAAAATCAATGGCAAAAATATCCCGAGATACAAAAATATCCCACTTGTATCTGGGGTGCATGGCCAAGGGTGGGCTTCCTGAGGATTAAAAAAATAAAAATAACGAAGGAAGGAAGGAAGGAAGGAAGGAAGGAAGGAAGGAAGGAAGGAAGGAAGGAAGGAAGGAAGGAAGAAAGGAAGGAAGGAAGGAAAGGGTGTAGCTATGAAGCATGAACAAGGGACTAACTGGGCATGTGCCAAAATAATAATGATAGTTAGCTATGGTGGGATGAATTGTGGGTAATTTTAGGGTATTTTTCTTTTTGGTTGTTGATATTTTTCTGAATTTTCTGTACTGAGCACATTTCTCTTTTACACTAAGAAAAACAATGAAACTTAAAAAAAAAAGAAGGGACATATGCTAGAGACATTTTGAAGGAAGAACTGACAGAATTTGATAAGTGACTAGATAAGGGTGATGAATCAAAAATAACTCAGGTTTCAAGACTGGGTAATGGGGGAAATGATAGCGAAAAGGGGGAGTCAGAGAACGGGGACGATCCCTTCAACTTGAGGCTGTGCAGCCGAGCTGCTGGCAAGACGGCGGGGGTTGCAGGGTGTTCACGCAGCGGAGAGGGAGAACCGAGGCCCAGCGGGGAGAGGCTGTGCTCACAGGGCTGCAGGACAGCCTGGGGTCGCGCACGGAACTTGGGATCTCCTCACCGAAATGCTAAGTCCAGAGCCGCAGAAAGCCCCCAAGACTGGGCCCTGAGGCAGCCTTGGCCTAGTGGACCAGCCGAGGAGCATGGCCTGAGGAGGCCAGGACAGGACGCCAGGACAGACTTAATGCTGACCGACAGCCGTGCCAGGAGTGGAGGCCTGATGCCCTGCAGGTCGAGGCTACAGGAGACAGAGCACAATGGCTGGGAGGTCCCAGTGTCATTAGTGATGGCGATGTGAGGATGTAAAGTGAGGCAACTCCCTTCTGAAGGGTATGGGAACCATTTCCCACACTGAGAAGGAGCCCCTGAATTTTAGTTCCCAGCCAAGCTCCTCACCCCCAATTGTCCACAGATGCACTGCCCGTGCCCAGAAACCCATTCTGCCTGCTGCTGACTTGATGGTCTACAGAGGCTTTGGACTGCTGGAGTCTCGGAGACCAACCATCCCAGGTCCCGCAGACACCCTCTGGCCTCTAGAACCACTGCCTTGTATCTGGGGTGCACGGCCAAGGGTTGGCTTCCTGAGGCTCTGAGGGAAAAGGTGCATCCTGACTAGCGCCGCCCAGCGGCCAGCGGCGAACCTGCCACCTCTTCCATGTGGGTCACCCCTCTCCAGGTCCCCATCAGCCCTGCACCAGCCCTGGAGCCCTCACTGAACCACCATTGCCTTGAAGGCTCCGCATAGACTGAGCTTGAGGCCCCACCCGAGGCTGCGTCACTGTTTCCTTGGCAACTGAAGGGGTAGTTGAAAAGTAACTCACAAAGCAAACAACATGAGCTCCACATGGGTGACTGGGAGAGTCACCTCAGTATCATGGGCTATGGGTTAAGGGGTCTGCCTGGATCCTCTTTCTGAGGCTGTTCTGGGGGCTCCATGAGCCCCCCAAACCCCAGGCAAGGAGCACTTCACAACACAGGGCAGCATCCGTGCTCTTGCTCTGCTGGGAGTCGTGTTGCCAGGAGAAATGAGATTATCACCATTATCATGTGGAGGGTCCTGCCTCTGCACCCACGGGGCACTGATGAGGCTGAGCCACAGCCCCAAAAACTATCAGGAGGAGCCCAGAGCCACTGCCGAGTGCTCCTGGCCAGTCACTGCAGGGCAGTGCCTGACAGAAACGGGCTGATGTGACCCAGCGCTCCCAGGCTCCTACACTAGGTGTCCTCACCAAGGCCCTGGCACATTTGGGGAATTTTTAGTGGGTGCTGTAAGGAAAACACTGATGGGTGTGGACCTAAGATTCCAAAGGACTTTTCAAAAAAAAAGTTATCCTATATAATAATAGGCTAATATGCAAATCGACAGAATAGCGGAATGACTGGTCACTATGACACGCACTGGCCACCAGGGGGCAGACGCTCAATGCAGGAGCTGCCCCCTGGTGGTCAGTGCACTCCCACAGGGGGAGCACCACTCAGCCAGAAGCCAGGCTCATGGCTGGTGAGCGCAGCGGCGGTGGTGGGAGCCTCTCCTGCCTCCATGGCAGCGCTAAGGATGTCTGACTGACGGCTTAGGCCCACTTCCCACAGGGATCAGGCCTAAGCCATCAGTTGGACATCCCCCAAGGGCTCCCAGACTGTGAGAGGGCACAGGCTGGGGCTGAGGGACGCCCCCCCCCCCCAGTGCATGAATTTTGTGCACTGGGCCTCTAGTTACATTATAAATGTATGCGCCAAATACACAGGTCTGAAGTGTAAAACATCGTGGCTTTTACCCATTGTCTTAGTCAGTCTGGTCTGCGATAACAGAATACCATAGGCTGGGTGGCTTATAAACAACTGGCATGTATTTCTCACAGTCCTGGGGGCTGGAAGTCTGAGGTCAGGGTCCAGCAAGGTCAATTTCTCCTTGCGTGCTCACAAGAGGAGAGAAGCAAGCTCTCTTGTGACTCCCACAAGGGCACTAATCCAGTCATGAGGGCCCCACCTTTACAATCTAATCCTAATTACCTCCCAGAGGCCCCACTTCCTAATACATTGTGGGGGGTAGGGTTTCCACATATGCATATTGTGGGGACACAAACATTCAATTTATAACACATGTAACCATCACCAAGTTAAAGATGTGGAATCTTCCCGACGCACCAAAAGGCTCCCACCTGCCTCTCCCCAGTCAACATTCTCCCTCTCCCCCGCCCCGCAAGGCAACGTTATTCTGAGAGCTGTCACCTCAATTAGGCTTGTGGTTAAGCTCATGTAAATGGGCCCATAGAGTGGTAATCCTCTGTGTGTGGTTGCTTCACGGTGTGCTGTCCTGAGGGTCAACCCAGGTGTGGTAGAAGGCAGGGGTTCATTCTTTTCTTTTGCCACACGGTACACCCAGTGCTTCTAAATTTCTCCAGGGCTTTCACATCTGTGTTCTTCTCCCAGTCAGTGGCTTGCAGCTGTCATCTCCAGGCCACATGCCATGCAGACCTCCATGCCCAGGTTGTGCTCCGTTCTGGGGCGCACTTTTCTGTCCCACTAGAAAAACCACGTAGGAATGGGAGTGGGTATAATGATATCATGGGGATAACCTTGAATTCCCTCTAATTTACAAAAAAGGGGGGGGGATTATTCGAAAACAGTGGCACTTTATTATTAGTAACATATTTGTGATACATCTCACAACTGCTGGTACCACCCCAGGTGTCACAGCTTTTAGGCTGAGAACTGCTAGTCTAAGTGGTGTGAATTCAGGTAAAGGAAGGTCATTTCCTGTCCCCAAATATCTCTTTCCTCTACCCCACTGCTTCCCCTGAAACCCGCCCCCCTCCCCCCCCCACCCCCACCAGTGGATTTATTGTGCTTTGTCAAACAGCCCCAGGGTCCTCTTTTAAAATGCAAGAGCTCCTGAGGGGAGAGAATCCATTAAGCCCACTTACCTTAGTGTGACAGAAAGGGGGACTGGAAACTCCTGGCACCATGTGGGACACTTTTCCCACACTTCCTCTCTCCATCCCCACAGTGAGGTCATGAGGATGGTATTATTCTCCCCCATTTTGCAAATAAGGAAACTGAGGCTTGGGGAGATGAAATAACTAGCCTAAGGCCACACAGCCATTCTGTTGCAGAAGCAATCCTTCAAACCCAGTTTAGTCTCCTCTGAGGCCCTTGTTGAGACCCAAGTGGCTGGAGCGGGGGGCGGGGGCGCGGCGGATGCATTAGGCAACTATGAGCAAGGAGAGAGAGGACAAAGAAAGAAGATGCTGTGCCAAGGAGAAAAAGTGACACCTGGGCCATAAATCAAAGCATCAGAGGAAAAGGAGAGCACCTTCCTATTGGACTTCACATTCTCCCAGACACGGCCGCCCCAGAGCCAGTGGCACGTGTGCCATTGGAAGGTCTGTCCACCATCAGCACCAACGCGCACTCCGTTCCTGGAGACCACCAAGGCCAAGTGCAGGGATGCGTCACATACCAGGTCATGTCCCTACAGAGATGTGCAGAGGCATTCCCGTCTCTGAAGGGCCAGTTTTTTTCATGCACCTCTTGGGGTGCAGCAAAACGCTCATTTGGGAACTTCATGGAGCATGAACTCCATACCAAGCACCCCGTGTGCATGATTTCTCTACAGCAACCCTGGGGAAATGGGTGTTCTGAGGCCCCTCTGCAAGTGAGAAAGCTAGCGCTTAGAGAGTTAAGTGCATCTCCACGAGGCTGCAAACTCCATGAAGGCAGAGGCCAGTACCACCATGCCTGGCATATACTGGTACTGGTCCTGTTTCCTATCTGCCACTCAGAGGTGTATGGCAAGTGTGCCTGGCCCTGAAGAGAGCATGTCCTGATCACCAAATGGTCCCACTGAGACAGAGCTGGGCAGAGACCCAGTGCAGGATGAGGAAGGCCCGGCTCTGGGGAAGGAGACATGGGCTTTGGAAGGAAGAGGGTGCCTTTAATAAGTTCATCAAGGTGGGCCAAGGAGCTGCCAAATCTGTTGGTGGGAGGCAAGAGCTCTTCCTCAAAAAATAGCCCCTGCACTGCCCCTAATCCTGCCATGTATGTTTACTCCCTTGGCGGGGGGGGGGGGGGGGGTCCTTCAATGGTGAGGGTCAAATTACACGATTCACCAAACCCTCTCTGTGCCCAGCACTGTGTGACGCTGTGAGATACCAAAACAAACAGAATGCAGTGGCGTCGTCAGGGTCTAGAAAAGGAGAGTGCCAGCACATGATTGCTATGGGCTATGGAAACAACCCCGGGGGTGGGGCTAACATGTGAGAGGCACTCAGCGCCTGGCAGAAGCGCTCATCAGACATGCACACATACGCAGGTGCACGGGCCAGGGAGCTGGTATGTGATCCTGAAGCAGATGAGGAATCTTGTCGAAGGGGTTTTAGCAGGAGAGCAACAAAGTCAAATGTATTCCCTATGGTGCTAACTGTGGCAGCATCAGTGATGGGAAGGATGGACTTGCGGGGTAGGCAGTGGCACTGTCAACTAACGCATGCGTGCTGCAGGGTTCACGTGTCATTCACCAGCACTTAGCCTATCAGCTAATACCTTCGCAAAGAACCACCTGGACTTGAGAGACTGCAGGAGAAGGTGGGAGTCGGCCCCGGGGAGAAGGTGTGTCCCAGAGAAGCAGACACATAGGAAGGCAGCCTTCTCGATTTACTCAGGGTGGAAGGGCTATGCGTGTGCAACTGTGTGGGGGTGTGTGTGTGCACATGTGCACACACACAGATGCTTCCATGTGCAAACACATATATTGGATTCAAGAATGAGAATCAATAATATTGTAACAACTACATATGGTGCCAGGTGGATACTGGAATTACCGGATCACTTTGTAAACTATGCTGTACACCTGAAACTAACATAATATTGAATGTCAACGCAACTTTTAAAAACTGTGTTTTAATGAGGAGCTTAAAAAACACACACCCATATGTGGGCGCCCTTCACTCAGTGCAATCCCAGTTTCACTTAACAAGCTCATAGGCTGCTTGGGTAGCAGACACAGGCATGCCCTGGACTGAAGCTCAGATTTGCTGCCATTTTTCTTCAAATGATTTCACATGAGGAAAATGGGCCAGAAAAAGTTAAGTGAGGAGCATACAAAGAAACTGCTGGGCACTTCCCCTGGGGAAGAGAGGCTGCGCAGACAGCCGTAAGCTCTGGAGTGTTGACTGCGGGAGACGAGGGAGGGAGGCCCGCAGCAACCAGAGGGGTGGGCAGATGCCTTTCCGGACTTCTCCCCGCTCTCGAAGAAGATAAGTGTATCTTGGTCCATCTGAGCTTATAGCAGGGGTGGGGAACTGCCAGGGGCCATTTGTATATTTATAACAGCATTCTCGGGCCATAAAGTATCATCAACTTAAAAATTAGCCTGCCATGTTTGGTAGAACATTTAATTAACTCGTCCCTAATGCCTTGGCAGGGCCAGACCAAATGATTTCCAGTCCTTACATGGCTCGGAGGCCAGACGTTCCCCACCCCTGTACTATAACTGCCATAGACTGTGTGGCCTAAAAAGTAAATGTTTACTTCTCAGAAGTCCAAGACCAAGGTAGATCCAGTGTCTGGTGACAGCTACCTTCTCCTTGTACCCTCAAGTGGCCGAGAGAGCAGAGAGGAACCAAGCTCTCTCACATCATCCAATATAATAAAGAGGTAATATGCAAATTGACCCTCATGCCCTCACAAGATGGCCACCCCCATGTCATCACAAGATGGCTGCCACAAGATGGCCGCCCCCACATTGTCACAAGATGGCCGGCAGGGGAGGGCAGTTGCGGGGGACCAGGCCTGCAGGGGAGGGCATTTGGGGGTGACCAGGCCTGCAGGGGATAGCAGTTGGGGGCGATCAGGCTGGCAGGCAGAAGCAGGTTAGGAGCAATCAGGCAGGCAAGTGGTTAGGAGCCAGCAGTCCTGGATTGTGAGAGGGATGTCCGACCTGAGGGGTCCCAGCTTGGAGAGGGTGCAGGCTGGGCTGAGGGACACCCCCCCCCTCCAGTGCACAAATTTCGTGTACTGGGACTCTAGTATCTTATAAGGGCGCTAATCCCATCAGGAGAGCTCCACCCGCAGGACCTCATCACCTCCCAACCCCCACCTCCTACCATCATCATATGAACTGGAAGGGAGGGAACACGAACATTCATTCCCTCCCCCGGCTGTCCTTTGATTGCTTTGTCCTTGACCGTTCTTGCAAGAGAAGAGTTGCTCAGAGTTACTCTAAAGTGGAAAGAATTCTGGCGTGGGGTCGACCCCAGTTCCAGCCTGAACTGCAGGCAACCCTGTAATATTAGGTGAATTAAAAGCCCCCTTGGCCAAGGTTCCTCAGCATAAAACAAAGAGGATAGGAAATCTCTAATTCCTTCAGCTCCAAGAGCCCACACTTCTTTGATTTGGTGTCGGGAGAGGAAGGAAGACTGTGGTAGGGAAACAGGGCACCATTTTGCTTCCCAGAAGTGACTTCCTCTCTGGGCCCCTGCAGTCCCTTTTACTTTAGAGACATGATCCTTGGAGGCCTGGCCCAGAAGAAACCAGTGGGGTCCCTATCAGGCCACCCATCCCCATGGAACTTGGCCTTTTCCTCCCTGCAGGGCTGAGAACCTGACAGGCTAGGGCATCTCAAATTGATCATGCTTTTTCTCAACCATGGGCTGGGGCTGATGTCAGAAATACCCAGAAAAACCAATGGAGCAGAATCCTGGCTCCATCTGTAGATGGGCATTTTGAAGGACCACCCTGCATTTTTGCTGGAATGCCCCCTGCCGCATGGTGTTCCACCCCTCGTTGCTTTTATAGATAGATATTTATACACCTATAAATATCTCTTTCCCTGAGGGACAGTGAACTCGGCCAAATGGGAATTCAGTGTGATCCAGTGGAATATGTTACGAAGGAATTTCACCGGGGTGTGGAGCAGAGATTAGGTATTCAGGACATCACCTGGTTAATAAAAAATGGCACAGCTCCCAAGAACACATAAGATCTCCTTCCTTCCCCCCCCCCCCTTTAAATAACAAAGAGTGTATTTTTTCTCCCATTTTTGCCAACTCAAATTGAGATTTTTTAAAAATCCAAAACAATAAGCAAACTAATAGTAGGGGTTAAATAATTTGTTCAAGGGTGGGGAGTAGAGAGGAGATGGGGTTGGGAAAGAGGGTTGGAGGGGGACTGGAATCTGCCAGTAGCTGCAATAAATGTAGAATTATGCCTCAGGCATAATATATCAAAGAAAATATAATGCATCCAGCTTAAAACTAATGATTGCCATATAATTAGATGAGAAGCATTGTGCTATAAATGTGTATTCTTTAGCGTGCTGTGATTTTACTGTAAAAAGAGAGAGCGAGAAAGGAGACAGAAAAACACAGAGCCCAGCAACATACTATAAAAAGAACCTTCTGTTGACTTCTCTACTGTTTAGTATTCCTTGGCTGTTCTCCCTTGGGAGTGTGTAATTAGTACTTTATGAAGAGTACATTTAAAGCAGTTTAATATTCACCTCATTCAATCTGAAACAATGTGATCCATGCTTAGACAAATCAGTGCTCCTTGCTGACATAATCTGTCAGAACATTACCTCTGAAAAGACCTTTCAGGAGGCTTGGATGTTAATTAGTTGTCTATCATGTATAAACAGAGCAGCGAGCAGAAGGGGCTCCGACAGGCCAGAGGGATACGCTGGGAAATGCATTTTGTATGAACGCGGCTTGCAGGGGGGTCTCCGTGCTCTCCCCGCCTCCCCCACGTTCCCGCCTCCCCTGTGCCAGCAGCCACACGGGCTTTGGACTTCTTCTGGGCAAGGAAAGAGCTTTCTGCTTGGCTTCGAGGGGCACCGCCAGCCCCCAATCGGGACTGCGAACGCTAAAGGGGTTCCCCCCACACCACACCACCTCTGCCCCGGAGCCTGGCGCGCCCCAGGACAGGGCCACCTGCGCGGGGTGACAAGAAGCATGCCCTCACAGCCTATCTGGGCTTACTGGGAGGCTGCGAGCTTTGGGGCAGCAGGGTCCCTCGCCCTGTGGCTGAAGAGAGCCAGGAAGAGATGGAGAAGGGACATCCTGAAACGCATGTGCCTGCTCACCTGAAAGCTCAGCCCCCTGTAAACAGAGCTGCTCGCTGCTCGGGGCGAGACAGACTCACACTCAGGAAATTCAACACGCAACTTCCCTTCCAGCCCAGACCCACCGCGTGCTGGCCAGGCTCTGCGTCCATGGGCACGTGGGCCAGGCTCTGCCCGGGTGAGCTGCAGGGACTTGAACTAGCTCTCCTTCATTCTGGGCTGAGAATGCCTGCGTGTGAAATGCTTCCTGGCATGTTGGACATGCTTACTAAGGGTGGGTCAGGACATATTCTGCTGATCTTGCCAGGCCCGTGATTCCAAGATGGCATGGCAGCTGGCAGCAGGGACCTCCTTCCCCCCAAGGGTCAAGTGCCCCCCCTGTGCCCCTCAGCTGTCTCCCCCATAGGTCTTTCTTTCCCCACTCCCAGGCACCCCACTTTCCTTCAGTAACCTCAACACCCACAGCCTCTTTATTCAACATTCCTGCCAGAGGCGTCCACTGAGTACCTACTGTGTGCATCGCATTGTGTTACATTCTAGGGCAACAAAGATGATTAAGTTGTGGCCTCAGCGCCTGAGGCATTTACAGACACATAAACCAACCATTACAGTTTGAGGTAATTATAAGAGGTGTAAGGGAGGCAATGTAATTTAGTGGTTAGGAGGGAGGGCACTGGAGTCAAACCCCAACCTTACCACTTAACAGCTAGTGACCTTGGGCAGGTTATTTAGATGCTCTGGGCCTCCACTTCCTTCTCTGTAAAATTAAGGTATGAATATCTAACTCATAGGTTTTTTAATGTCAAATGAGATAATTCAGTAAAGCACCCAGTGCTCAACTCAAATAGTGCAACAATAGGAGCTCAATCAAAATGCCTGAAGGTGGAAGAGAGAGATACTAACTGTGCCTAGGTAGTCTTGGAGGGCTTCCTGGAGGAGGTGACATCTGAGCTGTGTATTGGAGGGCTAAGTTGAAGTTTAATAGGTAAAGAAGTGACAGAGGGCTTTCTAGATAAAGGAACAGCACATTACAGATGGGAGGGGGCACAGAGAGGAAAAGGATGTTTGAATACAAAGACCCTGTGGCCCTGTGCTCTGTGTCTTTACTGCTGGAATCATTGTCACAGCCTGGGAGGCTGGTCCCAGGTGAGCCCTTTAGAACCAGCCATGGGATGGTACAGGTGTACAGAAGGCAGGGCTCTGGGTTAGTGACGATGGATTATTCCGACAGCCTAGAAACCAGTGGCTCTGCCCTGAGTTCTCAGAAAGGAGAATTAAGATCTCAAACACCCCTGGCCTGGGTAGCCACCCAAAGCTGAACCCACAGCAGAGCTGGGTGCACAGGGAGGCAGCAGGACATGGCAGACGGCAGGACCACGGCGCTGGCCCATCTCACCCGCTCCAGCCCCTGCAGCATGAGCCCTAACCCTTCTGCATTGCCTGGGTCTGCTGCGGACAGCCCACAGCCTCCAGCACAGCCCCGGGACGCACAGGTCGCTTAGTCCATGGTCCCTTGAATTACTAATGAAAAGAGCTGGTTCTGGCCCACACCTTTTTCAGAACTGCTGTCCCTGTCTGGGTTTTCACTCGATAAAAAGCCAGGACTCAAGGGGTCCAGGAAGTCCACAGTTCCCTCTCAACAAAACCCTGGGCCTCCCTGGGTCTACATAGGGTCTCTTCTAGCCCTGCAGACTCCCAGCCCTCCTCCTGCCCAAGCCAGAGCTGGTGGGAGGTGGGGGGGTGGGCGGGGCGCCAGGTTTCCACCCCCCACACCTAGCCCCTCAACACAACCTCAGTTCTTCCTTTCCTCGTGAAACCCCAGACCTTTCCCTCCGAGGCAAGTCTTTGGTCACCTTATAAAATATCCCAGATGCTGAGAGAGTGCTACCCACCCCGCCACAGCAAGGACAGGGCGGGCCTGCCCAGGCCCTGTGTCCCCTCCCTCTCGCATCAAACAGTGACCATGGTGTCTGCTCCCATCCATCGGTGCCTGCTGGGAGGCAGGCACTTCGTGTGTGGTACTCTCTCACCAGCCCTCTGAAGCAGGCACCATTACGGCCATGAGGCAGAGAGTCCGAGGGAGGCTAAAGAAGTGGTTCGAAGGCATACAACCAGGCAGGTGGCAAACTGAGGTTCTGGGCCTTCTCTGTCTATTTCCAGTTCCCACCCACCCACCCACCCACCCATCCACCTTTACACTAACTAGACCAGGGGCAGCAACCCATAGGCCACAGGCCACATCAGCCTGTTTTTGGTGGACCTGTGAGCTAAGAATGGTTTTTACATTTTTGAAGAGTTGTAAGAAAAACAAACAAAGAGCATGTGACCACAATCATATGTGACCACAGGCCCCATTATTTACTACCCCGGCCTCAACAGCAAGTTTGCAGACCCTGCACTAGAGCCCATGGGACATTCAATTTGGTGCCAGACGTTGGGTAACTAGAGATGCCACGTGAAAAAGCCACACTAAGGAAGACTGACCTGTGACCAGGACTACCCTGCTGCGTGACCCAGAGCTCCAAACCCGTTTTTAAAAAGGTCTCATTAGAGATGAAATTGGGTGAAAGGGAACGCCAGTAGTTCCTCTCTGCTTAGTTTATGATGGCATATTTCCCACGCCGTGTCTGTTTCATGGAGTTAGTATCCCCATTTGTTTTGAGTGAAAAATGGAAAGGCTGAGAGGTGAAATGACTAATTTGGGGGCCCCAGGTGCATATTCTCCCCTGGTCCCATGACCTCAAGGCTAGGGTTCTGGCCATCGCACCGTAGCTGCGTCTGGGCCCCAGGACACCTGGGAGGGAAGCGGGGACCAGAGGCAGACGCGGGGCTGCAGGAGACCGGCCACACGGGGAGCAGCTGTGGTGACTGTTTAGTCCCTGCTGCCTCCCTCTTCTCATGAAGACTGGATTTGTACGCATCTCAGATTTCCTTTTCCAACACAAGCCTCTTGGAGCTGTTTCAGCCACTGAGTCACCCCTCAAGAACACCCCAATTTTCTTGATCTCGGGCGGGGGGGGGGGTGATTCTAGCTCACACCCATCGAGCTAAATAACAGTCCCAGTTCTCCTACCAGCTGGCTGTGTGACTAGGGCAGGCCACTGTCCCACTCTGTGCCTCCCTTTCCTCCCCAGGAAATGGAGTCAATGGTCCTCCCCTTTCCCCCCACCCGCACTCTCCCCCCGCCCCCCTTAGCCCACAGGGGCTGTGTGAGCGTGAATGAGATCATGTCTGTGTGCTGCTTGGCGGAAGGAAGCAGCAGGAGGAGTACAAGGTAGCATTATTTTCTGAGTCGAGTTGGGCAGCTGCCACGAAGTGGCTGTGATGCTTAAGCATTTCAAAGGCCTCTGAACTTCTCGGGAATGCTATGGGCAGGCAGTAAGTCAGAACCAGCTTGAGCTTCCGAGTCACTGGGCTATGAGATCAAGCCCAGCTCAGCCACTTCCCAGCTTCGGCAAACCACCCAGGCACTTTCGGCCTGTCTCCTCGCCTGTAAAATGGGAGCAATCCCAACGACCAAGGGCTGTTTGGTTAAGGGCTAAATAAATAATCTCTGGCAGTCATAATTATGAATGCTGTGGGCCCCGTCGGACTCTTCGTTGGGTTTCTCTATGAACTGCCTCCATGTAAGCGCAAACGCCCTCCACCCATGTGTCTCTCCGACAGCCTTCTGCAGCAGGGCTGGGCTGACTTACCAAGCACCTCCTGTGGGAAGAGAAACGTGGAGAACTGAGCTAGTGAGCACAGCCCCCTCCCAGGTGTTGCCCAGGCAGCTGGCGACCTGCAGGGCCAGGGGTGTAAGGCCAGGGGACTGGGTGAGGCCAGATGTTCCCTGCAGCCCTTCCCCCTTGGGGAGTGGTGGAGAGAGGCCCCGAGTTCTGAACCCAACAGTCCCAACCTCAGCAAGCCAAAACGCCCCGCCTGGCCGCTGTCCAAGGCAGCAGGCCACCGGATGGTAATGGCTCTTGGGGGCAGGCGTAAATGAACTCTCCTCCTGGCCTCTTTTTGTAGGGCAGGAAGGTGGGGGCTGGACGCACGTGGAACTGGTCTAAGTGGGGAGGACTGGTGATGGGGTGTGGTTGAGCTTGACGGAGTGAGGCCAGCAAGGAAGCTGAGAGATCCCTCCAGCAGAGGGGGTGAGAAGCAGCCACAAACTGGCCGAGGCCTCCTGCAGCTAACAGCAAAGCTGCCGAGCCAATCTGGCCCAGGCGCTCTGAATTAGTCACCAGTTTTGACAAGGAGTGAAGAGGGTTACATAACCGCCTCCCTCGCTCGCCATTGGCTCTCCTGAGCTGGGCTCTCCAGGTGAAGGGTCTGGGGCAGGCAGGGTCTGGGAGCCCCCCCCCCCCCCTCTAAGGTGTCCACACAAGCCCTTCCCAGGCCTGCGCCAGCCCTGCAGGGCCAGAAGGAGGCGCCAGCTGTTCACCTCCTGTCTGAGTCTCTGCTACCCGGCCTCCCAAACAAGCCCACGCTGGTCTTGCAACCCAGGACGTTAGTCCTTAGTAGGGAACATGCCCCAGACAAGGAATTAATGTTTCTCAGCTTAGTAGCGCTCTGAGCACTCCCAGCCCACTTCCCCTACTGAATTTATTATATGGCACCACCATAGTAACTATCAGTAAGCATTTGGTAAGCACCTTTGGTTGCGGCCCTGTTCAAGGCATTGTCGGGGCTACGAAGACGAGTAAGACACGGATGTGCAGCAGCAGAGGGGCTTGGGATTCTAAGTCCTTTCCTCCGAAGAGCAGGGCACTCTCTCCCGGAGGAGCGCGAAGCCACTGGCCATGAACCGGTGGGGGTCAGACTCAACCCCTCTGTGAGGATTGGAGTCACCAGCCTTGACCTGAGACGTACCAAGTACAGTGCAGGCTTCTCGTAACCAAATTTTCTTGCTTATTTATTCATTCCCCTGCACATGCCCGAATTACAAAAAAAGAGAAATGTTTCACAGTATTAACAATGGGTGATGGCGATGATGGTGATGATGACAATGACGAAAATAACGTTAGAGGCGAGTATCCATGTCCTGTTTTGGCCTCAAGCCCTTGGGACTTGAATCCTTCCTTCCTTCCCACTGGCACTTCTGTTACACTCCCTGGATAATGGGAAACAGGAGTAGAAGCTTGAGAAATTTAAGACTCATTCACACAGACCTTCTGGCTCCAAGCAGGACTCATCCATCCAGGAAGAGTCACTATGGCAGCGAGGGCTGGGAAAAAGAGTCAGCGAGTGGGAAGGGGCCTTCTCTGGCCTCTCCTCCCTTCCCCAAGCCTAAATTAAGGGAAAGTCCCTAGCCCAGACTCTCAGGGGACAGTGACAACATCAAGGGCCATATTTCCTACTCATCATCCTACCAGGTTTATGGCTGTTAACACTGGAAGAGATCTCAGAGGTCATCTAGTCCGGCTTTCCCATTGTACCGGTGGGAAAACTGAGGCCCAGAGAGTAGAAATGACTCGCCCATGGCCACAGCAGATCTGAGACTCAAACTCCCATCTCCTTTCATTACAATGTGAAAACCAGCCAGAGAGAGGTGATGGCGGCCGGGGGCGGGGGGCGGGGGGGGGGGTAGGGGTAGGGGATAGATGCGGGGGGAACCCTGGGCCCTCCCTACTTACAGAGCTCCATGTGATCCATAATTCCTGCCTCTCTGGCTCGACACCAGGAAGGTAACAGCTTTGCACAGAAGAAGGGGCAACTGCCCCAACTGCACATGCAAATGGTCATGATGCCGAGTCCCTGCATACGGTTTCTAGAACAATGAGCCCTTCCTCTCTCTCAGCTTCCTAGGAAAGAGCTAACAGGGGAAGCAAGCACGTTCCTGATAAAAGGCCACCCAGCTTCCATCTCCCAAATATCTCTCTGGGTGTCTTCGTGGGACAAAGTCTCACTGCAACACTTACAGCCAATTAGAAAAAATTACGGGATTAAATAGGAAACCTGGGGTCAGTCCGTTTGGGCCACACAATCATTTCCTCAACTCAATAAACATCTACAGCATCTCCTGTGTGGGGGCTCAGTTATGAAGGAGATAGGGTCTCTGATCCTAGTACACCTGCAGTCCAGAAGGTAGGAAGCCTTGGGGTCACCGAGAAGGGGAGACCATCCGTTTACTGGGGAGAGATGGGGTTGGCAGCTTTACTGGGGAGAGGTGGTGGGACACACAGGACCCTGGGCACTCTGGCGCCATGAAAAGCCAGAGCTCATCCTGAGCGGATGCAACCTGACCTGTGTGTTTCCATTTTCCACTTTGCCCTTTGTCCCTGCTCTCCTCCCGAGCTCAGCAACCCCTAGCTCCAGCCTCTATCTTCAGACTTCCTTTTTCCATCATTTTCCCTATTTGGGACCCAAACCCAGTCCACACCCCACCAGTGAGCCGGTAGACTGGGTGTAGAGGTTGTGGGGCGGGGCCCCACCAGACTCACCCGGACAGATGTGCTCTGTTCCCTGCACAGCTGTCCCAGCAACCCATCTGTACTCACTTCCTGCCTCCCAGCTCCAGCCCCTCACACCTCCACACAGGGGCGGGGAAGTCTGGCCCAAAAGCCAATGTTGAGGCCGCTGGCAGCACAGCAAAGCCTGTAGGCCAGGACCCTGGCTCCCGCCCGCCGCCACCCTCCACAGGAATGGGGGCCGGGGCAGGACTGCAGCAAGGTGGTCACTCTGGAGGGCTCTGCCTCGGAGGCCAACCTCAGCCTCTAGGCAGCTGTGGGAACTGCCCAGCTCTCCAGGTCTCCCCGCACCATTTGTCCGTGTGCGGTACACCAGCAATCCTGCAGACACGGGGCCGTTATTTCGTCAAGACTAAGAAGTCTGCTCTGCGCTTAGCTAGATGTTCTCCAAGGGAAGAAAAAAAAACTGTTTTTAAAAAAGAGTTTAATGCAAAAAGACGTCCCTGCTCAGAGTCTGTCCTCATGCCCCGGAATCGTTAGCGGCTCCCCCAGTTTCGACGCTGGGAGGTGGTGGGAATGGGAAATCGCCTGAGGAGGTGACTGCTCTGGAAAGCTGCATGTTTCTGGGGTGCTCAGCTCCCTCCTGGCTCCTCGGCAGGAGCGTGGGGACGGCGCAGGCGACTCTGCGGCTCCCAGGGGCCGAACACTCAACCCAGAGCCCGCTCTTTAAGCCTGTGTCCTACTGCATTGAAAGTTAGGCAGAATGATGATAAACTGTCCCCTTTGCCCGGAAACAGAAATGTCTCAGGACCGTGGTCGGCAAACTGCGGCTCGCGAGCCACACACGGCTCTTTGGCCTGGGCGAGTCTATTTTGAAGAAGCGGCGTTAGAAGAAGTTTAAGTTGAAAAAAAATTGGCTCTCAAAAGAAATTTCAATCGTTGTACTGTTGACATTTAGCTCTGTTGACTCATGAGTTTGCCGACCACTGTCTTAGGAGAATGTGCAAGGCCCAGAATCCTACATCTCCTGAACAGTGGGATTGTGGGGTGGCAACTGGCAGAAATGAGCCCCCCAAACAAGGGCTGGTGCCCAGAACAAGAGCTCACCCAACTGTCCAGGTGCAAGAGAGGCCTGCCTTTTAGATGAGGGCAAATTCCAGGTCACGTGCTCTCCACCACACCACAGACACGCAGCCTTGGATGGGGCTTTAGGTGAGGGCAGGGCTGGTCTTTCCGCCGGGCTTTCTGCTGGCGCTGATTCGGGTGTTTTTAAAACGCTCTTTTAAGATGAGCTTCCTCAGGGTGACCAGACAACCACACAGACTTGGGTGACTTTGTTTTCAAAGTGTTTTGTTAAGTATCTAAGGCAGAAAATGTCTTTCACAAAGATATAAACGGTCACCATTTTTCCACTCTGCAAATCTGGCCACCGTAACTGTGACGGAGTCCCTGCAATTCAGGTCCTAACCTGAAAACTCTGATCACCCGATAAGTCTGAGCCTACTATAACAGAGAGAGAGGATGGGTGAGTCGGTGGCTGATGACGAGAGGATGGATGCCAGCCGGGCAGGCAGGCTGAGAAGCCAGCAGCAGGCAGAGCCCCATCCTTGCGCGGGGCCTTTGAGGCAGGCTGCTAGGCAAAAGGAGGTGCTCCTTTGTTTTAAGAATGCTCCCATTTATGCTCGAAACATACCTGCGATATCAACCCAAAGCTTTCTTTAAATGCAAATATGTAGACAGAGAGGAGGGGGCCTCCTCCTCCAAGGCAAGGCTCCGTTCCACCAGCCCACCACCGACTGGGGTTTCTCTCTTCCTACTACAGATTTAAGGGAAAGGGAAAGTCCATGCTCACACATCCACCTAGATTCTTCCACTAGCTCATCACGACAGGGAAGACCTAGCCCTAGGATCGAAGAGATGTTCCTGAGTATCATACTCAAGGTGCCCAAGGCAACTGGGGCTCAGAGGGGAGGGACAGGGCTTCATGCTGAACACCCGCAAGGCCCACAAGTTGTCTCCGGGAACCCCAGAGGTCCCCAGGTCTCTCTTCATCTTGGGTCCTTAGTTCGGGGTGGCCGTCCTAGCCCACCCCAACCCTACCTGGAAGCAGGGGGCTTGACCTTGGAGCCCCTGTGGCACAGATCGCCTGGGACAGATTTCACAACCCAGCACAGAGTTTTACTACAAGTTTCAGACAAAGAAGGTGTGTCGGAGCCGAAAGCATGCTTCTGCCCGCTGTGTGGGCGTCGAGTTCAATACCTTCTTGTCAACACTTGAATGTGTTGAACATCACTCACAAGGGCATTCTTTAAGAAACCTATTAACTTAATTACCCAGGCATTTTTTTTTAATTTTTTTTTTTTTTGCTCTCTCTCCCCCTGTCCATGCATCTCATATAAAAATTTGGCTTTCTTCCTCTCTGAGATACTTTTGATGTAACTCCTCTCCCCTGGCACAATACCATCTTGTTTACTTCTCTACAGTTAGTCAGGGTGGCTGCGCTGTACAGACTGACTCCTTGGCTTAGGTCTTAGCATGGAAGGAAGTCCTGAGAGAGCAAAGTGGGACCCTCGGGATGGGGGAACGGGGCATCTGGCATCCTCCTTCCCAACTGCCCAGCAAGAGTGGAAATGTGGAGGATAACAGCAGTGAAGGAACAAGCCGAGGTCTACCAGGGTAAGCCCCTCCTTCCTACAGAAGGTGAGAGAGGAGTCACCAGAGATTCAGGTCAATCAACAGTCATTTATTAAATACCAGCCATGTGCCCAGAACTATCCACCTGGATTTTGGAAGAAGAGAAACTTCCAAATTCCAGCTCCATTGCCCATTCAAGACCCTGGGCAGAAAAAAAGAAGAGTTAATTTGTTATAAATTATCTCACACTAGGAATCAGTAAAATGAGGTTCTAGACCCTATAAGTCAGGGTGGGGAAACTTTTTTTCTGCCAGGGTCCATTTGGGCACTTATAATATCATCTGTGGGCCATCAAAATTATCAACTTAAAAATGAGCCTGCTGTATTTGGTCAAACATTTAATCAACTCACCCTCATGCCTTGGCAGGGCCAGACCAAATGACTTCGCGGGCCTTATACGGCCCTCCGGCTGGACGTTCCCCACCCCCGCCAAAGTGGTCCTGTGGTGCCGGGGCCCGGCATGGTTTGGTCAGTAAAATGCAGAGGGTGGGCCTCGCTAAGGGATTCCCAGACCCCCTTCAGATCTCAGCATCCATGGCTCCCCTGGGCTTCCACAGCTGTCTGCAGCTGCCCAACTCTATGGGGAATCTGATCAAGGAAGGGAAGGCATGGCAATGTTCAGACCAAGAGGCAAATGGGGATCATCCTGGAGAGGGGTAGGCTGCCTTTGGTGTCCATGCCCTGGATAGTGACTCCCCTGTCCAGGGAGAGAGGAGACAGAAAGAGGCCGGGGCTGGGGAAGCCATGGCTTCCACCTTCTAGCAGGGTAGGGAGAGATTCCAGGAAGATAGCTGTGCTCCTACGTCTGACATTACATAGAGGGGGCCTCTTGTCCACAGATTTAAGCAAAAAGAGTGACACAGAGGCCCCAGAGATGTGGGGGGGGGGGAGGGAGGTGCCAACCAGCCAGACCTCAGGCTCTCACTCACTGTACTGTGGGAAATCTGGCGGCAGCTATAATGATGGAGGAACACACCCCATGGCTTTCTTGCCAAGACCATGCGTAACTGAAGAGCAACTTGCAGACCTTTCCAACTATCCCCACTCTCATACCTACTTCCAGGGAAGTGAAAACCCTGGAGCAAATTCAGAAAGCCCAACAGAGCTCTGTGGGGTACCACCTTCTATACCCACCCAACAGCAGGCCTCCTCAAACTTTCAATGGACCAATGTAGGCCCGCAGAACCAAGAGACATTGATGTGGTGAGTCCTCTGCGTGGAATTACAGAGAAGGGACCCAACGGGTCCTCTGGTCCAGCTCCCTGCCTCCAGGCTGGTCTGCTTCTAAATCACTCACTTGTAGAGGCCTCTCTGTTCTCCTGGAGTGTACAGTGATGGCAGAGAAAGACTTAGGGTGCAGTCAGAGCCCCATAGCTTCCAGGCAGGGCCCTCTTTTCCTGGGAAACTCTTGCTTGTGGGGAACCCCAAGACTACCTGAAGTTGTTTCCACCCACCTGTCTGACTCAGGGCTGATTAAAGCCTGGTGACCTCTGATTCACACACACACACACACACACACACACACACACACACACACAGTCCTCCCTCATCCCAGAGACCACCTCCATCTGCGTGCAGTCTAGTGCAGAAGAACGCTGGGGAGGGGCAGAGCTGCTGGAGGACTGGGATTTGACCCTAAGCACCTTAAAGTTGGGAAATTAGGATCACAAGCCCTCAGTGCCCTCTCCCCCAAGGCATCTAGCATGCAGTTTCGCTCTGATGCAACTCTCCGCCAGGCGGGTTCTATAACCTGAGATCCCTGGAGGCTTGGGCACCTTCCGGGGCAGACGAGAAGGCAGCCTCTTCTCTCTGTTGGTCATGTCCCTCCGACCTCAGCCACAGGCTTGGAGCCTCCATCACACTCAAGGAGCCTAAGAACAGCCCTCTCGTGGGGAATCTCCCCCTTCTTCCTGATGTGTGTGGGGGGCGGGATCTGCAGCAGAGGCTTGGACAGGGGCAAAGCAGCAAAGGTTAATTGATCTCCCTTTCGCACACAGTGTAGTTAGTGTGTGCAGTGGGTCCAAGTTGTCCAAGTTGACTAAGCGGCGAAACATTGCATAAGCCAGGGTCCTGGTCCTGGCGAAGCCCCTCCTCCTGCCTCCACCCAAGCTGGAACAGACATCCTTCCAGTGCCAGGGCCCACAGCTCTGCGGGGAGCATGCACATGCGCGCGCACACACTTACACATTCCCTACGAAAGCCCCGGGGGCCTCTGTGGGAAGGCTTTCCGGGATACTTTTATGGCAAAAGAGGAAGTCTGGGGCATCATTGGAACAGCCTGGAGCCAGGGAGCAGGCAAACGCTGCCAACAGTGTAGTCAGGCTGCAACCTCCCTAATGACAGAGCCTTTAACCCTTTTCTTCACCCCAGGATGCTGTCAGGCTTGATAAGCAGGATCCCCTGGGATCTCACTACTGTCCCTCATAGCCCCCTTCCCAGGCGTGCAGACATATCTATACACACACACACTGCCTGTCCTGCTGCTCCAACTGACTCACCTGATCTGATCAGAGCAGTCTGTGACCCAAAGAAGCATGGGACTTAGAGCTGAAAGGAAGCCTGGAAGCTTGCAAGAAATTATCCTCATTATTTTACAGAAGCGGCCACTGAGTCTCACAGATCCAGTGGCAAGGGTCACCTAGCTCCAGGCCTCTAGGGTCTCTCACAAGCTGCAGATCAGGATACTGAGTAGAAAGGCATTTGGGGGAGGGGTCAGGGCCTCGACAGAGATCGGGGTGCCTCCAGGGATCTCCTGGGAGCCCAGCACTCAGTATCATTTAGAGCTCTGATGCCCAGTTCAGTGGCCACTAGTCTACTAAAATGAAAATCAATTAAAATGTAATGAAATGTTTAAAAATGCAGTTCCTTGGCAGCATTAGCTACACTGACGTGCTCAACAGTAGCCACCTGTGGCCAGCAGGTACTGTATGGGACGGTCAGAGCTAGAACATTGCTTCCGTCACAGAATGTTGTTGGAAGGTGCTGATCAGGAGGAGCAGACTTGGGGCTCAGATGGCCTGAAGGAGCTGTTTCCTGACAGAGGGCTGGGGTTCCCTGTGAAGAAGGGAGAGGAGGAGAGGGGTGCAGGGAAAGAGTCTGGAGAGAGGAGAGGTCAGAGGAGGAGGCTGGAATAAGACGGGAGGGGGAGGAGAAATCCGGTGGCTTTCCCCTGTGGCAGAGATCTAACCAACTGTCCCTAGTCCCGGGGGGCGTGACACTGTCCCCCAACCCTACTCCAAGAAGGGCCAGAAAACAGAATCACAGACCGGCAGCCAGGGCCTGCAGATACCACATCTGGGCGTTTCCAGACCTAAAAGCCCAACCTGTGCCCAGACTGATCAGCCCTTGTGCCCAGGGCTCTTCATCGCGCGGGATGGCTCCACAGCTGAGCATCTGGATTCCCAGAGAGGTGGCCCTGCTCCTTCCCACGGAGGCCACGGCAGGCAGGGATGACCCTGCAGCCCCTTCACAGGTCACTGCAGCAAACAAACAAATGTTTACAGGAAGGAAGGAAGGAAGGAAGGAAGGAAGGAAGGAAGGAAGGAAGGAAGGAAGGAAGGAAGGAAGGAAGGAAGAGGAATCTAGTGAAATGAGGCTGCTTCTCCTGCCACAAGTTGGGTGCATTTTTCAAGCCAGGGGACAGCACCTTGATGCAATTCCATAGACACGGAATCCATGTTGTCACTTTCTCCCACATTCTTCTAAGCAAACATGTGAGAGACAGCATTGAGCTGAGCAAAGAGAATTATGTCTGAAAATCACAATACCTGGGTTTAATTCCAGTTCCGCTGCCTAATGACTTGGACAAGTCGCTGCCCTCCCTCCGCCTCAGTTTCCTGCCTTGCGGGGCCGTTGGGATGACCAAGGGCACGAGTGGATGTGGATCGCATGGACCCGGCAGTGTGCGTGTCAGACCCTCCCCTCTGCCCCAGGCACTTCCTGCGAGCAGGAGATGGAGAAGTATGGGGACGGGATGCCCTGGAGGAGCCGCTGCGGTTCTAGCTCAAGTGGGGTTCGCACCACCGTAGAGCCAAGCCAGAGTGTGAAGGAGGAAGCGGTGGGAGAAGGGCTATCGAGGAAGGCATCATGGCAGAAGAGAAGCGTGAACCAGACCGGAAAAATAAGGAATGACAGCCTACACCCCTCTCAGACCTCCCCCATGGTCTCACTCAGAGTCCTCTCAGCTGGAGAAAGTGGCCTGTCCCTGTTCCCTGCCCCCAGGCCTGGCCATGACCCAGGAGAGTCTTGGGAAGGTCTAGACAGGTCTTTTAGCCCAATCTGAGCACATCAGGGGACTCCTGAGCAATTTCAGCAACGAGGATAGAAACCACCTCTTCTCTTCAGCATGGGTTTCCCTAACACAGCCCCTTCTGTTATGGTGTAGGCCAAAGAACGCTGGACTGTGGGTCGGGGGCTTAGGTCACGGGCCAGCACCCCTGGACCCCATTCCCAGACCTGCCTCCGATTGGGACTCTAATCTCAAGCAAGTCACTTCACCTCTTCAGGGCTGTGACCTCACCTGCAAATTGGGGGTGATCACCTCTGCCCTTTCTGCCTCCTTGTGAGGAGGATTAAATGACACAGTGGTGTCAAGTGCCCGAGACGGGGAGAGTGGAGAGTGCCCGACACCACGACACCGACACCACGTGTCTAGGACGGTGGTTGTAACTCTCTAACACCTGTCCCCCATGCTGAGTGACTCACCCTACCTGTTACTTCCCACTCTCCAAACCCAGGGTTTCAACCTGTGCCTCCCTGAGTGTTCCTTTCACTCTGTGCTGCCCAGGCTGAGAGGCTAAGTGGGACCTGGGGCAGTGCTTTTTCTGCCCTCCATTGTGAGGGGGCCATTACCTCTTAAGGGGAGGAAGGTGGGAGGTTCTTGGGATCCTCTGCCCTCCATGGACCCCAATTATCTACAGATGGCCTGGAGGCAGGGCTGGGCCTGCGCTCAGATGGGAACACCGAGGCTACAGGCTGACTCATTAATGAGTTTTTGCCACCGGCAGACCCTGTCCTGGTGGTCCGTGGCTCCTGCCCAAGCTCTGACCAGAAGAGCACAGTTAGGCCGCTCCGGAACTCTGGGGAAAGCAAACGAGGCTGTGTCTCCATCCTCAGGGGCTTGCGGACTCTGATTCTGCCCATCCCGCCTCCCCTGGATGCCGCCAGTCACCAAGACCTCCTGCAACTACCCAGGGGCTTGTCCGTGGCAAGGGGATTGTTTCTTTCCACTACACATTTTTATCCCAAGGGATTTCATGTTCCCCTGACCAATTCCTACAGTCAAATTGGGGTGGGGGTGGGGCTCAAAGAACAATTTGAGTTCCTCACTGAGTGAAGCCTGGGAACACAGGGGCAAGTATCTCTCTTAAAAAATCCTCCCGGCATAGCAGGTCACCCTGGCCTGCAGCCACAACACCCCAGGCTGTGATCTCACCAAGTTCCAGGAAGCCAAACAGGGTCAGGCTTGGCTAGTCCCCCAGCGGGAGACCTCCCAAGCAAAACACAGGTGTTGCTGGTGATTCAGCAGGCCAGTCCCTCCCTCCCTCCCGAGTCTAGGGCTTCTCAGGTGTTTGAGTTGAGGCTGGGATGATTCTGTGCGATCCTATCAGTCCCTGGGCAGGGGAAGGGGGCGTGGCGCCTCCAGCGGTGCTAAATGCTCTCTCTCTCTCTCTCTCTCTCTCTCTCTCTCTCTCTCTCTCTCTCTCTCTCTCTCTCTCTCTTTCTTTCTGCCACCACCACCACCACCACGTGTTACCAGTGTCGACACTGTTCTAAAGAATCAGGGTGTTCTTCCTCCCTCCCCATCCCTGCCCACTTCCTAAGGCTGCTCAGACAGCGACCTAAATTCCTGAGGCTGGTTCCAACAGATAAGAGCTGGAGGAGGAAAAGGCAGCCTCAGAGGGTCCTGGGACTCAGGGACCAACTGGCCCCTGCCCCTGCCCCAAACCGCTGGGGGGTGTGGCTCAGCCCCCAGGATGGTCCCTTCTGGTTTGGGAACAGGTGAGGATGAAAGGGGTCCATTAAGTGAGGGCGGTCATTAGCCTGTTTTATGAGCACACAGATATTCATTACACCCCAACCCCATCATTACAGGCTGCAGGGAGAGCTCGGGCCCTTTCTTTATTGCAGTAGAAACTGGGGTGTTTCTCCCCCAAAGGTTCTGCTTCTCTTCCCGTCAGGGGGACCTGCCCACAAGGTCAGCAGCCCCTAGGCCTCAATCTCACTCCCTTTCCTGGGCCTCCACCCCCAATCCTTCCTTCCTTCCCCAGGAGCCAAGCAGCCCAAGGGGAGGGTCAGGCAGCTCAAGGAGGAGATGATCAGGGCCTGGGGCTCCTTGGGAATGAGGAGGCCCTGAAAGAGCCCGGGGCCAGGTAGCTGGAGTCTGGGAATAGGGGCCTTTCCATCCCTCCCGTTCCCCTGCCTGGCACCACTCTTCTCGTGCCTCCTCCAGGAAGCCCTCCCTGCTCCCCAGACGCAGCCCTCCGTAAGAATTCTTCTTAGAACTCATCACACCTGTAATTACCTCTTTACTCTCGTGTCCCCACCCACACATGGCACAGTGCTTGGCACTTAGCAAGAGCTCAGGAGCCAGGGCAGGTGAACTGGGATAAAAAGAGGGGCTCTCCCCTAGCCCCGGTTGTCCTCTCTCTGCCTTTCCCCACAGTGGGAATGGCCTGATGGTCTGGCTGCTTTCTCAAGGCCATCGTCAGCCCGTAACTGGAAAGCAAACTACCTGCCATTGTCTACTCTAG
Source organism: Cnephaeus nilssonii (assembly GCF_951640355.1). Taxonomy (NCBI): domain Eukaryota; kingdom Metazoa; phylum Chordata; class Mammalia; order Chiroptera; family Vespertilionidae; genus Cnephaeus; species Cnephaeus nilssonii. The sequence goes on from NC_137076.1 coordinate 14,731,200, forward strand.
ACAGTGCCCCCACTTACCTCTAAATTTGATCCCTTCACGCAAATCTCATTGAGCAGCTAGTTGGATCTCTCCTTACCACCGGCCCTTCCTGCAGGGAACACCCAGTGACAGAGTCGAGCGAGTGGGGGCAAGCCCACTCCTCTAAAGCCAGCCCCTCAGGCATGACAGGCCGCAGGCTCAGGAGGCCGAGGAGGGGCGGGGCATGCCCTCTTCCCCATCAGGCCTGGAAGCCTCGGTAGTAACAGTTTGGAGCTCACTCCGCTGGTGCGGGCCACCACGGAGGCTGAACGCAGCGTGGGCAGACCCCACAGAGAGGAGCAGGACTGCGGAGCTGGCAGACTCATCAGCTGTCGTTTGCCTTCATTAAAGGCCCCTGGCTTGTGCACTGCAGCCCAGGACGCCAGGGCAATTCACTGCTCACCACAAAAAGTTCTGGGGAGAAGTTTGTGTCACCCCCCCCCCCCGGGCCATAGCCTAGGGAGGGGCCTGGCAGCCTAGAGTCCCAGACCCCTCGGGTGGAAGGCCCCTGCGGGCCAGCCCCGTGGGTGAGCACTGAAGGAGGCAAGCTGAGCCCCGGACCCAGAAGTCTGGGGAGTCAGCAACTGTGGAGCCCAAGGCCATGGGCCCTTGACCCCTTTGGGCTTCTTCCCTGCTGTCACCCTGTCCCCTTTCCTCCCATCTCCTCGTGACCCTGGGCACTGTCACCTGGAATTTCTGGGCCCTCCTCAAGGTTGTGCAAAGCTCATTTCAACACACTCTTGAGATGATGATGTTTCCGTGGGGCTGGAAGCCAAGCATTGCTACTGTCCCCAGCCCGGCTCCTCACCTGCCAGGAGGAAGGCGGGCGCCAGCTCCCGGGGCAGCCAGGGCCCTCGGCTCACGAACCTTCCCATTGGCCTACGGAGCCCAGCGGAGTGGCCCTTAACAGATGACCACCTACTAAAGGGGCAGCCTAGTGACCAGGTTCAGCGGCCTTGCCAGAGAGGGCCAGGCCTCCCCTCCTCTCCCCGGGGTTATGTCAGTCCCCAAGCATTCCAGAGGTGGATGGGACCCACTGTGAGGTCAGGGTGGAGTTTATTGAGCTCAGTCTCGGTTGTTGTTTTTTTTTTTTTCATTGTAATTGCCAAGCTCCCCAGATTGGCATTTGCCTGGCGGGCACTGTAAAAGGTGACACAACAGAATGAGAGCACGCCCTGGTTCCACTGACGTCTGTCTGTGTGGCCCTGGACCCGGCAGGCTGCTGGGGGGCCACATTCGCTATTCTCCTGGCCCAGGCCAAGGAGCTTGGCTTGGCACAGGCAGGCGGGGGCTCGAAGACCCACGGCGCGGGCCCTAGCGCGGCCAAGGCAGCTTGTCAGGATGGCAGCTTTGCTGAGGCATCTCTGAGGAGAGAAACCTGAGGACGTCTCTTGGCTGCAGGTCTCCTGCTGGGACCAGGACCCTAAAGCAGACCCTGACCCACAAACCTAGGCCACCTCGCACGCCCGCCTCTGGTCCGCAGGATACACAACAGAGCCTTTCTCTCTTGCCTCCTCCTTTCCCACGTCCCTAACTCCTGGGGAATGACCATTCCTCTCCTCAGATAGGGTTGGAAGTGCAGAGCGTGATCAGGAGAAGGGAGCACCAGTGGGTGTGTCAGCTCAAAATCCTTGATCCTCAGTCTTCCTTCCAGAAAGTCTCGTTCTCTCTCTCCCTGGAGCTCTATCAGCAGTGCACCCAGCTGTGGCCACACAGGTCCCCCGGGGGAGCGCTGCCTTGCCCAGCTCCAGAGGCTCAGAGGCTCAGACAGGGAGTAATGCCAAGAGTCACTGAGCTGGGGGTGCTTTCACAGCTCTAAGGAGGGGTGCAGGGAAGAGGATGTACACACCAGCCCTGGTGTCTCCTGGTCCTGGCCGAGCCCCAACCCCTCCAGCCTACCCACCTCCTCTGACCAGGAGCCTGACCAGTGGAATAATCTGAGTTGGGAGCTGGAGCACCTCAGGACCTACAGGTCAGCCAGGTCCTGCCCCAGGAAGGATGATGCCAAGGGTACTTCCGAGCCTGGAAGAGACCTGAAAGGGGACAGGGTCAGAGACAAAGCGTAGATGGGAACACCCCTGCCGCACGACAGGTCTAAGGAGGAGCCCCCTGCCCAATCCAGAGACCTGGGGCCACAGAGCAGGACTGTGGGGCAGTGCTTCTCAGGCCTTAAGGTGCATGGGAATGACCTCGGGTTCTGGTTAAAAGAAAGAATCTGGTTCACTAGGCCAGGGGTGGAGCCCTACGTTCTGCATTTCTAAAGAGCTCCCAGGTGCTGCTGCTCTGAGTAACAAGGGGCTGGGGCACTAGGACCAAGGTCACGCTCAGTCCCTCTGAAAAGACCAAGATGTGATCGGAACGAGATTTTGACTGTTTCTCCTTATTGTCACACTGTCTAAGGAGCATTGGGTTTCACTGAGCCTCCGAATCTTGCCAGCATCTTTTCTAGCTCAAAATTCTTGATCCCCAACCTTTCTTCCAAAAAGTCTCTCTCTCTCTCTCTCTCCCCTCCCTCCCTCCTTCCCTCCCTCTCTCTCTCCTTCCTTCCTTCCTTCCTTCCTTCCTTCCTTCCTTCCTTCCTTCCTTCCTTCCTTCCTTCCTTCCTTCCTTCCTTCCTTGGGCTTTTTGGTAGGGAAGGAGAAAGGAGGTCCAAAAGTATGGATTATGCTTTATCTCCTCACTAAAGCCGCGTATGGGAACCTAAATAGGATGAAGGAGGGAGACAAAGCAGAGAAGAGAGCCAGGGCCTGACTCCCACCACTCCTGCCAGCTTCCCCGAAGGAGGCATGGAGGGGCTCATGATTACTGGGCTCCCCTCCCTACTCCCTTCTCCCTCCTGTGGCCTGGGTCCTCCAGGGCCACCCACGTGTTAGATGGTGCACAGGAGGGCAGAGCGGCCAGAGACAATGGCCCTTTTCCTGGTTGGCCGTAGAGAGCAGGGTGGGAGGGGGTGGGAGGCTGAGGGGCGCCTCTCGGGCACAAAGGGAGGAGGTAGGAAGATTAGCAGGGCAGAAGGCAGAGGACACTGCTGAGCCAGGCGCTCTGAGAAGCAGTCGGTGGAGGTGTCTCTACGCCACAGAACCTGGGAGAGCCCCATGCAGTTCTCACAGCCCCTGGGAGCCGTCCAGACAACAGCGGCCCCCTGACGGTGTATGAGCCCTGGGGTACCACTTCCCAGGCCAGGGGGCGCTAGCGGGCCGCCGGGCCCCTTTGTCCAGTTGAAGTTGGGAAACCAAGGTCTGCTCAGGTCGCCTCCTCTCAGCTTATGGGTCCTCCCCAGTTCCTCCTGTCCTCTCCTGGGGTGGCAGCCACCCAGCCAGAAAGACCGCATGCTGGAGATGGAGGTGATAAGGGCCAGGCCTGAGGAGGCAGCCCTGCAGCTCTCTCCCCTCTGGTTGGGTCATAATTGCCTAAGCCCTGTTTGTTAGGGGGATTAGCTGCACCATTTCCTAATTGTTCTGCTGCTCCAAGGAGCGGGGAGCAGGCCAACCTGCAGCCTCCTGCTACCGCATGGGGAGGAGCGCAGGGTCGGAGAGGGGACAGGGTCGGGAGGAGTGCAGGGGCGCAGGGTCCAGGTGCTCCTGGGCGCTCCCGCTTCCAGCTCCCCCCAGGGCTCCCCCTTCCTCCTGCCTCCCCGCTGTTGGCGCTCAGACTCTGGGAGGTAACAGACCAGCTCAGCTCTTACTCACAGACCTCGGTCCTAATCAGTCATCTCCGTCCTGGTCCCCTGCCAGGGGCCTGGCGATTCCTTCCCACACCCGCCCTTCCCAATCCCACAGTCCGATCTGAGCCTCACCGCTGGCCTTTTCCCAAGTGCCCCCTCCCCTCATGTTCAGCCCTGACATGCCCACCAGCGAAAGGCTGCCTGGGAGAGGTGTGTGTGTGTGTGTGTGTGTGTGCACGCGCGCAATCGTGTCTGTATCTTATGTGTGTGACTGTATGTTTGAGTATATGCGTATGAGTCTAGGTGTGTGAGTGTGTATATGTGAGTGTATGTGTAACAGTGTACAAATGTGTGTAAATGTATCGTGTGTGAGGATGTGTATGTGAATGTATGTCTGAGTGTGTATGAGCATTATGAGTGCATATTTGAGAGCACTCATTATAAGAGCATGGGTGTCTGTGAACATGTGTTCATAAGTGTGTGAGCATGTGTGTTTGTGAACATGTGTGCGTGTGCATGTAAGTGTGTTATACGTGTGTGTGTATATGTGAGCATGAGTTTGACCTCTCGAGTGCTGTGTGAGTGTGAGCGTGTGTCTATGTGAGTGTGTAAATGTGTGAGGAGTAGCGAGTGTGATTCACCACTCTCCCCTTCTCTGGCCCCCACATCTCAGACCCAGTGAGCTGCAGCCTTGGTCTCCTTCCCTTCCTCTCCTTTCAGGAGCCCAGGCCTCCAGCTCCAGCTGCTCCTCTCTCACCCCTGCCACTCCCCACCCTTCCCCCCAGCTTTGGAAAAGTCTTGCCACTGTTTTTCTTCCTTGCTCCCACCACCAAGCCATTTTTAGCCAAGTTTCCACCTGACAGCAGAACAGGCAGCTTCTTCCTCCCTCGCCCAGGACCCTGTGTCTGACCCCTGTGGCTGGGCCCGCCCGAGCCCCCCCCCTCCTCCCAAGGATCTCTCTCCTGACCCTCCTCTAAGCCGCCTGTGTCCGTCACACTCTGTCTGTGCATGTGTGTGTCTCCATGGGGTAGGGGGGAGAGAAAGGAGCAAGGAGCAAGAGAAGGAAGGAGGCCGGGCTCAGATGGTGTCATTAGGAGATATTAATGCCCTTCATCAAGGCCTATTAATAAACATCATGTACCATGCACTCCACGCGCCGGGTGAGTGCAGACCCAGCAGGACGGGCCCCACATTCACAGCTGAGTAACCTCCCAGCCCACGGAGCCCACGGCACAGCCATTAGCCTCATGAGGCTGACCCTGCCAGGAGACTCCTTAGGCCCATCATGGCAAAAGAAAGCTCGCAGGATGAGTTCTGGCCACCAGGCTCCCTTCTCCCTCCGCTGAGCACGGGGAAGGGGAGCCATAATGACCCGTGCACTTGGACGGCACTGCGGGGCTTTAGAATATTTCATTTCCTAATTTCATCTTCGCAGCAACAGTGAGGAAAGCAGGGCAGGTATCGTTATCATGGCCACTTCATTGGAACAGAAACTGAGGTGCTGAGAAATTAAGTGTCTTGCCCAAAGTCATGTAGCTAATTGGTAATGACCCTGGACCCGAGCCCAGGCTGCCCTTTGGAACCGCTGTGTTAGCAGCTCAGTCCCTAATGGAGGGGGGCTGCTGCAACTGGATTTCCCTAGTTCTTGCAGCTGCCGGAAATCAGACCACGAAGCACAGCTTCTTTCAGGGGGCAGCGGGCCTCTGCCCTCCCAGTGTGGGGGCTCCTGTGGGTCCCTTAGCTTAGGGGAAAGTGTCCTGAATCGGGGGGGGGGGCGGCGGGGGGGGCAGAGTGAGCTCACTTGTGTAAAGATGCTGAATGGGGAATGCCTGCCGAAAGAGGTGATTTTCCTTTCTCTGTGTACTGGCCACTAATCTATAATAATAAAAGCATATGCTAATTAGACCGGACGTCCTTCCGGACGACCTTCCAGACAAAGCCACAGTTGGGGGGAGGCGAGGGGGCGGCTGAGGCAGAGGCGCCTGCCGCGGGCCAAGCCCCTTGCATGAATTTCGTGCATCGGGCCTCTAGTACATAAATATTAAACTACTGGCTCCTAAGGAGGTTTGAGCAGGTGGAAGCCTGAATGGCCATTCTTTTTATCTGTTTTTCAGCATTGCAGCCTGGTGCTTAGCAGGGTGCAAAATCGGTTATTCACTGTGACAGCCACAGTGGTGTTTAAAGGCACACAAGGTTTTCTCCATGTGTGTTTAAGAAGACAAGGACTCGTGTTTTCATAAAATCATTATCCAAAATAGTTAAGATAAAAGGAGTTGGGGAACTAAAAGTATCAGAGTCAAGAGATCAGGGAAGTGTGCCTATGAAGAATACCCAATTCCCTACAGAATTCCAGATACATGAGGCATTCCAGCAAACTGTTGTTGATGCTAAAAGCTTCAGCTTTTGTTCCTTGTACCTAGAAATGGCAGTCTTTAGTCTAAACTGACATTGATGCATAATAATTATACTTAGCTATCAACTCATGATACTTGCTCTCAACCTATCTTAATATTTCTTGTCTATTTCTAAATGGAACCGGTTTAATGAGACCAGGCATTGTGTTCTTTATTCCTTTTCTCCATCCCACCTTCCTCCTAACTCAACCTGAGAGCCACAGTCAGAGAATGGGTGACCTGCAACAGGCAAGGGTCAAAGAGGCGTGGGCTCCTGAGGTCCAAACCAGTCTCTGAGCTTCAGACCCTGAAAGTAACTCAGGCAAGTTTCCCCAAACAGGGGGTCAGATGGGAGTCCAACCAGTGCAGGCTCGAAGGGGAGCTGGGGCTCGAAGCTGGCACCTATGTGACCAGAACCTTGGGGACCCAGATGCATAGAAGAGAGTCGCATGTCCTTAAGGCAGTCGTCTCTATGTGGATAGTCCAGCGGAGTCTTTTTCCTACTAGTTTTATTTTTCCGTTTTTTAATTATTTTTTTTTTTACAATGAACACATCATACTTGAATGACCTGGGGGAATTTTTACAGTTTGTAAGGGGGAAGTTTGGGGGTTTGGGGATCATAGACTCACCTGCTCTGAGAGAGGCTACGGTGCTGGGGTTCAGCTCCACCCAGCTCTGACCTGCCTGTGCCCCAAAACCTGCCCACCCCCAGATCCTTTCTTGACCAGAGAGGCAGCTCCACCATCCCCTTCTGATGACGCTCCTGGGACATGGTTGCTGGGCATTTGAAAAACCAAACAGTTTCGCCCAGGGTCTATAGACCCAAAGTTTAGGTGGCTGACAGCTTTGATTCTCAGAAGTCAGAAGCAACCCCAGCCCACATTCCCAACCTTATCTTGCGCTTCTTCCAGACCCAACTGTTTTTTCACGGCTTGTTTACATATTTATATATTGCTTATGCAGTGTCAACTTAAGCTGCCCTTCCCCTCCCGTATCTTGTCCACTGGAAAACTGAAAAACCCCTGCACATCCTTCAAGGCCCAGGTAGAGTGTACAGCCTCCTTTCAACAGCTTTCCCTGGTTACTACCCCCACGCAGCTACAACTTCCTTCCTCTGTACTCCGCCGGCATTGTCTATAGCAGTGGTTCTCAACCTTTCTAATGCCGCGACCCTTTAATGCAGTTCCTCATGTTGTGGTGACCCCCAACCATAAAATTATTTTCATTGCTACTTCATAACTGTAATTTTGCTACTATTATGAATCATAATGTAAATATCTGTGTTTTCCGATGGTCTTAGGCTCTACAGCAGAGGTTCTCAACCTGTGGGTCTATAGACTTCAATTATTTAAGCCTATGACAGTTATTTCTTTGTCGATTTATCTGTCCGACTAGACCCTGAGATCCTCAATACCATAAAACGTGTCTCATTCATATTTCTCTCTCCAACACAGGGCTTCTCATTCATTTATTTCATTTATCGACCCATCTCCCCAGCCATGATTCCTTGGGGCCAAGTCTCTGCTAGATACTATCACATACACACAGGTGCAAGACAGCATGACTTACTTGGGAACACATGCACTTCCACATGGCCTAGAACAGAGGGCCTTGGGAAATCATGCCTCTTAACCCGGTGTCATGGAGTGTGGTGAAGCCCCTCCCGTGGGTAGCCGTGTACTCCAGGAAGCAGATCGTTCCCCCTCAGCCACAGCACACCCCACCCTATGTTGGCATCTGGAGATCTAGGGAAGTAGATCTGACGCCAAACTAGGAATCAAAATGCACAAGTCCTATTGCCAATTGGTGCCAAGATACCAGAATCTCCTGGCCATTGTTGGTGTATTCTAAAATCAATATTCACTGGTCTTGGCCCCCACTGCCCATGACGGTGCCAGGAAGAGGCCTATCCGGTCTTTGATGCTAACACTCCTTGAGGGAAACTGGTGCACAAATTGGCCGTCCTACATCCTGGTGTCTAGAAGCTCCCAGGAGGGCTCAGGTCTGTGCCTTCTCCTCACCACTTCCCACGGACTCCATTCCACCCACTGCAGTGGCTGGCCTTCCTTTTCCTGGCCCTGGGGCAAAAAAAAAAAAAAAAAGCAGCCATACGCTGAGTTGATCACAGCCTTTCCCTTGGAGCAGGCACTAGTCTCGGAGGCTGGGTCCTCTCCAGGCTGGTGGTAGCCCCCGGGGGCTCTCTGAGCGGGAGCTGTCAGTGCCTTCCACTCACTTAGCCCTGGTTAATTGCAGAACACACAGACTGCTGGGTAGCACTTTCCAATCCTGTGCCTTTTGCTGGCTCCTTTGCCACTTGGCAGCTTGCAGGCAGCTGTGCAAAACAGCAAGGAGCTTTCTCGTTCGGTGCCAGTGTCCCAGAGCCGGGAACTCTGTTTCTGTTTTTCCCTGTTTCTTCATCCCCCCGCCCCCACCGCCAAGTGCTCTGTTTTGCTCATTTCTCCCTCCACTCTCCCTTATCTCCGTGACTTCTTTCCGTACCTCACCTTTCAAGTTCAGGACTCTTCTGATGGGCCCCCTACCCAGAGGTCAAAAAGTGGAACTGCCCACTCTGACGGGTTTGCGGGCAGGCCGAAGTGATTGAATCCTCCTGTCCAGAGGAGGTGGGTAAAGAGATTAAATCATCTCCCTCAAACTCAAGGAAATGTGCAGCTGACCCTCCGCTTCGGGGGTCAGCAAGCCCAAGTACCTGGGGCCGTCACCAACACCCAGGTGGGCGGCCAGCTGCCTGTAGGTAATTGAAGCGAAATGAGGAAACGGGGCCGACCTTCCTGCTGGGCCCTGCGCTGAGCCAGGCCCCTTCCCCATCCACCAGACCTCACAAACCCGGCCACCATGTCTCAAAGAGCCCTTACCTACAGCAGCCCCAGGCCTGGGGAGGGAGGGGTGTCTCTGGACACTCAATTCTCAGAAAATGGAGCTGTCTGGCTAGCCCCATAGGGACAAGAAACAACAAATAGAAGTGACTTCTATCTAGTTGGCTTATCTGTTGGTAGTTCTCCAAGTGCTTAATATATCAGGGACCAATCCGCTCAGGGAACTCTGGGGCCTGGGCCGGCCAGGATAAGCAGGTTGGAAGTGGAGCTGGTAAGCACTGCCAGGGCAAAGGTCAGGGGACAGGCCAGGGCATCAACAATTGCCTGCTACCCCAACTACGTGCACAGCATCCTACAGGCTACAAAGATGGGCAGGGTGCAGCCCCTGCCCTTGAGAAGCTTCTCTGGCTTCTTTCAGTCAAATGGGGAGACCGATCTCTGCCCTTCCCATGCAAGGATGGCCGTGAGAGCCAGCGGTCGGACAGTGCCCTGCGGGGTAAGCACGGGAAGCTCGTTGCCAATGTAAGGTAATAGTGGTGGGGCCGGTGCCCGCTTCCAGCACTGTGCTCTTCCCTGGGCCCGAGACAAGTCCGTCGGAACAAGACCGCCTGCATCACCTTGGTCCGAGAATGGAGTTGCTACGACTATCGGTTGAGCCCCAACTTTTCTTAAGCATCTCACATGCCAGCTCCCAGCCATCTTGACGGAGAAGCAGTGGGTTCTGAGGCATCAGAGAGCTGGAGAGGAAATCTCATGATAAGGAGAGGAGTTGCCTTCTCCAGCTCCTCCATCCCTGACACCTTGAGGGCCCAGGACAACGCCCGAGCCCGAACACCTGGAGTGCGCCTGTCCTGACGGCCTGAAAAACCATCCTGGGCATGTCAGTGCTCTTGAGGATCAGAGAGCTGACTATTTCCCCAGGCCAGGGTGGATCAGTGGTTGAGTGTCCACCTATGAACCGAGAGGTCTCTGTTCGAGTCCCAATTCAGGGCACATGCCTAGGTTGTGGGTTCGATCCCCAGTAGGGGGTGTGCAGGGAGGCAGCCGATCAATGATTCTCTCTCATCGTTGATGTTTCTCTCTCTCCCTCTCCTTCTCCCTTCCTCTCCGAAATAAATAAAAATATTTTTTAAAAGAAAGCTATTTCTACAATTTCTGTAATTATTTCCTTTTTTAAACCTTACCATTTAGACAAGTTGCTTTTGAAAATGTCAACCTGTTTTAGGAGGATTTGTCTGCCAGGGTCCACCTTAAAGAGCAGCAGCATACCTGGGGGATAGGGGTGGGGGACCGGGTCAGGCAGCAGGATGAGCTCTCAGCAGCCCCTCCCCTCCTGCAGGCTCTCATTCCAAAGCTCTCTGCTCAGATGTAACAGATTTGGGGTCTGTCCCTCAAATGCTGGGCTCATCTTACACTCTCAGGGCACTTCCCTCGGCCCAGTCTCCTTGAGAATTTCTCAGAAGAATAGATTTCTCCCTCTGCCCTCTGGAAACACCCCTGCATTCCTTCCATCCCCAGAGATGTCCAGCTTTCAAAGGTGATCTCAGGCTAAATGTGATCTTGCAATCCACGAAGATGCTTTAGGAGAGTTCATGTTTCATAGAGATGCGGGGGCAACCATTTCCACCATAACCCCAGCCTTCCTGGTAGTATCTGTGTATTTTAATAATGGGATTTTTTTAAAGCCTCCTAGAGAAGTGATGGGATTGTCGTGATGGCATAGAAAAAGCACATACAAACAGACACACACACACACACACACACACACACACACACACACGGATGCAAACTAAAAAACAGCAACAACAAAAGCACAAGACAGCACTGCAGGTCAAAAGGCATGAGACCCTGAGTCAGTGGGTCTCAAAGGTCCAAGGGTCGAAGGCCCCTTCTTCCTAGAACATTCTGGGACTCTCCCATTTGCTCCTGCAGCTCTGGAGGAGTAGTTTGACCTCTTTGGGGCTCAACTTTCTCACCCTTTGAATTTGGTTTCCTAAGGCTCCTCCCAGATACCAGCCACACTGACCACACACTCCATCCTTCCTCAGAGCCTTCCTTCCCCGCTCCCCCTTCCATATGACAAGCTCCAGAGAGACCCGAAAAGCCTCTGAAGGCCATTGAAGCTCTCTGCTCAGGCCCCCCACCCCCACCCCCCGCAGCTGCCTCAGCTGAGCTTAGGTCAGCGGGCCCAGTGAAGGCGGCAGGAAGGGCTGCTGGCTTTACACAACAAGTCCCAGGGTTTGTGTGTGTCTGAGGAGCTGGCCCCAGCTGATGAGAAAAGACTCCCCAGAGGGGAAGGGAGGGGAGGAGAGCCTTCCCACCCTGACCAAGGCTGCAGATCAGACTTTCCACACTGCTCTGCACACTGACTCCCCGACCTTACGGTCCCAGCCCCCACCCCCGCCCTCCCGCTCCACACCGAGGAGAGAGGCCTGTTTATTACTCTGGGTGGGACCCAAGCCTGTGGGGAATTGAAAAGAAACAGCCAGCTTAGGTTGCTATTGTTTTATTTAAACAAACCGCTGGCTGGACTGACTTGGGAAGGAATGAGGGGGAGGCTGGGAGCTCAGAGCTGGGCTGGGCCTGGCCGGCCGGCTTCCCTGGGCTCAGCCCCCTTCTCTCGACCTTGCTAGGGCGGCCAGAGAGCTATTTCAGGAAAGTGGCTGCTAGGCCTCAGGCCTTAGCTCCTTTCCTAGGAGAGATGGGTATCGAGGAGCCTCCATTCCCCAACCCTGTCCCTCCATCCTGGTGCCCACGGCATCTCAGCCCCTGGCCCCACCTGGGCCTCATGCTAGCCCTGGATAAAGCAAGACCCAATACTGGGGGAGTCGGGGAGCTGAGCTGAGCGGGCCAAGGCAGAGGCAGACATGCTGAGCTGCGCTGAGGGACGGAATGTGAAGGCTGCCTGGATGCACCTGAGCAGGCAGGACTCGGGTGAGGGAGGCCGAAGGATGCCCAAGGAGAGAGTTCTCACCTGCGTGGGGTGAAGATAGCAAAGTGGGGAGGGGCCGAAGGCGGAGGGGTCCGTCCCTCTGGTCTCCCGCCCTTTCGCCACCCAAAGGACACCCAGCCCAAAGGAGAACAGTTGGTGGGCAAGCTGCAGCCAAAGGGAGAGGAGATGGGGGTCTCTAGAATAGGGGGCGGGGCTTTCGTTCTGAAGAAAAGCAAACCGCACTAGGGGTTGGGTCACTGAGCTGACCCTGAGATGTTTCCACAGAGAACTGAGGTGGAATCTCACACTCCCCCTCGGCGCCCCCTACTGCTCTTCCCCATCCCCCCACCACCACCCTGAGCACCCCCATCCCCCACCACTACCACCACCCAGGGAGGAGCAGGGGCTGCACCAGGAAGGGCCTGGTGGAAAGGTGTCCAGGGCACAGTTAGGTGTTGGCAGAATCCATGAAGAGCCTCGCTAATCACCGTCATTAAGGCTATAAAACCCCACACCTCGGGGCCGCAGGGCTCCCTGGCATGGCCCGGGGCCCCGAGCTGTGGCACGGACCCAGGAGCCGGGCTCCAGTCCCTTTCATCTGAGCATCTCCCAGTCCTGCACAAACATTAATTAGCACCCGCCCCCGGAATCGCCTCATTATCCCACAGACATTGAGCGGAGGGGAGAAGGGAGGGAAAGGAAAGAAAGGAGGGAAACTGAGGCCGTCCCAGCAGCCACAGACTCTTCCTGGAGAGTACGGGCTGAGTTCGGTGGAGGCTAGGGAAGAGGCTGCCTCGGAGTCAGGCCTCCTCCTCCCCTTCCTGGTTGTTCAGGCAGCCATTGGCCTCCTGTTCCGAGGCCCAAAGCCAGCCCGAAGGATGGTCTGGCTTAGCAAGCCTCTGAGGACTGTCAGCCCCTGCCTCAGATCTGGCCACACCGCACAAGCCGAGAGTGTGTCCTGTGCCTAGTCTGGGGGCGCAGATGGCAAGAGTGGGGCAGCCCATCAGGAAGTGTCCTCTTGGGTCTCTCCAGAGATCAGGGGCCCACCCCTCACCACCAGGCCATCCTCAGTTTGTCTGTCTGCCCCCTCTTCCCAGTTCCCCAGAGGCACCATTCTAAATCCCACGGCTCATTCTGGCAACGTCTCCCCGAAACAGCCATGGATCTTCATCCCCCTCCATCCCACCCCGCAAGAGAAAGAGCTCAGCAGAGCCCACTGGGACTGAGGGTGATGGCGTGGCCTTCTGCTGCCCCAGGAGTAACCCACACCCATGCCTGTCTCTTGTTTCAGGGCGCTGACATGCAGAAAGGGACGATACAGGGCCAGGTGTTAACAAGTGAGTAAGACCCTACAACGCACCCTTCCCCCCCTCCCCCCCCCCCACCCCCGGCAGCCAGGGCAACAATGATGATCGCCAGATAACAATATAACTTCATGTTGATGCTTCACAGCGTACAAAGAAAGCACTGATCCCAGCGTTTGTGTGTACGCTCTGATTTAATCTTCACAATTTCCTTTTCAAGTCGCTGCCATAAATATCTCCATTTTAAAGAGAGTGACACTGAGGCACAGACCCACCGGCCCCGTGCCCCACAGCTGGTGTGAGGAGCCAGTATTAATGCAGGGGTCTCCGGGAGAGCACCCAGAGGGCTTTTCCCTCCGCCTACCTCTCTTCTTTCCTGCTCCCAGTCCCACGACGTGGTTGCACGTGGCTGCGTGGACCTCCCTCTTCTCCGAGGCCCTCCTCTTCTCACCCCATCCTCCCCACCAGGTCCCCCTCCCTCTCAGATCCCGGCTGCCAGTGCAGGCCCTCCACTGACTTACAGGGAATGCCCGGGGGTAAGCTGGCCTCTGGCAAAGGGCTGAGCAAAACGACCAACAGAGCCACATGGTTTTGGAAACCAACTCGGCTCAGGCACCAGGAAGGCCTGGATCCAACCCCAGCTCCACCACTGACTGCCGGCCTGGTTTCACGTCTCCGAGCCTCAGTTACCTCACCCAGAAAGGGGCAAAAACACCCACCCTCCCAAGGTACTGGGAGGGTTAAAGGGATGTCACAAGGGAGGCACTTGGCCAGGGCCTGGCCCCGAGAAGTGGCCGAACCTGTGTGCCCTCCCTTCCTCCTCATGGCTCTCATCTCTGCTTCCGTCTCTGCTTTCGCCTCTCCTTTCCGAGGGAATTCTTCAGGAAAGCTCCCTAGTGAAGGGATTCTGGCTCCATCTCCCCTGAGGCTAATTCCCAGCTGCATAGAACCAGCGAGTTACAACTCCAGCCTTACCCACAGGGAATCCTGGCCGCCAGTCTCTGGCAGCATGGGGTATACCCACCCTCAGGTTCACTCGGCCGCCCTCACACCCACCTTCCTTGCCAAAAGCTGGCCCGGCCACCTCCACCCTCCACACACCACGCACGCAAAGAGACATTGAGGCCCTCACCTACGCTCAGAAGTCTCTCAGCACTGGCCATGTTTGTGAAGAAAAAAACACACACACTGACTTGCTCACATTTGCACAGACACTGGCAGACACCCTCCAAAACAGCCTCAGCACACATGCACCCTGGCTCCTCCAACACCTGCCCCTGCCCCAGCGTAGACCCCACATATACAAACCCTTATGGCTCCTGGAACACCCTGTGCTGCTCTCACTCTGCGCGCGCGCACACACACACACACACACACACACACACACACACATCTGATGCAATCCAAAAACTCAGGGAGAGATGAATAGTCAGGAAATCCCCTGGCTGCGGGCAAGCTGGAGGCCCCTGGCCGGAAGTGCATCGTGAGGAACACTCCAACAGCTCCAAGCAGCAAGTGGCTCTTGTCTAATGCTCAGGAGAGGGAGGTGGCCATCAAGGACCCATACTCCCTCCCACCAGCATCTTCATTGCTAACGCCCACCCCCAGGAAAATGCTCGGCTCCTAGGAGAGGGAGATGAAGAGAGCGAGGGGAAGAGGAAGAGGCACAGCATGCTTGGAAGGAGGCCCTGCTGGAACAGCCCAGTCCAGCCTGAACAGTCCTGGGGGAAGGATAAAAGATGTCCCCTCCCCCTGCTTTCCTCCCAGGAAAGATCTGCCTCCCGTGCAGGGGGCGAAAGGGAGGGAGATGGCCTTCTCCCCCCGGAAGAGCCTGAGTTGGTTCCCATTGCCCCAGGTCCTACAGCTTCCATGATCAAACCTTTGAACCGAGTCCCACCCACCCCCGTAACCACTTCCAGATCCTCCGGATCCAGCCAAGAAATTGACTTCTTTGGGGATTGAGTTCATAAGGAAATGCTGAAAAAATAAATAAAAATCCACTGCCAAGTGTACTCAGAGGAAGATGGGTTTCTCTGGAGGCAGGAAATCTATCAGGATAGACTAAAGCAAAAAAAAAAAAAAGAAGAAGAAGAAAAAAAGACAACACCCACTGGCCCAGAAAGGCCCAGGTGCCCACCCCCACCCAAAATCTTCCAACAGACCACACCTCTTCCCCCTCCCCCCACATCCCCCAAAATGTGCTTCTTAAATGAAGCTTCTGAGGATGAGATCCTGACAAAGACAAGTCTAATGGTGCGCAATGGGTAAGCCCCCATCTGGGACCCCAGGAGGGTCAGCTGGAACCAAGAAAGGCACAAATGATTCTCTTTTCCTCATGCCCAGAGCATCCAGGAGCTCCTGGGTCCTGTGGCATGTGGAACCCACCCTCTCTCCCTTCTCTGCCCATAGCCTACCAGCCTCCCACCCCACCACCCAAAAGTGGCTTCCATCGCTACCAGTTCTCCATCTATCTCCAGGAAGGAAAGGCCATCTCTCTCCTTCCAGAAGAAAACGCAGCTCTAGGTAAGGCCTCCCCATCCTTCAAAGCCCGCGTGAATTCTGGGATGGATCAGATACTCCATTAATGGGGAAGTCAGGACCTTGACCTCTACCCATGAACCTTGAAGGCTAAGGTCAAAGGGTGGTGTTTCTCGGGAGTGAACTGGAATAAGTGTGCTAAAGGAAATGCTGGTGTCAGACATAGTCTCTCCACAGAAATAAGTCCCATAGACCAAGATGGTGGCGTTAGCTGGATGGGGGGGGAAGGGGAGTCTATTAGGTAGGGTCTCAAGGGGAGTAACTGGAGCCCGGGAGAGAAGCATCTCCCCCGCAGCCTTGAATGGCATGTGCAGGCAGCTACCCCACAACACTTCGCAGGTAATTGTACCCTGTAATTGAGTCTGATCTGGGCAAGAGGGCCCTGGAATGCCACCCTGCCGGTCTGTCTTCATTGGCCTTTAATTGCTCTGTCTGCCTGGTGCCATCTCAGTGGTGGGGCAAAGACTTCCCCAGCCATGGCCCCTCCACCAGCTTTCCGAGCAGCCCTCCTGGCATTCTGGAGAGAACCCCCCCACCCACCCTATAGCTTCCCAATGGCTAACCCAGCCTGCCCAGCCTCGCTCCTCCTCCGGACCCTGTGTGAGCCACAGCCCCTCTCTGGGCCTTCCATTTCTCTTCAGGAGAATGGGACATAAAACAATTCCTGTTCATCTACCACCGCCCCCATTTTAGGGAAGGGCAGATAATGTGGAACACGCAAATGCCAAGTTGAGAGTACAAAGAGCACATCCCCCAGGCTGGCAGAAGGGTGAGTGGGCGTCGTCAGCCATTTCCTCTCACCCAGTGACCCTGAGCAACCTCCACCCACTGGGAAGCCGGCGACGACATTGTTACAAACCTGCTGCCCGAGGCCCCAGAGGAGCAGAGACAGAGCCCAGAAAGGCCCTGGTTGAGCCATGGAGCCCTTCGCTGAGCGGAGGCCGCCAATCACAGGAGGCTCCAGCCACCCCGGAAGCCGAGCTGGGGCAACCTTTCCACTGGTGAACCCTCCTCAGGTGCCCTCAGCTCCTCGCCAATCTGTAAATCTGTTTCGAGAGCTTTCCCGAAGACACGCTTTGAAGCTTGGCTACAAAGAAAGAAACGCATCTTTCCCAGGCCAAGCTCAATTTCTCCCTGTTCCTGGACCCCTGCCTCACCTAAGACGTCATGAAGCCCCTTCCGCCTGGTTTCTGGGGCTGGGAACTAGCACCTGAGCCCACCTTGCTCCCCCACACAAGGGAGTCTCAGGAAGGAAGGCAGTGCCTATGAGTCCTACGTTAGCCCTCAGGGTCCCTGGGTGGTGCCCTGGGCCGGACAAGGCTCAGACTGTCCCCTGAAGGAGCCACCCTTGGATCAAGTGCTTTCTGCGGGCAGGACAGAGGGGGCAGGAGAGAGCATTAGGCGATGCCAGGAGGAGCCGTGAAGAGGGCAAAGGAGGAAGGGTGTGTGCCGAACACTCTCCCACCCCTGCCGCGGTGGGTCCTGAGGTTTGAGCCCAGCCCACCCTCCAGAAAACACGGCAGCCCGTGTGCCCTTCCTCTGAGAGGAAGCAGGCAAGGATGCTGGAAACCTATCAGGCCTGAAACCCATTATTAGTCCTCTTGGGTCTTTGCCAAAGCCAGGGTTTCTTGTGCACCTTGCCGCCACCCACCTTTCATCTACATGAGCGCTTGGAACTGGACTTGCATCAGGGCAGAGTACCTTTGGCTTCCCTGCTGTTGCGTTTGCCGCCAGATATGGAGGCGGGAAGATTATCCTCCCAAATAAAGCTCCGCCGTGTGATGCCTTCCACGGGCCCCGCGCTGTGCCAGAGGCCTGGAGAGGACAGGATGGCACTGTGGACGTTCCCTGCCCTCAAGGGTCTGACAATCAACGTTGGAAACACCTAACAATGTCGGGCAGCCTGTAATTAAGCAGTTAATTGTGTGTGTGTGGCGGTTGGTGTAGACTGAGGGATTGGCCCGTCCCTTCCTAGGATCCCCTTCCCTGCAGGACACATGCCCTCTTCAGCCAGGAAGGGTGCAGAAGTATCTCACCGCGGGGGAGGAAATCTGGGTCCCAGTCTCTAACTAGTGATTTGACTTTTGAGCAAGTCACCTAACCTCTCGGAGCCTCAGTTTCCTCATCTAGAAAATGAGGGGTAGGATCTAGATGATCTACACATCTATGTGGCCTTGAGGCTCTGAGGATCAGGTGCGGCCTGGGCTGGGCACTGGAAAAGAAGGAGGTTTGAATCCCTGAGTGAAGGAGAGAGGGGAGGGAGCTCCAAGCTGGGAAACCTGCAGATGCAAAGATGTAAAAAGAAAAAGAAAAAAAAAAGTGAGAAGAAGAACCCTTTGTGAGGGGCCAGGATGGTGATGAAAAGAGAAAATGGAGGAAGGCGGTGTAGGTTCTCAAAAGCCAGGCAGGGGTGTGACTTTGATGGGTACGGTGGAGAGCAGGAGATAATGCCCAGGGGAGAAGAAACACACAAAGCACTCCCCAGAGCTGGCTAAGCTGGACTGGTGGGCACAACTGGCCAGAGGAAGAGAACAGGAGGCTCCAGAGGCATGGCGATGTGTGGCCTGGCGGGACCTGGGGTGATTGCAAAAGCAGGAGCAGCCCTTGCACGACGTGGGGACTCCACAAGGCCTGGCGCTCTCCGAAGCACCTGCACAGGCTGGACCAGCCCTTGAGAGGCCAGGACGTGAAGCCCTGCCAATGGGCACGGGCCCTGGGGCTCGCCTTGGTCTGGTTTTCTTTCCATGGGAAGGTATCAGTGGAAGGAGCCGTGTGTCCTGGGGTATGAGTGGTGTAACCAGCCACTGTGTCCCCTGGAGGAGCAGGCGGGAACAGCTTCTCGAGACTGGAGGGGAAAGGTCCGCCTGCAGGAGCCAGGTAACTTGTCTTCCATAGAAGACAGTGAACTTGACCCAGTCCTGTTGGGTCGCTCCCTCCCTGGGATTTAGGTATGAATAGCAGGTTTAGGATGAGAAGGGAGTGTGAGATTACTCTAGTTCAGTGGTCGGCAAACTCATTAGTCAACAGAGCCAAATACCAACAGTACAACGATTGAAATTTCTTTTGAGAGCCAAATTTTTTAAACTTAAACTTCTTCTAATGACACCTCTTCAAAATAGACTCTCCCAGGCCGTGGTATTTTGTGGAAGAGCCACACTCAAGGGGCCAAAGAGCCGCATGTGGCTCGCGAGCCGCAGTTTGCCGACCATGGCTCTAGTTGAACTTGTATGGCTGAGGGGGGAGGAGGTATTACTCAGATCCAAAGGCTGAAACCCTCTCCAGGATTCCTCTTTGTTCTGTAACTCCAGGACAACATACATGGGGTCAGTAAATGGGGGATGTTGACACCCACACTCCCGTGTGACCTTGAACAAGCCACCTCACATCCCTGGGCCTCGACTTCTACATCATCAGCATAAGGGGTTGGACTAGTTGGTCACCACTGAGTGACCCTGAGCAGATTTGCTCCCAGCTTACCACACTCTCCCCTTGTCCAAGTTCTGCTAGACAGATGCAGGGAGCGGGGGTCAGGCCTGACTCACCCAGCCACCCCACACGCTGCTCCGAAGAGGCCTTCGATTAGAGACTGGGCTGCAAGGACCACAGCAAGGGCCCTGGAAGGGGATCCGGAATGATCTTGCTTCTGGTTTATGACACCCATCCTTCCCACCTCCCTCCCCTGCCTGTACACAGCTCCTTCCTGTGCGCGCCGTTTCCCCCACCATGCTTTGCTTGATCCGCAAAGGCCTCCACATTCATCCCAGCAATGCCAGGAGCCGCACGTTCGAGGCACCATTGCAGGAGCCGCGGGCACAGAAGTGGGCCACATGGATGTGTGTGTCACCCAGGGTAGCGCGCGGAGAGAGGAGGGGACATTCACGTGGCTCAGGCTCGACCACATTCCCAATAGAGGAGAGCGCTGAAGCTCACAGAGCCCGAATGGGTGCCTCTGACCAGAGCAGCCCAGTTTCACTGACATGTGCTGCAAAGGCCACAGTTCACCTCCCCAGGTCTGGAGTTGGCATTATCTCGGCCTGTCTCCTCGCAGCTGACCCCACCCGCCCGCTCCTACTCCTCTGAGACACTCACGTAACATTCTGTTGCACTTCCTTAGTCACCTGCTTTGATCTCTTGTATTGCTCAATCATTTTTACTCGTTTGGGCCCCGCTTCCATCACGAGACTATAAATTCCTCGAGGGAAGAGCTCACTTCTGTCTGTGTTTCCCTTTCACCACCTGTCCCTGCGCTCAGCCCACTGCGGACTTTCAGTCAATGAGCGTGTGTGTGTATAGGACACACCCACGTAAGCACATTCACAAGCCTGGAGCACACGGACCTGCCCATTCTCACACCCCCATGTTCCCCAGCACACCTCACCGTCAACTTCCTTTAACGCCTGGAAAGACAGCCACCTCTGTGAGCACCAGGCCCACCCAGGACAGTTTCAGCAGCCGCATCCTCCCTGTCCCAACACCGGAAACTGAAGCCCAGGACAGTGAGTGGCTTGGTTGATCAAGGGTCCTCAGTTTATAGCAAATTAATTTTCTTCTGCCTTTTAGAGCAAAACTCTTGGTACCTGTCACCAAGTCACCCACATCCCCGCTCCTCCCACCCGGACCACCAGACTCCTGGGCCCTGACGTGGGGACAGACATGGAGCCAATCCAATTGCCTGCCCTCGGCATCCTTGGCCAGCAGCAGCGGCCGCCCAAGGCGGCGGGCCCACGCGCCCCTTTCCTGTGGCTGAGCGCTGTGTGGAGCTGTGGTCTGCACCATGCCACACCTCACCCAGAGGTGTCACGAGCCAGCCTCACGCTCCTCTGGCGAGTGAGCCAGGGAAATCCCCTCTCTGTCCCTCAAGATGATGTGCCACAGCTCACTCTGGAAGCCTCTACAAGGCCATGAGGCCGGGACGGTGTGTCCGCACCAGGAGAGCTAATGGGCCATGCCAGGCTCCGGTCACCACCTCCAGGGGCAGCCTCCGGGCCTGCAGAGAGACTGCTCCCGGTGAAATGGGATGCGAGGGGCAGAGAAGGGGTCTGGGCTCTGGACTAGGCAGCCATAATCTGCTCTCCAGCACCTCAGGCGGTTGAATTAAGCAGCTCAGGGGAGCCCCCCACCCACAGGGTCAAGGAGGAGGGGCAGCAGAGACTTGCCTCTCAGCGGGGTTTAAGCCCTGCTTGTGGCACCTAAAGGCCACTGGGACGCCGTGGGTGACTCAGATGAGGGATGCTCCGTGGAAATGTTTGACAGCACAGACCGAGGGCATGAAGGCAGCAGAGGTCCAAGCGGCCTCACAGGAGGTGGCCTTGGTGTGGAGGGACAAAGGCCTGCATGGTGAGGGAAAAGCAGCCGGGGTAGGCAAAGGTGGGGGGAAGGGGCCCTGCCTGGAGACCAGCCCCAAACACACACACAGACAGACACAAACACACACACGGCCCACTGCAAAACAGCCCCCACTCCCCGCCATGACCTCCCATGGTGGTTCACCTGGCCAGGCCCCAGAAGCCCCCAGGGCCAGCCCCTGAGTCACCGTGTGGGCTTGTGTCAGGCAGCCCTCTTCGGCTCCAAAGGGCCCTGCCCACCTGGCAGAGCTGGTAGGACTGGGGACCTGGCAGCAACTCAGATGGAGCCATCCTGGGCAGCTCTGGGGCAGGCACACTGGCTGGGAACCCTGCACTCTCCACAGGGCCCACGCAGCCCTCGTCAAGACGCAGGCCGCAGTCGAGCCAGACATCAACCACCCAAAGCAATATCGAACACATCGTCCACAGGGAAACCACAGAGCAGCGCCAAATTTTGCCCCAGATTCCAGCTGGCCAACACTACCACCAAATACTGGAATTGATAACTGGGAGCGAAACTGACAGCTGCAAGCCTCCACTCCTCTCACTCCCTGCCCCGCCGCCACCAGCCACAGGGACCAGAGAGGAGGGTGATCCACTTACTGGTCATTAGGAACTGCAGTTCTCCAGAGGAGCTGGGGGCACCCCTCCCCACTCAGGAACTTCCCAGGCATCCCCACCCTCTCACTCCCTCCAAAGTCAAAGTGGTCCCCTCTGCCCTGAGCCTCTCGAGCCCGCAGGATCAGCACTCAGCAAATATTCCCCAGGAGTAATTGGATGCGATGGAACATGGGCTTTTCAGCTCCTGAGTGGAAGTCTCTGGATGTCATTTAACAGCACAAAAATAAAAGGCTCAGGCCTCCCGCCCACCACTGCCAGGACATCATTAATCTCAGCAGAAAGGATCAGCGCTCCTATCACCGCAGCCAGCCCCGCGGAGAGCCAGACAAATTGCGGGCGAATCTGCGCGCAGGGTGGCGGTTACCAGGCTGGCGGTCAAGTTTTGTGTTTTCCCCTGACAAGAAGCCTAGGGGGAGAATAAGGGCAGGCCAGGGGGGAGAGTGGCCACCTTGGTTAGACACAGCTCACCCACCTGTGGTGACGGGGCGGCTCTGAGCCAGGCACCCCAGGTCCCAGGAGAGGCTCAGGCAGCTCACATGGTGGTTCAGAGGAGGTGACCCCAAGGCTCAGTACCCTGCCCCGTGTTCCACAGCCTGAATGGGGGCCTGCCTCCCAGTGAGGGCTTCCCAGCCCCCACTTCCCAAGCTGAGAGGGGGACACTTGATGGCCTACTAAGGACCAAATGACAGGTCAGGTGGGGAATGTCCCTTGGCTAGAGCAAGGGCACGCAGGGAACACTTTTTCCTATGCTGTTGGGAAGTCTTAAGAGTGGGCCTGCTGGAGAGACTCTGGGGGTGCTGCTAGGGGTGGGACCTCATCAGCTGGAATTGGGGCGGGGGCGCACTTTGAGCTGCTGGCCAAGGCCACCCTTCAAAGGTCTAGCTTATTAGTCCAGTGCTAACTGTCTTAGCAACTCATCAAGGGCCAGAATGGGCCTGGGTAAATGTTCCTCTCTCTCTAAAACCAGTAGGTGAGACGATGCTTGAGTCTGATTCTGCAAGATGGAAACGATGCTCCCTAAGGTTGTGTAGGGACCCTCCTGCTCATCACATGCAGCAGCCCCGCCCTAAAGAGACCAGACCTCTGTGTTCCAGTCCCTGGGTGGCTCAGGAGACAGGCACCAGACACCCTGGCTCTTTCTCCCTGTAGCCGAAGGCCTCTGAAGTGCACTCCCCACCCAGGCCCCGTCCCAGGAAGAGCCCATCCCGGGTGGGTCCAGGGCACACGGCAGTGGCCAGACCTCAGACAGCAGCAGCGCTCTTCCTGCATGGCAGTGGCCCCTGCAGCCCGGGGCCAGCAGTGCCGTACAGGATGGGGCTTTCCTCCATGGGGTGACCATGGAAGCCACAGCCCGCAAGCTCCCCGTCTCTCCACACACACCCCTGAGGGCCTGACTCACCCCCATGCCTTCTACAACTTGCACCGGGTCAGTTCCTCTTGCCCTTTGTGGCAGGAAATGGGGGTGTAAGGAGTCACCGCCAAGCCAGGGGAGGAGGCAGCGGGAGGCCAGCAGCCTCCTGAGGGACAGAGGGCAGGTCTGAGGAGCTGCCCACGAAGCCCAAGACTGCAGGGTTGTTGGAAGTGGGACAAGGAAGGAGCTGCGAGCTCCAAGGCCCTCCAAGCTCCATCAGGGAAGCCATCTGAGCTAGGGGAGGGCGCGCTGCTGGAGCGGGAAGCCAGGTCTCCCTCAGGGCACAGGGGATTTCTTTCTGCCATTGCCCCGATCTCGTGATGAGTTTCAATTCCCTCCTTGCCACCCCGGTTCCTTCCTGCCCTGCTCAGTGGGGAAGGCCCCCTTGTCCCCATGCCGGCCACACACCAGTTCACCCAAAGCCCTTCACCTGGCATGAACATGCACACACATATGCATCCACATATGCACACACATGTGCACACACATGCACACAGGGTCATGAACCACAGCCAGGCTCCCTGCGTGTAAAGGCCTGGCCAGGCCTCCTAGTGGAAGACCCACAGCGTCAGGTACACACCTCTCAGCCCAGCGGCAGCCCATCTGATAGGAGAGGCTCTCTCCAAGGCCCGGCCACCCTTGCTCCAAAGGAACTCCTGAAACCGCTGCTCTCCAGCCCAATCTGAACACGCAGTCACTGAGCCCAATAAAATTTGGGTGAACCTAAAGAGGCCTTTTTCCCCTTTACCACTAAGAAGCAACCTCACCAGAACTCCATCTATGCACTAGGGATAAAAATAGTCTCCCTGTGAGGATTAATTGAGTGAATATGCATGGAGATCCTAGAACTGTGCCTGGCACATAGAAAGCACTCTCTCAGCCCTGGCCGGTGTGGTTCAGTGAGTTGAGTGTCATCCGAAAGGTCTCCGGTTTGATTCCCAGATTTCGGGTTTGATCCCTGGTCAGGGTGCATATGGGAGGCAACCGATCGATGTTCCTCTCTCTCTAAAATCAATAAAAACATTTTTTTAAAGAAAGCACTCCATCAGTGTTTTACTATTCTTTTTTGGCATTATTATTATTATTTTGTTTATTTGGATGAAAAATGTCCTGCCCTTGAGAACATCTTTGAAATGCAAACAGCCTCTGCAGGGAGGGAAGGTAGGTGGAGGATGGAACACTAACAGGCGGTGGGTGCAGACAGAGAGCCACAGGTGGGTAAGTGGGCAACTCTGAGCGTAATCCCAGGATGCCAGCCGCTCAGCCTGTTCTCTGTGCATTTCTGTCCTCCATTGGTCCAGGTCGTACCCGCCGCTGCCTTATACCCGCCACTGCCTAGCTCTGCTCTGGACAAGGTTTTCCCAGAGCACTCCCTCCGCCCAGGGAAGGTTACTGAATTTAGCAAAAAAAAAAAAGAGAGAGATAAGAAAGCCCTGGCCCAATGGCTCAGTTGGAGAGTCGTCCCATGCACCAAAAGGTTGTGGTTCGATTTCTGGTCATGGCACATAACTAGGTTGTAGGTTCAATCCCTGATCAGGGATTGAATACGGGAGGCAACCAATCGAGGTTTCTCTCTCTCTCTCTCTCTCTCTCTCTCTCTCTCTCTCTCTCTCATCAATAAAAACATATCCTCGGGTGAGGATTAAATGAGAGAAAGAGAGAGAGAGAGGAAAATACAGGAAGCCCAGTTCAATTTGAATTTTAGATGAACAAGGAATAATTTTTTACTGTAAGTATGCTCCATGCAATATGTGAAACATACACTAACAAATTATTTGTTGTTTACCTGAAATGCCAATTGAACTGAGTGTCCTGTATTTTCTCTGGCAACTAGCTGACAAGGGTCCCTGAGGCCCAAAGTTTGGGAAACAAGAGCGTGGGAATAAGCCTCGGACCACTTCCCTCGGCCTCTCCCCAGTGCCCGGGGCTGTGTCCTCCCTGCCCTGTTACTGGGCCTGTTCACACTTGCCCCAGAAGATGCACCTCCCTCGATGCCCCTGTGTTTTCTCCCCTTGAGGGGGCCCCTCAGACCTGGCACAGGCCGGGCTTCTTCAGGCCCCAGCCTGGGGACGTCTCCCCCACACGCATCTCCCCTCCAGGATCCAGGTGCTCAGGAGCAGAGAGAAGGGGCCCTGCCCCTTGACCTCTGCCACAGCCAGGAAAGAAACCCCGCTGCACAGTCTCTAAGGGGATGGTTGGGGTTCTGGGGAGGAGATTAAATGAATGGCACAGGCACATCTGCCAATCTCAACCCCAGCAGCTGGGGTGACCAGGTGTGAAGGAAAAGAAGCTTCAAGGCTTCAGTCATGGGGTCAAGAGAGCCTGCAGGAAAGGAGGGTGGGTGGGGAAGTGTGCTGACAACCTGATTGGGTGTTTCCTTTCTGCATGTGAACGAGGCGGCAGAGTTATGCTAAATAAAGGGCACTGGGGACGAGACCAAAGGCTGCTCTTGACTCCAACCAGATTCATGTCCCCAATGCTTTCTGGGGAGCAGCCCCTTCCTAGGTGCTCTGCTAACATCCAGGGGTGTCCTGCAGTTAGGAGCCAGGGGCACCCCAGGTACTCAGACCAATGGTCAAGGGCATTTCCTGCTGTCTCCACTCCCCCAGAACTGGCCTCCCTCTCACCCCTGCCAGCTCTCACGTCCACGGTTCTCTCTCATTGCCTCCCTGTGGTCTGTTTGTCCTTCCAGGCTTTTGGAAAATGGAACAATTTCTGAGTCGCTTCCACCTTACTGAACCTGTAGCAAGCACCCAGTTCATGACCCAAAATTACGAGGACTCACCAGATGCCCATGTCTCGCCAGATTCGCCAGATGCCCATGCTCCCATACGAGGAAGCAGTAAGCCCAAAGACAAACTCAAGACGTCAGTCTTCGCCTTACTGGTGTGTGTCCACCTTGCCCACCACCTATATATAGTCTGGGTATGAAACCCCTTCTCTTCCAAATTAAAAAAAGAATTGTCCAGGGCTCACTGGTTGGATGTTTTGTTTCCTAGCCTGTCCTCCTTCAAACACCCAGGACAGGAACTCAATCGGTGCCCAGCACTGAGGCCTGTAAATGCAAGTGCGGAGGGGACGGTGGCAGGGATAGCCGGACAGGCAGAAGGTGGAGATCCCCAGCCCTGAACCTCCATGAGGCGCATTGTGTGACCTGGAGAGAATCACCCACCCTCTCTAGAGTGTTGCTTCCTCGGTGAAGTGGAGGTAGGAAGAGGAGGGAGGGGCAGCTGGTTTATCTCCGGGGTCCTTTCCAGCTCCGACATTCAACACCATTCATTCAACAACTATTGTTGGCAACTACTACGTGCCTGACCTTATGCTAGGTGCTGGGGACCCATGTGTGAACATGGCAGACAAAACAGGGCTTACCATCCAGTCGGGGAGAGGAAGTTTCATCAGATGACCACAAGCAAATTACAGCAAATGTGACAAATGCTCTGAGGGTGCAAAGGGGACTTGCTGTATGATGGAGGGGGCGGGGCGGGCAAGGCCTCTCAGAAGAAGTGATATTTGACTTCATGGCTGAAAAGCAGGGTAGAGATTCACTATGAGTAGGCACAGGGGTAACGAGCATGGCGGAGGGGGGGAACACCTCTGAGCTCCCATGGCGAGCAGGGGCACGCGTGGCATCTTCCAGGAAATGAAGGCCAGTGGTGTGGCCACCGGGACAGGTGGGCAATGACCAGAACATGCCAGGCCTTACAACCATGGTCAAGTTTTGGATTGTACCCGGAAAGCAAGGGGAAATCTTCCTATGTAATAAAGGCCTAATATGCAAATTGGCCCCTTGGGCGGTTGTTTGACCGGGAGACGGGGAGTTCGACTGCACTCGCTATGACGTAGGGCTGCAACCTCTCGCTGGCTACCTGGGGGCAGGGGTGACAAGGACGGAGGTGCGGTGAGAATGCGGGGTGTCCTCTGAGCTCCCTCTCACTCCCCCTGCTACCCTCCCCCAGGACACCAGTGCAGCCCCCCTACCCCCAGGTGCCGGGCACCTTCGAGGAGCCTGCCCTGTACCTGCACAGTGTCTTCCGGGTGAGCCAGGAGGCAGCCTCCGGACCACAGGGGCCAGTCAGGCTCCCCATGGGTTCACGCAGGAGCCAGTCTGTGAGGCCGCTGGGAGAGAGCACGCTGCCCCTGTGGGGACTCCGGTGCCGTGACTCAGGTGGAGGGGGGCGCGCGGGATCCCAGGAGACCAGGTGCTGCCCATGGCCCAGAGGTCAGCTGGGACCTGCCCTTCCATGCCAGACACTCACGCTTCAATCGCCAGCCAGGCCTAGGGACCACACTGGTGCAG
Organism: Cnephaeus nilssonii; assembly: GCF_951640355.1. NCBI lineage: Eukaryota > Metazoa > Chordata > Mammalia > Chiroptera > Vespertilionidae > Cnephaeus > Cnephaeus nilssonii. Next base: position 14,758,561 of record NC_137076.1, read on the forward strand.
GAATTTCGTGCACCGGGCCTCTAGTGAAATGATAAGTAGATTAGAGGGCAAGAGGGGGCATAATCTAATTTGTGCTTTTAGAAAGCTATGAAGAAACTCCTTAGTTTCTGCAAAGAAAGGATTCTCAGTGACTATCTGCCCTGGATGTCCCCTGAATGTCTCGGCTTCCCCACCAAGGACCCCTTGGAAGCCCCTCTTAGCTATGGTCTCATTCATACCCTAAACCCTGGTACCTCAACTACCCCACCCCCAACTCCAGTCCTCTCAGCCCCTCAATCTCTGCTCAGTTTCCCTCTAAGAGTTAACCCTCCCCCCCCCCCCCACACACACACACACACACTCCTTGGCTAAAATATGCAATGCTGTGACTCACCTGTGCACAGTGCCTTGAGCTCCCCAGATGAAAGGGGCAGGCTGCAGCCGGGCACCGCGTCATTACCCTCTTAGGGCCAGGGCCCACATTAGCAGGAAGGCAGAGGGGCCCTGGCCACCCCTCAGCCAGGCTAAGCACACTCCCAAGTCGCTGGAAGGTTTTCATGGTGGGATCTGAAGAACACAATGGGCTGGGAGACTGCATGTGTGAATGCGGAGGGAAGTGGACATGTTTCCCCCTTCATTGATAAATTCAACGCCCTGCCTAGGTGGTGGACACCAAGCTCTTGTTTCGCAGAAGATCCATGGATGCCAGCCCAGGCAGTAGAAACTCCCTACTCCCTTCTACCCACCAGACAAGCTTGCCAGCAGAGCTAAAAGCAGAAGCAAAAGGAAGTGTCCGTTTGCAGTGTCATGGAAGGCAGCCTCAGAAGGGACTTTCTGGGTGTATGCGAACCTCACACTCCCCGCAGCCCCCACCCCACAGGCCCAGAGTGTAATTGGCAGCTCCTGTTGGGGCCCAAGGCTGGGATAAATAGCAGGTCGGCTTCCTAGAGCAGCCCCAGATCGAGACACATCCTCCCCTCTTCTGCTTTTAATTCTTTGTGGCCAGCATGTTTATTTTGGGTGAGGAAAAAAAAATCGGATGTTTATCCTTCGAGGAAATTATCGGCTTGCTTTCCTTCCTCCCTCCTCCCCCCCCCCCCCACCCCCATCCCTTCTTTTCCCCTGGTGTTTTGGGCTTTTAGTTCAGCTATAGGAGAGATCCCCTGTAAAAGAACAACGATGGCCCAGGCTATAGGCTAAAGACAGCCTAGCAGACACTCCTGGGAGCCTTCTCACTCAGTGGCAGGGAGAGAAAACCTGGAGGCCAAGAGGCCTCGGGGAAACCCACCCTTGACTCAGCTCTCTGCCTGCACAACACTTTGGGGCCCCTGCCCCTGTTCACTGCCTCCTCCAATCAGAAACAAAATGAACATGGAGATCGCTCAGAGATCTCTAATGAAGCAGCTACGACAATGCATAAGGGAGCATTAGTGACCCCTCTACAGGGATGAGGAGAACTGATACCTTTGTCATCATCATCATCAGATACCATTTGTTGGGCATCTTCTGCATACCAGGAACTGTGCCAAATGCCTAACATGTGGCCCCTCATTTCATGCATTTCTGCACAACGTCACAGCCCATTGGCCTTCATGCACATTCTCTCACTCGATTGTCACGACACCTAATAATGTAGGTATTGCTATTCTCCTTCTATAGATGAGAAAACTGGCATTCTGCTAAGTTAAGGAACCTACTGCCTGTTCTGTAACTAGTAATGAGGAAATCTGGGGTTAACTCAAGCCTTCTCACTCAGTGCTCAGAGGCCAAGTGGACTGGAATTTTACTCTTTGGGCTACATAAAATAAAGGCAGATCTTCCATTCATGCAGAAGCCAGTTGGGCCAAGCGGGAAGGCTGGAAGTTCAGAAAGAATAATTCCAGAAGAATTTAAGGGGTGTTTCCCCTAAGCATCTTCCCTCCCCCACCCCAAGTTGAAGCTATTCTCAACCAAGTGTGACTTGTGGGGAGGCTCAGCTCCTGGACACTCACAGCAATGGTCTGGCCAAGCTCAAGGTCATTATCATCCTCTCACCCCACCTGCCCAAGGCAACTACCCAACAGTTTACCATCCTCAACCCACAGAACTACCCCCTCCCTCCTGTGTGACTGTTCTTAGGAAAGGAAGAGGGGTGAGGAAGGAGGGGGAACCATATAGGAAAACTTCCTGATGGTGGCAGTGGTGGTGATGATGATGATGGTGGTGGTGGTGGTGGTGATGATGGCAGTGGTGGGTGCAGGTATCAGGGCTGAGCAGCCCTGGCATAGGAAGAAAGCCTGGTAAATGCATTAGGTGGTGTAGTTTTAAAAGCACAACTTTTAGTCTGGCCGGTATTGCTCAGTGATTAAGCATCAACCCATGAACCAAGAGGTCACTGGTTTGATTCCCGGTCAGGGCACATGCCAGGGCTTTGGGCTCGATCCCCAGTGGGGAGGGGGGGCGATGGGCATGCAGGAAGCAGCCAATTGATGATGTTTCTCTCTTACCGATATTTCTATCTCTCTATCTTTCTTCCTTCCTCTCTCTCTAAAATCAAATTTAAAAAACACACATATTTTTAAAAAATATTTAAAAACTAGGATTCCAGGAACTCCTTAATAAAAAAAAATAAAAAGCACAAGTTTTATTGCCTAGTATACCTGAATTCACATAGAATCTCTGCTACTTGATAGTCCTGTAACCTCAGGCAACTTACCTGTTTGGATCTGTGTTTCAACTGCAAAAATAGTAAAATTTTTAAAAGTGGAAGTGCCTTCCTTAAAGATCTGTTGCAATGGTTCAATGAGATAACACGGGTGGCACCCAGACGCAACGCCTAGCATGCAGGCTGCTCGTAAAGGCAGGTTTTCCTCTCCTTGCCTGCCTTCACCGCACCTGTTCTGCTCCCCAGCTCGGTAATTGGAGAGTCACTTTCCCCAGATGACAGCCCTTCCCAAGAGACCCATGAAAGGGCCAAGCCCCAGCCCAGTATCCCACTCCCAAGCTTAGCAAAACATTGGGTGGCTTGGATCCGGGGAGATAACTCAGTTCCTTAGCAACTAACAAGCATTTCCCTGTAAAGACAAAGACCCTTCACTCAGAATGCTCCCTCTCCCTCCCCCTCGCCTCTCCAGGTGTCTGGTCTCAGTGCAGGAGTGGAGCTAGAGGCTACCCACACCCCCCAGAGGTCTAGGGGCCTCCTGCCCCACCTTCCCAGCAGTCCTGATATGTTACCTGTAATTATCCCACTGCACCTTTCATCCTGGTGCTAATTACCTTTCACATTTACCCCCAGGGGCTGCTTCTAGGAGACACATGAGGTGCACACACACACACACACACACACACACACACGCATGCACACACAAATGTCCATATTTCCCCTTCGGAGACCCTCTTTCCCTCCACCACCACCCCCCATTTTAGAAACAGGAAACTAAGAATGGAGAGAGGATCCAGTTCCTTCAGGGTTCCCATCTGAGAAACAGGAGCCGAATATGTTAGTCCAGGGAGAAGGGAGACCGGGCCCCTGAGTAGCCTGGGGGACGAGGAGCCCAGGACGGAGAAGAGCCCTTTGAAAGGACTGCAAAACTGTGCCAGGACAGAGGTCTCGGCTCTGAATGCCACCTTGCTGCCGCTACACGCAAGCTGTCCTGCTTAACACGGAGAGGGCATTTCAAAGGGAAAAGGAAACACTTTAATATAAAAAGAAAGGAAGAGAAAGAGTCAGAAAGAGAAGGAAACAGAAAAGCAGGACATGGCTGTCTGGTCTGATGTAGCTGAGAGAACCGCTGGAGACCGATTTAGGGGCCAGTGCTTTCATTCACTGCTGTGTGAGCCTGAGCAAGTCGGCGGCCCTCTCTGGGCCCCCCGGTTTCCTCAGCGATAAAGTAGTTTGGGGTGGGTGTTCTCCGAATGTTCTGCGGTTCTGTGTGGTTATTTGGGGGGATGGTAGAGAGAGCCACTACCACTGTCCCTTTGGCTGCGAGGCGATTAGAAGCCAGCAGGACAGAGCAAGAGCCAGAAAACCTGACCAGGAGGCCCAGGTTAAAGAGGAGTTTGGAGATGTGGCAGCTGGAGAGCCCGGGATTTCAGAGGAGCCCCTTCCCGCAGGCAGCAGCCAGAGACAGAGCTCATCCTCTGAGATCCCAGCCTCAGGAATCCCCATCAGGCGCCCTGCTGGAGAGAGGGAGGAGCAGGAGCAGGACACAGAAGCGCCCCATTTTTTCGTTAGGAGCTGGAAGCCACCCCACTGCCTCTGGCATAAGTCAGCTGGGCAGGGAGCAGAGGGTTCAAAGGAAAGAGGCTGAGCCTGTCAGAAACGCAGCAGGGCCCTGAGTTCCAACTTTCATTTCCATTCTCATGAAGAAAGCAGACAGAGGGGTAAGTGGGCTGAGTGGGCTTCCCTCAGGGCCCCAGCAGGAGGGCAAGCATGGGAAGTGCCCCAAAGGAGTCCAGACACCCTCCACCCCCCACACTCACACTCACACTCACACATTCACTCACTCTCACACACACACACACACATTCACTCACACACACACACACACACACACACGCATACACTCATACATTCACTCACACACACTCACATGCATACACTCACACATTCACTCACTCTCACACTCACACACACATTCACTCACACACACACACACGCATACACACATTCACTCACACACACTCACTCACATGCATACACTCACACATTCACTCACACACACTCACATGCATACACTCACACATTCACTAACTCACACACACACATTCACTCACACGCATACACTCACACATTCACTCACTCTCACACACACATTCACTCACACACACACACGCATACACTCATACATTCACTCACACACACTCACATGCATACACTCACACATTCACTCACTCTCACACTCACACATTCACTCATTCTCACACACATACACTCACACATTCACTCACTCACACATATATACACTCACACCACACTCACACACACACACACACAAACAAGTGGACATATACCTGCACATTATCACAAAGCAACGGATCCCTTATACGTGTGCTGTGGCTGCTACACCAGCATGCAGTCAGCCATTCGTTAGCATTGGTGGGGACTCGGCTGCATAAGAGCTGAAGGGACTAGAAGAGGTCCCAGCCCTCCAGTAGTTCTCCCTGGCGGGGAGAGAAGGCGGATGGACAGACACAAAGACTGTCAGGATCAGGTAACTGTGAGGTCTGTAGGAAGTCCAGCACTAGAAGAGGCGGTGGGAAGACCGGCTAACAAGTAGGAGGGGGAGGCGTTCCAGCCAGAGGGATGGGCAGCCTGTGGAGGGAAAGGGGCTCGAGGAGAGAGGCCTGACAGGTGGTGCGCTCCTGAAGGAAAGACGCACATGAAGAGAAAACTGCTGGTCCCTAGCCAGTGCTCCCACAGGGACATGCTCACACTTCAGTTCACCAGCCTGCCCCCACCCCTGATCCACAGACGCCACCTGCATCTGCCCCCACGAGGACACTGGTCACCACTGTCCAGAGCTTGCCATCCTCCCCGACACCCCGGGAACCAGGCACTGCTCGTCCACACGTATACAAACGTGCGCGCACACTTAGACACACCTCTACTATACGCATCCTGAACACACACACACACACTGTAAATACACCAGCCCACACAAAATCACATGGTGTACGCACCCGCTAGACACTCCGAGGTTTCGACTCTGCCAAGCTCTTTCTAGACATCCATGCAAGCTGTGTGTGCGTGCATTGTTCAGCCTGGGCCATCGCCGCTGTAGGATTTGCACGCACATGCAGTTTCCATATATGCACGTCCACTTCATTCACAACCTGCATACATACCAGCCCACATGGACACAGGCACACCATCCTTTGGATTGAACGGAGGACCAGATAAGGCCTAACTCCAGCTCTCACTTTTCAGTCTTCTGATTTAGCAAGTGGCTGGAGTGGGGCAGCTGTGGAGGATTTGTGTGTACACAAGGGTGGGGGTGGGTGAGTAAGGGAAGGTTCTGCAGAGGATGGGACCCAGGCCTTCCCCTGAAGTCCACAAGGAAGGCACCCAGACACAACCAGCAACCTGACCTCTGGGCCCTCCCCGGCTGCCAGGCCAGGGAAAGAAGAAGCTAAAAGTGGCATCTGAATTGCTAAATCAGTCCTCAGTGGAGAAGGGGAAACGCGTCAGTTCCCTGGGGAAGTGGCCGAGCCCGGGGTGGCCACAGGCCCAGGGTTTCTACTCCGATGGAAAAAAAGTTGCTCAAATAAGATCTGACGCTTTGTTTTCGAACCCAAAATACCCTGTGTCTGCAGGCGGAAGTGTGACCGCGGGAGGGAAGTGGGGCAAGAGAGGAGGGTTAGTTTCCATTGCGGCGACTTTTTCTTTCATTTGGGGTCTAAAAGAAGCTCTCCCATTGATCCGAGAAAGTATTTGTGCACGAGGGGAGTGCAGCTCTGAGATTGGGGCTGGGGTACCCACAGCCACAGTCACCCTGGGCCCGCCACCCTCCCTTCCCTAGAGGCCTGGGTGAAGGACTGCATCCCCAGGCGCTGTCAGGACTTTCAGGCCACCTGCTGGCAGGCGGAAGAGCCAGTGGGGACGAGGGGCTGATGCCAGGAATAAAGGGACAAGTCGCAGGCAGCTTTGCCTTCAGAGACTTTCCTAAGTGGACTTTGATATCATTTTTTAAACTAAGATCTTATTTACATAAACAAATTTAAAGATCATCCAATAAATAGGCTGGGCTACAGCACAGACCCACATATTCCTGTTCAGGACTTTAAGGGCAATGGTACTCATGCTAGCTCCAAAATCTCAACATGCACTCCCATCACCCCCTCACCTTATACTGACTTACTTTTCCTTATGTCACTTATCACCACCTCATATATGTTTACTTATTGCCCTCCCCACTCTCAACACTCATCAGACCTTGTCTCTCCACAGCAAGAACTTGGGCTGTTTTCCTCACAGCTGTGTTCCCAATGCCTGACACACAGCAGGTGCACAATAGATCATTGTCAACTGTTGAAAACAATGGGGAGGAGGGACTGTCGGTCATCACAGTTCTATTGCCTCATGGGGACTTGTTAATCCCAAAATCCTGAGGCCTGCTACACACCAGACACTCGGGGCTAGGTGGGGGGCTGAGAGGGGTACAGGGGGAATACAACACAAAACCAGAAGCGCTTCCAGTCCTTCTGGAAGGTTTAGGCAGGAGGGTGGCAGGCAGATATTTATCTAAGCATTGCACAAATGAATGTAAAAGGTCAGCAGGATTAAGGCGATTTAGGAGCGGTGTTGGTGTGTCACCTGGGCTAGCAGAAGTAAGGCTTTTCTGCCTGGCGGGTTTGGCTCAGCGGATACAGCATCGGCCTCTGGACCAAAGGGTCCCAGGTGCGATTCCAGTCAAGGGCATGTACCTGGGTTGCAGGCTCCCCACCTCCGCAGGGGCCCTGGTCAGGGCGCATGCAGGAGGCAACCAATGGATATGTTTCTCTCACATTGATATTTCTCTCTGTCTTTCCTTCTCTCTTCCACTCTCCCTAAACCTCAATGGGAAAAATCCCATGGGGGGGGGGGTTTAAAACAAGAAGAAGAAGAAAGGCTTTTCTGAGTTAGAGGTGACTGAACTGCAGGATGAACGTCCTCCAGACATCGCAGTCTAAGAGAAAAGGGTCCTGGAGTGCGAGGCGCGATAGCAGGAGGGGGTTCCTGAGCACTGGCACCCCCCACACTGGATTGGAGCTGGTGGCCCAGGGCCTGTGAACCCAGCTGCAGTTCAGAGGCGGCTTCGCGCCCTCGGTGCCTGGGTAATATTTACTGGCTTTTAATGACGACAGGGTAATCACCCTAATGAAGAACTCCCTCCGGGCTGGGGCAGCCAGACTGCGATGAGGAAAGCCGCCAGTGACTCACGCTGACTGTGCCTGGATCCTGCTGCCACTGGGCGCGCAGCGCAACTGGCCGCCTTCCCTGCTCCGCGCGCCCCTCCAGCCCCCTCTGGGAGCGCGGGCCCGAGGCCTGCAAAACGCTGCCCCGCGGGGCTGGGACGGCAAACCCGACGCGCCCACTGCTGTCCTGGCGGGCCAGGCCAGGGCTGAGACTTCTTGCTCTGCCCTTCGAGTCTCCTCCCGACTCATAGCCTCAGCTCCCCCGCTGCCTGGGGCTGGGAGGGAGTGGGCCAGCTCTGGTGTGCTCAGCACCCCGCTGATGATCCCAGGCTCTGCTGGGCTTTGCATCACCCCCCTGACTCCACTTTCTCCGCCAGTGCCTCGGTTTCCCCGGACTGAGGAGTAGTAGGAGCCCAAGATTCTCCACACCACCCCCCACCCTGCCCCCGGGTGGCGGGAGTATTAATTACAGTTTATTCCCAGCTTTGAAGATGAAAAATGCCAAGGATCATTACCACTCAATTAACGGGGCTATTACCACTTGAGTTTATGTCTGATTAATCCTGCTCCACCCCCTCCCTGGAATCCATGTTGCCTTGGAGGCCTCAAGCTCCATTCTTCTCCTGGATTTCACACCGGGAGTCACCCCCTTTCCTGTCCCTGCTAATTGCAACAGGAATGGGGCCTGGTAGAGTGTCTGGCACAGTCATTCTTCAACAAATATTTATGGAGCAGCCATAAGCGCGTCGGAACTGGGGATAGAGCAGCGCAGAGCTCAGACCCAGCCCCTGCCTTCCTAGGAACTCGCATTCTCCTAGGTGCCCAGATGCCTGATGGGACCCAGCACACCCAGGCCCAGCGCTGCCTCCCTTCTTCTCCTGGAGATTTCTCACTTGTCCACACACCAAACCCGTCAGGCCTGGGCCAGGCACGAAGAGAGAAGTCCTGGAAGGACAATGCTAATGGGTTCTAGTTTTAGAGGTGAAAAAAATAACATGAAAATGGGGGGTCACCTTTCCTAGCACAGAATACCCCCTGCCCTCCTTTCCCCTCCCCTCCCCTTCTCCACCTCCTCTCTGCTCCACTCCTCACTTATGGGTCTTCGTCCTACCTCAAAGCCTTCACCAAGCCTCCCTCCCCCCAATTCAGGACTCCCCCCCTCTCCCTGAACAAGTCCCTTCTGCCAGCGGGCATGGTCCTTTCTCCTCTGAGCTCCCTGCTTGCACCTCCTCTGAGACATTGTCTTGTGTGCGACCACTGCCACAGAGTCTCACTTCCCACTTCCCTTTAAACTGCCTGCTCCTGGCCGACAGCAGGACCCCAGTCTCAGGTCTGTTCCCTCCACAGAGTGCACAGGAAGTGCTTCCTACATGTTTGTCTCACTGAAAGAGAGAGGTAAGTCCCAGACCTGGGAGCACCCCTCACCCCACCCCACCCCATCCCCCCCCACACACACACACACAAAATGGAACTTGGGTGAACAATGGGTCCCCATCCTCTGTGTGTGGGGAGGAGTCAGTGCTGGAGCGATAGAAAAGAAAGGACCTCGTGGGAAGGGCCAAGGGGGTCCAACTGCTGCTCCAATAGACCATGTTTCAGAATTACCAACATGGACCCTGGAATTGGGTCAACAGAGTCTGATGGAGCAGCCACTGGGCACGAGAGACAAAGAGGAATAAGACTCAATCCCTGCCTTAGGGGAGCTTGATACCATCTTCCGTCTTCCAGTGACATTCGGGGTGATCTGGGGCCAAATAATTCTGCAATATGGAGAGGGGGAGATCATGCCCCTTCTCCTTTGCCCACCTGCCCTGAGCCCTGGCAGGGAAGCTCCTGCTGCTGGGCAGACATCGCTGCATTGTACCCGCAGCCCTCAGGGGGATGGGATGGGGCCAGGAGCAGCATCCGTCTTTACCCCAGTGGCTGTGAAAAGCAGTTCATTTTCTAGGTGAGCTAAGGCATGGCAATGGTAGGGAAGCCATGCCTAAGCTGCCTAGTGAGAGGTTGTTAATACAACTGAGGAGCTCAAATTCTGGGCCCAAGAGAGGCACTAACTGCTTTTCCCTAGAGAGGTTTTTGGCTGCATAGAACTACAAAGAACCCAAAAGGCTGCCTCCAGCTCCTCACCCTGAGGAAAGGGGCAAAGGGCCTGCTAGTTGGAGGCTGGGCCTAAGAGACAAGGAGCTAAAGACCACAGCTGTCTCTGGGTTCCCAAAGGCTTTCCTTACAGGGCAGGGAGGAGAGGAACCTGCCAGCCTCTTGGATCCAGCCTGTGGCCCGTGGGTGAATCCTGCCCCCAGCAAGAGGCTGGCTGTGGGGAGAGCGATGGGAAGACCCTGCTCTGAAAGCTTTTCTCACAGGTCTCTCTCCCTCCTTTTCTATCTCTCACTCCCTCTTTGCTCCCCCTGACTGCCTCCTCCTTGTCCCCCCACATTCACACCTTTTCTGGTTCATTTCAGATGACAAAGTTCCTCTTTCCAAAAAGCCCCATCCCCCAAGAGTCCTTTCTGCAGAGACACCATCCTTTCCCAGCTGAGTCGGGGGGGCTGTCCCACGGTGGCCCCCAGGGGCATGACAGGCAGTGAGCACATGACTCCACTTACCCTGTGAGAACCCCTGAAAAGTTCCCATTACAAGCTCTCATCCCCTGACCCACCCCTTATCCCCCTGAAGATCCCAGCCCAAATCTTTTAAGACCCCAAACTTACAAGGAATATCTTAGTGCTCCTCCCAACCCTCTCTGCAATAGCATCCAAAATGTGTGCCTTGTGCCTTAACAGAGCTGGGAGGAATTTATTTATTTTTTAAATATATTTTATTGATTTTTTTTTTACAGAGAGGAAGGGAGAGGGATAGAGAGTTAGAAACATTGATGGGAGAGAAACATCCATCAGCTGCCTCCTGCACACCCCCTACTGGGGATGTGCCCGAAACCAAGGTACGTGCCCTTGACCTGAATCGAACCTGGGACCTTTCAGTCCGCAGGCCGATGCTCTATCCACTGAGCCAAACCAGTTAGGGCGAGCTAGGAGGAATTTAGAGATAGGTTATCCAGTCCAGCCCCTACCAGAAGCCCAGGAACAAGAGCACAAGGCCCGAGTCACACAGATCATTTGTGGCATAACCCAAAACTCCTGATTCCTGGATCAGGGCTTGTACTTCCCCTAATGTTTCCAAGTTTCCCCTTCTATCTTAAGTTCTTTCTTCCCTCCCTGCCCCAGCTCAGCCTGGCCCTGAAACCTCATCTTCTTGACAACCCTCATCCCTGACCCCTTGCAGTTACTCACTGCCTTGGACTTGTGTCCGAGGAGGGCCCTCCAGGACCAGCAAAAGTATTTTGTAACAAGACTTCCTCCTTTAGTCACCAGACTCTCCCAAAATCTTGAGGAGAGTCTAGTCAATGCTCTTGAAGTGTGATCAAAAATGCCCCAATTTAACATGATTATAATGAGTTAGTTTGCGCTTAGGCACAAACAGGTGTTTAAAATGGGCATGTATGATTGGCTGGGAGCCCAGGGAAGGTTGGTCCCCTTGACCTCCCTGAGTGCTATAACCCCTTACTTTCCTGGATGGGGGCTCCTCCTCTACCCCACGCTGAGTCCCAGGGGTAAAAGGGAGGCAACGCTGCAGCTAGCCTTTCTTCTACTCATTGCCTTCACCAGTTTTATACCCAGCTCTCCTCTTACCCACATCTGCCATCTCATTTCTTTCCCCTGACAGCCATAATGGGGACAAAGAGCACAGTTAAGAGTGGTAGCTTTGGCCCGGCTGGTGTGGCTCAGTGGTTGAGCATCAACCTATGAACCAGGAGGTCACGGTTCAATTCCCAGTCAAGGCACGTGCCCAGGTCGCAGGCTCGATCTCCAGTGTGGAGTGTGCAGGAGGCAGCTGATCAAAGATTCTTTCTCATCATTGATGTTTCTCTCTCTCTCTCCCTTCCTCTCTGAAATTAAAAAAAAAGAAATAGTAGTAGCTTTGGAGTCATAAGGCCCTAAGTTCAAATGTCAATTCAGCCACTTCCTGGCTAGGTAGCTTCCAACTAACTATTCAGACTCTTTCCAATGCCTTACATTCTTATTTAAAAAAAAAAAAAAAAGTTGCTTGCCCCGCCAATGTGACTCTGTGGTTGAGCACCGACCCATGAACCAAGAGATCACAGTTCAATTCCAATCAGGGTCCCAGAGGCCCAGGAGGGGGCCTGCAGGAGGCAGCCAATCAATGATTCTCTCTCATCATTGATGTTTCTATCTCTCTCGCTCTCTCTCTCTCTTCCTCCCTTTCTCTCTGAAAGTAATAAAAATATTTTTTAAAATGTTAAGGGGGCAGTCCTAAAAGCTTCCTCAAGGTATGAATGAAGAAAACGAAGTATGTCCCCAGGGCCCCCATCACCCCGTCTTCTGTGGGTACAGAAGCTCTGCAAGCCTGAAGCCTCCAGCAGTCCCCAAAAGAGGCTCAGCTCCGGCTCTGAGCCTGGAGCCCCACCCTCCAAATCCTCGTGCCTGTCAACAATATGTCCCTTCTGCCAGCTTTCAGGCAAAACCCCCCTAGCTTCAGAGCTGGCTGTCATTACCAAAGAAATGGTGGTGCCCTCTAGAGCAGCAGGGAAGGCTGGCCAGGGAGAGTCCACCAGTGACCTACCCATCTCCTGTGTAGCACCCCAAAATGGAAAGCAACTGAAGACCCTTGAGAGAACTGTCCTTCAGGAGTAATCCCACCAGAGTGGGCCCTGTACATAGGTACCTGGTGCGATTTGAGGAACCCCAGACACTCTCTGTGCCCAGATCTCCCACTCTTTGTCACTGGGCCTGCTATCCCACAATCAGACCTCATTCCACCAGCATTTATGAGCACCTACCATTTTCCAGGCATCATGCTAAGCATTGGCCTTAAATCCATTGGGTTATATATTATCCTCTCTAAGCATTTTCTTTTGAAATGCAAATACCCTCGGAGAAGGGCAATGCATTAAATCACTAATACCCCAAAATGAGTTGGGGGTTTCTTTCTTTTAAAACAGTAGAGAAAGCCTGGACATCTTTAGCAAAAAGGGGAGCTGAAGTTCAGAGGGCAGAGGTGATTATAGAACTAGAAGCAAGACAGCAACAATCTGGCCTTTTTCTGAGGTTGATGTCTAGGGCCACATCTCCCCCTTCCTTTATCCTTTCACCAAGACAAACACACCCACTGCCCCCACAAGCAGCCATAGTGCCCATAAGTGCAACTGGAAAGGCTAGCCAGATTCCAGAGAGCAGCCAGAGGCTGGGCGGCCTTGGCCCCGCTGCAGAGGGGTCTGGCCTGCCTTTCACCATCTCCAGGGTGAGGGTGCCCTGAACTAGTGCCTACTCGCTCCCCAACAAGTCCAGGGCTTGGAGTTCAGGTAATTAAGCCCTTGGCAATCTCACCTGGGCCCGCCAGTAAACCAGACAATCAACCCCAGCCCCTGTTCAGTAGGGAGAGAGAAAAGAAGGAGGGTGGGAAGGAGAGAAACTTTTTTCTATGCTGCATTCAAGGCTTGGCAACCAGAAGGGAAAATGCTATTAGTCTACAAACAGCCACTCCAAATCCCTACCCCCACTCATCATACCCAGGGTCTTCCCCTTCTGCCACAGAACCCTGGTCTCTGCCTGCCACCATCATCAGGGTGACAGAGGACACCTGTGTGGGCTGCAACCTGAACAGGAGCCAGGCAGTGAGGGCCTATACTTGCAGAGACAGGCTTTCCCCAGCATGGCTCCTTCCACGGCAGAGGAGGGAGGGAAGGGCACCCGAATCCCCCACCCCACCCTGAAAGCCACAGCCACCCTCCAAAAATGTCTAGAAGGGTGCTCCAGATGCTCTCTTTAGAGCAACTGAGTGACTCCTTTGTACCCTGCCTTATTTCACCGCCAGCTACTGAGGGTTCCGTCTTTGCCCGGGCTTCCACAGAAGACCATTCCTTACGCATCTCCACTTTGGTGCAGGGCCCAGCAGGTACCTGGCACTCAAACAGAACTTTCCTTTTCCCCCTAAATAATAAACATTAATACTTCCGGTATATGATCACACGGATATGGGATGGAGTTCCATACCTGGCCCTTTTTACTCCCTAGATCACTTCCTCCTTCTGTCACGTGGTAGGGTGGGGGAGAATACAATTGGACAGTAATAATTCTCATTTAGTGAGTGCTTGCTAAGGGTCTAGCCTAAGTATTCTAAGGATTACCTAAGTTAATTCTTTCTAAGGTACTATTATTATCCCAATTTACAGACAAGGAAACTGAGGCTAAGAAGGAAATTTGTCCAAGATCACACTGAAGCTTTAATGAATACTTATTTGAATTGAAGACTCCCATTTCATGTCAAGAACTAGTAGAAAGGAGGGGGAAGACATTTGTCTGCCCCCCCAAAAAAAACTACCCAATCTCACCAACATGTAAACAGGCCCCGGGGAAACCGGCAAGTCCTGCTTGCTCTTCTCCTTGCGTGTAACAAGTGCAGCTAGCCTAAAAGTCTCTGGGGCCATCTCTGGAGAGGCCACACCCCTCCACCATTTGGGGGGCCCTGGAAGCTCTCAAGGATCCCAAACGTTCCCATTGCCTTTCCTAATGCGGGTCTCAATTGAACAAAACTGGAGGGTTCTAGCTTCTCACTTTCCTTCCCTGAGGAGAGGTTTCAACAGGTGGGGAGGAGGTGCGTCGCGGTAGAGTCCTCCCGAGTTGAGCTGAGAAGCCTGGAGGTCTCTTAATTCCCTCCCGCCACCCCCGCAGGCTGAGCTATGCCTCTCGCGGGGAAACTTGGGCACTGCAGTCAATATTGGGGCCTGCAGTTCGCCCAAGGCCGCGGACCCCATGGAGCCTCCGGGCCTGGCCCGCAGGAACGCGCGGAGAACCCCCGCCACCCCTGGGTCACGCGCAGCAGGAGGCGCCGCCGAGGGACCAGGACTGGGACTTGGAGCGGCCGAAGCTCTCTGCTCCAGGCGGCTCCCCGCTTCGCCCCTTCTGCCAGGTCCGTGGCCCCCTGGCCGGAGCCGCTGGCTAACATTTCATGCCCCCAGACCGCCTCCCTAGGTGACGCTACGGCCTGTGCGGTTCCTTTAAAGGCTGCGGGTTCCGCTCATCTTTCCTTTTCCACTGGATGCCAAAATATGCAAATCCGGGGACCGGAATCTGCAGCCAAATCAAGGAGAAGGGGCGCGGCCGACGCGTCACCGGATCCGCTCCTTGTATGGCTCTTCCCGGCTTGGCCCGCCGCCCGGCGACCCTCCCTGCAGCCGCCGGAGCCCCTCCTGCGCCCAGCCCAGCTCTCACTGCCGCCCACGTCCCCGGGCCGGCCGCCCGCCCCCCAGGGAGGGAGCCGGGGGCGGGAGGCGCTGCACGCCCTGATTCCGGCCGGAGCCCGGACCGCTGCAGAGCTCTCGCTCCCCGCGCCGCGCGGGCGGAGGAGAGCCCGGGGGCGCAGTGCTTCCCCGGTACGGGTTGGGGAGCCTGGCGAGAGTGGCGGCAGGGGCGGGGGAGAAGGGGTTCGCGGGCAGCGGGAATCCCTCCTTTCCCAAGAACTAGAGAAGATCCGGGGGAGACTGGCCCCTCCCACTCCCAGTTCTCCGCGGAGTGAAGCGGAGGGGAGGAAAGCGAGGTTGTCATCCACCCCCACCGCTCTGTGCAGCTCGGGAGTTCCTCCCACGCGTTCCCCGGCCCGCGTGGCCCTCCCACGGCGTGAGGCTCGGGGATCCTCTCTGCCTCCTTGTCAACACTCCTACTCCCCCTGAGAAATGCACGTCTCCCCCAACCCGACTCCCCAGCGGGGGACACGGGATTCACCGCACCCACGCGGCCGCTGAGGAGGGAATCCTCCCACGCCAAGCCAGTGTGATTCGGGGTCGCTCCCCCACGCTCCCCTCCCCTCCTCCCCTTTCCCCGGGCCCGGCCGCGCGCGCTCCGGGAGCAGGCCTCGGGGAACATCAGCCGCCCCCGGGATCTGCTGCTACGGGAGGTGACAGCTCTCCGGTTGGCAAACAGGCGGCCTTTGACTGCAGGGCGTCAGGGACAGCCCTGTAGAGGGCGATGGTTAGGGTGGAGACCCGGGGAGGCCGCCGGGAAGCCACCCTAGTGTCAGACTGTGAGCTCGGCAAGATCCTGCTGCGACTCAGCGGCGGGCCCTTCCCAGGCAGCAACAGACAGCGGCTGCGCCCAAGCCTGCTAGGCCCTCCTGCCATTCCATGGCCAAAGGGGGTGCTTGGGAACCGTTAGTGAATTCATCGAGGACTTGGTGCACGTGTTTCCTATCCGCTCAACTTCATTTTCTCTTCTTCACCAACAAAACCACACATCCTCGACCCCCAATGCGTGGGGTTCTCGCCTCCCGCGCAGTCTCTCCCCGCCACGGCGTTCAACCAGGAGTCAGTGCAGGGGGCACGGGGAGAGGCAGGGGTGTGGGCGGTGAATCAGAGAGATGGAGGTACAAAAGTTCTCAGGGGTTTGCGACCAGGCATCCCTGACTCGCTGGAATCCTCCTCCGCGAAGGGACGCGCTTCCTTTCTCCGGGTCTCAGGCAAGGTCCCGGACCCGAGAAGCGCAGCAGAGCGGAGTCCGCTGGAGCAGTGTCGGAGTGCACGCCTTCCGGGTTCCCCACAAGTTCCCAGGCTGCAAAGGGACGTTGCCCGGGGTTTTCAATTCTCATTCCTCCTGCTACGGGTGTTGGAGCAAACACACACACACACACACACACACACACACACACACACTCCCGTCCGCGCCCCCCACCCCACCCCCCTGTCCCAGCGGGTTCTCCTCGCGCAGACCCAAAATAAACAGACAGACAGTTTAGGCTTTTTCAAACGCGCGCTACGTGCTTTACGCTTTGCTTTGCGTTCAGTTGCATCCCTCTGTCCTCTCTCCTCTCGAATTGCCCTTCCTTCTCTTCTATTTCTCTCTTTCTCTCTCTTTTTGCA
The DNA here is from genome assembly GCF_951640355.1 of Cnephaeus nilssonii. NCBI lineage: Eukaryota > Metazoa > Chordata > Mammalia > Chiroptera > Vespertilionidae > Cnephaeus > Cnephaeus nilssonii. Next base: position 14,775,341 of record NC_137076.1, read on the forward strand.
AGATCCGCGAGCGGTGCGGACGCCGCACGCCGGCTGCCGCCCGCTTCCTGCTTTCTAATGTTCCATTGTGAGGAGCTTCCATTGTGACGTCGCGCCCCTTCGGCTGGGCTTTGTCTGTCCATATATGGGCAGCTACGTCACGGAGCTTTCCCGGGGCTCAGATAAATAGGCTGGTGGAGTTCCCTGGCTGGGAGCTTTTGGGCAGCAGTGAGCTTGCTAGGAAGCGGCGGGGCTGGTGGTGGTGGTGGTAGCAGCAGCGGCGGCGGCAGCAGCGGCGGCAGAGGCAGAGGCAGTGGCGGCGGTGGCGGCGGCAGTGGCAGTGGTGGATCGGGGGGAGGGGGGGCCCCGGCGCGCGTCTGTTCGTAAGATCAATACTGAAGCCGCGTCCGACCCCCTCCACCGAGACCCCACCCCACCCCAGACCCCAGCCCACCCCCCCGCACACGCCCCTCCACGAGACCCAGCCTCATAGGGCACCAGCCAGGCAACCAAGAAGATTACCCCTCTTTGCCCTCTCCCCCACCCACCCACCCCCCAAAAAGAGAAGATCCCCTCCTCTGGCCCACCCCTTCCCCTTTTCCCTCTCTCCTCCCCCCCGAACTTTCCCTCTCGCATGCTTTTCCCCTGCACCACGGATCGCCTCTCGGATGCCGCTTGCCTGGAAGCTGCGTTAGGAGAGAGCGGCGGCGGCGGCGGCGGCAGCTCGGGACTGCTATGACCGGCAAACTCGCCGAGAAGCTGCCGGTGACCATGAGCAGTTTGCTAAACCAACTGCCTGACAATCTGTACCCCGAGGAGATCCCCAGCGCACTCAACCTCTTCTCCGGCAGCAGCGATTCCGTGGCCCATTACAACCAGATGGCTACAGGTAAGGGCGGCGGGGAAGCTACGAAGCAGCGAGGAAGGAAAGGGAGAGGAAGGGAGGAGGGAAGGAGCTAGCTAGCGATGGATGGGTGGATGGATGGATGGAAGGATGGATGGATGGATGGATGGGTGGATGGGTGGATGGATGGATGGGGGCGCGCTGGGAATTTTCCAGGGGGCGAGTTGCTTTTCCCACCCACTCCCCGCCCCCCGCCCTCTCCGATCGGGAAGGCTCGGTTGGCTACGCCACGGTAGAGGCTTCTGTTCTCCCGGGTGGGGGCAGCCGCCGACTGGAGGGAGGTAGGTGCTAGCGGCCCTGGGGTTCTCCACTCAGGGGGCGCGATCGCCGGGCTGCACGCAAGGCGTGGTGCCGTCGTCCCCTTTCCCAGGAGGAGCTGAGCGTCCCTTTCACCCGCGCTCTCTCCCCTTATTCCCTCAGCCCCCCACCCGGGATGGAGCCGTGTGCGGCGTGGAGTCCCCGCGGTGGGAGAGGTACTGCGACGCTGCCTTTTCGGGGCGTTCAGCAAGCCCGTGGGGGTGTGGGGACGGTGGGGAGAGGGTCCACCCACGACGGGGCTGCCCCGGGGGTGGGGGCGATCCTTGGGCCGAGGAGCTTGGGAAGAGCGGCCACTCCCGGCGTGGAGACATCGGTCGATTTTCCGCCGCCCTCCACCCTCGCTAGCTGGGCTGGGCTTTCTCCCACCAGCAAGAGCCTAAAGCTTCTTCAGGCCCGGAGGAGACTGGGCCAGGGGGGAGGCGGCGGCGAGCTCCCTTTGAGGGCAGCACCCCTCTACGCGCGGAGGACAAAGCGTCGGAGCTCTCCGGGTCATCGACCCGGGCGCAGTGCACAAGGAGGGCTTCACTGGGGCAGGAAAGGCGCGGCGTCCGGGCGCGGACAAGGTTAGGGGAAGAGGCCGAGTTGTGTGCGCTCGAGAGGGAGAGCCCGGCGCGCTCCCGGTCTGAAACTACCTGTAGCTGCAGCTACCTGCCCGCCCCACCTCGAAACAACAATGCTTCTCGCTCGCGCGCGCGAGCGCGCGCGTGTGTGTGGTACGTGAGTGTGTGCGCGGCGTGTGCGGTGTGTGTGCAGCAGCCACTCCACACCCGATCCGTAGTATTTTGCTGTATCCAGGTTGCGCCCGGGAGCGCGGCACCGCCCGCTTTGCGCCGGGCGCAGCTTTGCTCTTACCCCATGCGCTGCGCACTCCACCCGGCCGGCCGCACCCTCCACACCTGGGCAAGCTCCTGGGTACCCTGGCCCTGGAGCCGGCTGGGCTTCACTCACCCCTCCCCTCTCTCCTCCGCTCTCCGCAGAGAATGTGATGGACATCGGCCTGACCAACGAGAAGCCCAACCCGGAACTCTCTTACTCCGGCTCCTTTCAGCCAGCTCCCGGCAACAAGACCGTGACCTACTTGGGAAAGTTCGCCTTCGACTCCCCTTCTAACTGGTGCCAGGACAACATCATTAGCCTCATGAGCGCCGGCATCTTGGGGGTGCCCCCGGCCTCAGGGGCACTCAGCACGCAGACCTCCACGGCCAGCATGGTGCAGCCACCTCAGGGCGACGTGGAGGCCATGTATCCGGCGCTCCCCCCCTATTCTAACTGCAGTGATCTCTACTCAGAGCCTGTGTCTTTCCACGACCCCCAGGGCAACCCTGGGCTCGCCTATTCCCCCCAGGATTATCAATCGGCCAAGCCGGCCTTGGACAGCAACCTCTTCCCCATGATTCCTGACTACAATCTGTACCACCACCCCAGCGACATGGGCTCCATTCCGGAGCACAAGCCCTTCCAGGGCATGGACCCCATCCGAGTCAACCCGCCCCCTATCACCCCGCTGGAGACCATCAAGGCATTCAAAGACAAGCAGATCCACCCAGGCTTCAGCAGCCTGCCCCAGCCGCCGCTCACACTCAAGCCCATCCGGCCCCGCAAGTACCCCAACCGACCCAGCAAGACCCCACTCCACGAGCGGCCCCACGCGTGTCCGGCGGAGGGCTGCGACCGCCGTTTCAGCCGCTCGGACGAGCTGACGCGGCACCTGCGCATCCACACGGGCCACAAGCCCTTCCAGTGCCGGATCTGCATGCGGAGCTTCAGCCGCAGCGACCACCTTACCACTCACATCCGCACGCACACAGGCGAGAAGCCCTTTGCCTGCGAGTTCTGCGGACGCAAGTTTGCACGCAGCGACGAGCGCAAGCGCCACGCCAAGATCCACCTCAAGCAAAAGGAGAAGAAGGCGGAGAAGGGGGTTGCGCCTTCTGCGTCCTCAGCGCCCCCCGTGACCCTGGCCCCTGTGGTCACCACCTGTGCCTGAGGCTCGGGCCCCCCAGATTCCCACATTTCCCCTCCAGTGTCTCCCTGCTGCTGCCCTGAAAGCAGCGGGAAAGCCAGCCACGGAGGCGCAGGGGCCGTGCTTTGGCCTCTCCATGGACCTAAGGCTCCTTGTCACTCTTCGATGTCCCCCGTTTCCACCCTTTCACACCGGCCAACAGTCGGGGGCCAGGGCAGGAGGCGCCTTCCTCTCGCTGTCTCCCACCCCCCTTTAGCCATGGCGTGGAGGGTGAAAGAGTGGCGTCTAGCCCGCTTCGTTCGGTTCGGATCGTCTTGATCCAGGGGCCGCGGGGGGCGAAGGTGGGGGCCGCACCCAGGACTTGCGGGGGACTGAAGGCGGGGCCCACCCAAACCTCGCCTGACCTAAGCACCTCAATGGTCCCCGTCTGTCTCCCTCGGTTCCCCCCTCGAAGACCTGAGAGGGGAGAGAGGGTAAGAAGCGCACCAAAGCGCAGAGCTTGCTGCCTGCCGCACGCACGCCTGCGCGTGAGTGTGCGTGCTCGCGTGAGTGTGCGTGTGTGTGTATGTGTGTGTGTGTGTGTATGTGTCAGACTTTTGAGCTGAACTGGGCTATGTGCACCCCAAACTCTTCCCCACGTCGAGTCCCCAGGCCTCTGGGGGGACTGTCCCAGGCTAGTGCCTGCACGTGGCCAGATGAGACGGGTCTTCCATCTGCTCAGAAATAATGTTTCTTACAGAAATGCCTCGGATGCCACCGCGGCGGTGTGGCTACCGCCCCTTAAGGTTTGGCCCCTCAGAACCCCACTTTTTCCGAGCACTTCCCTATTAGGCCTCAGAGCAGTTTGATCTGCAGGGAGAAGGAGCAGCTATCACTGAACCTGCCTTTTTTAAAATGTATTTCCTCAGCCTCACTTTTTAAAATCTAGGTCCTGAGTTTGCCCTCTGCCCTTCCCCCACCCTCTTCTCCCTTCTCCCCCCCAAACCTTCTCCCATCTCTTTCAAAATCTTTTACCAGAAAGGCAGGCCTCAACCAGCCACCCTATTTCACCATCTTTTTGTTTTCTCTCACTCACATATTCTTCTTCCCATTGGTGGTGGGAAAGCAGGCTCATTTTTGCCCCTGGCCACCAATAGGTAGACTTCAAATCTATGTACTAGTATATGGTGTGTGTGTGTGTGTGTGTGTGTACACACACATACACATACATATATATAACATACAATATGTATTCCTAGCAAAATAAAATCTCTAAGGTACTTGGCTATCCAGTGCAGTGCACTGGAATAAAGAGGATTTGTAGGCATATACATCTTTAAATGATTTATTTTTTATGAAAATTTTAACTGATGAAATACCTATATATGTGTGTATTATGTATGTATATATACATATCTATGTATGTATATATACATATACACACACACACATCTCTGTCCAAATTTTCCTTAAAAGATATGGGGATTTTTGCATTAATCCGTGTTGATTAATGAGGTGTATCTTTTTCATACCCCAGTTTCACCTTCTTCCTGCCCTACCTCAACTCTTCTCAGGCACCCCTCCACCCCAGCCCTTCTCCACACAGGGGGGACTCTTTTGAAGTGTAATAGTGGGAAGGTTGCTCTCTGACACGGCTTCCAGCACAGTCCTGACTGAATGTACTGTTCCCTATTCCCATTATTTCTCCTGTGGTCAGTAAGCTGCCCAGAGAGAAGGAACTAAGGTCTGGAGTTTACAGAATGTCTGTTTTTAAAGTCACTTTATGCATTATCCACCTTTTTTTTTTTTTTAAGAAAAAGAAAGCACTGTTTTTTCTTTGTGTTTTTTCTTTTTTCTTTTCTTTTCTTTTTTTTTTTTTTTTTTTGGTGGAGGAAAAATAATACTAAAAGGAGTCCAGTGAAGAGGGAAATCAACGAGCAGGGGGGTTGTGGATTTCCAGGTACTTGGACTTTTTGTAGAAGGAGAGAGAAGAGAGGATGAAGTTTGCCAGGAGGGCTCATATTTTTTCAGCTGAGGGGTAAAATCTTTCTTTGCAGAGACAGTATTTTGCTGAATAGTTTTTATAATGTGATGATTATTAAAAACAAAATTTTTGGTCACTTCAAAGCCAGAAGGAGGAATCAAATATCCTTTAATATTTTTTCCTTGCTCCTCCTGGCTTATGCATGTCACTGCATGATAACTCTGAGTTTTCCTTTGTTTTAATAAAACTGTTCTCAGACATTTAAGCTAAACTAAGAGAAAAAAATAACTTTGTTGCCAAAAGGTTGTGCTATCCAGATTTTTTATATGTCTGCATGTTTAAAAAAAAACAGCAAAAGAAAATGCACTCTAACTTATGTGAACTGAGAGAAAAAAATCAGGTTTTAAACAGGAAAACCTATGGGGAATGATATTTTTTGGAAGACTTTTGTATAAAGTTGAGTACTTAGAAAAAGACAAACCAGATGTAATATATTTTGTGGATGTTTTTATTTCTTGGATTTATAGTACCTTATACTAAGGTTAAAAAATATGCTTGATATTGTGAAAAGGTGAAATTCTTCACCAACATTTCATCTGCTCCTTTGTCACATTGTTATGCCAATATAATATAGTTAATGAAAACAGCATTTTTAAAAACCGAAATATTGAAATGGTGTAATGTTGTACCATTTGCACTGTGAGCAAATGCTAATACAGTAAATATATTGTGTTTGCTGACAATCAGCCGGCCTATAAATCTCCTTATTTTATTCCTTGTTTTCATAGCATAAAGTTTTGGTTTGGCCTGTTCTTTGTCTTGTTTTGTTTTTGGCTGGTGGTTGGTTTGGTAGGTTCTTATGCCTGGTTTGGCCATTCTTGCTCTGAAAATTCTCCAGTGTGGAAATGTGGAGTTTGGCGTCATTGGAAGTTGATCCGAATTTTGTGTGGTTCTGGTGTCTCCAGTGTTGAGTGTTCGCTGTGGTTCCAAGAGAATAGAATTCTCCTCCACCCTCTGGAAGCTTCAAACTGCTGGAAATATTAGGGAAACAGCTTAGATAAACTTCTGGGATTCAGGGCCAGTGGCTGGAACCTTCTGGAACCCGTCTCTCTGGTTTTCAATGGGTAATTTGAGGGTAGAAAGGAGGAGATGATCTGATTTATGAACTATTTCTCTAATGGTCACCGGGCACACCAGAGCAGGACCCCGGAGGATCTCTACAGCCATTGTGAGTGGTGTTCTTGGTAAAACTTTTGAAGCTTGGAAAACAAGCAGAGACTTGAGAGAGGTTCTTCAAGGTTGGCCAGATAACCAGAGAGATTGGAAGCTCTTTTGTGGTCAGGTAATTGGGGAGAGTCAGGTTTAAGGTTCTATAACTTCAACCCCACTTGGACAGGGTTCTCCAGGCCTCGCTATTTGTAGCTGCCTGGGAAAGGTGGTCCTAGCTGAAAAACCACTGTACGAACTACCCAGGGCTCTGATGCTTTTAAGAGAAGGAAGAGCATTGGGGTTTGGAGAACACACAGGGAATGTTTTATACAGCATTAACCCTTCACAGCTTACAACTTCTGTCCTTCATGAAAGTGATGCTTCCCCTCCCTGAGCTTACTTCCCCAGAAACTTCCGTCCTTAACTGCGTTTATTTGCCAGCCCTAAAGCTTTCTCCTGTAGAGATATGTACCTCCCGTGTCCTTCCTATCCCTTCACCTGATTTCCTGTAGGTTTTAGAATACTTTATCTCTGTGAGGCTTGTCATAGAGCAGTCTTTGGACAAGTGAACCCTGTCCTTCTCCCTGCCTCCCCTCTAAAACACCCACCTGGGCTTCTCTTCCATGCATTTCCCTATTATCTGCCTTAGCAGAGTTTAGGGGCTTGGTGTATGATACTGAGCTATGTAAATGTAGCACTGCATCTGACTGGGAGACACTGTCTCAGTGCCTGAGACACCAACCAGGCCAGCCACACAGGGACAGAAATGTAGCGCATCCCTGCTCAGACACTGCTGTTGCTGCCCCAATGCAGGCCCGTCACAGTAAAAAATGCGGGTGGTATTTCTGGTTGGCTGTAGTTACCAAGAAGTTGAGGGCAGACTTGGGTGGAGGAGGTGGGCTGTGGCTTTAGAAAAGAATGTTTTTGAAGTGAGAGATCAATAAAGAGAATGCAGTATGGAATCTCAAAGTTTCTCACCCACACAATTCTAGGTCACTGGCTGCCATCTTGAATTCCCTTCTCTCACCTCATGAGACTTGCAAAATTTTAAACTACAACTTTATGTACAGCCACAAGGAGGTGTCCTTTTTTTTTTTTTTTAACAAAGAGAATACAAGATGGGGCCAAAAAGTCCTAATGATTGAGCATATAATCCATCTCTTTGTTAAACTAGAGTGTTCCTTCCAGATTTCTATGTGTTTTTTTGAATGAATATTATCAAAGGAAGATAGTGTCACTGGGTGTCTTCTTAGTTAGCACCCAGCCCCGCCTACATCTTCTCCAATCAAACCAGGCCTTCAGAGTTGCACTTTCGTCAACAGTGTACTATGCTGCATGATTAATAAACTCACTTCCCATTGGTGCATATTACTCAACCCAACCTGGTTCAACCACTGGGTTACTTGGCAATATGGCAGCCCGTCTAGCTGGCACCAGCCCTGTGTGGTGTAATCTCTGATTCACACTTTGTAGCTAGATAAGGCTGCCTTTGATAGCATCACTCCAGCAACCCAACCTGCCTGGGTTTGTAAATATGGGAAAAGGAAACTCAACTCTGAAACATAGGCATGAATTGGGGAGATGGCTCAGGAGCAAAATCAGGCATTTATACATAAAAGAGGTAGAGGCCTCACTCTTTCCAAGCAGCCCCTAATGTGTTTGGGGATGAGTGAAAGGATACCCCACATACATACACACACATCTTGTGAGTGGCATACTGAAGGCCATGACTCCGCAAAATTGTACTCAGGGAACTGAAGTTAGATACAAGTGAGGAGACACTTTGTGAGAACTGGGGGCAAGGAGTGGCATATGTTTTTATATGGTGGTGGTGGAGGTGGTGGTAGTGACGGTGAGTATGTCTATGTAATGTTCACAAGTATATAAAAAGCAATAGCAAGGTGGATTCTGGTGAATGGAGGCAGTATCTTATGGCCAGTCACTACTGCTCCCCTTTTGCTAGTCTACAATTTGCCTGCTATAGATGAGGGGGTTGTGAGTTGCCTTTTCCTGGCCTTGATCGGCTCTCCTGGTGTCCTGGAATAATAAACCTAGGGAAAGTAGGAGGCCTCCATGTGTCCCAAAGACTAGAAATCATACTGGCAAAATCTTAACAACTAGGAGAAAATGATTTTCTAAAGGGTGCCATGGGGTTTTAAAAATAGGTCGTAATCCTAAATCTATCCCAAGTGGTTCTTTTTAGAAAACCTACTCTTTGTGCAGAGAGGAATGAGGTCTCTAGAGGAATACATAATGCTCAAAGGATCCCAGTGAATCTCAGAGCCCCTTAGTCATACATTAGCCTGGGACAGCCCTGAGGACACCATCAGTCATCCACAGAGGTCTGACCTTGTCACCTTCTTCCAGCACCCCAGCTCTTGAAACTTCACCTCTCTCTTTGCTTCAAGGTTCCCCTCTACCCCATCTTTAATATTTTCAACGATTGGTCATTTTCACAGCAAGGACAGGAGGGTGATGAGGCTTTTCCGGACTTGCACTGACGTCTCTGACACGTCCATGCCCAAGTAGGAAGGGACCAGGTCCGGACTCTTCTGCCTGGGATCCTCATTCCCCAACCTCATCATGGCTGCTTTGTCTGGGATCTGGAAGGGGCATCCTTGTCACCACCCCTGCTGGCCACCAGGGGCACAGTGTTCCTCTGCCCACTGATCTCCCTGTGAAAATTCTATTTCTTCCATTTGGGCAAACACACAGATGGCTAGAAGAAAGGCTTCTGAACAATCTCACTTAGGAGCTAAAGCAAACAGAACATGACCACAAAGCCACAAGCAAGAAGAATTAGAGAATACAAGGTTCTAGATAGCAGTGGCTACTCAACAAAAATGTTCTTCTAGGTTGGGTGGGAGATTGACCATCATATGGTTTCTTTAATGTTGCCTAACCTTATTCTTGTCTCCAGAGAGGCCCCCAGCACATTCTCTCATGGCCAGGACTCCATAATCCTACAACCCTATCATTGCCCTAATAGTGTCCTCTGGGCCCTGCTCATTTTACAAGGAGCATGATCCTGGGCTGGCTTTCTCTGCGAGACCTGCCCTGGGCCTTCAGCCATCTTTGAACCTCTCAGAGAGGCATCATGACCCAAACAGAAACAGACTGCTATTTTCTGACCCAGCCGGCAACAGAGTTGAGTTCCCTCTTGGGTTACCCACTGAGTTCCTAGTTATAGTCTCAGGAACGCTTCTGCCTCTGAACTCCCTGGAGGAAAAGAGAAGTCTGGCGCCCCTGAGGCTAGGGACATCCCAGCCCTGCACAGGGGAAATTACCCTTGTCCATGGACTTGTATTCTCTGGGCTGGCTTGCCCCAGGGGGTGTCCCCACCCAGTCTCCAATAGAGAGAGAGAGAGAGAGTAGTGACCTGAACAGAAGTGGGCCTCTAAACCCTTTATCTTCTTCTCAAAGATGGGATGCAAGAGCTCTGGCATATTGCCCCTCCAGGTTGTCCAGGTGCCTAAAGGTCTTCCATTCCTCCTTGTTCCCTTCTCCCCACTACTTGAAAAGCTCAGGCCATGAGCACAGGAAGGCAGAAAAAACTTCTGGTGCCTGTGTGACCCCAGGGTACTAAGGAAAGCCTTCTTTGGGGTGCTTGTTACTTACTCGGAAATTGAGAGGCAGTTTGATAACCAGCTTTGGAAACCGTCACCTCCATCCTAGATCTGAATCTCAACTCTGCCACTTTCTTGCAGTGTGACTGCCAACACGTGTCTTAGTCTCTCTGCACCTCAGCTTCCCCTGTCTTATCATTGCTGTCTTATCGTGTGAGGCCTGTTCATTGTGGGTGCTCCATGAATGTGATTATCTTCTCGTCCCTTGTCCCTGTCCCCTTTCCCCATCCTCCAAACACGGATGTGAGAAGGAGGGCTCTGTCTTCACCAGGGATCAGTACACTGACTCAAACGCAGCCAGAAGAACCTGAGTCTTCACCACCACTTCCAACTGCAGCCATCCACTGGACATCTGTATTCTGAAAGGGGATCCTCCACCCCACCTCCCAATCCCCCCAGAGGACATGAGTCCGGACCCCTTTTGGCCACAGCTGCTGTTACTGTTGCCATTTCCTGGCCTGGTCCCTGACCCCGTCCCAGGTCCTTTCGTCTCTCTCACTTAGATGGGTGGATATAACACCTTCCTGATCCAGTATCATCTGCGAGGTTAATTAATGTGTCATTGGGCTGTTGCCTGCTTCCTGATCCTTATCAGGGATTTAAATAAAACGCAGCAGCCCCAGTTCTTCCCCGTCCATCCCTCTCCCTGAATCCGAGGCTTGTTCTTAGTCATCAGTCCTTGACCTCAGCCTTCTAGCCAGTTCTCAGCTTCTAGCCTCTGGCCCTGCCCAACCCTAGTTTGGGGGCACAGGTGCCATCCAGGGCTTTAATAGAAGTGATGTTCTGTGAGAGAATCATGGACATGGGAGTCCTTACCTCTTGCTACCCCCGTGGGTGGGTTTCCCTAGATCTGTAGAGTCATAAGACTTAAGAGGCAAAGAAACAGAGGTCTCCAGAGGTCCTATGACTGGTCCAAGATCACACATCCAGTAAGAGTAGAGCCAGGATTTCAGACCCAGACCGGAGTGTCCCATGGGAATGTGCTGATTGCTTTATTTATCTAATAAATATTTGTTGCCTTAACCGGTTTGGCTCAGTGGATAGAGCGTCGGCCTGCGGACTGAAGGGCCCCAGGTTTGATTCCGGTCAAGGGCATGTACCTTGGTTGCGGGCACATCCCCAGTAGGGGGTGTGCAGGAGGCAGCTGGTCGATGTTTCTCTCTCATCGATGTTTCTAGCTCTCTATCCCTCTCCCTTCCTCTCTGTGAAAAATCAATAAAATATATTTTTAAAAAAATAAAAATAAATATTTGTTGAGGATCTGCTATGTGCAACATATTCTTCTAGGCACTGAGGATATAGCAGTGAACAAAAAAGTCCTCTGTTCTCAAAACTTCTCTCCCAGGCAGAAACAGATGAAAAATAATAATAATAACAATAATAATAATAATAATAATAATAATAATAATAATGTCAGATTGTGATATGTGTTAAGGGGGAAAATACAGAGTGAGAATGGGGAGTGCTGCATGGGTGTTACAATTATAGGCGGGGTGGTCCAGGACAGCCTCATAGGGAAGGGGCCTTTACACACACACACACAGGAAGTGATGGAGAGAGCCATGTGGACATCTGGCCAAGAGCGCTCCTGCCAGAGGGGACAGCGAGTATTAAGGTCATGGTGATGGTGTTCTTGGACTGTCAAGGAATCACACGGAGCCAGAGTGGCTGGAAAGAAGTGAGCAAGGGGGTCAGCCATGGGAAGAAGTCAGAGGCATGGGGGACCAGATCCTGGAGAAACCAGACAAACCCTGAAGTCTGACAGGAGAGGCCCTGACCCCCGGGGAGAGCCACGACCTGTGCCTGGGCTACCAGGCCATAGGATGGGTGCCCGCTCCCTCTGCCAAAGCTGCCTCTCCTTTGAGTCCCCAGAGCCCCCCTGTTTGCTTGACTCCCTCGCCCCCGGATGCAGTCTCCTTAACCTTTCCTTCGTGTCCTCTCAGAGGCCACGGAGGGTTCCTAAACTCCAGCTGGGCCAAGGGGAGACAGACCTGCTTCCTTCAAGAACCACAGCCTGAGGACCCCTTCTCTTCCTGTTGACATTTGCCTTGGTGCCAAGTTCCTTAATAAGATGGATGACTCTTCCTGCTGCCCAGCCCCAGAGTGGGAATCTCCCCTGGCCTCATCTCTCAGAAATCGCTCCCACAAAGCCAGCTCCCCGTAGTCTGAGGCTGGATTGGCCATGTTTCCTGCCTTCGCAAAGAGCTGGTGGATGGCCAGCTCCCTCCAATATGGTCATAGTCTCACCCCCACCCCAGGCCCTGAACATGCAAGATGGAGCATTTCTAAAACCACCTGATCCATAATACCCCTGCCACAAGCTTCATTTCCCTGGGTTGTTGCAAATCTTAGTCGTGTAGCATCATTTCTATAGACTTATCTAAGCAGCTTCATTCTGAAGAAGAAAAATTCCTTCCTCCCCACCACCCACCTTTTTTTTTTGGTCTCCCACTTCATGTCTTTCTAAAAGGCCCCCTCAGTGTCTGCCTTTCCCTGGCAACTTGGCATCATCCAGAGTTTCTTCTCATTTCATTCATTCATCCATTAATTTAGCAAAACTGTATTAAACCAGGCAAAGTGCCCACCCCTTGGTGGGGCAGGCAGTACAAAGATGGACATAAACAGCAAACAGTCCCTGCCCTCAAGATCTTCCATTCTGTCCGGGAGACACATAAACAGACAATTTCAGGACACTGGACCTGGTGTCATGTGATGGTGGTCCCTGATAGGGAGGACCTGAATCAGAGTCTGGTGGGAGGCCAGGGAGGTGGGGACACAGGGGTGGGAGTGACGGAAACTTCCTGGAGGATCTCAGAAAGTCCTCGCCCAGGTACCACAATAATAACGAAACCACTAAATAACTAAGAACCTAGTACATGCCAAGCTCTGTGCTGTCTTTTTGTGAATTACACCATCAGACTCTACCTCAGGATGCTCACCTGATGTCCTATGGGGCTTCTTACTCTTGTGTCCTTTCCCTGAGGAGGAAGAGAAACTCCCAGTGGCCCACAGGCCCCGGGCAACAACATAGCAGCTTGGCATCTCCAGAGACTACCCAGCTGGCTTGGTGGAGATTGTCCAACCCAGATGACACTTCCCTGTGTTACATTCTGGTTGCTTCTTCTTGCTGGGGCTGAGGCCGGGGTTAGAATGAGGGCTGTGTCTTCTGATTCTCTGTGGTCCTTGCAGAGCATCCCTCCGGCTGACCTCTCTGCCTGCTCCTCAAACCAGACCTGAGGTGGTGACTGAGAGAAAAATCCCCCCCCCCCATGTCCTCTTCCCTTTTGGCACTTAGAGTTTTGTTTCCACAATTCCAAAACCTCTGCCTTTCCCCTCTCGGCTCACCCACCTGCTTCTCCTTGGCTGCTGGTTGAAGAGCTCAGGCCTCTCAGCCAAAAGACCAAAGCTGTGGCTTCAGCCCCAGCATTGCCTTCCTCTCTGTGTTAGACAGTAAGTCGGTCTGGTAACTTGGCTGAGCCTCTATTCTCCCATCTGTACAATGGGGTGAATAACCTACTCCACAAGGCTGTTGAGAAGATCCACTGCAATGCAAAATCATGAAAAAGAGCTATTCCTGACCCAGAAGCCTGAAGAGGACTGTTGAGGGTTGCTTTTTCCCTTCTATGGGTGAATCGTCTGGGCAGATATTTTAGGCAGAGCTTGGAGCAGAGTCTGGACTCTTCTAGGTATGATGAAGAAAAAAAAATGGGGTCAAGATGGCTCAGAGGTGACAAGCCCATGAATGACCCCTAATTCACGGTTGGAAACTATACCTTCTGTGGTTTTTGAGCGCAGAAATCTGCACTAAATGACAATATATGTTGTCAAACAGCTATATACCTCTGGGCTCCACTGCATCAGGAGTTAGAAGACCTGGCTCCTGGTTTTGCCTTTGATGTTAAGTTGACAAAGCTGTTAAGCTGACAAAGTCACAGTCCCCCTCTGGGTCTTCAAGTCCCTGCCAGAAAAATGAGTGGTGCTCGTGGTAGACCCAGACAGCACCTCCAGGACCGTCATCCTGTGTACACAAGACGCACCCCTTCACCTCACAGCTGGGGGCCGAGCCAGGGCCCAGCAGGGGCAAGGTGCGGAAGCAGCGTCTGCTCTTGTCCTCCCGGGCCCACACTGAAAGATCCTGCTTCCTGCCACTTGGAAGGGCCGGCCTCTCTCCATCCCACTGGCTCTCTGGGGCCTCTGTTCCCTGACTGGCTCCTCTGGCCTGAGGCCTTGGGGTGAATGTTCTCTAGCTGTTTGTTTCTTGGAGAGTGTGTGTGTGTGTGTGTGTGTGTGTGTTTAATCCTTTTTCTCTCTTATTTGCCTGAAAAGTACATAGAAACTGATGTTGAGTTAGGTCTCCTGGTTTGGGGTTCTACTCAACCCAGACGTTCTCGGCAGTGGCCTGGGGTGCACAGATGGATCAGCCCACGGGCTGGAAGGCCTCAGAGGGTGGCTGGCTCCTGGAGGGAGCCATTGCCCCGGTGAGGGAGGAGCAGGGCCTGGAGGGCTCAGAGGCTCTGCCTTTGGGTCTCCACCCTGAGAATTCCTACTGCTGGGAGTCTCTGTTTTGGGATTTAACCCCAAACCCACCACCTGAGACTCTGACTCTCCTTCCAGGACCTCATCTCAGGATAGGCCTATCAGGAGGGCCTGGGACCTCATTTCTTCTTCCCAATCCAAAGCCCAAGTGTCCTCCTCCTCCCCATCCTCCTCCCAACAGGCTGCCTGGAACCAGCAGCCCCGCCCTGCTGGCACACCCTCTCTCCCTTATCGCCAACATCACCCATTTATTCCAGCCCTCACCCCACTGGAGCGTCTGCTGGGTTACCCAACATCCTCTGGGTCAAGCCTGTGTCGGATGGCTTGAGTCATTACCTCCATCTCCTCCCAACCCGCCCAGGTCCCCAGGCTTGGTCTGGTTTAGCAGGCTGGGAGGAAGGGCTCCTTCCCTTCCCTGTGCATAGCCTCCAAGGCCCACAGGCCTCCTGATATTCAGCCTAACTCTGTCTTCCCTGGAACAATTCCTGGGGTCCCTCCTCTATCCTCAGCACTATGTACCCCACCCCTAACTAGACCACTCAACAGGTCACGTGAGTGTGTTTGCTGTCTATCTCTCCACCCCAGCCCCTGTTCTGACTACTCATGGAAACTTGGACACAGCAGCTAACCTCACTGGGC
Organism: Cnephaeus nilssonii; assembly: GCF_951640355.1. Lineage (NCBI taxonomy): Eukaryota > Metazoa > Chordata > Mammalia > Chiroptera > Vespertilionidae > Cnephaeus > Cnephaeus nilssonii. The sequence continues at coordinate 14,790,478 of NC_137076.1, forward strand.
CTCAGATGACACATCTGTAAAATGGGGATAATAATACCTCTGCCGCCTCAGGCAAGACACTGGGCCAGCTGATTTCCTGAGGTCCCTTCCAATGCTCTTGGTTCTGCTCATTCTTGGCTTTTTCTCTTCCTTACTCTTAGAATGCCTCCTCTGCAACCACTGGGGGCTCTTAGTTCGCCGAGTCCCTCTTCCACGTCTCTCCTATCCACGTCCTCGGCCCTGTCTCTGCAGGCTTTCCTGTAAGTCTTCAAATGAGACAATAAAATCCTTGAGACCAGGCCTCCAGACAACCCCCACACACACACCCTCAAAGAGTGGGTCACCTTTTCCTCCTCACTCCCCCCACATTATTTAGGGAAACCCAGGGGGTTAGAGAGCAAAGCCCAGTTTCCCTCTGGGGACAAAACGCAGGCTCTGTCCTTGGCTCACACAGGACAGAACTGGCGGGCCCTCAGCTGTCAGTGCCTTCCGCATGCAGCCCAGGTTGCCTGGCTTCCATCTTTGTACACGCCCTGCACACGCATGCACACAGCAGCCCTACTCGGTTCTCCCACGAGCAGTCTCTCCTGCTCTCCCTCCCCCTCTGCAGTTCTTTCTGCAGCGTGCTCCTGGAACACACCCTCCCAGCCCACCAATCCTACACACGCCACGGCGCTCTAGCTCCCGAATTTCCCACTTCTCCACTTGCTCCTCCACCCCACCCCTCCAACTCCTCCACCCCCAAAGGGTGGGTCCCTGCCTGCCCACAAGACAAAGCTGCCTCAGCTGCTCCTGCCTCGGTAGGAAGGGTCTCTGAGGCTCCCCCCTCAGCCCCTCACCTCCCGTCCCCAGAGAGGAAAAGCAGCCAGGCCCCCACCAGCCGGGGCACCCCTCCCCAGCATCTGGTGAGAGGACACGAGGCAGCAAGAACTGTAGGCCCTTTTCCCCCGAGACTCAGATTTTGTACCAAAATGCAGGGTGTGCTCCTGTTTGCATTTTTTTTTTTTTGTTTCCTTTCTGAAAATAACCATGAAACTATCATTTCCTCCCACTGCCTTTCCCCTATCTTATTTGGATTAGCAGAGTTGCTGGGAGAGGTGGTTTGGAGCCCCGGACAGCCTCCTTCCCTGGGCCCGGGTCCGGAGAACTCCCAGGCGGCTTTCAAGCAGGTGCGGCCGCATGGGTGCTGGTTCCCACGGGGTGGAGGGAAGGAGCACAGATGCTGGGCTTGACAGGTCCCGGCGAGCCCCCCAAGCAGAGACTTCTGGGAAACCAGATATCTGCCCAGCCTTGTCCCCAAGTTGGCAAATACTGGGAATAATTGTGCCCGGGTTGTCCCTCAGCTGTAGCTTCTGGGCAGGAGGAGGGACCAGAGCTCAGCCCCTTCCCTGGCTGACAGGCGGGATGCTGCAGTGTGCAGACTCTCCCAGCGGGGTGGGGGCATCAACACAGGAGTCTGTACTTATACGAGGAGGAAAACGGGGTGCATGCTGGGGGTATATTTCTCTTTGTCCATTTTGTTTTCATCCAGAACCTCTTCCCAGTCAGCCATTCTGGGTATTCATGCTGGTCCACTAGGAAGCGAGCAGATGCAGGGTGTGGGCGGATCAGAGAGGCCCCCCGAAGGCACCTGCCACTCACTGCACCCGAGTGCCTTCAGGGTCCAGCCCTGGGAACCCCATGACTTGCTTCAGAAACTGGGTTCCCCCCTCTTCCCTTGGCCCTCACTATGAAGGTGTTGGCCCGCAGGTCTCAAGCCCCCTCTGAAACCTCAGAGAGGTCCAGAGACCGGGAACTTCCCCCGAGGGAAGAGCAGTTAGACCTGGCGGCAAGAAGCCAGGCCTCCTTGCGCTGACAGTACTTTAGCAAGGCCCGCATCCCAGAGGCTCCGGCCCCAGCTACACCCTCATCGCTGAAGCCGAAGGCGCCTTCCATTGGGCTGCTTGGGAAGGACCTGAGGGAGGGTCCATGGGGCCTGGGATGCTGCAGGCCCCATGCAAGGTGAGGAGGGAAGCTGAGGCTGGGAGACGGTGCCCAGACCTTGGCCTGGCCCTCCAGGGCTGGGGGTGCTGTGCCTCCCCCCACGCTGTGTGCCTTCTTTGGGGTTTATTTCCTGGGCCAGGGCTGGAGAGGGGGCAGCTCGTCTGGCCTGAATGGTACCACTGGTTCCTGCTATACAGCACTGAGGGCCTCTTAACACGGCCCCTCCTGCTGGGCACCATCTTCAGTGTGACCCTCGGAAGGCTGGAGTAGTGGCATCTGCCCCATCCAATTTCTCTGCGTCAGCCAGCTGCCACGGGGACCTCACCCCTTTCTCTGAGGGTCCTCGACTGCCCGAAAGGCAGAAGCCTTGATATAAACTCCTCCTCCACCCCACAGTTCTTCCAAACACATCCAACCCACCCGTCCCCTCACCCTGCCTCTTCCTCCCCAGCAGGACCCTTCTCCTCCCCCACTCCCAAGCTGAGCTGCTGGGCTATTTGGGGCTCTGGCCGGCCCTGCGGTGTAATCAGTGCCCGGGGATAATTGGCACCTGCCTGCCGGTGTCTGGGGGCTGTCTCGGCCACAGCAGCAGGGGGCGGACACTGGGTAGCCAGGCCTGGAGGAGGTCAGGCTAGGGCAGTCTTCCCCACTCCCCAGGTTTGCTTCTCACCAGACATGGGACCTGCAAGAATTCCCTAGCAAAGCCATGCTCTCCCAGGGGGCTGTGCTCACCTGGGACACCCTGTGGCTTCGGCTGAGGGTAGATGGCTATCCAGCCAGGACACAAAAGTCCTGAGGCTACTCTATCACCCACAATTAGCTCCAAGTGCCCTCCCCATACAGCCCTCTGATAGCAGTGGGCACCCCTCGTGGCTGCAAGCCGACCTCTGGGTAGGGTCACAGCTGGAACACAGACTTTGTAGCTGAAGGACTTGAGCTCAACTTTCATCACAGGCTTTCCCGGGGTCAAGACCACCAAGACTCAGTGCCCTCCTTCTGGGAGGCGGCAAGGGTTCACAAGATGCCACGTGAGCCTGAGTATCCCATACGTGCCAGCTCCCTCTAGTATGTGTGCTCCCTTTTGGTACTTCCTGTTCTACTCCAAGGCAGCATAGACAGCCTGGGTTTAAATGCCTGGCGTTCTCATTTGGCCAACTCTACGACCTGGGGCAATTGGTTCAGCCTCGGTTTCCTCATCTATAAAAGAGATCATCAGAGGAGCTGCCCCATCAAGTTACTGTGAAAAATACATTATCTAATACATGTAAAATGCCAAGCCCAGCGCCAATAAGACTCTGCAATGATAGTTATTATTATGAGGAATTGCAAAGAACAGGGGAGGGGGTGGGGAGGCCCCGAGGCCTGCTGCAGGATGCACAGGAGAGTGAAGGCTTGAAGAGACAGCAGGGTCTGATGGGACAAACCACACGGCCACCTCAACACCCGGGTCTCCTCTATGGCAGCTCCGGCCCTGGGGAATGGGGTGACTTCTCCCAGGCCTCTCCCTCTGGGAGAACCACTCCTTCCTCTTTCAACCCCATTTGCCATATCAGCCCTTTGAGGTCAGAGAACACCAAACGCCTGTGGATATTTTATTTTTAAAAAATAATCAACAACAACAAAATCAAGATGAAGTCCTTGAATCTTGGAAGATGTCAAAATAGCATTGTTTCTTTTTCTCTACTTTTACAATCCAAAGGTTATTTGCCCTCATCCTTGGGATTCTTCAGACATCCACAGGTGGCCTCCCAGCTGAAGGGCCACTCAGATGAGTGTCTTCTTGCCAGGGTGGAGTAACATTGTGGGGGGAATGGGCTGAAGGGCTGGGCCCCAAAAAACAGGATTCTCAGGGTTGGCCTGTCCCCGAGGCAGCCCAGCTCCATCCCTCCCTGCTTCAGTGTCTTCCCCAACAAAGCACAGCGCTCCTACCTCTGGCACCCTGGCCAACAGGCCAGACCGGGCCAGCGCCCCAGCCCTCCTGCCCCACCAGCACCATGCACGGCAGGAGCAAAGAAGGCCACTTCAGGTAAGAAGGTGGCCCAATCCATCAGATACTTCCCCCTTGGGGAGAGGAAGGGAAAATGTTGAAGTTGGGGTGTGGGAAAATGGGTACTATCCCCTCCTACAGACACTTCTCAACCCCAGTCTGAGCCCTGAGGCCCCAGCCCAAGGCAGCAGTTCTTAGCCATCCCCTCATCCCCCCACCACTACCCCCGCCATAGCCTGGGCACCAGCCCCACGTCACAGCCATCGTGGCCTCCATGTACTCGCCCTCATCGTTTTCAGCCACCAATGCCCCACCTCAGGTGACTTCCTCTGACTTCTCCTTTCCCAGGTGTAACCTGGACCCACCCGGAGACACAGGCTACCTAGAGCCAACTCTGAGCCCAGGAGCGGTGGGCTCAGTGCTCCCTGCCAATTCTCTTTCCAGTGGGTGCCTCCTACTGGGGCCAAGCTGTCAGGGGGCTGCCCAGCCTTGACCAAGCAGCCCTGGATGGATGCCTGGGACACATGTCGTCCAGAGGAAATTGTTTTCCCTCCTGGGAGCACTCTCTCTCACAGGCGTCTCTTCCCTGGTTTCTGTGAGCTAATCAGGGAGAAGGAGGGGGAGGAGGGGGATGCTGCTTGCCTTCCCCGTTATCTGCAGCAATCCACGGTGACTAATGCTCCCAGTTGGTAAAAAGGCAGTGTAATCAAAACACTTTTTTTTTAGTCCTTAAAGTTAGTCATTCTCCCAGAGTGGAGGAAAAAAAAAAAGCCCACAGCAGGCACCATGAAATGCAAGCTGAGAGGCTCACGCTGACAGTGGAACTAAAGCATGGCCATGGCAGCTCCCTGTGGGTCTAAGGCACAGGCCCTCCTCCTTGGACCCTTGGGGTGGCCTTCTTCCACACCCTCATTTGTTCTTGCTTTCCTCCACACCTCGGCTGCCCCATCGCTGAAGGACTGCGTGCCAAGTCAGGATCTGCCCTTTTCTCTCACCCTGCCAGGTGCTGCCACCTGCTGGTCCTGAGATCTCCAAACCCGAGGAAGCATACAAAAGTTCCCAGGATGAGGCCCAGCATAGGTGCCTTGTTAGGTGCCTGGACATGTGCTGGCCTTCCCTCCACCCGCAACCCAGCCACCCAGTGCTGGTTTCCCCTGGCTCCACCTGTCTGCTGGTTTCTGACCCCGGTTGGCCCTGACAGAACCACAGATTGTCAGGAACCTCAGGAATCGTCAACAAGAGGAGGTTGGATTCTCCATTCCACCATTTACTGGCCGTGTTTCAGCTCCTCCACACTGATAATAATAATAGTACCCACCTCATAGAGTTGTTGCAAATATTAAATGTGAACTGCTTAGAATAGTGCCTGGCACGTTGTAAGTGCTCAATTATTAACTCAATTATAACTGATAAAAATAACGAAATACTGAAGTGGCATGTATAGCATTGCAGCCCCTTTAACTTATCCAAGGCAGACATTGCTAATCAATCACAGTACTTCCCCAACAATGGCAGATTCCTCAGACTCCTCAACATGGCGCTCCAGACAGCCAATAACAAGCGATCCGAATTGGCACATGGATCTAACCCAGACTCTATTACAGTCAGGGAGGGTGAGGCCCCAAGGAGGGAAGAGACTCCCACAAGCTACTTGAAGGCAGAGCCAGAGTCCAGACAGCTATTCCTGGCCCTCATTGCTGCTTGCCACCTCAGCTTCTGCCTTGCCACTCTACCCTGGCCTTTGAGCCATCACTGTGGGCTTCCCACCACTGCAAAGTCTAACTCTGATATCATCCATCTTCTCCCACCCTTGCTCCTCTCCCACGTCCTGGGCCCATGGCTGCCCAGGAGCCTGTTGTTCTGAGACAACCTGCAGAGCAGGTGCAGAGCAGAGAGAAGTGGGGAGTGAAACCACATAGAAACCTGAGGGTCTAGCTCTTCGTTTATGCTGCAAGAGCCTCCCTGAGGCAGAGGCCTGTAGGGCTGCAAGGGAGCTCAGCCTATCGATTTGGCCCCTTCGCATTCAGTCCCTTTGGTCTCAGCCCTCATGCTCTAATGAAGCCCCTAAAGGCCCAGATCCACTCCTGGAATCCTTGCTCTTAGCTGATTAGGGGTTGGCATGGTGAAAGAATCAAAGGGTCGGCCTCTGTGTGGGGAGGGCTGCAGGGGAGCACATATGACCAGCCCAGAGATGAGGGCAGTGGGGAGCACCTGCTTACAAATCTCTGCGTGAAAATCTCCAAGTGGAGGTCTGTGGTCTGGCGGCAGAGTTGGCTCTTCAGCTGCTTCCCCCACTGGAACAGCTGTGTCCCCTGAAGTAGATCTCTGCCACCTGAACACTCTTCAACTGCAGGCTCAGATTCTGGGGAGAAAGCCGGGTTCACCGGGCCTGAAAACAGGAGCATCCACCTCTACCCAACGCTCCCCCACTCTTAGCTTCCACTTAGAAACCACATTCGCTCCCTTTCCCCTCCCCTGAAGGGGCAGGATCACCTGTACGGTGCTGTCCTCTGGTTCCAAAAAAAAGAAAGACAGCTCCCCAGCCTGGGTCTGGAGACCCTGCAGCTGAGTTTTCCAAGAAAGTGGGAGGTGCTTGTGGTCCTTGTGGCTACCTCTCCAGCATCAATGCCGCATGGCATGTCGTGCTCACAGACGGAAACTGTGGGTCCACAGGACAGCGGGATACCTGACCATCCACGCAGCCCAGCACACCTCAAGCTGGACAAATGGGCCTCAGATAAGGAGATGGAGCTCAGCTCAAAGCAGGCACTTCCCAGACAGACTCCTAGAGGCCAGCATTCTTCTAGTACCTCAGAGGTTCTGCTGGCTACACTAAAGATTCAGGGTGAGAGGTAAGAAGCACAGCCCCAGTTGGGCCTCAGGCTGAATCCTTCCCTCCCGGAAGGTGTATGTTTCGCTACATCCCCAGCAATCACTGACTCCGCAGATCTGGTCTTGGCTTAACTCTCCGTTCAGGCTCCACCTCACAGGCTCCCTCCATTCTCGTATTTCTCGGTGGCCTTTGAAGTCAACGAGACAGTTGATTTGGAACCTCAAAATGTCCCAACTTCGGTGGTGTTATCCACCCACTCCTCTTCTAGATGAGGGGACCGAGGAAGACCCAGAGAGGAATGTGACTTGTCTACGTCAGTCATAGTACCAAAGATGGAACTAGAGCCCAGGAGCCTTCTGGATTCTTAGTCTAGAACTCATCATTTTTGCCCTGGGAGATGTCTAGCACCACCACCCTTCCCAGCCCTGAAATAGACTTTCCCTGGGATATGGGGGCTGCCCAAGCTAATACTTTGGGAAATGCTTTAGCATACTGGGCAATAACTAAGGGAGACAGAGAATGGAGAAAGGAAGCAGCAGTTGGGAGAGCCCTCCGCAGGTGCTCAAGTGCCAGGAGGCTCATAAAAACACAACACACCTGCATTCGCAAGTGCTTGTGGGCTGCCTGTGCCCTGGTCATTGATAGTGCAGGGAGAGGAGCTGCTGAAAGCATTTCCGTGTTTGCAGGGTCTGCCCCAGTTGCTTCCAAACCCTGGTGCTTTCATACATAACTAACACACACACACACACACACACACACACACACACACACACACACCTGCCCTGGTATGTTTGACTCAGTGGTTAGAGAGCATCAGGCTGAGAACTGAAGGGTTGTGGGTTCCTGGTCAGCTTCAGGTTCAAAACCCAGCCCCAGCTGGGGCACATGTGGGAAGCAACCAGTTGATGTGTCTCTCTCACATGGATGTTTCTTTCTCTCTCCCTGCCCCCTTCCCTCTCTTTCAGGTTTTCTAAACAGCCATAGAAAAAATACCCTCCGGCGAGGATTGAAAAAGAAAATGAAAAGCTGTCTGGGGTTCTGGGGCCTCCTCATCCCCAAAAAAGCTCAGCCCCCATCCATCACACCCTGTGCAAAGCAGCAAGGACTGCCCTCCCTTGGCCTACACTCTCGGCCCTGGCTGCCCTTCAGTGACTTCTCCCCGCTCTAGTGCTCATTTTGGCCTGTTTCCTGAGGGATAACCGTCATGAAGCTGATCTGTGTGGTACTTGGAGGCCTGCCCTCTAATGGAAAGCCTTTACGGGGTCAAACCCTAGACCCTCAAGAATGGAAACAGAAATCATAAATGAGAGACTATCTCCTCTGACAGTCCTCAAAGCTCCCCTCCTCCTCCTGGCCAAGCCTTTTCTACCCTGCCTGGGAGGTCAGAACAAAGTATACATGTCCTCTGCTCTAATTCACTGGCTTAGCCACTCTCCAAGCAGCCCCTAAAACACGAGTCCATTTGTAGGGGGAGACTTCCCAGAGAGAAGGCCCCTGCAGGCCCAGCAGTTATCAGCACAGGCCTCGCTGCCTGCTCCTCTAGCTTCTAAGGCAAGGGGGTTCTTGCCCTCCCTCAGATCCTCCTGGCTAGTATGACCCCCTTTCATATGGGCTTGCACAGTGGCTCCTCCTGGGAACTTTTATTAAAACCCCATGGGCAGTTTAGGGAGGGGGGCCTTAAGGGCTGCCAGGCCTCGGTTCTTTCCATCATCTATTCTTACTTAGTTGCCTGTTTATCCCTCCAGGTAAGTAGGTCTGAGAGGGCTTAAGGGCAGGATCCATACTTCTTTTTCATGAATGTATCCTTGAGGTTGGCCCAGTGCCTGGCACCTTGTAGCTCAATGAATAACTGTTAAATGAATGAGTAGAGAGAACAGAACCAGTCACTTCGTTTGGGTCCTGTAGACGGGTGCCCAGAGGGAAGGGCTAGAAGACAGGGAGCCACCCTTCCTCTTGGTCCCCCGTGTTGGGTAAGTCCACAGACCATTCCCACCTGAAAGGACCTATTCTCTTTACACTCAGAGCCAGCCCCGTGACATCTTGCAGGCGGGAAAAGGGGCCCTTGATTGTATGTAACAGGTACCTGCACGTGGAAGGTACAACATTTAAAAGAGACAAAAGACCATACAATGAATATCAGTCTCCCTCAGACTCCCTCCCCATTGGCTCCTTCCCCCCTAAACAATCCCCCTACTGTCTCTGGGTTAGAAACCGCTTTACAGAAAGACTGAGCAATAACCCGGTTAAGCGACGCGTGTGGTCCTCGGAGGAGCATTGACAAGTCGGTGTTGAAGGCAGAAACACGCCCAGGGATCCTCACGCCCCCGCCACAGGCTGAGTCCGAGAACCCCAGGCAATCATCACGCGAGGGTGGCGGGCCAGGGCACCTCTCCCCGGAGCCCGCGGCGGCGGCGGCGGCGGGGTTAAAGCGGAGGCCCCGCCCCCTCAGCCGCCTCTTCCGGGCGGAGGGGGCGGGGCTCGCGTCACTTCCTGGAGACTGGCTGAATCCGGAAGTGATCCCCGAGGACCGAGCGGCGGCGGCGGACCCGGGCGGCGGGGCCAGGTTCGGGACCATGAGCTGGTGAGTGAGGCCCCGCGGCAGGGCCGCTGGAGCCCGGGCCGCCACGCGCCTTGCCCTGCGTGCCCTGCGCCCCTCGCCGCGCTGCCCCCGGGACCCTGCGCCCGGAGCAGGGCCCCGGACTGGCCCCGGTTCCAGGGTCGTCGGAGTGGCCTTCCCCGGTGCGCTGCCGGGGTCTCCCATCTCTCTGCAGGACTTACCGGGAGATGGGGCCGGGGTCCCGCGTCTGACTCGTTTCCCGACCCTTCGTGTTCCAAGGAGCCGGTCCCGTCTTCTCCCAGCGGCTGGAAGTGGGGGACTTCCCTGTTCCCTTCTCTCTTAAACACCCGTTGACGTGGAGTGTCTTCTGTCTCCCTGCGGGCACCTCTCCGCCGCTCCCATCAGAGCGGTGGCCCTCACTCTGGCAGTCTGGGCGCCACTCAGTGATCGAAACCCACTTGCTTTCAGCCTTTGCACCATGGAACAGTCCTTATAAGACAAAACTTGCTTCTCTTTTGGAAGGACCAGAATTAAACACCCACACCCACACTCCCACAGTAGGGTTGGATGGGTTTTAATCATTTCCAGGGCCATTACCCACTCACTGCTTTCGGTCTAAAATAGACATAGGTAAGCTTAGCCACCACGGGAACTGTCAGGCCGTGAGACAAGAAGCCAGGGAGGCTCAGAGTAGTAGAGTCACAACTCCGCAGCTAGAAAGGACGTTGCTGCAGGACTATATGATACCTGGCCGTAGTAGACACTTCACAGTGTTTAGTGGTTGGTTTATTTTGTAAGACTCAGTTTGCCCAAAGGACCTTACCTGCAGGCCAAAGACCTGTATATCCACCACCCCAAACCTCAGGGGATCCTAAGTGTGCTTGTCTGAGTACATGGACCCCAGAGAGGGTACAAGATGAATCAACCCTTTGGGAATCCAGGTTTCATTAGTGTAGGGAACGTTTGCCACTCTGTCCTCAGAGCGTAGCCTATTTACTTATGCCAAGTATGTGCATCATCACTAGTTATGGTGAACGAAGATGGTAGAATATACTTCGGGAAGGCTCCTGCAGGCTCACATTTGGCCATCAGTGGAGGCTGTAAGCTCTGGTCACAAGCAGCTGATGTCGGTCAGTGTCAAGGACTGCTCTCTAATGTAAAATTTAAACAACGTCTGTCCCCCCTCCCCCCCCCCTGCTTCTTGGAGGAAGATTGATGGACAAATGTCAGACAGTAGTCGCCAGCAAAAGGAGGGACGCCCGGAGCAATGCCCTAATAAGCCCCAGCAGGAGCTGCTCCTTTCCCTCCATCTTTGCTCCAGGAGGCCAATAGGCAGCTGGAGCCTTAAAAAGCTAACTTTCCGGTCTTGTTACAACCTAGTTAGTGATGGGAAAGTGGCAGTCCTTCAGTTCCCTTTCCTAGAGGAATCAATTCCTTAAAGTGCCGGTCTGGGTCCCCTGACCTTGTGATATAGATGTCCCCTTACTGCTGCATCTTGAAATTTTGGTTCTCCCACCTAATTTTTCAAGGTAAAAAGCAGAAAGTACAGGTGCATCCTATTGCTTAAATTGGAGTTTACAATTTTTAAAAAACGAATCAGTCTTTTCTTCATAAATCAGAAGAGTAGAACAGAGACCACTGAAGGGAAAGGATTCTCTGGGTGATCGAGGCACACTATTTCCAGCTGTCTCACAGAAGTTTTTTTTCTGCAAAAAATGAGTAGCCTATTTCCTAAAGTCTGTCAGGTTGGAGAGAAGTGAAATTGACAACTGGCTGTCTAGCAAAAGCTGAGATTTTTATCCAGTTGAATGAATTACCAGTACATGCACATCTTGGCACCTCCTTGGACTGAGGGTCACAACCAAAAGGGCAGCTTTGTCCCCCAAAGCTGAGATTCCTTTCTCTTCCTCCTTAGAGGTCTTCTACGTCATCTCTTGCGTGGTCCCTGACCCCCTCTCCCTGAGAGGGGAACAGCACCGACGCCTGGGCACACAATTGCACTCAGTTCCTGGCTCAATGGCTGGCAAGGGAACTGGGGCTGGATCCTTCTGATTCACTCCAGGAGTGGTTTTTCTGCTCCCAGAATCAATCCACCCATTCATCCGAGACTGGAATTCTCAGTGGGGGAAGAGACCAGAGTGACGTAGAGCCACCATGGGAGTTGGATGCCCAAGGTCAAGTTCACCAAGCACATGGGCTATGCCAGCTATCATTGAATAAGGCCTAGGGACATGCAGCCCATGGTTCCAAGAGGGTAACCATTGTTCTGGGCTTTCAAAATGTCACAGTGAGAAATGTCCAATATTTATGCCCTTTGCATACTGTGGACTTTGCATGAAGAGGGAGAGGTCTTTGTTCTCTGCTTCCTCTGTGCCTGCAGCCTACCCACCCCCTGTTTGTTTAGTGGGTACCTGCCCCCTCCTGCACCATCTACCCCATCCAGTCATTTCACCCATTCATCGAGGTGTCCCAGTGGTGTGCCCTGCTAGGAAGAAGGCATTTGATGTTCACATCTCAGATTACTGATACAAGCCAGGGCTTCTCCCCTCTCCTCCGTGTCCCCCTCTGTCTTCCTGTGTGTGTGTGTGTGTGTGTGTGTGTGTGTGTGTGTATGACTTTATTATGGTATGGAAGACAAAGTAAGTAGAATTAAGAAGGGTGACATTAATCTGGTTTAGCTGACTCCAGGGATTGTAGCCTTCCCTGGAACCACAGACCTTGATGATTTTAGGCTTAAATGACAAGGAAATGACTACTGGAGGAAATCTTCCTATGCCTAGAGGCCCAGGAGTTTGGCTCTGAATGAAGGAAATTAGAGCGAGTGCAGCTAAGTTTAGCTAGGAGCTCGAGTGCTGAGTTCAAGTTCTGGTTCCCTCATTCACAGTGTGGCCTGGTCAGGCATTTAACCTTCCTGTGTCTTGTTTTCTCCAACTATAACATGCTGTTCATAATCCCAACTGACACTTTGTCACCCAGGTCTTGTGAAAATGATGTAGACTATGCAGACATGGTTTATTTTCTAACTCTTCTGGGCTCTTCTACCTCTCTCTGCCAAATATTGGTATTTCATGTGATCCATTCTCTCTCTCTCTCCTCTCTCCTCTCTCCTCTCTTCTCTCTTGTTCTCATCCCTTATACCTTCCCCATCATCTTCCGGCTAAAGGCCCAACTTTGGGCCATGGCTTACAAGGCCCTTCTGGATGTGGCTGTCTCTCTGTAGTCCTGTGTCCAGACTTTTCCTGGTCTCTCTTGCTCCTGTTCCTCTATATGTGCTGTTGCCTCTGCCCGAAATGCCTTTACTCCCCACCTCCACAATCCACTGTCCACTGGGCTATGTCTACTCATCCTTCAAGAGACAGGGCAGGCTTCACCCCCTCTGTTGAGGGTCTTCCCTGAATGGCCCTCCACACCCTGCCAAGCTGGGTTGTGTGCCCCTCCTCTGATCCTCATTAGCATCTGTACTGACTTGTTGGTTCACTTGTCAGAAACCCACTGGTCTATGAGCTGTTGAAAACAGGGACTGCCCCTTGGTCTACTACGATCTCCCTAGCACTGTTCCCAACAGTTAGTAAATGTATTGAATGTATGAATGAGGATTTTTTTTTCCCCCATTTACTGACATGCCTTAGTTCAGGAAAAATTGTAAGATAATAACGTGGAAAACCTACAAGCCACTTCCTGAAATGAAGAGCCTCTAAGAATGCCATCATTAAATTGACTGATGGAAAAAGTGACTTCCAAGACTGAGGACTGATTGTTCTCCCCCCTCCTGTCTACCTGCCCCTCCCCCAACTACTTTCTCCTGTACTTCCTCAGTACTCCAATACGACTTCCTCATTCTTCCAGGTCTCACAGGTGTGTACCTCTCCCCCATAAACTTCGTGAGGGCAGGATCTACAATTCCAAGTTTGTGTTCACATACTATCTTGTACATAGTAGGTACCTAATAGGTAATTGTGACATGAAATGACTGGAATATAAAGAAAGGATGGCAGATTTTCTCAGTGGAGTCTCTTTGCCCGTTAGCATTACCATTGCTATCTTACATTTGTATAGTGCTTTTAACCTTTCAAATTGCTTTCCCATCCATTATTTGATTCCCTCCTCACATTTACCCTTTGAAGTATGCGGTTCAGGTCTTATTATCTCCCTTTGACAACTTACTAGTATTAGAATTCAATTACACAGTACCTGGCAGAACTGGAACTAAAACCTGCATTTTCTGAGTATTCTCTCTGCTTGAATAGAAACATTGGCAAAGTGGAAGGCCATTCTCAAACTGAATTGATCCCAGAGGAAGTTATTTGATTTTCCTAGCATGTATTGGCACTACCAGGTTGGGAGTGAATTACAGGAAGTTGCCAGTTTTCACACATAAGGTGATAGAAGTCCTGTGGACTGCACACCACCAGGTGTTCTGGACCATCTCAGCTGCTTCCTGCTCTGGTCCTCCACACCTGGGGCAGCCATACCACTCACTCATCCTGTGACTTTGGACAGGCCAAGCCCTCCCAAGACCTTTCCTCCTCTAGAGAGCATGGCAATGCCCTGAAGACGGGGACCCTGTATCCGAGACATTGCTTTGGGCACAAATGTAAAACACCTCACTCTTATTTTAGCTGTTTGTAAGGGGCAGGGAAGGGACTTTTTCCAGGTTTTGAAGTAGTTAGCAATAAGTATCTTGAGTCCCACAGCTTCTTAGTCAAAAGTTTTCTTATGTATTATACTCTTAAGTAAATCTGTTGAGGTAGCTTTAGAGTTGGCAATTGAGCTGTTAGAACTGTTTTCACAAACCCAGTATTTTGGCGGCTAATCCATTAAATGGGGCCTAGTGTTGTGTATTGCACATAGATAGTGCTCAATAAATATTTGTTAGCTTAATGAATATTGAACATTTTTAATGTATAAAGACCCATGCTAAATGTTGGGGGACATTCAAAAGCTATAAAAATTGATCCCTCCTGTTGTTGGCCAGAATGTGGAAGGTGCCAGGGACTCACAGGAATGACATAGATCGCTGAATGTCAGTGTGGCATCGTCAAGAAAGACTCCAAGTAGAGGATGGGATTGTGCTGAACCTTGACCTCCCTAATATGTACTGGTTCGGTGGGGAAAGAGAAGAACGGTGGGGAAAAGGTGTGTGAGACATTTGGGATGGATGGACACTCAGGAGCCCAGTTTGGGTTTGGTAAAGGTGACTTGGATAAGAGGCTTGGTTTATTGAGAGCTGGCGGTCTAGTTGGGGTCACATTGTAGAGCCATGAGGAGGATTGAAATTGACCCTAGGCTTTTGAAAATTGAAGGTTTTTAAAGCAGGAAAGTGGTGGCAAAAGCAGTGATTTAGTCAAGGTAATTTGGCAGTGGTCCACAGGATAGCTCAGAGAAGAGAGAGAATGGAGCTGGGGTAGCTTCAAAATACTTTCACTCCAGCTCTCAGTCAGAAGTACCTTTGATATCACCACACACACACACATACACACACACACACACACACACACACACTTGAAATTAGTTCCACACAATATATGTGTAATGCGCTCTGATACTTTTTATGTTCTATTTCATTTTTTATAGAATGACCCACTTTAATTGACTTCATGATTAATTTGTAATATATGTTTACAATGGACTAATGAGTAGTAGTTTATATGTCAATGAGGGGTAGATATTCTACATAGACCTTAGTTTGAAAAACACTTATCTAGAAGTTTATTACAAATATTCAGACTATAAGCTAATACCCATTACTTTAGCCAGGTTAGAGATAGTGTTTTTTATTTGGTTGTGTTTTTTTTTGGGGGGGGGGGGTTATAATAAATACAGAAGGGGCAACTGTAGCAAGCACTAGCCCTGTTCTTTATAGGAACTTATTCTTTAGACTTACAAACTGTCAATCATTTTGAAAACCCAAGTAGATAAAAGCTTATACTGAGATATTTGGTGTGTGAGTAATTAGGGAAAAGCAGATTAAATCAATCGTGAGATGCCATTTCACAGCCATCAAACTAGCAAGAATTTTAAGGACTGACGGTGCCAAGTATCTGAGGATGAAAGGTAGTGAGAACCAGCATCTACTTCTGGGGCCTGTGAGGTTTATAAAATGATGCCATCATTTTGGAGATGTATGCAGTACCTCCCACAGTTGGAGGCGGACCTGCCCCCTCATCCAGAGAAACTCCTGCACCTGTGCAACAGGTGATATGCAAGGACACAGGATGTTAGTTACTTCATCCTTTATAAATGCCCAGCCTCTAAAGCAGGGGTGGGGAACATTTTTTCTGCCAAGGCCCATTTGGATATTTATAACATCATTTTTGGGCCATACAAAATTATCCACTTAAAAAGTAGCCTGTTATGGTGACCAATGTCACCTCAATAAATTTAATTTAACCTTTTGCACTCGGATGTCGAGTGTGACTCCACACGGTTAGCATTAGAATAAAGGAATCAAGAAAAAAGCAAGCGAGTGCAAAGGGTTAAAAAAAATTTAATTAACCTGTTATATTTGGTCAAATATTTAGTTAACTCACCCCTAATGCACCAGACCAAATGATTTCAAGGACTTTCTATGGCCCACGGGCTGGACATTCCCCACCCTGCTCTAAAGAATGGGTAAATGTGATATCTTTACATGATGAAATATGCAGTAGTTAAAAGGAATGAAGTAGAGCTATGTGTATCAGCATGGACAGAGCTCAGAAACCTAATGCTGAACATAAAAAGCTAGTTTCAAAACGTTACATTCAGTATTGTACTACATATATAAAGTTCAGACCTTTAAAACAATACTTCATTGTGCTTATAGATATAAACTTATATAGTAAAAATATGTTGGGATACTAAACCCTAAATTCAGGGTAGTGGTTACATTTAGGGTAACAAGGAGGGAGAGAAGGAAATGGAATCAGGCTGTAGTCCTCAGAGCTTCCTCGGGATCTGTGCTGATGTACCATTTAAAGAACAAGTATGGCTGCATGTGAGAATTTGACAACACTAGGTGGTGCGTACATCAGTATTATTATATATACTCTATAATTTTTCTAATTGTTTACAATACTATATAATTTTTGTCATGCCTGCCCTGGCCACCCCTCGTGGCTAGGGCTGACCTCACTGTTTATAGCAAGAGAATTATTGCCTCCTGTGGGCAACAGGTGGGGGTGACCTAGGGAGGTGGCTTGGAAATAAGTGTCTATCTCAGATCTCCTCCTTTCACTGCTTTCCAGGGGCCAAACCTTTAGCAGAGAGAGGAAAAGGAAGAGTGAAAGCTCTTTTTAAGATTCCTGGTGGGTGAGAGTCAGAAGTGAAAATGAGACTAGAGATAGTGCCTCAGAAGCTAAGCAGCTGAGCTGGGCTGGTGCTTCTCAGAGTGCGTGCATCTGAGCCGCTGTGAACCCACCCTCAGAGTGGAAGGCACCATCAGAGGCTTCTCTCCGGCTTGTCGAGTGAGCAGGACTCATCTTTCACCTCAGAGTGCCTTATGTTTCCCTTCTGTGAAATGCGGAAACCCACTCTCTACCTCTTTCTGTCCTAACAGGTTAGAATGGAAAGAGATGACAACTTGTCTGTCAAATATTATGAGTTTCTCAAAGAGCTACCAGGAAAAAGAAAAAAACGAGAACTTTAGACTACCTGTCTGAATTGCCTGCCTTCCTCTCTTCTCTTGAACTTCAGGTGCTCCATCAGCCTCCAAATTTCTTCCACTAATCTTTTTACTTTTCAGGAGGAAGTCGCCACTCAGTTTTAAGCAAATATTTTAACTTGGACTTGGTAGTAGTGCATTCTGGTATGAGATTGCTGCTTGCCTCGAAAACAAAAAAATCATTTCAGGTTCGCCAGCCATACTTATCACTGTGTAACTTGTGCAAGTCACCCCTCTGGGCCTCAGTTTGGTCATCATCATCAAAAAGTATTTGCAACAAATACTTACAGGCTGATTACTACATATCAAGAACGCTTTTAATCATTAAAAACTCAGCCTCGCAGCGACTCTGTAAAATAGGTATATTATTGTCCTACTTTACTAAGACATAGGGAACTGAGACACAGGGAGTCTAGCTGATATGTTCAAGGTCTCTGAACTGGCAGTTGCCAGAGGCAGGATTTGAACCCAAGCTGTCTGGCTCCAGAGTCTACCCCCTTATCCAGTGCACTGTCTCTTGTGTGAAACATAGGAGTGTACCACTTTAAATGAACTGATGGATCTGAAGCACCGAGCACAGAAACCTACGATAGCAGATACTCAATAAATGGTGGCTTCGATTAGATGATCTCACTCAACATTCTGTGATTCATTCTGTCTTTCCTTTCAGAGGTCAGCCTGGGGAGCAGTGGGGAAGGACAGATCATAGCTGAGCTGAGTGATTGTTCTGGTCCAAGTCACAGAGTCATGCCTTTTATTTTTAAACACACACATGCCTCGTCAACCCGGTGGCAAGTCAGGGTAGTGTTCCATGTGCTCTGGTGTTGGATCCGGCTAATTTAGGGAAAGAGCTGAGGTGGGGCTGGTCAGGCTGTGGACATAGGCACTGGAAATAGATCATTTACTGCTCAGTTCGTTTCCTGTTCTGATGGGGTCTCTCATGTCCTTGCTCCGGCTGAACTTTCCTTGGCCCATTGGCATTGTGGCCAGCTGGCCCTTCAGAGAGGATGGCAGCCAACAGCAGCTGCTCTGCCGGAGCCAGCTGACTCCATAAGCCCTGCCCTGGCCCAGGCCCTTGGTTTTCTCTCTGATGGTCAATGTGGTGGTAGCCTTGGTGAGGCCTCAGACCAGACAAGGCAATGTGATCCAAGGATCGGGTAACAGAAGGATGGGGGAGGAGGGCTTGTCCTCCCAGGCTGCAGAAGCTGCTGCCTTTCGCCCACCTTCCTGCTCTTGCCGAGACAGTGACTCAGGCCCAGACCGCTCCCCCAGGAACCAGGATTTCATCCACTATCAACTGCCACCTACTCTCTGCACAGCCCTCCCTTCATTCTCACCTCCCTCCCCCCACGACTGCCATCTTTGCCCGGCTAAAAATATTGGAAAGATATAGGTGGGGTAGACGGAATCATTGCAGGGTTCTTTCCACCCCCAAGCCAAGCTTAGGCTCATTCACATCCAGTAGAAACAATTCTGGAGGCCAAGTGAAGACTAGGGAAGAATACATAAATTTTAGCTTCTTTACACTTTTTGTAATGGAAGTGGAGGAGTCTCCAAAGAAGGCAGGGCTCGAAGGATCTGCTGGGGTGACCAGGGGATTCCCACCCAACTGCCATCTGGGCCTGCCTCTTGTCTCTCTGCATTTGCAGTAGAGGGGGTGGAGAAACAAAAGATTGAGAAACCTAGCAAATTGAAAATGCAAAAGAGCTGTTTTTGTAAATAGAAATTACACAAGAGCAGGAGTTTTTTTAGAAAGGTTTTACTGAGACAGAATTAGCCAACTGGCATCATGCTGCTAATAGAGATATTTACTGTTTGAAAAGTATATTTGTAGCTTTGGAGAACATCCTGTTGACTTTTCTTCATTGTGAAGGAAAATAGAACCTTTTCCCTCTGTACACAGAACTTTTTTCTTTTCTGAGGTGGGGCACGTTGGGGGTTGGGGAAGGGTAGGGTTGAGAGAAATGTTTTCTTCATTTTGCTGCCGAGACCAAAATATCCCTTCTCCTGCCCTCTGGTGCTCATATTTATGGAATGGGAAGCAGAACCGAGGAAGGAATCCTGCTCCAGATGCTGGGAGCTCAGAGCCCTCTTCATTTCTTCCGGAACCTAGAGATTCTCTGGGGAACAAGCCCTGTCTTCTCTCTAGACCTCTGCTGACCCACTGGGTTTTGAGGGGAGAACCCCGAGGAAAACCGGGAGGAGAGGAAACAAAGTCCTCAAGCCCTGTGAGCCTGCCCGTGGCCTGAAGGCTGCCAGCCTGGGCCCCGTAGCCCCAGCTGGGCCAGGCCACACTGCTCTGGGAGAAGCTGTGATGCTGTCACTCTTGCCACATGCTTTCCAAAGCAGCTGTTTCCCCTGCAGGAGTCCCTGCATGCCAGTAGGCGACTAGAACCCCAAGCATGGAATCGGGAAATCATTGAGAAGAGGCAGAAGAGCTGACTGAAGTGCCATTGTTGCTCTTCCTTCTCACTTTTCCCTTGCCACCTTCCACCACTTCAGTGGCAGAGAATCTGGTCCCTCTATCAGGTGCCTGCCTGGTTATCTGGCTATTTCTCTGGCAGAGTGGAACATATCGACCATTTGGCAGCCTCAGAATAAACCCTGAGCTCTTCTCTCTTCGTGTTTCCTCTTAGGCTCTTTAAAATGTTTCCCCTCGACCCACACTCTGGTAACCTCACCAGGCTTTCCTGCCAGTACCAAAGGCCAGCTCTGTTTTCTTGGTCTCCACTGAATGTCCTTTCCCTTGGCCCCAGCTGGTTCTTGTGGCTGGTGATACCCTTTTTAGGTTTTGTTTCAGTAAGGTAAGGATTGGGAGACCAAAGGCAATGATATTACCTTTCTTTGTTCTTTATATAGCCTTATCTAAAAAGAGCTTTTTTCAGGAACCATCAATTAGAGTATGGTATTTTATAGGGCCCCTGGAGCAATGTATTTATTTTACTCATTCATTCAGTGCTTACTGTGTACATAAAACTAGGCTATACGCTCCATGAGATCATAGAATGAGTCTCTCTTGTTCATCCTGATATCCCTAGAACCTAGCCTAATGCTAGGCATAAAGGAGGTCCTTATTTACTGAATATTCAGTGAAATGTTAAAATAGCACTGTGCATAGTGTAGTACTTACAAGAGTTACAAAGAAGCATAACAGTTGGTCCCTGCCTTTGAGGTCCTTACATGTCATAATCAGAAAGCAAGATGTATACACGTTAAAGTTAATTAATCTGCACCCACGTAGAGTTTACTTCAGTAACGAAAGGATGGCTCAGTCTTAGGAAGTATATTTGATAGTTCATCACAATACTAGGTCATAGGAGAAAAAACTGATCATCTATATGTATGCTGAAAACACATTGCTACAATTCAAAAATCCAATCTTTGTATCTGTTAGTAAACTAGGAACAGAAAGATATTTCCTTATTCCCAGGAGGCATTCTGGCTGAAACCATCTCCCTCTTTCATATATAATAGTGAAAGATGATCAGACTTGAAGCATTTTTATAAGTCAGAAACATTTTTTCTATAATTTCTAGCCAATGGCATAACACAAGACAAGAAATAAATGTAAAATATTGGGAAGGAAAAGGGAAATTTTATCATTATTTTCAAATAGATATGATTATTTGGAAAACCTAATTGGTTTTGCTTGTTTTTGTCTAGCTAAATTTCTTGGGCTATATAGATTCAGTATGTAAGTGTGGTGACTGGTTTATTTAATACCCAATAGCTTTCCTATGTACCAGGAAGATAAAATGAAAAAGTGAATTTCATTACAATATAACCAAAAATATAAAATTTCATGAAACACACCTAAGACGTGTAGGGCTAAAAATTTCATATATAAGTGTTACTTTAGAATCTTAATATTTAACAAAACAAATGTGGAATAGCTATATGAAAAAAACCTCTCCAGACTAAAGAACATAAGAAAAGAATGAATGGGGAAAAAATATTACGCTCCTGAATGAACAAGTCTAATATTTGTAAATATATAGATTCTTCAAAAGTTAATCTGTAAATATAGTGCATTTTCAGTAATAAATATCCTGATTGGGGAGGAGGTAGGGGATTCAGCAGATGATTTTGAAGTTCATCTTAAATAGTAAAATAAAATAGCCAAGAAATGTCATGAGAAGGAATTTGCTTGACTGGGTATTAAGAACTAATTAATTAATTAACCTAAGTAATTGAATCTGTGTTATTTGGCAAAAGAGTAGACAGGTCTACAATATGGAATAGAAGCATTTGACACTGATACAATGATTTTTCAAAGATAGATACGTTTTTAAATCATGTCCATACAACTGGCTTGCCATATACTCAAGCTCTAAATGGGCAAAGATTTAAATATTAAAAAAACAACAACACTAAAATTCATATGGAATTGCAAAGGACACAGAACAGCCAGAATAGTCTTGACAAAGAAGAACAAAGTTGGAGGATTCACACTTCCCAATCTCAAAACTTACTACAGATCCACAGTAAATAAGATAGTGTGGTACTGGCATAAATATAGACATGTAGATTAGTGGAATAGACTTGAGAGTCCAGAAATAAACTTTTATTTTTATGGCAGTTGATTTTTAAGAAGGATGCCAGGAAGGAATACTCTTTTCAACAGACAGTGCTGGGATAACTGGATATTCATGTGCAAAAGAATTTAAGTTGGACCCTTACCTCACACCATACACAAAAATTAACTCAAAATGGATCAAAGGCCTAAATTTAAGAGGTAAAACTATAAAACTCTAAGAAGAAAACATAGAAGTGAATCTTTATGACATTGAATTTGGCAAATAGTTCATAGATATAATACTAAAAGCACAAACAACAAAAGAAAAAATAAATTAGACTTCTTAAAATCTAAAACTTTTGTGCTTCAAAGGACAACATTAAAAAAATGAAAAACAAATCACAAAAGAGAGAAAATATTTGAAAACCATATATCTGATTAGGAACTTGTACCCAGAAAATATTTTAAAAAAACTCTTACAACTCAAAAAGAAAAAGAAAAAGGCAGTCCAGTTTTAAATAGCCAAAGGATCGGAATAGATGTTTCTCCAAAGAAGATATACAAATGATCAATAAGCATATGAAAAGATGCTCAACAACATTTGTCATTAGAGAAATGCAAATCAAAGCCACAGAGAAATAGCCCTCATACTAGAATGACTGAAGTAAAAAAAAAAAAAGACAGACAATGACAAGTGTTGGTGAGGAGGTGGAGCAGTTGGAACCCTCATAAGCTGCTGGTGGGAATATGGAATGATGCATCCACTTGAAAGAACAGTCTGGCAGTTCCTCAAAAGGTTAAATACCAACTTAGCAAATGGCCCAGCAATTTCACTCCTAGGTATATACCCAAGGGAAATGAAGACACATATCCCCACAAAAACCTGTACATGAATGTTCATAGCAGCATTATTCATAGTAGTCTAAAAGTGGAAACAGTCTAAATGTCCATCACCTGATGAATGAATAAAAATATTATCTATAACTAGAGGCCCGGTGCATGAAAATTCCCAGGTCCCTCAGTCCGGCCTGCCCCCTCTCACAGTCCAGGAGCCCTCAGGGGCAGGAGGCGACCCGGCGATCAGGGGAAGGCGACAACCCCATTACACCTCTGCTGCTGCCACTGCCGGCAGCGCAAGCCTCGGCCTGGCTCTGGTTACCTGAGCCTCGGGCGGCCCTGAGCGACTGGGCAGCCGCCATCCGAGGCTTGCCTGCGCCTCTGGCGGGCCCTGGGCAGCTGGGGGGCTGAGAGGACTGGGCAGCGCCATCTTGTGGCTATGGGCACAGCCATCTTTGAGGGCATGGCAGTCAATTAGCATATTCCCTTCCTTATTGGCTGTGGGCACACCATCTTTGTGAGGGTGTGATGGCCAATTAGCATATTCCCTCTTTATTAGATAGGATAATAAAAAAGTAGCATGCTAATTAGACCGGACTGCAAGGGAAGCCCGGGTCCCAGGTGCCTGCCGGCCAGAGGAAAGCCAGGGGAAGGAAGGCCCACTCTTGCACAAATTTCGTGCATCGGGCCTCTAGTTCAGTAATAAAAAAGGAGTGAAATACTGGCACATACTACAACATGGATAATTCTTGAAAACATTTGCTAAGTAAAAGGCTACATTCTATATAATAAATAGCTAATATGCTAACTAGACAGCAGAAGGACCATCCGGACGAAGCTGGGGCTGCGAGGGCCAAGGCAGCTGGGGCTGGGAGGGCCTACCCTTGCACGGATTTTGTGCATCAGGCCTCTAGTATTATATAGTACCATTTATATGGAATGTCCAGAAGGGGAAATCCATAGAGACAGAAGGTAGATTAATGGTTGCCAGGGGGCTGTGGGGAGGAGGGAAGTGGGAGTGACAGCTGATAGGGAATTCTTTTGGAGGTGATGAAAATGTTCTGAAGTTAGATAGTGGTGATTGTTGCACAACTCTCTGAATATGCTCAAAACAACCAAATTGTACACTTTAAAAGGATGACTATTATGGCATATGAATTACATCTCAATACTGTTATTTTAAAAATTTAATAAACTAGGTTCTGAGCGAAGATGACAGATAGAATACCTACATCTAATTTATCTCCCTCACAAATCCAACAAGAAGCACAGTAAAGCGATTTTTTTAAAAGGCATAAATAACCCTGACCAGTGTGGCTTAGTTGGTTGGATATCATCCTGTGCCTCAGGAAGGTTGCTGGTTTGATCCCCGGTCAGGGTGCATGCCCGGGTTGCGGGCTTGATCCCCAGTGGGGGCATGCAGGAGGCAGCCAATGGATGTTCTGCTCTCACATCGATGTTTCTCTTTCTCCCTTCCTTTCTTTCTAAAAATCAATTAAAATATTTAAAAATAAATACAGGCATAAATCTGCAAAATTAGGGAGAATAGAAGTTACATCAACAACATTTGGGAACTGGAACGCACTTACATGAGGTAACTGACTTAGCAGTTTCAAGAAAGCCAAAGCCTAAACTGGCATTTAGGAAAACTACGAGTCATCCAACCTACACCACTGAATTCTCAAAGGTTCAAGAATTGGTGGCACTAGGTGCCTATAGAAGTGGGGTGAGCGGAGCATTCAATTCAGGAGGACTGGTTGGAAGCTGTTCATGATTAAATTCAGAACCCTCCCATCTCCTCCCCAACCCCATTTCACTGGGAGACTGTCCTTGCCTCATCCGAGCAGAATAATGAAGGGACTCCCCTGGAGAGTGTGAAACAGGGAGTTTCTATCGTAGGGCACACAAAGGTAGAAATATTAGATATACTGTGTGACACTAATAAAGCTTAACCTTCATGGCCCCTTGCTTGGATGGGCCTTTTCCAGGGCCCTGGAGGGAACCCTAGCTGTGTGTTCATAAGGTCCTCTGTTTTTGTAAACTTCAGAATGTATCTCTCCTGCACTCAGTTAAAACCTCTGCCTTCACTTCCTCCTTCTGAGGTCAGGCAGCTCTGGAATAGCCGGTGCCTTTGGAGGCTAGGGTAGGGGTCGGGGTTGAATTGCGAGTATGCTGTTTTATCTGTAATTCGTAAAGGCATTTTTAGAAAGGTTTATGGAACAAGTGAGAAATTACAGATTCCTGAGTTGGAAATACACAAAGAGTATACCGTTTTGTGCCATTTTAAAATTTATTTTTAAACTAAGGGGAAAATGGGATCAAAAATAATGGGACACAAAACAGAAATGACAGAGATGAGCCATTAAATCAGTAGATATTCTGAAATCTAGTGAAGTACAACAAAATATTTTTGAATTGTATCAAAAGCTAGAAATTAAGAGAATGAGATCAATTTTAAATAGACGTGATGATTGTTTGATAAGCCAGCAAAGAGGAGGAGCAAATCATATAACACATTGATAAAACATGCAAGTTCCTGGTGGATTTAACATGGAAGGCAATGTGAAGAAGCCTAGATCTATGATGCGCTCTCCTACAAGGACAGCAGTGACAAACTGGTTACTCATTCAGAGAACATTAAGATTAGTCACCGTGCAAGGAAACCTGAAATGTACCCTGAAATCTGAGTCTATTTATGAAAGAAACATGAGATTTTCCTAAATTTTACAGCAGTCCTAAAATTTATATTGTTTACATATTACCAATAAGCTGGGGGGAAAAAAACTTTTCTAAACTGTCAGTAGTAGAAAACAAATTTCAGTCAAGCCTACTAGAGGTTGACCGAATTACTGTCTTTTTTTCTCTAAGAAAATGGTGTTACCAACTTCGTGTCACATGAAGAGGCAATCATAGACTTTGTAGCCAAAAAATACAGGGAAGTAAATATAGAGGTGTGTCAGGCAGATGATTAATAAAAATATTAGGTTATTCTTGATTTTCTGATGTTCCTGTTGTCAGCTTTTATAACTTGTAATTTATTATGCTCTTTTCTCTGTCTAAACAAACAGTCACTTTCGTGCCTATTTTTATATTGGTAATTTTGCATTATTTTTCTTTAAGAGGCCATGCAAAATTGTATAAGCTTCAGGCCCACAAAACCCAGACCCACTTGAAGCACAGTTGAGGGCAGGACTCCTATACTGAAGGCAGGAGGGTGAAGTGAATGAATGCATGCGGTGTGCGCACACACGAACGCACAGAACCTCTTGTACTCACTGAGCTCCCAGATTGCTGAGCTGGGCCTTTAGTCCCAAGTCAGAAGAGTGGAAGAATCTTCTCTAGGGAATTTTACCTGCCCAGGAGAAAAGACTAGTTACTGACATCAGGGTTCCCCACAAAACTGCTCAATCAGATTACCCTACACCCGTGGTCGGCAAACTGCGGCTCACGAGCCACATGCAGCTCTTTGGCCCCTTGAGTGTGGCTCTTCCACAAAATACCACGGCCTGGGCGAGTCTGTTTTGAAGAATTGGCGTTAGAAGAAGTTTACGTTTAAAAAATTTGGTTCTCAAAAGAAATTTCAATCGTTGTACTGTTGATATTTGGCTCTGTTGACTGACCACTGCCCTACACAATAGACAGTAATTATTCACGTATTCACAGCTTCTAGTCAGGTTTTTTTACCCCAGTCATATATATGAGCAGATAACTAAGAATTACCACACATCCAAGGGAAGTGTCTAGTATGAAAAGTGGAGACTAAAACAGAAAAAAAAAGCAACTTGAAGGAAAATAGACTATAAAGGAAGAAGAAACTTTTGTAAAGCTATCATTAAGATCTTCAGGTAAGGCATCCATGAAATAAAAACAATACCTTAAAAAAAGGACATACTGAAAATTAAAAAGAGCTCTTGGAAATTAAAAATATGATAGAAATAAAAAACTCTTTAGAAGTATTAGAAAATAAGGAAATACTGAAAAAGTAGAGGACAAGCCCAGGAGGGTCAGCATCAAAATTATAAGAATTTCAGAAATAAGAAACAGAGCACAACAACAAAGGTGTGTGGTTTTTCAATCCCAGAACTAACTGTTGTAAATTGCCAAATTGAAAGACTCCTGTTGAGCACCGCAGGACAATGGGTGAAATTAGACCCACAAGGTACATGAGCATATGAACCAACAAGCTTGCATAAAGAAAATAAAAGCAGGTCACATGAAAGGATGAAAATCACAGCAGTACTGGGAAATGAGAAGCCAGGGGAACAATGCCTTTGAGATTCTGAAAGAAATTATGTCCAGCCTATAATTTTATACCCAGGCAAACTAGTGTGACAGTAGAATAAAAGCATTTCAGTATGCAAAGTCTTAAAAATTATCTCGCACACACTTTTTCTCCATCTAAATGAAGAGTAAATCAAGAAAGGAAGACATGGAATCCAGGTATCAAAATCCATGGGAGAGAGGCAAAAGGAACTTCGGTGAGGAAGGTGAGGGGGGAAGCCCAGGATGCCTACTGTACACCAAGTGGAGGTGAACCATTCAAGGTGGAGCAGGCCAAAGTGGAAATAATATAATACCTGATAGAAATTAATGTATTGGGAGTCGATTTAGACAACTGAGATGGAATTAGGGGTAAATACATAGAAAATTAAGCATGTGAAAGAAAGTGACATTGTAATGAAAGCAAAACATTATGCAATGCTACTAGTTATATATTGCTGTGTAACAAATTACCCCACAACTTAGTGTCTCAAAACAGTACCAGTTTCCGTTGGTCAGGAATGTGGAAGAGTCTGGGGGATCTGGCTTGGAAACTCTGGAGGTTACAATTCAGTGCATCATCAGAACTGCAGTCTTCTGAAGGTTTGGCTGAGCTGAACAATCTGCT
The DNA here is from genome assembly GCF_951640355.1 of Cnephaeus nilssonii. Classification (NCBI taxonomy): domain Eukaryota; kingdom Metazoa; phylum Chordata; class Mammalia; order Chiroptera; family Vespertilionidae; genus Cnephaeus; species Cnephaeus nilssonii. The sequence goes on from NC_137076.1 coordinate 14,817,700, forward strand.
GGCTGCTGTGTGCAGGAAGGAAAATGCATCCCATTAGGCTCCTAATAGTTTACTTAGTATTGCCCTAACCAAATTATAATATAACTAGCGGCCCGTTGCACGAAGATACGTGCAATAGGCCTTCCTTCCCCTGGCTGCCGGCACCCGTTTTCCTCTGGCACCCGGGACCCAGGCCTTTGCTCTGACCGGAGCCTTCAGTCTTCGCTCCAGCCGGAGCACTGCTTCTGTAGCTCCCTCTGCCCCCCCCCCGCCCTCCCCCTCATAGGAGGCATCCCGCCCCACCCGGCCGCTACACACCTGCATGCGTGCTGCCCAGAGGCCCGGAGCGGCTGGGGGGCGGGGCCGCTGCCATCTTTGTCAGGTTAATTTGCATACTCCTGATTGGCTGGTGGGCGTCGCAAAGTGGCGGTCAGTTTGCATGTTTCTTTTTTATTAGTGTAGACTATATTAAAAAGAAGGAGAGTTGCCAGTGTGCCTTTGTGTTACGAAGGTAGAGATTGTAAAGAGATTTCTTTGTTTAGTTAAGTCTTCCTCTTCCAAAATAAAAGATAAATAGCTAGTGCCTAAAACTTAACACTCATGAAGTAGCAATACAAGCATTTTTATGTGGAGATGCAAAGGTGCCGACCAAAAACACAGAGCCAGTGACAGTGCTTGTCTCAGCAATGAGGTTCAGAGGCCGAGAGCAGCGGTCGCCAGCCTTCCGGACCTCACGGACCACCAGTGGTCCACAGACCACCGGTTGGTGACCGCTGGCCTAGAGCCTAATGTTTTACTTAACAAAGCCTGGGGCCTTACTAAACTTTCACATGTATAAATCTGATAAAAGTAAAATTTAGATTAATAAAAGGAAATCATAAAAGTAATAAAGTAGCCCTAGCTGGTTTGGCTCAGTGGATAGAGGGTTGGTGCGTCCTGGGTTTGATTCTGGTCAAGTGCACACATGTACCTCAGTAGCAGGCTCCTCCCTGGCCCAGGGTCTGGTTGGGGTGCATGCAGGAGGCAACTAATCAATGTGTTTCTCTCACATCAACATTTCTCTCTGTCCTTCCCTCTCCCATTCTCTCCAAAAATCAATGGAAGAATATCTTCAGGTGAGGATTAAAAAAAAAGTAAGTATAGGTGAATTTCTATGCTGAAGTGGAAAAGGCAGGCCTTTCTCAGTGTGATTACACCAAAAGAAGAAATCATAAAGGCAAAGATAAATTGGCTAGATTTGTTTTCATACTCAACAAAAGCTTCTGTACATAAACACTCAATGTCCAAAGGATAAAGGCAAATCCCAAGCCAGGAACAAATCCTGATTAAACAGGCCAGAGGGCTGGTGGTAAAATGTTAACTATTTCTGTTTTTTAAGAAACACAAACTGTTTCAGTCTGTCTCTAAGGCAATTGGCAAATACAGCAAAGCCTTGAACGTGTATACACTGAGTAGCCAGATTATTATGATCTCTGAACGCATAATAATCTGGCCACTCAGTGTATATATATCCTATATAATAAAAGGCTAATATGCAAATTGTCCCCTCGACCAGGAGTTCGACCAGCAGGCAGGCCAGCCAACCACCCATGTCCCCTCCCCCTGGCCAGGCTGGCCAGACCCCATCCATGTACGAATTCATGCACCGGGCCTCTAATACACACACACACACACACTAGTGGCCAGATTATTATGCGTTCAGAGATCATAATAATCTGGCCACTCTGTGTGTGTGTGTGTGTGTGTGTGTGTGTGTGTGTACATGTATACACTAATAAAAGGGTAATATGCAAATTTGTCAGGACGCCCTCACAGTAACAATCGAACAGCAGGCTGCATGGGGTGACCAGGCCAGTAGTGGGGAATTTGGGGGCGACCAGGCTAGCAGGGGGGGGCGGGGGGCAGTAAGCGGCGGCCAGGCTGGCCGGAAGGCAGTTAGGGGCAACCAGGCAGCAGGGGGGACAGTTGGGGGCGACAAGGCCTGCAGGGGGGCAGTTGAGGGTGACCAGGCTAGCAGGGGGTCAGTTAGGGGTAATCAGGCACGCAGGTGAGCAGTTAGGAGCCAGCAGTCCTGGATTGTGAGAGGGATGTCCGACTCGGTTTAGGCCCGATCCCCCGAAGGGTCCCGGATTGGAGAGGGTGCAGGCTGGGCTGAGGGGGAACCCCCCCACCACATGAATTTCGCCGGGCCTCTAGTATATATAGATATTAGAGGCCTGGTGCATGAATTCGTGTATGAGTGGGGTCTGGCCAGCCTGGCCAGGTGGAGGGGATATGGGTGGTTGGCCGGCCTGCCTGCTGGTCGAACTCCTGGTCAAGGGGACAATTTGCATATTAGCCTTTTATTATATAGGATATACACTGAGTGGCCAGATTGTTCTGCGTTCATAGATCATAATAATCTGGCCACTCAGTGTATATTGACCCAGCAATTTCAATTATGAGAGTTTATCCTATGTGACTAATCCTTGATATGCATAAAGATTTAGCTATTAATTTTGTTTACAATAGAAGGAAAATTTGAAACAGTTGAAGTGACCACCAGTAAGTAATATGAATTACAAAAATAAAACTAGCCAGTGTGGCTCAGTTGGTTGGAGCATAGTCCCGTACACTGGAAGGTCGCTGGTTCGATCCCGGGTTGGGATGTGTAAAGGAGGCAACCAATCGATGTTTCTCTCTCACATCAATGTTTCTTCTCTTCCTCTCCCTTCCTCTCTCTCTAAAATCAAAAACATGCCGAAACCGGTTTGGCTCAGTGGATAGAGCGTCGGTCTGCAGACTGAGGGGTCCCAGGTTCGGTTCCAGTCAAGGGCATGCACATTGGTTGCGGGCACATCCCCGGTGGGGGGGGGAGGGGTGTAGGAGGCAGCTGGTCAATGTTTTTCTCTCATCGATGTTTCTAGCTCTCTATCCCTCTCCCTTCCTCTCTGTGGGAAATCAATAAAATATATTTGAAAATAAATAAATAAATAAAATCAAAAACATTTTTTAAGTTGTATAAATAAAATAAAACTAGTATAATGAAACACTAGGTAGCTTTTAAAAGTCAGAGCGATGAAAACTATATTGGCATATAAAAACATTCATGATACGTTTCCTTTATTTTTAATATTTATGTATATGCGTATATACATGTGTACACATGTATGTACACACTGAAATTTAGGGTATTACTGTTTATTTTGGGATTGTGTATTTGTCATTTGTGTTTTCCCATGTTTTCCAAGCTTTTGACACTGATCGGGTGGTAGTTTTATAGTCACGGGGGGGAAAAACTAAAGGGAATTTTTTTAGTTTATTTGAAAAATATGAAGAGTGAAAATAAGAAAACAGTAATCATATTCTTACTACCTAGAGTTAACCACTACTAACATTTGGCACATTAGTGTTAGTTTTCTTTTCTTTCTGCAAATTTTTAAAATATTATTAATACCAAACTAATAACCTTGGTTAGCTTTTACATATGAGATTGTAGACTATTTGGGGGTTTTCCTCCCCCACCTTTCTCTCTTTTATACTTTTCTGTATTTCTCAAGTTTTCTCTGATGAGCATGCTTTACTTTTTAAAGGAATGAAGTGTTCTTTAAAATACATACCGTTTCTTTTTTTAAAAAATATATTTTATTGATTTTTTTACAGAGAGGAAGGGAGAGGAATAGAGAGTTAGAAACATCGATGAGAGAGAAACACCGATCAGCTGCCTCCTGCACATCTCCCACTGGGGATGTGTCTGCAACCAAGGTACATGCCCTTGACTGGAATCGAACCTGGGACCTTTTAGTCCGCAGGCCGACGCTCTATCCACTGAGCCAAACCAGTCAGGGCCATACCATTTCTTAAAATACACACAGTCGGCGCTTCATACCTTCAGGTTTCACATCCGCGGATTCCATCAACTGCATATTGAAAACAGCATCCGCAGTTGGGAACCCATGGATGCAGAGGGCCACTGTTTATACAGTTTTATATGGGGGACTTGAGTATCAGCAGATTTTGGTCTCTGCAGGGAGCCCTAGACCGCATCCCTGCCGAATACCAAGGGGCTACTGTAATAACAAACGCATGTGAGCATGTGAAACTATGAGTTGTGGAGAGAGAACTGGACTGGACGTCAGCTGTGAGCCAGAGAATGACCCTGGGCTGGTCACCGAACCTCTCCAGATCTCTTTCTCATCTACAAGTGAGAGGTTTAAACTGGAAACATTTCTATGGTAACTTACAGTTCTAAAAATACTGTGATTCTAAATTAAGATTGAGAGAGAGTCTGTGGCTCCACAAATAATGGACTCTTAAGTTTTTAATTTCTTGGTATCTAGTACTAGACTCCAGTTAGCATCATCCTGAAGACCACTCAGAGAATTCTTTAACATTCTCATCCTACACTCCATGTTCTTAGAATGGAGATTTGGTTTCCATAAGCTGGAAGGACCATCTAATCCAACTATTGTGTTTTATAGTTTAAAAAACTGAGCTCCAGAGAGATTGCAATTTGTTCAAATCACAAAACTAGTCAGAGGCAGGGATGGGCTTTCTGATTCCTGGTCTGAGCTTTTTATACCACACATGCTTCGTGCACCACAGGGTCTGTCTTTTCTCAATGCCACCAGGACCTCATTTGCACTGTCACCCAAATGGTCCTTGAGGGCAATTGTTCGCTGTCCAAACCATTGTGTCAGTCAACTATAAGCTGATTTGGGGAAAAGGAACTGGGGGCCCAGGGAGGGATCAAGAAGCTCGTCTGTCCATACCCTTTTCTCTTTAGGTCTAAGAAAGGGAAATAGCAATTTCATTTTTTCTTTCCTTTTCAGTTCCATAGCTTACCTTTCCCCCCCAGTAATTATATAGCCAGAGATTATTTGTTTACAGAAGCCACGTGAATCAGCCAGTCCCCAGAGGGTTAACACTCCCAAATTACGGGGTGGGTTAACAATAAACAGGATGTCCTCCAGAAATTAAATTTAAACCACTGTGACTCAGGCTGGCCCATCCTCTAACCAGATCACTGTCTGGGGTTATTATCGGTGGTTAATTATACCATTGGGTTTAGCAACATTTTGGGCCAAGAGAAGCCAGGCTGGGGAGAAGGGGGTGTCGAGGGAAGGGGCCCGGTGGACGGGGTGGGCGCAGCAGTGGGAGTGGGAGGTTTGAATGGAAGAGGCAGAAAGGAGCGAGAGTGGTGGTCTGACCTGTCCCCTCAGGGCTCTACTGCAGCCTCTTCCCTGAGCTGATCCCTGGGAAGGGGGGTGAAGACGGTGTCTATAGCTGCTGGGGTGCCCTGTGTTTGTTTTTTAGTCTGGCTGCACTGCTTTTCTCAGAATTTAGAATCATAAGGTTCTCAGCATCTTAAGGAAATTTCTAGATTATCTAGCTTAACCCTCTTGCTTCACAGAGTAGGAAATTGAGGCACAGGGCAGTGGTTACCTGCCCAAGGGCAGCCTGCTCAGCGGAGGTGGAGGCAAGGTTAGTGCTCAGGTTGAGACTCCTAGACCATGACCTGCCCTTCTGCCAAGCTGTCTTCCATTTCTAAGTGGAGGACCTGAGGTGCAGAGCCTCCTAGCAAGTTCAAGGCAGGGTTGGGCTGGAATTCAGATGCTTAGAGTTAGCTTCGTTTAGATTTTGTCAGTTGTCATGGGAAATAGTCCAGCCCGGCTGAGCTTTAATGCCCCTACAGTGTGTCATCTCCCAGCCATAGGAGAAGCCCTTCAGAGCCAGTTTGTCCCTCTGAAGGGAGTAGTGAAGCACTATACAGATGTGTGGTTTGGATGATGCTTTTCTGGGCGTGTTTTATAGGATAACAGTGATCTAAGTGACCTGTACTTTCTAACTTTGCAGTCCTTGAGACACAAGGTTTATGGTGACCTTTGTTCATATAGTATCTCCCCTTTCCTGCGCTGGGGCAGAAGGTGGTGCCCAAGACCTCCATCTGACACTGTCCATGGGAGCATGACCGTCCCAGAGCCCAGCCTGGGCGCTGATGGTCCTAGACCCACCGCACGTGGTGCGGGTGGCAGAAAGCGAGCCATTGCCACTGACTTTTTACCTGTATTTTCTCAGCTCTTTTTAGCCACATCCTTCCCCATTGCTCCTAACATCCCTCTTTGTCTCTTTGTCTTACAGGATTCCTTTCAAGATTGGGCAACCCAAGAAACAGATTGTCCCCAAAACAGTGAGTAACCCGATTCTTTCATTCTGAGCCTCAGTTCTGTCTCGCAGGCCTTCGCATAGCATCAGAGTGTTGACTCAGCGTGGGGCTGGGAAGGCAGAACCTGGGCCTTGACATTCTCAGTGGCATAGCTCTAGAACCTCGCATGGACGGGGCTCGCAGGGACCTCCTGTCCTGTAACATTGTCCTTCCTCAGCTCAGCCTGGGAGGTGGAAGAGGTAGATGCCACAGGAGAGGAGAAACACACTGCTTCTGACTGCTCATCTCTGGGATGTGGCGTGCAGTCCGCACGTTCCTAAGAGGGAGCCTGAAACAGGGACCCCTGCCAGGACGCATCCCAGCCCTTCTGTCGGGCCACCTCAGGCTGCATGAGAGTTCCGGAAGCTTCTCCAGGACTCCAGGTCCATTTGTCTCCACTGTCAGCTGCATTCCTAGCCAAGACCCAGGGTCACTCAGCACGGGGGATAATGGAATCCTTTCCCCTTGTAGCCCTCAGTTTTTATCCCTATTTTATCTCCAAATTTGGAAAAAAAGGGAATCACAGCTTCTGAGAAAGTTAGAGCTGGAAGCCCTTAGAGATCATCTAGTCCACCCTCCTGAGTTTTCCTGATGGGGAAACGGAGACATGGGGTCCCAGTGACTCTCGAAGGCGAGGAAAAGCTAATGCTGACCGAGCTGAACTTAGAGCTCAAGGCTGAGCCTCTGTGCAGGACCCCTCACGCAGGCTGGGAAGATCCCCCAGGTGTAGGGACGAGTGAAGAATGGCCGCTGCAACCCCTCCCTCAGAATCTGAGCGAGGCCTTTGGTTTTCATCTGGGAGACCGTAACTGTCAGCCCCCCTCGTTGTGACAGCTCCAGGAAGCCTGGTGGAGGCCTTGACTGTCATCCCAGCCCCTGGCAGTTCTCCGCGTCTCCCTGTCTTAATAGCCTCGTCCCTTCTTGGCTCAGAGCTCAGAGCTACAGGGAAGATACCGCTTCGGTTGGCGGGAAGGGGTGTTCAGCAAGCACCTGACAAATGGCTCTGTCTTCGGGAAGTCCAAAGCTAGGTCACTGCAAAGGAAATGGGCCCGGGTTAAAAGAGCCCTTCCCCTTTCAAGCACAGGCTGGCTGTGGAGAGACTCCGAGTCTGCCTCCCATGCAGAGCTGACCATCTGTGGAGGCTCGGCTGACGCACAGAGAACCTGGGCGTGCAGTGTTGGGCCCTGGCCCGCTGCAGGAAGTGGGAAGGTGTGGCTGTGGGTCTCCAGAGTGTAATCCAGGGCAGATCTGAAAGGGAAGTGGTTTTGAAAAGGGTCTTGTATTCCCAACACTCACTACCAAAAAAACAAAACAAACAAAAATCCTCTCAACACCCCAACTTTTATCGAGATGGCCTTGTTCGCCACAGAAAAGTAGAGCGCAGCTTCTGCTTTGCCAGAGTTTGTTGACAGGCAGATCTGTGGGTGTTTTAGTCTGAGGAGTGGCAGGGACTCCGCAGGGGAGGGCAGATGCACGAGCTGAGAAAACCCTCTGCGCCTGTGTGGCCCTGTGGGCCGTGGCGCCCTCGCCCCTTCCTAGCACCGTCTTGCTGGGGATGAAACTGAGGTCCTCTAACTGTGGCATCAGCTCCCCTGCACCGTCTGGGCTCCGAGTAGTGGGTAAGAAGCCAGACTCCCGGCCTGGATCCCATCCTGGCTCTGGCACACTGTGTGTGACCTTAGGCAAGGCCTTTACCCTTCCTGAGGCTCAGTTTCTCCTCTGTAAAGTGAGGGTGATGCTAGGACCTACGCCATTGATGTCTAATGAGTCTCACATGAGATATACATGCGAAGTACTTGGCTCAGTGTCTGGCACATAGTAAGGCCTCAGTAAACACTAACTACACTGCAGGCAGAGAGGCAGGTTGATAAACCCCCGAGGACTCAGCCGGTCCCAGCAGCTGGCGTCCCGGGTGCAGTGTTGGCGGGAATAGAGTGATTTGCTTCCTCAACTCCCAGGCTCACTAACGTGTCTGCAGCAAGACCCTGCCTCTCCAGAGTCTTGTTCTCCACTTGCCAAGCCCCCTCCTCCCCGCACACCGCCAGGGCCGTGTGTTATCTCAGCATCTTCGCAGCTGCCCCAGCAGTGGTGACGCACCCTGTTCTTGCCCGGGCACTCTGGGGCGGGAAGCAGATGGGGCTGCCTGGGTTATTGGAAGTCACAGCACCCTGTCATGGGAAGAAATGTTCATGTTATCTTCAGGGAGTTTCAGGAGGTTTTTGGCTCAAGACACTCAACTGTCAGACACAAAGAAAGCATTGTGTGGCTGCCCTCGCTGGCTCATGTGCCCAGGTTATTAAGGCAGATTCCATTATTGTCACAGCTTCGGCTGGAATGGCGTGTTCTCTGCAGGCGCTGACCAGTGGAACTGAAAAGGAAGGTCCCCCATCTCCCCGTCCTCACCGTCTCCTTGGCCCCTTCCCTCCCCCGGTCCCATAAAGTAGCTGGAGCATCTTGGCGTGGCGAAAAGAAAATGCCCCTCCCTCCATCGCCTGCGAGGCTGGAGAGCTCTCTGAAGCAAGGTTCCCCTGGGTCTCCGACCAGAGGAAAGCACACACCTCAGTCCCTAGCCAGGTGGGCGCTCTGTGAAGTCAGGCAGAGAGAGCCTGCACTTGAGAAAGATGTCCATGTGACATGAGGAGCCTCAGCCTCATTCCTGTCCTGTGGCATCGTGCCATAGGACCCTGCTTCCCCCGAGCAGCCTTGCAGATTCAGAGGGCCTTCTCGGCTGGTCTCTCTTTTCACTTTAGGAGCATAGGTTTGGGTGGGAACTTGGCCCATTCTTTCAGTTAACAAGAACTGAGCTCCTGCAAGGTGCCAGCCTGACCCGAGCGCCGGGGAGATTGCAGGGAGCCGTGCGGCCCCTCCCTGCCACCCTGAGCCGTCCTGTGCTTGACTCTCCTCGAGCAGCTCGCCAGCCGACCCGCCCGCTCTGACCCGCTGACAGTTGTGCACATGTGTTTGCACTCGCATTCTTGACTGTGGTCCAGCTGCCTTTTTGGCAAAGGCATCAAGCATTCAAAGATGTTCAGATCTTTTGTGTTTGGCTCTTTGCCTCAGAATGGATAGACCTTGGAATGAGACTCCAATGTGTCCCTTTATTCCCCATCTGAAGGGCCAGAGTCCGGGTGCTGTCCCCCAGATCTGTGCCCAGTGGAGGAGAGAGACCTGGGGACTGTGAGCTATAGAAGCAGCCCACACCTGGCTCCCCGGGCCGAGGAGGTGAAACATTCCTGACCTTCTCTTAGGCTGACAGATGGCTTTGAGGGACATAAAGTAAAAGGACCAGTCTCCCACTCCAACACGCTTCTCAGCTTCCAGTGTGAGACCTCGAGTTTCTCAGCAACCAGCATGCTCCACCCCAGTTGGAAACCTGCAGTCCTTCTCTGTGCAAGTCCAAGCAGCCCCAGCCAGGAGGCCCAGGTGCTCCTGACATCCCACACACACAGCGCGGGGACTAGCAGAGCGCGCCAGGGCTGCAGCCCCAGGGGTCGGGGCGCTCGCCTCCCCTCAGAGCACCTACTCCGTGTTCTTGATCTTTAGGAGAACTGCATTCTGGCCAAGACATCCTTAACTTTAATTTCATCTTTTCGGGGAGAAATACCTTTGCTATGTAAAGACTGGCTCACATCCTACAAAGTAAGAAAGGAAATTGTCCCATGAAGGCAGGGCCCAGTACAGCCCCCCAGGCACAGGACGCCCGGCTTAGCCAAAATCAGGAGTGCCCTTGCTGTCAATGGACCACATGCTTTGCTCTGCTTCTCCTCTGCCAGAGGGTCACAGGCCAGTCTGCACCCCCAGTGGTCCTCTCACCACCCCAGTGTGGAGGAGGAACAGGCCGGCACCACCCACGGGCCAGGCGCCCTGCCCTGCACTCCACATGTACTTCTGCGAACCCGCAAAACAAGCCGGCGAGGCTGACGCTGTTACCCCATTTCGTTGTCACCCCCTGAAATGTACATGGGTGAGGCCAAATATAATATCCCAGTACCAGACAAGAAACTGAGACTCAGATGTTAGGTGGGCTCCGGGGCTGGTGTCAGATTTGCCTGATCCATCTCTGCCAGCTCCTCCCTTGCCTCCTGCACTGAGGGAGAAAGGCTGGGCCAGCTTCAGTGCGACTTTGCAGGCCCCTCTGCTCCCACCTGCAGGCCCCGGAGGCCTTTCCTGCCGTTAGCTGTGACCTGATTCCTGTAAACGGCAAACCCCCTGTGAGAGGTAACACTTGAAACTCTAATCAGTACATATGCTTTAGTGGGAGTGAGTTTTGAATTTTTTCTTAAGAGTAGCTTTTGGTGGATCAGAAGGAAGGCAAAGAGGAAAATGGGTTCCTGGGTGGAGAAATCGTGGGTCTGCTCTTGATACAGGGTTCTAGATGCTAGAATCACAAAGTAGGGAAAGGACCATGTGTTCCTGCTTCTAAATTTCCCAGTTCACATGCGGAAAGTGACACGCTGTGGTGCCCTGAGGACCTCAGCTGAGCCAGGCCCACATCACCCTCACTGCCCCCGCCCCCACCCTCGCCCTCCACAGGGCTCCCCCTGCTTGCAGGTATCCATGTGTGTGTGTGATCATCCCCACCAGGGCCCATGTCTCTGTTGTCCATCAGGGTCTCCCTAGCACCTGGCAGAATGCATTGCACTTAATGGGTGTTCTTTAAATGTTTATGGGATGAATGAACATACTTGAAAAAAATAAGTAAAAAGCCTGCACCAGGAGTCGGAATTCTAGCCGTCCTTATGTGAATCGCATCCCTCTTTTGGCTTCATTCTCCTCGTGTACAACATGAAATAATTGGCCGGAATCATGTCCTGCCATTCTGAGACTGTGTGGCGTTTACCCAAGTCCAACGTGGAGTCTGAGGTTGATGGGCCTTAGGATACTCTTTCTCTGGGCACCTTTGGTGGAAGGGCCTGCAGGTGAAGAGCAGCGTGGCTTTGACGATTTCTGCAAATTTGGACTCCTGGACCTTCAGCCTGTACCGGCAAGGTCTTGGGGGCGCAGCCAAGAAGCCATCTCTCTGAGGTCATGGCTTTCACTCCTCAGCGAACAGCTTTTCCCTTGGCGTGGAATGACGGTTAAGAGCACAGGCCTGGGAGCTTGGCTACTCATAGTGCAGCTTCACCTCTGTCCCCGCCTCTGTCCCCGTCACCTCCTCAGTACAGTGCAGGCCGTGGTGCGCCTGCCTCCTGGCTGAATTGGGGAAGCCCACATTGAGCGCTCCCTCAGTGAATGTAGCCAGGTTACCTCTCAGAGCCCCTCAGCCCAGAGGCTCCACACGGTGGCAGGGCCTGGTACTGCCTCTCTCCGTCCCCTGCTTTAGGCTCTGAGATGTCACTTACTCCGCAGGCCACGTGCCTGAGAGCCATGGCCGAGGCCCCTTTTTACGGGGGGACATTCAGCCGTGGAAGTGCAAGTCACTTTCTTGACCTCACCTGACATGTAGGCAGCAGAATAAGGTCCAGGACTCCACCCGTTCAATTTAAACATTGCTGGCACGGGAAATCTGTTCACTAAGTAATCAGGAAGTTAGGGAGTCTGGCCGGAGTCGGTAGTAATGGTATTTGTGTTTGGTACATCCCAGCACACGGAGCGTGGATACATGGTCTTTCTTGATCGACCCTGGACCTGGCAGGTAGGACCCGTGAGGAACCTCGGCCTGTGGCCATGGAGGTGACTTGCTCGGGCCTTACCTCAGAACTGCTAAGTGGCAGAGACAGAAGTGGAGTTCACACCCACCTTTGCCTCTGCCCACTGCTGCCTCCCCGGCTGAGCGTCAGTCCCATGGTGAGCAGCTTCCCTGTCCCCAGAGGGGAGGGTGAGAAGAGGGAACACCACGCAGCGCCCCACTCCCTGCGGTGGAAGAAGAGCCGCCGGTACTTGCCTGGCTGGAGGGGAGTCTCGCGCCCTAAATCAGACACTTAATTAATTTGGGAACACAGGGGTACTGTGTCGTTAATGACCTGCCGGTACCTGTGTGAACTGGACCGTGTTGTTTCTGCAGACTGGGGAGGGTGTGGAGGGAGTGTCTGGAGGCTGGCAGATTTTTTCCAAAGTGTTGTCATTTCTCTGATGATTGAGTTCTCTCTCTCATTACAGGTGGAGAGAGACTTTGAGAGGGAGTATGGAAAACTGCAGCAGTGAGTGTCACACCCCAAAAGGAAGGGGGCTGGGATCGGAGAATGGCAAGAGCCTTCTGCCAGGTCTCACTTCCCGCACGGTTTGTCTGCTTGCCCGTTGGTGGGTGCTCCTGTCACCACCCCAGGAGCCGGGAGCAGCTCACTTTGCCACCTGCCAAAAAGTCTCCCCCAGCTCATGGCTGTGTGACAGTCGTTAACTCGTAGCCTTTGGGTGCTTGGCCTCTTGCAGAGCTTAGAGTGGCCCTTCTGTCAGTGGCGAAGAGTCCTGGTGGGCATTCCAGAGGACCAAGTTGGGCCTCCCTCGGGTAGATGGGAAGGCAGGGGATTAAAGCCAGTTGGCGATGCCAGGTTCCAGGCCCGTGCCCTTGCCTTGCAGGCTGGAAGAGCAGACCAGGAAGCTGCAGAAGGACTTGAAGAAGAGCACCGATGCTGACCTGGGTAGGTGGCACATCCCCCGAGCTGGACTGGGCGGGGCACAGGTGGATGCCCTCCTCCCTCAGTCACCTTAGGGCTGGCTTTGAAGTTAGTGCACTTAGTAGATGTCCAACAGATGTCCCTGAGAAGTGGCCTGAGGTCAGTCTTCACTTAGCAGAGCCCCACTCTCCCCTTTCCCGGGCGTAGCAGCCGCCGCCGCCGCCGCCGCCGCCACCGCCACCACCACCACCACCACCACAGCCAGGTGCAGTGCTGGCTCCTACCAGCTGTGCCGCAGAGCCTCGGGCCAATGCGATCCAGAGAACGTGGGCACGTCTGAGCATGACAGCCCTCACTCCTGGCCCCTGGCGTCTCCAAACTATGTGTGCAGCAAGCCAAGGGGCTGCCTTTGGAGCCCGTCTGTTACTTGTTTTGAAGTTAGTTCTGAGTTACCTGGACGGCATCTTTCTTCATCGTTCCCCACTGCCTTTCCAGTAAGTGTGTCATTGAAACCAGGGGTTACCTAGCTACACCAAACCTGGCCTTCTTTTGTCAATAAAGTTTTATCGGAACACAGCCACGCCCATTCTTTAGGTATTGTTTGTGGAAAAGTTGAGTAGTTGCAACAGAAACCATATGGCCCTCCAAGCCTTGAATTCTGGACTCTGGCTCTTTGCAGTAAGTTTGCAGCCCCGCTGCAGCGTGCTGTGTTACCCTGGTCCCCCAAGCACACTGCACCTCCCAGCACCTGGAGAGGGCTTTGACAGGCATCGTCCTGGATTCCAGACTGACCGGATTAGAGTCCTTGCAGCTAGAAATCTGCATTTCTTTCAGCTTCCCACCCCGATGATTCTGTTATAACCCAGAGTTTGGAACATTGTCATTGCAGCAGGTAAAGCTGCCCAAAAGAATGATCTGAACCTAGGCCTGTGGCCATGGAGGTGACTTGCTCGGGCCTTGCCTCAGAACTGCTAAGTGGCAGATGATCCCGAATGTCAGATGATTAGGAATGAACATTGCCCAATAAGGACCAGTGTCTTATGCTCTGTGGTACTTAGTTGTTTGTGTGGCCTCTGGCCTTGGGTGCAGGACCCTGGACGCAGGGAAGACGGGAGCCCAATGACAAGGCTTGGAAGCCTGTCCCTGCACAAGTTCCCTGAACTCTGACTTCTCACAGCCATGTCCAAATCCGCTGTGAAGATATCCTTGGACCTGCTCTCCAATCCCCTCTGCGAACAAGACCAGGACTTTCTGAACATGGTGACCGCCCTGGACACGGCCATGAAACGGATGGACGCCTTCAACCAGGAAAAGGTGCCTGGGGTCGGGTCTCCCCCTTCTCGTGGCTTCTGTCTGGAGGAGCACCTACATGGAGTCCTTAACAGGGCTCAGGCTCCTCTCGGGCCCTCAGCCCTCCGAGGCCTGTGTGCTCTTTCCCGTGGCCTGCTCTCCGTGGCTGCCATGAGCTCACGTCACGCACAGTGAGGCCATGAGGGAGACGCAGGTCCACTCCGCCTGACTGGCCTCGCTGAGCAGGGCCATTGTGGGCCCTGGCAGACAGCGGCTGCAGGGTGGGAATGTATCGGGGACGAGGACAGGTGCTCCTGTTGCCCTTCAGGCTTCCTGGTCGCCATCTCTGCCTCGCCCAGCTGCAGTTAGGAGCGCCCACCCTGCCTGTCCTGTTGGGCCCTCTTCCCTCCAGGCTCTCGGAGTGCCCTGGCAGGTCTCCTTTCTCTTCTCAGGAGCCGGAGCCTCCCCTTTAGGAAGAGCCTGGCTCCCCCCAGTTTTGATGTCATTGGGTTTTTCTCCCGACAGGTGAACCAGATTCAAAAGACCGTGATTGAGCCCTTGAAAAAGTGAGTAGAGGTCATCTGGGGACTAGACTCAGGGCACTCCTTGGAAAGGCAGGTCAGCCGGTCCCCTGGGGACTGAATATCATTTCCAGCAGCCCGGCCTTAGGCTTGGGGTTGACGGGAAACCGACGGGGTCACCAGCTACACGATGTGCGCCCTGAGGTTGACCTGCTGGTAGCTCTAGAGAACCGGCCACTGCCCAGCGCTGTGATGGGGCATGTGAGCCTCCTCAGCAGCTGGTCTGTGCTCCGGTAGGTCTGCCATTTTCCCTTTGTTCCTGTCGGAGGACAGTGGGACAGAGCCTGCTGAGTTAAGCCAGCAGAGATCTTGGCGAGCCCTCAGCGGAGATGAGCAAGGCCTTTCATCTCCCAGCCGGATTGGGAGAGCAGCTGCCTGCAGCACTCGGCTTTTGAAATGTGGGGGTGGCCGCACATGGGGAAGGGCGCAGCCACGGGTTCCCGCCTGGGTAGGTCCCTCACTCATGACCTGTCAGGGTCAGAAATTCTTCTGTGAGACTCTTCTTCTGTCAGGCAGGCTCTGGTCCGCGATCAGACGGGCCTATTCCCTGGGTCCCCTAAGGGGGTGGGCATTGCCTTGAAGCTCCCGAATCACTTCATCTTCTTCCCTGGCCTCTCCCAGGCAGCCTCTGACCCAGAAAGGCCCCGCTCCGGCCGGCAGCTGCACCGCATTACCTCTCTGTGGTGGTCCCTGGCAGTGGCCTCCCCAGGGCCGGGTAATGAGGCTCTGCTAATTACCATCAGGCTGGATCATGGCCAGGAGGGAGCTGAGAGCAGGTTTTGATCCTCTGGCCCCTGGTGCTGAGGTTGTCAAGCTCCTCACTCCCTGTTCAGGTCCCTGGGGTGGGGCTCGGGAAAGCTTGTTCTAAGCAGGGCTGCCGGAGGCTCAGCCACGGTGGGGAGGCTGGGTCTGGCGTGGAAAGGGATTTCTCCCTGCACCCCTGCTCCTTCCCTGGGCCTCTGGCCCCTAACCCCTGCTCAGCCCCAGGTCACGGTCACATGAGCAGCTGGGTGCTGAGGAGGCCCAGGAGAGCGATATCAGGGCTCCCATTGCTTGTGGGTGCTGACCAGTCTCCAGACAAGGGTCCAGAGCTGGCTGGGAAGGACCAAGGGCAGAGCAGACCCTGCCCCTGGGGGTCTCAGGGGCTGCCACAGAGACTACCATGGGCACCCACGGCTGGCAGAGCTATGCAGGGGACACCAGCCCAGAGAACGGGGACTGGCTC
Source organism: Cnephaeus nilssonii (assembly GCF_951640355.1). Taxonomy (NCBI): domain Eukaryota; kingdom Metazoa; phylum Chordata; class Mammalia; order Chiroptera; family Vespertilionidae; genus Cnephaeus; species Cnephaeus nilssonii. The sequence continues at coordinate 14,833,513 of NC_137076.1, forward strand.
CTGTCTCGATTTCACAACCAACGAGGCGGCCTTGAAATCTGATGCCTGGCTTCTGGAGCCGAGTGGAGAGAAGTCCCGGCTGCTTCCCACCACCCTAGCAGCCCACCACCTGCCAGGAAGGTGGGTGAGTGCGGAGGGGGCGGGCACCATCTCCGCAGCAGATCCGCTGACCTCTGCGTGAGCCCCTGGCTGGCTGGCTCTCGGGCTGGCTTCTGTGCATCTCGGGGCCGACATGCGATCTCCCCCAACCACATAAAACCGGCACTGCCTGTTGCCTCCTCTTGCCAGGAGAGACGCTCCCAGGGACCCCAGCACCGGAAACAGGAAACTGCAGCTTTCCTGTCCTCTGATGAGGAACATTGCCACATGGCCACCCACCGCCCCCAGCCTCCCCCAGGGGGCTCGGCCTCTAATCCCCCCAGTCCCTGGGCCATGCTCACATGGTCGGATGGGGATGCTTTCAATTTCCCTTTCCTGGTGGGTGGAAGATCCCGGCTGTGTGGGCACAGATTGAGGAATGGCAGGCATTCCCCACCAGGGCCGGCTGCTCCCAGCCCACCTCCCAGCCGGCCTCTTTCCGCCTCCCCTTTCCCTCCTCCCTCTCTCGCTGCCTCTTCACCCCAAGCTTACCCAGGGGAGGCACTTTGCTATGGAACCTTAGGACGGGCAAGAAACAGAGAGTCGCCGTGGGCAGAGCCTCAGCGAGTACCTGGTGTAGGCCTGGCCCGTTCTCGCATCTTGGAGGATGGATGTAGCTTAAGATCTAGTGCGGAAGCCATGATGGCCTTCTCAGGGAAATGGCTACTGTGGCACCTGCCACGTGGTGTGGAGCGGCCCTGCCTGCCCCGACCCAGCCCGTGACTTTGGCCAGGTCCTGTTCCTCTGGTCTGTTTTCCCTCCCGACCTTTTGGAATGGCATAGCCGATGCCCAGCAGCGGAGGGGCGTGTCAGGGCTGAAGTGGAAGTTGAGCCCTGTGTGCAGGACAAGACTCTCCCGGCCCTGCACAGAGCCTCCCTGGCCCCCTCACTACTGATGATGGGAGAGGGGCAGGAGCTACTGGTGATGGGAGAGGGGCAGGAGCTACTGGTGATGGGAGAGGGGCAGGAGCTACTGATGATGGGAGAGGGGCAGGAGCTACTGATGATGGGAGAGGGGCAGGAGTTACTGATGATGGGAGAGGGGCAGGAGTTACTGATGATGGGAGAGGGGCAGGAGTTACTGATGATGGGAGAGGGGCAGGAGCTACTGGTGATGGGAGAGGGGCAGGAGCTACTGGTGATGGGAGAGGGCAGGAGCTACTGGTGATGGGAGAGGGGCAGGAGTTACTGATGATGGGAGAGGGGCAGGAGTTACTGATGATGGGAGAGGGGCAGGAGTTACTGATGATGGGAGAGGGGCAGGAGTTACTGATGATGGGAGAGGGGCAGGAGCTACTGGTGATGGGAGAGGGCAGGAGCTACTGGTGATGGGAGAGGGGCAGGAGCTACTGGTGATGGGAGAGGGGCAGGAGCTACTGGTGATGGGAGAGGGGCAGGAGTTACAAATGATGGGAGAGGGGCAGGAGCTACTGGTGATGGGAGAGGGCAGGAGTTACTGATGATGGGAGAGGGGCAGGAGTTACTGATGATGGGAGAGGGGCAGGAGTTACTGATGATGGGAGAGGGGCAGGAGCTACTGGTGATGGGAGAGGGCAGGAGCTACTGGTGATGGGAGAGGGCAGGAGCTACTGGTGATGGGAGAGGGCAGGAGCTACTGGTGATGGGAGAGGGGCAGGAGTTACTGATGATGGGAGAGGGGCAGGAGTTACTGATGATGGGAGAGGGGCAGGAGTTACTGATGATGGGAGAGGGGCAGGAGCTACTGGTGATGGGAGAGGGCAGGAGCTACTGGTGATGGGAGAGGGCAGGAGCTACTGGTGATGGGAGAGGGGCAGGAGTTACTGATGATGGGAGAGGGGCAGGAGTTACTGATGATGGGAGAGGGGCAGGAGCTACTGGTGATGGGAGAGGGGCAGGAGCTACTGGTGATGGGAGAGGGGCAGGAGCTACTGGTGATGGGAGAGGGGCAGGAGTTACTGATGATGGGAGAGGGGCAGGAGTTACTGATGATGGGAGAGGGGCAGGAGCTACTGATGATGGGAGAGGGGCAGGAGCTACTGGTGATGGGAGAGGGGCAGGAGCTACTGGTGATGGGAGAGGGGCAGGAGCTACTGGTGATGGGAGAGGGGCAGGAGCTACTGGTGATGGGAGAGGGGCAGGAGCTACTGGTGATGGGAGAGGGGCAGGAGCTACTGATGATGGGAGAGGGGCAGGAGCTACTGGTGATGGGAGAGGGGCAGGAGCTGAGCAGAGGGTCCGACAGGCCCCGCCGTGGTTCGTTGTGGCTGCCCAGTAAAACTGCGAACTGCATCGCCCAGGGAGAGCGGGGCCCCGTCCTCGCCAGTGAAGCCATCAGGTTCCTGGGCCAGCCTGTCCTTGACTTCCCTCCGTGCTGACTTTCCTCCCTTGATCCAGAAGGTGGAGAGAGGAAAGCACCCCCATGGAGAGGGGGTCCTGCGGCCAATGAGCTCCTCTCCTCGCACAGCATCACGCTGTCTATAGGCCCCACACGTGGGCCGGCCAAGTCCGTTCTGCTGCCTCCAAGTGGAAGATGGGGAGGTGGGCCTCAGGGAGCAGTAGCCAGAGCCAGGGGTTACAAGATCCCCCACTCTTTTGTTAGCCACTCAGCACATACTGGCTGATCATTCCTGCCTGACCTTGGTTTCCCCACTTTAATGTGAGAAGCGTGACGCCCGCCATTATCCCTCAGGAGTCCCAAAGCCACCTGGGTGGAAAGTGACTAGTGATCCAGATACAGTGAACTAAGTCACGGAGCCTTCCGTGGCCTCCTGGTGTGACGGGCTCTGCTGTGGGAGGCAGAAGTCACGGGGAAGAGAGTTTCCTGGAGGGTCTGACAGCACCAGCACCCAGTTCCTCCTCACAGAGGACAGGTGGTCTTGCTGCCGCAGCTGCAGACACAGCCACTGAGGTTGCCTGGCGTTGCGTGGAAACCTGGACCCGCTGGGTCCCACCTTACTCACCCCTGGACAGCAGAGGCCCAGGCACTGGGGCCATCCAGGCAGCAGGCTGCTTCTAACTAGACAATCAGGGTGACTGCTGGTGGCCCCTTGTCCAGTGGGGTGGACAGGGAGGTGGCGTGTGGCTTCTCGGGCCCAACTGCATCTGCTCCCTCAGCTGCTGGTCACACTCCTCCCAGGAAGGGACGGGCATTATAGCAGCTGCCTGGGCCTAAAGCAATGAGTCTAGCCCCCCACCCGCCATGGGCTCACCTGTCCAGACCTCCCCGAGGGGACCCTTGGTCCTGGAGGTGGCTGGTTCCCCCAGCCATTTCCTGGGCACCTTACATCTTCTGCCTGGCAAATCAGTCGTTTAAAAGTATTAATTTGATTGATGTGTGAAAGGGCATGTGACTGAGGCTTCAGAGACGTTTGAATGGTCTTATCCACTTCTCATTTCGTTAGAGGCTGAGCCCTGCTGGACACCCCTTAAGTTAGAAGAATTCGTTTTAATCACCTTTCTCGAAGACAAGTCCTTTGTTTCATCAAAATCTACTGCCTGGTCCTAAAGCTTTGTTTAGTACGTTTAGTGCTTTGGTCAAGTTTACATTCTGTATTCTCCGGCAAAAGTATTCATTACTCTTGTGTCTCATGTACTCTTGGTTTGTTGAGGCATTTAAAAGCCAACTTCATGGTCACATCCCTTTGAGAGGCAGACTTGGAAACCCCTCTTCATGTGGCATCTGAACTTCCTAAAGACAACCCGTGCGCTCAGACGCCGTCCTGGCTGAGCGCAGTGCCAGGCTGAAGTCCGCAGCTGCCCGTCCCCATCTTTCCTCTCCTCTGGGATGCTCCAGGGAAACTGACTCTTCCCCTGGTCCTGCGTCACCTACTCAACCCGTATACCCACCACACTGTCATTTTCCTTTGTTGCGTGGCCACATCTCCACCGGCTGTGCAGTAGCACCTCCTGCCTCATGTCCTGCCCCATTCCGGAAATCCTGCCGGCAGGCTTGCCTGGCCGTGTCCAGCACTCCCTCGGAGACAGTCGTTTGTCAAGGGACATGCGGCATCCCTGCCTGGGATGAGTCCTGCCTGTGTCAGTCTCCATCATTGTCCTTCCCAGTTAGAGGTGACACAATCACCAGCGTGTGCCCACGGGGCCAAAAATGCCGAGGCGTCTGCTGCCGCCTTTCTGGGGGCCTGCTCCTCTGAGTCACCGTGAGGTAGGAGAGGTCCTTGAGTCATTTTCCTCAGACATCTGGCTGACAGTGTGGCCATTTCAGTGGTAGAACCAGAGGATCCCTGTTCTCCCTGTGGTCGGCTAGTAGGATAGGCCAGGAGTAGGGGCTTTTTGTTTGTTTTCGGGGCGGGGGGGATTTTGGCTTGTTAGAAACTTCTTTATTAAAAGTGGGATTTTTTATTATTAAAGGATAGTGGACATATGATATTCTCTCCTTTTCTGGTGTGAACATACTGCTGGGACGTGTATACAACTTATGAAGTGATCACCAGGAGTAGGTTTTGATTGCAATTCTGTCACCTGCTGGTGACATCTGGGGTGGTGGGAGGTGCCAGACAGAACTGGGACACTGGAGTTCTCTTCTGGACCATCACTTCCTCAGTGTGGCCTTGGACGTGTCATGTCTTCTCTCTGGCCTCAGTTTCTTCCATTTTTTAAAAGGAAGATGTTGGCCAGATGACTTCCCAGGAGCCTTCAGCACTGCCTGCCCGTTGCAGGTCTCTGTGGTGTGGGGCGGGGCATCAGAGGGGCCTGCGGGGGCTCAGTGGCAGCATAAGGGGCAGCATGGATCCATGACCCTCTGTGTCTTCCAGGCCAGTGGTGTGAGCCTTAGCCCTGGGTTCTTTCCCTGGCCTGACCCACAGGTTCTGTTCACAGCAGAACCCCAAGACCTAGAATAAGATCTGGCCCTCAGTAGGCACTCAGAGTGTGTTTCCGAGTGAATGCTGAGCTGCCAGCCCGCACGGGCTGCGTCCAACCCGACTGTGTCAGCAGGTTCGGCAGTGTCTTCCCGAGCCTCAACATGGCGGTGAAACGGCGGGAGCAGGCCCTGCAGGACTACAGGAGGCTGCAGGCCAAGGTGGAGAAGTACGAGGAAAAGGAGAAGACGGGGCCAGTGTTGGCCAAACTCCACCAGGTACCTGGAGAGTGGCGGGGGGTGCGCAGCGAGTCACATGGCACACATAGCAAGTTCCTCCCGTGCCTGGGGACCGACTCGGAGGCTGTAGGCCCAGAATACCCCCGTGCGTGCACACTCACACACACACACACACACCACCCCACCCCCAGCAGGGATGCTGGGCGGGCCTGTGAGAGCTGACAGCAGGGTCCTGTTCCCAGGCCCGCGAAGAGCTCCGGCCGGTGCGGGACGACTTTGAGGCCAAGAACAAGCAGCTCCTGGATGAGATGCCGCGCTTCTACAACAGCCGCCTCGACTACTTCCAGCCCAGCTTTGAGTCCCTGATCCGAGCACAGGTGAGCTGTCCCACGTGCCCCAGCGCAGCCCAACACTTTCCCTCAGACGGTCGTGGCTTTGTGGACACATCTCATGCCTGCCCCCACGCCACCCTCCCTGCCTCGGCACTGCCCGAGGGAAGGGAGCCAGGGGCCTCTGGCTGTTGGCTGGACTCCGTTTTGGTTTCTGCGTTGCTCTTTGGTTAATCCCAGCCTAGAACGAGGCTCTTCCCTCGAGTTCTCACGTTTCACTGCAAGAATCAGGAGGTTGCACCATCAGCACCTCACTCTGAGGGGCAGGTTCTTAGCCTGGTGTGCTTAGGAAGTCAGGGATAGAGGCCTAGGGGGTGAAGTCCCTTTTCTGAGGATCCTACATCCCCATTCCCACCCTAGTTACTCTTCCGTTGGCAGGAGACCACGGAGCATGGTGAACCCTGGGGAGAGCCACGCGCGGGGAACTGGCCGTGGTGCACCTGCCGGCAGGAAGACAGGCTGGGTGTGGGTGGAGGTGCACGGCGGAGCACCGGGCCAAGCAGTTAGAGGGTCGCCATGGGCCAACCCTGTGTCTCCCGCTACTCATGGGTGGGACACAGAGTGTGTGATGGGTGTAGCTGCTGCCCTCCTTGGCCCTTCACCTCCCATCCTTCAGGCCATTTGCAGGGATTAGTCCCCCCGTTTGTAAAAGACCAAAAGGTTGAGGTTCTAAAGCTAAGGGGTCACCTCCACGTGGGACCCCCCAGCTGACTGCAGATGTTCAGCACCCTTCCACCTTCCCACCTTCCCCACCAGGTAACAAAGCGGAAGGCTCAGCCCTCCCCATCTGCCTCCAGCTCACTTCTGCTCTTGGCCTGGGTATTTGGCGCCCTCCAGTGGACACTGTCATTCCTTGCAGAGTCCACGATCATAGGTGCCCAAGGAAAAGCCTGACTCCTATCTCAGTTCCTTGCAATTTTGGAGAACGCCAAACCCATGGGACTGGCACTTGGGATCAGGAACCCTGAGCAGGATTGATGTTGGAGCAGGGACTTGTTAGCAACCATGTCCTTGGTCACTAGGGGAAAATGAGGCAGAAAGCTAGCAAGCACAGGGGAGTGGGGCGCCCACACTTGCCTCAGAGCCCTGCTCAGTAAGTGAGGCCTTCCTTCCAGCAGCTTCGTCCTGGGCCTGGAGGAATGCACTTAAGGAGCCCTGTGTCTTCCCGCCTGCCCGCCCTCCTGCGCGGTCACCGCCTGTTCCAGCCCCAGCGCCTGCCCTGCCTCCCCCATCCCATTGCTCAGGGAGGACGCTCCAGGGTGTGAGGCTGTGGCGTGCCCAGATGGAGCAGTTCGGGAGCTCAGGATGCCCTGTCACCAGGCAGCGGGTGGCGGGGGTGTTGCTGCCTGCTTGGCACAGCTTCCCCCTCCCGAGGCTGCACTGCCATTAGTCACTGGAGAAGTGAGCATTCCTGGTGACTCAGCCACGCCATGCTGCTCTGGGGGAGGGGGCATCCCCCATGCTCCCAGCACTAGCCCAGGCCCCGTCCCCTGAGGTGACAGCGGGGGTGAGGGCCTTGATTTCGCTCCCCTCAGATCTGGCTGTGGGAGACACTTTCTTAGAAGCAGCTCAGCCAGGGCCCTGCCACTCAGCCTGGCCTTGCCAGCAACAGCACTGAAAATTTCTAAAGCAGTAGTTTCTTTTCCCCAAAGACAACGTGGAGCTGGAACTGGATAAAATGTAAGGGTTTTGAACAGTGTGGAATACATTCATGGAAATACTTTCATTTGTCACGAGGTGGAGACTGAGGCAAAAATGGCTCCTGCCCCCTCCCCTGGAAAAGCCCATCCTGGGCCTGCTTAGGCCCTGGGTCTAAGCAGCCCTCAGCCATTTGAGTTGCTGGTGGGTCCCCACTCCTCACATTCCCCCGCCTCATTCCTGTAAGCTTCCCATCACACACTGGGGCCTACTTAGAAGGAAATGTGGAAACGGCCTGGCCTGGGCCGAGCACCTTAGGCAAGCTTATCAATGAGATGAGTTGGGAAGGAACAGAAGGCTAAGAAGGAGTCACTATTCTCACCTTCTAAAGACCAATTCTCGGGGCTTTGGGAGCCTGCCATGCCCTCCCCATGAACAAAAGCCTCCAGCTCCTAGCTTCTGTAGAGCAGGGAGCCCCTCGTCACAGTGCCCACTCCCTGTCTCCCAGGACCTGCCAAGGGCCTTCCACCTCTCCCCAGCCCCAGCCTTGGACTGTGCTGTCTTCCTCCACCACCCAAAACACACACACACACACACCCCTGTGCTGCTCGGAGAGAAGGGCAGAGCCCCCGACTCCACCTCCCTGAGGATCTATTGCTTCCCTCACCTTTGACTTATTGCCACCCGAGGCAGTGGACGATGCTAAAGGGCTTCGGCAGTGGCTCACACCCCCCTGGTTGCTGTGCAGTTGAGAGATGGGCTGAGGGGAAGGGCAGCAGTTGAGGGAATAGGAACCAGCCCAGAGGGTACAGTGCTGTGGGGGTTTGGTGCCCGGAGTCCAGCCCCTGCTGACCTCCTGCCTCCCACTCAGGTCGTCTACTACTCTGAAATGCATAAGATCTTCGGAGACCTGACCCAACAGCTTGACCAGCCTGGCCACCCTGATGAGCAGCGGGAGCGGGAGAATGAAGCTAAACTGAACGAGCTCAGAGCCCTCTCTATTGTGGCTGATGACTGAGCCCCGCCCCTCGGGACACCCCTGGAACATAAGTCGGCTTCTCTAGTCTTTGCCCTTTTCAAGCTTAGGCTCAGGCATCAGCCAGCGAGAGGCCATCCCTGGGAGAAGGCCCCTCCCCTACCTCACCAGCCCTTTGGAATGAGCCTGGCACCTGGAGCCCCAAGCAGGCTGCTGACTCCCCACCCATAGCAGGAGCCTGCAGACAGGTAAGCAGCCTATAAGAACCTGAGAGGCTTTCTTATTTCCAGAAGAACCGTCCACAGTGCCTCCTGGTCCAGGGCCAGCGCAGGCTGCCCGCCTGCAGGGGACATGGGCTCCGTCAGCTCACCTGCGGTCTCGGCCTTGTGTGCATGGCTGGGATCACATCTACCTCCACAAGACCGTCCTGGGCACCCACCCACCCTGCTGCCTTCCCACTTCCTCCTTTCCTGGGAGAGGGCCGCAACACTGTCCTGAGAAGGAGTGCTGTGGTCCCCCAGCCTCGACAGGCCCCTCACTCCAGGCTCCCAGCACGACAAAGGCTGGCTTTTGTCCTTTCGGTCAAGTGCAGGGAAGATCCCGCCTTGTAGGCTCTCTAGGAAATGGATTCAACTCGTGTAAATCCAATCCTCAGGCCTCAAAGCAACAACAGTGGGTTTGTGTCTCACCTGAATATTTGGAATTTTTTTTTCCAGTAAAGTTTTCAATAAAATGTTCTTGTATTGTGCTGTAACTAAGGAAAGGAGGGGAGAGCCACCCCAGGTTTTTTTCAGGGTAATGCTACCCCCTGCTGAGCTGGTAATACCCATACAGCGTCCTCCTGACCAGCCAGCAGCCGCTGAGCACAAGGGGGCTTGCTCTCCTTGCTGCCCACCACCTTCTGGAGGCGACTACACCTCCATCCAGCAGAGGCTGGGCTGAGGGCCAGGAGGGGTGGGAGCACAGCCGGCCTGGAAGAGAAAGGGAAAAGCTATGGAGGACACTTGGGGTTTTTTTACTTTGGTTTATTTAAAAAACAAAAGAAAAAAAAAAACAAAACCAACTTTATATACAAAGTCAAACTGAAACCACGGATTATGGAAAGAGGTGAGACTCATGGGGAACAGGAAAGAGGCTGGGCCAGAGCCAATACCACATTCTGAACACAGGGAGCCGGGGGCAGAAGTGCTGGTTCCTGCTGGCAAGTCCGGGGAGGCTGGAAAAGTGCTCACTGGCCGACAGCCCAACAGCGAGCTGGCTGGCACTGACTCCCTTCCTCACAGGCCCCGGGACCTGGGCCTGTGAACCCAGCAGGATTTGTGCCATCCAGAGGAAGGGGCGCTTACCCCAGCCAGATCCCACATCTGTTTCTTCATTTATTGGCATCAGACCTTATGACATAGTCAAAGAGCCTTTTCCTCCCCTGTCTTACTCTAAACTGGAAGAGGACAGGAGAAAGCACAAGACTAAAGGGCCCCAGGAGAAACCCCAAGGTGGAGGGCAAAATGACATTCGAGGGGTGCAGGTGTTGGATTTAGTTGTAAGTGGAACCGGTTCCTCACTCGTCCGTCCACATAGCACAGGCAGACCCCACCCTGACGGCCTGAGCTCCCCTCCACAGGCTGAGCCGGGTCAGCTGCCCCGCCTGTGCGCCCAGGTCCTGCTCAGCTCCTCTCTGGAACCACAGGGCTCTAACTGGAGCAGGCTCCATCGCTGACCTCGCAGGATGGCAGCTCCTGCGTCAAGCCCTCAGTTGCTAGGTGCTGGCTCCTCCTTCTCTACCCAGCTGTCAGCCTGTTTGCAACAGATGGCACGAGAATTAGGACCCAAGGAGAAAGGACTACTACCCACTTCCTCCTGGGGACTCAAGTTTACAAGCTGCTGACTGACAGATTCCCTAAGAAACTGGCGGATGGGGGAGGAGGCGAGGTGGACCCGGGCACAGACACAAGGGGCTGTCGTCCTGGCATCACCCCGACTAAGCCTCCCAACGAAGCCAGCTCTCCTACAGGCTCACCTTTTCAACCATTCGCTGCATCTCCAGCTGCAGGGGAGTCAGGCGCCTCCGGAAGTCGTGCAGCAGCCGCTGAAGCTGGTTCTTCTGCCGCTCGGCTGTGCGGGCCGTGTCCTCGGCCTCAGCCAGCCGGGTGCGCAGCTCCTGCATGTCAGCTGCCAGCGTCTTGTTTGTTACTTCAGTGGCTGAGAAACGGTGATGGCTCTCCTCTGGTGGGAAACACACCAGAAAGACGGGCTAAGTTAAGGATCGGAGCAAGAGGCCTGCAGCCTAAGGAGCGGGTTCCCCTTGGTCTCCGTGTACCCATCTGCACAGCCATCGGCAGGCCCCATGGGTCAGCCACTCACCCAGCTTCAGTTCCAGTGTGTGAATCTTGTTCTCCAGGTAGAGCCGCCCACTGTCCTGCTGCTCCGCACGTTGCAACAGGTTCCCCACGTTGATCAGGCTGCCGTTGTGGGACACCAGGCCCTTGTGTTCCAGAGGGGCAGCTACTGGCTTTGCGCTTTTCCCAGAAGGAGGTAGCAGGTCCAGGTTTCCTAGCAGGGCCAGAGAAGAGGTAAGGGTCGGGTCTCGGGAGGAGGAAGCGGCCTGCCCTGCCCATTCTCCACAGAAGGCTGCAGAGCACCGGTACACACCGAAGAGCACCTCCTCAGGAAGCCCACTGTCCGTGCCCTCGGAGCGGCTGTACTGCAGGCTGCGGTACTGGCAAATGTTCTGGGTCACCACCCTGCTGACCAGCTGTTTGGCCTACAGAAAACACACACCCGAGATCCCTCTGATCAGAAGGTGCAAGCCCTTGCCCCCGGGATGTGAAAAAACCTAGAAGTGGAGCATCCCAAGCCCCCCCCCCAGTTTAGGTGCGTGCCTGTGCACATTACGTCAGGTGAGGCCACCTCAGAAAGGACCAAGGGGGGCGCGAGAGAAGGCACCTGCTCTGCACTGAGCCGGAGCCCAAGGGTAAGCAGGATCCTCTCCAAGTCTCGACGGTGCAAGTAGCCACACCAGTTGGCATCAAAGAAGACAAACGCAAGAAGACAGTCCAAAGGGAGCACAGCAGAGGGGTCCAGCTCCTTGGGCTGCAAGAGGAAACAAGGATGAACGGGGTTATAAATCGTTCTCTCAACGGTCAATCGCCCTCTTACAGCTGAGTGGCCTGGCTGACAGTCCCACCCAGGTGCACCTTCCAGTTGGAGACCTGACCCTGAGCCTATAACCCAACGGGCTGTCCCACCCAGGAACCCAGTGTGCTCCTAGACCAGCCACCTCTCATAGTCACCCTGACAGACGCGGAAATGTCCCCTGGGTCCTACGGAAGTGCTGCTCCATGAGCCAAGAACCACGTCCCGTCAGTCAACAGGCAATGGAAGTCATTGGGTAGATGTATAGCTCCCAAGGACGGCTCAGGCCTTGCTGAGTGTCACTGTCACAGAGGCCGGAGGGGCAGAACATTGGTCTTACCATGTCCTGAAGGGAAGAGAACTCCATCTCTGACTGGTTGGAGGCAACAGACCGGACCTCGGAATCTTCCAGCTTGGCTCCCGCTGCAGAAGGCCTGGCATGAGCTTGGAGCAGGGACCGCATGGCCACACCGGCTCCAGTCCCAACGGGAGAACGCTAGAGCCAGTCACCCACGTGCTCCCTCCCCCTGCGCTCACCGAACTCCTCCTCCCCATCGTCCCGCAGCAGCAGCAGCTCCGGGTCGAGGGCCATCTCACAGAGGTCCTCCGACGCCTCCCCCCGGGGCTTCTCCTCTTCCTCTCCTCCAGAAGATGGGGGTTTGGGCAAAAGCCCATCTTCCTTCTAAGGAAACAGACCGAGATGAGGAGGACTGTCCCCTGTAATTACTAACAATGACAGTGGCTAACAATGAGAGTCAACCCCCTCCAGGCACTGGTAAGGGCTGTGTATGCACCTCGTCATGTAAAGTAGTTCATTACACGGGTCCAGAGCAGATCAGGGCACTTTCCAGACACCGGGGATGCTCCCCAGGAGTCCAGTGCCGCCCCTAAGAAATTAGGTGGACCTGAGACCGTTCAGTGAGGCGAGAAGCCCGAATGCTTTAGAAGGGCTAAGAGGATGCAGTGTCTGGTTAACCACACGCCTGTGCCCCTCAGAGCACTCCCTTCACTGCGCTCCGTGCTGCCCCCACACTTCCCTCCCCTCCTGACACAGCAGCACAGCACTCACTAGCCGCGGGCCCCATGCAAGGGCCGGGCACCCTGCGCCCATTCCACACCAGGCCCGAGCACATGAGTGAGAGGGGTTCTGAGACCGTACGTGCTCAGAACAGCACCTGCTACCACGCAGCACTCGAGTGCTGTTCAGCGTTAGTATGTAGCCCCAGTGCCCGCGCAGGGGGCAGCAGTACTCACCGGTGGGGTGTCTGACTCGGCAGCTGTGCCCTCACTCTGTACCTCCTCCTTGGACTCCTTGGCCACCTCCTCCTTGACCGCTTCTTCCTCCTTGGCCACCTCCTCCTTCTCAGGTTCAGGTGGGGCCACGACCTTTTCAGGAAGGCTCAGCAGCATCTTATAAATCCTATAGCCAAAGTCCCTCTGCAGCATCTCCAGAAACAGCTCAGCCAACACCATCACCTGGTGAGAGAGGCCCATGGGCGTCAGGAAAAAGGGAATGTCCCAAGCCCCGCCACACACCCACACACCCTACCCCCCAGCCTCCCAGACTCCTACACCCACCTCAAAAGAGATCCTTTCTTTGGGCCTCCGGTCCTCCACGAGGCCATGGAGGGAGAGGTTGACGCAGCCGGGGCGTGCCACGACAGCGGGTTCCAGGGGGGGCGGAGGGGCCTCGGGGAGGTCAGTGTCCACGTCCTGCTGTGTGGTGGCCTCCGGGTTCTCCGCATTCTGCTTAGTGTCCGCTCCTTGCTCCGATGCCTCGCCTGCCTGTTCTGTGGGCTCTGTTTCCTGTGATAAAGGCCAAGAGCCGTGACCACCTGGGCTCAGGTCAGGGCACCTATTCTCCCCCGTTAGCGAGGCTCTGCCTTACCCCGGGCTCCTCCTGGGCCAGGGGCGCTGCCTCTGCAGCTCTCTGCTGGCACAGGGCCTCCCACTCTTCCAAAGTAGGCATGATGGTCCAGACATCCGGCAGGTACACCACCACGGTCTGGAGCCGCTTCGGGGGTCCTGGCTGCAGGTACTGAAACTCAGCAAAGCGCCACCTGCTCACAGCAAAGGGAAAACGAAGTAGTGACCCAAGACATCTGCAAGCAAGTGCTTCTGTTTCCAATCACCATTTAGTGAGCACACACTGCGAGCCAAGCTTTGAAAGTTCAAAAATAAAAGATACAGACAGGTCTTCAAGAAATGGTCAGTCAAGGGGGAGACACAGGTAAGCAGACATTTACTTTCCAAGGTGCTAAGGTGACAAGAAGCACGGAAGGTTGCTGGGGGAGAGGGGTTAGCTGCCCTTCCACGTTCACATCCCTAGTGACGCTCATGACCCAGGTGACCATTTGTGAAGGCTGGAGAGAGCGATGAGCTGGGACTAGGGAACAAAGAGCTAACAGGTCAAAAAGGTGCAGAAGCTTGGCCTGAACAGTCGCCAACTCAACTCGCCAATAGCCAGGCCACGGGAAGCCACTCACCACTTTGTGCAGGCGCTCAAGTCAATGCCGGTCTGGGCCTGTGCACAGCGGATGGCAGTGCGGACTAGCACCTGCGGGTCACCCTTGGGGTCGAGGCCATCCAGGGAAGGAGACCACTCACCCCCAACCAGCACTGCCTCTTCTTCTTTCCGGCCCAGCAAAAACTGCAAAATGAGATCATGGATAAGAAAACAAAAAACAATCACCTGGGTCTCCCACTGGAAGGCAGCCTGCCTCCGCTGGGGATGCAGGCAGCAGGATGTGGCAAAGAGTCCACAGGACAGTGGGGGGTGGCTTCTCCACCCATGAACACGACCAGCCACATAACGTTCTGACAATAAGAACAGCTCTGAGCAATGCTATGCTCCTGGAAAATCAGAGGTGTTTCAGCTCTGAAAAGCCTTGTTTTTAGTTCATGAATAGGAGCTGAGCTGCTGAAAATGTGACACGGGCCCTAACACAGGTTTGGCTCAGTGGATAGAGCATTGGCCTGCGGACTCAAGGGTCCCAGGTTCAATTCCGGTCAAGGGCATGTATCTTGGTTGCGGGCACATCCCCAGTAGGGGGTGTGCAGGAGGCAGGTGATCAATGTTTCTCTCTCATCGATGTTTCTAACTCTCTCCCTCTCCCTTCCTCTCTGTAAAAAATCAATAAAGTATATTTTTTTAAAAAAGAAAGAAAACGTGACACGGACTGGACGTTATCAATGAATGCATCTTGCCTAATGGAGTCCAGCTCTCACCTTAATCTGCTTCAGAGGGTGTTCTGGTGTCTCCCTTGGCTCAGCCATGTCATCCACAAAGAGCATGCAACAACGAAACAGTTCCTCCAGTCCCGGGGAAGAGAGCAGCAGTACCTGTGGAGGGGTAGCGGGAAGGACACTCAAGAGCGTTCTCAGCCTCCAACACCGGGAGCCAGCGGCGGGGCCCCAGCCTACTTACCTTGGAGCTGTAAGCGGGGTCACTGTCTGCAGGGACAGGCTCGGCACCAGTGTCTGGAGCTGGCTCCTTCTCCGAAGATACCTGGATACGGCTCGGATGGTGGAGGGAAAGGGGCTGGCTCAGAGGGAAGGCTGACAGCCAGCTCAGATGCACAGCCAGAAAATCTGAGGGGACCAGGAGGCTGCGGTAACGGCGCTGGAGCTCTAGGAAGTCACAGGTGGGGCTGTAGGAAGAAGGCAAGGGATCCAGGATAAGCCAAGACTAAGTTATCTTTTAAATGGAACTATTTAAAAATAATTAAAAAATAAAAGGGCAAATTATTTTATATAATCTGGGAAAGAACTTCTAAGTAAGACACATCTGGGGGAAAAAATGGATCCGATTTAACCATCAAAATGTTACAATCTCTAAAGGCAAAATAGTTAAACTGGAGAGGAAAACATTTGCAATACATAACAGAGAAAAGAGTCACTGCTTAATATAAAAGGAACTAAAAAATCACTAACCAAAAGTTCATAAGTCTAAGAGAATACTGGGAAAAGTGACATCAACAGAAATGAGACTTAAAAGCCCATATAAATATGCTCAATCTCACTTATAATTAAAGAAATGCAAATCAGCATATCACTTTTCACCCATCTGACTGACAAAGATAAAAACGTTTGATAAGGCAGTGTTGGCAGAGGCCTGGGGAAACAAGTAATTCATGCCCCAATGGTGAGAACGTAAACTGGTATGACCTCTTTAAAAGAATGGGCAATACTCTCTCTCTTCCCCTCTCACTAAAAAACAAAAATAAATAAAAGAATAGGCAATATCCATCAAAGTTCAAAATCAGACCCTTTGGGTCAGCCACTCCATTTCCAGGCGCTGATCTCAGTTAAATGCTTGCACCTGTCCACATGGATGCATGCAGAAGGATGTTTATTACAACAATATTTAGGATAAGAGTGAAAATGGGGAGAGAGCTGGTTAAATAAATGGAAGTCCATCCATTCAGTGGAATGCCGTATAACTGCTAAAAAGAATGAGCTCAAGCTAAAAAACATTAATATGGAATAAATACTAAGATATATTAAGTGAAAAAGCAAAGTACCAAACACTGTATACAATAGGCCTCAATTTCACATGGGAGTTTTTAAAAAAAACAGTCATGTGTGTGTCTAATTGTTGGCAGTCATGTTCTGACTTGATGTGACATGGCAATCGGTGTCTTGTGAGACGGGAGCCACGTGGCTCAGCATGGAGAGCAAGAGGCCCTGCCGAGGCCAGCGGAGAGGAACAGGGCACTGGGAAGAGCAGGGACAGCCCTCCGCTCCCACCTTGAGGAGGTGCCAGGACCTGCCCCCTCGCCTCAGCTGGGCTTTCAGTGGACTTTGCTTTGGGGGTGTATCTACTACCGTAGCTGGAGCCCTGCCTCTCCACTGCTAGATGGAATCTGAAATCGCTCCTCTACCTCTTAAGTCAGTTTCTTATTCCCCCCCCCCTAAAATATTAATACTGAGATTATCTTAGTAAGGTTCATAAACCCTAACCAATTGATGCAAGTGCCCAAAATTACATTATTAAGAATAACTGAGCAAAGACTTAATGTCCACAGTATTTATTAACTGTTTATTTGTCAAGAGAAGCTAGTCCTTAGCTCAGATATTCATGTTTCATAGTTCAGGAACAGAGGTCAGTGACAGACTCCCAAAGAAATTCTTTACATTCCAAGATCACTCTGCACTCTAAAAGACACCAGCCTTCCTCGTCTCCTCAGTATCTTTCATGGAATCATAATTTCTGTGGAAATCTGTGTATGCCTTCTTTCTTGGTTCAGCCACACAAACTTATAGGAAGCTGCAACCCCCAGGGGTACAATGACGGCTCCAACAATACAGACGCTTGGCCAGAAGGCCACGTATC
Source organism: Cnephaeus nilssonii (assembly GCF_951640355.1). Classification (NCBI taxonomy): domain Eukaryota; kingdom Metazoa; phylum Chordata; class Mammalia; order Chiroptera; family Vespertilionidae; genus Cnephaeus; species Cnephaeus nilssonii. Next base: position 14,850,159 of record NC_137076.1, read on the forward strand.
TGAGGTTTTGTCAAAGCACCGGGAGACGTGGTAGTTCAGATTCTCAACACCCAAGCCCTTCCTGATGGAGAACTGGACGACGCTCCAGCAGCGCGCAGCCACTCAAATGGAACTCTTTGTCAGTTTCTGTGACTGAGAAGTGAGCTTGCAGGCTACGTGCTGTAGCACTTAGAAAACAATGCAAAACCAGTCCCAGCGTTCCTATGAGCTGCAGTTTCTACCTGAATTGTAACTGCTACTGACTGGCAAGCCTCAGTTATAGCCTGGCATAAACATTCCTGGTGATCAGCTCATAAAGTTCCACCAGGGCACCCATGTCAGTGGTGCCCTGCTGGTTAAAATCTGAGATTTTGAAGTAAAAAATCTGTCACATTAAAAAACAACACAAAACAAAAAGTCATAAGAACACACACACACACAAACTCTCACACAGACTATATCTCATTTACACAAGACTCTGTTACCAGCTGCAAGCTGCACCCCCACCCGCACCCCAGCCTTGCCACTCACCTGTCCACAGTATAGGGAGTGAGATGGACCCGGTAAGGAGGCAAGTCATGCCTTGGTTTCTTAGCACCCCAAGGCTCTCCGCCAGCCCGCTGTTTGCGTTTCTTGGAGTCATAGTCATCGCTGGAGGTGGAGCCATCACCAGAAGGAAGAAAGCACACTGTTACTTATGATTCAGCATACACTGGCCTAAAAGGAACTGGAAATGATCTGACTCCCCAGTGTTAAAGAAAGGGATAAAGAAGCCATGCTAACAGCCATATACAGATTGTTATAAAGATATGAAAGTGGATATTTAGATGCTTTTAATAACCATGTTAAGCCAAAAGAATATGTAACACTGTATATACAGTAGTGCCTCAACTGTGCAAAAAAAAGCTTTAAGACTGAAAAGAAATAAAATATTAATGGTAGTTGCCTCTGACTAAAACTTATGAATAATTTTTAAATACTTTCAGAACTTTATAAATTATAGTTAACATATAATTTTTTTAATGAGCAGAAAAGACTTTAAATTATTCTTTGTTATTGTTAATCCTCACCCAAGGATATCTTTTCATTGATTTTTTTTTTTTTGAAAGAGTGGTGGGGGGAGAGAAATATCAATGTGAGAGAGACACATCAATTGGTTGCCTCCTGCACACACCCCAACCGGGCCGGGGATCGAACCCACTACTCTTCAGTATACAGGCCAAACTCTAATCACTGAACCCACTAGCCAGGGCTGATTTTTAACAAAAGACATATGGTAACCATGCTAAGAGTTGTATAAATAAGTTTTATTAAAAGCGATAGCTTGGCTGGTATGGTTCAGTGATTGAGCATCACTCTATGAACTAAGAGGTCATGGTTCAATTCCCGGTCAAGGGCACATGCCCAGGTTGCTGGCTCAATCCCCAATGGGGGCAGTGCAGGAGGCAGTCGATCCATGATTCTCTCTCTCTCTCCCTCTCCCTTCCTCTCTCTGAAATCAATAAAAACATTTTTTAAAAGATAAACGGCCGAAACCGGTTTGGCTCAGTGGATGGAGCTTCGGCCTGCGGACTGAAAGGTCCCAGGTTCGATTCCGGTCAAGGGCATGTGCCTTGGTTGCGGGCACATCCCCTGTGGGGGGTGTACAGGAGGCAGCTGATCGATGTTTCTCTCTCATCGATGTTTCTGGCTATCTCTCTTCCTCTCTGTAAAAAATCAATAAAATATATTTTAAAACAATAAAAAATAAATAAAAGATAAATAAATGATACAGTTCTCATAATGAATCCTTGGCAATACATATTAAAGTCATAAGATACTCTGATATAGTAATTCCACTCTGGAAAATTTATCCCAAGGAAGTTAGTTCAAAAGAAGAAAAAAGGTTATATAAGGGAAAATAAAATCAAGCTGAGAGTAAAAAAAAACACTACATTCACATCCAAGTAATGTCTGGATTTTTTTATCGTAAATAAGTAAAATAATCACACAGCCATTAAAACAATCATGAGGGAAAAAAAAACAATCATGAGGTTTACATGAAAAAATGTTTAATAAGAATGTATAAAAGTAACTTGAACTTTAAGATTAAAATTATAAAATGTATGAATATATATATAGATAAAGACTAGAAAAGAATATGGGGGGAAAGTGGCAATAAGTAATTTTTCTCTTCAAAATTATTTTCTAAAAGAATGGTTACCTTTAAAGGGAAGGAGAGAGTCCTGGCTGGTTGCTCAATGGTTAGAGCGTTAGCCCACAGACTGAAGGTTCTCGGGTTCGATTCCAGTCAAGGGCCGGAACCTCAGTTGCAGGCTCGATCCCCAGCCCCAGTCGGGCACGTGCAAAAGGCAACCTATCAATGTGTCTCTCTCACATCGATGTTTCTGTGTGTGTCTTCCCCTCCCTTCCACTCTTTCTCTCTCTCTAAAAATTAGTGGAAAAAATATACTCTGGTGAAGTTTAACCAAAAAATAAAAAATAGAAAAATAAAAGGAAGTTAGTAGATCAGAAAAAAACTTTAAACAATATAAAAAAATGCCAGATTGATAAGGGGAAAACCCCCATGTCAGGGAGAGGAGAGTGAAGGGGGCCTAATATATGATGATGAAAGATGACTGACTTTGGGTGGTAGGCACAGTGCAATATACAGACCTATAACAGCAATCTATACCTGAAACCTATATGATCCTGTTAACCAATGTCACCCCAATTTAATTTTAAAAACAAAAGAAAATTTCCCCGGTCATTACACCCCAGGAGCTAAGTTGTTATGTTTAACACAATGCTTTTCTTTTTTTTAATTATTTTTTAACATATTGTTATTGATTTCAGAGAGGGAGAGATAGAAACATCAATGATGAGAGAGAATCATTGACTGCCTCCTACAAGCCCCCTACTGGGGATGAAGCCTGCAAACCAGGCATGTGCCCTGACCAGGAATTGAACGGTAACCTCCTGGTTCATAAGTCGACGCTCATCCGCTGAGCCACACCAGCAGGGCCAAAGTTTTTCGACTTTTGTGTCTGCCTGGGTCATTTCCCTGCTCATTTGCATCTCCATCCAAAAGCTGCCTTCTAACCCTGCTTCAATGGGATGTCAGTGCTTCCGTGTTTCTAACAGAAGAACCGCTCCCACCTCATCTGACAGCTCTCTCAGCTGGGTTATGACTGGAGTGAACTCTTCTGTAAATGCTGCCAACTATCGTTAAAACAGATGTCCCACTGAGTCCTGTGAATTCCACACCACTTCCCACTCCTCTTGTGACTTGTCAGGAACAGGTTACAAGGTAGCACCAGTGGAAGGCATCTCGGTGACCTCAGCAGGAGACACGGATCCCTGCATCCCAAAGCCTAAAATTCAAAATAAAACCTGGCTTCCAGCCAAAGCGCTGCTCCTTTATAAACTGCTGTTCTCCCCAGGATGACCTAATTCTTACTACCCGCTTCCCTACTCGGCAGATTCTGTTACTGACGGTAACATCTCTCCTTTCTGTAGAAGCCACGACACGGAAGCATTATAGCCAAAGTAACGACATAGACCTCGCACAGAGCTTGACATAACAGGCCAAGCAAACGCAGCTGACTGTATAGAAAGGCTGAACTTGAACCCAAAGCAGAGTTCATAGCAGCCACTGATTTCCATCCAGGTTGCATCATCCCTGAGCACAATTACTGTGATTTTGTAATGAAGCCTTAATAAAGTCATGGAATATGAGAGGTGGAAAGTCCTTAGAAATTGACCGGGAAGATGCACCAGATGAGAGAGGTGGGAGCATGCAAAATATGTATCAGGGACTTGAAAATGGGACAATGTGTTTCAAAGTAGTGAAGACACTGGGAAACAATCCAGGGGACCACCAAAGCAACCCCCTAGTTAGAATTCACAATGACCTATTGGAAGGGAGCGCACACTCACGTCAGCACAGAGACTGACTACATCACTGCCTAAGCTTTCGGAGTTACTCCATGAACCTTTTAAGTGTTGACTTTGGACTGCATTCTCGGCCTTGACCATGTAATGATTTACTGGCATCTGGGATCAGGGGTTTTCTTCTTAGTATAGCTCTCACTCCAAAAGAGAACAAGGACATGAGAGCATATTCTGGAGTAATGGAAATATTCTACATCTTTTTTTGTTATTAATCCTCACTCAAGGATTCTTTTCCATTGATTTTTAGAGAGAATGGAAGGGGGGGGGGGGAGAGAGAGAGAGAGAGAAACATCAATGTGAGAAAGACAAATCGATTGGTTGCTTCCCGCACATGCCCCAACCAGGGCCAAAGATCAAGCCTGCGACAGAGGCACATGCCCCTCAACCAGAATCGAACCCAGGATGCTCCATCCACTGAGCCAAACTGGCTAGGGATCTACATCTTAATAGGAGTGAGGGTTCCATGGGATTTTCCCCTCGTCAAAATTGTCCTGTTAAGATTTATGCATTTTAAACTATACAAAATTTACCTTTAAAAAAAATCAAGTACAAGGCAAGGAGTAGAGAGAGGTAGAGATTAAAAAAAAAGAATAGCAGATGTTGATACTTGAAGCTGGGTGATGGATATGAGAGTTCATCATCCTCTTCTGTTTACTATGCTAATACTTGAAATTTCCCACAATAAAAAGTTAAGATAAGACCAACAGATGGAAATAGAATAAGTCTTAAACAAACTAGTCTAGAGCTTAACTCCCAGGGATATAAGCAAAACCCTACAGGGAGAGAGTAAGGCAAGATAAGGAACGTGAGCCAGAGAGAACAGGTAGCATGCTCTTGGCAGTCCCCAGTGCTCACACATGATACAGGACGGCCTAGGAGGCCCCAAAGGCCCGAATCCACCATGCCTGCTCCACACAAGGCCCAGAAACTGTTTGCATGTCCCAGGCACAGGCCTAGACTTCTAGGCAGAGTGCAACATGCATACTCTAACCCACACTGATATATACAATGTATATAAAGAAAGGTTTTATACAAGGAATTAAAACATATTCTACAAAGTTACTTTTTTGGGGACAAGTACCATTTTCCTGAAAGTTGTTTTGTTTTAGAGACAAAGACAAGTCCAGGGAAGAAAGAAAAAACACTGATTTGTGTTCCACTTATTTATGCATTCATTGTTTGTTGCATATATGTGCCCTGACCAGGGATTGAACCCACAACCTTGGCATATCGGGACAACCCTCTAACCAAATGAGCTACCTGGTCAGGGCCTCTTGATAGTTTTGATTCTTAGTATCTCAATCTTAGGGACTAGAAATAAAAGGAAAAATTATATATTGAGAAAAAACTCAATATGATTATTTTGAAAGATGAACTACATCAAATCCCTGCTTACTGAACCAATTTATAAAATTCCAATATTTGTATATACCTCACGTGTCTGCCTACTTCAGGGTAAAGGAACTAGGATCTAGCTGCAGGAAGAGAATGTTAGTGTCAGCAGGTGGCAAAGAAATGGGCGGTGCTCCTAGAGGCAAATAAAGGAAATAAAACATTTTTTCTGATTGAACATCCTCTTACCTTCGGCCCTGATCCAATCGGCCATGAGGGCCCCGAGCAGGAAATCTGTTCAGGTGGCTCAGATGAAGTGTGTGGGATGTTTGGAAGAGACTCAGAGCTGCAGAGAGGAAATGGCTGGTGACTCCAAAACTCTAAATATCCAACTGCCCTGTCCCTTTCTCTCAGTGCACAGAAATACCCACTTCTATTCACAGAGCAGCAACCTGACAGTTACAAGTCCATTCATCCAGAGTACCCCATAAAGCGACACCCCAACATCCATGCCACTGGTACTCACGCTTTTGAGGAAAGAGTGGGGGAATCCGGTGAGGCTGGAAGATCAGCTGGGGCTGAGCTCCCAGAATCCCTTGCTTCTGGCCCAGGGCTGCCACATGTAGAAGGGGAGGTGCTGGGGACTTCAGTAGGGGCTGCAGGGCAGTAACCAGGAAATTCAGGGCATCCCATAGTTAACGTGTCCATCCTCTCAACAAAAGTGAGGTTCGTGCCCAGCTGTCAGGACACAGGGGCTTCCCTCCCTCCCCTTCCCAATGCATGTGACCAGGAGAGAGAAATACCTGATTGGAGAGCGTTTGCACCTTGACAGCATTCCAAGGCACTGCCTGGCCTGGGTTGTATGCAGCCTTCACCAGCACCTTCTCACCCAGCTGGGGCAGCCGGCCCTTCACCACACTGCCAGCACATAAGCCTAGTCAGGAGACCCTGGCGAAGCCACCCTAACTACCCCAAAGAGCCCTTCCCATCGAGATTTCTCACACCTTGCATAAACACAGGAAAGCAATGGCTTCAGAGGAGCCCCAAGAACATGATGACAGAACAGAATCGAACAAGCATTTCCAAAAAAAGACCAGCCTCAAACCCACCTGAGCTGAAAAAAGACCTCTTCATCCACCACCCCAAAATAGTCGTGCAAGCTGGTGACAATGCCAGTGAAGACCCGCTGCTTCTCCCCACCCTGTAAGAGAAGAGTGCAGTTGAAACAGGGAGCATTTCCCACATTCTGCCATTAGCATCTCATCTCTATCTACCAGGGCTGCCACATGTAGAAGGGGAGGTAGGGCTGCCACACACCCCGCCCAGCTCAGTCAGAATACTGCATCAAGATTCATAGGGAAGGAAGCATACATGTTTGGTGGACATAATCCATCTTTTTGCCTGGGGGTGGGGGTGGGAGTGGGGGGTATGCTGATTCTTGCATCACAAGCTTCTTTAGGATTCCCAGTTATTTTATTCCAAGGAGCACTCTAGAGGAGATTTCCCTAGAGCCAAAATTTAGGATTCCCCGGTCAGAGGTGTCTAGTCACCTCCATACTGGCCCAGGACAGGAGTGTCAGGAAGGATGAACACCGTGATGTAAAAATGAAAGCATCAGGCACCCATGCATGCTGAGTAGTCCCAAGCCCTAAAACTCCCTAGAAAGGATGCCCAACCTACCTGAAGGTGCCTGGCATTTTGGGACAGGTCTGTGGCCACAGGAGGAGTGAGCAAACCAGGAGGAGGACCCAGAAGAGATGTTGAAGCTGTGCCTATGGGGACAGAGAAGACACCTACAGGAACTGCACCTACCATCGTTAGGCACTACAGTCAACTGGGGCAGCGATTTTCAACCTTTTCCATCTCATGACACACACAAACTAAGTACTGAAATTCTGCAGCACACCAAAAAATATTTTTGTCAACCTGACACACAAAAAATAGGTATAATTTTTATTCATTCACACCAGATGGTTATTGTCATTTTTTCAATTTTACAAACAACGTGGTGGCTGTTGTCTTTTTTTTTTTTTTTTTTTTACAATCTAAGGGAAAAGAGGTCACTGCCCCTGACTACATAGTCAGATATTGCATGTTTTAAAAATCCTGCTGCAGCACACCGGTTGAAAATCGCTAAACTAGAAGATACGGCAAACTCAAAAGGCCAAGTGGCTCCAAGCAACACTTCGACAGGGTTTCACTGGCAACCACTGTGGTCAGCCCCTATTTTCCTAAGCAACATCAGCAGCAGATTGCACTCCACCAAGGAAAACCCAAAAGCCGTTTTTAAAGACCCAAAGCGCATCTTTCCCAGTATGAGCCACGGTAGGGATAAAGGTGATCACCTGAGAAGTTACGTCCCCCTGGAAGTGGGTTGATCCGCTGACGCTTAAACTGGGACATTGGGATTGCTGTCTTCTTTCAGAGTCTTAGGGGGGAAAAACCTTCAATCAGAAAAGAAATAGATTACCAGCTCGTAGGGGAATTTTCCATCAACCCCCAACCAGGAATTAAGTATCTTGAGGAGAGTAGGAAGAATGAATGGAGATGGTGGATGAAGGGAATATAAAGAGTAGCAGAAAATGAAGGAATTACATTGTTCCAGTTCGCCCTCACAAATAACCTAGCGGTGGGTGATACTGTCAAGCTATTTTAAAGAGCAAACTGAAGCTCAGAGATTGACACTTGCCCGAGGCCATACAACCAGTTCGTGACTAAACCGGGACTCACACCCGGTCACCCGACAATTTAGCGCTCCTCTCACTGTGCCACGCCATCCCCGATGGGTGGGGGTTGGGGAGCTGGAAAGAGCCCGGAGACGTTCATTCATTCAAATACATCCGCCAAAATGCTCCACGCAAGGCCCAGAAAAATGAAGGAGGCCGCCGCTAGAGAGAAGATCGTGTGGGTCCTCTCCCCGGAAGCCCGGCCCGCTGTCTCTCCCTCCTCCCCGCCTCCCCGGCCTGGTAGGTAGCACGGTGGCCCGGCTGACCGCGAATCCGGTTGCGCACCCGCCCTCCCGCTCCCGTGTTCCCCGGCCCTTCGCTCCTGCTTCAGGGGCCGCTGGGGCCGGACCTCCCGGGCCGGGTCACAGCCAGGCCACCGAGGAAAGACGGAGGCGCACTGTTTCTCCTCCTCCCGCCCGCCCGCCCCCAGGGCCGTGGCCGTTGCCAGGGAGACGGGACTTGCAGTCCAAGGGGGGCTCGGCCCCTTCCACGCCCGAGCATCTTCGCTGCCGGCCCTCGCAGCCCCCCGATTGGGGGAGGAGCTAAGAGGCAGAAGGGCGGCGGGGGCCAGCCGACCCACCTGCGGGCCAGGGCCGCGACACCGGGGGACAAAGGCACCCGGAACCACCACAGCCGCTGCAGGCGCCGCCACCGGAAGCGCCTCTCCGGAAGCGCGACCACTAGTCGGAAGCTGCCACTCTCCCGGATATAGTCCCTCCCTCCGCTCCACCGACCTCTCCCTTCCCCCACGCGAGCCTGCCGTGGGGCTCCTAGCCGGGAGCGGAAGTACGCCTTCCCCGATCGGATGCGCGTTAGGGAGTTGCGCCGGGGTGGTGTCCTCGCTTAAGTGTCCCATTAGAAAAATGAGCATCAGAGAATTGGTTCTTGGTCCAAAGACAGCTGAAGTTGGACCCCAAACCTAAGGAAGCACCCCACGTTGCCTCATTCTGGCAGACCCCAAGATTGTAGCCAGAAGAGAAGCAAACCCTTCTGACCAGAGAGGAGGAGTGGCCAATTCTAGGAGACATTCCTAAGTCTGACTCAAGCCAATGACCCCCTCCCCAACCCTGCCCTTCCATTTAGGGCAACACACACCCACACACTTCCGATCTACTGATAACCTGCAGATAATGCTTTTCCCCTTTCTCAATTAACAAAGAGCTAGGAATTTAACAAGCTATATAGTAAGATAAACCACCACAATATTTAGGTAGACATTTACAGACATTCTTATGGACTTTATCTTTAGTCCTCACAACAATGCTGGGGGTAATTAAGACAGGAATTAGTGCCATAAATCTCAGATATGAAACCTGAGGCTTCAATGAAATGACTTGCTCAAGGTCTTGCTGCTAATCAATGGCCATTTTAGTCCATATTACCAATTCCAGCCCCCGCCCTTGTCCCCTGATCTTCCCATCATCCCTCCAGTCTATCCACTCTCCAACACCCATACCCTCCCCTTCCCTATTCATGTAACATTCACAAAGCTCTTTGAGACAGTTTAATCTTATTTTATCCTCAAAACAAGCTTGTGAGGTAGGTAGGTCAAGCATCAATATACCATTTGGGAGATTAAGTGGGAAGCTATGGCTCAGACAAGTTAAGGGATTTTGTGAAGATGTAAAAGCTAGTGTGGGCCTCTGGTTTCAGCTCTGATGTGTAAGGGCTAGTAGGAAGCAAAACAGCTAGCAAAGGGTACTCTGCTATTCCCCGTTTTCCCTAACCCTCTCATTCCTGGTGCAGTCTTCGGGAGCTCTGCTCTAGGGGCAAGACTTAAAGCAAAGACACCCTTCCCGGTCCTGGGGCTTCCAATACAGGTATGCGGAGCAAGGCAGGACTCCAGGAGCAGTAACTGTCCGCTGAGGAATGAAGGCCAGTTCCATCCTTCCGCCATTACCTCACAGAAGACCAGCCTTTTGAGTGTGTGATTCAGGAGAGATGGTTGGATCCAATCAGTTCACAACAGAGATACATGTGTATCATGTTGCATACATACACATCTGCAACACACTGGACCCCAACAGGTCACCATGCCAAAAGTGCTCCATGGATGCCTGATAAATTAGTTCAGGGATTTCTGACAGCCAGAAAGGCGCCCAGGAGCTGCCACACCTTGGGGTCTCCCAGGGAACCAGGGCCCCTCTGCCGAGCTGCTCAGAGGAGAAACACTCGAGCATCAGCAGCTTTTCCTGGCAGAGCCCAGGAACAGCAACGGGGCAAAAGGCAAAGAAGACTTCACTGCACACCCCGCCGGCCAGCGTCCTGTCCCTGCACCAGGAGGTCTCAGGAGACAGAAAGGTTTTTTGCTCGTTGTTTCTTCACCACTAACGATGGCATAAAGGTCTTCCTGAGGGGACGACATGGAAGGTCCCTTGACTCAACTCTGTGAAAAAGGAAAGGAGGCCTTAGACTAGGAGAAGGAAACAAAGGTAACCACGGCCCAGGGTGGATCAGCATTGCGTGTCTGCTGTGCGGAGCCTGGGGATGATAACGGACATGGTGGTCTCCCCCCTGGGGAATTATTCAGAATAAATCCCATCCATCACCCACTGTGGAATCCTTTGTCTGTGCATGCTCACACACACACACACACACACACACACACCAGCAAACATGAGAAGGTGGCCTAAGTTTCAGCTTTGGGAATTAAGGACTTGCTGAGATGGCCTAAGGCAGTGGTCGGCAAACCGAGGCTCTTTGGCCCCTTGAGTGTGGCTCTTCCACAAAATACCACGTGCAGGCGCGCACGTTCAGTGCGATTAGAACTTCGTGGCCCATGCGCAGAAGTCGGTTTTCGGCCTGGGCGAGTCTATTTTGAAGAAGTGGCGTTAGAACACTCAAGGGGCCAAAGAGCCACATGTGGCTTGCGAGCCGCGGTTTGCCGACCACTGGCCTAAGGAGATCCCCCATGTTCTAGTACTGGCTCTGCCACTGATTCATCATGTGGCCTCAGGAAAGCAATCCCCCCGCCGCCGCCCCCCCCCCAGCCCAGCCTCCTCATCTGTCAATGGGGAGTTTAAACTACTTCCGGTTTCTTCCAGCACCCTCTCCAAGACTGTCTATGTCACTCAGATTTCCTAGGGACAAAGAGAACTAGGAGCACAATCTCTCATCCTGGTTCCTCGGGCTCCCCCCTCTGCCCTGAGCAGGGCGGGCCACAGTACTCACCTGGAAGCAGGGCCACTAGGAGGGGCAGGAGGCTCAGGGTGTTGAGGGCTCTTCCAGCGAATCCGATTGAGAAGGACCTTGATCTTGTTCCAGTGGGAGAGATCCCGCTGAGCAGAGAATGAGGGGGTCACCACAGAGCCCCACCCCACAACATACCCCATGCTACCAGAGGCAGCTGTCACCACAGTCAGGAGAAGTCACCTGCTCCAAACAGGAACCCCCTCGTTTTCCCAGAGTTTCTGGCTTTCAGGGTATCCACACAAGCCAACCACCCCCACCTCCACCTGTCCCCTGCCCCACACACATCCATCACCTACCCTGTGACTCTGGGAGGACTGCAAGGTGTGAGCTGGTTCTGCCGGGACTTTGGACAGCCTGAAAGGGTTGGCACTGGGCACCCCTACCTTCGGGAGTGAAGCTCCTTCTTCGCCTTCGGAGAGAGAATCAAGTTACCCAGGAACAGGAACACACCCATCAAGCCCAGGGCTCAGGGGGTCTGCCTGGGGCCCTGGGCAGGCAGAGCACAGAGGGAGACACAGTTGCCCCATACCTGTCTCCTGAGTCTGGGTGAGCAGCTCCCGTGACCCCCACACCTCACTGCCTGGGGCACGAGAGGGTGGAGGTGAAGGGGCCACGGTCAACTCCTCCTCCTCCTCTACAGGGCCCTGCGCGCAGGAGAGAAGGGCAGTCAGGGGCTGAGCAGAGACCTAGGCTGTTCTGAAGGAAGCCCTGGTGCCAGGGGTCCCACCGCTCCTGTGCCTCCCCCACTCATGTGCCCGCCCAACTGCCTGACCGCCACGTGGCTCGCTCACCCCGGGGGGCCTCTGGGTTTGCAGCTGCAGGTGGAGCTGCTGCAGCCTCACCATCTGCTCCAGCACCAGGCACAGGTGTTCCAGGTAGCGGAGACCCTGTCCGGGAAGGCAGGCCCCGGCTTCAGGCCCCAGGCCCCTCGCCTGCAGGGCAGAGTAAGGTAGGGGAAACTTGGACTCAGACCGACTCCCACCCTTGGCAGCCATCAGATGGGAGCAGAACAGGCAGGGAAAGGAGGATCATGCACCCAACTGGCCTCCCAATGCCCAGCCAGCCAGGGTGCCAGGCAAACCTCATACCTGCCCACCTCCACACAGCTGGGAGTGGGGTGAGGCCAGGAGCTGTGAAACAACCCATCATTAGGGACAGAAATGCCCCACCCCGAGAGAGCTCCGGGGAGAACAAATGGGGAGCCCCAGCAGCCCCCCATGAAAGGGCCGTCTCCATCCACTCTCCATCCAGCCTGGGAGATGGCACTCACCACCTCTGCTTCTTCCAGGCCTGCCTCCGGGTCAGTTTCTGCCTTGGTGGCCCCCTGGTCCCTTGCTCCAAAAGGGGGCACTTCATACTCCGGCCTCCTCGTAGGCTTCAGGGAGCGGCGGTGTTGTGACAAGCCGGCAGGTGAGGTCGGGAGCTGGCTGGACCGCTCCAGCGCCCGCTCTAGCTTCTGGCTGGCCAGGAGCCGGCCCAGGTGGGCAGAAGGCTCCATGGGCAGGGCCAGGGGCTCAGGGCTCCCCACAGGCTCCAAGTCCAGGGAGTCCTGAGAAAGGCGTGGAGAGGTGGCCAAGGAGCAGTCCCCTACGGCCATCTCCACCCCGGAGTCCAGGAAGGCCAGTTTGAGCAGCGGCACCTGCCTCCGGAGACCTTTCAGCTCGCCATCCCCCTCCCAGGAGTCCAACGAGCCCTCTCCACCGGCGTCCGGGATCCGTCTGTAGGAGCTGGTGACTCCAGGCACTACACACCCTCGTGCCAGCTTCTCGCCAGCCCCATCTGCAAGGAGAGTGGTTCAGGCAGGGCAGGCTGCCCCACGCCCCCGGCATTCCTGGCAGCTGAGAGCATTCCGCGGGGAGGAGCGGCCTGGGCCACAGGTGAAGGGCGGAGCCTGCCCGGCCGCCGCCCCGCCCACCCCTCCCGCCGCCGGGGAGCCGGTCCGTGCATTCCTACCGCGGGGAGCGTTAGTGATCACACCCGGGCAGGGGCCGTGTGCTGGGCTGTGGGGAAGGGTTTCCTTTCGTCAGCCCCCGGGATGGCCCATCTTCCTTTGAGGAGGCGCGTGCTTCCTCCGGGGGCCCTTGCGCTCCTGGCCTCGGTCTGCCCAGGACCTCCAAGCCCTAAGTGGGGAGCTGAAGCCTCGCCCAGGGCTCCCCGAGCGGGGGGGTATGACTGTGCACCCCCTCAGGGCGAGGGGAAGGGCACACAGACCGAAGCCTGGGCTGCAGACTGGCACCGGGCGGCCGAGGAGCTCTCCTGGAGCTGGGGGGGGGGGGGGGGGGGCGGTAATTTAAAGTAATAGCCGCGACCAGCTGGGGCTTTAGTTCTTAGTGAGAAAGTGAGGACTCTGTGGGGAGATGAAAAGAAAAAGCTTAAACAGAAGAAAGGGAACTAGGGGGGGTAGGAGGAGACGTGGCTTTGTCACCCACCATCACCTGGGTGCCAGGCCCTCCTACCATCTGGGTGCCCCAGTGGGTACTGAGATGCAGAAAGGGGGACGGCGAGGGTGGAGGACGCTCCCCATCTCCCCAGCAGCCACGCGGGGGCGGTGCCAGGCCATGCCCCGGGGCCTGGGCAGGAAGTGGGCCACCAAGTCCCCCCCCCGCACCCCCCCACACACACACACCCCGCGGCGGCTGTGGGAAGGGGGCCGCCGCCGCCGAGGGGCTTTCAAACGGCTGCAGGGGCGGGGCCAGCGGAGCGGGACCAGCGCGGGACCCCGAGGGGAGTGGGCCCGGAGCGAGCGGGGCGGAGGCGCGGGCGGACTGAACGCCCACACTCAGGGGCTTCCCAGCGCGGCGCAGTCACTCGGCTTCCAGGGGCCAGCGTGCGGGGTGCGGAGGGGCGCAGACGGGGTCAGGGGTGGCGGTCGGCGCTAGGGCGGGAGGCTCTGGCCGCCTCGGGGTGGCGACTCACCCCGGCCGCCGCCGAGCGGCTCCACGGCGAAGGCGCGCCGCCGGCCCAGCATGGCCCCGCTCCCCGGCCGCTGCAGCCGCACGAGGCGCTCTCCGCCCGCGGTCCCCGGCTGCCGTCGCGCGGGCGGCTCCGCGGGAGCGTCCCGACCCGGTGGGCGCGGCCCCCGGACACGCCCTGCGCCAGGAGAGGTGGGGCGCGGCCGGAGGAGGGGCGCAGGTGTGCGGGGAGCGGGCTGGGCGGCCCCCAGGGCTGGCTGCGGGCGGTGAGGACCCTGGTCCGCTGTCCTTCGGCCCGGGCAGCCCCCGCCTGGGGTCCGTCTGAGTCGTGGCGCGGGGTCACTCCGCGTCCGGGTCACACGCGGAGCCCGCCTTCCTGCCGCCGAAACGCAGCGGGCGGGCGGGCGGGGACGGGGCTGAGCGCGGAAGGAAGTGGAGCCCACGTGCCGGCGGGGAGGGCCGCTGGCCGGGACTCGGACGGCCCCGCTCCCAGCCGTGAGTCTGGGGCATGTCACACCATCAGAACCTGGCGCGACAAAATGGGGGAGATGCTGTCTGCCCGGAGGGAACTCCTTTCCTTCAGCTGCAGAGCGCTGGGGTCCCGGGCCAGCCCCGAACCCCTCCTGGTCCCTCCCTCTTCCTCACCAGGGACCCTAAAGCTGGGGGCCGGCTGGGACTTCAGGACTGGGGACCAGATGAGCCGGGGAGACTGGCCAGCGGCCTGGGGATGGTGCTCCCCTGTCCGCACCCCAGCCCTCTTTTGCCCTTGGATTCAACACTGTCACCCCCCACCCCACCCCCACCCCCACTGCAGGGCCTGAAAGGGGGCTGGGAGCCCAGGCGGCTGCTGAAGTGAGGCAGCCTGTGACCAGGTGGGCTGGTGGCCTCTGAGGAAGGTGACCTGGCTGGGGAAAGCCCAGCAGGACCCAACCCCCTGGAAGCAGGTGAGGAAGCCGGTGGACGGACAGCAGACGGCAAACCTGCACCTGGGCCTCTAGGGCGCCTGGGAGGAGGTGGCTGGTACCTGGGACGGAGATGTCTGCCCACCTCCTCTGCTCCTTGTTCCTTCCTACCCTTTCTCAAACACCCTATGCAGGAGCCTTCATCAGGGAACCAACTACATCTTATAACGTCTAACTTTATAAGATCGTGAAACAGGCCTCCAGCCAAGCCCAGGGAAGGAGGGATGATGGCCAAGAGCTTGAATTACCGACCATGCTTAACACCTGGTTTTCAGGCCAGGCAAGCCCTTCCCCACTGGCCATGGGTCCTCTGGGTTGCCCCCTCCGGCCCTGTCCTCGCCCTATTCCTCTTTCTCATACAGAGAGGGAAACAGAGACCACTGGGCCTGGCAGGAGCTGCTTTATGCAAATCAAACAGCATGTGTGGTACCAAACCCCAGCCTTGCCAGCCCCCAGACTGCGCTCCCGGGTAGGAGGGTAGGAGAGCTGGCTAGTCAGTCAGGTGGCTTCCTCCCTCCAACGTGAGAGGGTGGGAGGGAAGGAGAGAAACTTTGCCAGAGTTCACCCTGAACGTGGAGAATGTGGGGCCAAATTCCAAGCAGCAGTCTCCTCGGTGACTCGAGGGCAGGAATGTGTCTGGAACAGGAAGCCAGCCAGCAGGAATGCGAGGTCTCAGCACAAGGCTTTGTGTGGCCTCGAAAGAACATGCCCCCCCCCCCCCACACACACACACACAATGTACACTCCACTCCAGACCATGCAGATATGCCACGCCCTCATGGTGCTCATGATGATCGGGATACCTTGGTGTGGCGGGGGGGGGGGGGGGGGGGGAGACTGGGGAGGCATATACACATCCCTCCCATCTGCCTTCTGCTACCCTGACTGGCAGCCCCATGCCCCCACATGACCACCTCCACGGTCTCTCCTTCACCCTGACCACTAGGAGACTCATCTCCCTTTGAGGGATGCTTAAAGGCAGGGGAGGGGCAGAACAGCCCACCCCAGGGGTGAGCAGCTATGGCGAGTTCCTGCGATAGTTGGTGGCTGAGACAGGTGGTAGCCAAGGCAGGTGGTGGCCAGAGCAGTCACCCCTCAGGCTGAGGCCCCTCCACCTCCATGGACGCTCAGCACTGAGCTAGGCCCTGAGGGACCGCGGGCAAAGCTAAGCGCCTGGAGGCAGCTCCTGCCGCACTGAGAGATGGCGGGGAGCCGTGGTGACCTCCTCTGTGGCCTGGAAGGCTGCCCCTGGTGGTGGAGGGGCAAGAGCACCCCCACCCCCGGACAAGCCAGAAACCGGGAGTCTGGCTCCAGGTGCCTTCCCTGGCCCTCTCCCCTTACCAGCTAGGAGCCCTTCCACCAGTTACTCATCCTCCCGGTCCCAGTTTCTTCATCTATAGGCGAGGGTGATAACAGCACCTACCCAACTGGGAGGGCTCGAGTTCAAGCACCGAACACCTCCTGGCCCTTGAGAACCGCGTAGCTGTGGGACTTTGGGAACGTCGCGCTCTCATCTCCCACTGAAGGGGGCTGTATTCGATACTCTCCCAGGCCACTTCTGTCATCATTTCTGAAGTTATTCCCCCAAATGCAGAAAAACCTAAGGAGGGCCCTGCACTGGACCAACAGCAGTTGCATAATCGGGTGGTCTCCCCCAGCCCATGTCTGGCCAACCCCAGCCTTCTGTGCTGACACATGGGTCTGGCTAGTTACTCCATCTTCCCAAGATGTTTTCTCCCAAGCTCAGGCTGGCTGTGTGGCTGCAGAGTTCTGGAAGTGCAACCCTCCGGCCCCTGGAGGGAGGGCTGGCTGCCACAGCTAAAGAGGTAGACGTTAGCTTGAACCCATCCAGCCTTTAAAGGCTTTCAGCCACTCACAGGCATGCCCATGTGCAAGGGTCTCCGCTCCGGAGAACTCCGCTGGCCCAGCAAAGGGCTGTTACAGACAAGGATCTCACCACGTTAATATTGCAACCCACCTGTTTCAACTTGTCACTTCCCTGCTTTAAATTTTCAGTGTTCCAAGGGCCTCAAGGTGAAGTTTAAACCGTTTCTCCTGGCATTCAAGGTTCCCGTCTCCCTTTGCAGTCTTCCCCAGTATCCCCTCCAGCCACTGCCCTAAACTGAGCGTTCCCCTTGCACGCGCCCCCATCATTCGGGCGTTTCTCTCCTCCACCTGTCCAAGTCCTGGTCATCCTTCCTGCACACGGACGGCCCCTGCTCTGCGCTCACAGGGGGGCCTGTGTGTTCCACATTAGCTCTTAAAGCACTTGTCACGCAGCATTATTTCATTCATGCCGCTCAGTTGCTGCCACTTGACCGTTACCTTCAGGAAAGCAAGAAAAATGCTAGACCTTTCTATATTCCCACTTGGCCAGAACCCAAGTATTTCCCAGAGGGGTGAATTCCCCTTCTGAGAGTATTCTCCCTGCCACAGGCTACACCTGACACTAGGTGGCGCCCAGGTGGGTATCCCATTTCAGACCAGACCTACTCTTGAGCCCCAGAAAGCCTTGATCTTTCCTGTGAATATAAAGGCAGCGATCCAGGTAAAAGTTGAGACAATTATATCAAGGTGTAAATTATATCAACAGGTGCCTGAGGAGGCAACACAGTCTCTGCCAAGATTCCTTCCAAAAAGAGCCAGATAGCACCCAGCACCTCTCTGAAGCCCAGCTTTGATCTTTTCAGTGAGAGGAGAGCTGAGGCTGCGCCCATCCCTCCGGCTGACCTGGGGGCAGGGCGAGTCTGAAGCACCCAGCAGCACCCGTGCACCTCTCGGAAATGTCCTCTGGGATTAGAACAAGGCCCAGGGGGAGGGCAGTCCACCAAGCCAAAACTCTGGCAGGGACTGCTGTCCGCTGCCTCAAACATGCTGGCACTGGCCATGCACGTTATAGGTACTCCCCGGGAAAGGGGGGGCAGCCCAACCCTGGCTTGGAGGTGAGGCTCTTGGTGGGTGGTGGCCCCTCAGGATGGGGGCTCTGCTGGGGTGTCCCCTCCAGGCAAGGCTAACCTGCAGCCTTGTCCCCAAGTGGTTCTGGTGATTATATCTCTCCGATAGCTGCAGCCAGCCTTAGAGAAGGCAGGAGGAACTTTGGACCGTGCCCCTCTCTGCCCACCCTCTGGGTAAGTCAGCACGACTGGCAGCCTCCACAGCAAAGGGCACAGAGAGCACCAGCCCAGCCAGTGGTGGCGGAGCAGGGGACGGCAGGAGACGGGCCCGGCAGAATGGGCCTGGGGCTGCCTCCTGTGCCTCTGCTGCCTGCCCCCCAGCACCCCCTCCCCTCCCCAGGCTCCCAGGGAGAAACCCATTCCTGTAAACCACCAGGGACCGTCCGGTAAAACAGGCATCTTTGCAAAGGGGTCCAGGAAGAGCAGGAACCCCCAGCTTCATCAGCTGGTAGGACAAGGGGTGGAGGGAGGGGAAATATGTGAGTAAAGCCTCTCCTCCCAGCGGTAGGGAGAAGCCAGGGAGGAGGGGACAGGAAGGAGGAGCAGCTTCTTTATTCCGTCCCCGTGTATATATTTATTGAGCTCACATGTCAGAAACTTTGCACCGTGAATCCCTCTAGCCTGTGGCCCTCCCTCCTCCTAGATACTAATCTCCACGGCCCAGCCTGCCTAACCCCTGCTGCTCCACGGTGACTGATGCAATGTCCGCCTCGGAGCCTGGTGCAGAGGCTGCCCAGCAGGGGGGGAGCGAGAGTATCTAGCAAAGCCTGGGGAGGCGAGACAGGCCCCAGCCTCCGGCCTCACCCAGTGAGGAGGAAGGGGCCCATCACCCACCATCGCCCTTCCATGCCAACTGGTTATTGGCATGGCCCTGGTGCGGAGGGGCCCGCAGAGTCCTGGGCAGGCGGAGAGCGCAGCCGGCGCTCAGGCCTGGGAGGCGAGGGCTTTAGGCGCCGAGTACCGCTGGCGGGCATGCTTCTCGCAGTACAGCTCATCCCCCACCCAAAAGTGCCCGCGCATCTTCAGGTTCAGCCCGCAGTCCGCGCAGGTGTAGCAGCCAGGGTGGCGGTACCTCCCCTCCTGGATGCGCACGGCCTGGTTCCTGTGGGAGGGAGGTCGGAACGCCACTCATTAGCCTGGGGGGTGGAAAACCGGAGCACCCGGCGTGATGCTCCCCAGAGCCCAGAGGCGGGACCTGGGAAGATCCCCAAATCTCAGACACTTGACCACCCCCCCCACGCCTACCCTCAGGAATCTCACTTCAACAGCCCCCAGCCCCAGAACCCTAATAACAATAATAATAATAATAATAATAATAATAATAAAAGTCACTCCTCCCCCACAAAAGGCAGGTAAACCCCATCCTGTATCTCCTGGGTTGTTAATGGAGCAGTGGTTCTCAATGTGTGGTCCCCGGTGCCAGGCCCACAGCATCGCATCGTCTGGGGACAAGCTGGCAAGCGCTGGGGCCAGGGCCCTGCCGAAGAGGAAACTAAGGCACAGGCCCAGCAGTGTTGCCACACGCCCAGGGCCCTGGGCAGCTCTTTGGCACGGGGCACAGCCCCCTGTCAGTGCAGCGTGGGCTCTCCCATTCTGCAGACGGAACGCTGAGGCCCAGGGAGCGGAAGGGATGCGCCCAGAGTGAGTCATCTGCCCTCCGCACTGTGCATGGAACAACGTTTTCCAGGGGAGCCTTTCCGCAGTTTTCCAGAGAAGGTGGCTGCACGGCCATGCCACCCACTGAGAAAAACGAACCTGCCTCTGGAAAACTCATCCTGTTCCAACGGAGGTATAGGAGGGGTGAGAGCAAGATTTCCCAGGAGGAGGCTCCGCATCTAGAGGCGGATCTCCAGGGGCTGGGAGATCAGGGAGATAACCCCAAAGCAGTAGCACGTCTTCCTCCACCGGGAGGGGGAGGAGATCAGGAAGGAGCGGGAACAGCAGGACAAAGCCAGCCGGGCCTCCCGCGGAGGCTGACAATGACCATCTAGTGTCTGATGGCCCCACTTGTCACTGTGCCCTCCGGGGCCCCTGGCTGGTGGCTCTGTGCAGCCCCGCTGGGAAGCACCCTGTGCCCTGCCCCCCACCCGGCCTCCCAGGCGGCCAGACTCACGCAATGCCGGTGCTGCACTTCTCACACGTGTGGAGCTTGGGCGGGGTGGCCGGGGCCCTGGGGGTGGGCAGGGAGGACTGGGGGCTCAGGGAGCTGGGCAGGAAGGCAGGTGTGCCACCTGGGAGGGGGGAGGGCAGACAGACACATCAGAGCCGGCCCACCGCAGCAGCAGGCTGTGTTTACGCGCACTCCGCCTGCTCCAACACGCCGCCAGGACTCGCGCTCACAGGCGGGCCTCCGGGGTGGCACCAGGCGTGAGCGTGGGGCGTGGAGGAAGGAAGCGATCCTGCAAGATCCTTGGCTGAGGCTGGGCAAGTGCAGGAAGCACACTGGGGGCTGTCTGCCCACTAGGGAGCAAGCTGGGGGTGTGTGCGCGGTGCCTGACACAGCAGGCCCCGTGGACGGCTCCCTTCCGCGGCCCAGTCGTGGTGATGTCAATGGGCAGTAATAATGGGTAATAACCTTTGTAGTTTTCAAAGGGCTCTTATGTGCATTATTGCCTCTGAACTTTGGACCACGCTCAGAGGAAGCACAGATGTTACGAGGCAGGGACGGTCCCCATTTACAGCTGATGCCACGGAGACTCCAGTGTGATGTCACCACCCATCTACACTCGCCTCACCCACTGCCTCTCCCTGGCCCCCTCCACCAGGGGCCCGCCGAGGCCTCAGGGTCACAATGGACAAAACTGGCTCCAAACCTCCCCACCCCAACCCCCTAGGAACACCCTTAGGAACCAGACATCAGAGTTGGAAACAGCCACCAGGTTTTAGTGATCCTGCCACTCACACACTCCTCCTGACCGGCCCATCCTCGCGCTCCCGGATGCCACTGCCCAGGCCAGGCCTCCCCATCTCTCCCCAGAAGCAGGGCGTGGTCCTAGGCGGGCCCCAATCAACAGAGCTCCTCACGGACAGACATGGGCCCTGACCACCTTTCCTCTCCACACTCTGCACAGAGCCGGTCCCCGGGGGCTCAGTAAACGTTGGGCAGGAGCCCGGATCGTCTGAACTGCTCCCTTCGGCCTGTCAGGCACTGCCTGCGTGAATTACCTAACTGGCCCTCCTGGGTCAGGCCACTCCTGAGCCTGACACTGGAGGCCTCCCAGCCAGGACTCCACATCCAGGGCCACCTCCCTGCTGCCAGGCCGCTGTCCTCTGCTCCCACAGCCAACAGCTCTCGGCTGCCAGCCCCCACATTCCACAGCTGGCCGGCCACCCTCTGAAGGCTGTTTGGTAAAGGCTTCCTCTTTCTTCAGGGACCACATCAAATCCCTCTTCCTCCATGAAGCCCTCCCTGGAGACCCCGCCACCCACCTCTGTTGTCCCCTTGGCAGCTTCCTGATCCCGGCTGGACCTCTGAGGGCACCCTGGCAGCCCCCAGACTGTAAGGTCCTTCAGTGCAGGACCTGTGGTCTCCGTGCCCCTTGGTGCCTGCCCCCTGGTGAGCACTTAATTACTGGGTCAATAAGATGTCCACCCAGGGCCCAGGGGTGTCCTGGGGCAGCTACTTCCCCTCCCAAACCGCCGCCCCCACCCTGCCCGCGCCGCCCCCACCGCCCCCACCCCGGGCCTCACCTCTCTCCTCGGCCTCCAGGACTTCCTGCAAGAGTCTGAAGGAGCTGGACTGCCGGGGGGCCGCCCGCCCCTCACGATTCTCCTGCAGCATCTTGAAGACCTCTGAGTCCTCTCTCAGGAGGTGGCTTCCCCGCTCCGAATCCATACTGTGGGGATGGGAGGCAGCCCGGAGTGAGGTCCGGTCCGGGGGTCAGGACGAGCATGGGGGCAGGGAATGGGTGTCTGGGGCGGGGGGGAGAGTGGGGGGAAGGATTCTGGGGGCCCGAAGAAAGCTGCCTGGACTTAGAGAGGTGGGCACCCCTCCATCCCTCTCTAGGGAGCCAGTCCCTCCTAGTCCTCCAAGATCCCACCCTCCCTCCAAGGCTCGCTGGTACCTGAGTTTGGGGCTGGAGGGCCGGGGGCCCAGGGAAGGCGGCAGGACCAGCACCGCCGAGTCGCCAGCGCGGCCGAGGCCAGCCTGTGGGAAGGAGAGGCACCAGGGGAGGAGTCAGCGCTGCAGCCTTCGGCCAGCACACCCATCGGCCGCCAAGGCCCGCGCTTCCCAGGCCCAACACCAGAGGGCCCCCCGCCCTGTCCCCCTCCATGGGAGCCCGACCAGGTCCCCAGCCACTGTTCCTGCGTGGTCCCCGAGGGGAGGGAGGCAGCACCCAGCTACGGAGGGGTGAGGGCTCTGCAAGGGGACGGGCGGGAGGGGCAGAATAAAGATAGGGGGTGACAACCAGCTAAATTCAGACAAAACGCAAATTCCTCTGTTATCTCGGGCCACGTGTTCGGAAAGATGTTGCATGCTGGGGCCTGTCTGCGCTGGCAGACGAGCGAAGAGCCAGCCGCTGCCCCGAGGAAAAGGCAACAGAAAGGGGAGGAGGGATGAGGCCAAGACCCCTCTGGGAGTCAGGGCTGGAGCTGCACAAAGGACTCTCACCCACCCGCCTGTTTCCTTCAGGAGGGCCGGGGTCTGGGCCCACCCGCCACTCCAGGCCGCCCTGGGAGGTCTGGTCCTGCCCCTGGCAGCCTGGGGAGCCAGGGTGGCTCTGGGCCCACAGCCCAGCAACAGGGCCCTCTTCCTCCCCAGGGTGCACCGTCCATCTCGGGCTCTTCACCTGCTCTCCACGTGGGCACCTCCCCTCCACCTCCGTTGTTCTGCTCCCTCCCCGCCCCGTCCCGCCCCCAGGCAAAGGAGAGCCTGAGGCCACCAGGCAGCCCAGCGAGGGCAGTTTCCTGGAAAGCCAAATCCCCTCCGTTTTAAAACTCCAAGTCGGGAATGAACTATGGGGTTGAGTGAAAAGCCTGCATGAGGTCCTAAGCTACAGGGGGAAACATCAGAGTCATGAGAAGACAGCCCCAGACCCTCACCCTGCCTCTCCCACCGGCCCGCGTTCCTCTGCTCGCAGGCCTCTGCCCCACCGGTGAGGACACTGAGCTCAGAAGGGCAGCAGCTGGCATGGGAGGCAGGGCTGGGGGTCCACAGCCCAGACCCTGAGTGCCCAGCTGGTGCCGGGCGGTCGACAGAGGACGGAGAGAAAATGTCCTCAGGAATGACGTCCAGCACCAGCTAGTTACTCAAGAATGATGTCCCATCTCGCTGTCCCAGACAGGCCGGCACATGCCCTACCCGGGGGAGGGGGAGGGATGGGACACTGGCCAGTGGGAGGGAGGGCTGAAATCTGGCCCCTGCTCCTTCAAAAGCCAAGTCCTCGTGCCAGCCAGAGGGAGAGGTGCTGTTCTCACTTCACATCTGCTCACCAAGGCTTTTGCCTCCCGGAAGGGCGGAAGGGCAACCTCCAGTTTCCAGAAGGTCACCGTAAGGGCTGGTGGCGCCCGGCGCCGTGGCCCAGCGGGGCCTCAGCCTGCTCAGGAGCCGGCAGCAAAGCCGCAGCCACCGCAGACAGTGACCTCCACCCCCTCCTCCCTCCAGACCAGCACACCTGGTGGAGAGGCACCCAACTCCCTCACTCAGAGCACCCGCCGTCCTCTTCCCGCTTCCTGTCAGCTCAGGACGGGCCACCTGTCTTCACAGAGGCGACCTTTCCCCTCCAAGTCCAGAAAGCCTGCTCATCCGCCCCTCAGGAGCCGGGTGTGGCCAACACCTCTCAAGCGTGTTCTGGGTGACACAGGATGTACACTGAGTGGCCGGATTATTATGATCTCTGAACGCATAATAATCTGGCCACTCTGTGTGTGTGTGTGTGTGTGTGTGTGTGTGTGTGTGTACTGAATATATATATAATATTCAGTATATATACACACATGAATTCGTGCATGGGTGGGGTCCGGCCAGCCTGGCCAGGGGGAGGAGACATGGGTGGTTGGCCGGCCTGCCTGCTGGTCGAACTCCTGGTCGAGGGGACAATTTGCATATTAGCCTTTTATTATATAGGATATACACTGAGTAGCCAAATTATTATGCGTTCAGAGATCATAATAACCTGGCCACTCAGTGTAAATAAGTGAGTGGCAGGGAAGGAGGGCCATCAGTTTAAGAAATGAAATGTGCCTCTCTCTCCTAGGACCTTAGTGCTTTAAGGTGCTAACGTGCACAGTGACACCCACGAGGGAGCTAAGGGACTCTGTGACGCCCACACCATCTGATTTGTTTCACTGGTAGACCGGAACGCAAGATTAGTTGGGTTAGGAATTCCTGTTTTTCCGCCACTGCTTCCCCAGAGCCCAGAACTGAGCCTGACACACTGCAGCTGCTCGATAAGTATTTGCTGACGGAATGACAGGGGCCTCAGGTCAGAGAGAGAGGAAGGGGGCTCATTCAAGGTTACACGGTGGAGGTGGGACTAGCCTTCTTGCCACCTCTCCCTGCCACCCAGTCCAGGGCTCCTCCCTACCTGACTGGGGCGACCAGGGAGGTCCTCAAATCTTCCCATGCATCAGACCCCCGAGGACGCCTTCCAACAGATCGGTGCCCCACCCCCCTGCCTGTGTCTGACTCAGTAGGTCTAGGCTGGAGCCTGAGAATTTTCACTTCTAACAAGTTCCAAGGTACTGCCGCTGGTTTGAGAGCCACTCCTTGTACCACCCAAATGCCCCCTTTGCCTGGGTCGGGGGCACCACAGGAAGGAGGCCAGGATGGACCAGCGCTCTCCAGCCATGGCCTACGACAAGCTTGTCCCACTGCTCATCCGCTTCTAACCTAAACCCTACTGGTCCGACCTCCCGACCCTCCAGCAAAACCCCTGACAAAGCCTTCGAGGCCACCCCAGTCCACACTCACCTCCCGCTCCAAGGCCTCCTGCTTTTCTAATTAAGACCATACTGTTCAGTGCTTAATTGTTCCAAAGCTGTTTCGCATGTTTGTCTTATCTCCACAGCTACATTACAATTGTTTAAAGAAGGGGATCTCACGGAACACATCGCTATGCCCACAGGCCTGGCGGGCCACTGGGCAGGCCCACAGCCGGTGGCCAGGGACCCCGATGCAGCCCCCAGAGGACCCCTTCCTTCTCCAGAGCCCCCAGTCTCTAGTACCCTCCCCTAGCCATCCCCAAGGCTCTGCTTTCTGGAATGCAGATCAACCGGAGTTCGGATTCCAGCAGCTGGGCCTCATCCCCTTCACCCCAATGGCTGGACGTGCCCCCCCCCCCAACTCTGCCCCCAGCAGCTGTGGCCCAGAGCAGTTGGCTGCCTCACTCCCTCACCTCTCCACCCGGCCCTTGGAGAGAAGAAATACCACCAAGGGGGGCTGGGCTGTCACTAGTGGACAGTGGGACCTGGGGTGGGGGGCCCCCAGGAAGGAAGGCAGGGTGGGGCCGACAGACAACGGGCCAAGTGCAACTTCAGGCAGAACCACAGTCCCACTGGTGGTTCCCTGGGCTGAGCCCGAGGAAGAAGAAGGGGATGGGATGGTGGAGTGGGGGCTGGAATGGGGAGGAATGTGTTCAAGGGATGCAGCCAGAGCCAAAGGGAACCATCCCAACAACAGCAGCGAAACTATGTCAGTCCCAGCCCAAGAGAAACACTCAGGAAGGGAGGAAGCCACAGGAGGCAGGGAGGCGGCAGCGAGGGGGAGGGAGGTGGTGGGAGGCCACCTGGACCAGTGGGGCAGGGCCGGGGCAGCCAATGTGACCGGCCAGCAGATAGGATGACCTCCTGGCTCGAGAGAGGGGAGTGTCTGCTGCTAGGAGACAGAGGCCCGCTGCCCAGGTGGGATCGACCACCTGTAGCCCCATGGGCACCAGTGACAACCAGTGGGCCTGGGAGGCCCTCCCCTCCCCCCGCGCTCCCCCCCCCCCCCCCCGTACCCTCACCTGGCGGCTTCCGGGGTGGCCTCCATAGGACAGGCGGTCAGCAGCAGGGAGTCCTGGGTTGTGTGCCAGGCTCTGGAAACTGAATGGGGAAATGTACAGTGTGTGTGCCAAGCCCTCTCCCCTCCAGACTGCCCCAGGGAAACAGAGGGTGCCCCGGTGTCCCCTGAACACAGCTATTGAGACTGAGAGGCCTGGCCTGGGCCTGGCAGGGGGATGCCCACCCCGTGCACTCACCTTCGGCTCATCGCCGCCTCTCCAGCAAGGGCATGCGGGCTGGTGGGGGCCTGGGAGGAGAAGGGGCTGCATGGCTGGGGGCTGAGGGAGGCTGGGCTGGAACAGGAGGACCGGAGGGAGGACTGGCTGTCGGCGTGTGTCCTCACTGAGCCCTGTGGAGACAGGGCCGTGAAGAGTGGTCTGCCCATGCCCCGGGCCTGTCCCTCAGGCCTCCCCTCACTTCAGGGTGCTGGGGCTCCAGGCTAGAGGCACCATCCTACCTGGAAACGTGTGGCCAGCACCTCCATGGAGCTTCCCCCGTTGGCCTGCCCAGGAGAGGCAGCCCGGGACCTGAGGAGGGACAGAGGAGGGAGTGTCACGGGGTCCTGGAACCCAGATTTCAGCTGCCCCACACCAGGTTCTCAAGACGAGTAAAATGTCCAAGGCATTCAGATAGTGCTTTGTCAACTTTCAACTTGGCCAAATTCAAAACCAATAACCATTGTCATCAGCCACCGTTATTTCTTAAAGGACCAAAACGTAGAAAGGAATAATTTCAGCAAAAACTTCCATAAATTCAATTTTATTTAAAAAAAAAAAAACTCCTCACAGCCCTAGTCGGCTTGGCTCAGTGGATAGAGCGTCAGCCTGCAGACTGAAGGGTCCCAGGTTTGATTCTGGCCGGGGGCACATGCCTGGGTTGCGGGCTCAATCCCCAGAGGGGGGCGTGTGAGAGGCAGCCAATCCGTGATTCTCTCTCATCATTGATGTTTCTATCTCTCTCTCCTTCTCCCTTCCTCTCTGAAATCAATAAAGAAATATATTTGAAAATAAATAAATAATAAATAAATAAAATAAAATAAACTCCTCACACTATGCTCGTCTTTTTTTTTTTTTTTTTTTTTTGCATTTTATTCAAACTTTGTCTCTGATCAGCATCCGTTTGCAGATCAATTTGCGGGGAGATTGCGGATTTCATAAAATAACCCTATATCTGCCCATGGAGAACCTGACACCCCGAGAGGGAGAGCCGCCCAAAGTCCTAAAGCCCAGTAGTGGCTGGGCCAGCTGCCCGCTGTCCCCAACCAGAGGCCTGTCCCGCACAGCTCCTCTGTGGATGCCTTTGAGAGAGTCAGTCCTGGTCCCTTCCACAGGCTCCTCCTCCGTAAAACAAGGGTGGAGCTGTCCTCCTTCCCGCCAGGCAGGCAGCTGCAGGACCTGGAGACCAGCTCCCGGCCAGTCACCAAGGCAGTCAGCCAGAGGGCTCCCCCCCAGCCCCCCAGGACTGTCCTCCAAAGCTCTTCCCTATAGAGCCAGCTGGAGCCTGAAAGACGCCATTGAGGCCTGAGAGCTGGCCGAGGAAAAGCGCCTGCCAGGACCCATCTCCACTGCACCATTCCTGATGTCTGGCCTTTTCTAGAGAGGTCAGCAGGAACCTCAGTCACCACACACCACGTCAGCCACAGCCTCAGCCTCTCGGGGCAGGGGGTGGGGGGTGCGGCTGTGAAGTCAGAGTGAGGGGAGCTTGGGTTGAAGCTCTAGCCCAGAGCACTGCTTCCTGCCACAGGGCTCTGAGTGCCTAAAAGGTCATGGGGGGAGGGGAGGGGGTGTTTAAGGATGATTAAGAGGGGGCTGGGGCGGGGAGGAGATACAGGGAACCTTGAACCCCCCTCAACATGGAGCTGGAGGCCTGGGGGTACTCAGCCAGGCCCACCTCCCTGAGGAAGTGATGGTGTCAGCAGCTCCCTGCCCCTCCCCCGCCCCACTCTGCAGCCTCTTGTAGATTTTGGTCCCCTTCCCAGATGCCATGAGGTACTCCCTACCCTCCTCCTCTAGGTCCCACTCCTGAAACACTCTTGGGCCAGAGGAGCAAGAAGGCGTCACTGAAGGGGCTGGGGCTGCCCAGGGCATTGTGGGAGCCAGTTTCTACAGCCTGTGGGGCGGGAGGGCCAGGAGAGGGCATAGGGTCAGGGCCCAGGGAGAGCCTAGGAGGGCAGAGAGGAAGAACCTGACTCAGGTTCAAGGCCCTCCCAAAGGGCTCTCCTGGCTGGGGGAATCTCTCAGGATTCCTTTCCTGTGACTCACCCAGATGCCCCACCCTGGGGAACCACCTGTCCTCCCCTCCCCCAATCCAGGGCTCCAGGCTGCAAACCCCACTAGCCAGAAATCAGCCTTCACCAGCAAGGCCTTGAGAACCCATGGAGGGAGGGACAGAGGGGCTCTGGGGGGCAAGGGGCGGGGGGAGTGAACCACCAAACTCCTCACCTCCCTCCCCCCAGCCCTACCTGAACAAAGGTCATGCCCTCTTGGAGGCAGAGGCCCTGGAGACCCAGCCTAAGGCACACCTTTCCCTCTTCAACCCACTTCATGCCCACGCCCTGTAGCCCACACACTTGGGAACCAGTCAAACCCGGGCATCCAGGTGGCTGATGCCAGCCTGCCCTACCTGTGGCTACATGCCCAGCCAGGCACAGGGACACCCCTCGGCCCACCCTGCTGCAGGCCTGCAGGCCGGGAGCCCGGGACCTTCTCACCGATGATCTGAAAGGGCAGGGTGGGGGAGGGCGGCCCAAGCCGTGTGCCGGCAGAGGGGAGAAGAATGCTGGCAGGCCCGGCAGATGCGGAGAGCCTACCGGTCCAGCTGTAGCCGCAGGGGCGAGGGGCTCTGGCGGATCTTGCTCTGGGCCTCCGCGTGGAGCATGCCCTGTGCACTCTCCCCATTGATGGCCAGGATAATGTCGCCAGGCCGGAGGTCAGCAGCCTCGGCCTTGCCCCGCTCCGTTACCTGTAGGGGATGAGGTGCGGGTCGTCTGAGGTACCCCTGCTCAGACAGGCAGGCAGGGAGGGGAGGGCATTTCCCTCTGTCCTGCCCAAAAACACAGAAGCTGGTTCACACCAGGCTGACCTGTGTCCCCCTTTACTATCTCTCTCCCTGCCCTTTGGTATCTGCCCAGCTCATCAGCTAATGCCCCCCAAAGCTGGAGTGGCAGCCCCCTCTCTCCAAAGAGTATGTGATGACGGAATTTCAGGAACTGTGCCTGGAGATACTCCCAGACAGAGCCCGGCCAGTGCAGACCATGACGTGCTGGTGACTGCCCGCCCGCACGCCAGCCCCCTGTGTGAATGCTGCCCGGCCCGGCCTGGGTCAAGGTGAAACTGCCAAGAACTGGGGGGGCTCCTGTTCTCATAACCACCTGAAGGGGCTACCAGCAGGTATGGGGTTGGCAGCCAGCAGGCCCCTTGGCCCAGCTCCCTTTCACGGCCCAGAAGCCTGCTCCTGACCTGGCTACCACATCCCCATGGCAACAGGGTCCCAGCCCTCCCAGAAGCAGACCTCTGGTTCCAGAACAAAAAAAGGAAGGTGTCTGTGGGGACCAGGCAGACAGAGCCAACGCCCTGTGGGGATGGGGACACCTCTTAATCTCCTGGAGCCAGCCCTTACCTTGGTCACCACGATGGGCGTGTGGAAATCCCTGCCCCCAGTGATACGGAAGCCCCAGGGCGCTGGCCCCATGACATCCACAGTCAGCGCCATACCTGAGGAAGAGGATGGAGAGGTGGAGCCTGACCCCAGCCCCCCAAGGACAGTATGGGGAAGGGGAGGAGAGAGGCAAAAGGGAGGAGCGGAGATGACAGGCCCAGGCGCAGCCAGTCAGGGGCTGGGGGTGGGGGTGGAGGAAATGACCAGCTCCCTCCCTCGCCCTCCAGTCGCCCTTCTCCCCACCCGGGGAAGCCATGACTCCAGTTCCCCTTCACTGTGCTCAGCAGGGCAGCTCCCGGAGGCGGGCGTCACGTCAGGGTGCCCGAGAGGGGTCTGCTGGGGAACGGGCGGGCAGGGGCCAGCAGGTGGTAGGGGATGTTGGCATTTCCTCCTCTCCCCTCCTCCACACCCCGGCTCAGCCCCACTAGTGCTTGCTTCCTGTCCCCAAAACCGACAGCACAAGGTACTTCCTCCTGCTCTGGGGGAGGGCAGCGCTGTGGGAACAGGGTGACAGCAAGGGAGCGGGTGGTACCACCAGCGTGTTCCAGGTGAGGCCCTTAGCTAGGCAAGCCGGGGCTTCCCACCTCCCCCAGGGCCCTGATGCCCTCTGGACAGCCCCAAAGAAGGATAAACTCATCCGCCAAGCTGGGCACGCCCACGCCCTGGTGCTGGCCAGCAGGGTGAGCTGACTGATGCTGCCTGTGAGCTAGGGCCGCAGGCCTCCCATCCACTGCCCCCTCCGCTGGGCAAGGGAGTGTCCTTGCAGACCGGGCCCTGGTAGGATTTCCGGAGCCTGGAGGTCTGGAGTCAGGAGCCAACCCAGGCAGAAAGCTGCAGTGCCAGACTGGGGCACCACCCTGCCCAGCACCCACCCTGGAGCTGCCCCTGGGGAGGCCCGGAGACTGCAAGTGCTGCCCAAATCTCTCCAAGGGACGCGGCCACCTCCCCGCGTGAAGGGGCCCGTGGAGTGCACGCCCTGGCCACTGGGGCCGCCTGCCCTCTTCCTGGCCCTGTGGCTTCCTCATTGCCCAGGCTGAGCTCCTGTTCCTCCCCAGGACCCGGGCCGGCGCAGGCCGCTAGCACGCCCTGATCCCCGGACCTTTGAGCCGGCCAGTGGACTCCGCGCCCGGGAGGTACCCAGCCCGTCCGCCCGGCTCGCCCAGTTCCGGCGCCCGCTGCGCTCTGAAACCAAAGTGCCCGCGGCCCGGGGGCTGGAGGACCAGCGCCCGGGACAAGGAAGCCCAGCCAGCGGGGGAGTAGGGGGGGTAGGGGGGGGGCCTTCAGCGAGGCGAGGCTACGGAGAGGGGCTGGGGGCGCAGGAAAGGCCCGGGCGGGGAGGGGCGCCGAGGCGCGGGCGCGCAGAGCCCCGAGGGAGCCGGGAGTCAGGAGGCCGCGGGCCGCGCGGACCGTGCGCAGGTGGGCGCGCTCCTCCGGCCGCCGCTCACCTGTCGGGCTGGGCGGCCGAGTCCGGGAGGCGAGGGAGAGAGGGCGAGGAGACACCGCGGCTCCCGCTGCCGCCGCCGCCGCTGCCCGGCTCTGGGGAGAGCAGCCCGGGGCTCCGGGACCTGCCTCCGCCCATGTGATCCCGGGGCCGCCCCTGCCGCCGCCCCGGCCGGGGAAGCCGCCTCCTCCACGCAGCCCGGCCCCGGCGCTGCCGTCTGGTCCGCGCCCCGCGGGGGGGTCGGGTCGGGGTGACTCTCCCTAGAGGACCTCGAGAGGCTGCGGCTGTCCTCCCCGAGGTGCGGCTGCCCGCCCCCCCCCCCCCCGCCCCCAGCAGGGGAGCTGTGCCGGTGGCGGCGACCAGCCCTACTTGGTCGACGGCTGAGCCCTCCCGGGCCGGCTGCCCCGCCCCCTTCCAAGGGCCTGAGGGCCGGGGCGGGGGAGGGCCGGCCAGCTCTGTCTGCGGTACGCCGGCCCTTCCGCCCGCTTCAGGCTCCCACGCCCGTGCAGATGCGGCCCGACACCCACAGATCCCAAACGAGGGCCGCCCCGCCCCCTTCCCGAGGCCAGAGCCCGCGAGGGGCAGTGGCGCAAAGCTTCCCGCCGGAGATGCCCGGCAAGCCTGCTGCACGCTGAGGGGCTTCCCGGGTCCGGGAGGAGATGGAGAGACTCCGGACGGTGGGGGGGGGGCTCCCGCACCCTCCTGGGCTGTGCAGGTCCCTCTGTCTTCTAGGCGGATGCCTTTTCCACTCCTACTGCCCTCACTCTCTTGCTGTCCTGCCTGGCGCTGGCCAGACCCAACCACCCCCATCGGCCCCCGCCCCCCCAAGCTCCAGCCCTCTGCCAGCCACCTGGAGCCCAGGCTCCAGCGATCAGGAGAGGGCAGCCACGGAGAGCCCCCAGACACCAGCTCAGAACCATCTGGCCAATGGTTCCCCAGAGTCAAACCTGGCAACCGCCCCCTGGGACCTCAGGGCCCACCAGAGCTGACTCCATCTCCCGTTGGTCTCCACGTTGCACTTTCTCTGACAGGCTGGTCTGTTTCCAGGGGGGAGGGGGCACACCTGTGGGCACAGCTGTAACTTGTCTTTCTCATGTAGTCATTCCCTCCCAGTTCCCTTTGCAAGGAGTGCCCTCACCCCCCCTCCCCTACCTATGCCCTGGGTCTCTGGCCCTCTGCACACACAGCCCAGCTGCCTCCAGCCTGCTACTCCCCTGTCCTTAGCCTCCCACAGCCTGTCCCCCGTGTGCGTAAGCCACGCTCCCACTAACTGCTCCCAGGCCTAGTGATGTGCGTGCTTGACCTGATGCACCTGTCCAAGCCCCCGCCTGGGCCAGAAGCCCTGGGGAGCAGAAAGCTAGAGGGAGTGCCAACACAGCCTTGGGGTCACACAGACCTCACCTCACATGCCAGGTCTGCCTCTACTAGCTGTGTGACCTTGGGCAATGTCCTCAGCTCCTCCAGGCCTCAGTTTCCCCATCTGTAAAATGGGACAGTGCCTAGTTGTACGGATTGCCCTCCCATATAAAGCTGCCTGCACACAGTCTCCTCAGAGGACAGGCTGGGTTTTTGTTTGGTTCACTGTTCCAGTCCCAGAGCCTAGCACAGCAGTCATTCCCTCCCAGCAGGGCATTGGATAAATATTGGAATGAATATTGTTTTGATGCTTGAATGGATTAACACCCCCCCCCCCCAATCTGTTTTACACCTTTGGGTGCTCCTGACTTTGCCTTGGACAGTCTCTAGACACATGGACAGGTTCATCGGCAGGATCTCTGCTCTGAGGGTTCTGCATTCACAAAACTCTCAAGACAAAGACAAAGTGGCAGGGCATGACCCCTGGAACAGAAGGGACGACGGCTCTGCTCTAAGCCACTCTGTGCCTCTGGGCACCTCGCCTCTCTCATGGGAGCAGCGGCCCCAGGGGCCCAAGGTCCTTTCTGGCTCTGATCCCTCAGGCCCCCCTCCCCACTTAGGCCTCTGACCCTCTCTTACCACCACCACCCCCCCCCCCCCATCGGGCCAGATCAAGGCACCTGAGTGGTCATCATTCATCAGGGATCTCCTGGCAGGCAGCCCAGGGGCCTGGGGTTGGTTTGCTGCCAAGGTTTCAGGTCCCCATCAAAGAGAGGGTGTGGATTTGGTTTCTGCCCCAGGTAAAGGCAGGCTCAACCCTGATACCTTACTTGAGGGCATGAGGGAATGCCAAGGAGCTGGGACAGGGATCAGGAACAAGCTAGTGGGATCCCGAAGAATGGACCTGTCCACTGAGAAACAGACCATGGTGAGGACTGGGCTGGCCAGAGTGGCTGAAGGAGGACACACAGGTCTTGTTCTTCCAGCTGCTGTTTAACCACCACTGGGCCCCGCCCCACCCAGGCTCAAGGAACCAGTCAGGGCCAGGCCACAGCCCTGACATTCACAGGCCTCACCCACCTGCCTTGACTCAACGGGCCCCATCACCGCTTCCCACCCACCTAGGGTGGGGGCACCTTAAGCGACAGGCCTGGACGACAGGATTGCAGAAAGAATGTGAAAGAGGCCCGGCCCGGGACCGCCCTGCACAAGTCCTTGACCTCATATGTGACCTTCCTTCTCCATAGGCCTCTGGACAAGGAGTGCCCGGTTGACTTTGTGCAGACAGTCATGAACCTGACTTCAGCATTTTATAACGATGTGACCCAGACAACTGCATCTCTCTCCTCCTGGGGTCAAAGCTGCCTGCTGGGACGCTCACGGCAGATAGCGGGGATGTAGCACCGTATGCCCTGCTCAGCTCCCAGCACGGCCAGGAACGGTGCCTTCCTTCCTTGGCAGGGCAGCCAAGCCCAGACGGTGCGTGCCACCACCGTCACCCCACAGGAACCACCATGCCCTGGGACTCTGAGGCCTTGGGCGAGAAGTCGCTTTGGCTAGCTGTGGCCCACCACTCCCAGCTTCCCACCATCGATTGCTCAAAACCCCAAGCCGAGCCTAAAGAGGAAAGTAAACAGACACGCAGGGCTTTGGTGTGGAATGGAGCGCACAGAAGGAAAACATTAGGAGCAGAGCAGTTAAGACGTGTCATCCAGTCCAGCAACCCCACGCTGGCTCCAGAATCAAAACAGCCTGCACACAAGGCCACATTCAGCTCCCATCTCTGGTTTCTCCCCACAATCAGGCCTCACCCTGGTCCCTGTGACGTTGGTGTTCTCTCTCCCTCTCTGCCCTGCTTATCAGACAGCTGCCTAGTCCTTTGGGGGCTGCTCAGTGCTGCCTGAGACCTGGGGCCCGAGATCTTAGAGATAATCAAGCTGCTTTTCCAGCCTCCCCTACACCCCCCCACACACGCTCACATCCCACCTGATTCAGCACAGCTCACTGAAGAATGAATTCCCACAGTCCTACACAGGAGGGGCCCTCTCTCACCATCACCACCCAAAAGGAGTGCAAGGCAAGGTCCCCGTATCCACATTTATTTACATTCTCTTCCAGAGGGGACTTGAGGGTTGGGGGGAGCGGGGAGGCAGGAGGGCCCGACCTCTGAGCCCGACCTTTCTGGGCACTACAGTTAGCAGGACAGGCCCCGGGCTTGGCAGCTTTTGGGAAAAGGGGGCCTTCAGGTAAGACCTCTTGCCAGACCCCACATGCTGAAGAGGTGCGGCGCCCACCCCCCACCCCACTCTCAGGCCCAGATGGAAGCAGGAAGGCACAGGGGGCAGCTGGCCAGCTGCAGTGACAGGGGAGGAGTCCCCTGCAGGCGGCCTTTGGTCTCTGTGAGGTTAGGAAGCTGCTCCTTGTTAGAGGAACCCCATGGGGGTGAAGCTGGGAGCCAGTCCCTGTTAGAGGAAACGCCATGGCAGGGTGGGGGTGGGGGACTCGGGGGGTCTGGTCTCAATAAGGCCTGGAAACAGTCTCCACTTCAAAGCAGACCTCTGTATTTGGGGAACTGGGTAGGGGAGGAAATAAAAAGACTGTGAAAGGAATGCTTGTGAGCTGTGGGTGGGAGTCAGTCCACGGGGCTTCGAGGGGGCTCCAAGGGGAAGGCTGTTGGGTTGTCTGCAGATGCCAGCAGCCAGGTCCTGGGGAGGAAGATGTGGGAAGGGGGTCCTCTCTCCCTCTGAGAAGTGCTACTGCTCTCCACTCCATCCTGGCTGGGCTCTGAGTTGCCATGGAGACCTCTCACACCGGAGCTACGTAATTTCCAGGGAATGTCCCAAATTTCTGGGTCCTCCGGGAGACACCTGAAAGAGGAAAGACCAAGATCATTCCCACACTTCCTTTTAAAATAGGAAAGATGAGGGCCCTGCCCCCTGCTGGCAGAGGCCAGAACTGCAGGTGGAGTCCATGTCCCAGGGAGGGAGGAATTGTCTTCCCCATTCCTGCCTGCTAGTGGCGGAAGCTTAGATAAGCAAAGCTGCACTTGCTAAATGCAATAGGGACCCACCAATCTGAGCACTCAGCAACTGTGGATAACTTTGCACACAGCACGGAATAACTCCCCCCTTCCTCGGGAAAGCAAGGAGCAGGAGGACGAATCACAGAACCTAAATCCGTGGGCATCTCATTGGTCTAGTATGACACCCTCGTTTTAGAGATGGGGCAAATGAGGCCTAGGAGGCCAAGTGAATTCCCCCAAAGCACTCAGCTGTTTAGGGGTAGAAGTAGGCCTAAAATTCAGGCCTCTTGTCCGCCACCCCCCAAAAAAACACCTGTGTCCTGGGGTGGTGAAGGGGGAATGCTAGGAATACGAAACGGAAGTCCTGGGCCTTCCCTTCCTGGCCCGCTGGCATCCTGATTTCCTTCTGAGTAGCCCAGGCCCACCTTGTACCCAGGCCTTGCTGATACTGTTCCCCTGCCGGGAGGGCTGCTCTCTCCTGCTCTGCCACCCTTCAAGGCTCAGCTCCCACGCCTCCTCCAGGAAGCCTTCCCTGACTTGCACTGCCCACCATGATAAGTCCCATGTGGCTACTGAACATTTAACCGGTGTTAAGGTGACCGAGAAATTGAACTTTCTAAACTTTCCCTCTAAAAGCACACGAGGCTTACACCACAAAGGTGGTGCTTTTCTTCTTGTCTATATCAATTTGCAAAACGTTGCTAGTTACAAAGAAATTGAAAAGCAGAAGTTGTACAGAGTAAAATGAGAATGTGCCCCAAAGACACCCCTCCGAGGCAAGGACGTTAACAAGTTAGGACTTCACAGTCACCGGTATGGCTGCAGCCTGGTCACCGGAGAGGTGCTGGGGTTCAGGTGAGAAAGGATGGGCTGCCACAAGGGACTGCCCCTGAGGCCACCCCTGCCCAGGCGCCCCCCCAAGACTTCAGGCCGCGCAGCCTGCTGCACGGGCACCCTGGCCGCTCGCTGCCTCTGAAGCGGAGGCCTGGACAGGGCTGCCCACCCTGGGGAAGCAGGCATGTGACACCTGCTGGGCTGGTCACCTTGGACCAGGCCAAGGCCAACGTGAGGCTTCCTGCTTCCGTCCTTTGCCTGAGCTGCCCTTGGACCAGCTCTGAGGGCCGGGATCTCGCTCTCCTTTTGGTGGAAAGGGGTTGGGGGAGCTAGCTGCTAACTCGGGGGTGGGGGGGAGTGGGGGACACACAGGTGTGAGACTTGGTCCAAGTCTGAACTGACTTAATCAGTGACCTGGGCCTCATCCCTCTTGGAGGTATGGAGGCAACAACAGAAGCGCTGGCTCTGGGGAATCAGCCAGGCCAGAAGGTGGATGTGCTGGGTCAGGCCAGGACTCTGTGCTGAACCAACATCTCCCCTACACCTCCCCGCAGGGACCGAGATACCTGCTTCCAGCCTGCCCCTGGCCCATCCCTCCAGGACCCTGAGATACACGTCCTTCCAGCCTGCCCCCCAGCACGCCCCGCAGGCCCACATACCCACAAACCAGCCATCATCGCACTGCTGCATGACATCCACCCGGTCCCCCTCCCGCAGCTCCAGCTCGTCCTCGTTCTGGGGCCTGTACTGGTATACGGCCCGGTACCTGCAGGACACATTGTCATGGCAACCGCCAGCGCCCTCACCCCTTCCTGAGCCCAGACCCAG
Organism: Cnephaeus nilssonii; assembly: GCF_951640355.1. Lineage (NCBI taxonomy): Eukaryota > Metazoa > Chordata > Mammalia > Chiroptera > Vespertilionidae > Cnephaeus > Cnephaeus nilssonii. The sequence goes on from NC_137076.1 coordinate 14,887,270, forward strand.
AGTCTAAACCCGAGTGCTGCCACGTCCTAAGGATTTCCCAGGGTTTCTCCGTGTTCCCGGCAGCCTTGGCCCAGCTCCTGGAACGGCAGCTCCAGCTCCAGCTCTTCCTCCCCAGGCCTGCTCCCTGCCCTCCGAGCCCCAACCACCCAGACCCTGCCTCCTCGGCGCCCCCAGGGCCTTCCAGTCTGCTCTCCCGGCTCCCACACTTCCACGCTGACCTCAGGGCTGGGAACTGAGGAGACTGAGGCTGGGGGCGGAGGGAGGGGGCCACAGGGCTGACAGGGACAGGTCAGGAGCACTGACGACAGTAGCCCCCCCTCGCCACCAAGTCACCCGGAAGCACAGCAAGAACTAGCGCTACCAATCAGGAGCTTCCCAAACCCACCTTGGGGAGCCGGGGGGTGGGGGTGGGGGGCTAAGGGGGTCGGTGTGCTCAGCACTGCCTGATGCAGCCGCCACCCCTGCCCGAGCTCCCCCAGACGGCACTCACGGGGTCCAGTGTATCTGAGGGGTGTTGTGGGAGGAGGTCCCCAGGTCCGCGGCACGGCTGGCACCTCCAGGATGGGACAGAGAAGACGCAGGGGTGTTGAGACTCTGGGGGTCCACGGGAGGAAAAGTGGGTGAAGGCAGCATGAGGGGGAAGAAGTGAAATGGCCCCTCTTCCCCGGGCAGCTCTGCCCCCTCTGCTCATCTGACCCTCTGTCCCCACAGCACGGGGGGCCTGTGACATTGCCCGGCACAGGTGGGGCAGGTGGCCGGTTTCTGCCCGCGCACCGCCTGTGCCGCTCACACTGGTTTGCTGAGTGAAGCGATGACTGCGGAGCAAACGGGCTTGTTTGTGAGCCCTCAGGATGGGGACCAGTGACTCTCCTCAAGAATAAATGTGTAGCTCAAACCACCCCCCAACGACCCTCTGTCGTGGGAATTAGCATCCTCATTCCGCAGGTGAGGAATATTCTACCGGTGAGAAGACCCACATCCAGAGACAGTAAGTGATATGCCCAAGATCACAGCAGGGCCAGCAGCCCGCCCCCCAGGCTCCGGGCCCTACCCTGTGCCCGAGGCTGAGAGGCGCAAGTCACAAAAGTGGAGTCTGAAGGGTCAGGAGGCTTGGGCTGGCTCTGGCCCCCGCCCCCCCCCCCCGCCCCGAGGGCCGGCTGCCTATCCTATTCTCCCTGCAGCTCGAGGGCCAGAACCAACTGGAGGGCTCAGAGGTCCACAGGGCCAGGGTGGGGCTGCAATGCCAGGTTCTGCCCAGTCAGTCACCCCACCAGTCTGTCCTGGGGCGGTCTGGGAAGGGTTCTGAAGTGAGCCGTCACAGGAATGGGGGGCACGGGGCAGGGAGCGGGAGGGCGGGGTCAGCTCTCCACCTGAAACAGGTCATCTTACCTGGGTTTGGGATCTGGGCTCCTGGGCGGGGAAGGAGAAGCCGGTGCGGCGGGGGGAGGTCCGGCCCCCCCAGTCGGTGGGGTCAGCTGGACTGCGTGGTGTTACTGGGGAGCCGGGGTGCCGGGCAGCTAGCCGGGCGGCGGTCATGCTGGGAGACGCGGGGAGCTGGGGGCCCTCGTCGCAGAGGCGGAGCCGGGGCTCTCGGCACACCTGCACGTAGCTGACCGGGAAGATGCCCTGGCGCCCGGTGCCCGAGATGCGCCCCTCATACCAGTTCTCGTTCACCTTCCGGATCAGGCAGATGCGCTCCCCCTGCGGGAGAAAGGAGTCAGGGTCTGGAGGGCTTCCTGGGCACACGCACCCACCCACGGCTGCCTCCACGGATACCCAGAGGGATCGGCTCCCAGGGGTCGGCAGGCTGCTAGTATGCCGAGGTCGCCCAGCTAGGAAGTGGAGGGTCAGGAGCCAAACACAGGCTGCCTGGCCACGGAGCAGAAGCCACAGGGGAGCCTGGTGGCTAATAACACGGGTCCAAACCAGGCTCCGCCAGTTCCACGCGGTGTGGCCTTGGACAGCTGACTTTGCCTCTCTGAGCCTTGGTTTCCTCACTGGCGAAGTGAGGATAGCAATGGCGTGGCTGTGAGGAGCAAAGGGCGTCATTGGCAGCTTGGCAAGAAGCACTGGCCAGGCCCTAACCCCCACAGGCCCTGTCCTGCCTCCACACTGAGCGGTCCTGTCACCACTGCCAACAAACCAACTCCCTGATGACAGCTGGTGCCTCCTCAGGTCCTCACGACTGAGGCCAAGGGGGCTGCCCAGGGGAAGCGGTCTCCAGCCCTCTCCGGCCCCCACCTCTCCCCCAGCCACCTCCTCCCCGTTCTGTCCCTGGGGCCAGCTCTTCTGGGGGACGTTCACTAGGGGCATTCATGGCTTCTGCCCCAAAAATCAGCCAAAGGGAGACCAAACCCTGCTTTCTAGGACAACATTTTTTAAGCTTTCTTGAACACGATCTATCATAAAAATTGTATTGTAGTAACAACCACACACACACACACACACACACACACACACACACACAGACATAAATGCCTAAAAAATATCTCTTTTTTAATTTTAGAGAGAGGAAGGGAGGGAGAGAGAAACATTAATGTGAGATTGATCAGTTGCCTCCCGCACATGCCCCGATTGGACTGCTGATCGAACCAACAACTTGGGTATGTGCCCTGACCGGGAATCGGACTTCCACCTTTTAGTGTATGGTGTGATGTGCAACCAACTGAGCCACACTGGCCAGGGCATAAATGCCTAAAAATGTGATAGAATACCCTTACTACATGTTCTTTTTTTTAGTTGATTTATTTTAGAGAAAGAGAAACATCGACTTGTTGTTCCACTTACTTATGCATTCATTGGTTGATTCCTGTATGTGCCCTGATCTGGGATCAAACCCACAACCCTGGCATATTGGGACAACTCTCTAACCAGCTGAGCTACCTAGCCAGGCTACATGCAAGGCCTTCTAATATTTCCACTTTACTCTTTTAAAAATGCCCTAGCTGGGTTTGCTCAGTGGTTAGAGTGCCAGCCTGCAGACTGAAGGGTTGTGGGTTTGAATCAGGTCAAGGACAAGTACCTTGGTTGCAGGCTCGATCCTTGGCCCCGGTCTGGGTTGTGCAGGAGGCAACCAATCAATGAGTCTCTCTCACATCAACGTTTCTCTCTCCCCGTCCCTTCCACTCTCTCTCTAAAAAAATCAATGGAAAAAAATATCCTCAGGTGAGGATTACAAAAATAAAAATAAAAAATGAAAACAGTAAAAATGCTGATTGTGATCCTCAAAACCTACCAACCTGGAATGAAAAAAGCACTACTCTAGAAGTTTGGGACTTTTAAAATATGGGCTACGTTAAGGGAAATTAATCCAAAGAAACTGAGAAAAAAATTAAAAATACTAGATGAAGGTGGATACAATCCTCTTTTTAACAATGTTTTACTGTAGCCCTAGCCGGTTTGGCTCAGTGGATAGAGCATTAGCCTGTGGACTGAAGGTTCGATTCCGGTCAAGGGCACATGCCTGGGTTGCGGGCTCAATCCCCAGTAGGGGGCGTGCAGGAGGCAGCCGATCAATGATTCTCATCATTGATGTTTCTATCTCTCCCTCCCTCTCCCTTCCTCTCTGAAATCAATAAAGAAATATATTTAAAAAAAAAATAAAAATGTTTTACTGTACAAATTTCCTCCGTCTTCACCAGTCCCTGCCTACCCCCACTTCCTGCCTGGCCTGGCCGCACCTTTCGGAAGGACAGCTCCACCTCCAGGTCCCCCTTGAAATTGTACTGGGCCACGGCTTCTCCATACTCCAGCACTTGGTAGGTGGGGGGCTTGTGCGGCTTGGGGATTTCATCGGCAGGCAGCACCTGCAGTAAGGAAGAAAATGAGAAAGGCTCAGCCTAGACATGAATTGGCCACAGACCTGGGGCTCCTGGGAAGGGGAGGCAACAAAGAGAAGGTGGTAATGGTAAGACCTGTCCCCAGGCCAGAGAGGGGACAGACACCAGACACAAGCCTAGTGTGGCCAGGGGTAAGCACAGCCAGGGGGCTGCTGAGTCCCAGAAGAGCCCTGGAGGAGGATTCTGCACTGGGGGTGTGTGGAGTGGGCGTTATTGGAGTGGGCAGTGGGCAGTTCAGTGAAGGGAGTTGAACTTGGAGGGCAGACGGAAACAAGCTTCAAGGAGCCAGGCACACCTACTGGCGTGCTCTAAAAGTGAGGCGCTAACATGTTACCATTGCCGAGGACCCAGTGTCCCTCTTCCTCCCCCGCTTCTACCCCACCAGTTGCCCAGAATCTCCTTACTTTCTTTGCTTCACCCTACTCATAAAAATCAAAAAGCGAATCAACTATTTCTTTTTTAATATATATATATTTTTTAATGTTTTTATTGATTTTAAATTTTTATTATTGATTGATTTTTAGAGAGAGAGAAACATCGACTTGTTGTTCTACTTATGTATGCATTCATTGGTTGTTTCTTGTATGTGCCCTGACGGGGGATAAAACCTGAAACCTTGGCGTATCAGGATGATGCTCTAATCAACTGAGCCACCAACCAGGGCTGTTTTTATTGAGTTTAGAGAGAGAGAGGAAGGAAGGAGGAGGCGGAGAAGGAGGGGGAGAGGGAGAGAGAGGGAAAGAGGGGGAGAGGGAAACATTGATTACTTGTCTCCTGCACACACAGGACCAGGATTGAACCTGAAACCTGGGTATGTTCCCTCACCAGGAATCCAACCAGTGACCTTTCAGTACATGGGACAATGCTCAAATAACTGAGCACCACTGGCCAGGATGCTAATAAACTATTTCATATTAAGATCTAAATGACTGATGACACGGAATACTGTATATACTTTGCGAAATTTCAGGCTCAGAGAGTCCTGAGGGTGGGAGAGGGCTGCTGATGTCTGTTGTATCAAAAGCCTGAATGAAAACAACCACCCAACCCACAGTTCAAAGAAGAAGTCACAAAGGAAATGGAAAAATAGTTTGAGTTGAATGAAAAAAAAAATCAAAATCTGTGGGATGCATTTAAAGCAGTGCTTAGAGGAAAATGTATAGCATTAAATGCATATATTAGGGGGAAATGTTTCAAATCAATCATCTAACTACCACCCTAAAAATCTAGGAAAAAAAAAGTGCAAACTGGACCTAATCCAAGCAGAAGGAAATACTAAAGCAGCAAAAATCAATGATATGGAAAGCAAAGATAGAGAAAAATCAATAAAATGTAAGGTTGGTTCTTTGAAAAGATCAATAAATTTAACAAATCTCTAGCCAGAATCAGAGAGCACACAAACTATTAATATCAGGAATGAAAGGACATCACTGCAGATCCTACTGACATTAAAATGATAATAAGGATACATTATGAACAACTTTAAATTAATAATTTAGACAGCTTAAAAGACACAAATACCAAAGATAACTGACAGTCCTTTATCTATCAAATCCAGAACCGCCCTAGCCGGTTTGGCTCAGTGGATGGAGCATCAGTCGGCGGACTGAAGGGTCCCAGGTTCGATTCCAGTCAAGGGCATGTACCTTGGTTGCGGGCACATCCCCAGTAGGGGGTGTGCAGGAGGCAGCTGATCGATGTTTCTCTCTCATCGATGTTTTTAACTCTCTAAACCTCTCCCTTCCTCTCTGTAAAAAATCAATAAAATATATATATATATATAAAATCCAGAATCTATATCTTCATTCAGATTCTGGATCTTTTACTTAACAACTTGTCTCTGAACCTCAGCAAGCCCATCTGTAAAATGGGGCAGATCTATCACTTTCCCAGGTTAATGAGAGGAAACAGGGAGGTAATCCAGGTGACTCTGGAACAACAAAGGTTCGAACTGTGTGGGTCCATTCATATGCAGGTTTTTTTCAAGTAAATATACTGGAAAATTTTTGGAGATTTCCAACAATTTGTAAAAACTCACACATGAACCAGGTAGCCTAGAAATATCCCCCCAAAAAAAGTTTTAAAAAGGTTATGTCATAAATGCATAAAATGTATGTATTTTCTCTTCCTTATGATTTAGCTTGCATTATTGTAAAAATATAGTACATAATACATATGACATACAAAATAGTTATTAATCAGGAAGGCTTATGTTATGGGTAAGACTTCTTGTCAACAGCAGGCTATTAGTAGTTAAGTTTGGGGGGAGTCAAAAGTTACAAGTGGCTCTTTGTGTGGGGGTCATCTTTGTGGGGGGGGGTCAGTGCCCCTAACCCCTGCATTATTCAAGGGTCAACTGTACACATGAAAATGAGTGCATGTATACGCGATTTGTAAACATCGCACACTTTGTACTCGTGCCAGGTGTAATTAGGATTCGTCCCAAAGACAGCTTGAGAGAGATGGGTTCTGCATGGTGAGAGGCTGGGACACGGATGGCGCTGGCAGGCCTGGTTCTCCCCCGCTGACTGGGTTCCAGCTTTAGCCCTCATTTAACAAACATTTCCTGAGTTCAGGCAAAGTGCTGGGCCAGGCTGTGGGGGCCAAGGCTACGAATGAGGCTGAGGCATGGCCCCTGCCCTGGAGCTCACAGGTCACATCTCAGGGAACCTGTGAGCTGTGGCAGCCAGCTCAGGAGAGAAGCCATGGATGGGTAAGGGCTCTGCACACCCAACTGCTCCCCCGTCCCCGCCCCCCTGCCCCCACCCCTGCCCCCACCCCCAGGGCTACTGCTGGCTCCAGCTCACCTCCACGTAGTTAGCAGGGAAGATGCCCAGCCTGCCATGGTGTTCCCCCTCCAGCCAGTTCTTGTCCACCTCCTTGTGGATGTAGACAATATCACCCTTCTTCAGGGTCAGCTCCCTGCGGGCCAGAGCAAGGACATCGGCAAGCTGAGGCCCTCCCGACGACCCTGTGCAGCACACCCAGAGTCCCCTCCACCTCCTGGGGATGCCCCCCTCCCCTCTCCCCTCTCCCCCAGTGCAGAGCCAGCCCCAAGGGGCAGGGGAGGGGAGAGAAGGGCACTTACTTGGGGGACTGTGCCTGGAAGTCAAACTTGAGCCTGGCAGCCTTCCTCTAGGCAGGGGGAGAAGACACAGGGGGTGACCCCAGGACCCACCCCAGGTCCTCCTTGCACCCCGACCCTAACGCTCCCACCCCCTTACCTTCTTTTCTTCCTTCCTGGCAGGGCTGACCCCTCGTTCAGAGGCATTAGGGTCTGCGGAGAAGCATGAGCTCAGCGTGGGAAGGCATGCCTGGGGGGGGGGGGGGCTGGGATGGGGTCCTCACCCACTGGCACCAGTGGAAGCAGGGGCTATAGGATCTTCCTGCCACACCCCAGAGGCACCAGGTCTGGTGAGTGGTGGGCCTCTGGGTGGGAAAAGGGGCGGGATCTGGTCCTTACCTCGGGTCGAGGAAGGGTAGACAAAATCCCTACGACCTAGGAAGGGGCTTCCTCCATCCGCCATTCTGTGGGGGCTCAGGGGCCAGGAGGCGCCCCGGTAAAGTGCATTCGGGTTGCTGAGGCTCCAGGCAGAGGCCGGGCTGCGGGGACACAGTGAGTGAGCCAGCCACCTGTCTGGCCTCACGCCCTACCAGGCTCACCCCGACCGCCCAAGGTCTCCCCCCGGCTCCAGCCGCCTCGGCACAGGACGTCCTACTTCCCAAGCAGTGGGCCAGGCAAGGGTGCGGCCCGGCCCCGCGGGGAGGCGGGGTGCGCTGGGAAGTGCGGGCGCGGCCACCCGCTCTTCGGCGGAGGGCAGTTACCACCAAGGGCCAGGCCGGCCGCCAGCGGCCAGCGGTGCCCGGTCCCAGCGAGCCACCTGCCACCCTCCCGGCCCCCCTGCGGCACGCAGCGCCCCGTCCCGCCGGCCACTCGCCGCCCTCCACGTCTCCCCCAACTCCACACCCCTCCCCTCGCCACGTCCCCTCCCCGGCCCCGGCCCCGCAGCTGTCCGCGCACCCCGGCCACTCACCGCGCGGAGGACCGTGGCTCCTGGGCCGGTCGGGGCACCTGGGAACCCTGTGGGGGAGAGGGCGTCAGGCCAGGACCGTCCGCTGCGGGCAGCCAGGCCACCGCCTCCGGAAAAGTTGGCGGCCGGGAAGGAGCGCGGGTGGGCGGGGCGGGGAACTGGGAGGAGACGAGGAGCCGGGGAGGAAGCGCCGGGAGCGGGGTGCGGAAGAGGGAGGGAGCCCGGGAGAGCGGGCGGTGGTGGGCGGCAGTGAGGGAGGTCCCTGCGAGCTGCGGTCCGGGGGAGGTCCGGGGCGGGGAGGTGCGGGGCGGGGAGGTGCGGGGCGGGAGGTCCGGGGGAGGTGCGGGGCTGAGCGCGGAGCCCGGCACCGGGACGTCAGGCTGAGGCGGAGCCGACCGGGCAGGGTTGGGAGGCGGCACTGGGAAAAGTCCCGCCCAGCCTTGGAGAGAGGAGGGCGCAGAGCAGACGGGGGTAAAGTCTGCCCGAGGTCGCGCCGAGTGCAGCCCGAGGGACGCCTCTGGTGGCCCCTCTCCCCCAAGCCCAGCTGCTGCGGATCCGGGGCGCAGTCTCCGGGAGGGGCCTGGGAGGTGGGTACCTTGGGAGATGTCTGCCGGGTCTCAATAGCCCGCAGGTCCTTGTCCAGCTCCGCGCTCAGCTTGGCCAGCTCTCTCTCCAGCAGGACCTGCGGCGGGTGATCGGGAGACTTGGGCGGTGGGAACGCGGGGTTGGGGGAGGGAAAGCAGTGCACGGTGTGTGTGTGGGGGGGGGGGGGAGAGGGCGGGGGGGGGGCGCTGGCCGAAGGGCGCAGAGCGCAGAGCGCAGGGCGCCGGGCCAGGACAGGCTCACCCATCCGGTACTCCCAAGATAGTCCTTGGGACTTCCGGCTTGTGCCATTTTTTGTGGTCACTTATCTAATCAGGAGCCTGCAGGGATCCCCATTTTCTCTCCCATCAAGTCGTCGTGGCCTTCCGCAGCCTGGCTTCCCGGTACCCACCTGCTTCCCCTCCACGCCCATCCCGCCGGCCAGACTTGGCTGCCGCGCCTCCCCATCCTGAGCGCCCTCTGCCTAGCACAACCCTCCCAACTCCTCAGAGCTCAGCTCCACCTCTGAGAATACTTCCTGAAAATTCCAGTCCGCACTGACCACTCTTCTCTGCTCCCGCTTTGGTCAACACACATTTATTCCATGCATGTTTGAGTGCCTACTGAATGCCATCACTGTGGTGGGTGCTGGGGATACAAAGATAAACTGTGCCGGACTGGGGAGGATGGGAGCTTTGGGATCTGTGTCCTTTGCCTATGGTCACTGGGGCCAACAGCACCCAGAGATTCTCCTTGGTCCCCCAACATTGCTGTCTCCCCTTCCCCCACCTTCCCTGCAGCACTCACCTCAATGGGTTGGGAGGGCTTCTCAGCAGGGTCATCCACCAGAGGTTTCTTGGGCTGAAGATGGGAAGGGTGGGTCAGAGGGGGCGAACTCGTTTGCCAAAATGCACTGGCTGAGGACCAGGCCCACACTCACCTTCTGTCCAGTCTCTAGTTCTTGCAGAAACTGGTTCCAAGATTCTTCTGTCCAGACATTGTCTGCTTTCTCTCTGCGTCTGGGCACCTGCATGGAGGTGGGTAGGCATCAGCTTGATAGAGGGGCACTAGGACCCTGGGCAGGCTTTCAGGCCACTGCCCCAGCCCTATGACCACCAGTCCCCTACTTGGATTTGGCCAGCTGCACAGGTCCCACCCAAAAGGGCATTATCTGTGCTCTTTTCACAGAGGGACCTGGCGGAGAAGGCGCTGGGGACCCTGTGGGGAGGGTGCTGGAGGGCTACCTGATTCGGGGTCCTGGGCAGGGAGGAGAATGCTCCAGGGTTACAGTTGAAGGTGCTTCTAGGATACTCTTCAGAGGGGTCCCAGCTTCTTCTAGAGAAAGGGAAGGGCATTTCTTCAGCTTCCTTTTAGGGAAACTGAGACACAAGTGAGAACACAGCCCTGGTAGAGGGAGCTGCAGCCCCGTCCTCTCCTGCTCCAGGCCCCGGAGCAGCGTTAACGTGTGGAAAGTTATGAGCTCTGAGTTCAAATCTCGGCTCCACCACTTGGCTGTGCTACCTTTTGGCAATTTACTGAACTGCCAGAGCCTCAGGCACCTGTTCAGTGCCTGTAACGTCAGAATGATTCCTGCCCACGCAAGGGTGTGGTGAAGCTTATGTGAGGGGACATATGCCCTGAGGCGCCCAGGAAAGGCCTGGTACATGCACCTGCTCCATGAGTGGCCAGTCCCTTTCCTGCTGGCCTTGGTGACTAGCCTGCAATTGCGTTCAGGCTGCGCCGTGACTGTGGCGATGTATGTCGGTGCTTATTCGGCGAAGCTGGTCTTTTTGGTTGCACCTGTGCCCAAGGGTGTGGGACTATACACTAGTCCGAGGAAAGCCCCGGGCAGGAAAAGAGCCTGCAGCCCTGGCCCTGGGGCCCTGGCATGTGATTTCAGAGCCCTGGGCCTCACTGCTCTGAGGGCGCTGAATTCATGACTTCATCTGGGCGGCCCCTCCAGCCACACTCCAGGCACTGCACTGCCACACTGGCCCTCGTCCCCTCTAGGAATTCCTTCTTGGCTGGCTTAAAGGTTCCAGCCTCTGTTGAATTTGGATGTCTTCACTAAATGGAATGACTGTACCAAGCTTATCAAATGATGGAATGTCTGACCCCAGGGTCAGGATTTGTTGGCTGTAATCATTGACTCTGTTTTCTATTCTCAAAATAATATTGGTGGTAATGAGAATGGAATATGTTGTTCCCAATTTAAGGAAGCTCTTGTCATGATGAAGTCTATATTAGTAATGTTTGTGGAGACTTTCGATGAGCCTTAATCCTCGTGACCACTCAATGATCCCCACGTAACAGGTGGGGTTACTGAGGCTTGGGCTGGTTAAGTTGCTCAAGGCACACCAGCAGGAATCCAGAACCCTGAGTACAGTTCTTGAGCTGGTAGCCTCTCTCTTATTGATGATGCCGAGAGCCAGAGGCCCCTAATGGCTATGCTAATGAGGTGAATCTCGCCCAGAAGAGAATAAGAAGCTCGTGGATTTCACTGAGGGCAAAGCTCCTCATTCCCAAGGTGGGGTCGAACCCCTCCAGGTCCAGGCAGCCGGGCCTGGGCCTGTGTGGTCTGCACAGAGAAAAGCAGCTGCATCCTTCACCTCCCTGGAGGGGCTCCTCTCTCCGCGGCACCTGGGAGGAAACGTGGATCCTCCGGCCCTTGTTTTCTCCCAGGCATCGGAGCGGACGGCCACAGATCCACACCTACTCGTGGGACACCCGGCTCTCCACCCCATAGTACCTGTGGATCTTTGGGGTGATGACTCCTGCAATGCATCACGGGGGTCCTGACCAGGGATGGGTGCCAAGTCCACCCCTGCCTGCCACTCCCCTTGGGCCCTGGCGGGGAAGGGAGTGCCTGGAGTAGTGGGGGTCCTGGAAGGGGCTGAACTGTGAGGGGAGCCAGGTCCCCTGCTTGCCTACTTTGAGGCTGTGCCAGCTGCTGCCACCAGGGGCTGCCAGTCCCCACAGGGAAGCCAGGGCCCCTCTGCAGCTCCCAGGCCCCTCCCCCATGGCGGCTTACCCGCTCAGAGAGGAGGCCTGGCCTGGCCGGGATGCAGGTCTTTGCTGGGGCCCTGGACACCTTGAGTCTGCAGAGGTGGCACAGGAGGAAGCCACTGCAGGTGGGAGGAGACAGGTAGGGTGGGGGAGGTGAGAGCAGGGGTTGAGGTCACCTGGTTGACCTTTGGAGGTTTTGACACCCATACCCACCCATACCCACAGTCCTGGGTAGCTCCTGGGAAAAGGGGTGGTGTTCCGGACCCCTGAATGTGCGCTTTGCACTAAGAGCTTTGCTCTCTTTAAGAAATGTTCAAAATAGCTCTGGGGTAGGTAGTGTCCCCATTTTAGGGATCAGGAAAGAGAGGCCCAGAGAAGTCACCGCCAGGGCTGGGCATTCACTGGACAGGGAAGCTGAGGTTCTTGAATGCCGCCTGCCAGGGGTTGGGAGCTTACCGGAAATGGGCATACAAACTTCTCAAGCTGAACTAAGCCAACTGGGAAGCCCCAGAGCCAGGTGTGGCTGCAGGGAGGGTCAAATTCAAGGCCAAGCTGGGCGGGCCACCCCCTCACCTTTGGGTGCTTCCTCGAAGGTCCAGTCCAGATGCAGGTCTGCGGGAGCAGAAAGGACCGGGTCAGGGATGGGACAGCAAGCGAGGTCGGAGTGCCCTGTGAGGCTGCCTCAGCTGCTCCTAGCTTCCCTCCTGCCTAGAGCAGGGGCCGAGGGACTGAGTCAGGGCCTGAAGAATGTCCCGAGGGAGGGAAGGAATTAGGAGGGCAGATCTGGGGAGGGCTTGAAATGCCTCTGGCAGACTTAAGGCCTGAGCCAGCCAACCGGGGCAGGGGACTTGCCCAAATTCCTACTCCTCCCTCCCTGGTTCCCATACAGATCCTCTCCCTGACCTTCACAGACCTGCCCTCACCCCTTCGGGTAGGGGAAGGCCACTTCCTCTTCTCCCTCTTGCCCCTTCTGCACCCCCTCCTAAATGCATGTTCTTCCCCCTTTGCCCAGACCCACTCCTCACGGTGCTCATGACTTTCCGGGGCCTCCTAGGAGAAGCAACTGATCAGCCAACCCACTCGATCTCCTAGGCAAGCAGACGTGCCCCAACAGCTCCTCAAACGCCAACCAAAATACCCCGCTCTGACCCCAGGCCTTCTTCCCACTCTGGAGCTTTCTGCTGTCCTTTGCAGCAGCGGCTGGCTGGCCCTCACTCACGGCCTCCAATCCCCTTCTTGTGGAGCAGGCTCAGCCCCACCACTCTTGCCCCGCCTGCTCTTCTCAAGGACCCCGTGACTTCCAACGGCACGGCACGCGCCCATCAGCAGCAGTTGTCACAGTGGGTCCCTCCCTCCGGCTGCAATGTTTCTTCCGCTTGGCTCCAGGGAGACCACTCTGGTTCTCCGCCGCCTCCGGCTGCCCCTTCTCGGTCTGCGTGGCCGCGTCCTGCTCACCTCCGGAGCCACTCGGTGCCCAAGACTCAGTCCTGGGCCTTCTGTCTCTCCCTCTCCCCAGGCCATCTTATCTAATCTTCTGGTGAAAAAAATAACAGCTATTCCAGGGATTTACAACCTTGGCTGCACATTAGAATACTTGGGCGGATTTGCATCAAAATCTCTCTGAATGAGTCCCAGGTATCCCCGCCTGCAGCCCAGGCGTGGCCCTTGAACAACTGACTCGTGTCTTAACGGCCTCCTCAACATCTCCACGTGGATGCCCCACATCTAAAACGGCACCTCTTACACCCACACCCCCTGCAGTCCTCCCTGCATGTGTAAGTGGCAGCTCCATCCTTCCACCTGCGCAGGTTAGTCAGCTGTGACTCCTCTCTTGCAAATCCATCAGCAAATTCCCGGGACTCCGTCTCCGAATCCCACCAGGCCTGCTGCTGTGGCCCTGGTCTGAGGCACCGCGGCCTCTGGCCTGGGGTAAAGCCAGGCCTCCTAACTGGTCCCCTGCGGCCACCCTGCCCTGTCTTTCCCACCTGGCAGCCTGCATGAGCCTTTCCAGATATCGCTTGTCAGAGCATGTCACTCCTCTGCTCAGAACCGCTCAGCTCTTGCAGAATAAAAGCCAAAGCCCTTATAATGGCCCCAAAGGCCCACCGGGACCCAATCCCATCTCCCACCATTGACCCCTCGCTCCATTCTGGCCTCTCCTTGATACTCCAGAACATACCAGACTTGCTTCTGCCCCTGGGTCTCTGGGGTCCCCTTGGTGCAGCACCCCTCCCCTGCCCTGCAGGGCTAACTCCTTCACCCCCTGAGCTCTCTGCTCCGATGCCACTTAGCAGGGGCCTTTCCTGCACTGGGTAAGCCCCAGCCTTTGCTCCCTAGTGCTGACCGCCAGCTGCTGTATTGCATATTTATTATCTGCTTATTCTGTCTCCCTCTTTCTTAAGCTTCACTGGGGCAGGGACCTTCTTTTTTGTCCCCTGTTTTATCCTCAGCACCTGGAATAGTGCTTGGCACACAGTAAGTGCTCAATACATGGTCACGGGACTAACTGAATGAATGAGTGACCTCCTGGATGCCCAATACCCTCAAAGGATACTGGGGACAGTGCCTGGTCACTGTTCCCTCCCTCCGCCCCCAAGAACAGGGAGGAGATTGGAGGATTCTTCCTTTGCCTGTTTTGGGAACCACTCAGCACAGAGCCTGGGGTGGGTGCAGAAGAGCTCCCCGAGCAGGCACGTTCCCTTTTCTGCCCCTCCCTCCCGAAGCCCCTGGAGCTGGAGCCCACTGGTGTCTCACCTGGCATTTTCCGGTGAATCTGATGGAACATTCTCCGGTACCAGTCTCTAGGGCTGTCAACACTCTGGGATCGGAAAAGGCAATGTCAGGCCGCCCTCCTAATACCAAGCCACAGACGTTTTTCCTCACTGGGCCCTTTTCCTGTGAGCCCCAGTGGGGAGGGGGGTGTCTTTATTGGCAATGACCTCATGTAGGGTATTATATAGGAACTAGAGGCCCGATGCATGAAAATTCGTGCAAGAGTAGGCCTTCCTTCCCCTGGCTGCCGGCACCTGCTTCCTTCTGGCACCTGGGACCCTGGCTGGCTTCCCTCTGGCCCCGGCTTCATCAGGAAGGACGTCCGGAATGATGCCCAGAAGACGTCCAGTCTAATTAGCATATTCCCCTTTTATTATTATAGATAAGATATGGAAAGGATCTCCATCAGTGATGACCCCGATGCTGTGAGATTTGGGGTGGTTCACATTTTTTCACTTTTCTATATTTCTGATGTTTCTACAAAGAACATGTGCTTCTATGTGATGAAACATTAATGCAGTAATATAGGTAGAAATGTGATTTCACATCCCCTGCCGCACCTGAGACTCCAGATAGCCCTGGAAGGCAGAAAGGTATGTTACTGACCTCAGGTTCAGATGGGGAGATGGTGAACTGAACTAAAGGCAGGTGGCTGGCTGAGACAGGCATGGGCCGGGTGCGGGGGGCAGAGCCGCTGGGAGTCTGGAGCCCGGCTCCATCCACGCTCACCACTCAGGACTCTGTGCTCACTCATTCAGCCAGTCAGCCACTCAGCGACCATGTCATGAGCGCTGTGCCAGGCCTGGGACTAGAATCTAAGAGGGGCGCCTGCCAGCAGTGGCCCTCCAGTGTTGAGAGCCAGGGGGCATTCTCTTACCCCACAGACCACTGTGCAACTCAGACACATGACGGCCTGGGATTTTGTGGGGCTCACGACCCCTGAAACCCACCCTGATTGAACCCCTGCTTTAGTCTGAAATGTTTGGGGTACAGCCTTGGTTGCCCCAACTTTAATTCACAGACGTGCTCAGCGTGGGTCCCCAGCTCTAGACTCACAGATCGGGGGGCAATGGGCATGCCGCTCTCGTCCACGGGCCCGATTCCCTCGTACTTGACCCAGCGCTTATCCCGCCGCTTGCTGTCCTTGGTCCATGTGGCTGACCAGTTCTGGGGGTGCTGGGAGGCGGGGGTCTTCTGGGTCCCCGCGGGCCGGCTCCCAGGGCCTGGCCAGGTCTGATACCAAGCAGGGTCTGCAGGGTGTGCATGAGAGCATTAGCAACGGGGGGGGGGGGGGGCGGGGGGGGCCCGCCTGACCCTGTCCGTCCCGTGGTTCTTCGGAATACTGATCCCCGTGGGTTTAAACATTTCAACATCTTGCCTGTGGGAGTTGGGGAGGCAGATGCTATCATCTCAGCAGGACCACGGGCCTCTGTTTGTTTATGTTTTAGTTAAAGTGAATAAAAACGGATTTTGTCTTGAGACACCTGTGCCCACCCGGCTCTGCTTTCCTGGGGCTGTGCTAAGAGCTTCCGGAATGAGGGCTGAGAATCATTACTTGCAGAGAATGCTGGGCCGTCCCAGCGGGGAGGCAGCAGGGGGCAGAAAAGGTGCTGGGCTTGGAGGGGACAGATCTGACTTCAGACTCCAGATCTGCCCCCTACTGGCTGGGAGATCTCGGGCACAACCATCAGCCTCCCCGTGCCTCAGTTTTCACTTCATGGGTCATCATGGCAAGGATTCAGGGGGACCTAGAGGGTGTGACCGTGCCTGGCACGCAGTAGGGAGGCTCTCGATAAGGGACAGAAGCTATTCGCCAGACGTGGCTGTCATGGCCTCAACTTCCGCGGACCCTTCAGCCCCGGGGCAGCAGCCTAAGGGGCTCAGCCTCCGAGCCGGAACCCCTCTGAGACTCAGCTCCTCACTGGGAAGGGGTCCATACTTTGCCAGGGGTTGGAGAAGATGAGGCTTGTGAGGCTCAGCACGGTCAAGTGCTCAGCAATTATTTGTCAAAGGAATTAAACTCCTTGACAGAGTGCCTGCCCCACGGGAATGTGCAACCAAGGTGCCAGCTCCTCAGAGGGCCCCAGGGTGGGCCCCGCACGGAGGACGTCCCAGGGTCTCTCGGACCCTGTGGCCCAGGCTGCGGGGACGCGTAGGAGCCGAGGACCTGACAGGCTCTCGGTGCTGCCTGCCCACCTGTGGTGGGGAGCAGCCTCAGGCCCTCGTGGGGTTCAGCCCCTGCACCCTTCTACAGCCCACATGTGCTCACATTCCTCGCCCCTTCCATCCCCAGTGTGAGCCACTGACTGGCTGCTGGAGGTCCCCCAGCCCCAGGGCAGTGTCCCCTGCACACTTCCTTCCCTGGCACTGCGGGGAGGAAGGGGAAGGATGTGTCAGCCTGCTCTCCCACAGCTTTCACTCTCAAGGGCCAGCATGCTCACCCCGGGAGCGGCCCGTTAGAGGAGCTCAGAGGCCCTGCCCCCCACTGGGCTCCTGGACCGGGTTTTGCTGAGCAGACCCACCTGGGTGCCGGGAGGCCTCTCTCCGGGTTGGGAAGTACCCATTGCACACAGTCCTGGGCGCAGGATCATGGAACTGGAAATTAAGGGTGTTGGAGCCACCATTCCGGATCACAGGCACCTGTGGGGAGGGGCCAGGAGCGGCATGGAAGGGTGGGAGGGATGGCTGCCAGGGCACAGCCGTACCCCGTGGCGAGGGCTCCAGGGCCAGCTTGACCCTTTTGCGGGAAATCAGGGAGGCTCCCTAGAGCTCTCTTCTGACCCCCTTCCCAGCTTCCAGTCCTTTAATCCTCCTGCGCCCCACCTGTCCTGCCAGGTCCCCACCAACTACGGGCCCACAGTAACCCTGTCCCTCGCTGTCTCACTCACCCGAGTCCCCCTGGAGAAGGGCCCTACATGGGCCCGGAGGTGGCCAGGGATGAAGTCGTCCAGGCTGAGCCCCGCGGGGTGGCTGCAGGGTGGGGCCTGCATACTTGGGTCAAGGTCAGAGGGCTGTGGGTGTGCCAGCAGCTCCTCCGCGCGGCCTCTGTGGGGAAGGAGGAGGAAGGGGAAGCCCTGCTGGACCAGCTGCCGTGCCCTCTGGGCTCGACCTCGGGGTGGGGTAGGAGGGGGCGGCTGGGGAGGGCGTCAGGGCAGCTGGGTGGGAGCTCCAGGACCCAGGAAACAGGCCACTCTGGGCACCCGCCTGCAGGCTGCCAGTGCCGGCTCCCAGAGGCACAATGGGCCGCTTGTTAGGCTGGGCAGGAGCTCTGGGTGGCAGTGGGGGAGGGGAGGCCGGGCGAGGAGGAGGGGAGGCTGGCCAGGAGCGGGCCTGCGGGACAAAGCCTCTGGCCGGCCTGCTGGCCAGCCCCTCTGGGGCTCTCACTACACAGGCGGCGCATTCCCCCAGAGGGAGGCAGGGGGAGGCAGAGGGAACGGGGGCAGCTGGCGGAGGAGGCCTGGCACGCAGGACTTTCAGTTCCCTCTGCCTGCCCTGGGCCCTGTGTGCGCATCTGCTCACCAGCAGGCTCAGGGCTTCCTGGGGCTGGGCGAGGCCTTGGGCCACAGCAAGGCCACCCGCCTACTGCCCAGCAGGGCCAAGGGGGAGCGCGTGGGGGCATTTCCAGGCAACAGGAACCACTCCCCGGCTCACACACACACACACACACCACCACCACCACCACCACCACCACCACCACCACCACCACTTTCTCCTACACCTCAGGCTGTTTTTCAACAGAGGGTCTTCTTGGGAGCAACATGCTTGACTGGCCAGCCGGGTTCTTTTAACCCCTCCCCCCCTCCCCCGCTGCAAATGTTCGCTCAGAGGAAGGGGCTTCAGGCATCCAGGAGAGGGAGGGGGCGGGGCTGTCCAACAGGGCTCTCCTACCTGGAGAGCGGGGTGCAGAGCAGGTAGGACTGGGCCAGAAGCTGAACCAACCATCACCACCTTCTAGGGCTGGACCCACTCTGGTGTTTTTGTTCATTTAGGCTTGTGTGTGCCTGAGGGGTCTGCTGGGAGGGCCTTGTGAGGTGCTGGGTGCATGTGGTGGAAGGTAAGTGCAGTGCTGTGCATGTGACTTGTGGGGGTACCACCGGGTGTGGGGCATGTGAGCAGCAGGGGGTTGTGAGTACAGAGGGTGTCAGTTGCAGGCGGGAGTGTGCAGTTCGAGGTGCGGGTCCTATGAGCAGCACAGGAGTTACGGGGAACAGGGGATGCAGGTACAAGAGGGGCTATGCTTGCTCCTGCACCCAGTCCCTGCTCAGGCCAGTGGGGGCTGGAGGGTACAAACGAGGCTGGGGCAACTCCCTGTCTCTGGTCTGAGTGCGGACTTCTTCTGACCCTTGAAAGACCTATTGGGGGCATAGCTTGCCTGTGCCCATCCCTGCCCGTGGGCAGAAGTGGAGAGCTGAGGCCAGAGGGGCAGCTCACCAGCTGGATCCAATTAGGACGCCTACCAAAAATAAAACATGCAGACACACCCTGTTCCTGCAGCTCTCCCGCCCCTCATGGGGGACATCGAGGCAGAGAGAGCGGAGATGGGATCCCGGGCAGGCTGGTTCCTAGCAGCACCCCCTCCCAGCCCAGCTGACTGCTTGTGGCCAAGTTGCGAGATCAGCATCAGCCGTCCCTACTGTCAGCTGACCCTGCCTCCTTCCCACCCTGCTCCCTCCCCAGCCTCCATCTGTCCCACCCTGCTGTGCCCCCTGACGGAGGGAGGTCCCCCACAGCATTTTCTGGGCTTGCTGATCCTTGGGGGGGGGGGGGGGTAAGAGGGGGAAGTCTACCTCTCCCTGCGGCGCAGCTCCAGGGACATGCAGGGGAGGGTGTGGAAGGGCGGGCTGAGTTTTTGCTTGGCAGCCTGGTCAAGGGACATTAAGGGGGGCTTCTCATAGGGACAGGGAGGCATGGGGGAAACTGGTTTCACATCCAGCAGAGGACAGAGGGTGCCAGGGAACCTCGCGGTCCCCCCAGAATTCAGCCAGCCCTCCACCTCCGCAGCCAGCTCCAAAGGGCTGGGGGAGGAGAAGGGGCTGTGCTGTGGTCGGGGGCTGTGCCCCCCGGAGACGGTGCCCCGGCCTGGAGCTCTGTCCTAGGCACCTCGCGGGTTTCTAGCTACGAGCCCACGTGGACAGGACAGGTGTTCTCCAATCTCGCTTTCTGCGGATCGAGGGGAATACTTCTCCCCTCTTTCCATCCCAGAGTTTGGGGCAAGGTCCCCAGGGGAAGGGCTCCGTGCCTGCTCTGCTCTTAGGGCTGGGCTCCGGGCCGCCGACTGCGCCCTGCCCCCCCCCCCCCTCCCCACACCTACCTTCCCCAGCGAGCAGGTGGCAGGTGGCGGGGACTGAGGACGCCGGGGAGGACGGGGCATCGCAGCTGGACTCCAGCCTGGCGCGGCCGCGGCGGGCCCTCGGGGAGGGCGGGCGGGGAGCGGCCCGGGCTGTGCGGTCCACCCTCGTGACCGCGTCAGGACGGGCTCGCGCGGCTGGGCGCCCGAGGAGGAAGCGGGATGGACGGGGCCGAGCGCGTGCCGGGAGGAAGGCCGGGAGCGGCGCGGGCGGGCGGGCGGGCGGCGATCTGCCTTCCTCCAGTTTGGACTGTGAGCCGCACGGGGGCGGCCGGGGGACCCGCGGGGCCGGGGCCGGGGCGGGGGCGGGGGTCCGGGCTTGCAAGTGGCCTCCGTCGGGTCGCGCCGCGGAGACGCTCTGGCCCTGGCGGGGCGGGGCGGGCTGGCCGCGTGGAGGCGCCGGGAGGGGCCGCCAGGGTCCCCGGGGAGCCCGCTCTGGTTTCCCAGCTGCCTCCCGGCCCCCACCGCAAGCTGGCGTCGGGGCGGGCGCGGGGGGGTGGGGTGGGGGCGAGCGCCACTCAGAGTTTCCAGCGACGTGTCCAGCGGGTGGGAAGGGAGCCGCTGCTCGGCGGAGCCAGGACGGAGGAAGGGCGCGAGCGATTAGAGAGGCGGGTGCGGCCCGCGCTGATACGGCGCCGGCGGCCCGGGGACGGGACCGCGCTGCAGCCGGGCGGGGGCCGAGATAGGGCGGCCCGCAGGCCCAGGGGCCTCGCGGACCAAGGCAGAGGTGTGGGGCCGTGTCGGCATGCGTCTGGGCGTGTGCACACACACACACACACACACACGCACACACACGCGCGTGCGCTGCCAAGCGGGCGATGCTCACACGTGCAAGCCCCGCGGAGCGTAGCCCAGGAGGAAACCCGCCCCCGGGAGCGCACCCCGCCCCCCGCAGCCACGCCCCTGAAGAGGATGAGGGCGGCTCCCTGTGGCCAGGACAGGGTGACCAGGTCTCCGTGTTCCCACACACCGCGTTTGTTTTGATCTCGCTGCTTTTCCGCTGTTCCCGCTGCTCTGACACCGGTCCCAGGAGCCCGCACCCATTGGCTCCCGCCAACTTCCCTGACCACCCCCTCCCCCCTCCCCCCTCTCCCCCAGGCCTGTGTGTGTGCGCGGGGCCTGTGACAGAAAGTGAGGGTACTCCATGCGTGTTCACAGCGAACAGGAAAGTCCCTGGCTTGGCTCAGGGACCCCAAGCCCCAAACCGAATAGCAAAGAGGTATTGGGCTATTTCAGATCTATTTTGAGAGTGATCAATTATAAGTTAGGAAAACATTCAATGCATTCCTACTAGGGGTAAGATTGGTGTCCTGAGGCCGCCATGCACTAGAGCAGCGATTTTCAACCGGTGCGCCGCAAGAATTTTTAAAACATGCAACACCTGTTTAGTCAGGAGCACTGACCTCTTTTCCCTTAGACTGTCAAACTTAAAAAATGACAATAGCCCTCTGGTGTGACTGCCCAGTCTTGAACCATAAATATATAGGTCATATAATAGACTTGCATCTTATTGGTCACGTCGCATAATAAGGTTGCATCTGATTGGTTAATTCTTGGTACCAGAAATCCTTATGTACAAGTATGGGCACCTGACTTTTTAAAAAATCACTTTGGAGCAAAATGGGTAGATAATTACTATTATTTTTTATTTTGAAATCAATCAAAACTATACCTATTCTTTATCTGATTGGCAAAAAATACGTGTTTTGATGTGCTGCATGAGGTGAAAATCGCTGCACTAGTGTTTTCCAAGCGCATCATTCAACTCAAAAGTTGAGAAGGGAGGGAGTGGAGAAAAGACGAAACAATTTTTTTTTTAATGTCTACAATCATTGATGCCATTAAGTTGATCTTTTCTCATTCAGTTAACGGGCTCTCCTGGCTGTGGGGAACCAGCATGAACCAGTGTCACAGACCAACAGCGGAAGGAGGCCTGTTTCGGCTGAGGGGAGCGGCTGCTGGCCAGCTCCCAGTGTTCGGGGGCTGGGCTGGCACAGGGGGGGCCGATAGGTGCACACTTGGAGGCAGATGCAAGGTTTCCCAGGAAGAGCTTTTAAAGGATCACAGGGGTTCCCAGTCTGCAGGTGTGGGGTAGGTACCTTTGTCAAGGCACTTACTGCACTGGGCAGGGAGCTGAAGGAGATCCCCTCTTAGCCCCCCCCCCCCCCCAAGACTCAGTGGTTCTGGAAAGCTGGAAGGGTGGGGAAGGGACAGTAGCCCCACTCGGAGCAAACAGCTGCCGAAAGGAGGGCTGGCGGCCGTGCGTGCTCCCTCCTGTGAAGCTTGGACACCCCTGGTCACCATCCTCTCCCCTCCCCCAGGGACAAGAGCTGCGCCCATTTCCCTTGTCGCCAGTTTCGGTCCCCACCTGTCACGGTCCTCGCGGCTAAGAGGGGCCACATCTCTTTCATGTTCTTCCTTGTTCTCCAAAGATGGTGGCGCCGAAGATCTTCCAGCTCCGGGAATCCTGGTCATGCCCCCCTCTCACCAGCAGCGAGCTTCTCTTATCCTCTAGGGCTCTAACCTGGACTCCAAGATAAATATTTAATGTAGACGGTGCAACTGAGCTGACCAGGGTCCCCACTTCCTGCTTCTCACGAGGCTACCGGCGTCATCTCTATGGGGATGGGGAGCCAGCACCCGGCTTTGTAGGAAGCGGCCAGGCTGTGCTGGAGCCCCGAGCTGTTCTCCAGGGCCGTTTTGACCTCTGTCTCCTGTCGCCCAGGCTCTGCCCGGCTCACCCCTCTCTCAGCGCGGAGCCTGCTTTGCTCTGGCACCAATGGAAGTCACTCTCCGTCCCAGAGTCTTAGACTGTGTGCTTGGCCCAAGGAGGCACTCTGCAAGCCCCTCCACCCTGCTCCCTGATGCCCACCAGCCTCATAGAGGAGAGGGTGAGAGATCAGTGGGGACAGAAAGCATTAGGCACCATGACAGGCACTTGTTCCGCCCGTATTTAGAGACAAGAATCCTTCCTCTTTGAAAAGTGGGAGATGAAAGGGGAAAAGTAGCAAAGTCCAGAGATTCAGCCCAGAACCAGGTGTCTGATTTCTCGACTCCTCCCTCTCCAGCCTCAGTTCTACTTGCTGCTGCCCCAACCCGCAGACAGCTGGCACGGTGTAGTGTTAGTGAGCGGCTGGGGCTACAGGGCTGCCCTAGGTAACGCGGCTGTTGTCAACAACAGAGCAGACTCAGATTCCTTTCATCCTAGTGCGTTATCTCCGGACTCCCTTATCATCTCACAGGCCCGCCCTCCGGGTGACTCTTCCCCCCCCTCCCCTCCCTCACCCCCCCCTCTGGCACTACCTTTTGTCAGGGGGCCACTCTGCCTTCTCAGAGCCACCTGAGCCATAGTAAACACAGTTATGTAACTGCTCTGTTTTCCCAGCCATCTGATCCTGTCAGCAGTGTGCCCCACCCCCACCCTTTTGTTCTGAGGATTACCCCCAAGACGCCCAGTCAACAGAGGTCTGTCCATGTCCATCACCCTAAGGGCCAAGAGACTACCAATCGATGTGGCTCTCCCCAAGTGGGGCGGGGGAAGAGGGGGGCTGTACAGCTGTACAGGAATGCGGGTCACTGTGAAAACCAACCTCTGTCACCAGGAGGAAGGATGAATGGAAAGAGCACTGAAGTAGGGTTTTATTGTGAGTGAGCAGGGTGAGCAGAGAATTCAGTTTTATTTCTCAAGTGGGAAAAGGGAAGCAAGGGATCCCAGGAGACATAAACCTGAACTCTCATTTCTTGAGGAGTGTCCTTATCTAGCACAGGGAGCCTGGCGTTCCAATGTCACGCTCATATCTAGCCTGAGCGGGCACCCCGGCACTGTGCCCCAGCCCCCATATTAGACAACGGAGGGACATTGCTATTCCTTCTCTTCTCCTCCACAGGGCTGGACTCTGGCACACTCTTCAGTGCGGCTTTAAGCGGGTTTTTATTTGTGCTCTCGGAAACGTGCTCTCTGCCTGCCAGGAGAACCGAACCAGTGGACCAGAATGGATGAGCTAAGAAAGCACGGTTCCTTTCAAGGAGCTTGGACCTCTCTAGAGAGGAAGACCACATAGTGAGGAACTGAAACCAAGTCACTCAGACACGACAGTACAAATCCCGGCCATGTTTCATCCTCTGGGCTGCACCCCTTTCTCCTGGGTCCCCTCCTGATTCCAGCTCCTGCCAACACCAACTTCTCCTGATGGCCCTCGTCCAAGCCAAACCTTCCTGGGAACAGAAACCACTGAAGAGGAACACGCGAGACCCTGTGAGGCTTGAAAGACCCTCCTAAGCCGGCAACGGCATGACCTGGGCCATCTGGAATCCCAGGTTTGGGGTACAGTCCCTGGAAGGAAAGAGATCTCTTGAGTGAAAAAATACCCACTCCAGGTCAAGTGTGGGCAGTGTGGGCAGCCAGGGTGAGTGAGTATATGCCCAGGGGAATAGAGAATAAGGCTTCCAGGCCTGCCTCGCACAGACCTCCTTTCTATAGCACACATGATGTAACTGGGACCGATTCAGGCTTCTCGGCGGCAATCCCATCTCATCCCCAAGGCTGTGAAAGGACTCGGCCTTTTGTCCAAGTATCTAGTCTATCTCCAAGGAAGCCTCTGCACGGACATCCACCGCCGCTCACGCTCCCCTCCGTTCACAGATGAGCACACAGCACGAGGCCCAGACGGGGTGCCCGGGAGAACTGAGCTGGAGGAATGAACCTCTTTTAGTTCTCACGAAAGTAAGAGCAAGTGGCTGACAGCTCTTTAGAAAGCAGAGTTTAAAAGGCAAGGATAAATAAGCGATGACCTCAGAGGGAAACCCAGCCAAGTTGACTCAGCCACAAAGGGCACACAGACCAGGAGCTGGGAAACTAGGTCTGCATCAGCCGCCTCTCCCAGCGCGGGCTCACTCAGATAAGGAGGATGAGAGGGCTGCGTTGTCGGCCAGTGGACATCGTGAGGTAGTGCTCTGGCCTCCAAACAAAGAATCGCCTTGTCTTCCCGCGCCTCCTTGAGTTCTGTGATGAACCTTCTCCTCAACGGCAGCAACATTATAAAGACGGCCTCGTTTGCCATTAAGTTATTAATCGGCTGCCTCAACCTTAAAGACTTTTTCTAAAACCTGAGAGTCATGATGCAAAAACAAGGCCCTGCAATTACATAGAGCAGGCAAGAAAGGGGACTGAGTGTCCAGGGAGAGGTGAACGTGAACTTGCACGCTAGTTCCTCATTTCCAGGCTTAAAAAAAATTCTTTCTCACAACGCTGGAAATAAGGGTAAATATGGCCTCACTTGATGGAATGTTTAGCTGAGGTATAAGGACAGTGCTAAGCCAGGACGCTATTTATTGGGAAAGATCCCAAAATGCATACTTGGCTTCTCTGACATTAGAAATCTGGGCTCGTTTTCTGGCCTGTAAATTGGACGGTGGCCCCTGATGTCACTGTACTTACTTACAGCGAACTTGCCTCACTCAGGCCTGGCAGGCCCCGGGTTCAGACTTCCTACCTTCACTGCATAACCGATAGAATGCCCTCCTGGACACGCTGTCTACTCCAAGGGCCCTGGGCGCTTTTTCTATCCCTACCCCCGTTGCTCAGTGGAGGTTCCTTTTCCTTGGGAAGCTGCATATTCCTAATTGTCAGAGGAATCCGGAGGCTGGCCTGACACTGCCTTTCCTTAGCAGTCCGACTCACCTCCACATTCAACTCCTCTCTGGCTCCTGCAACTTCTCCTAAGATAGAATTCACCCATGTCTATTATTAGGGCCACATGCAGAGTTACTAAACCACCATAATAGTTACTTCTATCTTTTGCAAGGGTTTGGTTTTCTGGGACGTTTTTCTTCTGTGTCTTTAAGGAGCAGCCTGACCTGGAGAAGCCACACGCAGAGCTGGGACTTGAATGTGAGTTAGTAGCGGGCAGAGTGCCAGGAAGGAGGTTGGTCCTGAGCGGGAGAAGTAGAAACACCACTGCAGCCACCGAGCTGGTCTAACATGAACGGGTGCAAGAGGCAAAGGAAGCCGTCTTTCTTTGCGAGGGGATTCCTTTCCTCGAGAGCGGAATTGCTTGGCATCACCAGAGACCAGACCAGACATCCAAGTCAGGTTTTCTACTCTTGTGGAATTACCGAATGGTCAGAGCCAAATATAAGTGCCCCCACCAGGAAATAAAGACACAGGGAGCCAACAGAGCCATCATTTAATTTTAAGAGTGCTTTCTTTTTTTTTTTTAAAGATGACTTCCAATTTACAGTAAGAAAGTTTTAACAAATTTTCTTGTTCACAAAACAGTTAATAAATAATTTCTGCCAATAAACAACATTTCCACCATTTTCTTTAACATAACTGAAAAGCAAGTCATCGCTAAACAAGGAAATAACCCATCATCCAGAAAAGTCTTTTAAAGAAGCACACCACCAGTTAACCGCATACATCTGACCACCTCATTAGGAAGCAAAAACCTGATCTTTCCTTGGAAAATTCCTGCTGACATTTCTATTAGGAAAAACAGCTACTGGTCACAGTGCACCGAGAAAGGAAAAGTGAGGGCTCCTGGCGGCATCTTCCAAAAGACGCATCTTCATTGCCCCAAATCGAGATCTATGGTCGGCCTCCTCCCTATTACATGCACTGCACTTTAACATGGGGAAAAAAAGTCATTTGGAAACAGCTAGTCAAGGGAGTGAAGGGAGTCTGGGCACGAACTTACAGGAAGGCAGTGTGCATGGCCCTACTTCAGAGCTGCCGGGAGGGACGGTCGACGGCCATGTCCTCACTTCTTGATCTTAAGCCATCTAGACTTGTCATGAGGATGCAGAAGAGAAGATGCATAACCCTATCTCAGACAAAGGTGTTATTTAGCAAGGTTGCTGGGGCGTGAGGCCAAGGCCTCCTGGGAGGGAATATACTCTCCAGGATCATCTTCACCTTTGTGACTGCATAGATGAAGGCAGCAAACCCTGACCCCATTCACTTCGGCTGACCAGACAGAGGCAGGTCAGGCCCAGTCTCAGAGTAGTACAGGCTCCCTCTTTCACACTCTGTCAAAAGCACAAAGCCCTACTGTTCACACAGTTCTCTGCTCGACTCAAGATAAGAGTAACAACCTTGTTTTTTGACTACACGACGTTCTTCCTCTACACACATCTGCTCTTTCTATGGCTTTACTACAAGCACTTGACCACAGCAGTGCTGAGGGACTATGCAATACAGCCTTCGACCTGTCCTCTGAGGAATCCAGACCCTCCTCCAGCTAGTGTTGGGGCTCCCGAGGCTGCCCTTTACTCCCTCTTTTAGCAGATTGCAGAAAAGATGTGGACCAAGTGCTAGAACAGGGGGTAGCCATGGTTATAACCACAAATAATTTAGAAAACGGCAGCCTCACTCCCACAACTAGGGGATTCGTCCTCCCTCTGAAATATTTTCTGCCTGGGTAGGGAACACTGAATAATGCTTAGGAAAAAAGGTGGGTTCCATGGTTACTATAACAACTATAATAATATGGGGGATTCTAGAATATCCTCAACAAGTCTTTAAGGGTTTGGTAATAATTTTCAGCACCAACACGGAAGGGGAAATATCGGATAATTAACACATGGAAAAACTCTAAATCAGTCAATCGGGGGCAAGCTCTTCCTAAAAACCATTTTAATTGACGGGTTGCCCAGATTGATCAGGATGAACTTAATTCTCAAGACCTCGAGAATTCTATTTATAGAAAAGGCACAGTAAAAAAATTCTGGCTCTCTACAATGTTGGCATAAAACAGGAGGGCAGAGGAAACCACTCAGCCACTGTCACTCTGTGAGGGTGGGGACTCTCGGGATGTCAGAGCAGGAAGCCCCGCTGTACCTCGCACACGCGTGGTCTGTGATATTTTAAAAAAGTGTTTTTATTGATTTTTGGAGAGAGGAAAAGATAGAAATACCAACGATGAGACAAATATCGATTCCCTGCCTACCGCACATCTCCTACTGGGGATCGAGCCAGCAACCTGGGCATGTGCCCTGACCGGGATTAGAACTGGTAACCTCTT
This sequence comes from Cnephaeus nilssonii, assembly GCF_951640355.1. Lineage (NCBI taxonomy): Eukaryota > Metazoa > Chordata > Mammalia > Chiroptera > Vespertilionidae > Cnephaeus > Cnephaeus nilssonii. The sequence goes on from NC_137076.1 coordinate 14,914,868, forward strand.
GGTGCATGGGACAAGGCTCAATCCATAGGGCCACACTGGTTGGGCTATACAATTTTTCTTATAGAGAGCAGCTGCCTCAAACTTTGTGTTTTAAATTACTCAGAAGAGGATCTAAGGGACAACACCAAGGCTCAAAGGCCCCAAAGTTACTCAATTTAAAGAAATCTTACCCTTGTCATTAAATAATATCATTCTGTGACAGAATAATGAGGAATTTTCCTTTACTTATTTTTGAACTTATGTCCAAGTTATCAGGATAAGAAACTGTGTAGGAACAAAAAGGCAGTGAAAATATAGATAAAAGGACATGAAATATATTTATATTCCTGAGAGTCTGATGCTTCTGTCCTTAGGCAAGGAGCCACATCAAGCCCACCAGAGTCTGATGAGCTATTTTTACTTCACTGATTAATATCTAGTCACAAAAGGCCATGGAATCAGTAGTGTCTGTACCCATAACTAGTGTGACCTTGCCGTTTTAAAGAAAGCTGAGGCTGCTTTTGTTTTAACATTCTATTACACACACACACACACACAGCTTATACGTTTGTTTTTTGCTTCAAATATTCAGAACACAGAGATTTAAAAAGGATGTATGTTTTGAACTGATGTTAGATGAATAGTTTTTTTTTTAATCCTCACCCAAGGATATTTTCTCCATTAATTTTTAGAGAGTAGAAGGGAGGGAGAGGGAGAGAGAGAGGAGATAGAGAAACATCGATTGGTTGCCTCCCACATGCACTCGGGCTGGGGCTGGGGATCGAACCTGTAACACAAGGTACGTGACATGTCTTTGATTGGGAATCAAACCCATGACTCTTCAGTGCTTGGGCCAACTTTCTAACCACTGAACCACAGCAGCCAGGGTGAGTTTTTAAATATCTATTTAAAAAATAGTCATCTGATCAATTTAAAATTTCACATGATGTGGATGTAGACGAAATTGGGAAAACTGGCCCTTAAGAAGTGTCCTGTCTAAAATGGAATTTCACTAATGTTTACAAAGAAGCCCTCGTTTTTTCCCCGTAATAAAAGAAGTTGAAGAAAATAAGGTCCCTATGGACCTTAAAGTGAAGGAGAACAAGAATGAAGTATTTTTTAGGATCTTTAGAGCATGCAGGGTGGAGACTGAGTAGAAGAGGCTTTGAAAACAGCAATCCTCAGACCTCTGACTGCAGTTAGAATGTTGGTTGACATGTTGGAGATAGTGGTTGGTCCTAAGGCAAATTCAGGGCAGACAATCAGCCATCCTGGGAGTTGCTGTTTAGATTAAAACTAGCAGCCCTGCGCACGAATCCGTGTGCCAGTAGCTCTCTGCGGGGCCTGGCTGCTCCGCGCCCGCTGCCCAGAGGCTCTCTGCGGCCCAGAGGCTCTCTGCGGCCCAGAGGCCCATCGCAGCCGGGCACGGAACACTTGCCTTGTCGCCAGGGCGACGAAGCAAGCGTTCCACCAGGCTGCTCACGCTGCCCACTCTCAGCTGCCACTCCCCCGAGACTGGGGGACTCTGGCGGGGCTGAGAGGACTGGGCGCCGCCATCTTGTGGCTATGGGTGCCGCCATCTTCGTGACAGAATGATGGTTAATTTGCATATTACCCTTTTATTAGGATGTCTAAAAATATGCTAATACCCTCCAATGAAGTCTGGAATGAAGAACGAGTACTGTGATTACAATATATTCTTTTTTAAAAAAATTATTTATTGATTTGAGAAAGACAAAAACATCAAATTATTGTTCCACCCATTTATGCATTCATTGGTTGATTCTTGTATGTACCCTGACCAGGAATGGAACTGGTGACCTCTTGTTGCATGGGACAAGGCTCAATCCATAGAGCCACACTGGCCGGGCTATACCATTTTTCTGGGGATTGAATCCAGAACCCTGGCCTATTGGGACAATGCTTTAACCAATTGAGCACTCCCCACCCCCTTGCCCAGAGCTTCAATATATTCTTAAGGTTCATGTCTTCTAACCTGTCTTCAGTCAGAGGTGCCAGCCTATGTAGGTACACCGAGTGACAGTGTCACTTTAAGAAGCTATCTGTACCTTACAGACTTCCCACACAGCTTTTTAAATTATTGAATCACATACCCCAGCTTTCTACAGAATATCAGAAATACCTTTTCCTTTAGAATTCAACAGGATTTTCAAACCTAACTTCCTTCAAGAGCTGTTGTTGCTGTATTTTAAACTCCAATTTTCTTGAATGACGACTTCTCACCTCTCTGCTGTGGCAGATCCTTCAACAGCTCAAAGGGCACCTGTAAGTACATCCTTTGGCCATGCCTCTGTTAAGGAAACTTGCTTGATCGCACTGCTTCTTTTTGAGAAGATAATAAAGACAGTCCTAAATAATCATCCTTTTTACTAGCACAATATTATTTCTTGCTTATATGGATGTCTAATAACTATTCCACTACTTGCCTGTGATTGAAGCCCATAAGAGTGGTTTCTACCTGTGGGTTGTGTATGTAAAACCACCACCTCAGTGAGAAGGAGAAAGGGATAAGGGACCCCCATCTATCAAATGTGTCATGTGGATGCACTTCCACTTTAGGTGAGACTTCCACAACAGTGCTCTTTTCTGTACTGGAACTGAGAGAAGAAGAGTCTGAGGAGACCCAGGTGATGAATTCCATTGGTAAGGAAATGACAATCAGTAAAGACTTTTTCTCCTTTCTTGCACAGTTTTTACTGCAACCCAGTATGAGGTCTTTCATTTCCGCACCCCCCCCCACAATATTCTTATCTTTTCTTTTTAAATACATTTTTTTAATCCTCACTGGAGGACATGCCTTTCTTTTAATTGATTTCATAGAGAGAGGAAGAGGGAGAAAGAGAAACATCAATTGGTTCCCCTCCGGCCCCCCCTGGACAGAACCTGAAACCTAGGTGTGTCCTGACAGCAAACAACTTGTGACCTTTCAGTGTACGGGATGATGCTCCAACCAACTGAGCCACACCAGCTGGGGATCCTTCCTATCTGTTTAAGCAGACTAATTCATGCCATCAAATTACAATCCCTTCAATGTTCTGATCTTTGTCATAAACAGACTGGGAACTGTTAGCAAAAGATATAGAAAACAGAGATATTTCTAATGAAATTGTGGGGTTTTTTTGGATAAAGTTTCTGTTGTCCTTGAAGTTCCCAATATAAGGTATGACTGCCTGAGATATGTGCTCTTGTGCTGGACGCCTACAGCCCATACGACATTAAGGAATTCCATGAATATGCACTTTGGTGGAGTGTTGCCCAGATATGCACCCTTACTGCAAAGCTGGCCAATGGGTATTATGACATAGCACCTGTCACCAGGTAAAACCAAAAATGGGAGCCCAAGAACCCCCGAGGTTTTCTTCCCTAGTTGGTTGTGACTTGAAAAATCAAGGGAAGATTATTCAAACATTATATCTGAACACTTTTCTTTGTATTCCACAATATGCTGACAGACAGTTCAACCTGATGAGTGTTGAAAGATAAACATCCTGTAATTGATATAGAAGATATGAAATTCCTCACTCATCCAATGCCCTTTAGCAAGACTTCCGATTCATAAGGGATCATTCTACCCTAGTCTGTTTTCATTATCCCAGTTGATTAAAAAAATGCTGACACAGAAAAAAAGGACGATGGGAGAATAGATGCTATAATCGCTGATGCAATACACAGAAGGGCATAAGTGCTTATACTGAAGGTTGTACAGAGGATATTTATAAAATATTTAGACATGTAGCTTCCTTTGTAGACAGATTAAATCACCTGGGGTCCAAAAACGAAAGCCAAAGAATCTGGCAACATTTAAGAAACCTTCAGAGTTTTAAAGGAAGTTTAAACCAGCCATGCCCAGAGCTAGATGAACAAATTTTAAGTAATTCCAAGAAAACCCCTCATTACCTTTGATTCTGCCTTACCAGAACACAGTAAAAGGAATTGAGAGTCCAGAAGAAAGTGGGTTATGGAAAACATTCCCCTTGGCTCTTAAAATCACTAGGTTTGGGTTATTCACTTACAAATTCTACTATAATCAAGTTTTCCATAGAAGAGAAGTTTAAGCCACTGAAATCTAAGAGATCTTCTTCAGTGGTACCACGTAGAAAGGAAAAACCTTCTTGTGTTTGAAAAGTTACTCGTATCAATGAAAGACATTACATTCTAAAAACAAGAGGAAGTCTGGCTGGTTCAAGCCAGAAACCCAGGGTGGAGGTTTCCAAGGCCCTTTTATTAGGAGAAGGTGCCCCTTATAGTACAAAACCTCACACATGTATCAGTCAGTCAGATCATTTCCCAAAAATTAAGAAGAAAAGGGAAAACAAAACAGATGCACTGCTTATATTTATGTTAGACATAAATCAGAAGAATTTATAAAATGGTCACCTTTCTTACAGAATAAATGCAGAGTGTATATTATGAATGCACCTCCAGGTTTAAGTTAAGTTGCCTTGTTTTGTTTTCCAATAATAAATAAATAAATACAATTTGCTCTTAAGTTTTGGGTCCACCTTTGTCACAGCGGGACTCTGAGTCATTGCTGGCTTTTTTTCCCTTCTCGCTCCTGTGCGAAGCATTTGATTGCACGGGGGTTACCAACTTCCCGTGGCTATCTTTTCGGGGTGGCATCCGCTCATTAATTAGGTCCAGACCTCGGGCTTCTTCAAAACTCCGGATCCTGTGCTGACGCGAAAACCCTTTGATGGCTACAGAAAAACAGGAAAGGGAGGAGCTCAATTAGACAGCAAAGCGACAAGCTTCAAGTTTCTTAGCACACAGCAGCCTCCTCGAGAAAAACACAGAAGAGTGGCCAGGGAGCACATGGCTGGTGAGATAATAGGCAATATTTGATTTCAATTAGCTTTGACTTGAAGCTACCAATTCTTTTATTTTTTTAAATATATTTTAGTGATTTTTTTACAGAGTTTTAAAGGGAGAGGGATAGAGAGTTAGAAACATTGATGAGAGAGAGAAACATTGATCAGCTGCCTCCTGCACACTCCCCACTGGGTATGTGCCCACAACCAAGGTACATGCCCTTGATCGGAATCGAACCTGGGACCCTTGAATCCGCAGGCTGATGCTCTATCCACTGAGCCAAACCGGTTAGGGCAAAACTACCAATTCTTAAGGCCCCCAGGGCAGCTGAAACTGTGAAAGTAATTTTCATAGGAGCTCAACACAATTAGTCATAGCAGAAGTATACCTGACAAAAAGGAAACAAGTTCCTCCTTAGTCCCAGTACATTTGGGAAAGAGTTTCTTATGCACCAGAAACGTGCTCAATGGGAGAGAAAAAAAGGAAATGCTAGAATAATAGAGCAGGTTAAACAGAGTAGTTACTTTAGCACAAACATCACATTGACCACAGAAGAAAAGTGACAAAAGAACTAGTCTTTTTGTTTATAAGGACAGCTTTTTATCTTGCACAACCAGGAGCTGAACATAAGTAAAAAGCCATCTAAACAATAGCTTCTAGATATTTTCTTTGATTGAACTTTTGTACTGTCAAGGAAACCATTCCCATTTTGAATCACCTTACCTAATAAAACAAATTTATAAAACAATATGAATTACAATGGTTTTCATCCACAGATTTGCAGATTATTAGTTACCTCAAATTTGCTTTCATAGAAACAAAGATAATTTAGCTTGACTGCCTTAGGGCAACCTCAGAAATTAACCAAATTAACTTCCTATCTACTCTTGCCTCTGCTCTTGACATCATTGGATAAAGAGGGTGACCTGTTTGAATCTCTTATACTGTATATGGAAGAACTAGAGGATTAACCCACTTGATCCCTCTTGACCAGTTGCTTATGCTTCAGCCATTGTATTAAAACAGCCCAGAAAGGGCTTTAGCTGTGGAGAGGGTCATTTGTAATACTTTGTGAGCATGCCTAGAAATACCTATTCCTTTTCTCACGGTTACAGTTCTGGTGATGCAACAATAAATGTAGACAAAGCTTTTTAAAACCAATAGACAGACACATGATCACATCTATCACAGGAATATGGCCATACCTTCCTGGGCCTCTACCGCTTGTACTGTGGCTGTAAGAGGCAGGAGCAGTGGCATGCAAAAATGAAGACAGAAAACGAGTGAGTAAAACCAACAGCAATGCTGCCAACAGACATCATAGGGTCCCACCTTTTAGCCTATTCCCATCCATAATAAAAGTCAACTAGTTAGAGAAGCAAGAGGATTATTGTGAAAAACTAAATTGGGGGCAGGGGAAATGTGAGGTAAGAGGAGTTTCTAACATTTTAGGTAGCATGAGAACCTTTTAGCTAATGGCATCTACACCTAAGCCCACTGGGTCAGTCAAGCTGACTACCGAAACCAAGAGTTATGTTGCTTTCCTGATTTTATTTTATTTTTTCTGCTTTTTACTTTTTTATTTATTTATTTACTTTTTTGTTGCTAATCCTCACCCGAGGATACTTTGCCATTGACTTTTAGAAAGAGTGGAAGGGAGGGAGAGAGACAGAGAAACATCCATGTAAGAGACACATGGATTGGTTGTCTCCTGCACTTGCCCTGACCAGGACATGGAATTGAGCCTGCAACTGAGGTATGTGCCCCTGACTGGAATCGAACCCAGGACCCTTCAGTCCAAACTGGCTAGGGCGCTTTCCTGATTTTAAGTAGCCAGATGCTATTCACATAGAGTCAAATAATTTAACATTACAACCATTCTTGGGTTTGTAATAGCTCAGATGGTATTAAATGAGCTGCTGCTGGGTCCTATTTAAAAAAGTATTTAAAATTACTTCTTATTGTTCTCAAGCAACTTATGTGGAGTCCAACTGTCATTTTAAATTACTTAACAACAAAAAAGGCCTTTGAATAATATACTGGCATTTGGAAGGAGAGAAAAATGGATTATAAGTGAAGGGTTATTTCTTGTCCAGGTGTGGAGTATTAAGCTGGCAAAGGCATAAAACTATTCGATTCTGGATACAATTCATTTACCATCTGGGATTGGAGATACAACAGAGGCTGATATTTCCAACAATGTGACTTCCATTCACTGTGTGAGAGAGCAGCTCAATTACTAAGAAGGCCCTCTACTCCGAGAGAAAAGGAAACCATTAGTACCAATAGGTAAACTTCATTGCATCTTCTGTTAAGACAGTAAAAGCCCTAAAATATGAAAAGGTTATAGGTTGTAGTAGCAAGAACGATCCTATTAGGAGAACCCTGTTAGTTCCAACAATACCAACTTTTAAAAGAAGGCAGGGAAGAATAATGAACAGTAACAGCTTGCCCTGCTTTAGGCTTTATATATCCACAAGACAGGAGAAATGGGAGAATGGAAAGTTAACTTCCTAACGCAATGTGAAAATGGAAACTTGGAATCAACTTATCAAGTGCTTACATTTGTCAACCATATGTAGGCATGTGCTAAAGCAAAGTCACACCCTCTCTAATCTCCTCAAATAGAACAAATAAACTTTCTTAAGAAGATCATAGTGGCTTCAAACAGTATATCGAGCCCAAGTGTGAAGAAGAGAGGGAACAAAGCATTGCCTGAAATTGTATGAGTGTTGGCCTAATTAGAGTTTAAAAGCTATGTGGCAAAATATGTACTAGTATTACATTGTTTGGGGCCCTCCTAGAATTGCTTTTTGCATTGGGTATTAAGATATTGGCCTGGCCCTGACTGGTTTGGCTCAGTGGATAGAGCGTCGGACTTCGGACTGAAGGGTCCCAGGTTCGATTCCAGTCAAGGGCATGTACCTTGGTTGGGGGCACATCCCCAGTAGGAGGTGTGCAGGAGGCAGCTGATCAATGTTTCTCTCTCATCGATATTTCTAACTCTCTATCCCTCTCCCTTCCTCTCTGTAAAAAATCAATGAAATATATTTAAAAAAAAAAAAGATATCGGCCGGGCTGTAGCTGGTTTGGCTCAGTGGATAGAGCATTGGCCTGCAGACTAAAGGGTCCCAGGTTTGATTCTGGTCAAGGGCACATGCTCAGGTCTAGGGCTGGATCCCCAGTAGAGAGCGTGCAGGAGGCAACTGATCAATGATTTCTCTCATCAGTGATGTTTCTATCTCTCTCTCCCTCTCCCTTCCTCTCCGAAGTCAATAAAAATATTTTTAAAAAAACGTTATCAGCCTGTATTGAAGGGCATTTTAAGGAACAGTCATATAAAATTGAGAAACGGACCTTTTTTCTTCACTGAAATAGAATTTATCCTATATAATAAAACCCTAATATGCAAATCAACCGAAGGACAGAACTGGTCATTATGATGTGCACTGATCACCAGGGGGCAGACGTTCAACACAGGAGCTGCCCCCTGGTGGTCAGTGCACCAGAAGTCGGGCTCACAGCTGGCGAGCACAGGGGCGGTGGCGGGAGCCTCTCCCACCTCTGCAGCAGCTCTAAGGATGTCCGACTGCCGGGCCGCTCTCCTTGCAGAGAGCGGGCCTAAGCCATCAGTCGGACATCCCCCGAGGGCTCCCATACTGCCAGAGGGCGCAGGCCAGGCTGAGGGGACCCCCCCCCCCCCCCGCTCTGAGGGCACAAATTTCATGCATTGGGCCTCTAGTATACCATAAAATTTACTTGTTTAAAGTGTGCAGTTTAATGATTTTAATAGAGTTGTGCAATCATCATTATAACCTATGGTTAGAACATTTTCATCACCTTGAAAATAAGCCCATTTCCCTCTCTCATACCTGCCTCTTAATCCTAGATTTGCCTACTCTGGGTATTTCATATAAATGGAATCAAACAATATGTGATTTTGGTTACTGGTTTCTCCCACTTAGCACAGTGATTTTCTTTTATTTTTTATTAATCCTCACCCGAGGATATTTTTCCACTGATTTTTAGAGAGAGTGGAAGAGAGAAAGACAGAGAAATATTGATATAAGATAAACACATTAACTGGTTGCCTCCTGCACGTGCCCCAACCAGGGCCAGGGCTGGGGCAGAGCCTGCAACCAAGGTATGTGCCCTTGACCGGAATCGAACCCGGGACCCTTCAGTCTGCAGGCTGATGCTCTAGCCACTGAGCCAAACTGGCTAGGGCAACTTTCTGTTCTTTTAAAATAAATATTTATTTACTTATTATTTATTTGTTTATTATTTGTTGTTGTCGTTAATCATCACCTGAGGCTATTTTTCCATTGATTTTTTAGAGAGAGTGGAAAGGGACAGGAAAGACATAAAGAGAGAAACATTGATGTGACAGAGACACATCTACTGATTGCCTCCTGCATGTGCCCCAGGGGGTTGCGGGGATTGAACCTGCAAGCCCTTGACTGGGAATTGATGGGAGACCCTTCAGTCCATAGGTTGACACTCTAGCCACTGAGCCAAACCAGCTAGGGCAGCACAGCAATTTTCAATTTCTTTCATCTCATGGCACACATAAACTAGTTACTAAAATTCTGTGGCACACCAAAAATATATATTTTTTGCCGATCTAACAAAAAACATAGGTATAATTTTGATTCATTCACACTGGTCAGCTATTGTGTTGGCTATTGTCATTTTTTATTTGGCAAGCTAAGGGAAAAGAGGTCGGTGCTCTTAACTAAATAGTCAGGTATTGCATGTTTTAAAAATTTTTGTAGCATACCAGTTGAAAATTGCTACCTTAGCATAATGTTTTCAAAGCTTATTCATATTGAAGCATGTATCACGACTTCATTCCTTTTTATGACTGAACTAGTGGCCCAGTGCATGGATTTATGCACATTGAAAGGAAATTAATTAGAGGAAATATTTTAATATCTCTAATTGCCCTTTCTCTATAATAGAAGTGTGGGAGATCAAAATTAGTAAACTGTACATGAAAATAATGATTAAAAAACAATAACATGATATAACAATAAGACATGATATAAAAAGAACAAGAACATGATATAAAAACAATGACTGATAAATTGATTAAACTTATTCTAATACCGCCCTGTATATTGGTACGTGCGATTGGCGCCAGCGAGAGCTTTATATGTATCGCACACGTGCGAGTCAACGTTTATTTTTATTATTTTTTATTTTAAAGAGTATATTTTTATTGATTTCAAAGAGGAAGGAAGAGGGAGAGAGAGAATCATGGATCGGCTGCCTCCTGCAAGCCCCCTATTTGGGTTCGAGCCCACAACCAGGCATGTGCCCTTGACCTGAATCAAACCTGGAACCTTTCAGTTTGCAGGCCGATGCTCTATCCACTGAGCCAAACCAGCTAGGGCTATTTATTTTTTAAAAAATATATTTTAATTAATTTTTAGATGTTTTTATTGATTTTTTTTTTTTGAGAGAGAGAGGAATGGAGGGGGAAGAGATAGAAACATCAATGAGAGAGGAAACATTGATCAGCTGCCTCCTGCACACTCCCTACTTGGGATCAAGCCCACAACCCATGCAGGTGCCATGACAGGGAATCAAACTGGGAATCAAATCAGTGACCTCTTGGTGCCTGAGACAAAGCTTAATCCACTGAGGGTCAACGTTTATTTTTAAATTGCCAGTACGCATCAGATGTACCAGTTGGTTGTTTGGACCGTGGGACAGATGTACGGTCAGTCACTTAGCCTTTTATATATATAGATAGTATTCCATTGTATGGATATACCACATTTTGTTTATCCATTCATTAGTTGATGGACATTTGGGTTGTTTCCATTTATTGGCTATCACAATGAATGCTATAAACATTTATATACAATTTTTTGTTTGGATATTTCATTTCTCTGGGATATACAACTTTGGAGTGGAACCGTTGGGTCACATGGTAACTATATGTGTAATCATTTAAGGAACTGTCAGATTGGCTTTTAAAGGGCTGCACCATTTTAGATCCTCACAAGTAGTGTACGAGGGTCCTAATTTCTACACATTCTTACCAACACTTGTTATTACCTGTCTTTTTGGTTACAGCTATCCTAGTGGATGTAAAGTGATATCTCATTGTAGTTTTGATTTGTATTTCTTTAATGTCTAATGATGTTGAACATTTTTTCATGTGCTTATTGACTATTTCTTTGGAAAATGTCTATTAAATTTTTTTTACCAATTTTAAAATTTGAGTTATTTGGCCTTTCTTTTCAACCATTCTGTGTGTTGCCTTTTCACTTTCTTTCTTTTTTTAAAAATATATTTTTTTATTGATTTCAGATAGGAAGGGAGAGGGCGAGAGAGATAGAAACATCCATGATGAGAGAGAATCATGGATCGGCCGCCTCCTGCACGCCCCCCACCGGGGATCAAGCCCATAACCCAGGCATGTGCCCTTGACTGGAATCGAACCCAGGACCCCTCGGTCTGCAGGCTGACCCTCCATCCACTGAGCCAAACCGGCCAGGGCTTCACTTTCTTTCTTTCTTTTTTTAAATATATTTCTTTACTGATTTCAGAGAGGAAGGGAGAAGGCGAGAGAGAGAGAGAAACATCAATGATGAGAGAGAATCATTGATCGGCTGTCTCTGGCACACCCCCTACTGGGGATCGAGCCCACAACCCAGGCATGTGCCCTTGGCCAGAATCGAACCTGGGACCCTTTAGTCCTCAGGCTGACACTCTATCCACTGAGCCAAGCTGGCTAGGGAACACTTTCTTTCTTTTAAAAAATATATATTTATTGATTTCAGAGAGGAAGGGAGAGGGAGAGAGATAAAAACATCAATGATGAGTATCATTGATCAGCTACCTTCTGCATGCCCCCTCCTGGGGATTGAGCCCGCAATCAGGGCATGTGCCCTTGACTGGACTCGAACCTTGGACCCTTCAGTCCACAGGCTGATGCTCTATCCACTGATCCAAACCGGTTAAGACCCTTTTCACTTATTCATGGTTCCATCTGCAGCACAGAAGTTTTTAATTCTGATGTCGTCCACTTTATAACTGATCTGTTTTTTATCTTATTGTCTTTGTGAATCTTATTCATTTATTGGCTTTCCTCTTTATTTTGGCTACTAAAAAGCTTAGATCACATCTGTGGCTGTCTAGTGGCTTTTTGTTTGTTTTGTGCTTCAATTTCCAAGTATATTTATTTTATTTCACTTGCTGTATGTATACTGTAATTTACTCCAGTCCCTCTTGGAACAAGGTGGGGCCTAAATGAGTATATGCTATAAGGTCATATGGGCTATTGTTGATTGAAAGCTCTCCAAGTAAAGTTATATGAAAAATAAAAGGTCTTATTCAGCTAATGCTCCAGAGTTTGCCAATGAACCTGTGGAACTGAGACTTCCTCTAAGTGGCAGGTGACAAAGAAAAGAGAAAAACTTAAGTAGAAACAATTCAATACAACAAGGGAGGAGGACAAAAAGGCAATGAAACTCTAGTTTGATTTGTTAATGCTTCAACTCCATTTTTCATGACCAGAATTAGTCATCCAATAACATGATCTCATGTTTCTTCCCATTGCTTGACCAGATCTATGTTAATCTGCCAAACATGAATCTTTTCATTCCAGGGTTCCATAAAGCCCTCTCCTTAGAAGTCAATGCCCATATAATTTTTAGAAGGGACACTCTGGTTGGAGAGGTGACTGTGGCACTGGAGTAGGATATGGCTTGTAGGCAACTACCACCCAGATAGTGATATAGAACATTCCTACTACTCCAGAAGTCCCCTGTGTCCCTTCTGGGCCAACACTCTCCCTCTAAAGGAAGTGCCATTCTGACTTCTATTATCACTGATTAGTATGCCTGGTCCTGAACATCATATAAATCAGACAGTCGGTGTCTTTTTGTGTCTCGTTTTTTTAGTTCACCATAATGTCTGTGAGATTTAACCATGTTTGGCATGTATTTATAACACTATTTTTTATTGTTGAGTAATAGCCCATTGTATACATATGACACATTTATCTATTCTACTATTTATTGATGGACATGTGGGTTGTTTCCCATTTGGGGCTATTACAATAAAGCTAAGATGGGCATTCTAATGCACAACCCTTGGTGGATATATGCACTAATTTCTCTTTGATAAATACCAGGTGTGGAACTGCTGGGTTATGGGGTAGACATGTTTTGCTTTACTGCCCAGTAAACAGTTTTCCAAAGTGGTTGAACAAGCTGGCCAGTCATGTATCTGGTTTCTAGTTCTCCACAAACTCACCAACACTTGGTATCGTCAGTTGTTTTTTTATGTTTCACAAATTTGTGTGTCATTCTTGTGCAGGGGCCATGCTAATCTTCTGTTTCAATTTTAGTTTATGTACTGCCAAAGCGAGCACTTGTCAGACTTTTTCATTTTGATACTCTCTTCTGTGACATGCCAGTTAAACTCTGGACCATTTTAAAAACATTGGTTGCATTTTTCTTATTGAGTTATAGTTATTTATTATATTCTCAATACAAGTCCTTTGTCAGACTATGTATTGCAAAAATCTCCCAATGTATGGTTTGCCTTTTCCCTTTCTTAATATGCATTTTTGTGAACAGAAATTCTTAATTTTAATAAAATTTAATTATTTTTTCTTTTAAGGTTAGTACTTTTGTGTTCTATTTAAGGGCTCTTTATCTGCCTCAATGCCTATTCTCCATTCTTTCTCTTAGAGGAATTTTACTGCTTTTACCTTTTACATCTATGTTGTAATTCATTTTGAATTGATTTTTTATATATGAAGAGAAGGGTCAAGATTAATTTTCCCCCAGTAGAACATCCAGTTGCTCCAGTAACATTTATTGAAAGAAGTCCCAATTTAAAAAATTATTTTATTTTTTAACTAAAGTATAGTTGACATTTAATCATATATTAGTTTCAGGTGTACAACATAGTGATTCTACATTTATATACCTTATGAAGTGATCACCATGAGAAGTCTAGTAACCACCTGTAACCATACATAGTTATTACAATATTATTGGTTATATTCCGTGTGTTGTACATTGCATTCCCCGTGACTTATTTATTTTATAATTAGAAATTTGTACCTTTCTCCCCCTTCACCTTTGTGCCCCTCTCCTCCCCCTTCCCTCTGATAACCATCAGTTTGTTCTCTGTATGTATGAGTCGGTTTGTTTAGTTTGTTGATTTTTTAAAATATTCCACACATAAGTGAAATTATATGGTGTTTGTCTTTCTCAGTCTGACTTATTTCACTTAGCATAATACCCTCCAGCTTCACTCATGTTGTCACAAATGGCAATATTTCATATTTTTACTGAGGGAGCCCCAGTTTTTCATTTTAACTGACTGCTAGGTTACAGGAGCACCCCTTCCTTGAAAGGAGCGTTCCTCATACTCACCTGTCTCAATAGTCTGCTTTCCCCCTGAGAGGACACCCAGAGGGAGTGTCCCTGTAGGAGTCAGGCCCTTGAGAGTCAGCACACTCTCACTTTCTTCCCTGCGAAGGAAGAGCAAAGCCCTGGGTTAATGCCAGGTGTCCACCACTCAGCAATTCAAAGGTACTCAAAGGAAGATACGATGCATAGGGATGGAGAACAGGTTCTCCTTCTCCCTACCCCTTCCCTGAACCAGAGAAAGGGATGTTTTCTCCAAATATTCCAATTTTAAAGAATCATCCAGGTCTTGCTTTTCAATTAAGGACACCCAATAACCAGGTGCTATTCTAATGCTTCCCATGTATTATCTCATTTAATCCTCTTAGTAACCATATAAAGCAGGTTTTGTTTTAAATCACTCTTTTATAGACAAGAAAAATGAGGCATAAGATCACACAGCTAAGAAGAGGTAGAGCCAGGATGTATTCATAGGTAACCTGGCTCCAGAATCCACACTAAACCACTACATTTGAGTTCATACCAAGTGAATGTTTACCAGAACATTGCTAGTCATTTTAACATATAGATCTGATTCTAATCTGCACTTGACTTACAGTTCTAATACCAAATTCTAATTCTAAAACTTCTGTTCCGAAACCAGCTTCTAATGTCCCCTCAAAATGCTTTTATTCCCACACTTTAACGACAGACATCCTTACCGAAGAATTGAAAAGACTCGTGCCATCTTCCCAATGGCTCTGATTTTATTCTTGATGATCTCCTTTCGAACTGTAGTGATGCCTTTGAAAATACAAAGAATTCGTGAATTAAAGGAATGTGTTAACATATTAAGTTTTAGAAATACAGGATGAAGCATCTTTCTAAGTTAAAGAAACTGTCATAAAAAAAAAAAAGAAATCAAGGCTCAAGTTTGTTTAAATAAAAATCCCAGGAAGTTCTGAGGAGCAAGAGAAAAAAATAACCACAAGAGAAAAAGATGAAGTAAAAAATGTAGGGGCCACATGGGCACATCTATGAGAGGTAGGAACTTATTTGCGGTTCTGAAATGTAGAACACAGAGAAGAGTGTAACACACATATAAACAAAGACAGTTGCTACAGCAAAGATCTCTTTTGAGAATGCTGTGGCCACCTTAGGATGCAGGGTTTGGCCTGTGAATGGCAAGTGATGGTTTAAGCAGTTGTCTTCTGCACATAAACACAGCACTCAGGCACTCTCCAGGACTTACTGAGGGCTAATTTCACTCTATAAGTCACTTACAAACTGGCGAGAATTTCCTACCATTGACAACTGCGCAGTAAAATCATGATGGCGGGTTGAGGCTTTTCATAAACAACATCACAAAAGTTAATGCATGATTTTGCATTAAAGGCATAATGGCCTTTTCTCGTCTAAGATTCAGAAAACAGCTCATACATGAGAAGCCAAGGTCCAGCATGCACCATGTGACAACACTCAACAGCCAGAAAAAGAAATGTGGCCTCCCCCACTTCACGGGCTCTCCCCTCTCCCCACCCCCCGCCCACATATCCCCCAGCTCTCAATATCCTGCAGGATCATACAGCAGGTCTACAGAAAACATACACATCAAAACAGAAAGGGAGGATGGAGACCCTTTCTGAAGGTGTTCAACTACAACTAAAAAAGTCTAATAGACTTTTTAGTGGGACAGACAGTGAATATTAAGCTCTTAACACATTTTAGTATGATACCTTTCTGATAGCTTGAAATGTAGTGATCTTCAGGGAGAAGAGACACCAAGAAACAAGGAGATGAAGATAGGAATATGGGAAGAGCATTAAAGTTTACATGGAAGAGAGAAAAAAATCAAAGTGAAATGCAATGGGAGAAGCAAGCTGTTATCTTTATCAGCTCAGAAAAGAAACCCCCAGCATCCTGACAGCATGTTTAATTATGGATTTCTTGTCAGTCATTTTCCACTTCTTAAAGTTTATGGTTTTACATTAATTCACATCTATTATTATCCAACATGTTTTATCCCCAGAGATTACGAAAATAAAATTAGATTAAAAAAAAAAGGTATTTTTTTTGTAGACCAAATGACATTGAAAACAAGGAACATAAACAAAGGACAAAACAAACAGTTTACAAACCTCTTAATAAGAGCATTACATTTTTTTAACGGATTCAATATATTCCCATATCTTTTTAGAGATATTACAGTTTTTCCTTTTTTAAGTTTTATATTTTCTTCAGAATCTCAAGTTCATTCAAGTTGCCTTTTGCTGTTGTCTCTTAGAGACCTTCCTGAGCATCTGGCAATTCTTTATGTTTGCTCATGATTAAGAGTGAGGGACTCAAAAGCTTTCAGAGTTGGTGGGTAGACTGTTGACTTGGAGCTTTAGATAGAGTGAGCAGATTGGGCCTATTTTAGAGAATTCTCTCTACCAGTATTGAGTATGCATGCATATAGTCACTTATTTCAATTCTTTTGGTAAGGTACTGATCCCTCAATTGCACGGTACCCCCCCTCCAGAAATTGTTTGGTTTACCCCTTAGAGATTAGCCTCCAGACTTGGAGAAGAGGCAGTTGCTCACTAGCAACCAGGACTTGAACTGCCTTTCCAAAAGCTTTCACCCAGTCTCCTTATTTAGACTCAGTGACAATCTCCCTTCTTCCACCCAAACCACAGTCCCCAATTCTCTCAACTGGTTCTACCAATTCTTTTGCTTTTTGAGGATTCTGTGCTGGAGCTCAGCATTCCCCATTAGTAAGTTCAACTTTAGCTTTCATGAATCAGCGAAGTCAGTTAATAATAATTCATTTTCTAGCTTCAGAAAGTGCTATAAAAATCTCTGGGTTTGTAGGTTTATAAGTTTCTTAACTTTTAAAAAAAGTCCTCAACCAAAGACCTGGAGAGAGAGAGAGAGAAGAGAGGAGAGAGGAGGAGAGAGGAGAGAGGAGAGAGGAGAGAGAAGAGAGGAGAGAGGAGAGAGGAGAGAGGAGGAGAGAGGAGAGAGGAGAGAGAAGGAGAGAGGAGGAGAGAGGAGAGAGGAGAGAGGAGGAGAGAGGAGAGAGGAGAGAGGAGAGGAGAGGAGAGAGGAGAGAGGAGAAGAGAGGAGAGAGGAGAGGAGAGGAGAGAGGAGAGGAGAGGAGAAGAGAGGAGAAGAGAGTAGAGGAGAAGAGAGGAGAAGAGAGGAGAGAGGAGGAGAGAGGAGAGAGGAGAAGAGAGGAGAAGAGAGAAGAGAGAGAAGAGAGAGAAGAGAGAGAAGAGAGATCGATCCATTGGCTGCCTTCTATATATGCCCTGACTGGGAACTGAACCAGCAGCAACCTTTTGGTGTACAGGATGATGCTCAAGCAACTGAGCAACTGAGCCACTTGACCAGGTACTTTTTTAACCTTTGTTATTGTGAAGTATGATAAACATGCAGAAAAGTACACAAACATGTAACCCAGTGATTTATTAAATAGAACCTTGCCAGGACCCCAGATGTCCCCCTTGGGCCCCTCCTAATAATTATAGTCTCTGTCTTCTCCCCAAAAATCATTCTCTTGAATTTCACTGGAATCATCTTCTTACTGTTATAGTTTTACCATGTAAGCATGCATCCACAAGCACTCATTTTCGTTAACTTTATGTAATTGGAACAAATCAAATATGCATTTCTGTCCAGCTTCCTTTGTTCAACATAGTAAGATTCACCCGTGCTTTTCCTGTTGCTGTAGTTCAATGTCATTATTGTATACAATTCCACTATATAAATATGGCCCAACTTATTTCTCCTTTTTTAAAAAAATATATATTTTATTGATTTTTTACAGAGAGGAAGAGAGAGGGATAGAGAGTTAGAAACATGGATCAGCTGCCTCCTGCCACACCCCCTACTGGCGATGTGCCCGCAACCAAGGTATATGCATGTCCTTGACCGGAATCGAATCTGGGACCCTTCAGTCCGCAGGCCGACACTCTATCCACTGAGCCAAACCGATTAGGGCTTATTTCTCCTTTATACTGTCAGTGGTCATTTGGGCTTATTCTAATCTTTGGCTATTTTGAATTAGGCTGCTGTGAATAATCCTGTGTACTTCTCTTCACTGCATATAGTTCTGTTAAGTATATTTCTAGAATGAAAATGTTCGGTTATAGAGTACATGTATGTTCAACTTTGGATAACAGTTTGGCATTATCTACTAAAGTGGATGTACCAATTTAAACTTCAAGGTCTGACATTCCTGCTACTTCACAATCTAGCCAATATTTGGTGTTATTCATCTTTAATTTTAGAAACAATCTGGTGGGTATCTAAAATCATCCATTGTTTTAATTTGCATTTTCAGCCCTAACTGGTTTGGGTCAGTGGATAGAGCGTCGGCCTGCAGACTGAAAGGTCCCAGGTTCGATTCTGGTCAAGGGCATGTACCTTGATTGCAGGCACATCCCCAATAGCAGGTGTGCAGGAAGCAGCTGATCTATGTTTCTAACTCTCTATCCCTCTCCCTTCCTCTCTGTAAAAAAATCAATAAAATATATCTTTAAAAAAATAATAATAATTTTAATTTGCATTTTCACAATTACCAATGTGGTTGAATATCTTTTCATATTTTTCTGGACATTTGGATATCCTCTTTTGTGAAGTGCTTATTCAAATCTCATCTTATTGATTTCTATGTAGTTCATTATATATTTTGACAAGTCTTTTCTTGGTTGCACTGCAAATATCCTCTCCCAATCTTTTTTCAAAAAATACTTTTATTGTCCTGACTGGTTTGACTCAGTGGATAGAGCGTCGGCCGCGGACTGAAAGGTCCCAGGTTTGATTCTGGTCAAGGGCATGTAACTGGGTTGCGGGCACGTCACCAGTAGGGGGTGTGCAGGAGGCAGCTCATCGATGTTTCTCTCTCATCGATGTTTCTGGCTCTCTATCCCTCTCTCTTCCTCTCTGTAAAAAATAAATAAAATATATTAAAAAAATACTTTTATTGATTTCAGAGGCAGGAAGTGAGAGGGAGAGAGAAATGGAAACATCAATGGTGAGAATCACTGATCGGCTGACTCTTGCACCCTCTGCCCACCCCCACGCCCACCTCGGAAATCAAACCCAAAACCTGGGCATGTGTCCTGACCAGGAATCGAACCATGACCTCCTGATTCATAGGTAGATGTTCAACCACTTAGCTACCCTGCCTGGCCTCCTCTCCCACTCTTAATAGTATTTTTTGATAAAAACAAGTCTTTATTTTTAACATAGTCCAAGTTATTAATAGTTCCTGTATGGTTAGTGCTTTTTGCATCCTGTTTAAGAAATTTTCCTCTAACCCAAGATCATGAAGATATTCTACAATATAAATACTAGAAGATTTATTGTTTTGCCTTTCATATTGAATGTATTGATCTATCTGGAATTTACTTTTGTGCCTATAATATGATAGGGGTCAGGTTTAATTTTTACTCAAATAAATATCCTCAAACAATCTATGAAAAATACTATCATTTCCCTACTACTCTGCAGTGCCACGTCTGATGTAAATCAAGTGTCCATATATGTGTGGATCTATTTCTGGATTCTTGAGTCTCTTTTAGTGCTTGTCTGTCCTTCCACTAATAATTCTACTTACTCTAGCTTTATAGTAAACCCTCATATCATATAGAACAAATCCTCTTATTCTTCTTCAAGATTTAAACTATTTCCATATGAACTTTAGAATCTAATCTTGGCATTTCCATATAAAATTTAGAATAAAATTGTTAATATTTGACTATGAATCCATGTATCAATTTGGGAATAATTTATACCTTTCCAATACTGAATCTTCCAATAATCTATGAATATGGTATTTCTTGTTTAGATCTCTCTCAATTTCTCTAACAATATCTTATATTTGTTGCTTAGGTATCACACAGCATTTGTTAAATTTCTTGTAAATAGCATATTAAAATTTTTTCATTTTGGCCCTAGCTGGTTTGGCTCAGTGGATAGAGCGTCAGCCTGCGGACTGGGGGGTCCCGGGTTCGATTCCAGCCAAGGGCACGTGCCTGGGTTGCGGGCTCGATCCCCAGTAGGGGGCGTGCAGGAGGCAGCCAATCAATGATTCTCTCTCATCATTGATGTTTCTATCTCTCTCTCCCTCTCCCTTCCTCTCTAAAATCAATAAAATATATATTTAAAAAATTTTTATTTTCATTTTGTTTGTTGCTGGTAAGTAGGAATACAAATGATTTTACTGATTTTTCTGTCCAGCAGCTTTACTACCTGCATTTATTGATTCTAATAATCTATAGACTCTCTTAATTCCCTGTACACATTCATATCAATAATGAGTTTTATTTCTTCCTTTCCAATCTTTATACCTCGTATTTCTTGTTCTTGCCTTACTGTATTGGATATGACTTCTAATATGATATGGCATAGAGGTATTGACAGCTGGAACCTTTGTCTGATTCCGAACACTAAGGAAAGCTTTCAACACTTCACCATATGATGTTTGTTATAGGGTTGTTGTTGTTTTTTTTTTGTTGTTGTTGTTAATATGTTCTTATTGATTTCAGAGAGGAAGGAAGAGGGAGAGAGAGAAGCATTGAACGGCTGTGTCCTGCAGAACCCTCACTAGGGATTGAGCCCATAACCTGGGCATGTGCTCTGACCAGGAATCGAACCATGACCTCCTAGTTCATAGGTTGATGCTCAACCATTGAGCCATGCTGACCAGGCTGTTAGAGGTTTTTATTAATATACTAAAGGCCTGGTGCACAGATTCGTGCACCAGTGGGGTCCCTCGGCCTAGCCTGCAGGGATTGGGCCGAAATCAGCTTTCCGATATCTCCTGAGGGGTCCCGGATTGCGAGAGGGCACAGGCCAGGCTGAGGGACCCCACTGGTGTATGATCTGGGCCAGAGAGGGACCACGGGAGGGCTCCAGGCGTGTCCAGCCCGTCTCACCCAGTCCTAATCGGCTGGACCCCAGCAGCAAGTTAATCTATCAGTTGGAGCATCTGCCCCCTGGTAGTCAGTGTGTGTCATAGCGACTGGTCGAATGGTCAAATGGACACTTAACATATAAGGCTTTTATATAGAGAGATTTGTCAGATTAAATAATTTTTTTTCTCTCTCTAAAAAAATATGACTTCTTCACTAAACCTCATTTAAGAAATCCATTGTAAATAAAAGATAAATCTTATCTAATGCTGTTCCTACATCTACTGAGAAAATATCTTTTCTCCTTTTTTTCTGTTAATGCAGGGAATTATTGTGGTTGATTTTTTAAGTAATAATTTTATTTTAGAATAATTTTCGTTGTACATAAAAGATATGAAGATAATAGTTTCCTTATACCCCACACTCAGTATCCATTATTACTATTTTCACTCTATATATTCCAGTATATGTTGATTGAATTTTGAATGTTAAATCTTCTAAGATTACTACTAGTAGAATAAATCAACTAGGTTGGGCGGCATAAATCTTTTATGAATATTGTTAATTTCAATTTGCTTTAGTTTTGTTTAAGATTATTAGATCTATATTAATGTCCCTGTCATGTTTTAGTATCATAATCATACCGGCCTCATTAAGTAAGCTTATCTTTTTTATTCTTGGGATAAATTCATGTTAAGATTTGTGTTGTTTCTTTTTGAAATATTTGGTAAATGTGTTGAAGTTTTCTGCACTTGGCATTTTCTTCATAGAAAAATTTATCATTACAGACTTTATTTCTTGGTAGGCATGTGATTATTATGATTTTCTATATTGTTTTAATTTGGGTAAATTAAATTCTAGGAATTTCTATTTACTTTTCTAGGAATTTATCCATTTCATCTAAGTTTTAAAATTTATTGGTACAAACTTATTCTTGTTTTCTTAATGTGCATAGGATCAGTACTGGCACTGAATAACTATGTCATATCTTTTTTACTTGATAAGTCTTATCAAGAATTTATCAATTTTACTAGTCCCTTGAAAAGAGCATATTTTATTTCACTACACTTCTAAACAATATTTTGTTTTCTGTTTTATTAATATTTCTCTGAACTTTTTATTTCATTCCATTTATGTTCTTTAGATTTAATGCTAACCTTCCTTTTGTTAACATCTTGAGATGAATGCTAATTTTCCATATTTCTTCTCTTCATATGCCTATAAGGTTATAAATTTTCCTCGAAGCATGGCTTTAGATGAATCCCTCACATTTTTATTCAAGTTTAAATCATTTTGTTTTTAAGCACTGATTTTACAAATTATGGTATAAAGATAAACTAAATTACAATTTAATTTGTTCATGTAAATTGCTTTCAAATACATCGCAGCTAAGATGTGTATTAGATTTTACATGCATTTAGAAGAAACCACACAGAAGCATTTGCTTTTTTAATAAACTTGGTCATATCTCTTTTGGTCAGTCCACCACAGTCATGTGATGTAAGAATTATCTGGATATTGTTTAAATTTTTAAAATATATATTTTTATTGATTTCAGAGAGGAAGGGAGATGGGTAGAGATAGAAATATCAGTAATGAGCAACAATCACTGATCAGGTGCCTCCTGCAGGCCCCACACTGGGGATTGGACCCAAAACCTGGGCATATACCCTGACTGGGAATCAAACCATGACCTCCTGGTTCATAGGTTGACACTCAACCACTAAGCCACACCGCTGGGCTGGTATTGTTTGCACATTGAACCATTCTGGGTGATGTTCATCTTCTCTGCTTTTAGGGAAACTTGGGACATGAAGCCAAATGTCTGATTAAAGTTTTTGAAGGAAAATTCTTTGTAGATGGCATGTCTCTCACTTAATTCCAAGCATCCTGCTGCTTTACGACCAAGTATAACATGGTCACTCTCCTATGCTGTCAACCATTGAGCATCTATGGACATGGTTAAAGTTCCAGTCAGCACAGGACTGCTTGACGAGCACTGCCTGCCCTCAAGTTCTAATATATACTGGTTTTTATTTTCATTCAGTTCAAAATTGTTTCAAATTTTCTTTGTGATGTTATTTGAACCATGGGTTATTATATATATATTTAAATCTCATAACATGTGGGGGTTTTCTAGTAATTTTTATTTTATTTTTAAAAAATACATTTTTATTGATTTCAGAGAGGAAGGGAGAGGAAGAGACAGAAACATCAATGATGAGAGAGAATCATTGGTCAACTGCCTCCTGCAAGCTCCTCCAGGGGATTGAGTCCACAACCGGGGCATGTGCCCTGATCAGGAATCAAGGACCTCCTGGTTCATAGGTTGATGCTCAACCACTGAGCCATGCTGGCTGGGCAAATTGTATTTCTTTTAATTTTTGCTTTATATATTATGAAGCCATGTTATTAGTTTCATACAAACTTAAAATTGTTACATCTTATTTTTGTTTTAGAATCTATTTCATGTAATCCTAATCTACCTACAACAGCTTTTCTTTGGTTAGTGTTTGATTTATACATTTATTCTTCTTTTACTTGCCAACTTTCTGTATCATTATGCTTTAAATCTGTCTCTTATTAAACATCATAACGTTTTTTCTTTTAAAACACAGGCTGGGTAGTTCAGTTGGTTAGAGCATCATCCCGATACTACAAGGTTGTGGGTTCGATCCCCCCTCAGGTCACAAGCAAGAATCAACCAATGAATGTATAAATAAGTAGAACAACAAACTGTTGTTTCTCTCTCTTTAAAAATCAATAAATAAAATTTTTTTAAAAATTTAAATCCTACTGGACAATCTTTTAGCCATTTACATTTCATGAAATGGATATATTTATCATATTTGTTCTATTTGTCTTCCTGCTATATCTATCTTCCCTCCTTTCTTGCTTTCTTCTGGGTTATTTTTTAAAATATATTTTTAGCCGAAACTGGTTTGGCTCAGTGGATAGAGCGTCGGCCTGCGGACTGAAAGGTCCTGGGTTCGATTCTGGTCAAGGGCATGTACCTTGGTTGTGGGCACATCCCCAGTAGGAGTTGTGCAGGAGGCAGCTGATCAATGTTTCTAACTCTCTATCCCTCTCTCTTCCTCTTTGTAAAAAAAAAAAAATCAATAAAATATATTTAAAAAAAAAATATATATATATATATATTTTTATTGATTTCAAAGAGGAAGGGAGAGGGAGAGAGAGATAAAAAGATCAATGATGAGAGAGAATCATTGATCGGCTGCCTCCTGCTCACACCCTACTAGGGATCGAGCCTGTAACCCCGGGCATGTGCCCTTGACTGTAACCGAACCCGCGACCCTTCAGTCCGCAGGCTGATGCTCTATCCACTGAGCCAAACCAGCTAGGGCTGGGTTATTTTTTATCATTCCATTTTTATTTTACTTTCTTAATTTACTTATTTTAGAGAAAGAAGAAGACAGAGAGATACAATGTTAACACACATTTCCCTTCTTCCCAGATGATCTATAATAATAAAAGCACAATATGCTAATTAGACTGGACGTCCTTCCGGACAAAGCTCGGGCTGTAGCCACGGGATTGAGGCAGCCGCTGCAGCTGTGAGGGAGGGATCAAGGCAGCTGCCCTTGGCTTTGAGGGAGGGATCGAGGCCTACTCTTGCACAAATTTCATGCATCAGGCCTCTAGTATATATACACTGAGTGGCCAGATTATTATGATCTCTGAACGTATAATAATCTGGCCACTCAGTATATATGCTATATAATAAAAGTCTAATATGCAAATTGTCCCCTCAACCAGGAGTTCGACCAGCAGGCAGGCCGGCCAACTGTCCATGTCCCCTTCCCCTGGCCAGGCTGGCTGGACCCCACTCATGCACGAATTCATGCACCAGGCCACTGCCAACTATTATTGTCACCTATTTTAATTCTGTCTTTTAAATCTAATAAAACATTATTATTGTTGTTTAATAAAGTCTATATTCCTTTGATTTACCCACATATTCTCTACTATTTTTACTCTTTATTCCAGAATCTCAAAGCTTCCATCTGGTATTTTTCTTCTGCTCAAATAATATTCTTCAGAATTTCATTTAGTGTGGGTCTCCTGGTAATTTTCATAGTAAATGTTTTAATAGAAGAATATCTGAAAATGTTTATTTCCTCTTCATGCTTTTTAAAAATATATATTTTTATTGATTTCAGAGAGGAAGGGAAAAGGATAGAGAGATAGAAACATCAATGATGAGAGAGAATCATTGATCACTGCCTCCTGCAGACCCCCTATTAGGGATCAAACCCACAACCCAGGCATGTGCCCTTGGCCGGAATCGAACCTGGGACCCTTCAGTCCGCAGACTGACGCTCTATCCACTGAGCCAAACCAGCTAGGGATCCTCTTCATTCTTGAAGGGTATTTCTACTTGATGTAGAATCCTAAATTACCAGTTAGCCTATTTCAGTGCTTTGAATATGTTATTACATTGTTTCCTGATTCTATTGTCAGCTTAATTGTTCTCTTTTGAAAGTAATCTTTTTGCTGGCTGCCTAAAGATTTTTTTCTTTCATCTGAAGCACTTTTACTATGATGTGCAGTCTAGGTGTTGTTTTCTTTATATTCATTTTGCTTTGTTGTAATTTTTACTTGGCTGCACTTTTTGCTCAAGAACTGGTTTCCTTATAGTTGTCTTCTATCCCATACGTAAAAGTACTCACAAGCTCTGCGCTATCTGCTCTGCACCTTCCATGTGGAATTTGAAGCATAAGTATATGCAGGACTCTCCTCTGTATGCTCTAATTAAGCTAGGCTTTCTCCACTCTACAGAGCTTATCCTAATAATTGAATCACCTTAGCACAGAGCTTGGAGAGAATGAGACAGTCAGAGGTTTATGCTCAGGTGCCACCATCCTTCCTGAATCTTCTGCATTCTCAGATAAGTTAGGACCTTACCTTTAAAATCAAATCTCCCTGTGCCCTGGCCAGTGTGGCTAAGTTGGAGCATCATCTCCATACACCAAAAGGTTGTGGGTTTGATTCCTAGTCAAGGCACATATGTAAGTTTCAGGTTTGATCCTCTGTTGGGGTGCCTACCGGAGGCAACCAATCGATATGTCTCTTTCACATCGATGTTTCTCTATTTCTAAGATCAACATAAACAAACAAACAAATAAAATCAAATCTCCCACAACACACTAGGAAAAACATGCAACAAAACATTACTATATTAAGATCCCTCACAGGCCAAGAAGAAAAACAAGCGAAGATTCACATAACCCAGTAGAAAAATGGGGAAAGGTATGAACTGACAATTCACAAAAGAGAGATAAACATGGTCAATAAATACAAGAAAAAAAACGTTCATTAGTCATCATAAAAATACAAATTACAATTTAAAAAACACCAGACTACAAAAAGTATAATGAACAGTATTGAGGAAAGCCCTGTGAACTACGCGTCACACAGGAAATGTAAACTGGCACATCCCCTCTAGAGGTTATCTGTACCCGATTTAAAATTTTAAGTACTAATTGACACAGATATTAAATTTCTAGAAATTTATCCTATGGAAATAATTAAGAAAATGTTATCATTCATATCCTAATATTGCTTTATTTCCTTTCATATCACAGATCAACATCTGACATATTTATTGTCTGTCTTCCCTCCACTAGAATATAAGCTAATTGAAAGCAAGGATCTAAACAGTACTTGACATATACCAAGCATGTAACAAATGTTGGTTGTTGACAGAATGTGTAACATTCTGTAAGATCTATCTGTAAGAGTTCAAAATTATGGACTTAAAAAATATCCAATATCCAATAGCAGAGGATTGGTTAAAACAAAGAATAATTGACATTGACAACTATGTAACCATTAAAAATTTATCTAAAAAAAATAAATGTCATGATATTATCACATGACCTCATTTCTGTTAAAAAGGAAAGAAAAAGTGGACAAAAATATATGCACAGATAAAAGCTAACACAGTATATACAACCAAGATGTTATCAGTGGATATGAGATGATAAGATTACAGGTGACTTTTTTTTTCCTTATTTGTGGCTTCCTATATTCTTCAATTTCTTATATTGAATACAAGTCTTTTTTAATAAGAAAAAATTATTCAAAACAAATTCAAACCAAAACCAAAATTTCATTTCTAGTTCAAATGAAGAAAAGGCAAGATTACCTTCAATTTCATCGTCGCAATTCAACTCATCATCAGAGCATATGTTGAGAATATTAACCAGCATCTCTGTGACTATAAGATAAAGCAAAATAGCCCTGATTTTAAGAACAATAAATTCATTTAAAGAACACAAATCTAAGTAATTAATAAGGTACTCTTCCAAAATGATGTGGATATCTAAATAAACATACTTGTTAAACATAAATAAAAATGACTTGTCATTAGGCTATTAAGAGTAGCTACAGAGTAGCATTATACTCTTGGTTTATATATAATTTGGGGAGGTTACTTGTTCCAGTAAAAGTCTGGAGTCTTTGATGATTCTACTGCATAATTATATGATTTCATTAGACCACTATCCAGAGCCATTTCCTTCACTGATAAGCACACGAAAAGACTTCCTCCCATTTTACAAAGAAGTTAAGCCACCAGGCCAGGCCTATATCCAACAGGCTTATTTTATATTTGCATAGCATTTTTGTATAGGTGCACAAATAAAGTTCTAAGGGCAATATTTCCTATTTAAATCTCTTTTATCACTGAAGAAATCACTGAAGGAATGGTATAATGACATGTTATTTTAACATCTTGATCACAGTAGGACAGCTACATTAAGTGGATTTGTATAACAAGAAAAGCATAAATCAACTAGAATTGTAATTTAAAAACCAATCACATGTCATTTTAAAATCTTTATTAAAAAAACAAAGAAAATTAGAAAACTTTTTGATAACTTTAAAAAAACATTTCTGAACCATCAGGGGGCTCATGCAAATATAAAAGTATGCCAAGATGCTTTAGT
This sequence comes from Cnephaeus nilssonii, assembly GCF_951640355.1. NCBI lineage: Eukaryota > Metazoa > Chordata > Mammalia > Chiroptera > Vespertilionidae > Cnephaeus > Cnephaeus nilssonii. Next base: position 14,942,927 of record NC_137076.1, read on the forward strand.
TCTCTTACCTTTTTCCCCAACAAAAGGCAAAGACCACGTGAAAACATCCATAAAGTTTGGAAGCCAGTAGGGGTGTGGAGAACAGTTAAACTGCCTGATATTCATGACATTGTTTTCATATTTTAACACAGCAGCTAAAAAGGTAAAAAGCAAGAAAATCTAGCACAGAGGAACATGACATGGCAACTAGTATGCATTGTCCAGTTGTGTATTTACTACACAGAATTCAATAACTTAATTTCCATTTGTAAATTCAGGACTTAGTATTTAAGGGCAGATGGAAAATCTTAAAGCATTTTATATATAGTTCATTCTTTTTTTTTTTTAAATGACTATGCTTATTTTTATTTTTATTATTTTTATTTATTTTTGTCAATACCCAAGGATATTTTTCCTTTGATCTTTAGAAAAAGTGTAAGGGAGGGGGGGAGAGAGAGAGAGAGAAAGAGAGAGAGAGAGAGAGAGAGAGAAACACCAAGACCAAAGCCGGGGATTGAAAAAAGCCAGGGATAGAGCCTGGTACATGCCCTTGACGGGACTCTTCAGTCCACAGGCCAACACTAATCACTGAGTCAAACTGGCTAGGGCTAAACAGTTCATTCTCTTAAGAATAATCCCAAGGAACAAAGTTACATAAAGAGCTCATATTTTAAAAGTACAAAAGAAACTAAGCTCTGAAACTTCAGAGTCACTGAACAGTAACTACCTATAGAAATCTCAGGTTCCACCTGAGAAAAATTTGCTATAATTTCATAATATCCCTTTACTAGAGGCCCAGTGCATGAAAATTCATGCACTCGGGGGTGGGGGAATCCATCAGCCCGGCCTGTGCCCTCTCGCAGTCCAGGATCCCTCGGGGGGTGTCTACCTGCCAGCTTAGACCCGTTCCCCGGGGGATAGGGCCTAAGTTGGCAGTCAGACATCACTCTGGCAGCCCGGGAGCCCCCGGTGGATGTCCTACTATGGCTTAGGCCCACTCCCCTAAGCCGCATTCGGACATCCTTAGCGTTGCCGAGGAGGCGGGAGAGGCTCCCGCCATCGCCACTGTGCTCACAGCTGTCAGTCCAGCTTGTGGCTGAGTGGAGCTCCCGCTGTGGGAGTGCACTGACCACCAGGGGGCAGGTCCTACATTAATTGTCTGCCCCTGGCGGTCAGTGTGCATCATAGCGATCGGTCGTTCCACTGTTAAGGTCAATTTGCATATTAACCTTTAACTCTTTGCACTCGCTTGCTTTTTTCTCGATTCCTTTATTCTACTCGGGATTTAATTTTTTAAATACCCCAGATTTTACAAAGTGCGACAGTAGAATAAAAAACTGGAGTTTCTTTTCATACAAACTTATTTATTTGGATTTTTTTGTATTTCAAATTATTGATACATTCAAAGAGTATAAAAAGAGCTGCTACCGATGCTAACCGTGTCGAGTCACACTCGACATCCGAGTGCAAAAGGTTAATTATATAGGACTAGAGGCCCGGTGCACGGAATTCATGCATGGGGGGGGGAGGTCCCTCAGCCTGGCCTGGTCCTTTCCAATCCAGGACCTCTCGGGGGATGTCCGACTGCCAGACATCCCTCTCGCAATCCAGGACCACTGGCTCCTAACCGCTCACCTGCCTGCCTGCCTGATCGCCCCTAACCGCTCTCCCCTGTCTGCCTGATCGCTCCTAACTGCCTCAGCCTCGGCCCCCACCACTGTGGCTTTGTCCGGAAGGACATCCAGAAGACATCTGGTCTATCCGATCTAATTAGCATATTACCCTTTTATTAGTATAGATATAGATATGCAAAGTAGTTACAACTGCAACTCTCCTTTGAGGGCAAACAGTTCTCACTAAATGGACACAGCCTGTTTTGCTTGCCATTAGCCAGAGCCAAAGATTTTATAAATTCTCTGGGAGTTTATAAACACAGCAGTTATCTACAGATCATAAACTTGGAATAATTTAAAGGTTCAAAAGTAGATTCAACAATCTCTACATGCAATATAGTGGATAAAAAATTCCCATCTTAAAAAAAAATGCCCATCTTTTCGTAAGTATTTAATATTAACCAGCTCATAAATTTGTACATATACTTTGGAATCAAACTAATTTTTTTATATTTGAAAAGTTTTAATATCCAATTCTTTCATCTTTATCATCAGCAATGCAATGTTATTTGTATTATTCTTACTGTGAATAGGGTATAGAATAGGGTATAACAGCTCTCTAAAAATGACAGATATATGTCATCTCCTGGTTTCTGTTTCTTTGCTTATTACAGAACTAGAGGCCCGGTGCACGAAATTCGTGCACTGGGGGGGGTGTCCTTCAGCCCAGCCTGCACCCTCTCCAATATGGGACCCCTTGGGGTATGTCCAACTGTTGGTTTAGGCCCGATCCCTGTGGGTAGTCGGACATCCCTCTCACAATCCAGGACTGCTGGCTCCCAACCGCTTGCCTGCCTGCCCATAACCGCTTCTGCCTGCCAGCCTAATCACCCCCTAACCACTCCCCTGCTGGCCTGATCAACGCCTAACTGCTCCCCTGCTGGCCTGATCACCCCCCCAACTGCCCTCCCCTTCCAGCCTGGTCCCCCTCAACTGCCCTCCCCTGCCGGCCTGGTTGCCCCCAACTGCCCTCCCCTGCCGGCCTGGTCGCCCCTAATTGCCCTCCCCTGCCGGCCTGGTCTCCCTGAACTGCCCTCCCCTACTGGCCTGATTGCCCACAACTGCCCTCCCCTGCTGGCCATCTTGTGACAACATGGGCGCGGCCATCTAATGACCACATGGCTACGGCCATCTTGTGCGAGGGCATGATGGTCAATTTGCATATCACCTCTTTATTATATAGGATAGCCAAGTGTTCTCAAATTTAAGTTATTGAATGTCTAAAATGTACACCACAGATTATAATACACGAACATAGACTCTCTAGCTCTTAAAAACCTAACACTGACTACAATGTACATGTTCCATTATTTTCATGTATATGTATTTTATTTAGATTAGATGAATATACAATTACCCAAAAATTGCCTCAATCTACACAGGAAAAGGGGTGAGAGGTAGGTCTCAACAGTGGATGATTAAAATTAGACTTAAAAACTGATTTAGGGTATGTTTCCAGTGGACACAAAAAAAAGGAATAGAAATCTTTAAAAATCATGACTTAAGGGTCTTTCATATAACCAGTGGAGCTAAGAAATACCTGTGGATACCAATAAGTCTAAAGAATATTCAAGAAAGAAACGCTACAGTAGAAGAAAGAGAAGTTGCCTTTTTCAAGAAAAGAGGCACTTGTATGGGGAGTAACTGAGTGTCACCACAGATTATTTCAGGTGCCATATTTTCTGCCTTTTCCCTAAAAAAAATGCTTAAGAAACAACCAAAGGAAATAAGATTATTTCAAGATAAGATTACCGATTATATCAAAGTGGACAGAAAACTCAGGTAGAATGAACTGTGACTTTTTAAAGTTTACTAAAGTAATAACCAAGAACAAAACAGGATTAGAATGGGGCAAAAAGTAAGCTGGCAGTTAGTAGTGATTGCTGCTTTAGGTGGCATGTTTCAGCTTAACACATGATAAATCCACTGGGCAATCAATGTTCTTAATAGCAAGGTAAAAAAAAAAAAAAGGAGTGAAAAGGTAAAGTCTTCACAAATATGAAGACTAGAACCACTAGGTGTCCTTGAGGAAGTTTAACAACACAAGCAGTGCATACCATTCATAAGGGAAGAGACAAGAACAAAACCAAATTACTATATGTTAGAATTATTAGGGGGGGGGGGAGGAAGAATTAAAAATGGAATTAGGGAGAAGCAGGACACAGTAGGACAGCTAAAACCTAGAAAAGGATGGTAAGAAGTAAAAATAAAACATAAGGCTGGAAAGAACTTAAGTCTAAAAAATTGCTTTTTAAAAATGGACAGAAGTCATTGAAGGATATACTGATATGATTGATCCAAATCCAATTTCAATGAGATGTGCCATTTCATAGTTTATTTTTAAATAGAGTAAATGGTAAATATATTGTGGACCTCTTTTAAAGTTCTCTCCCCAACTGCATATACAAGGTATGACTATAAAGTAATGAGACTTAAGAAACCACTGACTACAAACACACAGACCTTATATATCAGATGAGTGTGGTCCTTTGATGTAATCACACCAGGCACAATAATAGTAAAATGCTATAGTATTATAGCAATTTACAGTTTGACTGATGATTTTAATTTCATTTTTATTATTCCAACCTATCTTCAACAACCCTATATGACAGGTATTTTAAAAATAAACTGAGGCTCAGGGAAGTGCTGTTCAGTGTGAAGTAAACTTAAATGCAAAGTGAAGTGATCTTGTTAACTGTGAATTTAAAATGAAGCAGGACTAGCCTCGAACTTCTGACTCCTAGCTTAGTGCCTCTTTCAATGCACCTTGCTGCCTTATGGTATTTTTAATTCAAAGATGCTGCCATTACTCAAAACGTTTTTGGAACTCCTCTTTTGGAATTGCCTCCAGAGCCATTTTATAAGCAACACAAAGAAAACCAGTCTCATTACCTTATAATCATACCTTGTTTCTGAGCCCAAATGGTATCGACTAGCTTGAACACTCACCTTACTCATCAGTCTGCACTCCGAATGACTTTTGGCTGTTCCAAAAATCAAATCCACCCTCAAAGGACGAAGATTTCCCATCATTGTGGATATTATCAAAAGAATGTGTCGCAGACGCTGAAGGTAATGCCAAAAGAGGATTTCCAAAAATGTTTGAACAATGGCAGCATTGTTGGATTAAGTGTATAGCCTCCTGAGGCAACTACTTTCAAGGGACAATACTCACTTGAATATATACATTCTGGTATGTTTATTTAAAAGTTCTATTATTTTATAGTCATACTTAATAAACAACAAAATAATTACAGAGGCATGAAGTTTTTAGGTGAACCACAGCCCTGATACAAAACTTAAGAACTATGACTCATAAAAGTTAAATAAAATAAAAAAGACTTTAAAAAGGATAAAGTTTCAGAAGTAGAATTTCTGTGCTGAAAGGCATCTGGATAGCTAATCCTCTTTTTCTATATGGGAAACTGAAGTTTAGAAAGATTATGTGACTTACCTAAAGTGGCACTATTATATTAGTTTCTGGAAGGGCTTAGACTAAAGTTAAGATTTTTTTCACTTTGGTATAGTATTCATTCTACCTATACCATTCTTCAACCAGAGCAAATGCACAAACATTAAAACACCAAATGGTGGTATTTTATTGAGATAATGTTATAAATAAATTAAATTCACTGAAACCAATAATTAATGCTGACAGTTCTAACCTGAACCTGGAATAATTTATCCTTCTTATATTTTGATTCAGTAGTACAAATCACATCTGTTATGATCATTATTTATACTCACAAACACCTCAATAAAGGCCAAGAAATCAGAAATTAGGCTCTTGCTTGGTTTAGGAGATGGAAACCAAGCAAGAGCCTAAATTCTAAGTTTCTTGCCTTTATTTCAATTAAAACCTTTTTCCTTATTTAAAATTTATATATATTAAAAATACGCATACATATATATATGTTAAAATAGAGCTCACATTTACTCACAAATTCAAACTCAAATATCGCTGGACTCCTTTACCTTTATTGTTATAGACATCTAGGTAATTGGGGGCAGAGAAAATTGTAATGAGTGATGGAAAGCCTGTTGTTTGGCTCTTCCTGTACATTCGATACCTGGAAGAGAGATGACAGCCCATCTGTCCTGATATTAAAGGCAAAAACTCTGCAGCGATATTTGGTACAGTTTTAATATAACCTACCCAGCATCTTGGGCTTCATGGGCTCTGATTATTGATAACAAATTATTATTCCGCAAAAAGTCACAAACTGCAGGGTAACTGAAAAAGAAAATTAGAAAACATAAATCCAGAATTAAAACAACTGATTTTTAATAGGAAGGGAATAACTTAGAATGATACGAGTTGATTTTATTTTGAAAGTAAGCTCTTACATACCACTGAACTTTTATTAATAGCTTAGCAATCACAATTCTGTTTTTCCATTTCACTAATATACCTCATTCTAGATCAAATATGGAGATACAGTAATAGACAACCCTAGGTCAGAAACAGCTCCCCTCTGTTAATTTTTGTCTTACCCATGACAATAACATACCAAAACTTTTCTTGCTATTTGATATGTTAAAAAGTAGCATGGTTTTGTGTGTGTGTACGTGTGTGTGTGTGTGTGTGTGTGTGTGTGTGTATTTGTAGGTGCTAAAAACTGAACACACAATTTTCAAATTGTCAAACTGTTAGAAAAGTTCAAGAACCTAATAATAGCTTCACAGGTAATATCAACACTAAGATAATATAATGCAGTAATATTTTAGACATAAATGCAAATATTATGTTCAACCTTATTCTAATTAAAGAATATTTGTCATTCTCAATGACAAATACCTGACAAGAAGAACTAGAGTATTCAAAACTCTCCTGGAATAATCCAACTGTTACTTAGTTTATGTTTAAATCTTTGTTTTCTTATTGTGAACATTAGAAAAAAATTAACTTTTAAAAGAAGTTGTACATTCACACAGCATAAAATTGAAAGATACAAAAGGGGATGGTGATCTCCTCTCTACTCCCTACTTCCTTTTCAGCTGCCCTGGAAGAGAGAAGCAACCCATGTCCCTGGCTTCCTTGGGCGCACTTTCACAGACACTCTATACAACTTCAAGCAATTACCCACACACACATGAATATGCACATCACCCCAAGTTCTAGAAATATTATCAGATGGTAAGCAGAGCTCTGCATGTATCTTTTTTTCACTTTAGTGATTATTCCATACCAGTTTACAAAGGGTTGTTTTCTTTTTTCATTTTTTTAAAATTTATTTTTATTTATTTCAGAGAGGAAGGGAGAGATAGAAACATCAACAATGAAAAGAAAAAAAAGAAAAGAAACATCAACGATGAGAGAGAATTACTGATCACTGATCGGCTGCCTCCTGCATGACCCCACTGGGGATTGAGCCTGCAATCCAGACATATGCCCTCAACCGAAATCAAACCCGGGACTCCCTCAGTCCACAGGCCAATGCTCCATCCACTGAGCCAAACTGGCCAAGGCTTTTTTTTCATTTTTAAAAAACAGCCTCACTGTATTGTCTGGTACATTCCATTGTCTGGATGTACTACAATTCATTTAACTAGTTTCCTACTGAACATTCAGGTTGTTTTAAATCTTTTATCATAAAAAATGAGCAATGAATAACCTTATTACAGGCATTTTACATATTTGCAAGTACAGTGATTCTTCTTGCCTATGTTCTGTAAAGTTGCTGCAAAAACTGAATTAGTCAATACTGCTCCCAGGGGAAATACGGAATCAGGGTCCTGTGAGCCTCTGCTCCCAACATTTTCATCAACTGATCAATAACTTTTGTTTTATGTGTGTTTCTGAGTAAAGATGCCTTATTTAATATATACTGTTGATTCATAAACATGGAACTTACAGCCAACACCATAATTCATGCCTGAACCAAGCTTAGAGCATACAGGTCTTTTCTCTGTAGGGCACATCACAGACTTCTGGCACTTAGCAACACTAGACAGCACTTTGGCACTGTGCTTGAAGCTGTTTTTAAACAGCAAATTAACCAACCAAAACCGTGAAAAATGTTAAAGAGTCCACAAACAGAATACCTGCTTACAGCTATGAGAACTGAAACAGAAGGCAGAGCAACTCCTAATAATTCTAACCTCAGCTGGGAGCACATGTGGGGTGACAGATTTTTCGTCACTCTGCACACACCCATGTCTGTGAATGACTGTGAAAGTGCTATGAGTATTGATTTTGGGGTTACAAGTAAATCTTAGCAAGTAGAAAAATTTGCAAATTAGAACTTGTGAATAATAAAGATCAATTATACTAGTATAGCCACAGGATTATGATTTAGAAGTAGAACTTCTGGATCAAAGGCCACGGGCATTTAATAATTGAGAGATATTGCCAAGTTGATCTCCACAGAAATTGTAGTGATTTCTATTGTGCTAATAATAAAGAAGTATTTTAAGCAATGTAAAGAAAAGTAAAATTTAAATGATTTCATATTAGTCACTGGTAGAGTTGGCAGGAAAGAATGAAAAAAAGTTGCTTAAAGAATGTTAAAACTATGGTAAAATTGAAGCTTACTTTAAAAATATATATTTTTATTGATTTCAGAGAGGAAGGGAGAGGGAGAGAGAGATAGAAACATCAATGATGAGAGGGAATCACTGATCATCTGCCTCCTGCATGCCCCCTACTGGGGATTAAGCCCGAAATTCAGGCATGTGCCCTTGACCAGAATGGAACCTGGGATCCTTCAGTCCGCAGGCTGATGCTCTATCCACTGAGCCAAATCAGCTAGGGCATGGTTTCTTACTTTTTGTATGTAGATTCCATTTAATTAGTGTATCATCTTAGGCAATTAAAAGATTTTTAGGGGACTATATACATGTATTATTTGTCACAATAAAATATTGGGATAAAAAATTTTAGACTTCAGCCCAGCTGTTGTGGCTCAGTGGTTGAGCACTGACCTATGAATCAGGGGGTCACATTTTCATTCCCAGTCAGGGCACATACCTGGTTGATACCTGGTGGGGTTGGTGCAGGAGGCAGCTGATCAATGATTTTCTTTCATCATTGATGTTTCCGTCTTTCTCTCCCTCTCCTTTCCTCTCTGAAATCAATAAAAAATATATATATTTTTGAATTTAGACTTCAAATTTTCCTATATTTCCCTATTATTTTATTTTATTTGTTTATTTTATTTTTTGTTAATCCTCATCCGAGAATATTTTTCCATTGATTTTTTTATAGAGAGAATGGAATGGAGGGGAGGAGAGAGAGAAACATCGATGTGAGAGAGACACATCGATTGGTTGCACCCCAACCCATGATTGAGCCTGCAACCGAGGTACATGCCCTTGACCGGAATCGAATTGAACCCACAACCCTTCAGTCAGCAAGCTGACACTGAGCCAAACCAGCTAGGACTATATCTCCCTATTTTTGAGTGGCAAAGCACAATGAAAGCTTACATATGAGATTTAAGACAACAGCCAACTTCCAGGAATGTCCTGAGTTCACAATGTTCTGTTCTTTTTATATCTTTGCCTATACCAGTAGTTCCAAAAGCTGGAGAGCTTTTCAAAATAATAAGAGGACTCCCGAATCAAAATATCTGGGGAAGAGCCAAGGAGTCTTCATTTTTTAAAAAGTTTATAGATGATGTTTGGCAACAAATTATCTAGATCATTTAGAGTCGGACAACAACATTAAAGCACTGCTCAATCAGGTTTGGTATATTACACTTATCAAGGCATAAAACCTACTAACTATAACCAAAAAAAGAAACAAATAAGAATCTTCTGCCTTCTATTAATCAAAAAAATTAAACAGAAGTCCCTATGCTACATGAATTCAATATATAAACTACTTAAAATAATTTGATTAATATTGCCATTTCCTTTCCCAACTTGGTAACTCTGAGGATCAGCTTACCTGTAAAAATAAGAGCACCCCCGGACAGTGTTGTGGGTATAGTGCTCCAAGGTCTTTTCGTTGCCATACTCCTCTAAGGGATCAGACCAAAGCAGGTCACACACTGGCCCAAAGGCTGGAGGTTCTTTAAACCTGTCTAACTGGAAGACAAGCAAAAGCCAAAAGAAGAAAAATCATGAAAGCAAAAGAGCTTTTGAATATTGGTATGGGTAAGAAAAACAACACAAAAATCCTTCCATTCATAAGCATGTATTAGGAGAGAAGGCAACAAGCCCCTAAAGAATTTTCCTGCAAGAAAATTAACATTTAAAAAATTTAGATACACAATTTCTATCATTTTTTATAATATAGGATCAGGCAAAAGTAGGTTTGTATGAAAAATGACACAATAATTAAATAATAATATAAGAATAAATTATTTCATGTACTCACAACTGTAAACCTACTTTTTAATTTTATTCATTGCTTCATTTTTAAAATAACTTATTATTCAATTATAGTTGGCATACAATATTATATTAGTTTCAGGTATGTAACATAGTAGTTAGACATTTATATAATTTACAAAGTAATCTTTCCAATAAATCTAATATCTATCTGACACCATATTTAGTTATACAATATTATTGACTTACTAGAGGCCCTGTGCACGAAATTCATGCATGGGGGCGGGGGGGGGGGTTGTCCCTCAGCCCAGCTTGCACCCTCTCCAATCTGGGACCCCTCGAGGGATGTCCAACTGCCCGTTTAGGCCTGATCCCACCGGACATCCCTCTGACAATCCAGGACTGCTGGCTCCCAACTGCTCGTCTGCCTGCCTTCCTGATTTCCCCTAACCGCTTCTGCCTGCCAGCCTGATCACCCCCTAATAACTCCCATGCCAGCCTGATTGATGTCTAACTGCTCCCCTGCCAGCCTGTTTACCCCCAACTTCCCTCCTCTGCTGGCCTGGTCACCCCTAACTGATCTCCTCTGCAGGGTTGATCGCCTCCAACTGCCCTCCCCTGCTGGCCATCTTGTGGTGGCCATCTTGTGTCCACATAGGGGCAGGATCTTTGACCACATAGGGGCAGCTCTCTTGATCTTGTGTGTTGGAGTGATGGTCAATCTGAATATTACTCTTTTATTAGATAGGATAGAGGCCTGGTGCACGGGTGGGGACCAGCTGGTTTGCCCTGAAGGGTGTCCTGGATCAGGGTGGGGCTCCCTTGGGGCGTGGAGAGGCCTGGGCAAGGGGCCTGTGGTGGTTTGCAGGCCAGCCATGCCCCTGGCAACCCAAGTAGAGGCCCTGGTATCTGGAAATTATTTACCTTCTATAATTGAAACTTTGTATCCTGGAGCGGAGCAAAGCCTCCTACTCGCTCCGAGGCCGGCAGCCATTTCTGTTGGGGTTAATTCACCTTCTATAATTGAAACTTTGTATCCTTGAGTGGAGGCCTGGGCTCGCCAGAGTGTGTGGAAAGCTTGGCTTCCTCTGTTGCCGGGGAAACCCAAGACTCCCTTCTGGTAGCCATCTTGGTTGGGGTTAATTTGCATACTTGCCCTGATTGGCTGGTGGGTGTGGCTTATGTAGCAGAGAGATGGTTAATTTGCATATTACTCTCTTATTAGAGAGGATACTGTACTTTACATCCCTATGACTATTTTGCAACAACCAATTTGTACCTCTTAATCCCTTCCCCTTTTTCACACATGTCCCAAATCTTTCCCTTCATTTAGTGATCATCAACATTTCTCTGTATCTATGAGTTAGTTTCTGTTTTGTTTATTCATGTGAGATTTTTCAGATTCCACATAAGTGAAATGATATTTGCCCTTCCTCTGTGTGACTTATTTTTTAAATATATTTTTTTTGATTTTTAACAGAGAGGAAGAGAGAGGGATAGAGAGCCAGAAACATCGATGAGAGAGAAACATTGATCAGCTGCCTCCTGCACACCCCCTACTGGGGATGTGCCCGCAACCAAGGTACATGCCCCTGACCGGAATCGAACCTGGGACCCTTGAGTCCGCAGGCCGACGCTCTATCCACTGAGCCAAACCGGTTTTGGCCCTCTGTGTGACTTATTTCACTTAGCATAATACTCTATAGGTACATCTATGTTGTTGCAGATGGCAAGATTTCATTTTTTTAAAAAATGTTTTTATTGATTTTTTTTTTAAATATATTTTATTGATTTCTTGCAGAGAGGAAGAGAGAGGGATAGAGAGTTAGAAACATCGATGAGAGAGAAACATCGATCAGCTGCCTCTTGCACACCCCCCACTGGGGATGTGCCCGCAACCAAGGTACATGCCCTTGACCGGAATCGAACCTGGGACCCTTGAGTCCGCAGGCCGACGCTCTATCCACTGAGCCAAACCGGTTTCAGCAGATTTTTTTTTTTTAAGAGAGAGAGGAAGAGAAAGGGATAGAGATAGAGATATCGATGGAAGAGAAATGTCACCGATGGGCTGCCTCCTGCACACCTCCTACTGGGTTGAAGCCCACAACCCAGGCATGTGCCCCAACCAGGAATCAAACTGGTAACCTCTTGGGTTCATGGGTCAATGCTCAACCACTAAGCCATACCAGCCGGTGGCACAAGATTTCATTCTTTGTGGCTGAGTAATATTTCATTGTGTATATGTACCACTTCTTTATCCAGTCATCTATTGATGGACACTTAGCTGTAATTTAATGTGGTTGTGGAAGGAGGTGAGTAAGGTGCTAACTTATCCCCTATAAACCTACTTTTGCCCACCCTGTATTGTGTTTTTTTTTTAGATAGATTTTTATTGATTTCAGAGGGGAAGGGAGAGGGAGAGAGAGGATAGAAACATCAATGATGAGAATCATTGATTGGCTGCCTCCTGCGTGCCTCCTACTAGGGACCGAGCCCGCAACCCAGGCATGTGCCCTTGACTGGAATCAAACCCAGGACCCTTCAGTCTGCAGGCTGACAGTCTATCCACTAAGCCCAACAGCTAGGGCCCACCCTTTATTTTTAAAATAAATATACCTGTTATCTAACGATTCTGTACAAAAGAACCACTTACATGCTAATCTCACAAGTAGTATGCACTTATTTAATTGGAAAGGAAAATCAAACCACAATAGAGATTTACTATTATTTAGAAAGACTGTGAGAAGTTCATGTCAACTGCCTAGATCAGCCAATGTTACCATGAGAGCAGGAAGGGTTTTACAATGATTCTATTCATTGTTTATCTCATTCCAATGGAGACTTCTTTATTTTAAGGATTGCTAGTTTTATTTTGCAAAGGGTTTTCATCCTATGCAATGGAGGCATTTCAATATAGATTATTTAACTTATGCCTTTAGTCATTGCTGCTGTTGTTAAAAGAATAATAACAAAAACAAACAAAAAAACACACAAAAGAAATAACTAGAATAGCTGAGTGCCAAGAGTAGAATTTTTACTAAGTGAAATTGATTAATATAATCAATTCAGAATTATAAAATGCTGGTTATTTAAAAGACAACAAAGTAGCAAAAAAGGCAGTGCATGTAGACACTTCTTTTACACTGAGGAAGGTAACCAGTTTTATAAACAGAAACATCTTTAATTCTAGTACTTATATGAGAGAGGTGAAATATAAAAAGGTAGAGGAGAGATGATGATAATGTAGAACAATATAAGTGAAAAAAGACTGGTCATCTTTTTTCAATTATGAAGATACAGAATTCTGAAAATAATCACAAGTCAGGAAGTATAACACTTAAACTCTTCATTTAAAAATGTCAGTCCATGAATTTCAGAGCTGGAAGTCTTCAGACCATCCATTCTGACTTCATTTCAGAGAAGAAACTGACTGAGGTTAAGTAATTTGGTCAAACTTACATGATAAATGGCAGGATAGGGATTAGAAACCTGGTTCCCTTCCTTATGCACAGCTATAAAATTTGAAGTTTCAGGAATATACTAAGAAACGTTATGTTTTTAGTTGGTAAAAGCACAGATTTAATTGAAAATTACAGAAAATTTCTGGAAGATATACAGCAAAATGTCAACCGGAGTTATCTCTCAATAATTAAATCACAGGTGATTTCCATTGTTACTTCTGATTATTTGTATTTTAAAATATTCAGCAATAAAAACATATTAGTTGACTGCAATAAAAATCAAGATTAAAAAATATATATATGACCCATGAGAATAATGAAAGATTACTTACTTTACTAATGTCATCTAAACAAGTAATTTCAGGTGACATCCCACCATGTACACACAGAAACTGCTGATTTAAGAGGGCCGCGAGAGGGAGACAGTCAAATGTATCCATACATGCATCATACACCTGTTCAGAATATTTGATTAGACCTATCAAAAAAGGAAAAAGAGTCAGAGGAAGAAAAGCTAAAATTTATCATATATCAAAAAGGATATAGGTCAGAAGATTTATGAAGTTACTTCAAAGCCATTTATCTCACGCAAAGTTGAAAACATAATAATCTTTGTAAAGATATGTTTGAAAAGTTGTGGATAAAGAGTAAACAAACTCTCCTTCTTAAAGACAAGGGTGGCCTTGGATTAACTTTCTAGCTCTGTTGCCCTGGAAAACTCAGGTTAATATCAACTGTGTTATTAGGTAACGTCGCTTATGGTAAAAGTTGCACAATTACCTGGCAGGAAGCTGTAGTTTAGGGCTTCTCTGAGTTCAGTGACTCATAGGGTATGTCCTTTGCGGGACATTGGAAGCTATGCCAAGAAAGTTTTACAAGAGATATTGTTGCTTGTGATGCATGGGAATTCTAAGCCAGGGTGGCTCCCTAATGTGCCCTATGTGGATATTGTTTCCTTGTACCTACACTGTGACTTGGAGGGGATGAGTGAAAGGGAGGTGAGGCAGCAAACCTCTGGTGTATGCACTCCTATGAGGACAATGTCAGTGAAAAGGGTTGCCTGGTGCTGCCCTTCCTGGACAGTCTCCTTCTGAGTAGATGGAGAGCAAGTAAGGTCTGTGGTAGTTTTACGAACCTGAATATTTTGCTGTTCTAAAAAGACCCCCTGGGAGTGCTAAACATATATAAATGGAAGCGGGAGTTTTCAAAGTCATCACTAAAATGTCAATCATCTTTTTGTTCATGACTTTTAAGGCCTTTAAGCAAAACATGCCCTGATTCTATTTTAGGTAAAAATGTTCATCTTAATGAATTATATTTTGATGTGTTTGTCATGTTAAGGAAATATCTCCGGTAAGGTATCCACAGTCATAGAGAAAGAATAGCTCATGAAGTGATAGCTGGAAAATTCCTTTAGTTTAAAGAGAAAGAGAATGTTTTCTTCTTCCTTGGCCTTAGATTTCAAAAGGTCAAGCTGTGACTGGAGGTGTGCATTGGTAGAGAAGGCCAGAAGTTGTAAACAGCAGCCCTCAAGAACTGTGAGCTCCTTATATTCTTCCAAGATTCTGTGAAAATGAGACAGAGCCTATAGGGCCAAGAAAATAAAGCTATAGCAAGTGATTCAGATTACCTAGTTGGTAATTATTTCTTTTTATTTTCTTCTTGGAATCTCCAAGCTTTTAGAAAAGACATGTTTAAGTAATCAGAGCCTAGTTTTGGCAAGGCTTTGGGGGAAAAAGTGAAGGGTAATGGGTCCAGATTTGGGCCAGTGCTATACATGGGTGGAGGAATAACTGAAGAGAGATCCCTAAAAGGAATGTGTAAACCAGGGGGCCACATTTGGGGTTATAAGGCTTTCCATCTGTGAATATGAATTTTTTTTTAATGCTGATACAGGGTGATCAGGGTATGAGGACAGTTTAGAAACTTTCATAGCATTCTGTATTACCATGACAACAGTTAAGATCATCTATATCACAACATATGCTGATTCTATTATGGCATCCAAGTTAACAAGAGCCATGCCTTATGTTTCTTTATATCTCCTTACAATTACATCCTTATAGTATGCTTTATATTTGTAAACTGTAAATTTTGGTATTTCAAAAGTATACCCAGAATTGGCCATAAAGTCTGTTGGAAAAAAAACAACCAAACAAGAAACACACACACCCCATTTATCTGTGGCGAGTGATTGACTTTTTCTCCTGAAAATCCCTGTAGCCAGAGTTTTCTGTTGCCAACATCAATAAGGAATTCCTTTGTAAGAGTCCTAAGGTTACATATAGGCAGGGATTTAAATTACTTATTAATTCATGCTCCACAACACCATTTTTACATCAATAAAATGACTGTGACCCTAAGAATGATTCAAAAGAATTCCTTAGCCCACTTCCAAAAGAATGCCATATCTACAGTGAAGGCACGAAATACAGTGTCTTAACCCATTTTATACTAGTACTAGTAGCCCTGTGCACAAATCCATGCACCAGTAGCTCTCTGCCGCCCTCCTGTAGCTCTCCGCCCACTGCCGGCCTCCTGTAGCTCCCCACCACCTCCCCTCATAGCTTACTGCCCTGCCCCCTCCTGTTGCTCTCCACCTCCTGCAGCTCTCCACCGCCCGCTTGTAGTTTGCTGCCCCACTCCCCTGCAGATCTGTGATCCGGTCATTACGTGGTCGGTCATTACGCCTCACGACTTAACAAATAATTAGCATATTCCTCTCTTATTATATAGGATAATACAGGAGGTAACAAATCAAATTAAGCAATAAGAAGTTCGTGTTATATTGACACATGAACAAAATAGGTTATAAAATGTGACCATTTTTACTTTCTTGAAGTATATTAATATATATATATATATATATATATATATATATATATATATATATAATCTCAAAGGCTAGTATGCAAAGTGTCTCCGTGGGAGTTCAACCAGGAGACCAATCGCTATGACGTGCGCTAACCACCAGGGGTTGGTGTGGAGCAAAGGCAGGCCACAGCCAGCAGCCAGAAGGCCCCAATCGGCCCTGATCGCCGGCCAGGCCTGGGGACCCTACCCGTACACAAATTTCGTGCATCAGGCCTCTAGTACATATATAAATACCAACATTTTTATTTTCTGATGGGTTAAGTTGAAGATATCTATATTTTTCTTTGACTTAGTTTGGGTGTATTTTCTAGATGGATATGTAATCTCTGTATGGTAACACCGATGATTATATTACATTTATTATTGAAATTTGTTGAAGTTTCACAATGTGAATATGCCACAGAGAGCTAAGTGTTCAACACAGCATCATGGTCAAAGAATGGAGTCTGGAACCTAAGTGCCTGGATTTGAACCTTGGCTCTGCACACCTACTAGCCTTGATTTCCTCAAGCATAAGATGGGCATAATTATAATACCTACTTACATTATAAGGTTGCTATGAGGATTAAAAGAATTCATATATGTAAAATGCTTTGAATAATGTTTGGCACACAGTAGGTACTACGGAAGTTAACCAATAAAATTACCTTACTTAAGCCTCACAGAAAGCCTATGAAGTAGGTACAAGTATTATCTTCATTAAAAAGCTGAAGAAGTTGGCTTACTTGCCCAAAGTTGCAAGCTACTAAGTGGCAGAACTGAAACATGAACCTGTTCATGCTTTTAACATTATTTTTAAATTAAATATTTAATGGGAGACTCTAAGTCAGTGGTTCTCAACCTTTTTAATGCCGCGGCCCTTTAATACAGTACCTCATATTGTGGTGACCCCCAACCATAAAATTATTTTCGTTGCTACTTCATAACTGTAATTTTGCTTCTGGTATGAATCATAATGTAAATATCTGTGTTTTCTGATGGTCTTAGGCAACCCTGCTAGCGGTTCTCTAGAGAACATCAATGATGAGAACCGCTGCTGTAGAGCCTAAGACCATCGGAAAACACAGATATTTACATCATGATTCATAACAGTAGCAAAATTACAGTTATGAAGTAGCAACGAAAATAATTTTATGGTTGGGGGGGTCACCACAACATGAGGAACTTTATTAAAGGGTCACGGCATTAAAAAGGTTGAGAACCACTGCTCTAAGTGGTCAAATATATAATTCCCAAAGGTTAAATTAGCTTACTCAAGGACTTCATTTTCAGGACAAATGTTAAGATCCATCCCATAAAACAATCTATCTATCTATATAAAAGCCTAAGCGACCGGCTGACCGGCCAGTAGCTATGACGTGCACTGACCACCAGGGGGCAGATGCTCAACACAGGAGCAGAAACCACAGGCATGGAAACATGGAACAGACTGATGAATCTCAGAGGGAAAGGGGAAAAGGGGACGGCAGGCAGAGATTAATCAAAGATCTTATAGGCATACTAGAGGCCTGGTGCACGGATTCATGCACCGGTGGGGTCCCTCGGCCTAGCCTGCGCCCTCTCGCAAGCCAGGACCCCTTGGGGGATGTCAGACTGCCTCGCAGGCCAGGCCGAGGGACCCCACCAGTGCATGAATCCGTGCACCAGGCCTCTATTTATTTCTATAATGAAGGAAAAATGCACATCACTCATAAGATCACACTGATAAAAGTTCTAACTAGTATCAGTAATACAACATTAACAAAACAAAATTTTCAACAACATTCTTTAAAAATAATTTTGAAGGTTATCACTATTTGCAAAAAATTACAACCTGGTTTAGCCATTGGTTATATATTTGTTTTAATTTTATTTGTTTACACTATTTTTAAAAAGGTAATACATTTACATGGCTTAAAATTTAAAAGCTACAAAAGGATACACAGTGCCTCTTACCCCTTCTCTTCAGGCAACCAGTATAACTAGTTTCCTGGTGTCTTTACAAAACTAGTTTATGTATACACATGCAGATATGTACATTTATTCTCCTCCTACATTATCCTTTTGTTTTTTACATAAATGGCAGCATATACACATTGTTTTGCACTTGCTTTTTGTACTTGACATATTTCGGAGATCATATCACATCTTTGCATGAAGAGCTTTGTAATTATTTTTTTAAATGTGTACACAGTATTTCACTTTATGAATATACCACAACCTAACAACACCCATCTCTTACTACTATAAGTAATGCTATTATGAACAATGATAAATATTTTTTAAAAATATTTTTATTGATTTCAGAGAGGAAGGGAGAGGGAGAGAGAGAGAAACATCAATGATGAGAGAGAATCACCGATTGGCTGCCTCCTGTACACCCTCCATGGGGGTTCACGCCCGCAACCCGGGCATGTGCCTTGACCAGTTAAAAACATATATTATAGTAGTGCATGTTGGTGATGAAAGATAATGTAAGCAGTGCAAGTCCTCCTAACTTACCTCCCCACAGGTAATCACTATTACCAATTTCTTCTGCACATTATATATTTAATTGACAAAGGAGATCACACTATACATGTTCTGCAAATGGTTTCTGTCACTTAACAATATACCTGAACATCTCTCCATATCTAGAGCCACCTTGATCTTTCAACAGCTGCCTCATATTCCATTTTTTAGATGTATTATCACTTACTTAAGCAAGCCCTTATTGACATTATCTCTTTTTTGTTGTTATTACAATGAACATCCATATAAATTCTTATCTTGTCTTTTTTTAAAAAATATATTTTATTGATTTTTTTTTTTTTATAGAGAGGAAGAGAGAGGGATAGAGAGCCAGAAACATAGATGAGAGAGAAACATTGATCAGCTGCCTCTTGCACACCCCCTACTGGGGATGTGCCCGCAAACAAGGTACATGCCCTTGACTGGAATCGAACCTGGGACCTTTCAGTCCGCAGGCAGACGCTCTATCCACTGAGCTAAACCGGTTTCGGCTCTTACTGTCTTTTTGAGTAGACAGTGTGGTAGATATAATTCTAAAATGGTCTGCAATGACCTACACCTTTGTATAATCTGTGAGTGGGTGGACCCTGTGATATGTTGAAACTCCCATGATGACATTTCCTTACATAGGCCTGGCCTAATCAGGCCGGCATTTGAAATGCAGAGGGTTTTCTTCAGCTGGCTAATCACAGAAGAGGAAGGCAGAGAGACACACTCACGCAGCCTGGAAGAAAGCACATCGCGTTGGAGAGCCACGTGCCAGGAACTGTAAACAGTATCTGGAAGCTGAGGGCAGTCCCTGGCTAAAAGCTAGTAGGAAAATGGAAACCTTGATCCTACAGTCACAGCGATTGTGACTAGTGAGCTTGGAAAAAGACCCCAAGCTCCAGATGAAAACTGCAGCCCTGGCAACACCTTGATTTTGGCTCACTGAGACCCTGAGCAGAGAATTCCGCCATACTGTGCCTGGACTCCTCACCTACAGTAACTCTGAGGTAATAAGTGTGCTGTCTTAAACAGCTACATTTGGGGTAATTTGTTATGCAAATTTTAATGCTGTTATGCACCATTAAAAAACACACACAATATAATCTGCACGATAAATTCGTAGAAGTCAAACTGCTGGGTCAAAATCTTTACAGATATTCCAAAATTGCTCTTCAAATACATTAATTTAAACAAAACTCACCACAGATGCAATGCTTTTAACTCCCTGATTATCTACTGATTTATAGTGTTTATTCCAATAAGTCCAAAAGGATGGAGTGATCTGTACTGTATCTCACCCATCTGTAGCTGACTTTTCTGTCAGAGGGATTTTTTTTAAGTGTTCGTACTCTAATGTTTCTTATAAGAAGAACTATCTTTCCTTTTCAGTTCTACTAGGAGGAAGAACTGCCATTACAACTAGCAGCAATTCCAATATAGGAAGCTGTTGGCAACCAAAGTTAAGATGAGCATATGGGACACTACCAAAATGTAATTCATCTGTAAGTAAAGATATTTTTATGGGGGGTGGAAAGGTGAATAAACTCTTGTCTCAGAAAACAAATTTAAAAGTCTTTTCAGTGTTGAACATTCTTCTGGGAATAAAGCTTTAAATATTTTATAATATGTTCCCTCAAAATAGTAATCTGAAGAAAAATATGAACAGGAATCCAAAATATGAAAGTGAAATCCATAATCAAATTATCAATTATATGAACACCAAAGTAATATTATATGTTCAGGAATATTTAGGGAGAGGTAGATTTTAGAGCCAGACATTTCCCAAGAGATTTAATTTACCTTCCTTGTTTTTATAGAAAACATGCTAATATTTTAGAAATAAAAAAAGGTATAATATTGTTTTGTTTTTTAAAATTTCAATATTTTTGTTTCACTGTATAAAATGCTCATGCCCTCTGCCCTGGCCAGGTGGCTCTCAGTTAGTTGGAATGTTGTACCGTGCACCAAAAAAGTTGTGAGTTCAATCCCCAGTTGATGCAGGAAGCAACCATTGATGTTTCTTTCTCACATTGATGTGTTTTTTTTTCTCTCTCTCTCTCTTCCCTTCCTCTCTCTCTAAAATAAATAGAAACACACATATTATTGGGTGAGGATTTAAAAAAATAAAAATAAAGCCCTAGCCGGTTTTGCTCAGTGGATAGAGCATCAGCCTGCAGACCAAAGGGTCCTGGGTTCAATTCTGGTCAAAGGCACGTACCTTGATGTAGGCTTCTCCCAGGCCTGGGCCCTGGTCAGAGCTCGTGCAGGAGGCAACCAATCTATGTGTTTCTCTCACATCAATGTCCTCTCTTTCCCTCTCTCTTCCACTCTCCCTAAAAATCAATGGAAAAATATCCCCGGGTGAGGATTAACAATCAATAACAAACATAACATAACAAAATAAAATATAAATAAGTAAATAAATAAAATGTTCATGCCCTCTGACTTAGTAATTCTCTTCTGAGAGTTTGTCCTAAAGGTACAAGTCATAAGTGATCATTCTATTCAACAAATGAATTCAACCAATATTTAGTAAGCATCTCCTATGAGTTATTATTGTTTCTCAGAAAACAGTGAACACAGCATGTCACTGCCATCATGAAGCTTAAATTCTGGTGAGAGATAAAGACAATAAACAAGTAAATATGTTAAAAAACATAAAATTTATATATAAAATACATAAAAATTTCAGCTGTTGGTAGATGGAAAATAAGCAGGGTGTGAGAGTAAAATGATGAGATTAAATTGGCTAAATACATGATAATACATTCATAAAATGAAATACTTTAAAAATAATAAAATAACATTTTAAAGTCACATTAAAATATTTGATGATATGGAAAAATGCTATTACATAAAGTGAAAAGAGAAATTTATTAAACAGTCTATATGAGCCAAATTTTATTTTTAAAATATTTTCAACTATTTCTTGATAGGTTTTTATGTATATAGAAAAGAATAGAAGACTACACCCCAAATATTGAGAGAGTAGTGATTATCTTTCATTGGTATGACTGTGGATAATTTTTATCTTTTTTGGACTTTTCTGTTTTCCAAATATACCAAATGTAATATTTTATAAAAATAGGGATAAACCCAAAAGTTATTTTCAAAATAAATGTGTTAAAAGGTGGAATTTTGGGTTTTACCAGAAAACAAAACAAAATAGGAAACATCTGAGCTCCATTAGTTTCTTTTTTCTTTATGTTTGATTCATTTTAGGACTGGCTAAAGGGTAACTACAAAAGTTCTGGAGAAGCGATTATACTTACATTCCTGTTTGAAGGTGAAATATTCGGTAAGATGCCTGCATTCATGATTTCCCCGAAGCAGAAACAATGTTTTGGGATGATTAATCTTTAAACTCCATAAATACAGTACACACTACAAGACAAATACAAGCATAAAATTTTTATTTGTGACCATGACAATGCACAAAGATACCAGTAACTTACATAAATTCAAATGACTTGCAATGGCATATCTTATTACTATTCCCAGTTGAAACATGAAACCTTCAGCTTGAAAATGTAATATGCCATTGCCCTAGAATGTGACAGAGCATAGAGAATAGCCTTCATAGAAATCTCTCAATTTTTGTTCCCATGTTCTTTACAAGTATCTAGAACTATGTGACAAAGCAACCCATACATATATAATATATAACTTACTCCTAAAACCTGTATTTTATTTAATGGAGAAATACTAGAGACATTTCCATTAAAATGAGGAACAAGGTGACCTAGCTGGTTTGTCTCTGTGGATAGAGCCTCATCCTGAGGACTGAAGAATTCAATTCCCATCAAGAGCACATACTTTGGTTGCAGGCTCAATTCCCCCGCCCTGGTTCTGGGCAAGTGCTGGAAGCAACCATTCAATGTGTTTCTCTCACATCAATGTTTCTCTCTCAGTATCTCTCCCCTTTCCTCCCACTTTCTCTAAATATCAATGGAAAAATATCCTCGGGTAAGGATTAACAAATAATAATAATAAATAAAATAAACAACCACTGATACAATAAAATCAGGAACAAGGCAAAGATAACCATCTTTGCTATTGTTCAACACTATTTAGAGGTATTAGCCAATGTAAATCAATTAGGGGCTTAAAAATGGGTAAAGAAAAAAATAAACTACCTCTATTTGCAGATAACATAATATGATAGTATACCTGAAAAACTCGAGAAAAATCAATGATAAAACTCAAATAATAAAAACCAGTAACAGGGCAGAATATAAAATTAATATATAAAATCAATAACCTTCATATACACAAAATAAGTAGAACACAATGGTAGAGAAAACTCTATTTACCATAGCAGTAAGGAAGATCAAACACATAGGAATAAATTTATGTACAAACCTCATACCAAGAAAACTTTGCAAATCTCATACCAGGAAAAATTTAAAACCTTCCCAAGAGACAAAAAGTAGATATAAACAAAGAGACATTCCCTATTCTTGGATTGGATGATTCAACATTAAAAGATTATAGTTCTGCCCTAACCGGTTTGGCCCAGTGGATAGTGTTGGCCTGCAGATTGAAAGGTCCCAGGTTCGATTCCTGTCAAGGGCATGTACTTTGGTTGCGGGCACATCCCCAGTAGGAGGTGTGCAGGAGGCAGCTGATCAATGTTTCTCTCTCATCGATGTTTCTAACTCTCTATCCCTCTCTCTTCCTCTCTGTAAAAAATCAATAAAATATATTTTTAAAAAGATTATAGTTCTTCCTCATTTAACTTATAATATCATTGCAATTCCAATAAAAATATCAACACGCTATTTTATGAAGTTCTAATTTTAGCTGATACTAAAATTTACATGATGAAAAAAAATACAACCATCAGGAAACACCTAGGGAAAAAAAAAAAACACTGAAAGAGAAATTATGAGGGGGACTTACTGAATGTTAAAACAGACTATAAAGTTTTTATAATTAAAGCAATGGTACTAGCACATGTATAAACATACCAGTGGAATAAAATAGTCCAGAAATTAATCTGAGTACATATAAATTTGGTGTATAATAAGGGTTGCATCCTAAATTACTAAAATAATGATGTACTTAATGTCTCTAGGACAACTGGTCACATTTCAAAAAAAGCATTAGATCCCTATCTTATATAATAAGTAACTAATGGAAATGGGATCTAAATGTATCAAAATGAAACAATACAAATTCTAAAAGAAATTTGTGGGTGAGTTCTTCTTTAGGTTTAGTGTGGGGAAAAATTTTGTAACTAATTACTAAAAATCTGAAGATCACTTTTTAAAAATTGCATGGTAGGGAGACTTGTATGCATGCATATAAGCATAACCAATGGACGCAGACAACAGTGGGGGAGGGGGAGGGCAGGATTGGGGGGGTGTTGGGGAGCAATGGGGGGATAAGGGCACATTTGTAATACCTTAATCAATAAAGGGGAAAAAATTGCATGGTAAAAAAACAATTCGGCAAAAACTGACAAAACTTAACTTTTGATTAACTTCTAGGAGTCTACTCTGAAAATACACCTCCAACAATAAGAAAATACATATGCACAAGGTTGCAGCATGGTTTGTAATAGCAAAATACTGGAAGTAATATAAATAATCATACATAGGAGAGAAGTTGAGCAGATTATGATACATTCACACAATGAAGTACTATGAAGCTATTTTTAAAAAAAAAGTCACTGGGGCGGTGGGGGGTTGGGCAGGGTGGGAATGGCTGGGGGGGGGGTGTAATTGGGGAAAAAGGAGACATATGTAAAACTTTAGACAATAAATAAATAAAATTTTAAAAAGTCAGAAAGATCTCTTTAAACTGATTTGGAGTGATTTCCAAGATATAATGTTGAGTGAAAAAAGCACAAAAGAGCATACTATGCTACTGTTAATGTAATAAAGAAGGGGATATAAGAAATACACATGTGCATAAGAAATACAGGAAGCACAAATCAAAAACTAAAGAGATTGGCCCTAGTTGGTTCGGTTCAGTGGATAGAGTGTCGACCTGCGGATTGAAGAGTCCTGGGTTCAACTCTGGTCAAGGGCACATGCCCGGGTTGCGGGCTTGATCCCCTGTAGGGGGCATACAGGAGGCAGCCAATCAATGATTCTCTTTCATCACTGATGTTTCTATCTCTCTCTCCTCCCTTCCTCTCTGAAATAAATTAAAAACAACAACAACTAATAAGATGGGTTACTTACAGGGAGCACAGAGGAAAAGGGTGGGGAGGAGGGGAAACTGGGAATAGGTTAGGAAGGATCAGGAGGAAGTGACACTTCTCAAAGCATGGCTTTCTGGATAGCTTTAAACTCCAGAACCTCAGTACTGTAATGATTTACATATGCCTCCCAAAATAAGTAACTGAATCAACCAAAATGGAGTATAAACAGTAACAAATGAACTTAACTGTATTATAAGTGGATAACAAAGCAACAAAGAAGAGGAGGAGGGGGAGGGAACTAACCGAAGTAACTTTGGAAAACAGCATGTTGATTGCATACTGCAAGGCTAAAGACACAAAGAAATATACACAAATAGTGTAACTTTAGTTTTTCACAGTATGAGTTGCCTGTTATGTACCCATTTTATGGGTATACTGGGATCAAGCAGATAAGTGACTACATTGAGAGCCAGGAAAGAGGGAAGGCCAAAATGAACCTTGTGATGGATTGGAATCAGAGGTATCATATGAACTCATGCTTTTTAAGATAACACGGATAGGTAATGAAATAAATAAAAATATGAATGTATGTGTATATATTTCCTAGCTCCTTTTGCTGAGAGGGCCTAGGACCTCAAAAAGTATTATATGTATTGATTTGGGGATTACAAGTAAATTTTAGCAAGGAGGTATATACACAAATACAGAATTTATGAATAATGAAGATTTATAGTATATGCTAACCATGAAATATACATATTTCACATACAGCCTCAAAACACAAGCAACAGCCCTAGCCGGTTTGGCTCAGTGGACAGAGCCTCAGCCTGCAGACTCAAGGGTCCCAGGTTCAATTCCGGTCAGGGGCATGTACCTTGGTTGCAGGCACATCCCCAGTAGGGGGTGTACAGGAGGCAGCTGATTGATGTTTCTCTCACATCGATGTTTCTAACTCTCTCTCTCCCTTCCTCTCTGTAAAAAAATCAATAAAATATATTAAAACAAAACAAAACAAAACACAAGCCACAATTGATAGGACTATGGAGAGAAACAGATAAATCAATAACTGTAGTTGAAGATTTTGACAGAAACCCAAAAGTAACTCGTAGTCTAAGCAGACAAAAAGAATCAAAGTTATAAAGAACAGTTCAACAAATAGAGAATGCATTTTTTTTTCAAGAACATATGGGATAGCCATAAAAATCTACCATGTTCTCCATCACAAAGGGAGTCTCAATAAATTCCAAAGAATGCATATTATTCATATCTTGTTCTCTAATCAAATTACATTAATTAGAATCATAACAAAATACCAACTCCAAAAATATCTTCTCTACTCCCTACTTCCTTTTCAGCTGCCCTGGAAGAGAGAAGCAACCCATGTCCCTGGCTTCCTTGGGCACACTTTCACACTCTATACAACTTCAAGCAATTACCCCCACACACATGAATATGCACATCACCCCAACTTCTAGAAATATTATCAGATGGTAAGCAGAGCTCTGCATGTATCTTTTTTTCACTTTAGTGATTATTCCATACCAGTTTACAAAGGGTTGTTTTCTTCTTTCATTTTTTAAAATTTATTTTTATTGATTTCAGAGAGGAAGGGAGAGGGAGAGATAGAAACATCAATGATGAACAAAAAGAAACAAAAAGAAACATCAACAATGAGAGAGAATTACTGATCACTGATCGGCTGCCTCCTGCATGACCCCACTGGGGATTGAGCCTGCAATCTAGACATATGCCCTCAACCGAAATCAAACCTGGGACTCCCTCAGTCCACAGGCCAATGTTCCATCCACTGAGCCAAACCGGCCAAGGCTCTTTTTTCATTTTTAAAAACAGCCTCCCTGTATTGTCTGGTACATTCCATTGTCTGGATGTACGACAATTCATTTAACTAGTTTCCTACTGAACATTCAGGTTGTTTTAAATCTTTTATCATAAAAAATGAGCAATGAATAACCTTATTACAGGCATTTTACACATTTGCAAGTACAGTGATTCTTCTTATTCTTCTTGCCTATGTTCTGTAAAGTTGCTGCAAAAACTGAATTAGTCAATACTGCTCCCAGGCTACCCCGCGGTGGCGCTCTGCGGGGGTGATCCATCATGGAGCCCCGGCTGGGTGGGCAGGGCCTACTTCTTTGGGGTGATTGATGGCAGAGCCCTGTGATCAATTGCCCCAAAGAGGGAAGCCCAGGCTACCCAGCAACTACGCTGCACAGTGGGTTGGCGGGGCCTCCCTCTGCAGGGGGCGATCCAGCGCAGAGCCCCAGCCAGGTGAGCAGGGCCTACCTCTTTGGGGCGATCGATCACTCATGGGGCTCCCAGACTGTGAGAGGGTACAGGCTGGGTTGAGGAACCTCCGCCCCCAAGTGCATGAATTTTGTGCACGGGGCCTCGAGTAGTGTATAAAAATCATTGTGGATTTTTATATATGCTTTCTTGAATACACCAATGGACTAAAATTTTTTTAAGTATGTGAGTTAATTTGGAAGATAATTTGACACAATATTTATATTTTTAAAAAGTTGTTTCAGCCCAGCCAGGTGGCTCAGTTGGTTGGAGTGTCATCCCATACACCCGTGGTCGGCAAACTGCGGCTCTCGAGCCACATGCGGCTCTTTGGCCCCTTTAGTGTGGCTCTTCCACAAAATACCACAGCCTGGGCGAGTCTATTTTGAAGAAGTGGCGTTAGAAGAAGTTTAAGTTTAAAAAATTTGGCTCTCAAAAGAAATTTCAATCGTACTGTTGATATTTGGCGCTGCTGACTAATGAGTTTGCCGACCACTGCCATACACCGAAAAGTTTGCAGGTCGGGGCACCTATGGGACCAATTGATGTTTCTCTCTCACACTGGTGTTTCCTTCTCTTTCTCTTTCTCTCTCTCTAAAATCAATCAACATATCCTTGGATAAGGATTTTAAAAAGTTGTTTCATTAAATGACTAATTAAAACTTCATTAAGCTCTGTATTCTTCTCTTCAGTCTCTAACACCTCCTAATGCTAGCAAACACACAAAGAAGTAAATATTCAATGTGACTTTCAAACATCCAAACTCTTGGCTCACTGTCTATACAACGTGAATAGGAAATAAGAATAGGAAAGCTGTTCAATAATATAGTTTACAAGTATGATCTCTTCTCATCCCAGGTTCCTATTTAAAGACTAGGAATTTATTGGGCAGTAGGAAAAATGTGCGTATTTTCTTAATTTCTATCATTAACCTTTGTCCTCACAGATGACAGTAAATGAATATGAGGCACTGGCAGATAACAATGAACTTTTCTGATTCATGAGTGTAGACTGCCTATCTAAGTAAAGAGTAAGGTCTGTTTCTCTGGTCATTTATTTTTCTGGCAGTTTTAGAAAACTGCTGCTTCTCTGGTTGAGCACCAGGAGAGGTAGCTGAGTTGTATTTAGGAGTGATGCTGCAAGAACAATAAATCTTTAACCACCAGAAACATACTTAGTACAGTGAGATTCTCACAGTCTTGAGGGAGAGGCAAAACTAAATGCTACAAGAATAGCAAGCAGACTCAATTTCCTCATCTTGTGCTTATTCCGGGAACATTATAAATTCAATCACCCAGACTATTTCAAAATTACTTCTTTTATTTGCCAAGTATGTACAGCTTAATCAATGGCCATTAAATATGAATATGTTGTGGTTCCATTGTACTCAAGCCCTTGCATTAGGTTCTAAAACAATTTTCTCTTTTATACATAAAAACTTATAGTTTGTTTTAATTGTAACTTTTTTCCTCTCATCATTCAATTTTCAAAATATATAAAAGTAAATTGTAAAGTTTTAGGTTAATTTCATTAATTAATCATTTTCCTTCAATGAATATTTATTAAGTGCTTACTATATGTAATAGGATCGGAAATTATTCCATTAATAAACTAAGCACCTGCTTATTTACCATTGACAGTTAATCTAAGATTTAACTGTAGCCCAGCAACTTATGATCTTGTAATTAAGGTCAGCTAATTCAAGCCCCATTTAAGGTGAATAGCAATTTATGTCATTTATATACAGTCCATACACTATCTTCAAAGAGAAAAAGTTAGTAATCATTTAACTTATTTGCAAAGCTGGGTTAATATAGCCTTCTATTTGTTAGACTTTCTACTAGCTAAAGAAAGAAAAAGAACTTTTATATCAAAATATTTCTCTCTCACTTTAATGACAGAAAGTAACAAAGTTTATAAATTCTGCCGATGTTCGCATTTGATTTTTTTTTACTAAAGAATGGAAAGCAAAATTAAAAAACACACACACAATATGATAGCTCCAACACATCCAGTTTAATTTTTACCTCTATACTGAAATAGCCTCTGTCCACATAGTCACCCAGAAAGAGGTAGCGTGTGTTAGTAGGTGATCCTCCAACTTCAAACAACTTCATCAAGTCAAAGAATTGTCCATGAATGTCACCACACACTAGAAAAACAACAACATTGGGTGAGGTAAAAAACTGTCGTAGAAAAGAGAGGGTGCCCAGCTGGCAGGGCTCAGTGGTTGAGTGAAGACCTATGAACCAGGAGGTCATGGTTTGATTCCTAGTCAGGGCACATGCCTGGGTTTCGGGCTCATGCCTCAGTGGGGCCATGCAGGAGGCAGCCAACTGATGATTCTCTTATTACTGATATTTCTATCTCTTACTCCCTCTCCCTTCCTCTCTGGGATCAATAAAAACATATTTAAAAAAGAAAAGAAAGGGCATTACCCCAATAGGGATCACAGTTTAACTTTCAAATCACTTTTGCTTTGGACTGGACTGCTCTATAACTGTAGTCAATCTATTAACACTGAATAGTCCTACTGGAAATAACAGACATTTTAATTTGTATTTCTTCAGTGAACAAAAAACATACTAAACAATCCTAAAACGGTCTCATAATTCCTAGAAAAATTACAACACATTTTAGTTGATTATTTGTGATCATTTCTTAAATTAGCTCAAACCTAAGTGCAACCATGCAAATTCTTCTCATACCCGTGATTGGAGCTTCTACTTCTATCATAGTCTTCTCTTGTCTCAGGATGGCAGCCCCATCATTGATTATCTTTAAGGCTACTTCCTCTTCCAGTCGCCCTTCCTTCACCAAATGGTTTTTCAAGACGTCACTATTAGGTTTCCCATTCACAAAGACTTCCTTCAAAGTAAGCCTTTGGGTTGGAGGGAAGGGGACAGCTAGAGAAAGAGGAAAAGTAATTTAAAATACTTAAATGTATAGAGCAAAACCATGAACACGTTTCTTTAATGTAACTAATTAAGCATAATATATCATCACTACATGCCTGTTGCACGTATTCATACACCAGTGGGGTCCCTCGGCCTGGCCTGTGGGGATCAGGCCCAAACCGGCTCGCTGACATCCCGAGGGGTCCTGGATTGCGAGAGGGTGGATCTCGGGTGACGCACCCCAGAATCGTGCTGCCTCCTCTCTGGTTCCGGGTGTGTCACCTGAGAACCACAGCTGCCAAGTCACCACAGCTCAGCAGTTCCTGCGTTGAGCGGCTGCCCCTTGGTGGTCAGTGCGAATCATAGCTACCAGTCGGAGCGTCTACCCCCTGGTGGTCATTGCACATCATAGGTACTGGCCAGTCAGCTGGTCACTTAGGCTTTTATATAGAGAGATGATTTCACATCCATACCACCAGAACTATATAGGAAAAAAATTCCAAAATACCATATATTATAAATGATTGGATCTAATTTTTTTAAAAGGCCACACGTGGGCCCCTGGATCCGGGTGAGCCTGGCCCCGGGTCCGGGTGAGGCCGTGGGCCCCTGGATCCGGGTGAACCTGGGTCCCGGATCTGGGTGAGCCCGTGGGCCCCTGGATCCAGGTGAGCCTGGCCCCGGGTCCGGGTGAGGCCGTGGGCCCCTGGATCCAGGTGAGCCTGGGTCCCGGGTCCGGGTGAGGCCATGGGCCCCTGGATCCGGGTGAGGCCATGCGACCCTGGGTCTGGGAGAGGCCACGCACCCCTGGGTCCGGGTGAGGCCACGTGCCCCTGGGTCCGGGGGAAGCTGGAGCCCGGGTCCGGGCGAGGCTGTGTGCCCCTGGATCCGGGTGAAGCTGAATCCTGGGTCTGGGCGAGGCCGTGTGCCCCTGGATCCGGGTGAGGCTGGGTCCCGGGTCCGGGTGAGGCCGTGGGCCCCTGGATCCGGGTGAAGACGTGCCCCTGGGTCCGGCCGAGACCAAACCAGAGGGAGTCGGACCTGCATTACCATCATTTGTCCACCATCCAGAGCTGAGGGGTCAGTGCCGACATGTACTCATAAGGAACTGGTGGACATTGATATTGGGTCTCAAAAGAACTGTTGGTCCAGAAAGAAACTCACTACAGACTGATTCATTTGCCTGTCAGCATAACTATTATTGCTCGTCACACATTCAATTCTTATAAGTATATCTCTAGTGACACATGATTTCGCTCATCTAGGGGAAATGATGAACAACATAGACTGATGAACAAGAACAGAACCAGAAACAAGGAGGCATCGATCGGACTATCGGGCCTCAGAGGGAGGATAGGGGACTGTGGGGGGAGGGGGGAGATATCAACCAAAGGTCTTGTGTGCATGCATATGAGCCTAACCAATGCTTAAGTTCAACAGAGGGTTGGGGCATCCATGGGGAGGGGTGTGGGATGGGAATGGGGGGATGAGGACAAATATGTGACACCTTAATCAATAAAGAAATTTAA
The DNA here is from genome assembly GCF_951640355.1 of Cnephaeus nilssonii. Classification (NCBI taxonomy): domain Eukaryota; kingdom Metazoa; phylum Chordata; class Mammalia; order Chiroptera; family Vespertilionidae; genus Cnephaeus; species Cnephaeus nilssonii. The sequence goes on from NC_137076.1 coordinate 14,974,553, forward strand.
AAAAAAATAAATAAAAAAATAAAAGGCCACAGTTAAAGTCAGTCATTTAAGGAGCCCTGGCTCAGTTGGATAGAGCATTGTACTGATACACTAAGGTTATGGGTTTGATTCTGGCCAAGGTACATACAAAAAGCAACCAATGAATGCATAAATAAGTGGAACAACAGACTGATGTTTCTCTCTAAAATCAATAATAATTAAGTCATTTAAGATATATGTGTATATAAAGTACAATTTTTTCATATAAACATTCAAGACTTGAATTTGATTCAGTAAATAAGCTAAAAGTGAGATGAGGGACTAGATGATGTGAATATCTTTTATCTATGAAAAAGATATTACAAATAAAACAGTGGTTAAAAAAAAAAAAGGAAATCGCAACACTAAAAGGGCATTTACTTCTTCCAAAGAACTGACCTAAGGAAACCAGAAGTTTGTTCCAGAAGTTTGACTTCTATTCCTGACCAGGGGAATCATAGAGGTATACTTTATTCTTTAAAAGGTACTTGCTTAAAATATTAAAGGTAACAAGAACACTACTAATAGAATGGAGCTCTTCCTGAGAACAACTTGCTATACTAACCTTAAAAAGAACAGATATGGGAGGTCTAGTTGTGTTTTCTAACCTGGAAATGTTAACAACTAACTTCAGATTATGCCGGATATAAAGTTTATATGATATTATGGTGAATTAGCAACTATAACAAAATTTTTTGACATTTTAAAATTGGCGATGTAGTCTATTTTAGATTCCTTGTTATCTAATAGCCATACGTCTATAAACCACAAATTTAAAAGGAGAGATTAATTTTAATTTGTGAATTATGTCTGGTGGTTCAACTTCTAGCTTTATGGAGGTGTTATTAAGAACCAAGTTCAGGGCCCTGACTGGTTTGGCTCAGTGGACAGAGCATCAGCCTGCGGACTGAAGGGTCCTAGGTTCGATTCAGGTCAAGGTCATGTACCTTGGTTGCGGGCACATCCCCAGTGGGAGGTGTGCAAGAGACAGCTGATCGATGTTTCTCTCTCTATCTGATTGATGTTTCTAGCTCTCTATCCCTCTCCCTTCCTCTCTGTAAAAAATCAATAAAATATATTAAAAAACAAAAAAAAGAACCAAGTTCAGGGTTGAGTGAAAAAGGTGAAGGGATTAAGAAATACAAATTGGTAGTTACAAAACAGTCATAGGATATAAAATACAATATAAGGAATATAGTCAATAATATTGTAATAACTATGCATGGTGTCAGGTGGGTAGTAGAATTACCAGGGGAGTCACTGACTACTATGCTGTATACCTAAAAATAATATAAAATAATATTGAATGGCAAATGTAATTGCAATATAAAATAATTTTAAAATTTTAAAGAAGAACAAAGTTGAAATCTACAGGCACTTAAAATTTTTAAACTTGATCTAGCTATACCAATTTGTATTATTTACAAGTAAAGGAAGTCCTATAGTAAACTTAATCATGCTCTTTGCTACCACTTGACTCATTTTGAGTATTCAAAGCTAAATGAAAAAAATGATAGTAGCTATTCAACCAGTAAATATTACCTTGAGATAGGGGACCATATATAGCCCAGTTACCCAGGACCATCTAGATTTCAACTGTTCTCCTAGCATAATTAATAGTGCCCCCTTTCACTCTCAAAGTATCCCAATTTGAGGGATAAATGAGTCTTGGTTATTCAGATGGGTTATAAATATACTATTATTAATAGAATAATCTACTTCTAAAATAAAACAAAAATAAAATAGTATGATGAATCTCTTATTTATTCATCTGGTGAGTCTCCAAGACAGAGTGAAAGGTTAGTCCTAAACAGGATTCCTTAAATTTTTGCTAAAATGTACTGGTACTACAGTTGTGCTTAACTATAATAACAAAAACAAAATCTTGTATAGTTTAGAGAGTCTTACTGAAACATTTTCAGATGAATTATATGCTATTTGATGTAATTATATGAAGATGAGGGGGCAGGAAATAATCAATGGAATAAATGAGTGATGTTCACTTGGAAGTTCATAATATGAGTTCTCTCTACCACTAAAATATGTTTGAAATCCTTATAATAAAAAAATAGAAATAATTACCAAAAAAGGGTATAAACTTTAGAGAACCTTTGTTTAGAGAAATTGACATGAGGCTCAATCAAGAGCTACACTTAATCTAACTTATTAGAGATGACTTCAGAGAATTACCATACTCTGAAATCTTGATACAAAAAATAGAAAAATGAAAGATTACACAGTTAATCATTCTTCTTTTTATACTTAATTTACCTCTTTAAACTCGTGTTCTCAGCCCTTTCCAAGTTTTGAAATGAACCCCACAGAAAGTCTGCTTTTAAATATCCCACTTTGTAAATCAAAGAAAGTGGTTAACAAACTAAAAACAACATGAAATAAGATAAAATCAAATATGCTGGAATCATAAAAAAAAGTATCATAACAGAGGTAGTACTACAGACAGATATTATTTAACTTCTACCAATAGTATTATTACTAATAAAAATCAGTTTCCTCCAGTTGCAATCAGAACAGTTTACAAAATAGAAAACCCATGTTCCTTACTAGTATATATATTATAAAAGTTATGTAATTAGAGGTGATAACCTAAAGAGCTCCTGAGGGAGGAATTCAGAAAGATATTTTTTCTTCCTCTCAAATTCTTCAGTTAAAACTTATTTTAAATAAAAGAAGTAAACAAGTCACTTAGTTAAATGAAAGCAAAAGCAAGGTTGAAATGAATTAAGGGATTATGCCCAGCTAAGAGAAATGGGACACAGCTGAGCCAGGAACCTTAAGAGGAATTAAGATTGGCTTGGGACCTGCATAACAGAAACTACAAGACTTCATGGTTTTTAGATTAGAGCAAATAAAATCAGTATCTGTCAAATCAGGAAAAGAGAATCTTCCACTTTAACCTCACCTCACATTACTCCTAGCTATATTCAGAAGAATAAATTCTTTTTTTAATTTCTTTATTGATGAAGATATTACATATGTGTCCTTATCTCCCCATTGCCCCCCATATCCCCACTCATGCCCTCACGCCCCTGGTGTCTGTGTCCATTGGTTAGGCTTATATCCATGCATACAAGTCCTTTGATCTCTTCCCCTTACCCTCCCCCTCCCCTACCTTCCCTCTGAGGTTTGACAGTCTGATAGATGCTTCTCTGCTCTGGATCTGTTTTTGTTCATCAGTTTAGGTTGTTCATTAGAGGCCCGATGCATGAAGAGTCGTGTAAGAATAGGCCTTACCCACCCTGGCTGCCGGCACTGCCTTCGCTCCGGCTGGAGCTGCCTTTCCACCTTTGCTCTGGCACGGAGCCGCCTTCTGCCTCTCACCTTGTCGCATCAATCTGCATATTCTCTCCTTATCGGCTGTGGGTGCCGCCATCTTTGATGCAGAGTTACGGTCAGTTTGCATATTCTGTCTTTATTAGATAGGATTATATTCCACAAATGAGTGAGATCATGTGATATTTATCTTTCTCTGACTGGCTTATTTCGCTTAGCATAATGCTCTCCAGTTCCATCCATGCTGTTGCAAATGGTAAGAATTCCTTCTTTTTTACTGCAGCGTAGTATTCTATTGTGTAGATGTCCCACAGTTTTTCAATCCACTCATCTGCTGATGGGCATTTAGGCTGCTTCCAAATCTTAGCTATTGTAAATTGTGCTGCTGTGAACATAGAGGTGCATATATCCTTTTTGATTGGCATTTCTAGTTTCTTGGGATATATTCCTAGAAGTGGGGTCACTAGGTCAAATGGGAGTTCCATTTTTAGTTTTTTGAGGAAATTCCATACTGTTCTCCACAGTGGCTGCACCAGTGTGCATTCCCACCAGCAGTACACAAGGGTTCCTTTTTCTCCACATCCTCGCCAGCACTTGTCATTTGTTGATTTGTTGATGAGAGACATTCTGACAGGTGTGAGATGGTACCATGCTGTTGTTTTGATTTGCATCTCTAGGATAATTAGCAACTTTGAGCATGTTTTCATATGTCTCTTGGCGTTCCTTATGTCCTCTTTTGAAAAGTATCTATTTAGGTCAGTTGCCCATTTTTTGATTGGGTTGTTTATTTTCCTTTTGTTAAATTGTATGAATTCTCTGTAAATGTTGGAGATAAAACCCTTATTAGAGATAACATTGGCAAATATGTTCTCCCATGCAGTGGGCTTTCTTGCTGTTTTGTTGATGGTATCTTTTGCTGTGCAGAAGCTTTTTATTTTGATACTTAGAGGCCTGACGCACGAAATTCGTGCAAGGGCCTTGGCCCCGGCCCCCACCTGCCGCAGCCGCCGGGGGTTCTGCTGCCTCTGCCTTGGCTCCTGCCTGCTGTGGCTTTGTCCAGAAGGAAGGGCATCTGGTCTAATTAGCATATTACGCTTTTATTATTATAGCTAGTCCCGTTGGTTTATTTTCTCTTTAGCTTCCATTGCCCTAGGAGCTATATCAGTGAAGATATTGCTTCGGCATATGTCTGAGATTTTGCTGCCAGTGGATTCCTCTAATATTTTTATGGTTTCCCGTCTTATGTTTAAGTCCTTTATCCATTTTGAGTTTATTTTTGTGTATGGTGTAAGTTGGTGGTCTAGTTCCATTTTTTTTCGCATGTATCTGTCCAATTTTCCCAACACCATTTATTGAAGAGACTGTCTTGACTCCATTATATGTTCTTGCCTCCTTTGTCAAATACTAAGCATAGTGGTTTGGGTTGATTTCTGGGTTCTCTATTCTATTCCATTGATCTATATGTCTGTTCTTGTGCCAGTACCAGGCAGTTTTGAGAACAGTGGCTTTGTAATACAGCTTGATATCTGGTATTGAGATCCCTCCTACTTTGTTCTTCTTTCTCAGGATTGCTACAGCTATTTGGGGTCTTTTTTTATTCCAGATGAATTTTTGAAGAGTTTGTTATAGGTCTGTGAAATATGCCATTGGTATTTTAATGGGGGAGAGCATTAAATCTATAGATTGTTTTTAGTAGAATCGACATTTTAATGATATTGATTCTACCAATCCATGAACATGGTATATTCTTCCATCTGTTTATGTCTCTAAATTCTATCTCCTTTCTTTTATTAGATAGTTCTATGAGCACTATAGTTGAGATTGATTCATAGAAGAGTGGAAACAGCCACAGTCCTGAGAAAACTAAAGGAAATTTGGTCATGAAAGGAAATAGCAGAAACTTTCCAATAAAACTTTAAATCTCCATTAAAAAATAAAAAAGCCCCAGCCTTGCCGGCACGGCTCAGTGGTTGAACGGTTCTATTACCAGTCAGGGCACATACCCAGGTTGCGGGCTGTCCCCAGTGGGGAGCATGCAGGAGGCAGCTGATCCAGGATTTTCTCTCATCGTTGATGTTTTTGTCTCTCCCTCTCCCTTCCTCTCTGAAATCAATAAAAACATATTTTAAAATAAATGAATAAGTAAATAAATAAACCCCCAGATACAGAGTGACCATATGTCCATGTATGCCTTTTGTGAGATTCCCAGTTTATTTTGCCCCCCCTTTACTCTCAAGTATCCTGTTTTTGTTTTGTTAATAATCCTCACCCAAGGATTTTTTTTAGAGTATGGGAGGGAGGGAGGGAGGGAGGGAGAGAGAGAGGGAGGGAGAATCAACATGAGAGAGACACATCACTGGTCCTCTCCTGCACATGGCCCTGGGGGAATCGAGCCTGCAACCATAGTATGTGCCCTTGATTGGATTCAAACCATCAACCCTTCAGTCCGCAGGCGATATCTAATAACTGAGAAAAACTAGGTAGGGCTCAAGTATCCTGTTTTTAATGACCTATCCAGGATCAACATTTATTAGAATCAACTGGGGTATTTGTTTAAAATGTAGATTCTCAGACTTGTGGAATGAGAACTTCTGGGGATCCTGCACAGGATCTAGAGAACTGCTTTGTAAACTATCTATAGAAACTCTTCCCCACTCCCAATCTGTTAAAATCTTTGTAATATGCAATAAGAATAAATTACTAGAAAAATTATCACATGCATAGATTTGCCAATGTCAAATTCCTATAAAGCTTTTAAATGCTCAAGTTCTGTACTTATTGCAGTTAATAACAACTGATGGATGGACTTGACACTAGTGCACAGACCACACTTTTAGTAACACTGGTTTGGATAAATATGGACTTCAAGTAAAGGACCAGAGTCAAAACTTAGATACACATCTTCAAGCCCAAGTTTGGAGATTTTAGTAAATCTAATGGACACAAAAGATGATGTTCAACTGACTTCACTACTCACCTCACAATGAATGATAACCTTGTTCTAAGAACCCAAATCTCTGACAAGTTCATTTCTAACTACCTTTAATATCACATAAGATTTCACGAATAAAAATACAACCTAAACACTTAGATTCTGCAGGCAGATGAACAAACTGAAGTTTAGCTTCTAATATCTTCATGCTTTAAACTATGAAGTATCTGAACTGAAACATAAAGGTTGTTTCTTGCATCCTTTCCAATTACAAATAAACCACTCACTATCACACACACTAGTTGCCCCTTCTTCACTTCTGTGGCTGTATGTTGCTGCTTTAAGTATTCCATTTGTAAAGTTGTTTTTATACTCAGAAGTGGAATTGTTGAACCATCATATGGCAGTTCTATTTTTAATTTTTTGCAGAACCTCCATACCGTTTTCCATAGTGGCTGCATCAAGCAGGGTTCCCTTTTCTCCACACTCTTGCCAATACATTATCTCTTGCTTTTTTATGACATTCTAACAGGTGTGAGAAGATATATTGCTGTGGTTTTAATTTGCAGTTCCCTGATTAGTGATGTAGAGCACCTTTTCCAGTCCTTGTTGGTCATTTGTATGTCTTCTTTGGGAAAATCTCTACTCAATTCCTGTGCCTATTTTTAAATTGAATTGTTGGGGGTTTTCCTTGCTGTGGAGTTGCATGAGTTTACTAGCATTATATATTTTTGTATTAACCCTTATCAGATATATAATTTGTAAATATTTTCTCCCATTTTGTAGGTTGCCTTTTAATTTTGTTGACTGTTTCTTTTGCTGTGCAAAAATTTTTTGTCTTTTGGGGTTTTTTTGGTTTATAGAAAAGTTATCTTTTTCTTTTTTTATGGTCTTTAAAAAATTCTTTTATAATTTCTTAATCGTCACCTGAGGTTATGTTTTTATTGATTTTAGAGAGAGAGGAAGGGAGAGGGAGAGAGAAAGATTGATGAGAGAGAGAGAAATATTGTTTGCCTCCTGCTTGCCCAACCAGGGATCGAACGGGCAACCTGAATATTTGCCCTAACCGGGAATCAAACCTGCAACCCTTCAGTACACAGGACAATGCTCCAACCAAGCCACACTGTCCAGGGCCTTTATTTCTTTTCTTAAACTTTATTTTTATTGTTTTAATCACTTTTTTAAAACTTTTTAAAAAATATATTTTATTGATTGATCTGAGAGAGGAAGGGAGTGGGGGAGAGAGATAGAAATATCAATGATAAGAGGAAATCATTGATCAGCTACCTCCTGCAGGCCCCCCACTTAGGATCAAGCCCACAATCAGAGCATGTGCCCTGACGGGGAATCGAGTCATGACCTCCAGATTCATAAGTCAATGCTCAACCACTGAGCCATGCCAGCCGAGCTTTAGTATGATATAGTCCCACTTATTTTTGCCTTTGTTTCTTATGCTTTTGGAGATATTGCCAACACCAACATCAAGGAGCTTTTCCTGTTTCCTTTAGGAATTTCAGGGTTTCAGGCCTTATGTTTAAGACTTTAACCCATTTTGAGTTAATTTTTGAGTGGTTTAAGATAGGAGTCTAATTTCATTCTTCTGCATGTGCTTATCCTGTTTTCTCAGAACCATTTATCAGTGAGACTATCCTTTTCCCAGAGAGTATTCTTGGCTCCCTTGTCAAATATTAGTTGACTGTATATAGAAGGTTAATTTCTAGATGTTTGATTGTTCCATGGGTCTGTATGCCCATTTTTATGCCAGTACCATTACATTTTGATTACCATAGGTTTATAGTACAGTTTAAAATCAGGAAGTGTGATGCCTCCAGCTTTGTTCTTCTTTCTCAGGACTGCTTTGGCTATTCAGAGTCTTTTGTGGTTCCATACAAATTTTACAATTGTTTATTTCTATTTCCTTGAAAAACGCCATTGAAGTTTTGATAGGGAATGCACTGAATCTACAGATGACTTTGGGTAGTATGGTCATTTTAGTAACATTAATTCTTCTGAACACAGGGTATCTTTCCATTTGTTTGTGTCTTCTTCAATTTCTTTAATCAAATCTTATAGTTTTGGGGCAGGGGTTGGTGGAGGGGAAAAAGGGGGACATCTGTAATACTTTCAACAATAAAGATAATTTTTTTAAAAAGGAAAAAAAATCTTGTAGTTTTCAGTATCCAGATATTTCACCTCCTTAGAGTTATATTTATTCCTAAGTATTTTATTGTTTTTGATGCTACTGTAAATGGACTGTTTTATTTTTCAAATTTTTGTTAGTGTACAAACTGATTTCTGTATGTTGATTTTGTATCCTGAAATTATACTGAATTCATTGATTAGTTCTAGCAGTTGTTCAGTAGAGTCTTTAGGATTTTCTATATGTAAAAATACTAGAGGCCCGGTGCACGAATTCGTGCACCGGTGGGTTCCCTCAGCCTGGCCTGTGCCCTCTTGCAATCCAGGATTCCTCGGGGGATGTTGGATTGCTGGTTTCGGCCAAGCTGAGGGACCCCACCAGTGCACGAATCTGTGCACCAGGCCTCTAGTATGCATATAAGATCTTTGGTTAATCTCTCCCCACCCTCCCCCTTCCCTCTGAGATTCATCAGTCTGTTCCATGTTTCCATGCCTGTGCATTGAGCATCTGCCCCCTGGTGGTCACTGCACATCATAGCTACCAGTCAAACGATTGAACAGTTGCTTAGTCTTTTATATATATAGGTATCATCTGGCCTGACTAGTGTGGTTAAAAGGTGGCAGGTTTGATTCCCAGTTAAGGCACATATCCAGGTTGTGGGTTCCATCTACTGGTTGGGGTGAATGTGGGAGGCAACCAATCAATGTGTCACGGGCATGTGCCCTTGGTTGGAATCAAACCTGGGACCCTTCAGTCCACAGGCTGATGATCTATCCACTGAGCCAAACCAGCCGGGGCAAGCTTCCAGTTTTTCATTGTTGAGTATGTGGGCCTGTTATATATGGCCTTTTGTTTGTTGAATTACATTGCTTCTATACCTAGTCTATTGACTGACTTTATCATGAAAGGATGTTGTGTTTTGTCAAACGCTTTTTCTGCATCTATTGAGATGATTATATGATTTTTATCTTTCAGTATATTAATGTGGTGCATCATATTTATTGACTAGAGGCCCAGTGCACAAATTTGTGCACGGATGGGGTCCAGCCAGCCAGCCCCAATAAGGGCCCATCAGGCCAGGCTGGTAGGGGAAAGGGGCCGTGGGCAGTTGGCTGGCAAGCCCTGCCCCCAATCAGGGTGGGGTGGGAGATCGAGGGCCGGGCCGATCAGTGCCCAGATCAGGCTGGTTGGCAGTGCACATCATAGCCACCAGTCGTTCTGGTCATTCTGGTCGTTACATCGTTCTGGTTGCTGGGCTTTTATATATATAGGTATTTGGATGTTGAACCATCCTTACATTCCAGGGATAAACATGGTGAATGATCCTTTTAATGTACTGTTGAATTAGGCTTGCTAATATTTTGTTGAGAATTTTTGCATCTATATTCATCAAGAATATTGATCTGTTGTCCTATACAGTGTGGTAAGAGTATAGGCCTGTGCACTAAAGGGTCTCAGGTTTGATTCCTGGTCAAAGGAGTATACCTGGGTTTCAAGTCTAATCCCTGGCCCCAGTTGGGGCATGTGCAGGAGGCAACCAATCAATGTATCTCTCTCACATCAACGTTTCTCTCTCTCTTTCTCTCCAATAAAAAAAAATTTTAAATAAAAATTTATTTCATGTATTTTTTTCATTGACTGATTACCAGGAAAGTTCTTATATATTCTGGGTATCTGTCCTTTATCAGATACTTTTTTTCCCGTAATCATCTTTATTTATATAAACATACAATTCAATGAGTTTTTTACAATCATTAGGACAGAACTGACTGTATAGCAATTGTTTACTTTCTTTTTGAAAATAGAGAAACTAATTTCTTTAGGGAAATGATGGAACCACCATAATTTGTTTTCTTACAATTGAATGGTTAGATTAGTTTTTAATTTTTATTGATTTTTAGAGAGAGAGGGAAAGGGGGAAAGGGAGAGAGAAATATTAATGTGAGAGAAACATCAATTGTTTGCCTCCTGCACACACCCCAACTGGGGACAGAACCTACAAACTAGGTATGTGCTCCCACTGGGAATCGAACTTACAACCCTTTTGGTATATGAGACAACGCTCCAACTGAGCCACGCTGGCTGGGTTGGTTAGACTATTTTTTAAATTTTTATTTACTATTATAAATTATACTATAGTGAACATTCTTATGTCTTTGTCCAAATCTGATTATTTCTCTATGATAGATTTCGAGACCTTTTATTTATTTATTATATATTGCTATATAACAAATTAACCCAAAACTCAATGGCTTAAAACAATAATAATTATCTCTCACAGGTTCTATGGACCATAAATTCAGATAGTAGAAACAGTGGGGCTGGCTTGTCTCTGCTCCATGATGTCTTGGGCCTCCCCAGGACACACGACAGTCAGTGCCTAGGATTATCTGAAAGCCCACTCACTCACTTGTCTAGGGGTTAATGCGGCTGTAGGCTGAGACTTAGCTCAGGTTTCAGATGAGAACATCTATGTGTGGCCTCCTCATGTGACTGAGCTTCCTCCTACCATAGTGACTAAGTTCCAAGGACATGTATCTTAAGAGAAAGCCAGAGGAACCTGTATCCTATTTATATTGTAGCCTCAGAAGCCACACTGCATCATTTCCACCACACTCTATTGGTTGGAGCAATCACAAGCCTGCCCCCGTTCAAGGGAAGAGGAAATAGATTCCACCTATTGATGCAGACTGGCAAAATTCTGTGAGAGCATATGAGACTAGAAATAATGCTGTGGCCATTTCTTGAAAATAGAATCTGTCAATGTTTTCTTTATTTAGAAGGAACAAAAGCCAATTCATCAATGCCTCTAACAATACCTATAAATCAGAGCCCATTTTAAATGGGCCATTCTATATTTTCCAAGCTATTATAAAATATTATCTACTAACTCACTACAGGAAAAACGTTAAAGTAGATTATTCTGCAATGTTTCAAAATAATTTAGGATGCCACATTAGAAGCTGTATATATTAAGTATTTTCTATTTTGCCAGTTGTCAAAACAAAACAAGATGTAGGGTGGGGGGGGGGCAATGGTAAGATATGTACACATATAATACCTCAATAAAAAAAAATTATGTATAACAGGGGAAAAAAAACAAGAACTCATGATTTTTCCTACTAAATAAAAAGAAGGGATAAAAATGCAAAAATAAACTATTAATCTAAAGCATGTATTTTAGAAATATTTGATTCAAAATAAAGTGTAGTTTCCATTGAAAAATTAATAGTAACTACTGATTATTATAGCTCTTAACTTCAAACTAAAATACATCCTATATAATAAAAGGCTAATATGCAAATAGATCGAACTGTGGAATAACTGGTCGCTATGACACGCACTGAACACCAGGGGCAGACGCTCAACGCAGAAGCTGCCCTCTAGTGGTCAGTGTGCTCCCACAGGGGGAGCTCTGCTCAGGCAGAAGCCAGGCTCACGGCTCAGCGGCAGTGGTTGGAGCCTCTCCCGCCTCTGAGGCAGCGCTAAAGATATCTGACTGCCAGCTTACATCCCACGAGGGCTCCTGGACTGAGAGAGGACGCAGGTCGGGCTGAGTGCACAAATTTCATGCACTGGGCCTCTAGTATGAAAATGAGAGAACAAAATGAAAATTCTCACCATAAAAACTGTAAATGATTGATAATATCTCATAAAGTAGTATCTTCAAGAAATTCATTCAAGTAATTTTACTGAAAACTGTATGTGTTAGGCACTGTCCTATGTGCTAGTAATAGAGTTTTGATCAAGATAAATATCAATGTATGAATACATAGATACCTGTAAAAATCATAAACTACTTCCTATAGGAGATACCATAATTTACTTATATCATAATTTAATTTAACCAATCTCCAATTTTTGGAAACTCCTATTTTACTATTACAATGTCTGTAGCAGATTTTATTTTTGAAAATTGGCTGCAACAATATTTTCCACTCCATGTACTCTTCTGCAATGTGCCCCTCCCCTATCAATAAGTGGTGTCTAATTCCTCTCCCCTAGAATCCAAGCTAGCCTTAGTGACTTGCTTTAACCAATAAATTTCAGCAGAAGTGACTTTCAGCTTCTGCCTTGGTCTCCTGAAATGCTTGTTCTCCAGGACAGAAGGTGCTCTAGTCAATAATTCCAGCTGAGCCAGGCTTTCAGTGATCTCAGGCCAGGCATAACTCACTTCATTCAATATTTATAGAGCATTTACTATGTGCCAACCACTAAATAGGCTCTTGGGGTCATCAGTTTTGACAAAAATTCTGCATGGCAAGGAGAAAAGAATACCATCCCAAAGATTCAATGAAAATGAAAGATCCAGAAGACATGTTTATGAATCTAACAAAAACAAGACAACATAGCTCTATGTAATGGGAACAGAGGCAATGATAAGATGAAAGGAGGAATGATTGAGAAAATAAAGAATTGCTGGGAGAGAGCAAATGAGACTAGAGCAAATTAAACTGCTAAAAAAGAAAGTATGAAAAAAATAAAGTATGTAATATGGAAGACAAACTAGAGAAGCTTTTAGAATGCAAAGGAAAAGGACAAATATGAAAGTAATGAGAGACAATGTGTGACATACAGAGAATAGAGGATGGAAAGCCAAAATCAGAATCAAATCCTGAAGAAATAAACTAGAACCAAAATGACAAGAAAAATACTCAATATAAATTAGGAAATTTTTCTGAGCTAGAAAGGTTTGCTTAAAGTAATTAAACTGGATTGCTGCATTCCAAGGAAAGCTAATCAAATGGCACATTCTTGAAAAAAAAAAAATCCTGAATTACAAGGATAAAAAAGAAATTTAAATCACAATGGTCTACAGCTTTTATTCCGAAACTAGAGGCCCGGTGCATGAAATTTGTGCATGGGGAGGGGGTGTCCCTCAGCCCAGCCTGCACCCTCTCCAATCTGGGACATCCCTCTCACAATCCAGGACTGCTGGCTCCCAACCGCTCGCCTGCCTGCCTGCCTCTAACTGCTCCTGCCTGCCAGCCTGATCACCCCCTAACCACTCCCCTGCCAGCCTGATCGACGCCTAACTGCTCCCCTGCCGGCCCGATTGCCCCTAACTGCCCTCCCCTACCGATCTGGTCACCCCTAACTACCCTCCCCTGCCTGCCTGGTCACCCCCAACTGTCCTCTCATGCAGGCCTGGTTGCACCCAACTGCCCTCCCCTGCAGGCCTGGTCCCCCCCAACTGCCCTCCCCTGCAGGCCAGGTTGCCCCTAACTGCCCTCCCCTGCAGGCCTGGTCCCCCCCAACTGCCCTCCCCTGCAGGCCTGGTCCCCCACAACTGCCCTCCCCTGCAGGCCAGGTTGCCCCTAACTGCCCTCCCCTGCAGGCCTGGTCCCTCCCAACTGCACTTCCCATGCTGGCCTGGTCCCCCTCCCCTGCAGATCTGGTCCCTCCCAACTGTCCTCCCCTGCAGGCCTGGTCCCCCCCCCACTGCCCTCCCTTGCAGGCCAGATTGTCCCTAACTGCCCTCCCCTGCTGGCCTGGTCTCCCGCAACTACCCTCCCTTGCAGGCCTGGTCCCTCCCAACTGCTCTTCCCTGCTGGCCTGATCGCCCACAACTTCCCTCCTCTGCTGGCCATCTTGTGGCGGCCATCTTTGGCCACATGGTGGCGGCCATCTAGTGTGTTGGAGTGACAGTTAATTTGCATATTATCCTTTTATTAGATTAGATATTAAAATTTTAACATGTATAGATCTCTAAGGAGAAAAGGTTGTGACTTGCAAATTTTGTATACAGGCAGATAATCTATATTATGTGTGAAGGTCATAGAAAGATATTGACAGAATCAAAGGGACTACAAAATATATTACCAACATAGTTTTCTTGAACAAAAATACCTCAACACTTTAGTTAATGTTCTATTTCTTGATTTGGATGCTGGTTATACAAGTATGTTCCCTTTGTGAAAATTCATCAAGCTATACATTTAGAATTTGTGCATATTTGTATACTATACCCCAATGAAAAAAAACACACACATTTTAATGCAAAAACCTTTAAGTCTAGCCAGAGTTGAAGTAATATTAAGGAAAAAACTACAGAAGTCATGGTATCAAAGAATTTCAAGTGTACTTTTATTCACTTTAAACCCTAGACTCAGAAGTCCACGGTAATTTCAGAAAGATTATGTAGCTCAGAGATCAAACTTACACTCACGTGCACATCTTCTATTTCAGTTTCTTCCCAATCCTAGGAAATGTGTTTCTAGAATGTTTTTCATCCCACTGTTAAAACAATCTCTTTTGAGATGGTTGATGAGCACATCCAAATCACATTTTATACATTTTTCAAGGAAAAATATGAAACAAATTTTTTTCCTTACCTTCCTTCTTTCCTGAAAAGCAGAAGTACAGTAAGGAATAAAACAAGTTTCATTAACAAGTAACTCCAATAATAGTTTTCTGTATTCTTTAAAAATTCAGAGTGAGAGAGCCCAGTCTATCAATGTTTCAGCAGGAAAATACTACTGCACTGAGGTCCAATATCAGTCTTCAATTGAGATACCGTACTTTCCGGCGTATAAGACGACTGGGCATAAAGATTTTCCTGGGTTAAAAAGTCGTTTTATACGCCGGAAAATACGCTATATTGGACTATATTGATAGGATTAGATGTAATGGATTAGATCTATCAGACTACCGTATTTTCCGTCGTATAAGATGACTTTTTAACCCAGGAAAATCTTATACGCCCAGTCGTCTTATACACTGGAAAATACGGTATTTTGGCATTATAGTTAGCACTAGAGGCCCAGTTCATTAAAATTCGTGCACTCGGGGGTAGGGAGGCCCCTCAGCCTGGCCTGTGCCCTCTCACAGACCAGGAGCCCTCAGGAGATGTCTGACTGACAGCTGCAGTCTGGCCTCCCTCTGCAGGAGGCAACCCGCAGGCCGATCGGAAGCCAGCACCAGTCAGCAATCGGCCAGCCCTGCCCCGCCATCGCACGGCCGCCGCTGCTGGTGGCCTCCCTCTGCGGAAGGTGACTGGCAGGGCCATCGGGAATGGCTCCGTCCAGTGAGCGGACAGCCCCGCCCCCCAATCGCCCCTCGGCCACCGCCAGTCACTGCCGCCCCCTCCCCCCAGATCGCTGTCCCTTCCCTCTGCCTGCTGGCACCTGCCTTGACTGGCCTAGCACTGCCCACTCGCTGGCCCTGGCCCCCACTGACCGGTAATTCTGTCGTTCAGTCGATTTGCATACTAGGCTTTTGTTATCCTCTCTAATAAAATGGTAATATGCAAATTAACCATCACCCCGCTACATAAGCCACGCCCACCAGCCAATCAGGGTGAGTATGCAAATTAACCCCAATCCAAGGTGGCTACAGCCACAGAGAGCAAGGTTTCCCAGGTAACAGAGCAAGCCAAGCTTTCCATAGCCGTTGCAGGCCTAAGCCTCCACTCAAGCTACAAAGTTTCAATTATAGAAGGTAAACAAATTCAAACAAATGGCGGCAGAATGGAGCTTGAGAGAGCAGGCCAGGGTTGCCGGCGGCAACAGGGGAAGCAAAGCTTTCCGCACACCCTGGCTGAGCTCACCCACTTAAGGCTACAAAGTTTCAATTGTAGAAGGTGAATTAACTGCCACAGAAATGGCTGCCGCCCCAGAAATGGCTGCCGCCCCAGGCTACAAAGTTTCAATTGTAGAAGGAAAATAAATTCCACATACCAGGGCCTCCCCTTGGGTTGCCAGGGGGCGTGGCCGGCCTGCAAACCACCACAGGCCCCTCGCTCAGGCCGCCCCACACCCCAAGGGAACCACCACCCTTATCTGTGACACCCTTCAGGGCAAACCAGCTGGCCCCCACCCCTGTACCAGGCCTCTATCCTATCTAATAAAAGAGTAATATACAGATTGATCATCACTGCAACACACAATATAGCTGCCCCCATGTGGTCAAAGATCCTGCCCCCATGTGGACACAAGATGGCCACTACAAGATGGCAAGCAGGAGTGGGCAGTTGGGAGGCACCCGGCCTGCAAGGGAGGGCAGTTGTGAGGGACCAGGCCTGCAAGGGAGGGCAGTTGAGAGGGACCAGGCTTGCAAGGGAGGGCAGTTGGAGGTGATCAACCCTGCAGGAGAGGGCAGTTAGGGGTGACCAGGCTGGCAGAGGAGGGAAGTTGGGGGCAAACAGGCTGGCAGGGGAGCAGTTAAGCATCAACCAGGCTGGCAGCAGAGTGGTTAGGGGGTGGTCAGGCTGGCAGGCAGAAGCGGTTAGGGGCAATCAGGAAGGCAGGCAGGCAAGCAGTTGGGAGCCAGCAGTCCTGGATTGTGAGAGGGATGTCTGACTGCCCTTTTAGGCCCGATCCCAAGGTGGGATCGGGCCTAAAAGGGCAGTCAGACATCCCTCCAGGAGTCCCAGATTGGAGAGGGTACAGGCTGGGCTGAGGGACAACCCCCAGCCGTGCACGAATTTCGTGCACCGGGCTTCTAGTATAGGATAAGAAGCCAGAAAAGGTGAGAGGAGGCACATGGCTCTGTTTTACTTTTCAAGTTCTTTTAAGACTTCTCTTCAAAGCATTTTCTTCTCCTGAGCTGCTGTTTCCCATAGGGATGCCAGAACCATGGGTGTCTTGTCTCCAGGAGCAAAAGATAAAGGGAGCCAATGGAAACACTGATGTCCTTAGTCCATCAATGATAATAATATACAAGGTACAGTAAAAATTCAGCTGTCAGGGAATTAATCAATTTAGACAGACAATGTAGTTCTTTCTCTTTTTCTTTTTTTTACTATTTCATTCAGTATTGATTATAAATCTACATATATGTCATACATACACATATGTACATACACACATACATACATATGTAAAAATTTAAAAATAAAAGGCACATTTATAATCTAAAACAAATTTACATAGAATCAATGAAATCATTTTTAAAGGTTAAGATACAAAAACTACTAGGTGATAAGTAATATGTCAAGTAACTCTTATTTTTATTTATTTTTAAAATATTTTTTATTATATGTAAAACTTTAGACAATAAAAAAAAATTTGTATTGATTTTTAGAGAGAGAGGGAGGGAGAGGGAGATAGAAACATTGATGTGAGAGTGAAACACTGATCAACTGCCTCCTGCATGCCCCCCATTCAGAGACCTAGCTTGCAACCCCAGCAGGTGCCCTGACCTGGAATGGAACCAGCAACCTTTCAGTGCACAGGATGACACCCAACCAACTGAGCCACACTAGCCAGGGCTAACTCTAATTTTTTTAAATTTATTTTTATTATTACTAGAGGCCCAGTGCACGAATTCGTGCACCAGTGGGGGTCCCTCGGCTTGGCCTGTGGGATCGGGCCGAAATTGGCTCTCTGACATCCCCCAAGGGGTCCTGGATTGTGAAAGGGTGCAGGCCAGGCCAAGAGACCCCACCGGTGCACAACTGGGGCTGGGGAGAGATGCGGGAGGTTGGCCAGCAGGGGCGAGACCACGGGAGGGCTTCAAGGCGTGTCCGGCCCATCTCACTCAGTCCCAATTGGCTGGACCCCAGCAACAAGCTAACCTACCGGTCAACTATCTTCCCCCTGGTGGTCAGTGCACGTCATAGCGAGTGGTTGAGCAGCCTTAGCATATCATTAGCATATTACACTTTGATTGGTTGAATGGCTGACCAGACACCTAGGATATTAGGCTTTTATTATATAGGATTATTTTTTAATTGTCTAAAGTTTTATATACATCTCCTTTTTACCTGATTGACCCCACCACCACCACTCCCACCTCCGCCCCCACTGCCTCAGTGTCTGTGTCCATTGGTTATGCTAATATAGATGCACACAAGTCCTTTGGTTGATCTCTCAACCCCCCTCCCCTGCCATTTGTCTCTGGATCTTTTTTTGTTCATCAGTTTATGTTGATTATTATATCCCACATGAGTGTGATCATGTGATAGTTATCTTTCTCTGACTGGCTTATTTCACTTAGCATAATGCTCTCCAGTTCCATCCATGCTGTTGCAAATAGTAAAAGTTCCTTCTTTTTTATAGTGGTGTAGTATTCCATTGTATAGATGTACCACAGTTTTCTAATCCACTCATCTACTGATGGTCACTTGGGCTGTTTCCAAATCTTAGCTATTGTAAATTGTGCTTCTATGAACATAGGGGTGCATATATCCTTTCTGATTGGTGTTTCTAGTTTCTTGGGATATACTGAGTCAAATGGGAGTTCCATTTTTAGTTTTGTTTTGTTTTGTTTTGTTTTGTTTCAAATATATTTTACTGATTTCTTACAGAGAGGAAGGGAGAGGGATAGAGAGTTAGAAACATCAATCAGCTGCCTCCTGCACACCTCCTACTGGGGATGTGCCCGCAACCAAGGTACATGCTCTTGACTGGAATCGAACCTGGGACCCTTGAGTCCGCAAGCCAACGCTCTATCCACTGAGCCAAACCCGTTAGGGCCATTTTTAGTTTTTTGAGGAAACTCCATACTGTTCTCCAAAGTGGCTGCACCAGTCTGCATTCCCACCAGCAGTGCACAAAGGTTCCTTTTTTCTCCACATCCTCTCCAGCACTTGTCTTTTGTTAATTTGTTGATGATAGCCATCCTGACAGGTGTGAGATGATATCTCATTATTGTTTTGATTTGCATCTCTCGGATGATTAGTGACTTTGAGCATGTTTTCATGTGTCTCGGCCTCCTGTATGTCCTCTTTTGAAAGTGTCTATTTCGGTCCTTTGCTCATTTTTTGACTGAATTGTTTATCTTCCTTTTGTTAAGTTGTATGAGTTCTCTGTAAATTTTGGAGATTAAACCCTTATTTGAAATAGCATTGCAAATATGTTCTCCCATGCAGTGGGCTTTCTTGTTGTTCTGTTGATGGTTTCTTTTGCTGTGCAGAAGCCTAATTCTTATTTTAAATCTTCAAGTGTTTCAGTGTTAACTCTAGTTAAAAATAAATCCATACAATATGGTCTAAACTGTATCTAAGTAATGTATTAGAAAAGGCAGTAATGAATTAAAATTAAGTATTAGTTCCAGGTAACAAGATTCCAAATTATTTTATTCCTCCTAATTTTCTGTTTTTCAACTTTCTCCAATGACCATATATATTACTTTTATGATACAAAAAAATATATTTCAGAAGCCATATTTTATATATATTCAAGAATATATTTTAAAATATATTTAAGAAGTGATTATTTCATATACTACAGAATCATAATGATATTCTTTTAAATGAACAATAAAAATTGGAAGAAAATGATAAAAGCATAAGCAAGAGTATTTGAACTACAGAGATGGTTTGGTTTGGTTTCTCTCTGCTTTGCCTTATATTCCAATTTTTTTCAAGTTTCACAAACTTTATTTTTTATTTTTTATTTTTATTTTTTTTTAAATATATTTTATTGATTTTTTACAGAGAGGAAGAGAGAGGGACAGAGAGTTAGAAACATCGATGATAGAGAAACATCGATCAGCTGCCTCTTGCACAACCCCTACTGGGGATGTGCCCGCAACCAAGGTACATGCCCTTGACCGGAATCGAACCTGGGACCTTTCAGTCCGCAGGCCGACGCTCTATCCACTGAGCCAAACCGGTTTCGGCAACACAAACTTTATTTTTTAAAAAGCAATGGCAAAAATAAAGGAATTCCATGGCAATAACTTTCCCTATGTTAATCAATTTTATACATAAACTAGAGGCCCAGTGCACGGGATTCGTGCACTGGTTGGGGGCATGGCCTGCAGGGATCAACCCGATGTAGGAGTGCACTGACCACCAGAGGGCAGCTCCTGCGTTGAGTGTCTGTCCCCTGGTGGTCAGTGCACGTCATAGCGACTGGTCGACCAGTATTCTGGTGGTTCTGCTGTTCGGTCCCTGGGCTTTTATTATATAGGATAAGACTTTTCTCAGATCAGCAGAGCTATATCCCAGACTGACAGTAATATTAAAAAATTCAACCTCAAATTTAAGTCACACCTAAAAATAACCAAGAGTTATTAAGACAACACAAGAGGAAATTCTGTGACTTAGCTTCAAAACCTTAAAAAGACGTTATGTAGACAGGAAGTAGATGCCCCGACCCACACAAACCTTCTCCCAATTATTCCATCAAACAGTAAGTAGGTATTGCTGTGAAGGAAGTCTGCAAACACAACTAAGGTCCCCAATCAGTTGATCTTAAAATAGGGAGATTATCCAGGTGGGACTGACAGGAGACCTTTAAATCTAGATCTAGAGGTTAGATATGCAAGAGTTCAGAGATCTGAAACATGAGAGGGGTCACAAGTGCAAGTTCTCCATTGTTGGCTTGAAAACAGAAGGGGCCACAAAGCAAGGGTGTAGGCAGCCTCTAGGAGCTAGGAGTGTCCCTGGTTGAGAGCCAGAAAAGAAAAATAGGAACTTCAATCCTACCAACACAAGGAATTGCCAACAACCTGAATGAGCTCATGAGCAGATTCTTCCCCCAGATGGAAAAGTTGTTGGTGGGCCTGGCCAGAATTGCTCAGCGATTGAGCGTTGACCTATGGACCAGGAGGTCACAGTTCGATTCCAGGTCAGGGCACATGCCTGGGTTGCGGGCTCCATCCCCAGTGTGGGGTGTGCAGGAGGCAGCCAATCGATGATTCTCTCTCATCATTGATGTTTCTATCTCTCTCTCACTTTCCTTCTGAAATCAATACATTTTTTAAAAAAGTGCTTGGTGGCGCTTCGATTTCCACCTTTGAGGCCTTGAGCAGAAAAGTCTATGCCAGAACTGGACTTTGTGCCACTGAACTGTGAGCTGAAAAACAGTGGTGTTTTAAGATACTGTTTGTGGCAATTTGTTACACAGCAATCTTATATAATAAAAGCCTAATATGCTAAGTGTCCAACCGTTCGTTCGACTGTTCGACCAGTCACTATGATGCCCACTGACCACCAGGGGACAGATGCTCCAACTTTGCTGCTGGGGTCCGGCTGATTGGGACTGGGCGAGATGGACCAGACATGCCCTGGATGAAATCTGTGCACCGGGCCTCTAGTAGAAAAATAATACAGAATTCTTAAAGTCAAAGTTATTTTTCTAAGGCCTTTCAATAATTGCAAATACACTTTTATATACACAAGAAACTAACACCAGCTGCCTCTCAGAATCTAAATAAAAGCCACAACCTTATGTACTGACTCATAAAACAGATAAACTGAACCAAAGCAAACCACAAAATGCATCACAGACTACCTAAATTCAAACTCTTTCTACCACCAGATCCTTCATATTTATATGTTCCAAGACAAGACCTCAGGCAAACTAATAGTAACTGCACAGATACTAGACTGATCAAACACTAAAATTTCAAGATCTAGCAACTAATCTAGTTTATAAATTCTAACTAATCCTCGACCAGATTATAAACTTCCACCATAATATCTAACAGTCCCCATTCTAGCAACAATATCCAATCAGTAAACTTTCCAAACTAATTCCTCTGGTTTTCTCTGCTTATTGTAGCAAATTAAACTTAACTGTTTTTTCTTTAACTACAAACAAACCCTTGATGGTCTTGGGTAAGTGGTTTTGGGGTGTCCTACAATTTAACAACTGGCACTTCCACTACGACTCAGCTGACTTCATTGTTTCTGGGAAGACCCATGACTTTGTAAATGTGTATATATGAGACCACTTGATTTCCACCTGCTCAAGGCCACTCTGCCTGACAGTGAGGTTTCTGAGCTTCAGGGTCATGGTGATATTTGGGTCCTCTTACTTTAAGTTTTATCAGATTATACTGCTCATGAGTGAAATTTGGCTTCTACCTAATTTTCAGTATTCCTATCATCTACCTGCTTATTCAGTATCTTGAGGGTCATTCATCTATATGAGGAAGTCCATAGGCAGAGGACATAGATGGGCCTAATAAGAATGTCTCTTATAGCCAGCCCTAAAGACTGACAAGTTCAGAAGGTCTCATCAGATCAGTATCCAATATCTTTTTTAAATACATATATATATATATATATACATACACTAGTAGCCCGTTTGCACGAAGATTCGTGCAATAGACCTTCATTCACCTGGCTGCCTGCACCAGTTTTCTGCCGGCACCTGGGACCCAGGCCTTGGCTGTGGCCACCGCCTTCTGCCTTTTTCAGGGTCGGGGCTTGGCCCTGGGCGGTGGCCTTGGGCTCGGCCGCACCCAGCGTCCCTGCTACCGATCGCAGGAGCCAACCCCCAGTGGTTTCCTGCGATCGGTGCAGGCTCCCCTCTGGTGCCCAAGGCCCGGAAAGCCTCTGCCCCAGGCTTTCCTGGCCTTGGGCTCGGCCGCACCCAGCGTCCCTGCTACCGATCGATCGAAGGAGCCGACCTCCAGTGGTTTCCTGCGATCTGTGCAGGCTGCCCTCTGGTGCCCAAGGCCAGGAAAGCCTCCGCCCGAGGCTTTCCCAGCCTTGGGCTCCGCCACACCCCAACGTCCCTGCAACGGTTTCCTGGTGGGCGTGATTGGTGGGCGTGGCTTGGTTAGTGGGCGTGGCTTGGGCGTAGCGAAGGTGCAGTCAATTTGCATATTTGTCTATTATAAGGTAAGATATATATATATATATATATATATATATATATTGATTTCAGAGAAGAAGGGAGAGATAGAAACATCAGTGTTGAGAGAGAATCATTGATTGGCTGCCTCTTGCAAGCTCCCTTCTGGGGATCAAGCCCACTCCCGGGCATGTGCCCTGACTGGGAATTAAAACGTGGGTCAATGCCGAAACCGGTTTGGCTCAGTGGATAGAGCGTCGGCCTGCAGACTCAAGGGTCCCGGGTTCGATTCCGGTCAAGGGCATGTACCTTGGTTGCGGGCACATCCCCAGTAGGAGGTGTGCAGGAGGCAGCTGATCGATGTTTCTCACTCTCTATCCCTCTCTCTTCCTCTCTGTAAAAAATCAAAACGTGGGTCAATGTTCAACCACTGAGACACACCAGCCAGGCCTTCTGGGGAACCTTTAACATGAACAAAATTGTTTATTTGAAAGGCATCTTGAACAAAAAAGGAAACAATTCTGAATATCCAAACCCCAGGATAAAAAGAACTATTTCTCAAACTCAGGCTTGTGTAGGCCTCCCCGATCTCTATGAACTAATCCATATTTTAATGTGTCTAGTAGATGCAAAACCTGGAAAAGGCTAATCATTATTACCCTTAAAAGAACTTAGAGATTAATTAATCCTTAGGAAACAATGAAAAGCCCTTATCCTATATAATAAAAGGCTAGTACACAAATTGACAGAACAGCTGAACGACCGGTCGCTATGACGTGCACTGACCACCAGGGGCAGATGTTCGATGCAGGAGCTGCCCCCTGGTGGTCAGTGTGCTCCCATAAGGGGAGCACCGCTCAGCCAGAAGCTGGGCTCTCGACTGGTGAGTGCAGCAGTGGTGGCGAGAGCTTCTCCTGACTCCACAGCAGTTGGACATCCCCTAAGGGCTCCCGGACTTCGAGAGGGCGAAGGCTGGGCTGAGAGACCCCTCCCTCCCCCCACCCCCAGTGCAAGAATTTCGTGCACCAGGCCTCTAATAATTGATAACTCTGGAAGTTAGAAGATTACCCAAGTGGCAGGAATTTCTAAAACCCCAGAAGGTATCTCTTATACAACCTTTAACTGTAACAATGTCTTTCAGTTATATTGACTTTGAAAGATTTATACCCTTTCAAATATCTGGAAAGACAGGGGAATGTGAATGCATAGTATCAGCTATGTCTTTGCTTATCTAGGAATATAGAAAATAATTTTGTTTTAAAATAAATGTCTGTATTAATATGCTGTTAGCTAATGCTATGGTAGTAATCATTTTTCAAAATATGTGTATTAAATCAATACATTGTACACCTTAAACTTGCACAAAGTTATATATGAGGTATATCTCAATAAAGCTGGGAGTGGGGGAGAAATTTCTGTTTGTGCCAAGATGTGAAAGAATATAGTGAAAGATGAATTCAATACTATACCATACAGGTAGAAGGTCTCAGAATAAGTACACTTTATTTGTTGGGTTTGTTATAGCTACAAAAAAATAAATTTCAAGAGAGAAGTAAAATTTTTTACAAAATTGGTCAAATGTGAGGTTTATCATAACAAAGGCTTTTACAGATCCTTTTAATGCAAATTCTTTCATGAATAATAGGCAAGTTGAGTAAAACCAGAATTTTATTTTCCATTAAAAGAGCAAAGTTATTCTGTGCCCAGATAAAACATTTCCTAAATTGTAAAAATATTGTTAATTCTTTGTGCTTTTTAACATACTCAAAAAAAATTTTTTTAAGTTTCTTACTTTTGGAAAAATGTTAACATTACTAATAATCACTGTCACTTATTGCTGTGCTTTTCAAGATACTGATATTGCCTGTAGCTATTTCTTACCTTTGGATAATCATAACATATAATTTGACATTGTCTTGATTTTGTCTTTCTCCAAATTCAGAATGATGAAACTGTTAAGACGTTTCTCACACCTACAACATCTTTGGGTTTATACCAAATGACCATTAAGTAACACAAAAATTTTACCTTATTTTAACTTAAGGTAAATCCTTTACCTTATTAAAAATATTTTTAAAGGATTATAGAAACTATTAGTTTTGTTTGGCATTCTCCAACTTTTAACTAACTCAAAAATATTGTGAGAAATCTTTGCTTTATTAAAATTGAGTTAAAAGAAAAAACGTAATACCTAAAATAAGAAGGTCTGCCTTCTTAAGTTAATCACGTGTAAGTAAAATGTGTTTAAAAATAAATATGCTCCGCCGAAACCGGTTTGGCACAGTGGATAGAGCGTAGGCCTGTGGACTGAAGGGTCCCAGGTTCGATTCCGGTCAAGGGCATGTACCTTAGTTGCTGGCACATCCTCTGTGGGGGGTGCGCAGGAGGCGGCCTGTGGGGGGTGCGCAGGAGGTGGCTGATTGATGTTTCTCTCTCATTTATGTTTCTAGCTCTCTATTCCTCTCCCTTCCTCTTTGTAAAAAGTCAATAAAATATATTTTAAAAATAAATAAATAAATATGCTCCAATGTTTATGTATTATTCAGGTTAAAAGAAACATACATTCATATACAAAGATGACACAATAGCTGTCTACAAAAAGATTTTATCTCTACATTTAAATAAGCTTGTATTGTGTGAAATTCATAGGATAAATCAAAGGACTGGAGATTTGTCTGTCAGTGGTCCTCTGTTCATAACATTCTAAATTTTAGGATAATCAGTGACTAACTCCTTACAAAACCTATTATATACTTTACATTTTTAAAGCTGACTTTAAATATATATATATACTAGAGGCCCGATGCATGAAGATCCATGCAAGAATGGGCCTTCCTTCCCCTGGCTGCCAGCACCACCTTCGCTCTGGCCCAGAGCCGCCTTTCTGCCTTCCCATATTGCCCAGAGGCCTAGAGCTGCTGGGGTGGTGCTGACCACCCCTGCCCCTGGCCACTCGGTGCCTGCATATGCAAATTAACCTGCCATCTTTATTGGGTTAATTTTCATACTCACTCCTGATTGGCTGGTGGGCATTGTGAAGGTACAGTCAATTTGCATGTTTTTCTTTTATTAGTGTGTGTGTGTGTGTGTGTGTGTGTGTGTATGTTTCAGAGAGGTAGGGAAAGAGAGAGGGAGACAAAAACATCAATGATGAAACAGAATTACTGATCAGCTGCCTCATGCAAGCCCCCTACTGGGGATCAAGCTTGCAACCCGGGCATGTGCCCTGACCAGGAATGGAACTGTGACCTCCTGGTTCATGGGTTGATGCTCAACCACTGAGCCACACTGGCTGGGCTGATTATACACTTTAATAGAGGATTCCACTCTCTTCCATTCTTAGAATGATAGTTAATAAAACAAGTTAACTAAAGCCTATAGAACAACTTGCACAAGTAGTTTCTATTTCTTCCTTACATTCACCTAAAATTCCCAGCTATTATCTAAAGGTCAGAAATTGACCCTTGTGGGGACATAGCAGAAGAACTTCTATACAGGTACGTATCATACACTCATAACTATTGATACTACAAAGAATTAATTGTGTATGTTGCTGACATCATTGCTATGGACAGAGATTTTGGCTGAGCCAGGATTTCCAGAACTGTTTTGGTCTAAAACCAGAAGGCAATGTAAATAGACTGTTTACATCCAAGATTATCAAAACACATTCTCCTAAATGCCAGAAGCCATTGACTACCATGCATGTTGCATGATTTTGCCCTTTATTCTCTATTTTCTTCTTTCTATCTGCTGGCTCAAGATTCTATACTATAGACACCCTAATTTTTCAGACATTGACAAAGGTGAATAATCCATATTAAAGGGGGAAAACTACTTGGATACCAAAGGAAAATCTAAATAGATATGGGATTTATGGACATTATTTCAAACTTTAATAATAATTCTTGTTCGAGGTTTTGTTTGTTGCAAATGCCACGTGTGTGTGTGTGTGTGTGTGTGTGTGTGTGTGTGTGTGTGTAGTCAGCCATTATCATGCCAGATGATTCAATAAACGATTATCTAAGAAAAAGAACAAAATGGACTGGTGCTTATGGAAGTCCAAACTACTGCTACCAAAGACTTGATAAACATTCACCATCTATCTAATAATAGTTTAGTTCTTGATTGATCATTTCCCCTAAATGGTAACTCCTCCAGCTTAGTTAACAAATGATCAGAAGCAGAGACTGAGAATTGAAACAGAAACCACAGATTGCTCACAAATGCTCAGAAAAACACTATGACTTGTAAAACAGATAAACTGAAGCAACCAAACCCCAATGTGCATTACAGACTACCTAAGTTCAAACCTTTAATATCAGCTTATTATGTTCCAAAATCACAGACACACTGAACTGACAGTAAGTCCTCAGGGATTCACGTGTACTGAAGATAAACTCATTGACTGTTCCAGTAACTCACCTAAATGACATATTCTATCCAATCCTGTCCAAACTACTAATCTCCACCCCAAAACCACTCACTCACTAACCTCAGATCCTGAAACCCAACATATCCCCTTTTTTAACTTCATGTTTAAGCTCCACAAGTGATTCTTGTTGGTAACCAGAATTGAGAATCATCATTCTACCCAAACATATCAAACTCATGGCCAGCGGGCCACATGTGTTTGATATGCTTGTTAATCTACACCTATATATTTTCATCTAAGAAAGCTTTCAGTGCTCACAAATTGCTAACACATTTTAACCTAGCTTTTAACCGTTAGTCAGTTGCTATTTGATTATCTGTATTTCAATAAAAGTTATTTTAAAATGCTTCCAACTTAGAAGCAAAAACCCTAATCAAACCAGGTTTGCACATGAGATTCAAAACAATAACCAAATTATAAAACTGGTGGGGAAAGAGAATGGGTGTGGCAACAAAGGAATAGTAACACAAGAGTCTTGTGGTGATGGTACAGTTGATTATCTTGATTGTGGTGGTAGTTACTAGTACACAAGACTAAACGTGAAATTGCAGAGCTACACAAACACATACATATACACCTGAGTTCGTGTGTAACTAGTAAAACTTGAATAAGCTCTATAAATTATGCCAATTTCTTGGTTTGGGTATAGTACCAAGAAATTGGTGATGAAGTGGGATGTTGACACTGTGGAGGACAGAGAACTAGGGGAGGGTGTATAAGACTTCCCTAAGTACATTTCTTTGCAACATCCTATGAATCTATAATTATGAAAATTAAAATCTGACAAATTTTTAAACTAAGTTTCTAAAGTACAAGGAAGAAATTCTGCAATCTTTTCACATCAAATTCAATTAAGTATACAACTTCTACATAAATGACACATATTTTCAGGTAAATATACCTAACATCTGATGCAGATCTACATAAAAGAGAAAGGCCACATTGATGATGACCACGTTAATCCTGCGGTAACTATGAAAAAAAACCTTAAAACTATTATATTAGATTATTTGTGTGGTCTTGCCTTTACAGGACACTAGGATTTACTTAAATAGTTATCTCTGTTCACTGCAAATAACTCTGCTTTCATTCCTATTTTAAGCCAGCAAGCCTGCCCTACTTTTGCAGACTTATTTCCTAATCTACTCACCTGCTTTTCCAATCATGAACCAGTTAAACACCACTGAAGAGATTATATTATTACTGAAAGTCACATGTACCTTTCATATTCTTTCATAACCTATTAAACAAGTAATTTTATTTCAATTATCTGTCCTAGCTCTTTGAGATCATTCTTCCGTTCTCCTAGAACCAATTAAGTAATAACCACTATCAGTGATAGTCTGACAGAATCAATAACTTTAGTGACATCTTGTTTTCAATAAAATGGTAAAAAATAAATAACCAATTTGCTTTATAGGCAAAACTCCCTCTTTTACTCTGGCCATTCATTAAAACCATCCTCTTTTATTTTGAAAGCCTTATATAACAAGAATAAAATGTCCCTAGGCATACACACAAAAGCACACAGTTCTTTAGGCCACTGATCAACAGTCAAAGCTTAAACTTGAAAGGATTATCAAGGTAGAGTGAGGGAACAAACATTTCACACCAGATATAGTATACAGTTTAGGCATTTGTTCTTCCTAGTGGTATTAGTCAGAGGAATTCCATAGTTCTAAATTTCTGTTACATTTTTATATGCTATACTGAGTACTTTTCAGGACAGTATTTAAACTTCTAAGTATAACCAGAAACATGTTGCCTATAGTAGGAACTCAACAAATATTTGTTTATGATACCTGATTTTCAAAATTCTATCTATACTACAGAAAAGGAAATTTTCACCATTTTTAATTAAGCATTTTAGGTTTAAATCCTTTCAAAAGCTCAGGAGACTAGGGTTGGAAAATATAAACCCTTAAACCTTCTTTCACACATGCCACTTAAAATCAAACAGATCTGTCATCAAATCTCACCAAGACTGAAGATTAACTCATTTAATAAAGAATAGATAATATTTATTAAGCATCCAGTGGGCACTTTACATGTAATATGAAATACAATCTTTAAATTCTAAAGTAGGTACTGTTATCTCCCATTTAAACCTGAAGCAAGGAAAATAAGTAACTAAAATCACAGCTAGTAATTAGCAGAACTTGTGCTCTTTCCTACATTGTCTTCCATAAAATAAGCTTTTATGCTTTTACTTAAACATTTACTAAGCACCTATATGCTAGGCACTGAATTGAACATTGAGAACACACAGTCTGTATCCTTGAAGAGAACAGTTTAGTGTTTAAAAGAACATAAAAATATTTAAAGCAATCAGATTGCTCATGGGAGCATATATCAGGCAATATCAAATCCTTCTGATGATAATGATGATTATGATAATGATAGTGGCTAACATGAGCACTTACTATGTACTACCACTATACTTTGTGGAGTTTATTTAATCCTTACAACTATCCTGTAAGTTAGGCTTTATTATCCCTCTTCCTCAGGTAGGAAAACTGAGGTTTAAAAAAGATTTAAGTGAGTCATCCAAGGTCATGCAGCTACCGAGGCAGAATTTTAATCCAGATATATGTCTAACTTCAAAGCCCATGTTCTAAAACCATTACTCTACATAGCCTCCTAGCAAAAGAGAAAGGCTTCTCAAGACTAAATCTTGAAAGTGGCTAAATCTGAAAGATAAAGAAACACAGGGTGTCCCTCCAAAAATGTATATACACTTAACAGTTACAGCTTAATTAAGGTTTCTTTCTTTTCAGATTTAATCCATTGGAACTAATAATTATTCAAAGTGTGTATACATTTTGGGGGGACACCCTGTAGAGACTAATCAAGCTGGGGGCAAGATTCTACACAGAAGTAATGCATACAGCCCATTCACATACATAAAACAACTTGGCATTCTAGGGAAATACAAGTATTAATAAAGTAGGTTTGGGAATGGGGGTACGAAAATAAGAAGAGAAAGTAATACAGCAGTCCCCCTTCATCCACAGTTTCACTGTCCTTTGTTTCAGTTACCTGTGGTCAACCATGGTTCAAAAACATGAAATTAAAAATTCCAGAAAATAACAATTCATGATGAAATCTTGCGCTATTCCACTCAGTCCCACCAGGGATGCGAATCTGCCCTTTGTTCAGCATCTCCACACAGCAGACACTCCCCATCCATTTGTCACTTAGTAGCCATCTTGGTTATCAAAGCCACTGTGTTCAACTAACCCTTACTTTACTTAATAATGACTCCAAAGTGCAAGATTGGTGATACTGGCAATTCAGATATGCTAAAGAGAAGCATAAGTGCTCAAGGAAGCCATAAGTGCTTCCTGTAAGTGAAAAGGTCAAATTCTCCACCTAATAAGGAAAAAATCATATGTTGAGGTGGCTAAGATCTGTAGCAGTGGTTCTCAACCTTTCTAATGCCGCGACCCTTTAATACAGTTCCTCATGTTGTGGTGACCCCCAACCATAAAATTATTTTCGTTGCTACTTCATAACTGTAATTTTGCTACTGTTATGAATCATAATGTAAATATCTGTGTTTTCCGATGGTCTTAGGCGACCCTGCTAGCAGTTCCCAACCTGTGGGTCGTGAGGCCTGATCACCCCTTACTGCCTCTGTGTGCTGGCCTGATCGCCCCTAACTGCCCCCCCTGCCGACCAGGTCGCCCCCAATTGCCCCCTCCCTACTGGCCTGGTCGCCCCCAACTGCCCCGGCCTGGCTGCCCCCAACTGCCACCCCCTGCTGGCCTGGTTGCCCCTCACGGCCCCCCTGCCGGCCTGATTGCCTCACACAGCCTGCTTGTTCAGTCATTTGGTCATCCCTCACTAACCCCCCTGCAGGCCTGGTCATAGGTAGCCATATTGTGAGGGCATGACAGTCAATTTGCATATTACCTCTTTATTATATGAGGATATTATAATTGTTCTATTTTATTATTTTTTAAATATATTTTATTGATTTTTCACAGAGAGAAAGGGAGAGGGATAGAGAGCTAGAAACATCGATGAGAGAGATACATCGACCAGCTGCCTCCTGCGCACACCCCCCACCAGGGATGTGCCCGCAACCAATGTACATGCCCTTGACCGGAATCGAACCTGGGACCTTTCAGTCCACAGACTGACGCTCTATCCATTGAGCCAAACCGGTTTCGGCTATTTTATTATTAATTATTGTTAATCTCTTAACTGTGCCTAATTTAAAAAATACTTTATCATAGTTATGTACGTATTGGTAAAAACATAGTACATATAGGGTTTGGTACTATCCATGGTTTCAAACATCTACTGGGAGTCTTGGAACATATCCCCTGCGGAGATAAGGGGAGACTACTATACAAGGTTAGAGGTTTAGCATGAAGGGAACCACACATGAACAAAGTTAGAGTATATCTTATAGGCAGGAAGTGCTCATGAAGGATTTCAAACATAAGAATGATCCTTTACATTACCCACAGATCATGATGGCAGCATAGAGACTAAGTAGCCCTAGCAAACGGCTGCTGCAATATTATAAGCATGAAGTAATACAAGGAGATGAAGTAGAAGGTTATGTAGAAACCAAAAGTCCACAGAACTGTGTCCAGGAACTGGATATGAAGTGAAAGGGATAGGAAAGAGTCTGGCCTGACTCCCAGGCTTGTCATCTGAGCCAGTAAC
The DNA here is from genome assembly GCF_951640355.1 of Cnephaeus nilssonii. Classification (NCBI taxonomy): domain Eukaryota; kingdom Metazoa; phylum Chordata; class Mammalia; order Chiroptera; family Vespertilionidae; genus Cnephaeus; species Cnephaeus nilssonii. The sequence goes on from NC_137076.1 coordinate 15,006,523, forward strand.
TAAATGGGCAAGTGGTGTGATTAACCGTGATGGGACATACTTAGAAAATCCTTTCTATCTCTACTTATTAGTGCTTTTTAATATTTATTTTTATCCTACCACCTTTTTTTACTTCAATCTCTTCAATAAAATAAAAACAAGTCTGTCTTACTTTCCACAATATTTATTTGTGTAATGTTTGAATTTTCTATGATTTTGGATTACACATATAAGCCAATTCAGCTTTAGTTGTGTGTGTGTGTGTGTGTGTGTGTGTGTGTGTGTGTGTGTGTGTTTAACACACAGCCAATCCAAATAATCCAAATTCTTTAATGGGATCACGGTCAACTGCTCTAGCAGTTTTGAACTACCCCTCTTTTTCTTCCTTTTCTTCATTTTACCTTTCTCAATTCCTGACACTTCCAGTTTACCCATTCTCTCTACTCCTTAGACAAGTATAATCTTTGCTTCTCCATCCTTACTTTTCCCTCGTTTTCCAAGCCCCACCAAGTAGCTGAAACAACCTCTTTTTCTGCCAAACAAGGTGCTTTCACTTCTTATCAGCTATAATATACCTTTTTTTTTTTTTAATCCTCACCCAAGGATATTTTTTCCCCATTGATTTCTAGAGAGAGTGAAAGGGAGGAAGAAGGGGAAGAGAAACAGAGAAATATTGACATGAGAGACACATCGACTGTTTGCCTCCAGCACACACCCCTATTTAGGAGCTGAGGAACCTACAACTGAGTTACATGCCCTTCACTGGGAATTGAACACAAGACCCTTCGGTCCGTGGGCCAGCACTCTAACCATTGAGACAAAGCAACCAGGGCTATAACATACTTTTTAAAAATATATATTTTTTTTTATTGATTTTTTACAGAGAGGAAGAGAGAGGGATAGAGAGTCAGAAACATCGATGAGAAACATCGATCAGCCGCCTCTTGCACCCCCCACCACTGGGGATGTGCCCCCAACCCAGGTACATGCCCTTGACCGGAATCGAACCCGGGACCCGAGTCCGCAGGCCGACGCTCTATCCACTGAGCCAAACCGGTTTCGGCTATAACATACTTAAAACTCATTTTCTTCTTTTTATCTTCCCCTCACTAAGACACTACTGATGGCTGCCTTTCCCAGGCCTAGCTGTTTGAGTCACTTCTTTAATTGATTTTAGAGAGAGGAAGGGAGGGAGAGAAACATCAATCAGTTGCCTCCCATAAGCCCTCCAACCCAGGACCAAACCAGCAACCTGGGTATATGCCCTGACCAGGAATCAAACGTGCCACCTTTTGGTGTACATACAGGACAACACTCCAACCAACTGAGCCAGGGCGAGGCATTTCTTAACTGTACTTTTTTTTCCTCTCTCTCTCCCCAACTTTGTAGTTGAAAAACTGAAATCCTACAGAAAAGTAAAATGAACACCAATTTGCTCTTTATCTATATTCACCATGAACATTTTGCTACTTTTGCTTTTTCTCTAGACAAATACATAATCTTTTTTCTGAACCATGTGAGAGCAGATTGCAGACTTCATGACATTTCAACCTAAATACTTCATCAGGTATTGCTTAAGAATAAGAACATTCTCCTTTAAAACCGCAATGCCTTATTATCACACCCATGATTTTTAACATTGATATACCTTATACTCCACATTTGAATTTTCCCGGTTGTCCCCAACATGTCCTCTACAGCTTTTTGTTTTCCCAATCAAGGCTTGGCACTATATCTGATTTCGTTTCTCTTTCATCTAGAATAGTCTCCCTGATTTTTTTTTCATCACTTTGACTTTTTTTAATTTAAATTCTTTATTGTTGAAAGTATTACATATTTCTCCTTTCCCCCCCATTGACCTCTCCCAGCCGCCCTCCCCCCAAGCACATGCCTTCACCCCTTATTGTCTGTGTCCATTGGTTATGCTTATATGCATACATACAAGTCCTTTGGTTGATCTCCCCCACCCCCATACCCTCCCCTGCCTTCATCACTTTGAAATTTTTGGAAGAGTTTGGACCAGTCATCTTATAGAAAGTCCCACAAATTGGATTTATCTGAAATTGGATTTGTCTGATTGTTTACTATAACTACATTCAAGTTAAACACTTTTAGCAAGGATTATACAGGCAATTCTTGAATGAAGTCTTAGATGATCTCCCAAGATTCAGTCTTTTTGGGCTGATATTGTCCAGACACTGCACAAAATCATCATGCATCGTTAGCATTCAATAAATCTAATAATGATCATCAAAGATACATATTGTCTTGGCCAGCTTACAGCATACCTTTCTGTCACCCAATCTACAGATCCTAGTTACCAAGTCAGAACTTAAACAAAAACTCAAGAAACTAAAAGATTTCATGATAAAAATCTAGTTTGCCAACAAAATAAAACAATGTAGCAAACTAAAATTTATCTGCGTGTATCTGAATAATTAAGTAGATTATAAAGATAACTGTCAGATATCATTTACAATGGGTTGAGATTTTTAGACCTTACTTTTGCAATTTGGAATGCAGCTAAAATTTAACATGAAAACTTTAAAGGAGTGTTATAATCTATTAATGACCCCACCAAAGGATGATAATTACTAAGAGATACCCTTTATTTCCATTAGTCCTTTAGCAATTAAGTAGCAGCAAGCCCCAAAATGACTATAAATAACAGAATTAGCTAAGTTTGTCTCTCATAGACATATGTTTAAAAATTAGCTTTTCGCCAAAATGTCACTTTAATGGAAAGATATTCCATTTCTAGTACCAAATACAGCTTAGAAAAAGGTTTCTAATTAATTCCTTAATTCACTGTAAGTAATAAGTCCTTAGCATTTTTCTCTCAAATGATCTAATAAAATTTTTTGAACTTTACAGTAAAATGTGATAATATGTTACTTTTGGTAATAAAGCTTTATTACCAAATTCTGATATAAATAAGGTTTCAATCACAGCCATTAACATACAAGTAGGAAAAAAACACCTTATTCCCACTCAATAAAAGAATTATGTGTTTAAGTTAAGATGTCCTTTCCAAGGTTTAAGACTCCATTTAGAGGTATGAATTCAAATAGCATTGATTTCCTATGTTATAGCTTGGCAGCTTGTTAATTACAATGGTAAACTAAGCATAACTTAAACAAGTACTGTTGCAAATTCAACAGATATGCCCTGTACAACTTGTTCACACTGAACATTTATCCCTGAAAATGTTTCTTCTGGCTTGGTATTATAGCAAATGCATGAAAATATAAGAGACCAAAATATGAATATAAGCATTTTCAAACCATTTTCATGCTGACTGAAATCATCATGAAAGAATTTAGGTAAAATTACAGTCTTTATGTTAAAATAATATGAAAATATTTGCATAATAAAAACTTTCATATATGTGATCCATTTCCTTTTTTTAAATAAAGACTTTTAAAATATATTTTATTGATTTTTTACAGAGAGGAAGGGAGAGGGATAGAGAGTTAGAAACATCGATGAGAGAGAAACATCGATCAGCTGCCTCCTGCACACCCCCTACGGGGGATGTGCCCGCAACAAAGGTACATGCCGTTGACCGGAATCGAACCTGGGACCTTTCAGTCTGCAGGCCGATGCTCTGTCCACTGAGCAAAACCAGCCAGGGCCCATTTCCCTTTGAATTCAAAATACACTAGTACATGGAAATACAACAAAAGTATTAAGAGCAATTATTTCTGGCCCTAGCCGGTTTGGCTCGGTGGATAGAGCATCCGCCTGTGAACTGAAGGGTCCTAGGTTCGGTTCCAGTCAAGGGCACATGCCCGGGTTGCGGGCTCGATCCCCATTGGGGGGTGTGCAGGAGGCAGCCAATCGGTGATTCTCTCTCATCATTGATGTTTCTCTCTCTCCCTCTTCCTTCCTCTCTGAAATCAATAAAAATATATTTTTTAAAAAAGAGAGAGCAATTGTTTCTGGAGGGAAGGAATATGGTATCTTTGTTTTCTTCCCATTCTACCTTTCCAATTTTATAATTAGCAGGGCTAAGCTTATATTGAAAAGAAAGACTTTTTTAAAAACTTGGTAAATCCATTCTCATGACATGAAAGAGAAGGAGAGGGGATAAGAACTGTGGAAATAAATGAGGTATAGACACCAGAGACTGAAATGGGGTTCAAGGTATACTTGTGGTAATAGCAATTTTTATCCACATTACTCTTAGTAAAAATTTTAAATTTTTAAAAATTGATTTTAAAGAGAGAGGAAGGGAGAGGGGGAGAAAAGGAAACACTGATGAGAGAGAAATATCAATCGGCTGCCTCCTGTATGCCCCGATCTGGGATCAAGCACACAACCCAGGCATGTGCCCTGACTGGGAATCGAATCAGCAATCTCTCAGTGCATGGGAGGACACCCAACCAAGCCACACTGGCAAGGGCTTAAAATCTTTTAAAAAAAACCTTAGTCACACTATTCCCAGTGCCAGGATATTAAAAAACTAGTAGCCTCCTATGTGTGCTACAAATGATTACATTCTGTGAATTTGAATTCCAAGAGAATGAAAGAACTGTATCAGCATCTTACTGAAAAGAAGTCTGACTTTTCTGTTAAACCCCATTTGACCACCAAATAACAACTTAAACAATGGATTCTCTGCATCTGTCATGTAATTCCTAAATTTTGTTTCTAAAAAGATTCAGCCAAGAGGAATAAACTTTTTATTTTTAAAAATCTATCAAAGAAAATAAATTCCTTTACACAGGAAAATAAACTTGGAAACCAGAAAAAAAAAGAGAAAAAATGATTAAGCTGAAAGGTTTAATCATTTTTGTATTTTCACAGTTCTATTATTTTTTTATTTTTTAATATATTTTTATTGGTTTCAGAGAGGAAGGGAGAGGGACAGAGAGAATCATTGATCGGCTGTCTCCTGCACGCCCCCAACTGAGGATAGAGCCTGCAACCTGGGCATGTGCCCTTGACCGGAATCAAACCGTGGGACCCTTCAGTTCACAGTCCAACGCTCTATCAGATGAGCCAAACCAGCCAGGGCCACAGTTCAATTATTTGAGATTCTAGTTTTCTGCTCTAGATATCAATAGTGATGCCCCAGTACATATGGACTGTTCTAGATGCTCATATAAATGTTACTTTTAAAACAAAGAACAAATGCGTACCTACCTATTGGCATACATTGCAAATGACTCTCTGTAAACATTTAATGAATGAGTGAAATAATAGGAATTGCTACATATATTTTAAAATATATTTTTATATATATTTTATTGATTTCAGAGAGGAAGGGGGAGAGAGAGCGAGAAAGAGGGAGAGAAACATCAGTGATGAGAATCACCTATTGGTTCTCCCCGCCACCCACCCCCCCCCACACACACACACACACTCCCCGTTAGGGATTGAGCCCACAACCCAGGCAAGTGCCCTAACCAGAATAGAACCATGACCTCCAGGTTCATAAGGTCGACACTCAATCACTAAGTCACATTGGCCCAGTAAGAACTGTTACATTTTTAAACATAAAATATACATCTTCAAGTGCTAGAGAAGAAACCAGCGGCCAAGGCAGTACCAGATAGAACTGTATTGGCCAATTTACATCGTTACCCGTGGGATTCCGCCCAGATATCCTTTATATTGTAGAAGAGGTATTTCCAGGACTGGGAACAGTTTTCTAATTTATATATGTTCTAGTTCTAGTATTTTTCAAATGTTAGTAATTTCTCTACTAACCACTTATGTAAGTGATCTATTATCAAACTATGTATCATGTTTCAGAATACTAACTTGTCTTAAGCTTTTCTCATGGCTCAGATGCCTGACAAAGAAAGTATTATTAACCCTCTTTTGCAGAAGACATTACTGAAGCAAAAGGGAGTTTAAGTAAAAAGGTAAGGTTAATAAACAAAACAGCCCAGGTGGCTTAGCTCAGTGGTTGAGCCTCCACCTATGAACCAAGAGGTCGATTCAATTCCCTGTCCCGGCACATGTCTGGGTTGTGGGCTCCATACCCAGAAGGGGGTGTTTAGGAGGCAGCCAATCAATGATTCTCTCTCATCATTGATATTTCTATCTTTCTCTCCCCCTCCTTTTTCTCTCTGAAATCAATAAAAGTATATATTTTTAAAAACAAACAAAAAACAAGGTCACAAGTAAGCTCCGGAGACAACAGTAAAACCTAGGTTTTCTGACCACCAGTCTAGTCCTGCATTGTAGTTGTTATTTAAAGTACACATACAAATCACTCCCTCCCACCCACTCTTCTCTAAAATTTGCTCAAACAAAACAAGTAGACTTTAAAGTTAACAGGAAATGACAGAACCAAAAACAACTGGGGTGTGGTCTCACCTCCGAAAAAGATTTCTAGCTGTGAATAAATGCAGACAACCCTGGCCAGACAAGATAACGGTTAGATCAGGATTTAGTACCCTGTATAACACAATGGACCTAATATATGAACTCCTTACTGTCTTAGAACAAGAGTATTTCAAACTCTGGAAAACAGGGAAAAAAAGGCAACATAAGTCCCCAAGAAGCCAAAGTTCTGTGATTAAGTTCTTATGCTGACGTTTTTATAGACAAGTTAAATCCACACATTGTAAAGGCCTGAAATAATTTGTTTCACTTATTTATGAGTAATCTTGTAAAGTATACAACATGTAGTAATTTATAATTTCACCAAAAAAACAAATTTGAATCATACAGACTATAAAGGTGTTCACTTAACTGCCTAACCAGCACCTGCATTTTAAAAAATATATATATTTTTACTCATTTCAGGTAGGAAGGGAGAGGGAGAGAGAGAGATAGAAACATCAACGATGAGAGAGGATCATTGATCAGCTGCCTCCTGCACGCCCCCTACTGGGGATGGAGCCAGCAACCCCAGCATGTGCCCTTGACCGGAATCTATCCACTAAGCCAAACTAGCTAGGGTGCACCTGCATTTTAACAGCATTTTATTTTATTTTACTTCTGTATTTAAGGGTCTGAACGGTTCATTTTAAAATTTCCTTTATGACTTATGTCATGTCACATCCCATTTATTCTGACTTACTACACAATTCTGATTTACCTGGTTTCCCACCTACTTCAGTTTAGAAGAGGCAGATTAGAAGGGCATACTTTGACAGAACAGTACTGGACTAGATAAACGGAAAACAGACAAAAGCACTAAACTGGTATAGCAGTGAGGAGTCATTTTAGTACAGGAGGAAACTGCCAACACCCTTATACAGCAGAATGCACCGGCCATATTAACAGCACAGGACAGAAATTCATGTACATAATGATGACCTTGGTTTATCAAAAAGGACTACGTTTAGTATATTCTGATTTTAAGAGACAGTTATATACTCTTTATGGGTTACAAGTTATAAAAACTGAAATCAAAATGGCCAAAATAATTTCGCAGCTAGAGGACTGTCGGTTATATGAACAATTCATTTAAATCCCCAATGATACCAGACAAATGCTGAGTAAATAATCTCAAAAATACCATTATATTTACTACATATTATACAGTGTAGATAATAACATCTGTGACCAACACTTACAATGCTGACCTTTTAGGAGGGAAAACTAAGTTACACACTAAACTTACATAGTGTAGGTAATATTTATGATGCTTCATGTTTTTAGAGGGAAAATACCTAGTTCAACACTAAAATTCCCCCCCCCCTTCATTGACCATTCAATAGGCTTTTCCACTTAAAAAAAAAAAAAAGTCTTTAATCTTGGTTTGCTTTCTCCTTCTAATTACCAAAATGAAAAAATAAAAGTATTTTAATAGTTTTCCCCATTTACAGCTAACCCCTTCATCCAGAGGCCACGAGCACAGCTGGTCTAGGTATATTCCCTTCTTACAAAATAGAGTTCTCAAACGGATTGTTAAAACCCAGAGAGAAGAGTTGCACCTAAGTCTCCAGGCTGAACAAAGGAAGCCCACACTGGTATGTTTAAACCAGTATTCTTAGTTTAAGGGCAGAAACAACTGCAACGTACAACCTAACAAGTATCAGTAGGGAACACTTTACTTTCTGTTGGAGATCTGGATCAGAGAACATCCTTCTCCATATCTCTACGGTCAAAAGCAAAATAAAACACCCACATCATGTCAAGAGATCTGTAAACCTCTTCAAACATCATAAAATGGCTATATGTGTCTTTATTTCACCGTACCGTTTCTTTTCATAACAGCAGTGACTTGTGGTGATCTGGACAAAGAGGGCAAAAGGTACAAGGTTTGCGTCCTAAAAGGGGGGGGGGAAGGGGCGAGCTGACTTGCTCCTGAAGAAGGGGAGCGGCCGAGAAAGACCTGACCTGGAAGAATCTACTGAACCCCCTCCCCACATCACCCTAGATGGCTTCCCCGGATCACAGGCTAAAAAGGAGGAGGAGTTTCTTTTTAAAAAGATGGGATCCAGGCCCTTTGGGGTTGATGGGAGAAGAAATCCCCACCCCACCTGGAAGTCCCGCTAGCTCCGCGTCCAGGTGCAGCGGAAAACGCCGGAGGCCCCAGCGGGCAGCCCCGTGGGGAGCCCGCCCTCCCGCTCCCACACCCCCGCCCAGTCCTCCTCCCGGACAGCGCAGCCAGGGCCGCCGCCGCTCCCTCCCTCCGACCCCGAACCGCCGCCCGGCCCGGGGCCCTTTCCCAGAGGGTCTCTGAGGAAGGCCCAGCCCGCCAGGCACCTTTGATGACGCGTTCGGTGGTGGAGAGGCGGAAGTTCCCCCCGGACATGGTCCCCTCAGCCTCCGCCCGGCGCCGGGAGCCCACCGGAGAGCGCCTCCGCCTGCGTCCCGGGGTCTCGGCTCCAGGGGCCGGTCAGCCCGCCGCGCCGCAGCCCAGCCCAGGTTCCTCTGGGCGGCCCAGGCACCAGAAGGAAGCGGCCGCTCTGCAAGTCAGCCTCGCACCCCGCCGACAGGACGCCGGCCCACTGGCCGCTCCTTCCAGAGGAGCGGGCCGAGTCGCGAGCGCAGGCGACCGCGGTTTAGACTGGCGGCCCGGCCCGCGTGTGCGCACGCGCGCTCCCGCGGTCGCTCTCCAACTTCCCGGCGGCCCGCGCGCGCGCCGCCGCCGCGCCGAGCCCGGTGCGTGGCCCGCTCGGGTGGGCGCTGCCCCTCACCTCGGGCCCCGCTGCCGCGACCCCCGCTGTACCCCGAGGCTCGCGCCCTGCGCACGGGCGCTTCCTTCCTCTCCGGCTTCCGACCGCGGTTTCCCTCCTCCTCAGCCCGCGTCCCCTGGCTGACTCCTCCGCTGCCGGCAGCACCGCACCCTTGCCCGAGGTCCTGCTCGGAAAGGCCCGGCCACGCAGCGGCCACCTTGTGACCCGGCCGGAGCGAACGCGGAGCCGCGAATTCCCGTCCCCCTGGGGTCGCCTTGCGGGGGGCCCTTTCCGCTGGGTGCGCTGCCCACTGCGGCTGGAGTCGTTATGGACTTGTCCCCGCTCCCCGCCACGGCTTCTCCTTCCCCTTCACCAAGGCCGCTGAAACCCCTGGTTGAACTTCTCACGTCGTTGAGGGCAGTTACTACAACAAGAAGGACGCCGCGTCCATCCCAGCTCCAATGGGGAGCGGGGAGGACTTCCCTCTGGCGTGGACGCGACCTTCGCCAAGGCCCGCGGCCGCCTCTTCCCGCTTCCGAGGGCGGGGCGGGGGCGGCCGCCCGGGAGCCGGGCCGGGGCCCCTGGAAAGGACTCACCTGCTCACCAGCCCGGCGGCACCTCGGCGAGAAGCGGCTCTCCCCGCCCGCGCCGTCGCGCTGGCGCTGTGTCTGCCTCCCCCGCTCGTTGACTGTGGAACACGAGGGGGCACGTCTCTCCGGAGAGTCTTCATCTGGCTCCTCTCTAGGTTAAAAACGGGCCTTTTCTTAAATTGTAAGCCTAGAATAGAAACTGTCTAACTTGGACTGTCCTCCCTCCCCGGGTATAGTGCCTGGCAAAGTCAAATGTGTTTTGATGTTAGCAGTAATAATGAAATAGTGAAACTGAGATCCAAGGGTGTATATATGTAAATTATAGGCAAGCCAGCCGTAACGGTTCCTATGGTGGCCAATAAGAAGTCATATGTGGCTATGGGCATTTAAGTTGCATGAAAATGTAAATATTCAGTACCTTAAGTGCACTGGCCATATGCCCAATAATTACATGTGGCTGGCGACATGGTAAAATAGGACATTTCCATCACAGCAGAAAATTCTTTTGGACAGCTCCTAGCCAAAAGATTATAGGGGTTAAGCCCAAATCTGCATTACTATAGACTTACATATTGGGGAGAGAGAGCCTGGAACCAGACCCTGAATTATGCCTTGGGGTTTTGACCTAAGGCCCTTCATGACCACCCTAGCAAGGCAGGAGCACTTCAGGAACTGAATAGAATTTGGTTCTCTTTTCTTGGGTCTTGACTTCAGGTTTCCAACCAAGAGAATTATTTAGATATCCTGAGGAAGTTCTTCATTTAAGAAGCAATCAGAGCTCCACACCTTTATCAAACAGCACGTCTCTAAAGATAAAAAATAAATTGGTCCCTGCAGCATAATAGATGCTAAAATTCATCTGGAAGAACATAAACAGGATAACTAAAAACAAAAAGTTTTAAAAAAAACACACATTGCAAACCATTGTGTTCATCAAATTGGTGAACCTGATTCTCTTTCCTTTTACTTTCTGCAATGGTCAGAATTGACTAAATATTTGAAATCACCTAGATTCACATTTAACTGGCATTTCTACTAATTTCTTTAAATCTAGGTTTCTTCAAATCTAGCATCTACTAGGGCTTGTGAGACTTCCTTCCTATATTTCCTTATGAAACTCCCTAATCACTTCAGAAACCTTAATTAATGACCAGCTCTTCTGAGAAATAATTATGAATGCTTTTAATTTAACAAAAGCACAGGGAACCCTAGTTTCTACTAGGCTTCAGTTTCTATTTGTATGAAGCCATTAAATGCAAGAGAACCATAGAATATTTTTTAAACTAGAGTAAAATGAGCATTTCTAAAGTAGCTACACAGAACAAAAGGTATTTTGTGGTATATAATCTCTAATTTTATATGAAAAGCACTACATAAAATGTTTTTATTAGTAACGCACATTATATTGGCATCATACAGTATACTATATTTTACTCATATGTTCCCATGAGTGCCTTTAATTTTGATTAAATTACCTTGGCATGGACTCCATTCCCTGTAGTCTTTTTTTTTTTTTTCTTTTTCAAAATAATTGACTTTAATGGAGAGAAGGGAGAGGGAGGAGGTGGTTGTAGCCAGTCAACACCATTCTTTACAGAAGACAAAGGTGTGAATTGAAAGGTCTCACCTGACTCACCATCTTAATTCACTATTCCAGTGGCTTGTGTGATGAAATGGAACGTTAGGGTATATTGGGTAGGTGGAGAGTTAAGGATGGGCATGGAAGGGGCCAAGAGAAATATGCTGTTTAAGGATATTTAGATAGCTACATGAAGCATACATCCCCGATTTTTAGGATCTGGGAACCTCGCTGTACCCCCAACAGTCTTAAGGTCTAAAAAAAAATGAACAAATCCAGGTTTAAAAATATGTATTTGTTGTAATTGGAAAAACATGGCCCAAAGCAACTTTCTACCAATAATAACCTGATATCAAATTAATACTCTCTTTGGACACTTGTAAGGAAAAAATGCTAGTAACAGTTCTGCTGACTGATAAATATACACTGAGTAGCCAGATTATTATGATCTCTGAATGCATAATAATCTGGCCACTCAGTGTATTTGTATTTCAAATGGGTACCAAAAGTATTCTAGACTTTTGCTGGAGATCAACCACCTATTTGCCCTGAGCTTTCTATCAGCCAGTGCAAAGGGGAAAACTGATCAGGTGCACGATTTATAGTATCTTTGATATCAAATAAATGAGGTACTCAAGAGAAGTACACTGAGTGGCCAGATTATTATGTGTTCAGAGATCATAATAATATGGCCACTCAGTGTATATCTATAGGTTGATATTCAGGCCATTTAGGGGATAGTGTATAAACTTCTTAACGGTGTGCTATCCCTTCCTTGAACTTCCGGGGAAAACCCACTATTACAAGAACTGTGACAAAGATTGAGGAGCCCCAAAGCTGCCAACGCTCCCTATTACTTTTTTTAAAATATATTTTTATTGATTTCAGAGAGAAGGGAGAGGGATAGAGAGCCAGAAACATCAGTGATGAGAGAGAATCACTGATAGGCCGCCTCCCGCATGCCCCCCACTGGGGACCAAGCCCGCAACCCAGGCACGTGCCCCCGGCCAGAATCGAACCCGGGACCCTTCAGTCCGCAGGCGGACACTCCATCCACTGAGCCAAACCGGCTAGGGCCGCATTGGGCTCCCTATTACTTTTGTTCACATTATCACAAAGCAGGAGAAAATGGTGGCAGTCATTCCTGGCTCCATAATACGGTAGTCTAGGAGAACATAATTTAATAGCTCTCTCATTCCAGCATTCCACAGGCAAGATGCCACAGGTATAGGCACTAGCATTCATCAAGTTACTTGGGCCAAAAATGTAGTGGGGGGACAAGGGGTGAGGCTATTTTCCTCACTTATCATATCCTGTCAACGGACTCCCCCTACTGTCCATTTTCCATGCAACAGAGCTTTCCGATTTGTCATTCCTCAGCTGCAAACCCTGGAATGTCTCCTCCTTTCCCGGAGATGCCTGTCTATTTCTTTGACCTCAGCTCAAATCTCTTCCCCCTATGCCCGGTCCAGCTCAGATATAGTGTCTGGTCTATACCCTGTATTCTGTAATTTATATACACTGGCCTCAAACAGACCAAGCTCATTTCTGTCCCAGAGCTCTTGCACTTGCTGTCACTTTTGCTTGGATCATTCTTCTCCTAGGTCTTCCCAAAGCTCCCTCATTACTTATAGCTCAGCTCAGATGCCTTCTCCTGAGAGAGGCCTTCTCCTGAGAGAGGCCTTCCCTGTCTACCTATAGCACTCCCACCACTCTCTACTCCATTACCCTAAGTAATGTACCTGTAGCACTTTTTTCTCTGTGTCTATCCTCACTCCTTAAGGGGCGCGCCTTTGTCTGTCTGACTCACCAGTGTCCTGCTGTACCTGTCACAAAGTTGGAATTCAGTTTATTGAATGAATGAATATCGTCATACTCTTGTCTGGACCAGAGGTTCTTAACCTATGGTGCAGAGGTTTCAAATCATTTCCTCCCCATCCTGCTCCCAGCTGTAAATGAAATTAAGGTTTTGAGAGTATTTAGAAGTGTTTTGAGGTGTGTCTGAGAAATGTGTGGGAAAGCATGTATTTTCTAGATTCTCAAAGGAATCCAAACCCAAATGTTAATTACCACTGGTATAGAATTTTAATTTATAGAGCACTTATTCATACATGTAATTCTTATTACACTTATAGAGCTAGGTAGTATAGAAGTGGTTATTTCTACCTCATAAATAAGGACACTGAGGTGCAGAGAGGTTAAACATATTATCAGACTTCACACAGCCAGTCAATGCAGTCAATGGTGGAATTGCCACAAATGCATTCTTTTGGACTCAAGATCCCATCCGTGCTCTTTCACCTACATCCCTGGGCTAGTAAGTTTGCATTCTTCCATTTTTTTTTCTTTTTTTGTTAATCCTTGACCAAGGATAATTTTTCCATTGATTTTTAGAGAGTGGGAGGAAGGGGGAGAAAGAGAGAGAAACATCGATGTGAGAAGGACACATGTATCTGGTGCCTCTTACATGTGCCCCAACCTGGGCCTGGGCTCGATCTGTAATCCAGGTATGTGCCCTCGACTGGGATTCGAACCCACAATCCTTTGGTGCAAGGGCCAATGCTCTACCACTAAGCCACACTAACCAGGGCTGCATTCATTCTTTCTTACTTTCAAAGGCACCAAACTTAAACTTTTCTAAGAACTTCCTTATTTAAACTTGCTTATTAAGACTGCCTTAACATTTCCAATGGGGAAAAATATCAGCTAAATCAAGGCAGTTTTCAAGCAAAAACATTTTTTAATATTTTTAATTTATTTTTTTAGAGAGAGAGGGAGAGAGGGTATATGTATATGTGTGAGAGAGAGAGAGACAGATAGACAGACATCATGAGAAACATCAATTGGCTGCCTCCTGCACACTCCCCACTGGGGATAGAGTCTGCAACTGGGAATCGAACCAGCGACCTCACTGTGCATGGGATGATACTCAACCAACTGAGCCACACCGGCCAGTGCATGCAAAATTTTAATGTATAAACCAAGGAGTGCAAAATAGTTTTCTATGAGGCTAAGTAGAGTATAACTAGGAAAATAGATTTGCACGAATAAATATAGCACACCCTAAATCCGAAGGAAAACAATGTTGAGATCTCTACTGTTTATATTTTATCTACCCTTTTAATTAGGATACATAATTGAAACATTTATACTGAAAAAGCAATTTAATTTTTTAAAATCAGTTTTTCCAGGAAAGAAAAATCTAGACTTAATCTCTCTTCTGCTCATGTGATTTTCAAAAGAAGGGGGCAGGGAGAACTTCATTTTGAAAACTACTACAAAATGTTTAAGGTGTGTGAATTTGGCAGCATATTTATTTTCGATAGAATACAACCAAACACTGGCCTTACATGAGCTTGTTTTATTAACCTCAAGAAGTTATACAGAATATGATCTGTATTCTGGGAGGATACAGATCAAAGAGACTTTTCCCTTCCTTACTGGGATGTATAATTAAAGACCTAATCCTTTATCGTAAGGGGAAAAGGTCTCCTTTATTGAATTAGTTGCTTTCCTTCCCCTTAAAATCCACAAGGTTAACATGTTTTGTAAAAAAAAAAAAAAATCATCTGCCAGACTTGGGTGTCATTCTTACATTTTAATGCATTTAAAGACAGCTAAGCAGCGAGCTTGCGGGCATTCAGAGTCCTACTACCTTGAGTACACTCTCTACTGCTCAGGCAGCCACGTGCACCAGGGGGCAACATGTAGGCCCAGCTCCAAGTCCAGTGTAGGCGGCAAACAGGACAACCTTATTGAAGACCTTGGCAGTTGTGGAAGGAAGATGGATGAATTCACCAATTCCCAGGTGGGCCTTCAGCTAGCAGGAGCCGCATAGTGATAGTAGACAGCAACAACCAATGTACCCAGTTTTATCCAGTGAGGGCCAATTCAAGTTCTACTTCGGGGTCCGAGGGCACTCACCTGGGCAGCTTCAGCACTCACAGGTGTGGCAGTGGACACCAGTGGAGACATTTTTGTGGCAGACAATACCATTGGGTCAGCATCCTTTTCCCTGAGGGCAAGTTCAAGACCAAGATTGGAGTGCAAAGTCTCCTGGGCCCCAAAGGAGTGAACCTAGACCTGGATGGACATACTGTGGTTAACAAGTCAACATGTCTTCACCTTCCAGCCCAATGACAGGCTGGTTGGCCATCTTGGGGGATTTAGGGGGCCCCTGATGGCTGGGCCTCATTTTGTGGTTGTGAATGACAAGAATGAGATTGCAGTGACGGGTTTACATAATCACTCACTGAAGATGTACAGTGCCAATAGCGTTCCCCTTCAAGTCTGGTTCCCATGGCAAGGGCAATGGGCAGTTGTGGCCTCCAGTGGGAACATCCTGTAGCTTACCTGGGCAACAGTCACATCTAGGTATCCAGGAGCCCTGGCTCCTTCCTGTCCTATGACCTCAGATGGCCACATGATGGTGGCCAATGCTGGGAACTTCTTTAAGACCTATGCTATCTCCAGTAGCTGCACAGGGGCCCTGCCTCGCGCATAGAGGGCCAGAGCTAGGGTGACTGGACAAGAGGGTGTGGCCAGAAGGTGAGCCAGACCTGGCATCAATAAACGTGGGCTGTGGACATCGGTGCACCGGTGCCTTCCTCTTCAGCATATCCCAAACCCAGGGTGCAACTTATTTTATTCTTGCTTTGGTGACTGGGTGGTCCTGGACTGTGGTCCCAAGGATGTGTACAGAGCTCCCCATTACACACCTCCTGTCCACTCAGTCTGCTCCCCACACCCAAGCCTGGAGCCAGGACAGCCTCTTACTCCAGGGCAAAAGCCCCTCTGGTTTCCCAGGTTAAATAAATGTGCTCACACAAAAAAGAACCAAATGCAGGATAATATATATTTTAAGAGTGCATTTTGCATTTAGAATTACTTCATCAAAATATTTGTCAGGTGCCTCCACTAGGAATTTCCTGATGGCTTTCTATTACATGTGTATCCTATATAATAAAAGGCTAATATGCAAATCAACCGAATGGCAGAACAACTGGTCGCTATGACATGCACTGACCACCAGGGGGCAGACATTGAACGCCATAGCTTCCCCCTGGTGGTCAGTGCTCTCCCAAAGGGGAAGCACCACTCAGCCAGAAGCCGAACTCACAGCTGGCGAGCGCAGCGGTGGTGGTGGGAGCCTCTCCTGTCTCTGAGGCAGCACTAAGGATATCCAACTGCTGGACATCCCCCAAGGGCTCCCGGACTGTGAGAGGGTGCAGGCCAGGCTGAGGGACACTCCTCCCCTCCAGTGCATGAATTTCATGCACCGGGCCTCTAGTTTATAAAAAAAAACTATATGGATTATTACTTAAATTTATTCTTAGGCAATCTCCATGTTCCAAAGATCTATAATCAAACCACAGACAGGAGGGGAGGGGGAATCCAGAGCCTAGTGGAAGAACTACTTCTGGTTTATAATTGCCAGAGTGAGAACACTTTGTGTTATTCCTAAACTATAATTGATGCTAGCATCCAGAATCCCACCCACTGCCAGGGTCAAAGATTGCTGTTATACAGGAAGGGTAGTCTGCCAACTCCCTTCATTTAAAATAAACCCTGAGTAGACATCTGGCAAGTAAGGGTTGTGATATTGGGAAGAAGAATGGTTTTTGGCTAGCAGCTCTAAACATTTAGCTAAGGGCTGATAAGGACCTATGATCTTTTCCAATCACCAATTTTTTCTACTTTAAATGCAATGCAATTCATTTTGTTCTAGGATGAAAGAAATTTACTTCTGCTGGGATTCGGACTTACCCTTCTTCAGAAATCTAGGTATTTCACACTAGATCACTGAGAGTACAAAAATCTTTTAAGATAGATGAGCATTTGTTTTCCCACAAATCAAAAGCCCTGTATCCACATTTGGTGTCTTTATTATTTCTTCTTAAAAAAGACTTTATTGATTTTAGAGAGAGGAAGGGAGAGGGATAGAGATAGAAACATCCAGCAGCTGCCTCCTGCACGCCCCCTACTAGGGATTGAGCCCACAACTGGAGCATGTGCCCTGACCGGAATCCAACCATGACCTCCAGATTCATGGGCCACCGCTCAACCATTGAACACACTGGCTGGGCTCTTTATTATTTCTTGAAATGGATTTTGCTCAAATCAGATCTAACATCACTGAATAGTAAAGAACAAGCAGAAGCAACACAATAGGTATTCACCTTCCACCAAAAAGGTCCTACATGGCTTAGCTGGGTAAGAGTATTATAAGGACACTAGTGATCCGGTGCACGAAATTCGTGCACATTAAAAGGGGATTAATTAGAGGAAATATTTTTTTTTTATGTAGTAGGTACTATCTCTTTTATTTTTATTTTTATTTTTTTTATTTTTTATTTTTTTAAAATTTCTTTATTGATTAAGGTGTCACATATTTGTCCTCATCCCTCCATTCCCATCCCACACCCCTCCCCATGGATGCCCCAACCCCCTGTTGAACTTAACCATTGGTTAGGCTCTTATGCATGCACACAAGACCTTTGGTTGATCTCTCCCTTCTCCCCCCACCCTCCCCTATCCTCCCTCTGAGGCCCGATAGTCCGATCGATGCCTCCTTGTTTCTGGTTCTGTTCTTGTTCATCAGTCCATGTTGTTCATCATTTCCCCTAGATGAGCGAAATCATGTGTCACTAGAGATATACTTATAAGAATTGAATGTGCGACGAGCAATAATAGTTATGCTGACAGGCAAATGAATCAGTCTGTAGTGAGTTTCTTTCTGGACCAACAGTTCTTTTGAGACCCAATATCAATGTCCACCAGTTCCTTATGAGTACATGTCGGCACTGAGCCCTCAGCTCTGGATGGTGGACAAATGGTGGTAATGCAGGTCCGACTCCCTCTGGTTTGGTCTCAGCCAGACCCAGGGGCACGGCTTCACCCGGATCCAGGGGCCCACGGCCTCACCCGGACCCGGGGCCAGGCTCACCCGGATCCAGGGGCCCACGGCCTCACCCGGACCCGGGGCCAGGCTCACCCGGATCCGGGGGCCCACGGCCTCACCCGGACCCGGGGAGAGGAAATATTTTAATATTGCTATGTGCCTTTCTCTATAATAGAAGTGTCAGAGATGAAAGAAAATTAGTAAAATGTATATGAAAACCTTCCTCCTGTCAGAGTCTGGGGCACACCACGGGACCCAGAGTCACGTCCCCACCCACCCACATGCACCTCAAAATCGCGTGAGACCCAGACCCAGCCGCCCCCCTCCCCTCCCCATTGGGCTAGATCCAGATCAGGCCAGTCCCACCCTTGTCAAGCCCTGCCAGGCAGGGGACGTAGCCTCAGGTCCCCTGGCCCGGTGCCAGGATGGGGGGCGTGGCCTGAGGTCCCCTAGCCCAGACCGGGGCAGGGGGCGTGCCTTGAGGTCCTCCGTCAAGCCCCGCCAGGTGGTGGACACGGCCTGAGATCCCCTGTCAAGCCCCGCTGGGTGGGGGGCACGGCCTGAGGTCCCCTGTCAAGCCCAGCCAGGCAGGGGGGCACAGCCTCAGGTTCCCTGGCCAGGTGCTGGGGTAGGGGGGGCGTGGCCTGAGGTCCCCTGGCCTGGCTCTGGGGCAGGGGGAGCAGCCTGAGGTCCCCCAGCCCAGCACCAAGACGGGAAGTACACCTTGAGGTCCCTCATCAAGCCCTGCCAGGCGGGGGGCGTGGCCTCAGGTCCCCTGGCCTGGCACTGGGGCAGGGGGTGCAGCCTAAGGTCCCCCAGCCTGATGCCAGGGTGGGGGGCGCAGCCTGAGGTGCCTTGTCAAGCCCCATGGGGGCGGGGGAGGGCGTAGCCTCAGGTCCCTGCTGATTGCTCGTTAAGGTTCCTTATGGGAACTTGGCCTCAGGCATATTTGTGATGGAGTGATGGTCAATTAGCATATTCCCTCTTTATTAGATAGGATGGCTTCGATCAAAGTCTTAAACTTCTTAATGACCTGTCTACTTTGCTTAGCTCTGTTCCACAATCAGCTCTCAAACCTGTTTCTAAGTAAAGGAGGACCAGGTAACAAGGCACAGGCAGAACCAACATCAGTGACAGGAAAACACAACAGAAACTGCTGCCAGTGGGACAGGAGCCCAGGCTCACACGCACGGAACATACAGGCATTCACTTGGTCTTTTCATTCATTCTGGGTGGCAGGCGCCGAAATCACAGAAAGAAACCAGATATAGCTTCACCCAGAAGGAACTTGGTGGGTAATCCAGTAATAGGTGGACTTAGCCTGGGAAGGCTCTCTAGAGGTGGCACAAGCCAAAGTACAGAGTGACTGTCATTCTGAACAGCAGGTTGTAGTCTACTATAGTAGCTAGTGGAACTTAAAAGACCAATATGAACCACTTCATCTATTACCCGAGTTTTGAAAAGTGGAAGGACTGCCCTGGCCAGTGTGGCTCCATTGGTTGGGCATCATCCCATGCATCAAAGGGTTGCTGGTTTGATTACTCATCAGGGCATATTCCAGGGTCTTGGGTTCGATCCCTGGTAGGGGGCATGCAGGAGGCACCTAATCTATGTTCTGCTCTCACATCGACGTTTCTTTCTCCCTTCCTCTCTCAGTGAAAAAACAATAAAAATATTTTTTAAAAACTGAGAGGACTCAGCAATAATAAGCATTGGGGAACCTGTACCATAGCATTAAGATCGCATCAATTCTTTTATCTTACTGCTCATTTTTAGTGTCAAACAAATTCCTGGTCCTATGACTAAAGATAAGTAAGAAAAGGTTTATAACTTAAGTGTTATGACAGGACTTATTCCTGTAAGATATACAGGAGATGTGGTTTACATGAACCAAATTACTACTCAAGTTTTAAATCGTAGATTTATAACAAGAGAAAAGTGAAATGGAAAGCTCTTTAGGAAACACCACAGTTCTATCATGCAACATCAGTGATGTCACAGGCCCATAAAAGATAAATTAATCATTTAAAATGAGCATGTTATGATATTTAAGATTCCTTCTAAAATCCCTTCTCCAAATGTAAGCTGGACCAATAAAACAAAGCTTTGAAGTCAAATGAGACACCATCGCCACCTTGTGTTTAACAGGCTCCATTGCACACACATTATTGCCAAAAAAAATCACACGTAGGGATTCAACAATTACAGAATATAGCTTTATTTATAGAATCTTACAAACAAAACATTTAAAATCCATAACTTAAGTTATTTTCTTTTCTAATTTATTGTCATAACTCCTGAGTTATTTTTAAAAATACTGTGATGGAACTGCAGAACTATAAAAGGAAATAGGAACAATAAAAACCTAACCGCTCTTGGAAAAATCAGACTTTTCGTTTTTAAGCAGATTTCCAGCATACTACCATGTGTTTGGAAGAAGACTTACTAAAAACAGGTTATATGATACCCAAACAGAGAGGCCTTTTTTAAAATCCAGGGTGAAGGATCAATGAAGGAAAGCCTCAAGTTGACACTAGACACAAAAGGCCTTTGGAGGCTAAGAAGGGAGGCAACCTGCATGGCAGGGCTAGGGTGAGAAGCGGCAGGACCCCTGGTCCCAGTTCACTGCTATTGTTAATAGGAGCTGGTCCATCCGGGGATAGAAGTAGATGACGTGAATGCCAGGGGTGCAAATGTCCTTAAAACTCACTACCCCTCAGACTTCTAATATATACAAATGCTTTCAAAACAGCAAATTCAACACAAGTCCAAAAGAAGTCGCCACATTTTCAACTCATGAGGCAGGTCTGTTGCCAATAGCAACATGCAATCAGTTGCACGCTTTGAGTGTTTTCTCCCTTTCTAAGCTCCGGCCAGGACTGGCCTCTGGACTAGTTACAGTTTAAAGAGAATTTCCCTTTGAGGCAGCTGTCTATGAAAGGAAGGTTCTTAAATTTGTTAAACACTATTTTTGAGCTCTTCTAAAACTAGGAACCCATTAACCCTAACTAATTTACTCCAAGAAGAATGGTATTTGTAAGGAATGATCTATAGGGAATGCTAAAATTATAAATTTAATACATCAGTGTGAATTGAGGAAAGCAAAATCTTAAGGTTTGAATGCTATTTTCTGCTAGCTCCTGAAAGCAACTTGAGAAAGATAAAACAGAAAAGACAAAGAATCAGTAACAATAACAATGATAACGTAAAGTTAGATTCCAACATTCAAGGAATTGGTTCTTTGGTAAAACTGGACCATAAACCTATCAGGAGACAGACCTGATATTTAATCTAGAATCTTGATAACTCTTTTCCTTCTTCTTTAGCCCATTCTCAAGTCAACAGGCCAGAGAAGGAGGAAAAACTTCTAAAGTATCACCGGCAGTTTTCCTACTCATGTTCTTTTCAAGAATATTCCTGGTTTGAGGGATGTTTTCAAAGAAGAAAAACAAACAAAACAAAATAGAGGCTGCTTTTAATTCCTGTATAATGGAAAGTTTTTCTGGGTAGTAGAGAAAAACTCCCAGGTGCTGGCAATGAACCAGCAATTGTCAGTCATGCACACCAGTCAGTTTGCGAACACAACCCCTGGGCTGCAACTGTGGGCACCACTAAGAAAGGCTTCTGGAGAGACTGGCTCCCCAAAGTGGCTAAAGAGTCTCACATTATCAATATGATAATAATAAATCAATTCACCTAGTGAACCTGGAGATTAGCTCCCCTTGAAGCCAGAGTTCTGAGAAGAGGGCTCCACAGTGCCAAGGCTCGCGGACAAGTCTACCAATCCATTTTCTGAAGAGAGCTAGAGCAATGAATATCAATACAGGACTCGCCCTTTCTTGTTTGGGGCGAGGGAGGGAGGGTGACCTAGACAGTGCCCGTTAAAACCCATTCACAGCGTACTCAACGGGCCCTCTGTTCTGCACACATCTGCAGAGCCCAACCAAAGTTCTGGACCTTACATCTCACAGTTCTACGATTCGTACTCTTATTCGTGCAATTAGCAAGTCCTAAACGGGGTCTGCACTGATTCCTCTCCGGTACCCTGATCGAAGTTGCACTCTGATTCCATAAGACATGTGGGCCAGGGGAGGAAAACTGTGCAGTCTCCCCTCTAACACCAGCATCGTGAATGTGCTCAGCATGTGCTTCTAGGGAGGCAGCTACGATGGGAGTGGGGAAGAGGAGGCGGAAATCACAGCAAACCAGTGGGTTTGTTGCAGGCCTTCCTTCTCCGCCCTTTGTTCTTACTAGAGTTACTCTGAAAGAAGGGGAGGTCCAGGTACCTGAACCCACACGTTAGCTCTGCTGGACGGCCAGGCAACACCAGGTGCAGCCACAAAATCAGCATTCCAGTGGGCACAAGCAGCTGTCCGAACAGGACGCACACCGGGGGTTCTCCTCCCCTCTCACTCAGGATGACCTCGCCTCCCTCCCGCCCTACTCCTGTCCCAACTTTCTGTTCTCTTTGAGAGAAGAGGCAACTGAACTGATTAAAAAACAGGAACTCCTGTCTCCTGTACCTTTTCTGTAAAAAAAAAAATAGGACTATATTCACTTAAAAATGGGTCATCTTGAGGTCCAGGATACACAGATTCATAGGCCCGAAACCCCAGATTCACTTCCTGATATTTCTAACCAGGTTATAACTGTTGCCTATGTTTTTGCATTGGGGCAAAAGATCCCAAATCTCTCAGCACTGGTTCAAAGAGAAAGGGGTCAGGGTAACCAGAGGAAAAAATGAGGCTTGTCGGCTAAGCTGCATTCAGGTTCCAGAGTCACTCTGAGAAGGAGGGAGAAGAAAGGAGAGAGGTGCCACCTGGAGACTATTACCAGGCAGCTTATTATTAATACAGAGCATTTAAAAAACAACTGACATTTACGTGGAGAAATATAGTCCGTGTCACAGTTTTTAACAGAACTGCCTCTCCCGAGGCGCTTCATGGATGCCGCGTCCGAGGGCTAAGGGGCCAACCGTCAGTTCCTTGGGTTCCTGCAGGGCCCTAGCCGATCTGGATCTGTCCTGAATACATGGTGAGGAGCAGCATGATGGCAAATCCAGTCAAGAGACCCAGGTTCTGGATGACAAAGGGGACCAGAATGCTGCCCTTCTTCTCATCCTCCAGGGCGACTTCATTCATCTCAGGGAACTGAGAAAGGAGGAAAAAAAACAAGAGAGCTGCAGTTCCATTCCTAACTTTGTACATCTAGGAGAATTCATTGCAATGTCAATATTATATCTAATAACTGTTATCATACTTACTCTATTAATATTGTTAATATAGTAATAATCCACCTAATAAAAGAGTAACATGCTAACTGACCGTACCTTTCTGATGCCCACCAGCCAATCAGGAGTGAGTATGCAAATCAACCCAACAAAGATGGCGGGTTAATTTGCATACGCAGGTGCCAAGTATCCGGGGGCGGGGCGGGACACAGGCATTCTGTCCCGCCCCCGGCCGCTCTGGGCCTCTGGGCAGCCGGAAAGGCGGCTCCGGCCAGAGCGAAGGCAGTGCTGGCAGCCAGGGAAAGGAAGGCCCATTCTGGCATGAATCTTCGTGCATCGGACTTCTAGTTAGTATATAACATGACTATTATAATAGCTATTATTAGTATGGGGTGAAAATTATATAATATATAATCCTATATAATAAAAGCCTAATATGCAAATTGTCCCCTCAACCAGGAGGCTGAACGGGAGGTCGACCACTCGCTATGACATGCGTTGACCACCAGGGCGCGGAACATGGCAGGCGTCAGCAATGTGGCACTGGTAGCAGGTGGCAATGGAGGCGCTGCAGGCCCTGATGGGCCCCAATGAGAGCAGGACCGAAGTGGGATGGTGGAGCAGGTGAGTGGGCGGCACCAGACCAAGGCGGGTGTGAGCCTGGCCCAGATCAATCGCCCCTCAGATGGTGACCAGCAGCAGCAGCAGGGGACGGGGCCACTGCCTGGCTCCCAGGTGGAGGGGGGGCATGCGGGGCCCCAGGGGCCCAGGTGCTGCCCAGGGCCCAGAGGTCAGCTGGGACCTGCCCTTCCACACCAGACGCTCGTGCTTCAATCGCGGCCAGGTCTAGGGACCGCACCTGTGCATGAATTTCATGCACCGGGCCTCTAGTTAAGATATAAAAATACACACACACACACACACACACACACACACACACACACACATATCAATTGGTTTACAAAGAAAATTAACAGTAATAGCCTCTAGAACTTGAATGTAATAGCCTTTTTCCAAGGCTATTACATTATAGCAGACCCTTGAAAATGGGGGTAACAGGTGCTGACCCTCGTGCATTTGAAAATTCACGAGTAACCTGACTCTCACAAAACTTATCTCTCCCTCAGTATCATAGGGGATTGATTCCAGGACCGCCCCCCCCCCCCACCACGGATACCAAGATCCGTGGACACTCAAGGCCACTATATAAAATGGCTTAGAACAAAGCATATAGTAGGCCCTCCACATCCATGGATTCCCAACTGCAGACTGAAAGCAGTATAGGTTTTTACTGGGGAAAAAAAAATCCATGTACGAATGGACCTGCACAGTTCAAATCCTTGTTTTTCAAGGGTCAACCATACTTTACAACTACTGAGGTAAAACAAAATAGGACACATGCATGTCGTCCTGGATGTGCTTAGGTGCTGGCTAAAAATAACTGCTTTGATAAAAATAAACTTTTTTATTGTGATCCTTAAAAACACTTGCAAAGATGTATTTTGCTATCAAAATGTTATTGTCACTTCTTAGGGAAACTGAGCGACTATGCAAGGGGCCAGAGATTGGAGCTATGACTCAAGGCCTCTCGCTGCTGGCCAGCAAGGCAGGCAACAAGGAGACCTTCCAATTCAAGTACTGCAAAAAAACCCTCACTGTGGGGAGGGCTCCCCATAAGAAAGGAGACTCTAAAATGTTTCCATGGCAAGGCTGGATCTTGGTGGTTTACTCTCATCATCTCTCAAAAATATTATTTTCAGCCCTGGCCAGTGTGACTCAATGGTTAGAGCACTGGCCCTCGCATCAAAGGAATATGGGTTCAATTCCTCGTCAAGGGCATATATCTGGCATAAGTTATTTGTTATAACATATAACATCTGTCAAGGCACGTGCAGGAGGCAACCAATTGATGTTTCTCTCTCTCTCGCCCCCTCTCTCCTTCCTTCCACTCTGTCTCAAATCCATGGAGAAATATTGTGGGGTGAGGATTAACAACAACAACGATTTATTTTCAAAGGCTATAGAAAACAATTCATGCAAATATGTTAAAGAAAATGACATGCCCACAAACAAGGTTAGTTATACAAAACATGTGACAAATCAGGTATTTCACTAGCAAACTCAAAACTACTTAAATTGCCACACCAGATGATAACAGGAACGGTACAATGTATACATCCAGACACTGCTGATAACGCTTTCCATTGACCTATATGTATCTATCCTATAATATTCCCATTTTCAAGGAAGGACCCTGGAGCTGAGTTTAGTAATCATTTTCTTTTTCTTTTTTAATTAAATATATTTTTATTGATATTTTACAGAGAGGAAGGGAAAGTGATAGTTAGAAACATCGATGAGAGAGAAACACAGATCAGCTGCCTCCTGCAAGCCTCCCACTGGGGATCAAGCCTGCAACCAAGGTACATGCCCTTGACCGGAATCGAACCCAAGACCCTTCAGTCTGCAGGCCGATGCTCTATCCACTGAGCCAAACCAATTAAAGCAGTAATCATTTTCTTTAAGGACATATGCTAATGGAAACAAGCTCTTCGTTCTTTAAAATCTTAAGTCCCTTTAAAAAGCATTGAATTGTACACCTGAAGTAGGTGAACTGTGTGGTAGGAGAATAATTCTTCCTTATATAAAGCTATCATAAGAAACTCCTAACTAATGTCTCCTTAGCTGTCCTCCCATCCAATGACTTCAATAACCCAGTCCAGCTTTTGTGATTTTCTCATGGTATAAACCAGGCAGGACTTACCATGTCAGCCAGAGAAATATACAAGAACATTCCTCCAGCCAGTGCGAAGATCCAGTTGGCAGAGAAGTGGCTGCCGGCCAGGATGCCAAAGGCCATACCCACGTAACAGCAGCAGGCAGAAAGGAAGTTGAAGAAGAGTGCTTGCTGGAGGCTCATGCCAGCATTGAGCAGGATGACGAAGTCTCCTAGGGTGGGAGGACAGGGGGGAGAGTGCTGCAGTCACTCCAGGAGGTGGGACCGAGAGCACGATGGACACAGACTGCTTAAAGTATGGATCAAGTCTGCGCGGAAATTAAGACAGCCCCAGACATGAGATGACAGGGACAAGAGGGAGGCACCTTCCCCTTCGTGTCCAGGAATTATCTCTGTTTGCAAAGCTGGCCATGTACGTCCCAGACAAGAGCCTGAAAATAATGCAAAATAGACAACCAACAAGCAACAGCCTCATTTCTCTCCTGATCGATGGTGAAACAGAGGAGCTTCCCTACTCAGAACCACAATGAATGGTATTTTTAGGAAACAGAATTGAGACTGAGGGAAGTTGAGTAATTTTCCCACAGTCACAAGCCAATAAATGGCAAAACCAGGACTTGACCTTGAGTCTCTGAGCCTCCAAAGTCCAGACTTTTTACATGCCCTCTGATAACACAAAGGGCCTCCACAAAACTCCCAGCTCATCTACCTTCTTCCAACCACCAGACTTCTAGTGTGCATCTCAGTCTCAGGGAGATTAATAGGATGTAACAAGTAACACATGCCAAGCACTTAGAATAGGGTGCGGCATGCAGAAAGTCCCTTTCACTACTTTCCCTGTTACCTTCATGATCAATCTATGAGGCAGGCACTGTTACCTACCCCAATGTATAGGTGAGGAAACTGAGCCACAGTAACTACTAATTCAACTGTTCAGAATTAGCGGTTAGATTTCACCTCGCATACAGAATGTATTAATCAATTATAACAAGTGTTTTGAAGTTGGGGAGGAGTCAGCCATAAGAAGGGTGCTCGTGCCAATCACGAGGCAGCCGAGTGGAATGGGGTTGGAGGCCTATGCACTCACCTAGCTCGTGTGGGAACTCCTCACAGAGAATGGCCACTGAGGTGCTGATGCCTTGGAAAACAGACACAGTGAAGGAGGCCCCAATGGCCAGGCCGTCGATGAAATTGTGGAGGCCATCGCTCAGGGTGATCATCCAGGCCAGAGTGCCAATATCAGAGTAGCGAATGCCTTTCAGCCAGTAACAGGCACTCTGGGAAGCTTGCAGGTCCTACAAGAAAGCCGGGCCCCACGGCCCCCAGGTCAGGGGCGGACGGTGGACCTTCAAGGTAGGCCTGCGTCATCAAGGCCATTATCCCTTAAAGGCCCCCACCCAGCGGCAGTTGACCCACTGACCTGGACAGACAGCGAGCCCACAATGACCTTCTCGTCCATCACGGGCACCTTGCCGTCCAGCTCGCCGCTGCAGTGCTGAGGAATCATGTGGTCCAGGTCCCCATTCTGCAGCTTTTCCGTCACCCCCTCCTCCTGGTCCTTCTTAGAGGGAAGCGCCTCGGAGGCATAATGGCTATGTCCGTGGTGATGCTAGAGGGACCACAAGGCGTGGTGAGGACGACACTCGCCAAGACCATAAAGCTTCCTGGGACCTGCTCTGAGTCAATGCTCCGAGCACTGGGAAGACCCCGTTCCCACCATCAGAACAATCACAAGCAGGCAACACCCAGAGAAACCCAGCATGTTAGAGCTGAACCGAGGTGAATGCAAGGGCCTGGCACAGGACAGGTATCAGAACAGTGACCGCAGGCCCCACTCATTCCAGAGGCAGCACTGCTCAGAATCTTGGAGCTTCTCCTTTGCAACGGCTAATTTTATTCCATTCTCTACTATTTGGGGAATAACTACATAGCAGGCACTAAAGGCATCTTTCTGGATCTATACTGTAATAATCAGCCTTATTTCTCTGGGGTCATACTTCATACACAGTGCATGTCCATTTCCGGCCCCTCCTTCGTCTCCTAAAGGTATAAAAGGATGTGCAGGAAATCATTTAGAATAAAGCAGAGGGAATAAACTACTGCCTAGTAAAAGGCACACAGGCCAGATCTGGTTTCTGGTCTGCCCGTGCCACCTGCTATCATCCTCATGAGGCGAAATGGGGTGTCCACTCATGAAACTTGTGGGCTCTGCTCCCACCTCCCCACCCCAGGCCGCTGCAGTGGTGCCGAGGACCCGCCACCGCGACACACAGCATTTCGGAGACAGACGCTGGCCCCGGGAGCACCTCTTTTACCAACAACTGGGCCTCACCTCGTTTTTCTGCTTAAGGAGCATTTTCAAGATCTTCTCTGTGAAAAAGAAAAGATAGAAACCCCCAAACACCACTGCAGACTTGGAGACGTAATGATCCTTCAGAGGGTCGAAACCAAAGGCCTGTGGACCCAAACGAAGACAGTAAGTTTAAGAAAATAAGCACTCTCCACTGGTCCCCTCTCATCTCTTACCTACTCCCCTGGTTGTGTGAAGGGAGACGCGCGCACTGGGACAGCTGGCATCTATCCATCCCTCTCCAGCGGAAGCTAATTCCTGATGTTTCCCGACTGTCCCGTCATCAGGCCTCCTAGGTTCTCTCTAGCTTACTTTCTGATGCAAAAGACAGATCATCTTCAGAACGGTACTGTCAGGCAGAACAGCCTGGAGACAGTTTTCTGCTTTTAATGAGGGCTCCTACCCCCATTTCTCCATTTGCTAGACTCTGCCGGTAAATCCCATATTTAAAGAGAAGACATTTGGCCGAAACCGGTTTGGCTCAATGGATAGAGCGTTGGTCTGCGGACTGAAAGGTCCCAGGTTCGATTCCGGTCAAGGGCATGTACATTGGCTGCGGGCACATCCCTGGTGGGGACTGTGCAGGAGGCAGCTGGTCGATGATTCTCTCTCATCGATGTTTCTGGCTCTCTATCCCTCTCCCTTCCTCTCTGTGAAAAATCAATAAAATGTAACAAAACAAAGAAAAAAAAGTAAAGAGAAGACATTTGTGTTCACTTTCACCGCTACCTCATGTCCCTGCATGATCTGCCCGTAAACACAAAGGGAGGTGGTGTAATTACACTTTCTAAAATGGGAAATCCACTCCCCAGTTAAATAGCAAGGATTGCGGCAGCTTCCCGACCACAGACCTCCCAGCGACCACAAGGCCGAGAAGGCAGACTGTGTTGCTGCACGTGTCAAATTTTGGGGTTCTGTTTTGAGTTCTTTCTGGAAACGCTACTTATTTTGGGGGGTGGAATCCATTGGGGAGTAGACCGGAGTAGAAATCAAGAGAATTCCTTTCTCAAGGATGCCCCTGGCCTACAGCGGGGCCTTGGGAAAGAGTCGGGTGACCGGCTCCTCAGTTTTCTGACAGGAAACGGCCCCATTAAGGGAATAAATTCCCTCCTTCTCATGAAGAGGAGAATAAACTCCAGCCTTTTCATGAATGGGTCCAAGATAAAAATGATCGTAAGTACCAGGAACTCTGGGCTGCCTAAATGGTAGCTGTTTTTCTTTCTGCTTTTAAGGAAAATGCAATCTCTACCCAGTTATTAGTTTTCTAAGCGACATAAAGGTCAAGTTCTAGAGTGGAAAGAACACATATGGATCAACTTTCCAGGACAGTTAAATCATCTTAGGGAAAGTGGAATAAAAAGAGGCAATAACGTTCCCCACGGAAGCCAGGACGCTGGCAGAGGACAGAGCACGGCTCCAGGAGCCACGAGCCTGACTTCTCGGTCTGGGTCAGATTCCTCAGCTGGTAAACGAGAAAGACATTACTCGTTCTCTAGATATTCCAGAGTTTATCTAAGGATCAACTGAGAAAACACAGAACCACATCTCGGAAAACAAAACGTTAGGAGAAGCATGTGGCGTCATCTCCGTGCCCCCCCTCGGCCCTGCCCAGGCCTGTCAGACCACCAGGGGTGAAATGCCTGTGCTGCCGTCAGCAGCGGGTCTACTGCCGATGACTCCCAACCAGATGAGGCTTCTCCGGGGCCGCTGCCAAACCCACCGAGTCTGAGCTCCCTGCTCCTCTGTGGAGGGTCTTCTCACTAACCTGGGCCCAGGGGCAAAGGCGCCTTCAATGCACGTGACACCAGACTTTCTATTTGGATTACTACCTTTGCCTCAAAATGCCCTACGGAGGACGGATCTTTTTATTGTGACCTATGGATTCTGTTTGTTTGTTGTGTGCCAGAGCCATAAATTAGGAGCTGTAAGTGATCTAACTACACTACATCTTTTCACCAACAGTTAGCACTTCCGAGGCATCAGGAATCTGACAAATATTAAGTCACATGACCCTCCTGACATCATCATCAAGTCGGATAGATGCCAGCTGTCCCATTGTTTTCCCCATTTCACATAATGAGGGAATAAGACAGAGGCGAAGTGACTTGCCAGAAGTCACACGACTTGTCAATAGTGAAGCTGGATTGGGAGCCAGCTCTTAAACCCGTGCTGCATTGCCTCCCCTAGCTCTGGCCCAGCCTTAGCTTCACCTTCCTGAAAGAAAGCACCTCCTTTCTCTGCCTTCCATCGAACCGGAGGGTCCTCCCACGGTGCCCGCTGTCCCCAGGAGACAGTGTGCTCCTGGGTGAGGGGCCCTGGCTCGCCATACCTCAGGGATGAGCTGGAAGAGGGCGTTGGAGTAGAGGGTGCCAATCGCCAGAGCGATGAAGTAGAGCAGCAGCCTCTTGTAAAAGGTCTTCTTCATGACGGGCACCACAACGGCCCCCAGGAGGGAGCAGAGGGAGATGATGGTCACGCAGAGGAGACCATACCCCCACACTGCCATGGGGGGAGAGCCAGGCCCACCCAGGACAGGGAGAAGGGCGAGCACCCCATGGCGTGACAATACCATTTAGGGGGGAAAAGGTGGAGGGAGTGGGGCAGCAACAAGGAAGGTTTTGGTGGATATTAAAAGGCAACAAGAAGAAAAATCAGAGAGACAAGTAGGGAGGGAGAGAGAAATAGAAAATTTGTTAGTGATTCAAGTCTGATGAAATTTCCTTCAATTAATTCAGAAGAAGAGGAATTCAAGATGGCCTTGGAACTCTGTGGCCCCTGTCCCCACTGTCTTTGCAGGTCGCTCCTGCCAGCTGGTGTGACTGGCACAGGGGGTTGCCACCTCGGCATACAGCCATGGTATGTGCAGGTCCACCCAGAAGCTGCCATGGCAGACACTGGACCCAAGGCTCTTTTTAATAGGAAACAAGAGCATCTGGAAAGAAACTGATGGCCGTGCTACCACCACATTGCTTTGTGTACCCAACCCATACTGCATGGGCATGGGCACCAACCCCGGGCACAAGATACAACCCAGCGCAGGGCCGAGCAATGGAGACGGGTAAGGCCCAATGCCCGTGAATTCCAGATTCTTAACTTCTCAAGATGTGTTTGTTTGTTTGTTTTCCTTTGCTTTGAAAGGGCTCCAGTGTGGAGAACAGAGTTCCAAGATCACCCTGCACAGCAAATATTTCCTCTACCATTTCCCAGCGTCACACACTCCAGCGTGGACAAAACTGGGCCAGGATGAGGCACTCCCGTGAGCCACAGGGCTGGAGTGTGTACAATTACTCTATTTCCATTCAACAGGTAACCAGGCATTTCATGAACATAATTATTAAAAAATTAATAAATTTGATTTCTGGAGCTGAAAAAAATAGCCCAAGATGAGGCCTCCCCTGTGAAGTGCTTCATGGGAATTGTGAGACAAAACTGAGATGGTTTAACTTAAACCAGACTTTCCTCCCATTGTTAAGAAGGAACAGATAAGGTCTGGGCACCGCATTTGGTACGTCTTCTGGCTGAGAGTCTTCTGAATGAGAAAGGCTGGGCGGCCCCTGACACAGGTTCTTTAAGAAAGACCATCCCCAAAGGAGGTCCCCGCATAATCACCTCCCCTGCCTGTCCCTGCCTGAGCTGACAAGGGGGGCAGGCTGTCAACCTGGGTCTTATTTCTTTTAGCTCCTCAGTGGTCACAATTAAAAAACAAAATTAAACATTTCCAAACAGTCAAGTAAGGGCACCAGGAAGTCAGTCCGATCAGGAGAAAGTCAAGATGCAAGGCAGGAAGGAGGAGGGCCCCTCCTCCTTTATCTTGTAATTTTCATCTCGTTCGTTTTGGTGGAAAGCCTTTGTTCTATGTTTGGCTCTCTGCTACAAATTGTGGCCTGCTTAAAAAAAAAAAAAAAAGGATTGCTCACCTTTTAGGCCAGTTCTACTTATTAGCTGGTAACCTCTTACTTCTGCCTCATTCCAGATGGATCATCTCTTGGTGGCCACCCCTGAGCACTGTGAGGGCCTCTACTTAGAACAGAGCACCCAGGACAGGGATGGAGACCACCCTGCGACTGGGCTTAGGAAAGGCACTGAGGCAGGAGGCCGAGACCCCCGAGAGGAGGGCAAACGCTAAGAGCCTTGCACCTGACATCACCTGAGGGGGCCAGAGTACACCTGGGTGCCCCAGGAATGAGAGAAGGCCCTTGAGATCCAAAGTCAGACTCATTTGTGTCCCTTGATGTGACGGAGAAGTTAATTTGTCAGGGGGCAGCTGTCAGGTGCCTTGGAGCACAGGGCGGGGGCAGGATGTGGGGTGGGGCCGGCTCGGCGGACGCCCAGGGCAAGAGGACGCGCACGTTCTGTTCTACTGCACCTCTGGGATGAGCTGGAAGAGCGCGTTAGAGAACAGCGTTCCAATGGACAGGGCGATGAAGTAAGTGAGCACACGGCTGAAAAACGCTTTCTCCATGCAGGGCAGGACGAGGGCTCCCAGGAGAGAGGCCAGGTTAATCAGTGAAACACTGAGGAAACCAAAGCCCCACACTGTGGAGGAACAAGAACAGATGAGGGCCTCCATTACTGAGAGTGGGTGCTCCAGCTGCCTGGGCGGCCCCCCCGGGATCCAGCTGTGGTCAGGGCACACAGAAATGCACCAACCCAGCAGTAGGGATTTGCCGAGTCCGCCTCTTGCTGGGTGCTGCAGAGAAGCCTAAACAAATCCTGTACAGTTGCTGTCCAGAAGCAGCTTACCTTTTAGATGGAGGCAGGTGAAAACATGAAGGCCTAAGCGTTTAAGAACGATAGTGGGAAACAATGAGGCATGACACAGGGGCCTGTCCTGGGTATCAGTGTGGGCAGCACACACCAGCATGACGGCATTTCAGAAGGACTATCTGGGCCTGCGGGAGCCATGTGCACTCACAGACCATGGTGAGTCCCCTGAGGTTGGAGCAGGGGTCCTGGGCAGGGGCGGGAGAAGGATGGAACGGGCTGACGACAGACCTTGTAAGGTCTGAAATGCCAAATGAAAAGCCAAGGTGTTGGCCCCCTTGTAGTTTCATGAAAACTAAAGTGGCAAAGTGGCCATAAAAAGCGATCCATAGTTGGGCTGGTCCAAAGAGCCCAACACTAAACATTGCACTGGCCACACTGGCCCATCTGACCACACGCAAGGATACCAGTATAACCGTCACTCTAATGCACCCCTCCTGGTGTCGATAAGCTGCTCACCAGTTACACACTGAGCAAGCAGCACTACTGACCAGCAGAGGTCCACGTGAAGACAAGCATGGGGGCCAGGCCGTCCTGTCCCAGCTCACCTTCCACTGTGCTCGGCCTCCCCTCCTCCGTCTGCTCGTTCTCCTCGTTCTCCTGGTTCTCCGAGGAGCAGGCCCGGGAGTCCAACTGCTGGAGGATGGTGGGGCAGAAGTCTTGGAACTCGCTCTGCCCGATCCGCGACTGGCTGCTGAGGTTGTGGGCAGCAAAGAGGGCTCCAGAACTGAAGCACTGAAACACAGGCGAGGGGCAGAGAGCCTTAGCACCAGTCAGACCTTGCTCCAGGCAGTGACCGACTCAGCCTTCCAAGAAAGAACTGTCCAAGTATCACTGATTCTGTAAGACTAATCTACAGGGGTGGGAGCAAGGTGGTCCTTCAACTAGAAAAACGGGTAAGTTATCTTAGAGATCAGCCATCGGGTTTATACATGTACATGCCCCACCTACAACATCTGTAAGGGCCGCCCAGAGGTTCTGGAAGAAACTGAATTCCAATCATTCTTACCGGGATGTGCTTTCTAGAAAACATGAGCCTATTTGCACACCTTAAGACACAGATTCAACCAGATAGCAAATCTGGCTGCACATCACAATAGCCCAGGGAACTATCCTATTACAATGCAGATTCCAGATACTTCTCCAGGTCTATGGGGGGGGGGGGGGGGGGCGGCAGTAGTCAGCATCCATTGGACATTAACCCTCCATCCCCTTGGGAGGCAGCAGGGGAGTTGTTCTCACACACTGTTCCTATGAAACACGGCCGTTTTCCTTCTAATTATACTTCATACATGTCAGTCTTTATCTGAGTTTGGATTTACGTGGGTCTACCTCTAGAATCAGCCTTCTGGGTGTGTGGACAAGGGGGTTTCTGGGCCTTCAAAGCTGAGGATTCCACTGACCCCAAGACACTGCTGCTGTGCCGGGAAGCCTCTGGGGTCAGGCTGCATCAGCCCCTATGGCAGCCTCCCCACCAACTCAGACACTCACCACGGCCCTGCGGTTCTGTGTCCCGGCCACAGGGGCCCCTGATCTCTCCTTCAAGGCGAAGTTCCAGGACACCTCACCTCAAACCTGCCGGGACTGTTCTAGCGAACACTCACCTCCCGGTCTCATTTTTTAATCCTACAAGGACTGTCCAATCCACAGCATTGAATGCTTCACGTCAATATCAGCTAACTTTGTTCTCACTGGCCGAGTTCCCCATCTTGACACTAAACCCCCTAAACATGACTCATTTTGTTAGGGGCAGGAGGGAGAGATAGAATAGTGGGGACTAGCTATAGTTGTAAGAAATATTAATCATGTTCTGTTAACCATGGTTTGTTCTGATTAAAGAAAGCACATTCTGACCTGGCTGGAGGTTTTATGCCCCTGGTCCTGGGAGTTAACCTTGCACTCATTCTCCTTGCCTATCATCATGGAAAGATTAACAACCCTGCTGCCAAGAGAAACAAGGGAGTCCCGGAGGTGCCCGCCCTTTGCAAGCCCCAAACCCCCGCCCCCACCCCAGCTGCTTTCCCTGTGATCTGTAACCGTTATACCCATTCTTATTCCCTTTGCCTACTTCCCCGTGTAATCTTGTCCTCCTACCCATAATAAGCAGCTGGCTTATGGGGGTAGGAGGGTAGAGAAGATTTTTGTGGATGGTCTACTGCTCTCCCGTGCTGGCTGCTTAACTGGCTCAAGTAGTGACAGGCAGTCTGGACCCATTCGTTGTCCGGTTTCAATTTTTCTCTATTTCTCCCAACACTCAGCAGAGGAAACAAAATAGATAGAAAGCAACTGCTGGCTGACTTCTACCTGGCTGCCTCAAATAGCCTTAGCTTCAGATTAGCCAAGATGATACGGGAGAAAGAACAGAGAGCCAGAAGCCAAAGACCTGGGCCTTAGTCCCGGTCCCTCCAGGATTTCACTATGGGACCCTCAGTGTTCTGTCCCGCAGAATAAAGATTTTCCATCTGCACCTAGAGGTGCCGCGAGGCTCAACTAGGAGAGAGGATGAAGGGCTTTGTAATCTACAAACTCTGTTGGAAATGCTGGCTGTCTTGGGAGCTCCAGCAGTGCTGGGTGATCCCAGTGCAGCTGCAAGGAAGAGTCTGGAGGGCTGAGAACCCCACTTCCCACTACCCTTTGGGAATGGCTTCAAAACACCCATGCAGGTGGGAAGGCAGCGCAGCTGGAGATTCAGACGTGCTGACCCAGGTGATGGGAAGAGCTGGCTTCTGCTGTGTCATCAAGGCTTGCCTACCCCAAGCCCCTGCTCCAGCGCCTGACTGGACTGTGAGCCCCGAGAGCAGAGTGCTGAGCAGAGCCGGGAGCCTTACCGTGGACAGGTTCCTCTGTCCCTGAAGGGGCTGGGTGACATTGGCCTGGCCCACTCCCACCACCAGGTGGTTGAGCAGGGCCTTTAGCTGCTGCAGGGTGAGGCTGTCACCCTCCCCATAGCGATGCATGAGGTCCTGCAGGAAAGAGGCTGCACTGATGGCTGGCGTCTCCGTGGACACAGCATGAGTTTTAGGAGCAGCTGTCCATAAGCTGAGTAGGGTCAGCAGGAAGCAGCTAGGGTGTAGTAGCTTCATGGTGATGAGTAAACCTGCAAGAGCAAAAAGGCAGATGAGGGTGAGGCTTAAAAAACCTACCTCTCAGCCCCAGCCAGGTAGCTCAGTTAGAGCGTCATCCTGATATGCCAAGGTTGTGGGTTGGATCCCCGTTGAAGGCACATACCAAAATCAATCAATTAATGCATAAATAAGTGGAACAACAAACTGATGTTTCTCTCTGTTCCTCCCTCCCCTATCCCCCTCTAGAGTCAATAAATACAATTTTAAAGTCCTTATCTTTTAAAGATACAGAAATAATCATGGATTAAATAATATCTGGGATTTGCTTCCAAATAATTAAGGAGGAGTA
This sequence comes from Cnephaeus nilssonii, assembly GCF_951640355.1. Lineage (NCBI taxonomy): Eukaryota > Metazoa > Chordata > Mammalia > Chiroptera > Vespertilionidae > Cnephaeus > Cnephaeus nilssonii. The sequence continues at coordinate 15,043,153 of NC_137076.1, forward strand.
CTGGCATGGGAGTACAGATGAGACAAGATGGGACATGAGTTGGTCATTGCTGAACCTGAGTGATGTGTAGATGGCAATTCATTATACTATTCAGTCTACTTTTGTATATGTTTGAAATTCTCCAAAACAAAAACCTAAAAAATTAATACAAGTAAAATAGGAAAAAAACCAGACTGGGAAAAATATACACCATCAATAATGACAAAGGTTTATTTCTATCCTACCTAAATTAGGGTACAAACATGGAAAATATGTAGTCTCTCTGGTTTATTAAGAGTACAAATGGAGCCCTAACCAGTTTGGCTCAGTGGATAGAGCGTCGGCCTGCGGACTGAAGGGTCCTAGGTTCAATTCCAGTCAAGGGCATGTACCTTGGTTGCGGGCACATCCCCAGTGGGGAGTGTGCAGGAGGCAGCTGATCGATGTTTCTCTCTCATCGATGTTTCTGACTCTCTATCCCTCTCCCTTCTTCTCTGTAAAAAATCAATAAAATATATATATTTTTAAAAAGAGTACAAATGGAAAAGATGGATAATGCTACTGCTACTTATTAAAATAGCAACACAGATTTTTTTTAAAAAAAATATATAAAACCAAATGTTAGTGAGGTTGAACAACCAAAGAAGATGCAGCTGGTGGCTATATAAATAATGTGAATCTTGAAAAGCTATGATAATAGAAGATTTTAAATCCTCTGAATCTGTAATTCTACTTGTAGAATTTACAGCCACAGAAGCAATTCAAAAACAAAAAGACTACAGGCAGAAAGATGCGTTAGGGTGAAATTTAAGGTTAAGAAGAGCAATTATGTAATAGAGTTAAGAACTGAGAAGGAACAAAGAAAAATGAAAGCTTTAAGACAGTAGGACAGAAAAAATGCTTTTGGGCTAAAAAGATGGCGACCGGCAGGAAGGTAGGGAGAGAGAGAGTGTGAGTGAGGAACCCATAGAGGAGAGTGTAGATGTGTGTGGTGTGTGTGTGTGTATGAGATAGGGTCAGTTAGATTCTGCAGGTCTTCCTAGGGGCTCCCGAACAGGGCAGCCCTAGACGGCGGAGCCCCGCGCACAAAGCGGACACTTCTCGGCGGCTGGTGCGGACGCAGAGACCACGCCATCTTGGGAAACAGAGCTGCCCGAGACTCGGATCCTGGCTTCTGACACAAACCAGGACCCTGCAGCCACTGGGGACAGAGAACTGCTATCACAGCTTCAGACAAACAAACAAGAATCCAGACTTCCCGGCAGATTTCCGTGAGTCAAAGAGCCTATCCCCCTCCTCGCAGGCGCTGATAGCGCCATAGTAACTGATAGACCCGCCCCTCCCCCAAGCTGCTGAGCGCCCACAGGCGTGCGGAAAGCGCCATAGGAACTGATAGACGCGCCCCTCGCCCAAGCTGCTCACAGGCGCGCGCACAGACAGCGTCATAGTAACTGAGAGACCCGCCCCTGGCCCAAGCTGCCGAGCTTTGCGCAGGGACGCACTCCCTCTTAGGGAATTTGGCGCGCGCTCGCGCACGGGACAGAAGCAGCTCCCCGTCGGGGAAATCTGTCAGTGCGCACAGAGGGCTCCCCTTCGGGGAATTTGGGGGAATTTGGCTCGCGGGGCACAGCTCCCCCTTCGGAGATTCTTAAAAGTGTGCACAGAGGGGCTTCCCTTTGGGGAATTTGGCGCGCAGGACGGACTCCGCCCCCCTTCTGGGACTTTGGGAGAGTGCACTGAGCCGGCTCACCTTCAGGTTTTTAAGAATGTGCGCTCTAGCCGGTTTGGCTCAGTAGAGAGAGCACACACAGGACGCAGCCCCACTTCAGGGAATTTGGCACGCCGGACACAGCTGCCTGGGATCCCTGACTCACAGCGCATTCACACTAAGAGCCAGCGACCCCAATTGTTGGTGCGTGCACACACAGGGACCCTGATTCTCAACGAGAAACCGCACAAGGCAACAGAGACTTTGACACTCGAGTCTTGGTGCAGACACAGGGAAACTCTGACTCCTGGCACATGCTAAGGATCTCATTCTCGGCACATACCAACAGTGTGGTGCAGACAGGGCCCCTGATTCTAAATGTGCACACGAGACCACACGGAACACTGGGGACACTGATCCTGGGCAAGTTTGGTTCCCACCAACCAAAGACAGTCACACGTCCTAGTGTCAGAGCACTTCAGTGAAACTAGGGTGGAGCGAAGTCCCCACAGCACACGGCCCAGGTCCACGCAAACAGAAGCTTGAGCTTTCTGGTAATAGCCAGAATGGGGAAACGAAATAACTCACAGAGGAAAGAAAATGTGGAGTCGCCAAGAAAGGAAATTAGTGAAAATGAAGCTTGCAACATGACCGAAAAGGAGTTCAGAGTAATGGTCATGGAATTTATACATCGGATGGATGAGAAAATCAACAACTTATGCAAGAATCAGGAAGAAATGAAAAGTGATATAGCTACAATCAAAAACACCATGGAAAGTTTCAACAGTAGACTACAAGAAGCAGAGGACCGAATTAGTGAGTTAGAAGATCAGGTACAGAAACAAGCTCAAGCTGAACAGCAATTGGAGAAAAAAATTAAAAAGCAGGAGGAAAGCCTAAGGGAGCTTCGGGACAACATGAAACGAAGTAACATGCGTATAATAGGGCTGCCAGAAGGACAAGAAGAGCAGCAGGGATTAGAAAATCTATTTGAAGAAATAATGACAGAAAACTTCCCGGATATGGGAAAGATAAAAGTTACGCAAGTAAAGAGAGTCCCAAGCAGGATCAACCCCAAAAGACCCACACCAAGACATGTCATAATTTCAATGGCAAATATAAATGATAAAGAGAGAATCCTAAAGGCGGCAAGAGAGAGACAGAGAGTTACCTACAAAGGAACACCCATCAGATTGTCAAATGATTACTCATCAGAAACACAACAAGCTAGAAGTGAATGGAAGGAGGTATACAAAGTGTTGCAAAGCAAAGGACTGAATCCAAGAATACTATATCCAGCAAGACTATCAATCAAAATTGAAGGGGAAATCAGGAGCTTTGCAGACAAAAAAAGCCTCAGGGAGTTTATCACCACCAAACCAGCAATGCAAGAATTGCTAAAGGGAATACTGTAAAAAGAAGAAATAAACAGGTAAGAAGGAATACAGACACAAAAATAGATATGACTGCAAACAAATACCTTTCAGTAATAACTTTAAATGTAAACGGACTAAATGCTCCAATCAAAAGACATCGAGTAGCTGAATGGATAAAAAAACACGACCCATATATATGCTGTCTACAAGAGACCCACCTCAGAACAAGAGACTCACACAGATTGAAAGTGAAGGGATGGAAAAATATCTTTCAGGCAAATGGAAATGAAAAAAAAGCTGGGGTAGCAATACTTATATCTGACAAAATAGACCTCAAAGTAAATGCCATAACAAGAGATAAGGAAGGCCACTTCATAATACTAAAGGGAGAAATCCAACAAGAAGAAATAATTCTGGTAAACATATACGCTCCCAATATAGGAGCACCCAAATACATAAAAAAACTCCTGGAGGATATCAAGGGAGAGATTAATAGCAACACAATCATAGTAGGAGACTTTAATACCCCACTATCACCACTGGACAAATCCTCTAAACAAAAAATCAGCAAAGAAACAGCAATCCTAAATGACTCACTAGACCAGATGGAATTAATTGACATCTTCAGAACATTTCACCCCAAAGCCACAGAATATACATTCTTCTCAAGTGCACATGGGTCATTTTCAAAGATAGACCATATGCTGGGTCACAGGCAAAGTCTCTTCAAATTCAAGAAGATAGAAATTATATCAAGCATCTTCTCAGATCACAGTGGCATAAAACTGGAAATCAACTACAATAAAAACAATCCAAAGAAATCAAACACATGGAGACTAAACAGCATGCTATTAAACAAGGACTGGGTCACCAGAGAGATCAAGGAAGAAATAAAAAACATCATGGCAACAAATGACAATGAAAACACAACAATCCAAAATCTATGGGACACAGCGAAAGCAGTCTTGAGAGGGAAGTTCATAGCTCTACAGGCCTATTGCAAAAAACAAGAAACAATGGTAATAAATTACTTAACCCTACAACTCAAAGAGCTAGAAAAAGAGCAGCAAGAAAAGCCCAGTGTAACCAGAAGGAAGGAAATAACAAAGATCAGAGCGGAGATAAATGACATAGAGACCAAAGAAACAATACATAAGATCAACAAAACCAAGAGCTGGTTCTTTGAAAGGATAAACAAGATTGATGGACCTCTAGCCAGGCTCACCAAGAAGCAAAGAGAGAGGACCCAAATAAACAAAATCAGAAATGAAAGAGGTGAAATAACAACAGACCCCGCTGAGATACAAAGGATTGTTACAAAATACTACGAACAACTCTATTCCAACAAACTGGACAATCTGGAGGAAATGGACATATTCCTAGAAAAATATAACCTTCCAAAAATCAATCAAGAAGAATCTAAACAGCTCAATAGGCCAATAACTATGGACGAAATTGAAGCAGTCATCAAAAAGCTTCCAGCAAACAAAAGCCCGGGGCCAGATGGCTTCACAGGAGAGTTTTACCAAACATTCAAGGAAGAACTAAAACCTATCCTCCTCAGACTATTCCAAAAAATTCAAGTGGAAGGAACACTTCCAAGCTCCTTCTATGAAGCCAGCATCACCCTAATACCAAAACCAGATAAAGACAACACAATGAAAGAGAATTACAGACCAATATCCCTCATGAACATAGATGCCAAAATCCTCAACAAAATTCTAGCAAATCGGCTCCAGCAGTACATCAGAAAGATCATACACCATGACCAAGTAGGATTTATCCCAGGAATGCAAGGATGGTACAATATCCGCAAATCAATAAACGTGATACATCACATAAACAAATTGAAAGATAAAAATCACATAGTCATATCAATTGATGCAGAAAAAGCATTTGACAAAATCCAACACCCTTTCTTGATAAAAGCTCTCAACAAGGTGGGAATAGATGGCTCATACCTCAACATAATAAAAGCTATATATGATAAACCCACAGCAAACATCATACTCAATGGACAAAAACTAAAGACATTTCCCCTAAGAACAGGAACAAGACAGGGATGCCCACTCTCACCACTCCTGTTTGACATAGTACTGGAAGTATTAGCCATTGCAATTAGACAAGAAGAAGAAATAAAAGGCATCCAGATTGGAAAAGAACAAGTAAAGCTGTCTTTATTTGCAGACGACATGATATTGTACATAAAAAATCCGAAAGACTCCGTCAAAAAACTCATAGACTTAATAAATGAATTCGGCAATGTAGCAGGATACAAAATTAACGCCAAGAAATCTAAGGCCTTTCTATACACCAATAGTGAACTTACAGACAGAGAGACTAAAAAGGCAATCCCATTTACCATCGCACCAAAAAAATTAAGATACCTAGGAATAAACTTAACTAAGGAGGTAAAAGACCTATACACGGAAAACTACAGGACACTGAAAAAAGAGATAGAGGAAGACGTAAACAGATGGAAGAACATACCATGTTCATGGATTGGTAGAATCAACATCATTAAAATGTCCATACTACCCAAAGCAATCTATAGATTCAATGCACTCCCCATTAAAATACCAACGGCATATTTCACAGACCTTGAAAGAACTCTCCAAAAATTCATCTGGAATAAAAAAAGACCCCGAATAGCCACAGCAATCCTGAGAAAGAAGAATAAAGTAGGAGGGATCTCAATACCAGATTTCAAGCTGTATTACAAAGCCACTGTTCTCAAAACAGCCTGGTACTGGCACAAGAACAGACATATAGATCAATGGAACAGAATAGAGAATCCAGATATTGACCCAAACCACTATGCTCAATTAATATTTGACAAAGGAGGCATGAACATACAATGGAATAAAGACAGTCTCTTCAATAAATGGTGTTGGGAAAATTGGACAGATACATGCAAAAAAATGAAGCTTGATCACCAACTTACGCCATACACAAAAATAAACTCAAAATGGATACAGGACTTAAACATAAGACGGGAAACCATAAAAATACTAGAGCAATCCACAGGCAGCAAAATGTCAGACATATGCCAAAAGAAATTCTTCACTGACACTGTCCCTAGGGCAATGGAAGCTAAAGAGAAAATTAACAAATGGGACTACATCAAAATAAAAAGCTTTTTCACAGCAAAAGAAACCATCAACAAAACAACAAGAAGGCCCACTGCATGGGAGAACATATTTGCAAATGGCATCACTGATAAAGGTTTAATCTCCAACATCTACAGGCAGCTTATACAACTTAATAAAAGGAAGATAAATGATCCAATAAAAAAATGGGCAACAGACCTAAAGAGAATCTTTTCAAAAGAAGACAGAAGGAAGGCCAAGAGACACATGAAAACATGCTCAACGTCACTAATTATCCGAGAGATGCAAATCAAAACAACAATGCGGTACCATCTCACACCTGTCAGAATGGCTATCATCAACAAATCAACAAACGACAAGTGTTGGCGAGGATGCGGAGAAAAAGGAACCCTCGTGCACTGCTGGTGGGATTGCAGACTGGTGCAGCCACTGTGGAGAACAGTATGGAGTTTCCTCAAAAAACTGAAAATGGAACTCCCATTTGACCCAGTAATCCCACTCCTGGGAATATATCCGAAGAAACTAGAAACACCAATTAGAAAGGATATATGCACCCCTATGTTCATAGCAGCGCAATTCCCCATAGCTAAGATTTGGAAACAGCCTAGGTGCCCGTCAGCAGATGACTGGATCAGAAAACTGTGGTACATCTACACAATGGAATACTATGCTGCCATAAAAAAGAAGGAATTCTCATCATTTGCAGCAACCTGGGAGGAATTGGAGAACATTATGTTAAGTGAAATAAGTCAGTCAATGAAAGAAAAATACCACATGATCTCACTCATTTATGGATAATAAAGAACATTATAAACTTGAACAAAAAGATAGATACAGAGACAGTAAAGCATCAAACAGACTGTCAAATTACAAGGGGAAGGTTAGGGAGAGGTGGGGGAGATAAGAGATCAATCAAAGGACTTGTATGCATGCATATAAGCATAACCAATGGATGCAAAACTCTGGGGGGTGGGGGCATATATGGGAGTGGGGTGTGGGGAGGGCAATGGTAAGATATGTACACATATAATACCTTAATAAAAAAATTGAAAAAAATAAAATAAAAATAAAAATAAAAATGCTTTTGAAGAAAAAAAAAAAAAAGACAGTAGGACAAACGACTTTTCATTTGTTAAATCATTTCCCTTAGTACAGTTACAATTTAATTAGTGAAATAAATATCAGGAAGGGAAAAGGAGCCTCCTATTTAATCCAGACCCAGGACCCGGTCACTGCAGTTGTTTCCACACCTCCCTAACCAGGAGGCCTCGCTGTGGGTCACTCCACCTCCAGCCTCTGCTTGCGACAGAGGAACTACACAGCAGAGTGGTTCTGTGGTGGGCAGTCGGACAGACGTGAGCAGAGCAAGGACGATGGGCCAGGTACAGAAGGTCACCAGGGTGGAAACCCCCCAGGTGCTTAGCAAGGGACAACCAATGGTAGGGTGGGACCTGCCCCGTAGGGTGACCTTTCTTCCCCTAGCATATCGCTGGTCACGCGGTTTGGACCCCCTGACCTTTCCTCCCTAGAGATAACATCTAGACCTCAGCCATATTTCAGCTCCAGGCACAGATAAGCAACAGAACCAGCCACAGCTCCTCAGGACCAGCTGCATTGGATAATGACCCCCTGCCCTGGTGCCGGCCAATCAATCAGTGGAGACCACAACCCTGAAAGGACACACCTGGAAAACTGCTGAATATGCTATTGAGATCTTCCCCTGGGACCTCCCCTAAAATCTCTACCCCTAAAACCCTTAGGACAGAGGACCCAGTGCACTCTCCCTTTCCCTTCCTCTTCCCCCTCCCTGCCCCACTCCTAAGCTTCCTCACTCCCAGGCTCCAAGGCCCCTTCCTTGACCTCTATAACTTGTTTCCTAAGCCCTTTTCTTCTAGGAGTTACTTTTCCTACCTCTGTGATTTTATAAATAAATATTCTCTTACAGTTTGGGTCTTGGCTCTGAATTCTTTCCTAGCTAGGACCCAAGCACCAAGGTTGCAGAACCAAAGTTTGGTCTGACCCCCGGGTCAGACACCTAGTGCCGTTCCGGCCGCCTACTACAGCTCAGAGCAGGCCTGTTTGCATCCCGGATCTGCCCCTTACCGGCTGTGTGATCTCCGGTGAGGTATTAACCAGCGTCAACATTCTAGAATCACCCAGACCAGTGATGGCCTTTGGTGTCAGAAAGACCTAGCTTGAATTCCCGCAATACTGCTTACCCAGAGTGACCTTGGCCAAGTGACTTTGGCTTCTCTCCACACTTTGGTTTTCTCATCTATAAATGTGGTAGCACTCACTGGATTACTGTGAAGATTTACTGCAATGAGCTATGATAAGTCTACTGATAGTGCGTGCATGGGCTTTAGAAAGCACTCAATAAAGTGTGGCTATTACTTTAAGACTTATAATTAGCAGAGTTCCTCTATTTTGACTCCTTCTCAGCCCAGATACTGAGCTGCTAACAGAAATATTCCTTTGGCTGACTTTATTTATTCCAGGCCTGTGGCCTGCACATCACACAAGTCCCTGACCGCAAGCACATCTGGAACATTCCAGGCGGTATGGGGCATACACAGAATCTGAGGGCACAAAGCATCACTCTTTATGGCATACTAGAGGCCTGGTGCATGAAAATTCATGCACCGGAGGGGGGGTCCCTCAGCCTGGCCTGCCCCCTCTCACAGCCCAGGAGCCCTCAGGGGCGGGAGGCAACCCGGCAATCAGGGGAAGGTGATGCCCCATCACACTTCTGCTGCTGCCACTGCTGGCAGCACAAGCCTAGGCCGGTCTTGGTTACCTGAGCCTCGGGCGGCCCTGGGTGGCTGGGCAGCCACCATCCAAGGCTTGCCTGCTCCTCGGGCCGGTCCTGGGTGGCTGGGGGGCTGAGGGAACTGGGGGACTCCAGAGGCAGGTATGCGGCAAGGCTGAGCCTGTGGGCTCAGGGACTGGGTGCTGCCATCTTGTGGCTGTGGGTGATGCCATCTTTGAGGACATGGCAGTCAATTAGCATATTTCCTCCTTATTGGCTGTGGGCGCCGCCATATTTGAGGGCGGGACAGTCAATTAGCATATTCCCTCCTTAACTGGCTGTGGGCACTGCCATCTTTGCAATGGTGTGAGGGTCAGTTAGCATATTCTCTCTTTATTAGATAGGATACTTCAAGTCCCACAAACGAATGGATTAGGTATCACAAAAACGATGCTTTGTAAAGTGTTACTTTGAGACTAACAACTCTCAAATCTCCACCAAGAACCAAAAGTTAAATTATGGTGTGCAGGGTGGCTCTTAGTCGAAAATGGCTAAACCCCATTGTACAAAGAAAGCTGTTCTCCGCCTGACCACACCCATCTGTCTTAGGGTCGAGTTGGACTGTCAAAATGAAGAGCTGCGTGCACTTAGGAAAGGAGAGGCAGCGAGGCAGCTAGTGCTACCCGTGTGCACCTTGCTCTGCACTGATAGTCATGATTCCTGTAAGAGAATCGGGACACTTATCCCCACCTACTAAACGAGGAGACGGGTTCAGAGATTAGGAAACGTGATCCGTGGCCAGCAAATAGAGCAGTGAAGCCAGAAACTAAATTTTTCATGAAAGGAAGCCATGTCTGAATGACACTAAAGCCAGGGCACTCTTTACCACGGTCCCTGCTGGGTAGAGACACAAAAATACACACCCTGGTTCCCATGAAGACCCACAAAATCCTGCATCCTCTGGGCAGATGGGCCCCAGTTCCTATCAGCCCAGCAAGCACCAGTGTAGAGGAACCCCCAGATACGCCTCAGCAGCTGGCCTGTATTTTAGGGCTCCTTCTATAGAACCACTTCAACAAAAACAACTGTTCTACTTCAGCTATACTTCTCAAATTTACCTGTAGCAACTTCAAAACATCAGAAAAAAACAAATGTAAAGATCTCTTCAAGTATGAATTTTAGCTCTACCTAGATTGGTATTCATGTCAAGGTCACCATTTATTAAGTATTGGTTTTCACTGACCCAGTGGCCATGGCAGCCTGGAGCGGGTGGGTAGATTCAGCAAGTGGAGCCTTCCTGCCTGGCCAACACTCTGACGTAGCCCACCCCCCGGAGTCTAATAACAATGGGACGGTAGTAAGAAGTCCTGGTCCAGCGACCTGGGAGTTGCTAAAGACACTTCAAATCCAAGCGACCCTGAACTTTTGGCAGACACGAGAAGGGGAGCTTTCTGCTCCAATGCAGGTTTTTCTTCCCTTTACCTACAAGTTATTCTTGGAAAATAAGTTTCTAAAAAGAAAGAAGAGAGGCCAAACACACACACAGCTCTTGGTATAGCTGGATGGTGCAGTTGGGCAAGTCCTCGCCGCGTGGCCTCAGCTGCAGGAGGAAGCTGGGTCTACTAAGGCCATGAAATGGGCGGGCCGGTGGGCCGCTGCAGTCCTCCCAAGGAGCTGAGCCCACTGCCCTCAAGGACACCTTCCAGGAGTGGTAAGAAGAGCATGTGGGACAGGGCATCAAAGGAAGTTGGAGAGACAAAGGCTTGAGGGTGCCATTGGCTCAGAAGACCAGGCTCTCCCACTAAAGAGAAGCTGCAGTCTCTCCACTCCTTTGTTCACTTGGCTTGGGTTCAAAGAAGTCAATTATTTTAGTGCCTTAGCGCTATCTCCAAGGCACCAGACCCAATTCCTAGGGGGGCTGGGGGGAATTAAAGACCTATGAGGAAGCCGGACCCTCTGGGGAACTTCAGAGGTGTCCTTACCATCTTGGAGGCTCCTAAATCAGAACTGCACCTGCCTGTCACCTTCACTTGGTCCAGAAATGTCTCATCTTAGAAGCCGCACTCTGTCCTGTGGACATTCCTGACTGCTGGGTTCACCATGCTGCATTCTTTCTATGCCCACCTCCCCTCTCAGAGAGGAACAAACATTTACTTCTCTTTGGGGTGACAAAGTAGTGTCATGCCATGATGCTTGGTCCAGAGGGTGGACATTGATGTGAGTAGAACAGGCAGCAGAGACCTGTGGGACCTGGGAGCTGCTAGGCCTCAAAACATCCACTCCCTTCCCTGACCACCAGCTGACTTGCTAGTCCACTATTCTCACTCTCAGATTCCTCTGGGGCCAGGAATGACATGTGGAAGGTAAGATCAAATGCTCCAGAGACAGCCTGGCTGGTGTAGTTCAATGGTTGAGCATCGACGTATGAACCAGGAGGTCATGATTCCATTCCCTGTCAGGGCACATGCCGGGGTTGTGGGCTTGATCCCCAGTAGGGGGCATGCAGGAAGCAGCTGATCAATGATTCTCTCTCATCATTGATATTTCTCTCTCTCCCTATCCCTTCCTCTCTGAAATCAATAAAAATGTGTTTAAAAAAATATATATTTTAATGCTCCAGAGACAAACTTGGCTAAGGCATAACTGTGTCCAAGGCCAACTTGTAAACCACAGAAAACGGGGAAGACATGTGTTTGAAATCCTACCCAATTATGTTGAGTTGGTGCCCCCTCAAAGCATGGGCTAGTGGGAGCACAATAAATTACAAAGCTAGAGCTCTTCAGCTGCGGTCTCAGGCGGCTGGGGTGGCAATCCATGCAAGGGCCGTCTAAATTGGGTCTTTTCATAGCACTTTATATAAAATTGAGAAAAGGCTGGCTGCTACACCAAATAATGACTCTGGGGGCTGGGGGGGTGGATGAGGGTTTGTAGTGAGCATGTGGGAGTAAGGGGACGCTGTAGTGATATGAATGATGTTCCCAGAGTGCTGGTCCCACTTCTCACTGGCCTCAGTGAATCATCCTGAGCTTCCCCTCAACTGTCTTCATCCCTACCTGAAATCCCAACATAAAAAGAGGTGTCTAGTTACCCCGCTGGTGTGGCTCAGTGGTTGAGTGTCAACCTATGAACCAGGAGGTCACGATTGATTCCTGATCAGGGTACATGCCTGGGTTGTGGACTCAATCTCCAGTAGGGGCAAGCAGGAGGCAGCCAACCAATGATTCTCTCATCATTGATGTTTCTCTCTCTCTCTCTCTCTCCCTTCCTCTCTGAAATCAATAAAAAAAGTACACACACACACACACACACACACACACAAAGTGGCCAGATTATTATGATCTCTGAATGCATAATGATCTGGCCACTCAGTGTGTGTGTGTGTGTGGGGGGTGTATAAAATATATATTAGAGGCCCAGTGCATTAATTCATGCATGGGTGGGGTCCTGCCAGCCTGGCCAGGGGGAGGGGACATGAGCGGTTGGCTTGCCTGCCTGCTGGTCGAGGGGACAATTTGCATATTAGCCTTTTATTATATAGAATATACACTGAGTTTTCAGATTATTATGCGTTCAGAGATCATAATAATCTGGCCACTCAGTGTGTGTGTGTGTGTGTGTGTGTGTGTGTGTGTGTGTGTGTGTGTTTAAAGAGGTGTCTAGTTCTTTTACTTCCTCTCAGGACAGACAGCTGATGTCTCTGAGGCCCCTGTGGCCTCCGCACATTCCTCCAGAGCTGGGAGCATCAACGACACAACCAACTACTACAAGGCAGCTCCTACCCCTCTGGGGTTCTCTCCCACCAACAGCTCATCTCTGCAGACCTTCAAGTAGACTGGTCTTTCTACCGTCCCACCCAACCCCGTCAGAAGGCTGAGAATTGTCAACCTAACAGGACTATCTCCCCAGTGGACATTCCCAAAGGCAGGCGGCTCTGAGTGAGTCCAGGGGCAACATTCCTGAGCCTCCCTGGGGAGACATAAAAAATCCCTGATACCTGCAGGCAACAGACACAGCCAGGCCTCGGGTGGAGGTGGAGGTCCTGAGGAATCAAAAATCCCGCATTTACCTCGCTTGGTTCAGTGGGTGATACGAACTAGGGCAGCACCAACTTTGGCAACAAAGGACCATGGACTTGGTGTGCGAAGTCCAATTTGCAGCGACTCCAAGCAACTCACTGACCTCACCAGGTTTGTTTCCTCATTTTGGAAAGAGGAAAACAAACCCTCAGTTTTATGAGTAGTAAGGAAGTTAACCCTTTGCACTCGCTTGCTTTTTTCTCGAGCTGCTACGGATGCTAACTGTGTCGAGTCACACTCGACATCCGAGTGCAAAAGGTTAAAGAATGTTGAAACACTATATAAAAATAAAGATTTCTGAGTTAAGATGGAGAATTGAAATGGCATCAAAAATTTCCTTCCCCTGATAATTAACATTTGAGTTAAAAAAAAAAAAAGTATGAAAAGCAAGCAAGAAAAACAAAGTCACCAAGAGCAGCCAAACAAGGAGATGGGCAAACTCTGATATAATAACTTCAAAACCATAGGCAAGGGAAGGAATGTGGAGGCATCCCACATGGCTCATCTCCTAGCCGCCTAGCCAGGGCCCAGGCCTGAAAGCCTCGGTGATGACAGCAGACAGGAGAATTCTAACTTCTCCCAAATTGGGGGGGGGGGGGGGGGGGGGGGAAGAGATGGAAAATTGCCAATTTCTCCCCCTCAATATAGGGAGTACTGGGGAAAGCTGCTGGGGAAAACACCAAATAGGTGAAATTCAAAGAACAATGGCTGACTCTCTTTGAGGGAAAGCAGGGCTCTGAGGCACATACTGAATGAATTGAGGGAAAAGTGAGTAATCCTCCCCCTCCAAGAGAAATGGAACACGCCTCCTAAATAAGTGAGCTGAGCCACACCCCTGGGGCTGTTACCAAAATTCCAGATCGGAAGACACTCCATCTCCCCTCCTTATACCCACAGTCCTCGCTCATCCAGGCTACAAAACAGGTCACAAATACCCAGCTCTCAGCACTGCTGTGGTGGGGATGGAGTCAAATCTACCTCAACGTGCTGGGAAGAAAGCCATGTCTGATTTTAGAGCCAACAGAGCCAGAGAGCACGAGCATGAACAGGAAAAGAAACAGCTGGCCAACCATGCAAAAGACAAAGACTGAAAGTACGACGTGACTCCCCACGACTGCCTCAGTGCAGAGTAACGTAGTCAGAATGTGATGCAACACACAGCTCACACACGAGATAAAAGGAGGTGCAGGCTTCCTAAGAACAAAACAACAGCACTGAAGAATAAATAAATTTTAATGAACAGAACAAAATTCCGTCAGTAATTTAAAAGACAAATACTGACAGAGGAAGGTTTGAGAGCATCACAGTGGATGCAGAAGTGTAAGACAAATGAAAACAAACACAGTCATGCGCCGCTTAACGACAGACACACATTCTGAGAAACGTGTCATTGGGCAATTTCGTCGCTGTGAACATCACAGAATGTACTTACACAAACTTATGTGGTACAGGCCCGTGGTCGGCAAACTCATTAGTCAACGGAGCCAAATGTCAACAGGACAACGATGGAAATTTCTTTTGAGAGCCAAATTTTTTAAACTTAAACTTCTTCTAACGCCACTTCTTCAAAATAGACTCGCCCAGGCCGTGGTATTTTGTGGAAGAGCCACACTCAAGGGGCCAAAGAGCCGCATGTGGCTCGGGAGCCGCATGTGGCTCGGGAGCCGCAGTTTGCCGACCATGGGTATAGGCTATTGCTCTGCAGGGGAGGAAAAATAACTTTTCCTTGACCTTCTGAGTTCTCGGCTGAGACATAACTATAATAAAAGACAGATTAACAGAAGGAAAACAAGTGCAAGTTTAATAACACATGTGCCTGCTACATACATGGGAGAGACCAGGGAAACTGAGCAACTCACCCAAAGAGTGGAAGCCACCACCTTAAATACCACCTTCAGGTGAAGACAAGAGAAGATGCTGGAGCCCTGGCCGGGTAGCTCAGTTGGTTAGAGCATCATCCCGATACACCAAGGCTGCAGGCTGGCTGGCTCCCCAGGCAGGGCACATACGAGAAACAACCAATGAATGCATAATTAAGTGGAACAACAAACTGATGTTTCTCTCTCTCTCTCTCTCTCAAATAGATAAAAAATAAAAAAGATGTTGGGGGTGGAAGGAGTCGGTTATGGGAAGTTGCCAGGCAAAGCAGAGTAAACCAGGGTAGGGTTGTTAAGGTGGCTAAGCAGACGCAGGTCATTGCCTTCTGCGCTGATAAGAGTTTCTGGAGATAAGATCACCCCCCTCTTCCGGGTACAGTGAGGGAGGCACCCTTACAAACGAAGGGTTCCCTTACAAGTGTGACTGTCCTTTACAAAAGGCAACTTCTACTTGGTTCTCAGAGCTTTTCACATGCGTGCTGTTCCTTAAAATTAACCAGCCTAAAATAATCCTTGTGCCAAAGAGACATATTTTGGGGTGACAAATTCTCTTCCCCTACAGCTCCTAGGCTGCAAACCGTACAGCATGCTGTTGTACTGAACCACTGTACGCAATTGCACTACAACGTCACGATGGCTACAATAGGAATTTTTCAGCTTATAATCTTAGGGAAGTGTCATATACGCAGTCATGCATTGACCGTGATGTCGTTATGGGGCATATGACTAACAAGAAGATCAGCATAGGGATAGTTAATTGGTGTTCCTGAAATAGAGAACCTGAGAATGGAATAGAGGGTACATTTCAAGATAAATATGAGATTTCCCTGAAATGAAAAGAAAAAAAAAACAGAATCTGAAGATTTAAATAACACACTGTATTCCACAAAAATGTGATGCAGACAGAATGCTCAACACAGACAGACAGACAGTTCAGTGAAGCTACTGAAGTGTAAGACCTTTTCAGGCATCCAAAGGAAACATTTTTTTGCACCAAAATATTTTATTACAAAAATTGTTAAACATACTAAACTTATTTTAAGTTGCAGAAAATGCAGGCTGCCCTCGTCTTCCTCATAGCAACGTTCAGTATCACAAGGAAATGCAACAATGTTCACACAATTCCAAGAGAAAAGAAAATATGAACCACGGATATTATTCTCAACCAACATGAAATGCAGCTTAGTAATACATTTTTAAAAAGGAGCCCAGGAATGCAGAAACCATGGTAAGATGACTGATGGTAAGCAACAAACCCTTTAAATAAGAAATAATAATTAAAAAAAAAAAAAAAAAAACTATGGGGGCCCTGGCTGGTGTGGCTCAGTTGGTTGAGCGTAGTCCCATGGACCAAAAGGTCGATGGTTCGCTTCCCCGCCACGGCACATGCCCAGGTTGGGGGCTCACTCCCCAGTTAGGGTGCGTGAAAGTTCCTCTCTCTCACACCCAAGTTCCCCCCCCCTCCCTTCTTCTCTCTCTAGAATCAATAAAAACATATTTTAAACAATTTTTTAAAAACAACTATGGGGATTATGGTTATAGAAAAGAACCTAAATGTTATAAAAATGGACGATTTAATAATATAATAAAAACAAGAGATGGGAAGAAAGGAAATGAGGAAAAAATGTGAAAATGGGAATGTATTCATTTTTCATGGCAAAGAGTCAATCAACAGTGTTTAAAATGGAAACAAGTAATTATAGCGATGACTCACAAGGTCTTATTTTTCTTAAATATATTTTTATTCATTTTAGAGAGAGAGGAAGGAGAGGGAGAGAAACACAGAAAAGCTGCTTCATGCCTCCTACTGGGAACCGAGCCTGCAATCAGGGCATGTACCCCAACCAGGATTCAAACCAGTGACCCCTCCGTGAACAGGACGACGCTCAACCAACTAAGCCACGCTGGCCATGGCACAAGGTCTTTTTTTTTCTTTCTTTCTTAACCTTAGTGGGGTCTTTGAGGAAATAACCTCTCTTATGAAAAACACGTTTCTTTAAAGCTTAATAATTCCTTTAATTTTGCTATGGTTTTTGTATCTACCTTTCTATGTCTGTCTGTGAGTATGCCTGGAAGATCATCTGCAGTAATGTCCACCTAATATTAGTGATATTTCTGTGTGGTGAAATTTTGGAGTGTTTGGTTATTATTATTATTATTATTATTATTATTTTTTACGTCAAGTCACTGATGTGTCCCAACGGGTGGTGGGGGTACGGCATTATAAAAAAACATGCTTGATTATTTTTATAATCAAGGAGCTAGGGAGAATTTTCTAAATATGGCGCAAAACCTAGACACGGGAAAAGCAATAACTAATCCAGTTGAAAACAAAAACTGCCAAGTGTTCTACAAATAATTAGTATATTCCCAGTATTGCTGGTCAACTAATATACAGGCATCGGTGCAAGTCCCAGCTGACCCAGGAGAATCCAGTAGTCTCTCAGCTCCAGCTCAGGGCTCGTCATGATCGCCCTCCAGGCTCTCTGGAGTCCAAAGGGCTTTGAGAAAAACGCTGGACCTCCACACCCCCCCAATGAGCCTGGTCGAGAGGCCTCTCCTCTCAGACAGGCTACAACCCCCTCCCAAGCACAGTGCAAATATTCCAGCTTAAAAGCCAGGCCAAGCCGCCCAGGATTCAATGAGCCCTTTCTTTTCCTGTCTCCTTGGGCCTCCCTGCTGACCGCTCTCGAGCAGACCCTAAAAGGATGTGTTCTCTTCTTCCAGGTCCCACCCTCAGAACCTCAGCCTCCAGCTTTGGCCCAGTCAATGGCCGCCCAGGGTGGGAGATTTCGGTGGGCAGCACAGGAGGGCTGCCAGGGGGAGGGGGCGGGGGTGCCTAGAGGCGGCAGCTCACTTACTCTCCTCATGAAACCTCATGTGGCTGGGAGGGGTAGGATGAGAAAACATTAAAAAAAAAAAAATTAGTGGTGACCCAGAAGCAGGGAACAAAATTAGAACCGGCAGCCTGCTGCTCACTGACCAATATTTACTGAGCTCCCCACTGCGTGTATCGCGCCTGTGAGAGGGAGGGCAGCCAGCACAGGCGGCAGGGATGGCTGATTTAGCCACATGCTGGGCCCCAAGTGAGGACCAGCAGGGGACAGAGGGAGTGCATTTGCCTGGCTCCACTGTTCCAGCCGGAGCCTGGGCTTGACAAAGCAAAGAAGTCCTCCAAAACTAACTGCCTGTGTCAGGCAGCCCAGTGAGCAGCAGCCAGCCTGCCAGACACCCCATCCAAAGCCCTCCCCCCCGCCAGAGGCATGGCAAGAGTCACCCCGATTCTCATCATTCATCCATCAACATTTCCCAGACACTCAATTGCAAAATTCTGACCTGTTGTCCTTGTAAGTCCACTCCTGTTTGTCAGGCCACGGGGCCCAGCATGTGGCTTAGGAATCATGGTACTATGCACATCTACCACTTACATCACCCACTGGAAGCAAATCCCCTGGCTTGTTATTCAGGGTCAAATCAGTAAGTAAAACATATGGTCTAGTGGCTAAATCATACGACGAGTTGGGCAGCCCTGGTTTCAAATGAGGGGCCTGCCACTAACTTACCATGTGACCCCGGCACAATTACACGCCCAACCTCATAGGGGGACTCTGGTAAAAGAGGGCTTAAAGGTACAGTGTACACGGTAGGTCTGTTCCTCTCCCCTGTCCTCCAAGTTCTCAAGCCTATCCCTTCACCTAAACCTGACTATTGCAGGGGCAGCTCAACTACCTTTTCTCCCAGGAAGCCTTCTTGGCCCCCCCTCTGAACACTCTTCTCCAACTACTGTGGACTCCCACTGACCGCTCTCCCACAATGCCCTCCGCAGACTTGTGTTCTTTAAAGGCCAGGAGGGCCCTCCCCTCCCTTGCTCTTCCCCAGGACACAGAGGGGAGAGCAGAGAATTCCTGCTGGAAGATGGGGAGCCCGGCTGACGAGGAACAGCTCAGCACCTCCCCCCACCGGGATGCTAACTCTCCAGGCCCCACGGACCAAGTTTAACCCTGAAGTCAGTTGTCATGACCTTTATTGCTCTTCTCTAGACCAGCGGTCGCCAACCTTTCGGACCTCACGGACCACCAGTGACCCGCGGACCTCTGGTTGGCGACCACTGCTCTAGACTAAATAACCTCCATTCCTTCGATTTCACCTACATTCACTGAACTAAAAGCTAGCTACACCTCCCAGACTTTTACAAAGTCAGTCCAAGAGTCCATTCGCTTAGCAAACACTCACTGCCTACCAGTTTCATACCAGGAATCATGCTAGGTGCTGGTGATGTCTAGTACCTGCCCTCGCAGATAAGGGAAAAACAATTCAACAAGTAACTTGCAAGAACGATGAGGACATGGGTTATGTTTTGGTCAGGGTTCAGTTAGGCAATCGGAGCAGGAAGGGAATTTGCATGCGGTATTAAATGGCTTAGAGAATCATCAGGAAAGCGGGAGAAACAGAATCTAGACTGAGCTACTCCCCAAAATCAGTGCAGAGCCGGGCTGCCAGGGAGCTGGGGCCCTCCACCATCAGGTATGGTCCAAAGAAGCGGCCCGCTCAGAATTATGTCACCCCTGCCATGACCCACACCAGCAAAATGGATGTCCCAGAGCCCATCTGGAGGAAGGGGGTGGCCACACACTTAAGACTGGGTCAAGTGCAGGCAACTGGCAGAGTCACACGTGAATTTTAGTGCAAGGATGTCTGGAAAGCATAGATATTGATTCTCTACTTCTAGTAGGCTGTCTAAAATGTATTATCCAAAGTAGTGTACTTGGTAGTGAAAGGAGGCACTGTTAATAAACATGCCAGGACAACAGGAGTGAGCCACATGGTTTCCTTCACGGGGGTGCCTGTGAGCAAGCCCACCCACACCACCCACCACAGATCACGATGAGGCGGAGTGCAGGAAGCTACAGAGAACACAGTGGGGCAGGCAAACCTAGTGCCAGGGGTCAGGGAAGGCCTCCAAAAAGAAACATTATTTCAGCAGAGACCCGAAGGGCGGTAAAAGTGGGCCAGGTGCCGGTGCCGGTGAAGGTGAAGGTGAAGGTGAAGGTGAAGGTGAAGGGGGTGGAACCAATGGCCCAGGAAGACGCAGCTGCATTTGGAAAGGCTCCGTGAACACACGCATCTGAGAACGTAAGAGTCCAGTGTGGCAGGCGGACTCGAGAGGATGCGGAAGGAACCAGGGCAGGGAAGGGCCTGTAGCCATGGCAAGGTGCTGGACTTCGTCTGGGAGGCAGTGGGATCGTGTTCAGTAGAGATATGGTCAGATTTGAGGTTGTGGTATGTCCATGTGGCTGCAGAGTGTAGAATGGCCTCAAAGTGGGTGAGAACAAAGCGGGAGTCCAGGTAGCAGGCTCTCTGGGGTCCAGATGGGAGGACGCAGCATGCAACGGCGTCTAAAGAGCCAGGCTTCTTTCTCCGGCTTCACTCCAGCCTGGGCCTCCCTGCCTTTGGGCTGCTGGCCTCACAGCTTCCCACTGAGGAACTGAATAGGCTCCTTTAAGTGGCCACAGTGGAGAAACAAGCCCCTTCACTGTCCTCATCGCCCGAAGGATCCGGGTGAGTGTGAGAGGGCCGACCACCCCCATCGCCTCCTAAATCAGCCTGAGGCTCGTCTGGCTCACGTCTCTTTCCGTAGCAGGAGAGCCGTGTATAAATGCCAACTCCAACGCCTTTGGCAGCAACACTCTGGGGGCAGAATTTGCCACCCAGGCTTCTCACAAGAAGTCTCTCTGTGATCCCTTCCTCCCCAAACGGGTCAGAAGAAGACTCTGAGCCGAGCCCCGGGCTCCCTCTGGGAGGTGAGGCAGGCCCTTCCTCGACAGGAGCCTCGATAAGACAGCACAGCAGGCAGCGGCATGCTTGGGTTCCCTGGAACAGTGAACCTCTCTCTAGTAGGAGACAGGCCCCAGGGCAGTTCCACTGATGTGCCTGCAGCAAAGACAGACTCTGCCTGCCCCCGCAGGCCCGCCCGGCCTCCCTCCCTCCCTCCCCGCCTGCCTCAGTGCCCCTGCGCTCCACTGCCTCCACCTTCACACCCTCCCATCCTGAAGCCCCCACTGCTCCTCAGACTCCGACCACACCAGCCTCTACAGCAGAGATGCTGGATTCCGTGTAATCATTTCTCTAAGGAAAGCGGTTCTCCAAGTGTGGTCCCTGGACCAGCAGCATCACCACCACCTGGGAACTTGGAAGTGCAAATTCTCAGCCCCACCCAAACCTGTTGAATCAGAAACTGTGTCGTAAAAAGCCCTCCAGGTGACCACGATACACACTACGCTCGGGAAGATCTGGAGCTTTCCTGAGATCTCCGGATTTCTTCACCAAAGAGGGCAAGAGCCACTGATGTCCAGGGGTGGCCCCTTCCCACCCAGCACTCAGCCTCTGTGCCCTTACAGCTCACAGGCACATGGCCAGGCCCCCCCTCTCCCCCCTCCCCCCCCCCCCCCCCCGTAGAAAAGCACAGGCTGTACCTTCGATTTCTCAATGACCATAAATATTATCAGCAGAGCAACGAGTGAGCCCTCCTCCCATGAGAAAGAGGGTTACCGGGGAAAAAAGAAAGAAAACCCCCTGATTTCCAAACTGGAGTGAGAAAGGGGGCAGGAAAGGGAGGGAAATTGAGCAATGGCATTCCTGAATCCTAATTCCTCCGTTTTCCCTCCCACTGCCCAAACTTCCCAAGTGGCTCGTTCTCTGCCCCCAGGTCTCTGGCAGTCACCATCTGATTACGGGGAGAAAGGCCTTCCCTCTGTGGGTCTCTGTAAGTGACCAGAGCGCCCCTCTCGCTAAGATTCCCGAGAAACCACGAGAGCCCGCTGCCTCGTGCCTCTCATTCCCACTCTGTCACACCCCCTCCAGCCCACCCCATCCCACCCCACCTGGATCAAAGCACTCACCAGCTACCATACACACCTTCACTCCCTGTGATGTATGTAAAACACATACATCACAAAATAAATATATCACTCCCCTCCACCCAACAACGAAGATTACTTCCTCTGCCTGGCAGGCAGCCAAGGGTCCCTCCAACTAGGCTCCTCCCGCCTTTCCCCCTCACCTCCATACTCTCTTGCCTGGAATCCTGGGCTCCATCCAAAATGCCCCACTCCTGCCCCTCCCATCTCCCCGCCCACCCACAGGACTGGAAGTCTGATTAACATCTGTTAGAAACATCTGTCGGAAAGCTGCATGTACGTGGACGTGTTCCAGACACTCCCTCCACAAGTGTGAGGGCCTGGATGTGAAAGAAGGATGAACTACAGGAAGAAGCGCCATCCAATCCGCCCTCCCTGCCCCAAGTCCTGGCCCCTGGGAAACGTTCTCATCTTCCTCTGAACCCCGCCCCTCTGTCTCAGTGGCACGCTGTCTTAGAAAGACAGTTCTAACTTTCCGTGAACTCCCTTGGTTGTTTCACTAACAATCCTAGGAGGCTGGTAGGATCTGAGTAAGTACTTGCCACATGAATATGTAAATACAAAGGCATAAAGAGTAGCTCAACTGGTTAGAGCAGCTCAGTTGGTTAAAGCCTCGTCCCAATACCCCAAGTTTGGCGTCCCAATACCCCAACTAAGCAGTTCAATCACCGATCAGGGCACATAAGTGGAATAACAAATCAATGTTTCTTACTCCCCTTCCTCTCTCTCTCAAATCAATCAATAAAAAATAAATAGAACGGATACACCCTCACCTTCTCTACAGACGACAGAACGGCGGGGACAGACTTCACTGGAGATGCAGTATTTAGGGCCCTGGGGGCTTCTCAAAGCTCCTCCCTGTCCAAGGGGCAAAGGAGAGCATGACGACCCCGACCCTGTGCCCTCCTGGTCCTTCCGCCGCTGCCAGGGCATCAGCTCTGGAGAGGCTGTTAAGGGCACTCACGGACGGAGTCCAGAGCCAAGGCCGCGGGTTTCTGGCTCCTGTCACATTTGGATCCAGAACAGGGCCAGAGAAAGACACACAGAGGCAGTCACCCTGCCTCAGGCTAAACTACCCCATGTGGGCTGTGAGTGGGTACGGCGGCAGTCTCAGACAATATGGTGCAAAAGAAGCAACTTCCCGAACAACACAACTTGTGCCCATATTTCCATCGGCAATTCCACTCCCCTACCTCCTACAGACTGCTGTCTATTAAAAAGGGATCAACATTCTCGCCAGACTTAAAGGCTTACTACCTCTCTGGTTAACCCCAAACCCAAGGGCAATCGTATTGCCACCTGAGAAGGGTTTCTGATTTTCGTTTGGAACTCAGACATGCTCTTATTTGGGTGATTTTCAACGAGAGAGAGAGAGAGAGGCGGGGGGGTGGGGGGTGGGGGGAGAAAAGAGAGATGGACATGAGAATTCTTACGGCAGCACTTTTCACAGTAACAAAAACCTTGAAGGTAACCCAAAAGCCCAAAAGCAGGAGAGTGGCTGAATAAACAAACCCATCCTCACAACAGAAGCATATGCAACAGAGGACGGACTACAGAGTGCTAACACTGAGTGCTACTCATCCTCCGTGACCTCTCCCCTCCAAGAAGAGGTCACAGATTGCTACTCATCATCCTTGACCTTTCCTCCAGGAAGATTTGGAAGGAACTGCTGTACCCTCCCCGAGGACAAGAGCCCATTCCAGTTTTCCTTGTAAAGCCGACACACCACAGGGCATGTGGAGGGAGGCAATGCTGAAATTCGAGTTGAAATAAACTCTCGTAACCAGCCTTCCAGCTTCCACTGGGCACCTATCCCCATACTGTCAGAGTTCTTTCTTTCTCTCTCTCTCTTGATCGGCTGCCTCCTGCACGCCCCACTGGGGACTGAGCCCGCAGCCCAGACATGTGCCCTGACCGGGAATCGAACCGTGACCTCCTGGTTCATAGGTCGATGCTCAACCTCTGAGCCACACTGGGTATAACAGATACACATGTAAAGTACCCAAATCTTAAATGTAAGGCTCAATGAAAGAGTCATCCTTTTAAAGTACAAATCTGATCACAGCACTTTCTTTGCTTTAAACCCTCCAATGACTTCCCCGTATAGGGGGAATAAAATCTAAACCCCTATTTCTGGCCTATAAATCACTGAGTCATCTAGTCCTTGCTGACTCCGCTGACCTTTATTACTAAGCCCTCTTCTCACTGGGATCCAGCCCTCCTGCCCTCTTTCTCTCCCTTTAACACATCAAGTGCATTCTGACCTCAGGGCCTTTGCACTTGCTGTTCCCTCTAACTTAAATGCTCTTCCCTTAGATCTTCATATCATGTCTCAGTCCAAATGTCACCTCCTCAAAGTGGAGGGCCACCTGGGCAAAAAAAAAGGGGGGGGGCGGGGGGAAGCCCACTCACAGTCATTCAGAACCCCAACACCCTGTTTTATTATCTTCTTAGCTATTATCACCACCTATTATGGTCTCTCTTTTTTTGTTTACATATTTAATATCCTCCTACTAGCCTCCTCGGTGGTGGAGACTTGGCCTATTTTGCCTCCTGCAGAGCCTGACGGAGTGAGTGCCTAGCAGGGAGGCTGCCCGAAGGATTCCTGCTGAACGAGTGTGCTAATTCCCCTGCCCACCGCTCAGCCTAGAATTCTTTTGTGCTGTGGTCTCTACCCGCAGTTGAACTACAAGCATCCTCAGGGGGGGCAGGACACCCTTCTCCTGCAGCTCCAACAGAACTGAAGTCGGAGTACAAAACATAAGGTAGAAAAATGAAAGAAAAACTTCAGGGGGTCCAGGAGGAAGGTGGTGGGAGAGGCAGGCACAGGCCGGCAGCCTCCCTCCCCCACAACCCTGAGGGCCCGTGAGTGGAGAACAGGGCACCACCTGACGACCCTCCCGAAAATAACACATTAACTCTTCCCTGCGGCAGGGGCAGAAAAGCAAAGGAAACCCCGCAAGTACAGGCTGTTTCTAGAATTTCTCAGCTGCTCATGGAAATTCTGAGTCTTGGTCCCGTTGAACACAGCCTCTCTCGTCGTGCCAACGACACACATCCTGAAACGCGGGGGGAGGGGCTCGTGGGCCGCTGCCAGGAGGGAGTGGAGTGAGAAGCGCCAAGGTCACAGGCACAGTCTGGCCAACAGCGCTGTGCACACGCCATGGTTTACCGAGGGTCAAGGCCTCTGTCCGCGGGAGGTACCCCCGCCCGGTGTCTGCGGGATGTCAGGGGGCGGCCGACAAGAGGGGAGCAAGAAGCGGAACAGAATCTCTGTCCCTGGGGCTGGTCAGGTTACTACCGAGGGCACTTGGCTAGTGGCTGGAGCCTGGGGGATGGGTGACTTTGTACTGGCTGCACCTTTCTGGGAAAGCTGAGGAGAACGCCTGTGGCTTGCTGCCCCTGGAAACTACCCAGGGACCTGGTCTCCTGGGAACTTGCTGGGCCTCTCATATGGAAAGCCTCCAACATCAGGGAAATGGTCAGCACTGAAATACATACACGCCCATCAGCGTCCCCTGGTCCTGGGAGGACAAAGCACAGGACCCACCATCAGGGAGCCGGGGAAAGGACAGGGACAGGAAGGGACGCCAGGGCTGACCGCCTCTGGCTCACGTGCTGGGAGGAAGGGCAGGGCCAGCCGCCTGAAGGCCGACATGGCTCCACCGTGTGCAGAAAGTGAGAGTCCACGGGGGGCTGGCTCGGAGCCCTCTGGTTTCCAGGAAAGAGGGCCGACAGTACAGCCTGCTCCCTGTGATTCACAGGACTCGCACATGTACCACCCGCCTTTTCTCACACAGGCCAGCCTTTCAGGCTTCCAGTAAAAGACACAAGGGAAAGAACTGTGGCTTGGGCCTGTCCTCCCCCCCCCCCCCTTCCTTGGGGAGGCCAGCCCAGCAATCCTGGGGGTGCTGGGTGGGGAGTGGTGGTGGTGGAGGCCTTCAGGTGAGCTGGCTGCCTCCCCGCCCCCCGCCCCTACCAGTCCGCAGGGCACAGGGAAAGGCCCTAAGAGGAATAGGGGATCTTACCAGAAGAAAAGGAATCAGTGGGATCAGGAGCAAGTTAGCTGGGGACAGTCTGTGCCCCCAAGACAGCAGTCAAAAATATTTACTAAGAACTTACTATACAACTTGCTAAACTATCCTTCTGAAGATTCACTAATTTAATAATCCTACCATCTGTGTGGAAGTGTGGTGGGCAGTGAGTCAGACGTGAGCAGAGCAAGGACAATAGGCCAGATAGAGAAAGTCACCAGGATGGAAAGCCCCAGGTGCCTAGCAAAGGGCCGGTGTCGGGTGGGACCTTGCCCCCAGGGTGACTTTTCCTCCCCAGCACACAGCTGGTCATTTGGTTTGGACCCCCTGATGCTTCCTCCCTAGAGATAACATCTAGGCCTCAGTTGTATTTCAGCTCCAAGCCCAGAAAAGCAACAAAACCAGACAAGTGGACTGCATGGATGACCTGCATTACATAATGACTAGAGGCCTGGTATACGAAATAAGTGCACTGGAGGCGGGTGTCCCTCAGCCCAGCCTGCACCCTCTCCAATCTGGGACCCCTAAGAGGATGTCCGACTGCCACAGGACATCACAATCCAGGACTCTCAATCCAGGACTGCTGGCTCCCAACTGCTCCCCTGACTGCCAGCCTGATCAACGCCTAACTGCTCCCCTGCCGGCCTGATTGCCCCCAACTGCCCTCCCCTGCAGGCCTGGTCGCCCCTAACTGCCCTCCCCTGCTGGCCTGGTTGCCCCTAACTGCCCTCCCCTGCAGGCCTGGTCCCCCCCAACTGCCCTCCCCTGCCGACCTGATCGCCCACAACTACCCTCCCCTGCTGTCCATCTTGTGGTGGCCATCTTTGACCACACAGGAGGGGGCATCTTGTGCAAGGGCATGAGGGTCAATTTGCATATTACCTCTTTATTAGATAGGATTCCCTGCCCTGGCATCAACCAACCAATCAGTAGAGACCCAGACTCAGAAAAGACACACCTGGAAAGCTGCTGAATATTCAATTAATATCTCCCCCTGGGACCTCCACTAAAATCTCCACTCTTTTTTTTTTTTTTTAAATATATTTTATTGCTTTTTTTTACAGAGAGGAAGGGAAAGGGATAGAGAGTTAGAAACATCGATGAGAGAGAAACATCGATCAGCTGCCTCCTGCACACTCCCCACTGGGGACGTGCCCACAACCAAGGTACATGCCCCTGACCGGAACCGAACCCAGGACCCTTCAGTCCACAGGCAGACGCTCTATCCACTGAGCCAAACTAGCCAGGGCAAAATCTCCACTCTTAAAACCCTTAGGACAGAGGACCCACTGGCTCCCTCCCAGAAGCACCATTCCCACCCACCCCCATCTCTGCCTTCCCAACCCCTCCCCCTTCCCCCAAGGGCATGGGCATTACTTCCCTCACTCCCAAGCTCCGAGAGCCTTCCTTGACCTCTATAACTTGTTTCTTAAGCCCATTTCTTGTAGGAATTACTTTTCTACCTCTGTGATTTTGTAAATAAATATTCTCTTACAGTTTGGGTCTTGGCTCTGAATTCTTTCCTAGCCAGAACCCAAGGTCCAGTGTGACCCCACCAGCCTAACACCTGGTGCAGTTCCCGCCACCTACACCTTAAGGACACCTGTTGTATAAGATTTTCACCCATGCTGAGTACTAAAACAGTATTCCATGTTTGCCAAATTGGTTAAAAATCATTCTTATAATCTCTTCATTTTCATTTCTTTGATTACCAGAGTGTGGATCATCACATTTTCAGGTTTACTAACATTTATATTTCTGCTTTTAGTAGCATGCCTGGAACATCCGTTCCCACCCTGAAATTATAGAAATACACACCTATATTTTCTTGCCTTTAAAAAATTTAAATTTCTAATTTGTCTAGAATTTAATTTTGGCATAGAGAAAGAGAATCTATCTTTTTAAATAACAGTTAGCCAATTATCTCAATACTGTTTAATGAATATCCATTTCCCTTGTAAACCTCAACCATGCAGTCGATAGAAAGTTAGAAATTGAGGTAAAGTCAAATCTATCCTTTGCACAGAGAGGCCACAGGTGGCTGGTCTAGCTAATGACAGGTAAGAGCACAGCGTGGGTGCCCTCTCTTTCACTTCCTCCTTCCTGCTCAGGGGCACAGGCTGGCAAGTAACAACCACGAGGTCAAAGTCCACTGTGCTGAGGATGGCAGAGCAGACAGATAACTGGAGAGAGCCTGGGTTCCTACAGGCCTCACGCAGCAGGAACACGGCCTCCCACGGTGCTTTACTATCTGGCAATCAGCACTGGCTGCACGATGATGTCATTTGCATCTAAACACCCCCTTGTAATACATCCATAATCCTTTTTTCCCCCTTCATTTTAGAAGAACTGCTAGGATTTACTGTTACTTGCCAGGCATTGTGCTAAGCAATTTGTTTTCATTATCTCATGTGATCTTCTCAACCAGACACATTTTGCAGTACTTCTCCAATGGTAAGTATCAAGGACAGCTTTTCTGAGCAGGGAGAGACACTGCCTTACCTGTGCGCCTCTATAAGACAGCTCCCTATTTCAGAAACATTAAAACAACAAAAAGCATCTTAAAATTCAGCAAGCATTTTACAGATGAGGACACTGAGGCTAAGTAGGTTCGCTCAAAACCACACACTTAGTAAGAAATAATTCCATTATTGGTTGCTGAATTCCTACCCATACTGAGGTCTGTTTTTGGATGTTCCCATTCTGTTCCATTTACCTGACCCTGTGACGATGTCACTAATTTTTTTCTTCATTATTATTTTTTTTCTGGTAAAGCAAGTCCAACTTCACTACTTCCTTTTTAAAACTGTTTTTGGCTATCCTTGTACATGTCTTCTTGCAGGGGGAAAAGAAAAAGAAAAGAAAACTTAAAATTATCTTACCAAGTCTCAATACTTCGTTTTTGGGAATTCATCCCAGGGGAATTATCCTGAGTGGGGGAATTCGGCTTTAAGGAATTGACGGAAATGTAGGCACAATAACAAATATCTATAGAGTGCCAGGGGAAAAGGCAATGAACAAAACAGACAAAAATCCCTACCCCATGGAGCGTGCAGTCTCACTGCTCCTATTAGGGACACATACAATAGAATGGGGTTGCTAAAGTAAGGTAACTCGTATGGCAAAGCTGTTTGAATACAGAGATTAAGAGTTTGGGCTCTGAGTGAGAGACCCCAGTGTGAATCCTGAATCCGCAATTCACCAGCTTCAAGGCTTGGGTCAAGTAACAACTTCAAGAAGACTTATTTTCCTAATTTAGAAAAATAAAGCTACCAACAGTCCCTCCTCACAACAGTTAAGAAAATTAAATGAGATACCGAATATAAATGCAGGGCCTGATGTACGGTAGTTGTTCAACAAATGCTAGTTATTTGGGAGAAGACAGTTCATATGTTAACTGAAAAACGAGGGCTTACAAAGCTATGTACGTCTTTCCTTAAAATGTGTACATTCGTAGAAAAAGACTGAATAGATATAACAAACTGTTAAACCCACTGGTGGGTTTAATGGTAACTTATCTTTTTATTTATCTGTGTTTTCTCTCTCTTTTTAAAAATGTTTTTATTGATTTCAGAGAGGAAGGGAGAGGGAGAGAGCAGCAGAAACATCAATGATGAGAGAGTCATTGATCAGCTGCCTGCTGCATGCCCCGCACTGGGGATTGAGCCCGCAACCTGGGCATGTGCCTGGTCCAGGAACCGAACCTGGTTCATAGGTTGACGCTCAACCACTGAGCCATGCCAGCTGGGCCATCTGTATTTTCTATGGAATACTTTCAGGAAAGGGGAAAGGCTTAAAGATGACCATGTGGGAAGGCATGCTTCTCCCCTTTGTAAGCTCTTTTAGAGTCTGGAGGTGGATTCCAGCACTAACCTGGCTGGTTAGTGTTCTGAATCAGAGCTACCTGGGTGAAATCCAGTGTCTGCACATCCAGTTCTGACAGATCAACCTTGCTCGTTTGGGCACTGGTCTGACATTTCAGGACTGCTGGACTAGACACGGACCACCTACGACATCCTGTGATTTATCTGAACTCTGTAAAGTCAACTCCGCCTCTCCCTCTTGTGGTACCAGACCTCAGCCTGCCCAGCCTGCAGGGGAACTGACAATGAGAGCTCCTCCCACAGATGCAAGTTGTTGGTCTTGTGGAGTGCCTGGGTCCTAAGAACGCAGGGCCTCTGAAGCCAGCTTTATAATTTATACCCACTTGCTTCTCAGATTTGTGTCAACCTGAGGGGAGCAGGCAGCCCGAGGCTGGGCCCTCGGCTCAACAGCAGCCAGGCCTGCTTTCTGTCTTAGGTTTAAAAAGAAATCTTCTTTCCTGTGCAGCTCTGTGAACCAGAGTTTACAAAGGACATTCCTCCCATCCTGAAGGCGGTGAGTTGAATAACATCCCCCAAATCCATGTCCACCCAAAAGTGCAGAAGGTGACCTTTTGGGAAATAGGGTCTTTGCAGATATAATTAGGATACCCATGACTGGTATCTTTACATGAGGAAGGAGGAGATTTGGACGCAGGCACAGAGAGAAGGCCACGTGAAGACGACAGAGATGTGTGAGTGATGTTGTCACAAGCCAAGGAACACAAACACCTGGGGCCACCAGAAGCTGGAAGGATTCTCCCTAGAGCTTTGGGGGGAACGTGGCCTGGCTGACACCTGGAGTTCACAAACCAAGTTTGTGGCAATTTGTTAGGGCACCCCTAGGAAACTAACACCTTGTAGCAGAATTTATAAGACCTTTGATCTCAGGCTCCCTCGCTGTGGTCAGCAGAATTCCCAGATGACCCCCAATGACCCTCACCCTTGTGTGTGGGCAGGACCTGTAAATATGATATCACTCCTGCTATTGTGTTACATTATGCAGGCAAAAGGGATTCCGCTGGGATTAGCGGACCAACTTAGCTGACCTGAAGACGGGGAAATTATCCTGTAATGGCCACAACTGATCAGGTGAACCCTGAAAAGGGACAGGCCTTCCCGGCAAAGGGGATGTGAAGCATGAGAAGGACTCAGCATGGGAGAGAGAGTGCCTTCCAGTATGCAAGTGCAGCAGACACCAACTTAACCACGTGACCCAGGAAAACACCACCAGGAACAGGACACTGACACCCTGACCTGATGCTCTGAAAAGGAGGCAACATCGTGACTGTGATATTCTTGCCAACAATGCACAACCTCGTTCTAAGAAAGAACGAGAGGAACTGTCACAGACTGGAGGAGGCCAAAGGGAAATAGTAACTAAACGCAATGCGGGGTCACAGATCAGATCCTGGAACAGAAAAAGGATATCCGTGAAAATATCGGTGAGATTTAAATAAGGCCTGTGGCTTAGCTAATGTGCCAATGTCGATTTCCTGTCTTGGTAACTATCCTAAGGGGTGAGGGATAAAAAGGCACTCTGCTATATATATATATTTTTAGAACTTTCCTTGAAGTCTAAAATTAGTCCCAAATAAGAAGGTTGAAATAAAAGGAAATGGTTAAGTAAATTAACAGAGGCTGCCTCAGGGTTACAGACCTTTTCTCGCATGCATCTTTATGCTCATCTTTACAACAAGTATGCGTTACTTCTGATGACCAGAGGCAGAGGCTGGAGTAAGTGGA
Source organism: Cnephaeus nilssonii (assembly GCF_951640355.1). Lineage (NCBI taxonomy): Eukaryota > Metazoa > Chordata > Mammalia > Chiroptera > Vespertilionidae > Cnephaeus > Cnephaeus nilssonii. The sequence continues at coordinate 15,074,585 of NC_137076.1, forward strand.
CTGGGGCAAACGATGTCGGTTTGGGGCCAAGGAACTGTTCTAGCCAAGAGCAGGACGGGCCCCGAGACAGAGGGCTGCTAAAACAGAGCAACAGTCTTTATAGGGAAACAGAAACTATTGGTACCCGAGACCCCACAGCCCTTTAAAGATGCTGGGCCCAAACTAAATTTCTAGCCACATCACTTGTCCCTCCATCAGCCACTCTGGCCTATATTGGCCACCCCTGCTCCAGGAACAAGCATCGTTGTCATTCATGCATTATTCACACAACTCTCCTTGCCAGGACTCCTCTCCTCCCTCTCCCCCTTAACCTGCCTTAATTCCACTTCCAGGAAGCCTTCCCAGACCACTGCTGCCCCAATTGCCTCACCTGTCCGCTCCCATCCCGCCACCCTCGCCCCGCCTCCTTAAGTGTCTCTTGTCTGCCTCACTCAGTGGAGCTTAAGGAATGCCACAAGACAGCAGGTAACTTCCCATGTGTACTCAGCTCACCTCCTCACATATCTTACCAGCATCTTTAGAGGAGCAACAGTGTTAGTCTGTCCTCATGGAGTGGAGGCGCTCTTGTAGCTGAGCGCCATGGGCCTGGACAATGCCTTCCAGCCCTCCTGCACATCCCTGCAGCCCACAGGCCCCCGGTCACAAGCTGAGGATTTACTGACCAGGAGTCCGTGGTGCCTATTCCCAAAATCCTTTACGCCACTTCTATTTGTTTTTATGACTGTGATTGAGTTAAACAGTAACTGGACTATAAATGCAGAGAGAAACAGCTTTGATGATTTCTACAGAAGTAAAGGAAGTGTTCTAGAACAGCAATTCTGAAATCGTGGCCTTGGAGGACCCCTGGGTCACTGAGACCATTTCAGGAGGTCTGTGAGGCAAAAACTACTTTTCTTATAATGTTAAGATGTTAAAAGCTTTCTCTTTCTCATTTTTCAGAAGCTACAGAAGGTGTGATGAATGTGTGCCAGGTAGTTTTCAGTTTTCTAGAAATTTCTAAGGTCAAGTTTAGAGTACAGATATATACGTTTTCAGCCCTGGCTGGGTGGCTCAGTTGATTGGAGTCGTCCCGATGTACCAGGGTTGCGGGTTCGATCTCCAGTCAGAGCACATACAAGAAGCAACCAATAAATGCATAAACAGGTGGAACAACAATCGATGTTGATGTTTCTCTTTCTCTCAATTAAAAAAAAAATCAATAAATATATACATTTTTAGAGATCATCTCATTTTGTTCAACTGAGTATTTACTATCAAACTTACATCATACCTATTATAATTTATCTAACTATCTACACTAATAAAAGTGTAATATGCTAATTAGACCAGATGACCTTCCGGAGGAAGCCGGGGCTGCAAGGGAGGCCTACTCTTGCACGAATTTTGTGCATTGGGTCTCTAGTCTAACAAATAATTATTTTCAAATCCTAAAGATATGTAAAAGTATAAAAAACTTTATTTTGAAAGTTATTTTTCATAAAAATACGCTTTTTACATTAACATGTAATGACCTGTTTTTGTTATTTTAAATGAATAACTATTTTTAAACTTGTTTTAATTTTTACCATGATAAATATCAATAGGTATAGCCAAATAAGCAAAAGACAGTATTAAGGAATCCTAGGATCAAAAACTTTAAAAACTGCTCACCTAGAAAGATGTGTTACAAATGAAAAAAAATTTTTTAATTAGGTGTATGTGTTAAAAAAAGTAGAATTCTGTATGTGGACTGGTTTGCAAATGTCTTTTTTTTTTTTAAATGAAAACTAATTAACAGACGTGTACATCCTTTCCCCAGCAATTCCACTTCTGAGAATTTCTTCTTTAGTCACATTTACACAATGTAGGAAATGCCATTTGTACAGTTTTCACTGCAGCATTGCACATAATAACAAAATACAGAAAACAACCCAAGTTGGGAAGAGAGGGAGAATATACGCTGATTAAAAATTTACTGTACTCCCATATTCTGGAATAATATGCAGTCACAATAAAAGAATGGTAAAAGTATTCTATGTGCTGATATGGAAAGATCTAATATAGTTAGTAGGTAAAAAAACAAGATGCTAAACAACGTGTCTAAAATGCAAACTTACAGCATTTGTAAGATGTTTCACTGAATACTGAACACGTGTGACTTTTTAAAATTTGTGTTGCTTTTTTTTTTTATTCCTTATCCGAGGATGTGTTTATTGATTTTTAGAGAGAAATGGAGCGAGAGACAGAGAAACATTATTGTGAGAGAGAAACATCAATCAGCTGCCTCCCTTCTGCCCTGACGGGGATCGAACCAACGGACCCACCCAGCCAGGGCACATGTGTGATTTTTTAAACTGTCTTTTTAGTTTTAGCCTTTTGATTTTCTTATTGTTGTTAATCCTCACCTGAGGATATTTTTTCCCCATTGATTTTTAGCAGAGAGAGAAGCATCGATGTCTCACATAGGATGCCTTCCGTACGTGCCTGGACCAGGCCTGGGGATCGAGCCCTTGAGCGGAATAGAACCCGGCCAGTCCGAGGGCTGATGCTCTAACCACTGACCAAAACTGGCCAGGGCTAGCCTTTTGGCTTTTGAGCTATGTGAATATATGACCTGGTGAAAAACATTTAATGGGGGGGAGGGGAAAGAGAAATCCCAGGTAATACACGTGGTGTGATTTTTATATACAAACAATTTGCAAGTCTGATTAAGGGATGTAGAGACCCAAAGAAAAGGCCCTGGCCCAAATCAAAGCTTTGGCAAATAAAAATAAATGCACGTGTTTTTAAGGTAAAATAAAATGTTTAAAAACCTGGAATTTTTTTTTTAATTCCCAACTTTTGGCTGTTCTTATTTTTTTTAATGTATATTTTTAAATTGGTTTTAAGAGAGGAAGGGAGAGGGAGAAAGAGAAACATCCATGTGAGAACAGAACATTGATCTGCTGCTTCCTGCATGCCCCCCGCCCCCCCTCCCTCCGGCCCGGGAATCAAGCCAGCAACTTGGCATGTGCCCTAACTGGGAATCAAATCAGCAATCTTTCAGCATATGGGATGACACCCAACCAACTGAGCCACACTGGCCAGGGCTGATGTTCTTCATTAACTACTGATACTGAATGCACTGACCAAGAGCCTTTAAGAACCCACTATTAATAAATTCAAGACAGTCATCTCATTCACCAAACCCCAGACTCTCCTGGGCCTGATGATGGAGAAAGGTGAGGAGGCCTGAGCAGGCAGTCAGATCTCCGGTTTCCAAAGCAAGGAATTTGGTTTCCCAGGGCTGGTCATGCCAGGCTCTCTCAGGCTGATTCTGTGGCTGCCCTTCCTCCCACCTTTGTGGGAGCCCCAGAGGGCCCACGGGGGCTCTGCCTCTGCATCTCAGCTGGGCCCACCCAAGGATCCCCCCCCCTCCGGGAGTCTCCACAGCTGCAGGCAGCTCGGGCTTGGAGACCTGTGGTGAGGCTGCCCTGCTTGTCCCCTGGGACGGCACGAGGCCCCTGGCTGGCAGCAGACTCTGGACTCCTTATCTGCTGGCACCCTGCCAGCCCGCCAGCCTGGAGGTCAGAGAAGTCTCTCTAGATATCTAATGAGTCCTGGCTGGGGCCCCGCAGCATGACCCCTCCTCACCCACTTCCCACCCTCCCATGTCCCCAGGGAGTCAAAAAAGAGAAAGAAGTTGCGGGCTTCTCCAGGAGAAACTTCTCTCCACACAAGCAAAGTCACTCACCTCCCCCCCTGCGCCCCCAAATGAGCAGAGACAACTGGCTCCTTCCTTTTCACATTTTCAAGGAAAACACTAGTATTATCAGCCATTTCATCATCACATTTAGGAACAAAAATGGAACTTTTCTTTGGTCTTCACCATCAAGCCTCTTGGCTGCTTGCTAGCAATGTGACTTGGGACACGCATTAATCTCTCTAGATCCAGTTTCTTCAGTTGTAAAACAAAGGGGCTACACTTGAATCTTCCCAAAGTCCCTCCAGTTCAACATCCTATAGTCTGTGGTTCTGCAAAATGCCCGAGCATTTTGATATTTTTCAGGCATCAAATGGGAACAGACTGAATTATTTTGGCAGAATGGGGAGAAGGTCCCCATTCCCAGACATATACAATCTATTCACAGCACTACTCTTTGGATTCCAAGATGCTGTAAATACTTGCCATGGATTGAGGTTGCTCCTGGAATAGAGTGGAGTGTGAGCAGGTAAGGGAAGATGGAGGTGAGAAGGGGGTGAAAACAGAACCAGTCCAGGGACTGATATATACTGCACGTACGCACGCATGCGTGCACAGTCAGGCCTCCTGCCGTTTTTTATCAGTCCCGAAGAGGCGTTTCCATTACCTGAAGAAATCAGAGCAGCTCCAAAAACTTCACGGTGGGAAAAGAAACTCTTTCCCCTTTGCCCAGTGAATCCATGGAGCAATCCCTGGCCACAGAAAAGAGGACTACACAGACAGTCAGGAAACTGCACCCATGTTCCTAAAGAGGAGATGAACCAACCTTAAATCTGGGCTCACCCCACTCCTACAACTCAACCCACCTATCAGCTTCTGGGACCCTAAATAATCCAGTCCATCCCACAGAAATAATGATGATGATGATAAGGAGAATATCTCTACTATGTTCCAGACACAATCACAACATGCTGCCTGGTGATGAGAACAGGCCCAGAGATTACGTATTTCTCCCTGCTGGACAGTGAGGGGGCCAGGATTTGAACAGATTCATCTGGCTCAAAAGACAGCATTCTTCTGCTACATGATACTACCTTTTAGCAAACTGCTCAAGTTCTCCGTGAACTTAATTGAACCCAACACTGGGACCTCTTCTTGCCTTGCTACCTCTTTCTTCATGCCTGTATGGATGTTCTTTCTGCCCAACACGAGTGTGCAGGAGCTGGGCCTCAACTCTCTTTGCATCCTGTGGTGGCCGGTGCAGAGCCAACCACAGACTAGGCCCTGAATGACCACTCGGAATCATGGGGCTTCTTCTTGCCCAAATGATAAGGCCAGTCATTCTGTGTTTGGTGCCCTCCCGTCAACCTGCAAACCAATGACAGGAAGGGCAGCACCAGTCTATCTCCTGGTCTCCACACAATTTATTAAAACTCACCTCTGAGTCTCCAACAGACTACTAAAAGTTTTGATTCTGGACATTCCCTTGCTTCACCAAGCTCCTCTGTTTTTACGGTTCTTGTTTTAAGAGGTAAGGATTGACGGATAAGAAACCACAGATCTCGTCAGACCTCGGCCCTGACCTTTTCCCATGGACACAGGGCAAGTTAGGAGCGGAGCTGGGACAGAGGCCAGGTCAGCAAGGCCAGTCCCCACTGCACACTGTCATTACCACGTCCAGCGGCCTGCCCACGGAGCCTGGGTTTGTTTCCTAAGGAAAAGTAACTAAAGACAAACCCAAGCCCAGGGTGGCTCCAGGAGGAAGGGTCCGGTCAAAGCGACTCCCACATCCACCTTCCTTAGGCCCCTCACAAATCATGCTCACAGGCCCTGGCAGACGCTAAATCCTCAAGACTGTAGCCACAATCCAGAGCTGATGATATTTTCTTGGCTTAACTGGACCTCAGGATCACAAGATGAAAATGCTTGGGTGGCTATTTTGTCCTATTGCCCTAAACCACCAAGAGAGGGCAGCCTAAACCAGACCACCTAAATTGGTCGGTAGCGACCAAATATAGCTAAAAAGCCATGCCCTCTGGGCAAGCCAGGTCGGAGTTGGCTTAGTCCCTCCTTGCCATTCTCCATCTCCTGCTACCGGCCAGCCGGAAGATTTGGGTCATTTATCTTCAGCTGGGACACGGTCTGGCCGAGGTGAGGTGGGGTCCACCGTTGCTGGAAAGCCAAGTACGGACACCAGTGACCCTTCGGGGCCGCCCCAAGAGCTGCCCACCAGATTTGGCCATCTCCTCCCCACTTTTCCTGGCCTCGCGTCGGTGAGCTCCAGGAAGCCTTCCTGAGCCTGCAGCGCGGCTTCCCACATTCTGACACCTTCTCCGACTCCCACATCCTGCGCTCTCCAGCCCATCGGACCGCACCTGCCATCTCCCTTCCCTCTCCTAGTAACCTCACGGGGCACCTCGCCAGGTGTCGCCTCCATCCAGCGTGCGGGCCCGTGTGCGGATCCTCCGGAGCGACTCCCCGGTCCAGCCCGAGGCTTCAGGGACTGCGGCCGGGCTTCAGTGGCTCGGCGCAGCCGGGCCCCCACCCCCACCCGGTGACCAGAGCCCGGAGGCGCGCTGCTCCTCGGGGTGCCGCCGCATCCCGCCGGGCCCGCACGGTCCCGCCCGCGCGCCCTCCGCCCCTCACCTGAAGCTGGGGCGGACGCCACCGGGCCCGTGCAAATTCACAAGCCGGGTCCTCGGCGGCCCGAAGCGGCAGCGGAAGCGGCGGCGGCGACAGCAGCAGCTCTGCCCCGGAGTCCCCGCAAGGAGACCGCGTGTCCTCGCCCCCCTGCCTGCGTCCGTCCCCGCCACGCCGCGCATGCCCGCTATATAGCCTGCGCGTCAGCCTGGCCCCGCCCCCGCCCCCGCCCCGCCCCGCCCCGCGCTCCCCGGGGCCTGCCACGTGGGGCCGCCGCCTGCCGGAGGGCTACGTGCCGGAGCTGCCAGCCAGCTGCGGGCTAGACCCGGGCCCGCATCGGCCTTGCCCCGGGCGAGCCAGCGCCCTGCTGCGCCTCTAGGCCCTCGCCTGAGACCTTAGCTCGCCCAGATCCTACCTCACATCTTAGCTCCATTGGGGTCATCTTCTGATGCTTCAGTCCCTGCTTCTTTCCCTGCGGCCGCACGGGCTCCTCCTCCCTCGGGAAGCCTCCCATTAAGACTTCCTCGCCACCCCCATCCCACCCCCACCCCCAACCTCTTACATGGAAAGCTCTCACAACCGGCCCTCCATCCCCTAGGAGTAAGACTGCTCCTCACCTGACATGTATATGTATATTTTAACACATCTAATTAATATAAAAAGCTTCTCTCTCCCCTCCCCAACTCAATTCTGAAATATACCCCAGAAAGGGACGCACCCAGACTGTTTCTTCTGTCAATTTCCCACCAGCCAAAAGAACAAAAATTTCCTGTTCACATGCCAAATAAACTATATTACACTCACTTTTCGAGCTCGGTGTCACTACTCCCCCAAATGATCAGGCTCTCTAAGGAGCCAGGTTTCTTAACCCAAAGCCGGGAGAAATGTTGATTTTTGTGTGAGGACTGTTTTAGGAATCTCTTGGTAGTGCGATAGTCCTATTGAGATGGATATCAGGCCTCGGAAATGCTAATTTCTTGAGAAAATAAGCCACCCATTAAACTATCACTGTCCTGTTGTTCTGGACATCACTATTACTTCCTCTACTGCAAAGCCAGCTGCCACCTGGGTCTAGGAGACCAAAAAGAGGGGACTTTTGGCAGAACTGTGGCTAGTACCCACATCCCTGTTCTAGCTCAGTGGCTGGTGCCAGCCAGTCTGCATGTGCACAGGGAACGGGTTACCGCATCCCACTGTGCAGGTCCTAGAGAGAGGACCCCCAAGATAGCAGCAGAATGGAAAGGAAAACAGACCATGTCTGGAGCTGTTGTCAGGAAGAATCAGGCTGGATGGCAGCTTGTCCCTCAGGACTGGGCAGAGAGGGGGAAAGAATGCATGAAGCCAAGCCAGAACAGGCAGATTGTTTATGCCACTCTTTAAGAGACTAGCTAAGCCCTGGGTTTTTCTAAAATTCAATTATCCTCACCCTGCAATTACAGAGCTCCAGTGGGTAAGGGATGGAGTGATGTTACTCTCATTTTCCAAGTGATTTCAAAATAATATTATCTCTTGCAGAATTTCCCTCAGAGCCCTGTCATCTTTGTAATAACCCTTTATATTTGTGTTTCTTGGTTAAATGTGAAGTATTTTTCAGACATGTCATCCATTTGATTTTGTTTTTAATTTTTAGGATTTTTAAAATGTATTGATTGTGAGAGGAACATTGATCAGTTGTTCCATTTATTTATGCACTCATTGGTTGATTCTCATATGTGCCCTGACTGGGGATTGAACCTGCAACTTTAGCATATCCAGATGACACTCTAACCAACTGAGCTACCCGGCTAGGGCAATCCATTTGGGATTTTTTTTAAAATATATATTTTATTGATTTATTACAGTGAGGAAGAGAGAGGGATAGAGAGTTAGAAACATCGATGAGAGAGAAACATCGACCAGCTGCCTCTTGCACACCCCCTACTGGGGATGTGCCCGCAACCAAGGTACATGCCCTTGACAGGAATCGAACCTGGGACCCTTCAGTCCGCAGGCCGACGCTCTATCCACTGAGCCAAACCGGTTTCGGCTGGGACTTTTTTTTTTTAAAAAAAAAGAACAGTTTAGTGATTTTTAGAGAAACATCGATGTAAGAATGAAACATCCATGGATGCTTCCTCCACACCCCTACCGGAATCCAGCCCAAAACCCAGGCATGTGCCCAGACCCGGTAATTGAACCAGCAATCTTTTGCTGTACAGGACAATGCCCAACCAACTGAGCAGCACTGGCCAGGGCCATTTGGGATTTTTAAATATATATATATATATATTTTAATGATTTTTTACAGAGAGGTAGGGAGAGGGATGGAGAGTTAGAGAGAAACATTGATCAGCTTCCTCCTGCACACTCCCTACTGGGTATGTGCCCGTAACCAAGGTACATGCCCTTGACCGGAATCGAACCTGGGACCCTTGAGTCCACAGGCTGACGCTCTATCCACTGAGCCAAACCGGTTAGGGCCCATTTGGGATTCTTAATCTCATCTTCAAAGGGGCTGTCAGAAATGGTCCAGTCTTTACTACTCCTTCCTGTCCCTGCAATTCTGAGAAAAGGAATGAGAAACTCACCAAAGATTAAGTAAAACAAGCATGTTCTAACACATAGAGCTCTGAAAAGTATGAAGGCCATAAATATATATTACAAAGGGTGTGAATCTCTTCTGAAAATTGAGGTCCAAAAGCAATCCCATCACTTTTCCAGGTCAGGTGTCAATACTACACACAGGGGAATAAGGCACTTGTCAGAGAGACAGTTGGGGAGGCAGGACAAGACACCCACCACAGGGCCTATCACAGCATTCTCACTTATTTGCAACCAGAGGGAAGGTAGAGCTGCCAAAGTCCACCAAGGCTGATAAGCTATCTGTATTCCATTAGGGGAATACAATTAATTATTAACATAGCTTGAAATCAAAAGGTCTTACTCTCCATATCCACCCACACACAACTTTCTGTAAGTATACCCTAAGGCCATCCTTGTCGCTGAGTAATTAGTGCTCAGTCTTGCACACCTAGTACCAGGTTTAGGGACCCAATTCTTTCTTTTTCTCTACCTATATTAGCTATGCCCCCTTTTCCACTCATTACCTCACTTCCACTTGTCAAAATTCTAACTCTTCAAAGCCACCTCCCTTCAGAAAGCGTCTAGATTTTTCTGAAGTATTATCTGATCTGCCCTTTCAAATATTTTTTAGTGTAACCCACATTAAAAAATAACTTATATGGCAAGTAACAATATAGCAAACAAATATTTTTTAAAATTTCTTTAGTATAAGCACTGTACTGATATTTTATATTCTATTTCAATTTTTTAAACCCTGCTGGAGTGGCTCAGTTGGTTGAGCTTCAGCTCATGAACTGAAAGGTCACCAGTTCAATTTCTGGTCAGGGAACATGCCTGGGTTGCAGCCTCAATCCCCAGTAGGGGGCATGTGGGAGAAGCCAATTTATGTTTTGCACATCAATGTTTCTCTCTCTCTCTCTCCCCCTCCCTTCCTCTCTCTCTAAAATGAATAAAAATATATTTTTTAAAAGTGGTAACAGCCCTGTCCGGGTGGCTCAGTTGGTTGGAGTGTCATCCTGTACACCAGAAAGGTTGCAGGTTCGATTTCCAGTGTGGGCACATACCTAGGTTTCAAGTTTGATTCCCATGGGGGCATGTATAAGAGACAACCACTCAATTTTTCTCACATTAATCTTTCTCTCTCTCTCCCTTCCTCCCTCCCCCTCTCTTTAAAATCAATAGAAAACATATAATCTGGTTACAATTAAATAAATAAAAATAAATAAACAGTGGTAACAAAACCTCTAAATATATTTCATGACCCATTTTGGGTCATGATCCACAGAATTAAAACATTTTATATGGCTTATAGTACTTGCATTTTCCCCTTCAATTTTTTTAACTTCTATTCCTAACTTAATTTGTCATCTTTTAAAAAATATGTTTTTTTTATTGATTTCAGAGAAGAAGGGAGAGGGAAGACAGAAACATCAATGCTAAGAGAGAATCATTGATTGGCTGCCTCACGCATGCCCCACACTGGGCATCAAGCCCAAAACCCGGGCATGCACCCAGACCCAGAATCGAACCATGACCTCCTGGCCCAAAGGTCAACACTCAACCACTGAGCCACGCCAACTAGGCCTAATCTTTCTTGATTACCAAATATTTCTGTATATACATGCATTCCCTAAACATAACATCTTGCACATAACAGATTCTCAATAAATATTTGTTGGATGAAAGAATAGACTAGCTCACTACGTTTGATGTTGGGTAATATTTAAAAGAACTAAGCACAAAAATCTGACATTTCCAGGACTGCTATTTCCCTCTGGCAAGATACCATACCTACCTGATAAAGGATAAGCAGACAGATTTCCTGTAGCTGAAGAGAGTGACCAGCCTTGGGAAAGAAACCAGAGAAATGAGTCCCCCAGCCTTGAGTGTATATAGTGTGGGACTGGGGACTAAGAATATTAAAGCACCTCTGTGGTCTGAGTCAACAAGGTAGGCAACTTGATTCCCAGTGAGGAGACAGAGGGAAGCTAGGTAGTCAGGAATTAGGACCACTGGAAGAGAAATGAAACCAAAAACCCAACTAGGCAGAGTTACTAAGGCACCTCAACTGGGCAGGGAAGGAAAGGTGTGCATGAGAGGCATGAACTTTAAAATGTATGAATGTTGCTAAGGCAGACAGCTTGCAGGTGACCAATCATAAGATAGTAAGGCATATAAAATAAACCAATCCCAAGGATGTTGCTAAATTCTTTGAAAAGACCAATCAGGAACTAACAAGCATATATACAAAAAAAGTGTGTGTGCTTCCTCTCCTCTCTCCCCTGCATGCTAGGTTCTTGGATTGATGACAGGAGATGCATTGACTCTACAAATGGACTAATAGACTTTAACATTCGACTGTAACATGGAACATGGACACTGACCTGCTCCTGGATCCCAGCTGCACCTTTTCCAGGACTGGCTTCTCTCAATAAACTTTGGTCGCACTAATCATTTTTGTCTGTGACTTCATTCTTCAATTTTGCGAGACATCGAACTTGGACTCAAAAACCCACATTTTGGTTTCACTAGGATGGGGAAGATCCACTCCCCAGCTATTAGGACAGTTTGAGAGGGACTGAAGAGAGAATCCAATGACCAACCAGGTTTTTATGATACTTTCAAGGAGAAAAATGAGTTTTCTATGTTTTGACATGACTTAACTAATTTAAGAGGATCAGAGGGAATATAAAGGTTCTAGTTTACCCCAAAATCATGTGAGAGAACTAACAGCCAACACTCTATCTTTCAAAAGAATTAGAACACTTTAGAAGCCTTGGTCATTTCTATCATCTGATGGTTAAAACAGATGAAAAAGATAACTGGAAAGAGTAACACTCGGTCAGTAGCAAGTTATCTCTACAAATTCGTTCATTTCATCTAACATACCTAAATTGTTGGTATTTAATTGTTCATAGTATCTATAATAATAAAAACATAATATTCTAATTAGACTGGATGTCCTTCCTGACGAAGCTGGGGCTGTGAAGGAATGCTGGGTCCTGGGTGCCTGCCAGTGGCTGGAGGGAAGGCAGTACCAGCAGCTGGGGGAAAGAAGGCCTACTCTTGCATGAATTTCGTGCATCGGGCCTCTAGTTTCCTTATAATCCTCTTTATTTTCATAAGATCAGTAGTCCCCTCTTTCATTCCTGATTTTAGTAATTTGAATCTTTTGTTTTTTCTTGGCCAATCTAGCTAAAAGTTTGCCCATTTTGTCAGTGTTTCCAGAGAACCAACTTTTGATGATTTTCTCTGTTATAGTTCTATTCTCCATTTCATTTATTTCTGCTCTGATCTTCATTAGAAAATATAATTACTTTTCTTCTCACCTTTAAAAGAAAATAGCTGGAAAAAGAATTCCAACTTGAGGTTGCAGTTGCATTAAGTCATTTTTTTTATCTTAAGTAACTGTTGTGGTTGATGACAGTCTGTGCTGGAAAACTTTTCTTTGCAAGCAATCTTTTTCACATTTTTAAAATCCTCACCTGAGGATGGATGTTATTGATTTTTAGAGAGAGGAAGGAGAAACATCTATTAGTTGCCTGGTTGCCTCCTGTACACACCCGAACCTGGGATCCATCCTGAAACCTAGGTATGTGCTCTGACCCTGACCAGGAATCAAACCCAAAACCTTTTGTTGTATGGGATGACACTCCAACCAACTGAGTCACCTGGCCAGGGATAACATCTAGTTTTTAAAATTCTTTGTCTTTGGTGTTCAAGAGTTTCCTTCCAGCAGACCAAGGAGTGAATGTGCTTTTCTTTATCCTCAATAAGTTTCTTCAGATAGAATATTCATATTTGTCTCTAATTCTGGAAAATTTTGTCTTTATGTCTTCCATATTGTGTAGCTCATCCTTTCTATTTTAACTTGCAGGAACTCTTATTAGACAAATGTTGGCCCTTCTCTTTCTCTCCTCTTCCATTGTTCCCATTTATACCTCTCTGTACTACAATCCAATTGACTTAGCATTTGTTTCTATAGGACTCCGGGTGCTCACCAATCTGGGCCAATCTTTTTTTATTTTATATTAATGTTTTTATTGATCTCCAAGAGAGGAAGGGAGAGGGTGAGATAGAAACATCATAGATCTGCCTTCTGCATCTCCCCTACTAGGGATTGAGCCCAAAACCTGAGCATGTGTCCTAACTAGGAATTAAATCACAACCTCCTGGTGCATGGGGCGATGCTCAACCAACTGAGCAAGACCAGTCGGGCTGGGCTAATCTTCACGGTAGTTTTTTTTAATTTTTTTTATTTATTGATTTCAGAGAGGAAGGGAGAAGAAGAGAGAGAAACATCAAAGATGAGAGAATCATTGATGGGCTGTCTCCTACTGGTGATAGAGCCCCCAATACAAGCATGTGCCCTAACTAGAATCGAACCCTCAACTCCTAGTTCATAGTTTAAAGCTCAACCATTGAGCAACACTGGCCAGGCCATGGTAATTTTTCAGCTTGATGTTCTTCCACATGCTAGTAATATAAACTAATACTATGCACACCTGTATGTGGCTCAGGCTTGGGAATTTTTGTGAATGCCTTTTTACCTTTGAGTTTCCTTGCTACTGCCCCAGGGAATCTACTCCCTTTCCAACTCCACTCTCTTTACCCAGATTTCTCTCCAGCAATCATGCACCTCACAGGGACTGAGGCCACATCTATCCTTACCTGGAATAAAACACCTCAGCACTCCTGTATTTTATCTATAACCGTGGGATTGTGTTGTCATCATCTATTACCATTCTGGCTGTCCTTTTTAATCCTTTGATATTTTCCTTCCTTTCTCCTTCCTTCCCTCCCATCTTTTCCTTGTCTCATTTCCCCACAACTCAGCTACTTAACAAAAACCAACTTTTTTCCTATTTGGCCAACATTTGTCAGTATGGTCAGCTCAGTGTGCCATCTTGCCAGAAGTCTCCCTAGTTTACTCATTTAAAAAATATATTTTTGCCCCGGTCAGTGTGGCTCAGTTGGTTGGGCATCATCCCATGCATCCAGGGGATGCTGGTTCAATTCCTGGTCTGGGTCTGGGTTTCCGACTAGGTCCCAGTGGGAGGCATGCTGGAGGTGGATGATCCATGTTTCACTCTTGCATTGATATTTCTCTCTCTCTAAAAATCATTTTTTAAAAACCTTAAAATATACACATATACTTTTTATTTTTTAAAACAGTTTTGAGTTCACAGAAAAACAGTGCAGAAAGTAGAGATTTCTCATATACAGCCAGCCTCCCCCCACATCAAAACCACCAGAGCTCTAACTGGTTTGGCTCAGTGGATAGAGCATCCACCTGCGAACTGAAAGGTCCCAGGTTTGATTCCGGTCAGGGGCATGTACCTTGGTTGCAGGCACATCCCCAGTAGGAGGTGTGCATGAGGCAGCTGATTGATGTTTCTTTCCCATCGATGTTTCTCTCTCTCTATCCCTCTCCCTTCCTCTCTGTAAAAAATCAATAAATTATAAATAAAAAAAACAAACAACCACCACAGAGTGGTACATTTGTTACAACTGATGAACCTCCATTGACATATCATAACCACTCAAAGTCCATAGTTTACAAAAGGGCTCATGCTTAGTGTTTCACATTCTAAGGGTTTGGACAAATGTATAGCATGTATCCACCATCATAATGTCATACAGAATAGTTTCCTTGCCCTAAAAATCCTGTGACCTGCCTATTCATCCCTCCCTCTTCCTAACCGCCCCTCCATCTTTTTACCATCAACATAGTTTTTGCCTTTTCCAGAATGTTATATTGTTGAAATAATCCAGTAGAGTATTTTCAAATTGGCTTCCCTCATTTAATAATGTGTGATTAAGTTTCCTCCAGGTATTTTCATGGCTTGATAGCTCATTTTTTTTTTAGCACTGAGTATTTCTTTGTCTGGATGTACCACAGTTTATTTTTCCTTTCACCTACTCAAGGACATATTAGTTGCTTCCAAGTTTTGGCAATTATAAAGCTGCTATAAACATCTGTATGCAGGTTTTAGTGTGGACATAAGTTTCAACTCATTTGAGCAAAATTCCAAGGGGTGTGATTGTTGAATCATATGGCAAGAGTATGTTTATTCTTGTTAGAAACTGCCAAGCTGTCTTTCAAAGTGGCTGTATCATTTTGCATTCCCACCAACAATGAACAGAGTTCCTGTTGCTCCACATCCTCACTAGTATTTGATGTTGTATTTGGGGTTTTGGCCATTCTAATATGTGTGTAGTGGTATCTCGTTTTAATTTGTAATTCTCTAATGACATTTGATGTTGACCACCTTTTCATGTTTATTTGCTAACTGTGTATCTTCTTTGGTCTGAGAGGCAGTTGGCAAAAACACCTGTCTGTTGAGGTCGTTTGCCCAGTTTTTATTATTTTTTAATTTCTTTATTGATTAAGGTGTTACATATGTGTCCTTATTCCCCCATTACCGCCCCCATCTCCCCCACTCATCCCCTCATCCCCACTGTCTGTGTCCATTGGTTAGGCTTATATGCATGTGTACAAGTCCTCTGGTTGATCTCTGCCCAGTTTTTAAAAAGATTTCCTTATTACTGAGTTGTTGTTTTTTAATCCTTATCTGAGAATTTCTATTGATTTTAGAGAGGAAGGAAGAGAGAAACATTGATTGGCTGCCTCTACCACCCCCCCACCACCAACCAGGAATTAAATCCACAACCAAGGCATGTGTCCTGACTGGGAATTGAACCCGAAACCTTTTGGTATATGGGACAACGTTCCAATCAAATGAACCACCCCGGCCAGGGCTCTTATTATTGTGGGGTTGTTGTTTTTAAATATATTTTATTGATTTTTTACAGAGAGGAAGGGAGAGGGATAGTTAGAAACATCAATGAGAGAGAAACACTGATCAGCTGCCTCCTGCACACCTCCTACTGGGGATGTGCCCGCAACCAAGGTACATGCCCTTGACTGGAATCGAAGCTGGGACCCTTCAGTCCGCAGGCTAAAGCTCTATCTACTGAGCCAAACCGGTTAGGGTTGCGGGGTTTTTTTTGTTTTGTTTTTTAAATTAGTTTTTAGAGAGAGAGGGAAAGAGAGAAACACCAGTGTAGTATCATAATAGTGAAACATCAATCGGTAACCCCCTGTATGCCCTGCACTGGAGTCAAGCACAAAACCTGAGCATGTGCCCTGACTGGGAACCGAATCAGCAACGTCCTGGTGGATGGGACAACACCCAACAAGCCACTCCAGCAGGGATTTATTGAGTTTTAAGAGCTCTTTGTATATTTTGGATAAGAATGTTATCAGATATATTTTTTGCAAATATTTTCACCCAGTCTGTGGCTTACCTTTTCATTCTCTTGATTTTCCTAATTATTTAAAGAAAGCATTAAGTACAGACAGGAAGTCACTAAGAAACTAAAATATGCAGCCACAGAGAGAGAGTAGCGTCTTCCTCAATCACTAAGAAATTTTCAGGCACAAATTTTAATGTTTTCAATATAAAGAGCTAGTCATTTGGAAAACATCTTCCCTGCCTGGCTAAGTAGCTCAGTTGGTTAGAGCAGTGGTCGGCAAACTATGGCTCGCGAACCACATGCGGCTCGTGAGCCGTAGTTTGCAGCTCTGTTGACTAATGAGTATGCCGACCACTGCTAGACTAAATGTTACTGTGTAGTTGGAAGCTGTGAGGATTAGGCAATTGTGGCATATTGTGTGCAAAGAGGTAAAGGATGGTATATGACAGTGGTCGGCAAACTCATTAGTCAACAGAGCGGCAAACGGCGGCTCGCGAGCCGCATGTGGTTCGAGAGCCGCAGTTTGCCGACCACTGGGTTAGAGTATCGTCCTGATACACCAAGGCTGTCAGTTCAATCTCAGGTCAGGGCACATACAGGAGTCATCTAATGAATGCATGAATAAGAGGAACAACAAATCGATGTTTCTCACTCACTCTCTTAAATTAATAAAAAAAGAAAATGTCTTCCTTTTTATACCATTCAGCAAAATGCTGCCCAAGTAAGTAGGGCCTGTAGCACTGTATAGAAATTAGGTTCTTTCTAGAATTAGTTAAAAAAGCACTGCATCATTTAAAAACATAATTTCTAAATAGAAAGGAATGTAGTGATGCAGCAAGCAACCAGGATGCTAGAGAAGGTATTTTTAAGGATTATAGACACTGCGAAGACCATGCAGAAAAGGGCAAGCATTAGAAAAAGGGGAGGGGCTGGGCCAGTGTTGCTAAGTGGTTGAGTGTCTAGCTATGAACCAGGAGGTCACCGTTTGATTCCCGGTCAGGGCACATGCTCAGGTTGCGGGTTCGGTCCCCAGTGTGGGGAGTGCAGGAGGCAGCTGATCAATGATTCTCTCTCATCACTGATGTTTCTATATCTCTCTCCATCTCCTTTCCTCTCTGAAATCAATAAAAATATGTTAAAAAGAAAAAGGGGAGGGGAGCTGGCTCTCACATAGACTAATAAAAATTGTCTGAGGGGAAAAGAGATTCAAAAAACAAGACAAACTCTAGCCGGTTTGGCTCAGTGGAGAGAACGTTGGCCCATGTTCTATTATGGTCAAGCGCAGGCACATTGGTTGCAGGATTAATCCCTGGACTAGACAGGGGCTGTGTGGGAGGCAGCCAATTGATGTTTCTCTCTAACATAGATTTTTCTCTGTCTCTCCCCCTCCCTCCCACTCTCTCTAAAAATCAGTGGGAAAATATCCTCGGGTGGGGATTAACAACAACAAAACAAGACAAAACACACACCTACACAAAAGTGCTTCATTTGTCCCAGGAGTAAGAGTGTTAGTGTCTCTTCCAAGAAATCTTACTACCCAGGTCTCAGGGAGATTACCTGGCTACTAATATTAGAGCTGTACCTTGAATGGCGAGTAGTAAATTAACAATTCTAACAAGTGTTGTGGTATTCTGAAGTAAAAAGCAATATGAATATACTGACAACATTACTCCAAACACAACTACAGTAGGTCCTCGGGTTACTTCGGAGATCATTCCTACGGTGCGACATTACACGATTTTCGCTGTGAGTGGGAACCCACCTACATAAGCACCTACGTCACTCTCATGGAGCACATACACAGCAGTAATGAAGTGAAACAGTAAAAACAATTTAAAAGAAAGATAACAATTCCTCACCTTTACTTGTGGTAAAGAAATAATAAAAAACATAAAGCACATATGTACATGCATTGAAATGATGGAACTTTTTTTTTTAATAAATGGGAGGTGGCAACGTAACCACGAAACGACATATGTTAAGTCCGAAGTAACCCGAGGACTGCCTGTATACATTTACACAAATTTGTTTTCTTTTCCCACGTGGTGATCCAATCATTTCATATTAAGACCAAAAAATAAAGCAAGAAGACCAGGAATAAAAAGTGAAGAAATTTTGTATTATATTCTAGTATTTTTTTTATTATATAAGAGAAAATAAGTATTAAGAAATCTAACTTCCAAAGAGAAACTCAAAATGCTTTTAAAGAGAATCAGAAAACTGACAGAGCTAGTGCTCCAATTTGTTTGATTCAGTGGTTGCAAAGTTCCAGGTCTTCCCCTGACCTTACGAGCCGCACTCCATGTGAAGCCAGAGTGCATGAGGACCACCATCCCAGGGATCCTCAACCTCTGCTGGGCTCCGGGACAAACTGACAATTTGCTAAAATTTCTCTTCTTACACATTGTCATATAAAATGGGACTTTCTGCTTCAACCCCCGCCTGTCATTACAGCAAAAAAATAAATAAATACAAATTTGAAAAGGTTATCTGAAACTGGCTTTTAAAACCTAGTTAAAGCAAGATAAGACTGAAGAGACTGGAAAATTTTAAAACGGGGAAAATAAACACAAAAAAACAAACAAACAGAGCTTCCCCAAAACACTGGACCCCTCAGGCATGGTGACAACTTTCTAAACTGAAATGTCTGGAATTTGGCAGAAGTGTCATGTTTTCCAAAGCAACTTCTGGAAATCTTAACCTGGATTCAGAAAAATTCCTAACAAAATGAGCCAACAGCCAGAAAAAGGTTACTAAGTAAGGAAAATGAGTGATTCAATTTATAAACATATATCCACAGAAAAGAAGGCCACAACTTGGGAGAAAGGTTCAAGAAAAACTCACATCAGATCATAAATCTTCCTTGATGTTGAATTTCACCTGTTTGGATTCTTAATTTTAAAAATGAAACTTACTAAAACTGAAATATGCAGAAAAAAATTTATCTGGCCTCTCTCAGGAGGCCAAGCGAGCGCTAAACACCCCTTTCAACGCCAGCTTGTGATAGTGTCATAAACTCAAATCCCAGAGATTAGGTCAGCAAGCGCCTGACTATACCACCAGCTAGTTTACTACATGTTTTTCACACTTGCTAGCAGTAGCAATATCTTGAAATACTTGGCCTCACAGGCCTTTTTATTACCTTTCCCAGTTGCCCAAATAAAGTAACTCTCTACTTTAAGGACCTGCAGTGACTTCACTCATTATCACTTCTGGTGCTAGAAAGGGAACTGCTTAGTAAGCAGAACGTCTAGGTGTAATTGCTACTTCTGCAGGTTTCTATAGCTCCTGATGGCTTTGCAGGCTTTTAAAGATTCCCCCATACTCACCCACTCCATCTACACAGTAGCAGTTATCACCCCAATTTGCTTTACAAAGGCAACATGGCAATTTCCAGCTGATACTTAGAATGGAACTTCCTTCTTGGTAATACCAGGTTTAAAATAGAGAAAACAGGAAAATCGCTTCTTGGCCTTTTGGCTAAGATCAAGTGTAGAAAAAACAGGAAAGAAGGTATCTTATTCTACTGGGTTGGCGAAAGGGAAAACATCAACACAAAAATCCCTTCAGTCTATGGATCCTACATGAGTCATAGCTGAGTTCTGAAGTCTAATTCCTCTAATCAGCTTATATCCTGGTTGTCCAGTCACAGGAAGAACAGGTTTTCACAGAGCTGGATGGCTGGTTCATGATGCAAAATTTGACCTGACAGGAAAGCTAGCTTGTGGGCATACTTGCAAGGAGCTGGAACTCTGATGGTACCAGGCCAATTCCAGTACATGTGGCACAGTTTGAAAGTCAACCTGCAGCCCAAGAAGAAAATATTATCCTTATTACTTTCCACCTTCATTCTGGGACGTGATTATGTGCTTAAGGGTGTATTCTTTCCAGCAAACTGTGGAATTAAGGAATAAATGATGTATCTTTAAAATTTTTTTTTTTACATGAGGCAACTTTTGGAAATCATTTTTTAACTGAATTTTTAAAATTGATTTTAGAGAAAGAGAAACATCTATTGTTCCATTATTTATGCATTCACTGGTTGATTCTTGTTATGTGCCCTGATCAAACTTGCAACCTTGTTGTTTTGGGATGATGTTCTAACCCAGTGGTCGGCAAACTCATTAGTCAACAGAGCCAAATATCAACAGTACAACGATTGAAATTTCTTTTGAGAGCCAAATTTTTTAAACTTAAACTTCTTCTAATGCCACTTCTTCAAAATAGACTCGCCCAGGCGGTGGTATTTTGTGGAAGAGCCACACTCAAGGGACCAAAGAGCTGCATGTGGCTCGAGAGCCGCAGTTTGCCAACCACGGTTCTAACCAACTGAGCTACCCAGCCAGGGCTGGGAATCATTATTTTAAGTGGAATTGTTTCTATTTCCACCATTTGTAAGTCAAGAGGACATGGATGAATTCCCTCATGTTAGGTGCCCCTGTTTTTATATCAAAACAAGAAAAACAAGGAGATTTCCCCCCGCCCCCTCAACAGGCTGCAGAAGAGTAAGTACTCCAGCAAAATATTTATATAATCTGAGCTTAAGGGTTTGGGATATCAATTAGCTGCATCTCATTAATCATCAAAGAGCAGTTTTAAAAGACATAAATGCCTCAGACTGCTTAGGGGTGAAGCCTGGGCATCAGTATTTTTTAATCTCTCCAAGTAAATTTAATGAACAATAGGATTACCAACCACTCCTCAAAAAGTTACCATTATCATGAAAGACATAAAGAAACTCAAGGGGTAAATATTATTGGGGTTGGACAGTGACTTTACCTTAGCTAGCCAGTCATAGTGAGAAAGAGTAAGTTACTGGTCAGCTCACCTCTGCATATGATCGGGGCTCAGGTTTGCAGTGTTGAGAACACACACATAATGTGTAGGAATGCCACAACCCTGACGGACATGATGGGCAAGAAGGTAGAAGTCCACCCTAGTAAGGAAAAAAATCAAAGGAATGATATGGTTGGATTTGACCAAATAGAGATAAAAAAGATCTTGGGTGATCATTTTAGCTCCCTCACCTAAGGCACAGAGAGGTCAAATAACTGGCTGAAGGACACACAGGGACCAAACCATAGTTAGAAATTGGGTTTCCCAACTCAATAGGCTATTCAAGAATCGTGGTAGAAACTAACACTCGGTGTGCAGAACATTTAGCATGCATGATCTTTTTTTAAAAAATAAAAATCTTTTTGTCGAAAATATTACATACTGGTATGTCCCCCTTTTTCCCAAAGCATACATGATCTTAAGAAAATAATTTATGTTCTACAGTTTACACCTAAGAGGTAAAAACTTTATTGTTGGTTTGGTTTTTTTTCTAATAGTTTTTTCTAATTACAATTTACATTCAATATTATTTTGTATTAGTTTCAGATGTGCAGCATAGTAGTTAGTCATATACTTTACAAAGTGTTCCCCCTGATATTTCCAGTATTCACCTGGCCCCATACATAGTTACTATACTATTATTGACTACATTTCCTATGCTGTACTTTACATCCCCATTAAATCTTTATTTTTTTAATAGTAAAATCTCTGAGGATTCCATTCCACATCTCCCCCGGCAACCTACCCATTCAATACCCAGGGAATGGATAACTTCTGCAATATATTCTTGCCGAAATGTCATGTTTTGTCCACTTACCACTCACAGCCTGTGATTGTATGATCTACCACAGTCCCAGGGGAGGGAGTTGCAAAGTGCTCGGTAGCAGCCAGGTACAGATTGGTGCTGATTTTCTTCTGAACTACAAATACCACCATCTTGGGCTGATAATTCTCAAAAGCCTCAAAACACTTCTGCAGCTGAGGAATCTCATAATTGGCAACTGTCTTTAGCTGGCCGTCAGACACTCCATCCCGGTACACCACAATCTTCTCTGGGAGACAGTGGTTCACCTGAAATGACACCTACTGAGATGAGAGTGGAGCCCCGAGACTAATGACCAGGCAGAGAGAGGCTTGCTCAGTGCACAGCTGGAGACGCAGCAGTCATTTCTACCCTTCCACTGGGTAGTAAACAGGTCTGGTACAGCAAAGGCATTACAAAATACAAACACAAAATAAGCACACATGCATATGGCTCATTTGAGTGTGAATAAAATTAGAAGGAAGGAAGGAAAATTTGGGGCTGAGTCAATCTCCTACTACACTAATTACTGTTTAGGCTAAGAATAAGGTGAGCTGTTAGAAAAATTCTAACATAGACCACATATCCCACAGATCACCATCCTCACATTTTTATGTACCAGCAACATCCAAAGTTGCTAACAAGCGAAAGGGTCCTTTGCAAAATATCACCCTACAATCAGTTATAATGTGAAACATTTTTACTATAACTAAGTAATTGGCAAACAGTCATGGTAAATTGTCCATGGATCCAAATAAAATTAAATGCTGGCTTAAACCAGTTTGAAGAATTTTTTTTTTCCATTTAGAGAATATAATTATGTTCTAGTCATGTCTGACTTCAACAGTTCAAGAGAACAGGCTGTTCCATTTTAAACTAGGAGTTCTCTGAGAAGTACTTTAGTTTAATTCAGTTATTAAGTGACAGTTTAATTCTGAGTGTGGTTCATTCTAGGATTTTGTTCACAATTCCCATCAAAAAGCTAAATTATCATCCTGCAGGCGTGGCTCAGTGGTTGAGCATCGACCTATGAACCAGGAGGTCACGGTTGGATTCCCCATCAGGGCACAGGCCCGGGTTGTGGGCTCAGTCCCCAGTGTGCGGAGTGCAGGAGGCAGCCAATCAATGAGTCTCTCTCATCACTAATGTTTTTCTCTCTCCCTCTTCCTTTCTCTCTGAAGTCAATAAAAACATACTTAAAAATAAACAAACAAACGAAAAACCTAAATTACCACTGAATTAAATAGGTACATACTATACATTCTTTATAGGTTACTCTACATGAAAATTTACATTTAATTTCAATGATCCCCTTTAAACATTAATAATCACCTAGAATCTGGTTAGAGCCTAAATTCAGATTTCAAACATTTTATGAATGTTCTTTTTTCCTGAGCCACCGCAAGTTCTACATTTACAAACATGTAATTCATCTTCGCATTCCAAGATTGGAAGTACTGCCCCAGTCTGTAGCACTTTTGTGTGTGTGTGTGCCGCTTTTGGCCATTTAGCATCTAGTCCACCTTTTGGGGGAAGAGATTTAGTTTCCTCCTGCCTCCAATATGACAGTCTGGTGGGACTATTAATCAAGGTGCCTTCCCCTAATCAAATCCAGGCTTCTAGCACTATTGACAAGTAGGACTGGCTAATTCTTTGTTATTGGGGGCTGATAATATAAGATACTTAGCAGATTGATACTTAGCAGATGCCAGGAGCAATCTCCCCAGTTATAACCCAAAATGTCACTGCACTAACCAAAGGACACAGAGGATTCAAACCATGCCAACAGAACACTCCTCCCTTGCTCTGAGTCTTGAGTAGAGACTGAAAATCACTTGCTCCCTCCATGGCAATACCTCTTCAGGTCCCTGTTTCTGGAACTCTAGAAGCTACCCTGGCTCCTGTCTATTTCCCAACGTGATGCTCAACCTTCTCACCAGTCCTCGGAGACTCCCCATGATCTTACCAATTACGTGAAAGTTAGCAAATTTCTGTGACTTCCCAAAAACCCCTGAGACACTGTGTTAATAGGTGAGTATCACAGGCACTTACTAGTAGATCTGGAAGAAGCCCTCATGTCACAGATGAGGAGACAGACAGGGAGTACACTGGATCTGAGGCCAGGTGACTTGGGACTGAGTCTGACTCTACTGCTGTTCAGCTATGAGTTTCCTTAGTTGAAAAAATGGATATAAATGACTACCTTTTTCTTGGGGTTGTTAAAAGAAATAAAATAAAATAATAAATGTAATAATAAACAACATAAACTGATGAAAATAAACAGATCCAGAGACAGAGAAGCATCGATCAGACCATTAAACTTCAGAGGGAAGACAGGGGAGGGTGGGGGGGAGGGAGAGCGATCAACCAAAGGACTTGTATGCATGCATATAAGCATAACCAATGGACACAGACACTAGGGGGGTGAGGGCATGAGTGGGGGTGGGGGTTGGGGAAGCAATGGGGGGATAAGGACACATATGTAATATCTTAATCAATACAGAAAAAAATTAAAATTAAAATTAAAAATTAAAAAAAAGAAAGACAGGTTCCAGAAAAAAAATATATATATATACAGGGTGGGGCAAAAGCAGGTTTACAGTCGTTCATATGGAAAATAATACAATAATTAATAAATAATAACACAACAATAAACTGTTTCACATACTCACAACCTACTTTTGCCCCACCCTGCATATGTATGTATCTTAAAAGCTATACACAAAAGTTGAGAATGATCTACATCAAGGAAATACAGATATTATGAAGTACAGAAAAGGGACAAAACAAGATCAGTGGAGTGAAAAATAGAATCAAATTCATTTGAAGTATTCACAGATATTACCTCTTTCTTTAAAATTTGCTAACCAACCACTGAATGTGATTCACTATACTTTGCCCTATGTAAGCTTACAGTAGAAGTGAAAGACATGATTCCTGCTATCAAGGAGCTTAAAAACCTAACAATAGTCAATAATGGTAAGTGTTCCAGGTCATCTGGTCTATTCTTCTCACTTCATAAATGATAATAAAACTATGTTCTAAGGAGGGGTCAGGATATACGACAAATCACAATATTAACACATAAATATTAAATGTACTGTATATTAAACCAGTGCATAAAGCAATAAATTAATGATTCCTTGAAAGCAGGACTATGCTTGCTTGGCTTGGTATCCCTAGCTCTGAATACAATGGCAAAGGTCAAGCAGAAAGTAAGTATCTGCTGAAAATCTGAGATACCCTTTCCTTTTATGGGTGTCTCAATTTGTTCATAGAACACACCTAATGCCCACTAGTTATGCGCCATTGTTTCTAGTCTCATAAAATTAGAAAATTACTTTGAGACCATCAAATATTCATGGAACTCAAATTAGAACCAGGAGACAGACATATAAAGCAAATGCTCTCAATACATTATCATAAATGAGGATAAGCAAAATGTTGTGAGAACAGAGAAGTATAAGACAGTTATTCTCTGGAGGGAGAAGTGAACATTATGCCTCAGGAAAAGGCATGATGAAAGAATTAGCAGATAATTCAGTCAGCAAAGAAGGGTAAAAGGATCCAGGTAGAGCATGAGCAAAGGCCTAGATTGTGGCTGGACCAGGGTTAAGTAAATGACTGAAGATTACTCTGGCAAGGACCTACAAAAACAGATTGAAGAGGATTAAGAATCAATATTAGGAGGTTATTTTCAGTTCAGGATATAAAAAAATACAGAAAACCTCCATTCCCATGATAACACCACAAAATAGTATAAAAATCACACACATATGTGGAACTATCAAAGACCAGCAGATACAGAAAGCCTTGATAAACTGATGTCCAGAGAGGGGAGTCTTCACAGGTGAGTAGTGATGTTCCGAAGCTTTCAAGGAACAAATGCCAGGAGTGAGTGTGGGCAGCAGGAAGTGGAGGTCTGAGGTCTGAGAAGTTTACCAGGGCAACAATAGGTCAGACAGACAGAATTCTGGGGAGATAGCTGAGTAGGAAGCACTAGGAATCTGTCTCCCCACCTAGATAACAACTACACTGGCATAATCTAGAACTCTGGAGTCTGCTGAAGGCTTGCAACTTACAAGGGAAAACTTGGAGGTAAATTACAGTTAATACCAGCAATTAGCACAGTAACAGCTCCCCATACCCTGCTCTCAGACCCTAACAAATATTGGGATCTGTGCTGATTGTCGATTGCTGCTTTTGAATGCAGACAGAGGCTGTTGGCCATTGTCACTGCACTTCCCGGTCCAGGCGAAGTGATTATATCAGGGGATTTAACAGGCAAATGCCATTCCTTCCTGCCCCCAGTCATTTTTGTCCTTTTCCTCTATTAGGAGTCAGACAATAAAGACTAAGATATTAAAAAACGACTGCATCGCCCAGCCGGTATGGCTCAGTGGTTGAGTGTCGACCTATGAACCAAGAGGTCACGGTTGGATTCTTGGTTAGGTCGCATGCCTGTGAGCTCCATCCCCTGTAAGGGGCATGCAGGAGGCAGCCAATGGATGTTTCTCTCTCATCGATGTTTCTATCTCTCCTTCCTTCCTCTCTTTGAAATCAATTTAAATATATATATCTTTAAAAACTACATCTATAGGGGAAACCTAGAAAGTTACCCCATGCTGAAGGCTCAGAAAAGACCTTAAATTTACACTGCTGGTTGAGCCACAGCATAGACACATCCTTCAATCAAAAAACAATAACAGCCCTAACTAGTTTAGCTCAGTGGATAGAGCGTCGGCCTTCGGACTGAAGGGTCCCAGGTTCGATTCCAGTCAAGGGCATGCATGTACCTTGGTTGCGGGCATGTCCCCGGTGGAGGGTGTGCAGGAGGCAGCTGATCGATGTTTCTCTCTCATCGATGTTTCTTTTTTTTTTTTTTTTTTAATATATTTTATTGATTTTTTACAGAGAGGAAGAGAGAGAGGGATAGAGAGTTAGAAACATCGATGAGAGAGAAACATCGATCAGCTGCCTCTTGCACTCCCCCTACTGGGGATGTGCCCGCAACCAAGGTACATGCCCTTGACCGGAATCGAACCTGGGACCCTTCAGTCCGCAGGTCGACGCTCTATCCACTGAGCCAAACCGGTTTCGGCCTCTCATCGATGTTTCTAACTCTCTATCTCTCTCCCTTCCTCTCTGTAAAAAGTCAATTAAAATATATATATAAAAAACAGTAACAAAAAAACAAAAGAGCAAACCCTGGGAAAAGGGGAGAATCTGATTTCCAGAGTAATTGCATTAAATGTCATTTTCAATAAAAAATCACAAGGCACACACAAAAATAACAGGAAAGTATGGCCCATGCAGAGGAAAAATTAAATAAACAGAAACTGTTACTGAAAAAGATCTGATGGCAGATATATTAGCCAAAGACTTTAAAACAACCATCTTGAAAATGCTTAAAGAACTAAAAGAAGGAGAACATAAAAAAACAATGTATGAAAAAATGGAACTATCAATAAGGAGAAACTAAAAAGTAACCAAAAAGAAATTCTGGAGCTGTAAAGTACATTAACTGAAAAAAACAAAATTCACTAGACATCCCTGGCCAGGTGGTTCAGTTGGTTGGAGTGTCCAGTCCAGGCACATACCTAGGTTATGGGGTTGATTTCCAGTCAGACCACATATGGGAGGCCACCGATAGATGTTTCTCTCTCACTTTCATGTCTCTCTCTCTCTCTCTTCCTTCCTCTCTAAACATATCCTTGAGTGAGGATCAAAAAATATTTCACTACACAAATTCAAAGGCCAATTTGAGCAGGCAGAAGAAAGAATTAGTGAACTTGTAGATAGGACAATGGAAATTATTAATTCTGAGGAACAGAAAGAAAAAAGATTGAAGAAAAGGGAGTCTAAGAGACCTATGGAATAACAGCCAGCAAACATCTGCATCATGGGAGACCAGAAGGAGAAGAAAGAGGCAGAGAGGATATTTGAAGAAATAATGGCTGACAACTTCCCAAATTTGGTGAAAGACAGTATTCAAGAAGCTTAACAAACTCTAAGTAATGTGAATTTATTGAAACCCATCCCAAGATACACTATAATCTAATTTTCAAAAGCCACAAACAAAGGATCTTGAAAGCAGCAAGAGAGAAGCAAATCATCACATCAAGGGATCCTTGGTAAGATTATCAGCAGACAGCTCATCAGAAACTTTGGAGGCCAGAAGGTAGTTTACTGATACATCCAAAGTGCTAAAGAAAAAAACTCAAAAATTTTATCTGGCAAAACATTCTGTCAAAAGTGAGGAAGAAATTTAAGACATTTCCAGGTAAACAAAAGCTGAGGAAGTTTATCATCAATGGACATGCCCTAAAAGGATGAAATGAAAGAATGCTAGATAGTAACACGAAGCCATGCAGAGAAAAAGATCTCAATAAGGAGAAATGCATGAGCTATTACAAAATCAGTACTATTGCCCTGGCCGGTATGGCTCAGTTGGTTGGAGCATCATCATTTACACAAAAAGGTGGTGGGTTTGATGCTTCTCTCTCACATCGATTCTCTCCCCGACACACACTTTTTCTAAAAGTCAATTAAAAATAAGCAAAATAAAATAAGTACATTGTAACAATGGTTTGCAATTGTACCTTTTGTTTTCTACATGATTTAAAAGACTGCATA
Source organism: Cnephaeus nilssonii (assembly GCF_951640355.1). Lineage (NCBI taxonomy): Eukaryota > Metazoa > Chordata > Mammalia > Chiroptera > Vespertilionidae > Cnephaeus > Cnephaeus nilssonii. Next base: position 15,102,982 of record NC_137076.1, read on the forward strand.
TTTAAAGAAAAAAACTATTAGTCTAAAAGCTAGCATGTTACTGTAATTTTGACTTATAATTATAAATCTTATTTTTTTATATATATAACTTAAGAGACAAATGCATTTAAAAGAATTTAGTTTATGCATTGGGACACATAATATATAAAAATGTAATTTTGTGTCCTGGTCAGGTCACTCAGTTGATTGGAGATTCAACCCGTACACCAAAAGGATGCAGAGTCGATTCTTATTTAGGCACATGCCTAGGTTGCGAGTTCAATCCCTGGTCAGGGCACGTCCAACCATGTTGTTGCAAATGGCAAGATACCATTCTTTTTTATGGCTAAATAATTCTATTGTGTGTGTGAATTTTCTTTATCTATTTATCCATCAATGGGAACTTAGGTTGTTTCTATATCTTGGTTATTATAAATAATGCTATAATGAATATGGAGGTACATATATCTTTTTGAGTTAGCGCTTTCTTTTTCTTTGTATAAATATTGAGAAGTGGAATTGGATCATGGTAGTTCTATTTTTAATTTTTTGAGGAACATCCATACTGTTTTCCATAGTGGCTGTGTCATTTACATTCTTACTAACAGTGCACAAGGGTTCATTTGTTATTTCTCCTATTGTTATTTTAAAAGAAATTTAAAAACATTAAAAGTTTTGTTTTGCCCTGGGTAGCTCAGTTGGTTTGAATGTTGTCCCAATATGCCAAGTTGTGCGTTTGACCACCAGTCAGGGCACATATAAGAATCAGCTAATGAGTACATAAAATAAATGGAACAACAAATACGGTTTATAGCAAATCAATAAAAAAATTTTAATTTTGTTTTAACTTCTGATATGGTAATTATTGATAGATTTATACAATATAACCGAAAACTCAAATAACATTAAAGAATGCAAAGGGCTCCTTAGGTTATAAAATTTAAGAACTGCTAGACTAGAGATATAAATCTAAATACAGATGTTAAAGCCATAAATGAGCTTAAGCCTATGAGGTTTCAGGTGGTATAGCAGAAATTCTGAGAAACCCTGCAACCTAGGACAACTGGAAAAGCTGGACAAAACACATAAATATCTAGGTAAAGATTTTAGATTGGGCAGCCTGAAAGGAAGAATGGGAGTCTAGGGAAATAAACTAGGCTTTTAAGTCTTTTTCCTTTGGCATCTGATTTTGCTAACTCCATAAAGTTACCTAAAAGACTTGGAGGTTCAGAAATGCTTTTTAAAAATTGAGATATAGTTTGCTAAACCATCAGTATAAAATTCAAACATTTCTACATTAGAGAATTTTGCAAACATCACCACAATCTAATTTTAGAACATATTCATCCAAAAAGGTAATCTCATACCCATTAGCAGTCATTTCCTATTGCCCCCAACCCCAACTTCTGGAATATATTAATGTATTTTCTGTTTCTTTGAATTGGATATTCTAGACAAAAAGAATCATATGTCATCTTTTGTGACTAAATAATTTCACTTAGAATGTTTCCACAGTTCATCCATGTTGTAGCATGTAGTCCTTCCTTGGTCTCATCAAATAATATTCTATTGCAGGATATATCACCTTTTGTTTGTCCATTAATCAGTTCACCAACATTTGGATTGTTTCTATTTTGGCTATTCATAATACTGGTATAAACATTTGTATGAAATTTTTTTGTGTGGACATATGTTTTCATTTCTTTGGGGTATATACCTGGGAGTAGATGGCCGGGTCATATGGTAATTCCATGTTTAACATGTGAGGAACTGCCAGATTGTTTTCCAAAGTACCTTCAGCATTTTCCATTCCCATCAGCAATGTATGAGGTTTCCAATTTCTCTACATCCCTGATAACACTTCTACCTGTCTTTTTTTATGTTTTGAATTTATTTATTATCCTATATAATAAAAGCCTAATATGCAAATCTACCGAACGGTGGAACGACCTGTGGAACCGGTCACTATGACACGCACTGACCACCAGGGGACAGATGCTCAACACAGGCAAGTGGGCGGCACTAGGCCAGCCAAGGCGGGTGCCAGCAGAGGCGGGGGTGGGGGGGGTCACCCCACAGATCGGCCCTGATCGCCTGCCAGGCCTAGGGACCCTACCATGCACGAATTTCTTGCACCGGGCCTCTAGTTTTAAATAATTCTTTATTCTTTAAAGTATTTACATATGTCCCCCTTTTCCCCCTATTGACCCCTTCCAGCCTGCCCCCACACTCCACCCCAGACCTTAACCACCCTATTGTCTGTGTCCATGGGTGATCATATACGGATATATGGTCTTTGGTTGATTACCTCCCACCCACCCACCCATCCTCCCCCACCTTCCCTCCGAGATTCTGCTCTCTGTCCCATTCTTCCATGTCTTTGGATCTACTCCATTCAACAGTTTATTTTATTACTTAGATTCCACATGAGTGAGATCATGTGATACTTGTCTTTCTCCAACTGATTTATTTCACTTAGCATGATACTTTCCAGGTCCCTCCATGCTCTCTCAAAGGGTAAGAGATTTTTTTTTTACTGCTGCATAGTATTCCATGGTATAAATGTGCCACAGCTTTTGTCTTTTAAATATATTTTTACTAGAGGCCCTTTTCAAATTCATGTGCTGAGATCCCTCAGCAGGCCTGCACCCTCTCCAATCTGGGACATCCCTCTCACAATCCAGGACTGCTGGCTCCCAACTGCTCTCCTGCCTGCCTGCCTGCCTGATTGCCCCTAACTGCTTCTGCCTGCCAGCCTGTTCACCCTCTAACCACTCCCCTGCAAGCCTGATCAATGCCTAACTGCTCCCCTGCCTGCTCGATTGCCCCCAACTGCCCTCCCCTGCCAGCCTGGTTGCCCCCAACTGTCCTCCCCTGAAGGCCTGGTTCCCCCCAACTATCTTTCCCTGCAGGCCTGGCCCCCCCTCAACTGCCCTCCCCTGCCTGCCTGGTTGCCCTAACTGCCCTCCCCTGCAAGCCTGGTCCTCCCCAAGTGCCCTTCCTCCTCTGCAGGCCCACTCGCCCCCAACTGCCCTTCCCTGCCAGCAGTCTTGTGGTGGCCATCTTTGACCACATGGGGCGGCCATCTTTGACCACATAGGGGTGGCCATCTTGTGCGAGGGTCAGTTTTCATATTGCCTCTTTATTATATAGGACTAGAGGCCCGGTGCACGAAATTCGTGCACGGAGGGGGGATTTCCTCAACTCAGCCTGCACCCTTTTCCAATTGGGGACCCCTTGCGGGATGTCCGACTGCCGTTTTAGGCCTAATCCCAGGGATCGGGCCTAAACCGGCAGTCAGACATCCCTCTCACAATCTGGGACCACTGGCTCCTAACTGTTCACCTGCCTGCCTGCCTGATTGCCCCTAACTGCTTCTGCCTGCCAACCTGATCACCCCTAACTGCCCTCCTCTGCTGGCCAATTTGTTTTTTTTGTTGTTGTTGTTTTGTGTTTTTTTTTAAATATATTTTATTGATTTTTCACAGAGAGGAAGAGAGAGGGATAGAGAGCTAGAAACATCGATGAGAGAGAGACATCGACCAGCTGCCTCCTGCATACCCCCCAACGGGGGATGTGCCCACAACCAATGTACATGCCCTTGACCGGAATCAAACCTGGGACCTTCCAGTCCGCAGACCGACGCTCTATCCACTGAGCCAAACCGGTTTCGGTGCCAATTTGGTTTTGATTGGTCCGTTTCTATGTCAGCATCAAAAGCTTCACCTCCTAGGCAGACATTGGCTAACCACAGCACCCAGATTTGGTTCTCATTGGTTGGTTTCAATGCCAGTGTCAAAAGCTCCACCTCCTAGATAGCCATTGGCTCCCCACAGCACCCACCTTTGGTTCTCATTGGTCAGTTCCTATGCCAGTCAGCGTCAAAAGCTCCGCCTCCTAGACAGCCATTGGCTCCCCATAGCACCCACCTTTGGCTCTGATTGGTGGGTTCCTATGCCAGTCAGCGTCAAAAGCTCCGCCTCCTAGGCAGCCATTTGTTCCCCACAGCACGCACCTTTGGTTCTGATTGGTTGGTTCCTATGCCAGTCAGCATCTCCAGACCTATCTCTGGGCCTGATCAAAGAGGCAGGGCTTAACAGCAGCCCCCTCCGAGGCGGGAAGAGAAAGAAAAGCCTGGCTGCTAGGGAAGATCAGAAAGAAAGAGGGAGAGAAAGAGAGAGGTAAGTACACTCATCAACAGCTTCCACTGAGGCTGCAGATTAGACCCTGACTCACTTTCTGGGTCTTAGCCACCTGGGCAGTCAGTGCTGGGTTGACAGGCTGCAGCTGGGCAACCCAGTGCTGACTTCCAGATGGTCTGCATTTGGTCGCAGGCTCGGCCCCTTCCCAAGCCCCAGGCTTTAGGCTTGGGAAGCGCCCCCCTCCCCCCCCCTGCCCTGCCCCTCCAATCGCAGGCTCGGCCCCTTTCTCTGATGGCCAACTGAGAGTGACCTGGGTGCCGAGGAGGTTCCCGGGACCCAGGTATGTATGCAAATTAACCTCCATCTTTGTTGGGTTGATTTGCATACTCACTCTGATTGGCTGTGGGCATAGCAAAGGTACGGTCAATTTACATGTTTCTCTATTATTAGGTAAGATTGATATCAGAGAGGAAGAGAGAGGGAGAGAGAGAAATAACAATGACAGAAAAACATTGACTGGCTGCCTGCTGCACACCCTGCACTGGGGATTGAGCCCGCAATCCAGGCATATGTCCTGACCAGGAATTGAAATGTGACCTCCTGGTTCATAAGTCAATGCTCAACTACTGAGCAATGCTGGTTGGGAGTGTACCATAGCTTTTTTACCCACTCATCTACTGATGGGCACTTGGGCTATTTCCAGATCTTAGCTATGTGCTATAACCATAGGAATGCATACATTCTTTCTGATTGGTGTTTAGGGTTTCTTAGGATATATTCCTAGAAGTGGGACACTGAGTCAAATGGCAGTTCCATATTTAATTTTTTGAGGAAACTCCATACTGTTTTCCATAATGGCTGCACCAGTCTGAATTCCCACCAGCAGTGTACTAGGGTTCCCTTTTCTCCACATCCTCACCAAGACTTGTCATTTGTTGATTTGTTGATAGTAGCCATTCTGACAGGTGTGAGGTGATACCTCATTGTCATTTTAATTTGCATCTCTCTGATGATCAGTGACTTTGAGCATTTTTTCGTATGTCTCTTGGCCATCTATTTGTCGGCTTTGGAGAAGTGTCTATTTAGGTCCTTTGCCCATATTTTAATTGGCTTGTTTGTCTTCCTTCTGTTAAGTTGCATGAGTTCCTTGTATATTTTGGATATTAACCCTTTATCAGATATATCATTGCTAAATATGTTCTCCCATGCAGTGGGCTCCCATTTCATTTTGTTGATGGTTTCTTTTGCTGTGTAGAAGCTTTTTAGTTTGATGTGGTCCAGTTTGTTTATTTTCTCCTTAGTTTCCTTTGCCATAGGAGATACATCCATAAACATATTGCTATTAGAGATGTCTGAGATTTTGCTGTCTATGGTTTCTTCTAGGATTTTTATGATTTCCTGACTTATATTTAGTTATTTTATCCGTTTTGAGTTAATTCTTGTGTATGGTGTAAGTTGGTGGTCTATTTTCTTTCTTTCTTTTTTTTTTTTGTGCATGTATCTGCGAGTTTTCCCAACACCATTTATTTAAGAGACTCTCTTGACTCCATTGTATACCCTTGACTCCTTTGTCAAATATTAGTTGAGCGTAATGACTTGGGTTGATTTCTGGGTTCTCTGTTTTATTCCACTGACCTATATGCCTGTTCTTGTGCCAGTACCATGCTGTTTTGATTACAATGGCTTTGTAGTATAATTTGAAATCTGGTATTGTGATTCCTCCAACTTTGTTTTTCTTAAGATTGCTGCAGCTACTCAGGGTCTTTATTGATTCCATATATATTTTTGGAGTATTTGTTCTAGATCTGTGAAATATGCTGTTGTTATTTTAATAGGGATTGCATTGAATCTGTAGACTGCTTTGGGTAGTATAACATTTTAATTATGTTGATTCTACCAATCCACTTGTTTATATCTTCTCAACATCCTAAAGTTTTCCAAGTACAGATCTTTTGCCTCCTTATTTTTCATTCCTAAGTATCTTAATTTTTTGCTGCAATGGTAAATGGGATTGTTTGATTAGTTTCTCTTTCTGATAATTCATTATTGGAGTATAAAAAAAGATCGATTTTTGGGTGTTGATTTTGTATCCTGCAACATTGCCAAATTAATTAATTAAATCTAGTTGTGTGGTGGAGACTTTATGGTTTTCTATGTACAATATCATGTCATTTACAAATAACAAGAGTTTTACTTCCTCCTTTTCAATTTGGACGCCTGTTATTTCTTTTTCTTGTCTGATCGCTGTGGCTAGGATTTCCAGTACTATGTTGAATAAGAGTGGTGAAAGCAGACATCCCTGTCTTGTTCCTGTTCTCAGAGGAAATGGTTTTAGTTTTTGCCCAATGAGTATGATGTTGGCTGTAGGTTTCATATGGCCTTTATCATGTTGAGATATGCTCCCTCTATTCCCACTTTGCTGAGAGTTTTTATCAGAAATGGGTATTGGATTTTGTAAAATGCTTTTTCTGCATCTATTATGATGATCATGTGATTTTTGTCTTTCAATTTGTTTATGTACTGTATCACATTTATTGACTTATGAATACTGTACCAGCCTTATATCCCTGGAATAAATGTCACTTGGTCATGGTATATAATATTTTTTTCTAATAAATTTTTATTGTTCAGATTATTAGAGTTGTTCCTCCTTTCCCCCCCCCATAGCTCCCCCCTACTGGTTCCTACCCCACCCTTTGCCCATACCCAATCCCCCACTGTCCTCATCCATAGGTGTACAATTTTTGTCCAGTCTCTTCCCACACCCCCCACACACCTTTCCACCTGAGAATTGACAGTCCACTCCCTTTCTGTGCCCCTGATCCTATTATATTCACCAGTTTATTCTGTTTATCAGACTTTTTCTTCACTTGATTTTTAGAGTCACTTGTTGATAGATATGTATTTGTTGTCCCTTTGTTGTTCATAATTTTATCTTTACTTTTTTCTTCTTCCTCTTCTTAAAGAATACCCTTCAGCATTTCATATAATACTGGTTTGGTGGTGATGAATTCCTTTAGCTTTTTCTTATCTGTGAAGCTCTTTATCTGACATTCAATTCTAAATGACAGCTTTGCTGGGTAGAGTAATCTTGGTTGTAGGTTGTTGCTAATCATCACTTTGAATATTTCTTGCCACTCCCTTCTGGCCTGCATACTTTCTGTTGAGAAGTCAGCTGACAGTTGTATGGGTATTCCCTTGTAGGTAACTAACTGCTTTTCTCTTGCTGCTTTTAATATTCTCTCTTTGTCTTTTGCCCTTGGCATTTTAATTATGATGTGTCTTGGTGTGGTCCTCTTTGGATTCATTTTGTTTGGGGTTCTCTGCACTTCCTGGACTTATAAGTCTACTTCTTTCACCAGGTAGGGGAAGTTTTCTGTAATTATTTCTTCAAATAGGTTTTCAATATCTTGCTCTCTCTCTTCTGGCACCCCCATAATTCTGATGTTGGTATGCTTGAAGTTGTCCCAGTGGCTCCTTATACTACCTTCATATTTTTTGGATTCCTTTTTTTTTTCCAGTTGGGTGTTTTTTGCTTCTTCGTATTTCAAATCTTTGACTTGATTCTTGGGATCCTCTAGTCTACTGTTGGATCTCTGTATATTATTCTTTATTTCAGTCAGTGTATGCTTAATTTCTAGTTGGTCCTTTTTCATATCCTCGAGGGTCTCACTAAATATATCAGCGGTTTCTAGAAGATTCTTGAGTAACGTTATAACTGTGGTTTTGAACTCTCTATCCAGTCGTTTGATTTCCTCCATTTCTTTCATTTGTGACCTGTTTCTTTGTCTCCGCATTTTGGCCTGTGTTGATAGGGTGGTTTTGTGTGCTACGTGTCCTATAGGGCCCTGTGGCTCAGCCTTCCTAATTACCTGAGGTGGACATTCTTGGTGCAGCCCTTTGTGGGCTGTATGCAGTCTTGTAGTTAAGCCTTGATTGTTGTTGGTATCACTGGGAGGAACTGACCTCCAGGCCAACTGGCTGTGAGGATCAGTTTTGTCTATGATGGGAGAACTTCTGTGTTGGAGATACCCTTATGGGGCAAGACTTGCTTTAGTGGGGCTTTAGCGCTCACTGAATCTGCCCCGTGTGGATCTTATGGATCTGAAGAGTTGTAGTCTGAATGGTTGCTCTCTGACCACTGGGTACACTGGCTCTTGGTTCTCCAAAGAGAGAGGTCACCCAGCAGGAGCTACAGAGAGATCTGCAGGTTCCTTCTCTTTGTTTGGGTTTGGAGGTGCTCAGAAAAGGCCCAGCTGTGAAGCAATGCAAGCTGTTGTCAAGCTTTGGGTCTTCTTTTGGAGGCTCTGGGACATTTTGACCCAGCTGCAGTATGTTAGGTTTCAGATTGTAAAGGGCCAGGCCATTCATATGCAAAAGTCTCTGTGCACAGCTTGGGTAGGGTTGTAAATTGGGTGGGGCGGGGTCTCAGGGAATCACCAGGGTGGAGCAAACAGCAATGGCTGACTGTCAGCCCTGCCTGGAAGAGGTCCTGTGTCTCTGTGTCCCACGGCACTGTGCAGGAACAATGATCGCTGCAAGCACCTCTGAGCGAAAGTCGCCTTCAAGTTCCGTCCGATGCCAGACAGTCCAGTTTCTCCCCATTTGAGTCTGGGTCCCTAAGAGTCTTGCCTGGAACTGGAGTTCAGAGCAGTAGGGAGCTTGTATCTCCCTCCCAATTAAAAAAGACAACAGCATACTCAGTTGCCAGCCCTTTCTACGCGTCCCTCCGTATCTCTGCACTTCACTTCTGCACCTCCGCCCCTCCTCAGAGTCTCTAGTGTGCTTTTCTCTTTCCTTCTAGTTGTATCATTTCCACTCAGCCAACCTTCCTGTGGTTTTGGATGATAACTATTTTGTCTTTTATTTGTAGTTTTTAAGTGGTTGTGCGAGGCAGCAAGTTCAGATTTTTACCTATGTCGCCATCTTGATTTCTCCTATATGATCTTTTTAATATATTGCTGGATGCAACTTGCTAATATTTTGTTGAGGATTTTAGCACCTATGTTCACCAGGGATATTGGCCTGTAATTCTCTTCCTTTGTAGTTCTTTATCTGGTTTTGGAATTAGGATAATGCTGGCCTCATTAAAAGAGCTCGGAAGTATTTTGTCCTCTTGGATTTTTCGAATAGTTTGAGGAGTACAGGTGTTAGTTCTTTGAATGTTTGATAAAACTCCCCTGTGAAGCCGTCTGGACAAGGGCTTTCATTTGCTGGGAGGTTTTTGTTTGTTTTGCTGTTTCTATTTCATCAGTTGTTATTGGCCTATTCAGGTTTTCTGATTCTTCCTGATTCAGTTTTGGGAGATTGTATTTTTCTAGGAATTTGTCTATTTCATCCACATTGTCCGGCTTGTTGGCATACAGTTGTTCCTAGTATTTTCTTACAATCCTTTGTATTTCTGTGGTGTTGTTACTTCTCCACTTTCATTTTTGATTGGTCTCCTCTCTCTTTTTAAATATGTTTTTTTTAAATTGATTTGAGAGAGAAAGAAATGGAGAGGGATAGAAATATTGATGAGAAACATTGATTGGCTGCCTCCTGCATGATTCCCTCTGGGGATCGGGCCCTCAAATCTGGGCATGTGCCCAGACCAGGAATTAAACTGGTGACCTCCTGTTCATGGGTTGATGCTCAACCACAGAGCCACACCAGCCAGGCTCTTTGTTTCTTGATAAGTCTGGCAAACAGTTCATCAATCTTGTTTATTCTTTCAAAGAACCAGCTCTTGGTTTCATTGATTTCTTGCATTGTTTTTTATTTTTATTTTATCCTCTATGTCATTTATTTCTGCCCTAATCTTTATGATTTCCTTCCTTCTACTTTGGGCTTTTCTTGTTCTCTTACTAGTTTTTTAAGTTGCAGAGTTAAATAGTTTATTGTAAAAATTTTTTTGAGGTATGCCAGTAGTGCTGTGAACTTAGCCCTCAAGACTGCTTTTGCTGTGTCTCAGAGATTTTGGGTTGTTGTGTGTTCATTTGTTTCCAGGAAGTTTTTCTTTCTTTCTAGATCTCATTGGTAACCAATTCCTTGTTTAATAATATGCTATTTAGCCTCTATGTGTTTGAATGTTTATACTGTAGTTGATTTCTAAATTCATTTCACTCTGATCTGAGAAGATGCTTGATATTATTTCAATCTTCTTGTACTTCTAGAGATTTGTTTTGTGTCCTAACATGTGGTCTATCTTTGTGAATGATTCATGTGCACTTGAGAAGAAGGTATATTCTGCAGGTTTAGAGTGAAAGGTTCTATAAATGTCAATTAAAGCCATCTGATTCAATGTGTCCTCTAGAATCACTGTTTTCTGGTTAAGGTTTTGTCTGAAAGATTATCCGGTAATGTCAGCGGGGTGTTAAAGTTCCCTACTATGACTGTATTGTTGTCAATCTCTCAAAGTTTTTTAAAAATATATTTTGGTGCTCCTATATTGGGTGCATATATGTTTACCAGGCAAATATCCTCTTGTTGGATTGATCCCTTTAGTATTACGTAGTGATCTTGTTTACTCTTGTGTTGGCCTTCATTTTTTTTTGACCAATTAAATTTATTTCAAGGTATAATTTTCCATATGATGCTGGTTGTCATTTCACTTCAGACTTACATCTCATAAAATTATGATAAAGTTCCTGTAAACACTTACTGGACTTTGAACTTTATTGGCAACTCTGATCTTTTTACTTTTCACCTTATTCAGAAATGTGAAGTCACCCTAGCTGGTTTGGCTCTGTGGAAAGAGCATTAGCCCATGGACCGAAGGGTCCTGGGTTCGATTCTGGTCAAGGGCTTATACCTCAGTTGCAGGCTTGATCCCTAGCCCTGGTCTAGGCATGTGCAGAAGGCAACCAAACTATGGGTCTCTCTCACATCTGTGTTTATCTGTGTCTCTCCCCCTCCCTTCCTCTCTTTGTAAAAATCATTGGAAATATATCCTCAGGTGAGAATTAAAGCAAAACAAAAGATATTATGGCCTTCATTTTGAAGTCTATTTTGTCAGATATGAATATTGCTACTCCAGCTTTTTTTTCTTTTCCATTTGCATGGAAAAAAATTTTCCATCCCTTCACTCTCATCCTGTATGCCTTTTGTTCTGAGTTGGGTCCCTTTTAGACAGTGTATACTAGTAGTTGGATTATGTTTTTGTATCTATTCAGCTACCCTATGTCCTTTTCAAAAATATATATTTTATTGATTTTTTACAGAGAGGAAGGGAGAGGGACAGAGAGTTGGAAACATCAATGAGGGAGAAACATCGATCAATTGCCTCCTGCACACCCCCTACTGGGGATGTGCCTGCAACCAAGGTACATGCCCTTGACTGGAATCAAACCCGGGACCCTTCAGTCCGCAGGCCGATGCTCTATCCACTGAGCCAAACTGATCAGGGCTACCCTATGTCTTTTGACTGTAGTATTTAATCCATTTACATTTAAGGTTATTGTTGATAGGCACTTATTTATTGCCATTTTAATTCTGTATGCCTAGGTTTCTCTATTTCTTCTTCTCATTACAACAATCCCTTCAGCACCCTAAATAATAAAGAGGTAATATGCAAATTGACCATCATGCCCTCACATCACAAGATGGCTGCCACAACGTCGTCACAAGATGGCCACCCCCACGTCACCACAAGGTGGCCACCCCATGTTGTCACAAGATGGCCACCCCCACATTGTCACAAGATGGCCGGCAGGGTAGGGCAGTTGAGGGCGACCACGCCTGCAGGAGAGGGCAGTTGGGGGCGATCGGGCCAGAAAGGGAGCCAGTTAGGTGTCAATCATGTTGGCAGTAGAGCAGTTAGGCGTCAATCAGGCCGGCAGGGGAGCAGTTAGGGGTGATCAGGCTGGCAGGCAGAAGTGGTTAGGGGCAATCAGGCAGGTAGGCAGGCAAGTGAGTTGTTAGAAGCCAGCAGTCCTGGATTGTGAGAGGGATGTCCGACTGCTGGTTTAGCCTGATCCCAACCGGCAGTCAGACATTCCCGAGGGGTTCCCAGATTGGAGAGGGTGCAGGCTGGGCTGAGGGACACCCCTCCCCCCAGTGCACAAATTTCGTGCACTGGGACTCTAGTTTCTTACAATGGTTTGGTGGTGATGTACTCCTTCAGCCTTTTTTTTCCCCAGGAAGCTTTTTATTTCACTGTCTATTCTGAATGATAGTCTTGCTGAATATAGTAATCTTGATTTCAGATCCTTGCTTTCCATTACCTTGAGTACTTCATGCCACTCCCTTCTGGCCTGTAGAGTTTCTGGTGAGAAATCAGGTGTCAGCCTTATGGGAGCTCCTTTGTAACTAACAGTTTGCTTTTCTCTTGCTGCCTTTAAGATTTCCTCTTTTGTCTTTAATTTTTGGAATTTTAATTATGATGTGTCTGGACATGGGCCTGTTGGGGTTCTTCTTGCTTGGAAGTTCTCTGTGCCTCCTGAACTTGTTTGAATTTTTCCTTTACCAGGTTAGGTAAGTTTTCTGCCATTATTTCTTCAAACACATTCTCTATCCCTTTCTCCCTTTCTGCGTCTTCTGGCTCACTTGCTATTCGAAGATTTTTATGTTTCACATTGTCCCACTGCTCTTTTAAGCTGTCCTCCTATGGTGTTTTTTAAAAAATTGATTTCAGAGAGGAATAGAGAGGGAGATAGAAACATCAATGATGAGAGAGAACCATTGATCAGCTACCTCCTGCATGCCCCCTATTGTTGATTGAGCCTGTGACCTGGGCATGTGCCCTGACTGGGAATGTAACCATGACCACCTAGTTCATAGGTTGATGCTCAGCCACTGAGCCACACCAGCTGGGCTCCTGCTTTTTCTTTTTGGTTCTCTGATTTTTTTCAACCCTGTCTTCTAATTCACTGATTTGATCCTCGGCTTCTCCTAATCTGCTGTGTATTCCTTCCATTGTGTTATTTATGCTATGTCATTCTTTGTTTTCACAGTTACTATATCTTTTCTCATGCTATTGAGCATCTATACCATCATTATTCTGAACTCTGTATCAGATATATTTATCTCCATTTCATTTAACTCTTCTTCTGAAGAATTCTCTTGTTCTTTCATTTGGGGGTTGTTTCTTTGTCTCCTCATTTTGGCTGCCTGTTTGGGGTTGCATCTATGTATTAGGTAGACCTGCTATTCCTCTCAATCTCTATTGCAGGACAGTGTTAAAGGCTGTTTCTGATTAATTAGATCAGGCAAAGACTAAAAAAGCCTCCAGAGATCGCCTCTGCTTACAGACTGATAATATTCCCTCTTGACTTGCCCTCAGGCAATTATCCACAGGTGTGGCTAGAGTTTTTTTTCAACAGGGTGGGGCAATTTCTTCTGCCTGGAGGCGAGTTGTTATTCTCAGTCTCTTAATCTGCCTCAGAAACTCCACACTGTGGGGCAAAGTGTTTTCCAATAGTGTGGGTCAATTGTCTTCCCCCCAGGCAAAACTGCAAAGATAGCCGTTGTCTTCATGAGAAAGATGACCTCTATAGCATGAAGGAGTGACTCAGCACAAGAAACCATGGTGTCTGGTTTCTGAGCTCTAATCCCAGAGCTCCCTATCCTGGCTTCTGCCCACACAGCTCCATTCCACTCTGCCCTCCTTCTGCTGGAGCACAAGGAGAGTGGCTCCACAGGTAATTTGTGTGTTGTCCCTTTAAGTGGGTGCCTAAATTTCCAGCCATCTCTCCCTGGCAGATAGCAACCCTGCTGCTTTTCACAGCCAGATGTTATGTGGGTACCCTTCCCAGTTCTGGTACTCTCTGCTAGGGGGTCCAGGTTGGGGATTAGAGTTCTCAGTGGCAACCCCCCACAGCTGAAGTATCTCGAGGGAACTTCAGATGCTGTCTGCAGGAGCCTGGCCAGCCCTTTCGCACCTTTGCCCTGCCAACCAGTCTTTGCAGTCTCCACTTTCCATCCTCAGTTATCAGGGTTCTCTCTAACAAGTTTTCTGTTGATTATTCAGGAAGTTTTTATATATTTTAATTGTAATTCCAGTTTGGTCCTGGGATTGTGTCCGTGCAGCATCCACATATTCCATTGCCATTTTTAATCCTCCCTATGGGTTTTTTTGTTTTTGTTAATCCTCACCCAAGGATATTTTTTCCATTGATATTTTAGAGAGTGGAAGGAAGGGGGATAGACAGAGAGACAAATTGATGTGTGACAGACACATCAATTGGCTGTTTCCTGCATGTGCCTCAACCCAGGTCGGGAATCGAGCCTGCAACTGAGGTACGAGCCCTTGAATGGAAGCAAACTCACCACCCTTCAGTCCGCAGGCCAACACTCTAGTTACTAAGCCAAGCCAGCAAGGACTGTGTGTATGTTTTTAAATTAAGACACTTCATTTTTTAGATCATTTTTAAGTTTACAAAAAAATTAAGGCCACAGTACAGAGTTTTCACCAAGCTACAGACACAGTTCCCTCTATTGTTACAACGTTATATCAGGGCTATCAGTTGTAAAGCCCATAGTTTATATTAGGGTTCACTCTTTGTATTGTACATTCTACGGGTTTTGACAAATACATGATGTCACATGCCCACCATTATAGTATCATATACAACAGTTTTATAGTTTTAAAAATCCTGTGCTCCATCTATTTATCTTTACTTTCCTCATTCTCCTGAACCTCTGGCAAACACTGACCTTTTTTACCTTTTCCACAGTTTTGCCTTTTTCAGAATGTCATATAGTTGTAATCATATAGCATATTGCTGTTTCAAATTGGCTTTCATTGTGATATTCATTTACATTTCCTACATGTCTTTTCATAGTTTTGTTGTTGGTTTTAGTGCCGATTATTCCATTATCTGGATATACTACAGTTCACCATTTCAGTTGCTTCCAAGATTTGTCCATCTTTTAATTAGGATGTTTGTTTTCTTGAATTTTAATAATTCTTTGTATATTTGGATAACAGTTCTTTATCATATATGTATTTTGCAAATATTTTCTCCCAGTCTGTATCTTCTTTCATTCTTTTTTAAAAAATATATTTTATTGGTTTTTTATAGAGAGGGAGAGGGACAGAGAGTTAGAAACATTGATGAGAGAGAAACATCCATCAGCTGCCTCCTGCACACCACTCACTGAGGATGTGCCTGCAACCAAGGTACATGCCCTTGACCGGAATCGAACCTGGGACCCTTCAGTCCGCAGGCTGACACTCTATCCACTGAGCCAAACCGGTTTCGGCTTCTTTCATTCTTTTAATGTCTTTTATAGGGCAAAGGTTTTAAATTTTAATTAAGTCCAAATTACCAATTCTTTCACCAATCATGGTTTTGCATCTAAAAAGTCATTACCAAACCCAAGGCCACTTAGATTGCCTCCTATGTCATCATCTAGAAGTTTTATAGTTTTTCATTTTAAATATGTTTGTAATACATTTTGAGTTAATTTTCTGTGAAAGGTATAAGTTCAGTGTATAGATTCTCTCTTCTCTCTCTCTTTTGGTATGGGGCTGGACAGTTGTTCCAGAACCACTTGTTGAAAAAGCTACCTTTTTCCCATTACAGTTACTATGCTCTTTTATTAAAGTCACTGGACTCTTATTTGTACAGGTCTATTTCTGAGGGCTCTATTCTGTTACACTGACATATCTATTCTTTTGTCAATACCACACCATCTAGATTATTGTAGCTTTACAGAAACCCTTTAACCTTTTGCACTCGGATGTCAAGTGTGACTCGACACAGCATCGGTAGCAGCTCTTTTTATACTTTTTGAATGTATCAATAATTTGAAATATAAAAAAATCCAAATAAATAAGTTTGTATGAAAAGAAACTCCAGTTTTTTATTCTACTGCCGCACTTTGTAAAATCTGTGGTATTTAAAAAATTAAATCCCGAGTAGAATAAAGGAATTGAGAAAAAAAGCAAGTGAGTGCAAAGGGTTAAATTGAGTAATGTTAGATCCCCGACTTTGTTCTTCTTCAGTACTGTGTCTTTTATCTTTGCATTTGATTTAAACGTTAGTTTGTAGAAATCAACAAAATAACTTGCTGAAATTTTGACTGGGATTACATTCGCTCCATAGATCCAGCTGGGAACAACTGGCATTTCAAAGATATTGAGTCTTCCTATCAATGAACATGGGTTCTCTCTCCATTTATTTAGATACTAGAGGCCCAGTGCATGATTTAATCATGCACCTGGTGCACCAGCGGGCTGGCTGTCCGCCGGTGCCCCAGGCCTTCCGAAAGCCTCCGGCGCTGCGGAGGCTTTCGAAAGGCCTTGCGCCGGAGCAGACAGCCGGCCAGGTCCCCCGCTTTGGCCTTTGATCGCGGGGGACCTGGCCGGCTGTCCACGGGTGCCCCAGGCCTTCCGAAAGCCTCCGGCAGCCATGGCTCAGCGTCCTGCTGGCCCAATCAGCTACCCCGGCCACCCTGAGTCCCGCCCCCTGCGCCTCCTGCTGGCCCAATCGTGGGCGTAGCGGAGTGATGGTAATTTACATATTACCATTTTATTATGTAGGATTTTTGAATGGAAAAAAACAGTTTTATAGTTTCCCTCATGTAGGTTTTGTACAAACTTGGATTTATACTTAAAACATTTCAAATTTTGGTGCTCATATAAATGGTATTGATTTTAATTTCCAACTGAAATTGTTTATTGCTAGTATACAGAAAAGAAATTGACTTTTGTATATTAACTTTTGGCAACCTTGTAATTCTTAATTATTTAGTACCAGTAGAATTTTTGTTGATTCCTTGATATTTTCTACGTAATCATTCTATCTGCAAACAAAAACAGTTTTCTTTCTTCCTTCCCAATCTGTATACCTTTTATTTCCTTTTAAAAAATTTATTGCTTTTAGAGAGAGAGGAAGACAAAGAAAGAGGGGGGGAGGGACAGAGAGAAACACATTGATCACATTGATTTATTGTTCCATTTATTTATGCATTCATTGGTTGACTCTTGTATGTGCCCTGATTGGGAATCAAACCTGCAACCTTGGTGTATCAGGAAGATGCTCTAACCAAATGAACTACTTGGCGAGGGCTTCTCTTTTAGCATGTTTATCTTCTTTTAAACTTTATTTTTATTATTTACACTATTACAGATGTCCCCATTTTCTCTCCCTTTGCCCACTTTCAACCAGCCCTCACCCCTCACTTCCCTCTGGTCAACACTACGCTGTTGTCTATGTCTATGGGTTATGCATGTATGTTCTTTGCCTAAACCTTTCACCTTCTTTCATGCATTTCCCCCTTTCCCCTCCCCTCTGACAGCTGTCGGTCTGTTCCTTGCCTCTGATTGTATTTTGTTCATTACATCCTTTTCTTATCTTTTTGTATTGGCTAGGACTTATGGTATGATATTGAGTGTACAAGCAGTGAGAGGGAAAATACTTGTCTTGTTCCCAATTCTTAATGGAGAAGCATATAGTTTCTCACAATTAAGTGTAATATTAGCTGTAGGTTTTTTGTAGATGTTCTGTATTAAGTTTATGAGTTTCACCCTCTATTACTAGTTGGCTAGGGTTTTTGTAAATCATGAATGGGAGATGAATTTGTCAAAGGCTTTTTTGCATCTGTTGATATGATATTTTTCTCCTTTAGCCTGTTAATTTGATAAAATACCTTGATTTTCAAATCAAATGTTGAATTAGCCTCACATAACTGGGATTTAAGCCACTTCATTGTTGTATTGTTATTTTCCAAGAGTTGCTGAAACAATGAACTAAAACTGAGTGGCTTAGAACCACAGAAATTTATTATCTTACAGTTCTGGAGGGTAGAAGCAGGGTTATCAAGGAGTCAGCAGGGCCATGATTCCTCCAAGGCTCTGGGGAAAGAATACTCCCTAGCCTCCTCTAGCTTCTGGTGGTTTCTAACAATCCCTGCTGTTTCTGGGCTTGTACATACACCACTCCAATCTCTACCTGCACCATCATAGCACCTTCTCTCCAGTGTGTCTGTGTCTCTGCTTCTTTACATGGACTTCACCCTATGATTCTGTGACCAAATTTCCCACTTCTTAAAAGAATATTAATCATTGGATTAGGACCCACTGCAATCCACCTAGTTCATCTTAACTTGAATGCATCTGCAAAGGCCCTATTTCCAAAGAAGGTCACATTAACAGGTTCCAGGCACACATGAATTTGGAGAGCCAGTATTCACTTTAGTACAGCCATGGTGTATAATTTTTCATACATATTGTTCTATTTGATTTGCCATTTTGTTGAGGATTTTTGCATCTTTGTTCCTAAAAATTGTGGTCTCTAGTGAAATGCCTTTATCTGCTTTTGGTGATAAGTGGTATTTCTTTCTTTTCTTTTTTTGTTAATCCTCACCTGAGGATATTTATTCCATTGATTTTTAGAGAGTGGACAGGAGAAAGGGAGAGAGATGGGGGGGGAGGGGGAGAAGAGGGGAGGAAGGGGGAGAGAGAGGGAGAGAGAGAGAGAGAGAGAGGGAGAGAGAGAGAGGGAGAGAGAGAGAGAGAGAGAGAGAGAGAGAGAGAGAGAGAGAGAGAGAAATATGGACGTGAAAGAGACACGTCTTGGTTATCTCCCGCATGCTCCCTGACTTCTCCTTGACCAGGCAGGGGATTGAAACTGCAACCCAGGTACATGCCCTTTACCGGAATTGAACCCCTGACCCTTGTGGAGGGTGGGGAAGTGGGAGGGGAAAGAAGTGATGCTTCTAACCACTGAAGCCAGAGCAAATGGTATTTTATTTTGATTTTCATCCCCATAACAATTGATATTAAGCTCTTTTTCTGTGCTTGTCTATTGCATATGCTCTTTGGAGAAATGTCTATTCAAATGTTTGCCCAATTTATTTATTTTTATATTTTTATTGACTTCAGAGAGGAAGGGAGGGGGGGAGAGAGAGATAGAAACTTAAATGATGACAGAGAATCATTGATTGGCTGCCTCCTACATGCTCCCCACTGGGAATCGAGCCTGCAACCCGGGCATGTGCCCTGACCACAGAATCAAACTGTGACCTCCTGGTTCATAGGTCAACACTCAACCACTGAGCCACGCTGGCCAGTCTGTTTGCCCAATTTAAAAATGGGTTGTCTCTTTACTGTTGAGTTCTTTACATATTCTGGAAACTAGACCATTACCAGATATAGCAGATAAATTTGTCTCATTCCATGGATTATCTGTGATTTTCTTGACAGTGTCATTTTTTGGGGGGTGAGGGCTCAATTAGAAGAACGTGGGCCCCCTTGATAGTGTCCTTTAAGGCACAAAAGATTTTAATTTTTATGAAGTCCCATTTGGAAGAGGGAGAGAAGAAAGGAGAGGGAGAAGGAGAGGTGAAAGGAGAAAGGGAGAGGGAGGGGGAGGGAGAAACATTGATGTGAGAGAGTCACATCAATTGGTTACCTCCTGCACTAGAATAGGGATCAAACCTGCAACCCAGGTACATGCCCTTGACCAGGAATTGAACCTGTGACCTTTTGGTGAGTTGGCTGATGCTCTAACCACTTAGCAACACTGGGTAGGGCACCAATAGCTTTTCTTTACTTCTGGTTTTTAGTTCTTTAGATTTATAGCCCAAAGTGGGGAGTGTACTCAGGATCACCATTAATTTTAAGGCCCTGTTTCTAGTTTTTGATCCCTAAAGACTTCCAAATTTCCTGCAAATCTTTTAAATATTTCAGCTGTCTCTTCCAGAATTAGCATATGTCCCTAAAGTTTCTGTTCTTTTGTACCGCAGCTTTTTTATTTTTTTGCTCTATTATTCTTCAATTAAACTTTATATTATCTATTACATAAGGGAGAGGGGAATATTGATGTGAGAGAGACAAGTCTTGGTATTATCTATTACATAATATATATGGATATACACACGTTTGTGTATACATGTGCACATATACACTGAGTGGCCAGATTATTATGATCTCTGAATGCATAATAATCTGGCCACTCTGTAGACTGACCACAGAGTTGGGATTTTAAAATAAGGTTTTTCTATGTATAAGAACTGCATTGTGGGTAGTTAGAAAGAAGCAGAGGACTTATTAGCCAGAGGCTGGGGGCCACTATCTCCTGGTCCCTTGACATATCAAGATTTGCAAGCTTTCCCTTATACATAAGTACACTGAGTGGCCAGATTATTATGCGTTCAGAGATCATAATAATCTGGCCACTCAGTGCATATCTATACATACACACATACATGTGTGTATATATGTTTAATATATTTCTTTTTAAATACTGCATGCCAACATAGTACTTATAATACTGTTAACAGAAAGAATGTAGGGCTTAGAATGATGTTTTTTATACAGAGGAGATTTAAGGTGTCTGGAGTATGAAAAACTTTGGAACATTAGCACCCTGGGTTAGCATATCTGATTTTATGGACTGAAAAAATTCAAGAATGAGCTGTAGTTGCTCTAAGAACTTACATACCTCTCAGTCACTCTTATTCCTAAGATGTAGCCCTTTGGTACCCCTAAGTGGGCTCTAAACTCTGATCACTGTCCACCTAGAAAACACCAAGATTATGAAAAGCACTCCTCAGAAAAAACTTCTTGAATGGAAAAGGACTTCCAAAAATCAGTTACTCCATTAAGCAAGAAGTACACTGCAAAAATGGTCAAAATCCACTTTTTTATAATTACTGATACTAATCGGAGTCTTGCAACAATTTGAAGAGCACTTATTCAATAAAAATGGCTGAGTCTTAGAAGAACAATGATTTTGAGGTGTTTAAACTTGTTCTATGCACATCCCCCTTTCTTTGAAGTAGTTTTTACACCTTGCAGCTTCACCATTGTTAATGTGAAAACAATCTACCAGTCCCTAGAGGGGGCAGAACAAGTTCAAGGCATATAAAGAAATATCTGTGTAGTCATTAGCTGAATAAGGTAAGCATGGGGAGATTTCAGTGGCTATGCACAGTTCAGACTACAGAGATCACAGTATCAGGCCAAGAAACTCATCAAACAAGCAAGATTAACAACAATTCTTGGGAGTGGAGATATAGTAATTTATAGAGTTGTCACATTATACTAAAAATGTCCAGTTTCCAATAAAAATTTTTGAGGCATGCCAACAAAGTATGGTCCATACACATGAAAAAAAAAAGTAGTCAATAAAAATTGTCACCAATGTTTGTTTTACTAGACAAGTACTCTAAACCAACTATTTTATTCAATGTATTTATTTATTTTATTTTTGTTAATCCTTTCTTTATTCCTTCCATGAGTGTGTACACACTCTCAACATAAGTGGGGTCAAGGAAGGTCTCGTTAGATAGGTATTTTCCCCTTCTCTATGGGATCCAGAGAAGGGGCTGGGGTGAGAAGGAGGCAGACATAACAATAACTTTCCCAGTCCTTTGAAACTATCTCTCACTAACTAAACCAACCAGAAGCCAGGCAAGGGAGCCAATGATGTAATCAACATGGGCCAACCTTCCAGGCACAGAGCAGGGTGGGAAGAGGTTGGGAGGAGATATAGAAGAGCAAATAGAAAAAATTCCATAGTTTCTCTCCAAAACAAAAATCACTGACTACGTTCTAAAGGTTAAGAAAAAAGAAAAGAAAGTTTAAGAAATTCAAGAATAATGATCAGAGAAAAATATGAGGCAGGATAGCAAAAAGCTAGGAAAATTCATTGGCAAGTGGAATGGAGAAACTGAGATAGCCGAACAAACTGGAAGAACAATTTCAGCCAGATCCAGGTCACTAGCTCGGAAAGCCCCAGGTGCCTACCAACAGGCAAGACTGGCTCCAGATCTTGCCCCCAGGTGGCCTTTCCTCCCTGGCATAAAAACAAAAAAACTAACAAAAAACCCACGATTCTTTTCGTTGTTTTCCCCCACGAGTGTAACACTCTTTCCTACCTGATGCAGTGGTTCTTGGATCAGGACTGCAACGCAGGTGTCAGAAGCTGGGCATGCACTCATTTGCTAGAGCTGCTGTAATGAAGTGCCACTAACTGGGTGGCTTAAACAACAGAAATGTACTATCACCCACGCCTGGAGGTTAGAAGTCTAAACTCAAGGTGTTGGTAGGGTTGGTTCCTCCTGAAGTTTGTGAGAGTCTTTTCCAGACTCCCTCCTAGCTCCTGGTTGCTGCAGGTGTTCCTTGACTTGTAGATTGTAATCTCCCTGTGCCTTCACATTGTCTTTATTCTATACATTTGTGTCAAAATCTCTTTTCATAAGAACATAGTCATATGGATTAGGGCCCTCTCTAATGACCTCATCTTAATTGGATCATATGTACTAGTAAAGACCCTATTTCCAAATAAGGTTACATTCACTGGTAGGACTTCAACATCTTTTGGGTGTGGGGGCACAATTCAACCCACAATAATCTCTAAACAGGAAACTCTATTTTAAAATATTTATGTTAGAGTTCCTAAGGGCCTGATGGTGTTTTCACCCTCTCTGGCAAAACTGAGGTTTGCTGGCTTCTCCAAATGTTAGGAATATTCAGAATGAAACTACTCAACAAATAGAATGCAGTGGAACTGATACTTCATGACTTTCCAGGCTGAGGTATAAAAGGCGACATGACTTGCACCTGTTCTCTCAGTTTCTTGGAACACTCACGGCTTGAACCCAGATATTAGGCTGAGGAAGCCCAAATTAGCAGATGTGGAAAGACCACAGGAGGAGGCCCACGTGGAGAGGGACTGGAGCCCACTGTGCCCTGTCCAACTGCCTGACCATGCATGCCATAAATGCTCACTGCATGTCACAAGTTTTACAGTAATTTGTTACACAGCCATCAATAACCGAACAGTGCTCAAGTAATTTACAACCCAGAGGGAAAGTTACATAAGGATCCAAGTAATTAATATAAGGCAGGATGTGCTAATTACTACACAGAATATAAACTAAGGGCCTTGGGAGAGGAACATAAAGATAAAAGTCTAGCTAAGGGCTGGAGCAGTGGGGGGGCAAAGGGAAAGGCTGAACAGAAGTAACTTTCAAGCATGGGCCTAAAAGACAGACATAACTTTGAAGGAAAGCAATCACAACAAGAAAAAGGAAAGTGTGTTAGAACCTGGTAGCAAAACAACATATCACATGGACCTCCTTAGAGACAAAAATTCAACTTATTTTCTACATAACCTCCAATCAATCCTGAAACAGTATCAAACTATTTGAGGGACACCATAAGAAATGTTATTCTAAAAAGAAACAAGGTAGAATTCTAGAGACTGACTTTAATCACATGAAATTATTAAATTTCTTGCTGGTCAATCTTCATGCAAAGGGCTAACTCTGACCCTAGCAAATGAAAGCTACTTTATCAATGCTCCCTTTGATGTATTGGCCAAGGAAAAACCCAGTATTTTGCTTGTTCATTTTCCCAGACCCTATATCAGCTTAATGATAGCAATTCTCCATGGTTAGCATTCCTTTGAATTCTAGGGGTGATTTAGAGGGAGGCATTTGTCTTGAACCAAAATGAAAAGAGCCAGCAGCGCCTAATGACAGCCATAAAGCTGAGTAAAGTCATATACTGCTTTATTGCTGATATTTACTCTCAGTTTCCCTGATAAGGGCATGAAGTCGATGTCTATAGCCATCAGGCTGACAACCTGGGAAATAATCACTACTTACCAAACCAATTCAGAGATTTAGCTCTTTAAGCTGTGTACAAGCAGCAGCCTGAAGGCAGTCCTGTTCAGCTACCTGTTCAGCATGACTAACTCTTCAGTCTGTTCAAGAGACTCACCTTCACTGTGGGATCCCTTCCACTAAGTCAGACTTCCTCTTAAAGTGCTCAGGTAGGCAGTGCTTCAAAATCCCAAAACTTTAGAATTGACATTCTTCTCACCTCATAAAACTTTTTTAAGGAGCCCACCAGGCACAGCTTCAGGCTATCCACAATCTCTTGATGAGGCATCTGGAATACTACTCGTGAATACCATTTTGTGAGGGTGCTGGAGTGGAGGCAGTAAGAAAGAGAAAGAGAAGAGGATAAACACAGTCACAGAGGAAGGCCCACAGGCTGAATGTTAGCACACACGGGCTTCTATGCACCAATCCAACACCAAGTAGTAAATGCATTTATGTTACATGTACAAACACAAAGTGATGTGGGGAAAAACATAGGTATAATTGTGGATATTTGCTATAAAACTGCTTCCAGTTGAACAAATGGGACAACATTGATATCCACCAACTGAGGATATCCACCAACTGTGGCATACAATAAACTCCATATAACAGTTAAAGAGAATTTGCTTTTATTGATGGGACACTGTCCAAGATACACAGTTTAAGTACAAAAATCAAGCTGAGCAAGAGTACACATAGTACTATGCCACTTGTGTGTGTGTGTGTGTGTGTGTATGTATATACACACACACACACACACACACACACACACACATTTATACAGCACCTATGTGTGTTAGTATATGCATAGAAGAGAATCTAAAAGTATCCTACATAATAAAATGGTAATATGTAAATTACCATCACTCCGCTACGCCCACGATTGGGCCAGCAGGAGGCGCAGGGGGCGGGACTCAGGGTGGCCGGGGTAGCTGATTGGGCCAGCGTCTATGTCATGGCTGCGCCGGAGGCTTTCGGAAGGCCTGGTGCACCGGCGGACAGCCGGCCAGCTCCCCCGCGATCAAAAGCCAAAGTGGGGGAGCTGGCCGGCTGTCTGCTCCGGCACAAGGGCTTTCGGAAGGCCTGGTGCACCGGCGGACAGCCGGCCAGCTCCCCCACGATCAAAAGCCAAAGCGGGGGAGCTGGCCGGCTGTCTGCTCCGGCACAAGGGCTTTCGAAAGCCTCCGCCGCGCCGGAGGCTTTCGGAAGGCCTGGTGCACCGGCGGACAGCCGGCCAGCTCCCCCGCGATCAAAAGCCAAAGCGGGGGAGCTGGCCGGCTGTCTGCTCCGGCACAAGGGCTTTCGAAAGCCTCCGCCGCGCCGGAGGCTTTTGGAAGGCCTGGTGCACCGGCGGACAGTCAGCCCGCTGGTGCACCAGGTGCATGATTAAATCATGCACTGGGCCTCTAGTATATACATCAAACCTTAGGTAATGGTTGAAGTAAGATGAACCATGAAAAACTCACTTCCTAATTTCTACAGATATTTGCATGACCATGCCTTATTTTTACAATCAGAAAAAATAAACAAAACACTCCCCTCATTTCTGGAGTTAAAAGATAATCACCGACAAGACACAGTCCCCATTCTTAAGGAGACGGCACTGTAGCCAGGAAATAAACTTACACATATGACAAGTTTGGTAAATAGACTGTGTAAACTAATTTCACAGGAAGATAGAGGAGGAAACACTTGAGTGTACTTTCATGTATTAGGTAAAAGGTATTATATACTATAATACAAAATACTAAAAAAAACACATTTGCTGTATTTATAATAAGATTAGGTATCAAAATGACATAACCAAACAAAATTGCACGATGAAGAGTACTTACAGGTTGATGCTTGCCACGAAGCCAACCACGGAGCGCATGCCTTTGCCGGGGTCATGGTAAACATCCATCCCAACTACCATTAACTGTTTCTGTGTTGGAAAACAAAAAAACTAATCAAAAATCCCCAAGTGATCCATCAACCCATCTTTAATTATTAACTGAACCTCAAAGCAACATATGAAAATAAATTCTGGGAAAGGAAGAGAAAGATTGGAATCCATCAGAGATCTAGACCAGGGATCAGCAAATGTTTTCTGTAAAGGGCTAAAGAGTGAATGAATGTCTTAGGCTTTGTGAGCCACATGGTCTCTGAAGGACTATTCAATTCTGCCATCACAGCATGAAAGTAGCCACAGATAATAGGTAAAGAAATATGGTATGTTCCAATAACAGTGTATTTAAGGATGCTGACAACTGAACTTCACGTAATTTTTTTTCACGTAATTTTTTTTAATCCTAACCCAAGGATAATTTTCCATTGATTTTTAGAGAGAGTTAAAGACAGAGAGAAATATCGATGTGAGACTAACACATCAATTGGTTGCCACCTGCACAAACCCCAACCAGGGCCCAGGTAAGGGAGGAGCCTGCAACCGAGGTACATGCCCTTGACCGGAATCAAACCGGGACCCTTTGGTCTGCAGGCCAATGCTCTATCCACTGAGCCAAATCAGCTAGGGCAAGTTTCACATAATTTTCACATGTCAGAAAATATTAGCCTTATTTTTGTTTCACCATTAAAAACTGCAAAAACCATTCTTAGCTCATGGGCTATATTAAAATAGGCAATGAACCATTTAGACTACTAAGCACTGAAACTATGGCTAACTCTGAGAAAAATAGCTAGGCAGGTTGAACTGAATGAAGACATATATCGGCATCACTCACCAGAGGAATATCTACTCCCCAGAGCTCACCACCCAATTTACAGTTAATCTGCAGTAAAATTTTCTGGGCCACACTCCGAAGCTTGGTGGGCTGACCAATGGTTCGGACATTGATGACCTATAAAGGGTCCAAAAAAATATGGGGAAAGAGAACACTATCAACCTCTCAGAAAATTTAAATAATTCAAAGTATATACTACATTTGTTTAAAAAACCTTCGGTTAGCAGTTAAAACACTTTGTATTAATAGTTCTAATTCTAGAGTTTCTTGGCAGGTGAAAATCTCATGGAGAGTAAAATTTTTTTCCCCAGTCTCCATGGGAGAACAGTTTTCCCCTCTTTTTAAAAAAATCCTCACTCAAGGATATGTTTTACTGATTTTAGAGAGGGGTGGGAGGAGGATGTGGAGGAGGGAGGGAGGGAGGGAGGGAGGGAGGGAGGGAGGGAGGGAGGGAAAGAAACATTGATATATGAGAGAAACACTGATTGGTTGCCTCCCATATGTGCCCCCACTGGGGATGGAACCCACAACCTAGGTATGTACCCCGACTGGGAAATGAACGGACAACCTTTCAGTGCATGGAACAATGCTTCAACCCATTAAAGCACACTGGCCAAGGCAGCTTTCCCCTCTTGGAGTGAAGCCTATACTCTCAGAACCTAATCATGTGAAACCACCTAGAGACTCACCCTGAAACAAGCAAAGTACTCATTTGGGAATATAAAGGCAACGTTTATGAAGAGCATCTGCTATTCTCCAGGTTACTCTAATGAGGGGCAGGCTTTGTAGGAGGACGTTCACATGCTACATTCTAATAGTTACTTAAGTATTTTTGTACACATGTATGTATCCCTTTTTTCCAAGCCTCCAGGGAAGCTTGTTTCCATCTCTGCTTCCTGCCCAGCTCCCACTCACCTGCGAAGGCACTGGAGCTTGCACACAGCACAGCTTTTTAATGGCCCCATAGAGATCGTCACGTGTGCCCATGATGATGCACACAACCATCTGTATCTTCCCCTTGAGGAGATAAAGTATATGTAAGTTTGGCTTGGGAACTCTGACAGGGCTCTAGTCAGAGGCAGTTTGAGAGTCTGCAAAGCCAAGGCACCTTTAAGGTAGAGAGAGGACTGAAACAAAGATGGTGGACATTCTACCACAGAAATGGGTCCTTGAACCCGAGTGTTGGGTCCAGGGGTTCTTTGCATAAACATGTAATATGTTACCAAAAATTATCAAGAGCCGGTTACCTTTTATTTATTAGGAGACTTAAGATGCCTAGAAAAGGACCAGACTTGAATATATGCAAGGGTTACTTATTATTTGCTCTTTTCAAGTCTCTGTAATATTTTTACCACTCTCTTTAGTAAAAAGCACCTTATTACATTCATACCACAGAACTTTAACTGAGGACACACGGAATACAATACCACAAAAAACAATTCAGGGCCAAATGCAGATGGAAATGAAGCTACTGCCAAACCCCTAAGTAGCTCGCTCTCTCTCTTTCTCTCTGGTTAGGAGAGAGAATGATTTTGCCAGCAGCACATCTCATATCAGCATGCTCTATCCCTTACTGCTTTGGAGATCCATTATTAAGAACAGAGGATCTTTCGCCCAGATGGCGTGGCTCAGTGGTTGAGCATGGACCTATGAACCAGAAGGTCTTGGTTTGATTCCCAGTCAGGGCATATGCCCATATTGTGGGCTTGATCCTCAGTATGGGGCGTGCAGGAGACAGCCATCATTGATGTTTCTATCTTTCTCCCCTCTCCCTTTCTCTCTCAAATCAATACAAATATATTTTTAAAAACCCAGAGGATCTTTTAAAGTGTGAATAAAGAAAAGTAGCACTCCAGTGAAATAAAGTTGACAATCCTTTATAGCAAAAATGGCTATAAATGGCGAATCAATAGTATTCTATTCCAAATCAAGATTCGTGTTAGATTAAGACTTCTCAGAGAACATTCCAGCAATCACATCAAAGAACTTCCAAAGTCATATAGAACGAAGGCTGCACATAGGGAACTTATGGGCTGAATCTAGCCAATTGATGTGGTTTTTCAGTCCTTATAATGATTTGTAAGTTTTTAAATTTTAACATTTAAACATAGGGAGATGCACATATATGCAAATCTAGATTTTTGGCTTCTCTTGAAAACAAATTAAAAATCAATTTGACAATGCTGGGCATTTTTTTATCTGCAGTTATGGGGTTTACTCTTTTTGGTTCATTACAGTCCCCTCCTGGCCCACTCCACTCATCTGTGTTACTCATCTGGCTCCAGTAGACATCTGAATTTGTGACCTCTAACAAAGAGCATAATAAAACAGAATACCATAGAGATTACAGAGAGACAGATAAAACCAATATGAGTTAAATCTAGTAAACACTGTGAATGAAACTCATATCCATGCTGCATGAAAGCTGTTGGCAATACACACTCAGGAAGAGAACACGAGAAGTTGTGAAATGAGGGAGTTGATGTACTAAACTGGGTTGTTTTTTGTTTTTTAAATGTATTTTATTGATTTTTTTACAGAGAGGAAGGGAGAGGGAGAGAGAGAGTTAGAAACATCAATGAGAAAGAAACATCAATCAGCTGCCTCCTGCACACCCTCCACCAGGGATGTGCCCGCAACCAAGGTACATGCCCTTGACTGGAATCAAAGCTGGGACCCTTGAGTCTGCAGGCTGATGCTCCAACCACTGAGCCAAACCGGCTAGGGCTGTTTTTATTTTGTTTTTAAAGCAGGGCAGACTTTATCAATGACCAGGCCTGGGGGGAGGGAGGCCACAGCAGAGTACATAGGCATGGACAGTCAGGAGGAAATGAATGTAATTCTAGTATTAATCCCACAAGAACCGATCTTCAAGGACTAATTACTTATAAAATCTTTCCTCTGCTTTTGTTTCCTCCTTAATATTCTTCCTGTTTTATGTACATACAGATAAGAACTGCAGGTCTTAACTACTGAGATGTGAGGACTATGACCTGTTCAGCTCCAGTGATCCTGATCCACTATCAGCATGGAGCTAATGGGCCATCTGCCAAGTTCATCACTAGAGCAATTTGAATCTAGAGCCAGACCAGACTGGAACAGCTCAGTATTGAATCGTGCAAGATGGCACCTGGCCCAAGAAGTTGCTTTCTGAGCACGACATGTTCTATATAGATAATGAACTAAAGTTAAGTCAGCTATTCTGAGTCAATTATGTGATGAACAGAACACTAGAGTGAGTGAGAGTGCCAACCTAAAATGAGAAAAGCAAAATTAACTGAAGGACATAAAGGCTATTTTCTCTTCTTTCCTTCTTTTTTTTTATTGATATTTTTTTCTCTTTTTAGAGAGAAAGGAAGGGAGAGGGTGAGAAACATAGATGTGAAAGCAAAACATGGATCAGCTGCCTCCTGCATGCCCCCTACCGGGGGATCAAACCCGCAATCGAACCAGCAACCTTTTGGTGCACAGGACAACATCCAATCAACTGAGCCACACCAGTCAGGGCAAGGCTATTTTCTTAGTTCAGTATTTCATGTGCAGATAAGTAAGACACAGGTTTCTGAACAGCATCAACGGCTAATTGATAAGCAAGGTTATTTAAAATCAAGTATTCAAAGTGTTTTAGAACATGCATCCTATAAATCTACTCAAATTAAATTAATTTATTACCTCAGCTCGCAACATGGATTGAATGGTTCTGACATAGGTCTCTATTCGATCATCCTTTAGTTCAACCCAGGCCGGAGGGCTCATGCGCATGCCAATGGGGCCAGCTACCTTCTCTAACATGTTAACCAGTTCTTGGGCCTGGTCCATTGCTCTCTTTGGGTAAAAGAGTGCCCAGAAGTGCATGGGGACCTAGGAACAACCACAAGCTACTTTTAGTACTTCCCATAACTTGAACACTCCAGACTCATATCTCGGAAATATTAGAAAATAAATTGCTTTTTACTCTCTCAGCTTGAGTCCTGCCTTATCTACTTCCTATTACTAACACAGATGTGTGTGATAAGTAAATTGGGGCATAGAATACTATGCTATACAACAACGAGAATAGTAGCTCTACAACCAGACCTAATAATATGGGTAATACTAATACAAGGTTGAAGAAATAAAGCTGGACATACAAGAATGTTTACTGTATGATTTAAAACAGCTGAAACAAATCTATGTTGTGAGAAGCCAGGGTAGTGGCTATTCTTGGAGTGTGTAAGGTGAGAGGTAGATAGTAACTAGGAGCATGGAAGGGTGCTTCGGGACACTGGTAAAGTTGTGTTTCTTAACCCTTGGTGTGGATCATTCAGGTCTATTTAATTTGTGAAAATTCATCAGCTATACACTTGAAAGTGTAGTTTTTTCTTTAAATATATTTCAATGAAAAGTTTTAGAAACAGATATGTGTACTTTTTGTGTGGCTATAAAGACCAGGTTAGCTGAAACATTTCAAATAATTATATACCATTTTATTCTTTTGTTTTCTTGGTAGGAAACTTTTAATTTTGCTTGTTTCACAAATAAAAACACCTTCTAGGAACCCCCAGGGAAAAAGGGAGGGGGGAGGAAGAGTAAGTGGTAGGCTGGCACTATACGCAATTTATGTTCTTTTCCTAAGTCCATGATCAAACAAAGGGCTTACCTCTAACAACTCATCTAACAAATAGCTTACTCTCTTTGAAGGACCCTGTTTAGTAGATAATTAAGGATGGGAATTCAGTTGAAACTTTCTCTCAAAAAGAGGACACTAAACCATTCCTCCTTCCTAATTTCCACCATTTTAGGAATACTGGTCTTCTCTTTACCACCTTGAAAATCACTTACAGTCAAGATGGAAAGGTCTCTGGTTATTTCCTTAATCCAGTTTACTTCCTGAGATGTGATAAATGAAGTATTTCTTAAGTTAATTCTTTCCATTGGCAGAACACGTCCTTCAATCTAAACAGAAAAGAAAGTATCTATGACATGAGCCATCTGCAAACACTATTTAGGAAAACATTAACATTATTCTCTCTGGGGTCTGGTCAGCTCCACAACATAGACTTGCCCGTTACAACTTCTGGAAATGGCAGAAAAATGAAGCTGCTAGCAGTGAGAGTTCATGTCAATAAAAACCCTGGATATATGCAGGTAAAATTTTTACAGGCACTGCTCTTTAGTTATTGAAGCTTCCAACATGATCTCCTAATAAAGGGATTAGAAAACATTATCTTTTTAGAAGCAGAGATTGCATGTAAAACAATGATAATTTTAAAGTGAACAGGAGCATAATCTTTAAATATATTTTAAGGGAAAAATTGAAAGTAGAAAATTAAAGGTAAAGCCCAGCTAGCATGGCTAAGTGGTTGAGTGACCTATGAACCAGAAGGTCACTTGTTCGATTCCCAGTCACGGCACATGCCCAGATTGCAGGCTTGATCCCTAGTGTGGGCATACATGAGGCAGCCGATCAATGATTCTCCCTCATTGTTGATGTTTCTATCTCTCTCCCTCTCCCTTTCTCTCTGAAATTAATAAAAATATATTTTAAAAAAGAAAACTAAAGGTAAAGTTTCTTAATAATGCTGAACATGAACTACTATTCTACTTTATACAAAGAGAAAGCTGAAAGGAAAAGGCATAAACATAATGAAAGAACAAATTAAAGTGAAGAATAACAAATCAGTTTCCCCTAAATATCCCTAAACAGGAAGATAACTAGGTTGATGATATATCAGTACGATAGACTATTTTACAACCTTTAAAATCACTTTTTAAATACATGTAATATAATCCTGTTTTTGCAAAAAAATAAATTGCAAGATACACCCCATAGAAAATTAAATGAGTCCACACTCAGCAGTGATTATCTCTGGGGAAGTATAATTATGGAGAATTTTTACTTTGTATGACCTTTACTGTTTACTTTTTTTTTTAAGAATGTATTTTATCTATGATCAAATATTATTTAATTTTAACACAATGAATAACAATACTCCTATTAGCAAGAGTGTAAAGAATCAGACTCGTCTTATGCTTATGAAAGTAATTGGAAAACTGAAAATGAGATAAAATTTAAGTCAATATTCCTTTGCTATGTAACTGACTAGAAATTAACAGCAAGAACTCCAAAATAAAGATAAGCTAGGAAGTTATCACTTAGTCTCACAAAGTTCTGAAATCCTTGTTTTCCTACCCCATCACATCTTCTGGGTTACCTTATGTACATCATCCTGCAGATAGAGTCCCCAACGTGTTAGTTCATTACTGGCTGTCTCATTCTTTGAAATTCTCTGTATCAAGCATTTCAAAGCTTTATGGTGCTGTTTGGGGCTCAGGTTGATCTGCTGGGTCAAATCCTAAATAAAATTAAAATGGATATAATTAGTTGTATTACTTTCTTCAATATGAGGTTAAATAAATCCCAATGAATCATAATTGTTTCCATAAGAAACCTCTTTCACATTGAAATCTGTAGAAATTTTCAAATATCTTTAAGGACTTTAATAAATACTCTCAGGAATGTCAATAAAGTGTAAGATTAAATTTTTAAATCATACAAGAATTTTAAATGTTATTGTTTCTCCCTCATGGCATCTAAGTCTTATCTCTTTTCAAAGCTATGTTCTGAATTTAAGATTCCTAGAAGATTCTATGAAACCGGAGCAAAGGGGGCTTGATTTTACCTATTTAACATTTGGGGAAAAATGCCCTGTGCCAGGCATGCAGCTAAACATAACAAAATGAAAGACCAGCCCTTTAATGTCAACATGTTTGTTTGTTTTTGTCAAAACGTTAGTTCAGGGTAGTTGCTTTCTAAATATTTATTGTTGAATGAATATCTAACAAGTGTGTATGAAGATTCTGAATCATGTAAGTGAGTTATTTCTTTATTCTTCTGGGACTAATAAATTATACAGCTGTTGTTCCCTGGGAGGCAGTCAGGGTCAGTAAGTCTATGGAACTATATAGATAGCTTTGTGATTATAAAGTCATTAGGCAACTGGGAGTTGTAAGGAAGGAACCTTGACCCACATATTAAAAGCACAAGTATCAGAAGGTAAACAAAAAAGAAAACTCCTACGTGAATTTAAGCATCACTTCAGATGCTTTATGATGTTACTAAAAATAATATGTGGCATCTGAGAAAAACAAGGTCCCAGGATAAGATAGACATGGATTGGCAAAGGGAGGCAGCAGAGTATCTCAAGTGTGGAAAGCCCCAGGAGTCACAGACAGTGTGTGGAGGTGAAGCACTCAAGAGCCTGGACTCATCTTTGCTCCTATTTCCTACAAAAACTGAGCCTTAAACTTCCAGGATACTCCCAGGCCCCACAAGATAAACTTCTGTCCTCTCACCTCATCCTCTGACTCGCTTTTTCCTACATTAACTCCTCCATCCCTTCAAATAAACTGAAGGTTTATAGAAATGTTTAATCCTTTGCACTCGCTTGCTCTTTTCTTCTACTCGGGATTTAATGCTAACCGTCGAGTCACACTCGACATCCGAGTGCAAAAGGTTAAAAAAATGTAGTGCTCCCAAAGAATCTCATTTATGATCAAATGACCAGTTTGCAGTCATCTATCTGCTTGGTAAGAGTGAATTATGTTTCCTTTTACCTTATGTTCCAGTCACTCTACTGTTCTGATAACCTTCAAAAGGAAGCTCTGATTGGATTTTCCAGTGTGTGAGAAGGGAGATGGATGGATCATGTTTTACAGAGAGGAAAACTGAAGCTTGGAAGAATGAACCTGCCCAGGTAAAGATGCAAGCCTAGCATAATTCTAGCTCAATCTTCTCTTGAAAAGGTCTCCCACTCAAAGCAGGCATTTCTCACCTTCATGGCCCTGAAGTCCTTCTTCATCCTCTCAGGGATTCCAGTCATGAAGGAAAGCTCAGGCAGCAGCAGGATTTCACCTTTCAGCAGCTTTGAATAGATAATGGAGGGAAAATAAAGCAGGAAAAGAGGATCCTGTTCTCTGGCCTGTACTGGACATGCTATCCCCAGTGCTGGCCCTGCAGGGCTATCACTGGCAAACTAAAGAATATAAAACCCCAAAGGGCAGTGAAACACTATAAGTACTTTACCCTTTTACCTTCAGTCACAATACTCATAGCTGTTGTATTAGGTAAAAGGGAAAATATTGAGCGTCAAAAGGAGAGCAAGAACTAGAAAAAAAATTTTCCAATCCTCTTGAGCCTCCAGACAAGCCAAGACAACACATTCTATCAAGCTGGTGCCTCCACCTTATCTTAGCCTGTCAATCTTCAGCACTCACACTTAAAACATAAGAGTCAGGTGTCAAGGCACTTTGCTCTGGCCCGAGCCCTCTTAAAATGTCTAAAACTTCCCTAATGAATCCAGTGTTTTAATCTTCTTTTGCAACAAATTCTGCTCATTGCTTAATCTAATTAGCTCATATGAATATTTAGCATCTCATGTAAATCTCAAAAGCAAATCCTATGGAGGTGGCACTTATGGCTAGAAGACAGACAAAACTCTGCAACAGCTTTCCCCAAGCACACTGTAACCATTGCTCCTTGGCTCCTAGGGCTGTGAAGAAGGCCAAGAGCGGCCGATGGGCACCCCCCACTCACCATCCCTTGGTTATTCTGTCTCTCACTGGGCCTGTGGATCAACAGTGGCTGGTCCTCCTCCTTAATTGTAATCCCATAGTTTTTACTACAGTAGGACAAAAGCAGGAAAAAAAATTCAGAAGCAGTATCACTACTCTTATAGCAACATAATCTGAGTCTCTTAAAACCAGGACTGAGGTACAAATTTGCCTAATACCCTTGTCAAGGGCCCACTGGAAACTCATCATAGCGTATTTATATAACTGGAAAATATGGGTTCAAATTATTGTTGCAATTAAACAGAGGAGAAACAGGCTAATGGTCACGGAAAGACTATTTATTTATTTATTTTTTAATTTCTTTATTGATTAAGGTGTTACATATGTGTCCTTATTCCCCTATTACCGCCCCCCCCCCATCCCTCCTGGAAAGACTGTTGAAAACTGCATCAGGTTAAAGGGCTTAGGCAACTAGAAAGGCAAAATGATAGTCGAATGATTAATGATTTGCATTTAATCTTTCCAACCAGACTTCTAACCAAACCAGCAAAGGAAATACAATCCAAACCCATGAGATTAATTTATGAAATAACTTCCAAAAATACTAAAAGGAATGAAACTGTAAGGGTAGCATATTCAGGTCCAATCCCACAAAGGAGTTAATTCATTCTTATGTGCATTACCAATGTAATTATTTTAAAAGTGTCCCATTGTATGCCACTATGGAACTCAATATCCTGCTACAGAATGGCAGACTATTCCCCGCCCAACCACGCCCAGTCTATTCTCTCTACCTGTAGTATTCCAAGAACGTGATCTCCTTCCCATCAGACATTGTGAAGCTATCTTTTGGAGTCTTATTCCAATCAACATCATCAATCCGATAGGTACGGTTGTTGTATCGGGTTATGACAATATTGCCAACCAGAAGCTTAGTGCACTCATCCTGGAAGTTTTCTTTGTTCTGCTGATACATAGCATGCCTTTGGAAAGAGACAAAAGACGTTTGGATCACTTTTGTATATACACAGAGCAATATGAAAGGGATTGGTGATACAAATAAGTACTTTAGAGGTACACTCACAGCTGTATAGCACCAAAAGGCTCCAGTTGTCTCTTTTAAGAGATAGGAACTCACCTCTTCTCTTTTTAACATTACAAAAACAAACAAACAAATAAAAACAATCAACAAAAAATAGTGAAAGGATAAAAATCAACTGAAAAACAGCAACTACAAATGAATAAAATTCACTGTATTCTTAAAACCAGTGGTGACAGGGCTGCAGCTCCCCTATGGGAATTTGAGCCTGGGAGCACGCATGGACACTGGGAATCTGTTCCCTGCAATGCAATCAGGTGACCAAACCCATGCCCACACAGGGCAGCAGTGCCGCCTGACTTTGATTCTTGGCAAGCACACACGGAAGTCTATTTTCCGCAGCGCAGGAGTGGACCTTCTGCCGAAGCAGTGCGACTGTGCAACTCAGTTCCCCAAGCAGACTGGGGACCCTGATTCTACACACGAGAGGCAGCATTGAGCACCAGTGACTTGACTCTGTTTCTCATCAGACGCGCCTGGGATCCCTAATTCCCAGTGCATTCACACTAAGAGCCAGTGACTCCAATTCTTGGCGCATGCACACACAGGGACCCTGATTCTCGGCGCAAGGCCGCACCAAGCAACAGAGACTCTGATACTCGATTATCGGTGCGGGCACAGGGGGACTCTGACTCCTAGCACGCGCTAGGGGACTCTGATTTTTGATACACGCCAGCGGGGTCTCTTTTTCAGTATGGTGCAGGCAGGGTCCCTAATTCTAGGTGCGTGCACGAGGCCACATTGAGTGCCGGTGACTCTAATCCTGGGCCAGCGTGAATCCCACCAACCCATGGCAGCCACATGTCTTGGTGTCGGAGCTCTTCATGACACTCAGGTGGTGCGAAGCTCCCAAGGCACACGGCCCAGACCCACGCAACTCGATGTTTGAACCTTCTGGTGATAGTTAGAAACAATCCCCAGAGGAAAGGAAATGAGGAATCACCAAGAAAGGAAATAAGTGAAACGGAAGCATGCAACATGACAGAAAAAGAATTCAGAGTAATGGTCGTACAGTTCATACACTGGATGGATGAAAAACCAACAACCTATGCAAAACTCAGGAAGAAATAAAAAATGATATAGCTACAATCAAAAAAACTATGGAAGGTTTCAACAGAAGACTAGAAGAAGCAGAGGACCGAATTAGTGAGTTAGAAGATAAGGTAGAGAAACAAGCCCAATCTGAACAGCAACTGGAGAAAAAAATTAAAAAGCAGGAGGAGAACCTAAGGGAGCTTTGGGACAACACAAAACTAAGTAACATACGTATAATAGGGCTGCCAGAAGGACAAGAAGAGCAGCAAGGATTAGAAAATCTATTTGAAGAAATAATGACAGAAAACTTCCCTGATATGGGGAAGAAAAAAGTTATACAAGTACAGAGAGTCCCAAGCAAGATGAATCTCAAAAGACCCACACCAACACACATCATAATTACAATGGCAAATGTTAAAGACAAAGAGAAAATCTTAAAGGCTGCAAGAGAGATACAGAGTGTTACCTACAAAGGATCCCCCATCAGATTATCAAATGATTTCTCAACAGAAACATCAAGCTAGAAGGGAATGGAAAGAGGTATACAAAGTGATACAAAGCAAAGGACTGAATCCAAGAATACTCTACCCAGCAAGACTATCAATCAAAATTGAAGGGGAAATCAGAAGCTTTGCAGACAAAAAAAGGCAAAAGGAGTTTATCACTACCAAGCCAGCAATGCAAGAAATGCTAAAGGGAATGCTGTAAAAAGAAGAAAGAGAAAGGAAGGAAGGAACACATGAATAAAGTACATAAATGGCTACAAATAAGTACCTATCAATAACATTAAATGTAAATGGATTAAATGCTCCAATCAAAAGACATCGAGTGAGTGAATGGATAAGAAAACATGACCCATATATATGCTATCTACAGGAGACCCACCTCAGAACAAGGGACTCACACAGACTGAAAATGAAGGGATGGAAAAATATCTATCCGGCAAACAAAAATTTAAAAAAAGCTGGGGTAGCAATACTTATATCTGACAAAATAGACCTCAAAGTGAAGACCATAACAAGAGACAAGAAAGGCCACTTCATAATTCTAAGGTATCGATACAACAAAAGGATATAACTCTGGTAAACATTTATGCACCCAATGCAGGAGCACCCAAATATATAAAAAAACTGGAAGATATCGGGGGAGAGATTGACAGCAACACAATCATAGTAGGAGACTTTAATACCCCATTAACATCACTGGATAATCTTCTAGACAAAAAAATTAGCAAAGAAACATCAATCCTAAATGACTCACTAGATCAGATGGACTTAATAGACATCTTTAGAACATTTCACCCCAAAACTACAGAATATACATTCTTCTCAAGCACACATGGGACATTTTCAAAGATAGACCACATACTGGGACACAGGCAAAGTATCTCCAAATTCAAAAGGACTGAAATCATATCAAGCATCTTCTCAGATCACAATGGCATAAAATTAGAAATCAAGTACAATAAAAACAATCACAAAAATTCAAACACTTAGAGGCTGAATAGCACACTATTAAACAATGAGTGAGTTACCAAAGAGATCAAAGAAGAAATAAAACACATCCTGGAAACAAACGACAACGAAAACACAACAATCCAAAATCTTTGGAACACAGTGAAAGCAGTCCTGAGGGAAGTTCATAGCATTACAGGCCTACCTCAAAAAAACAAGAAAAACTGGTAATAAACCATCTAACTCTGCAACTTGAAGAATTAGAAAGACAGCAACAAGAAAAGCCCAGTGTGATCAGAAGGAAGGAAATAATAAAGATCAGAGCGGAAATAAATGACATAGAGACCAAAAAAACAATACAAAAGATCAATGAAACCAAAAGCTGGTTCTTTGAAAGGATAAACTAGATTGATGAACCTCTAGCCAGGCTCACCAAGAAGCAAAGAGGACCCAAATAAACAAAATCAGAAACAAAAGAGGTAAAATAACAACAGACCCCACAGAAATACGAAGAATAGTAAAAAAACACTATGAGCAATTCTACTCCAACAAACTGGGTCAACCTAGAAGAAATGGACATATTCCTAAAAAAATATGACCTTCCAAAACTCAACCAGGAGGAATAAGAAAATCTGAATAGGCTGATAACTATGGAGGAAATTGAAGCAGTAATCAAAAAACTTCCAACAAACAAAAGCCCTGGACCAGACGGCTTCACAGGGGTGTTTTACCAAACATTCAAAGAAGAAATAAAATCTATCTTCCTCAGACTATTCAAAAAATTCAAGAGGAAGGAGCACTTCCAAGCTCTTTCTACAAAGCCATCATTACCCTAATCCCAAAACCAGATAAAGACAATACAAAGAAAGAGAATTACAGGCCAATATCCCTCATGAACATAGATGCCAAATCCTCAACAACGGGTCTGGGTGAGGCCGTGCGCCCCTGGATCCGGGTGAGGCCACGCGCCCCTGGGTCTGGGAGAGGCCACGCGCCCCTGGGTCCGGGGGAAGCTAGATCCCGGGTCCGGGCGAGGCCGTGTGCCCCTGGATCCGGGTGAGGCTGGGTCCCGGGTCCGGGAGAGGCCACGCGCCCCTGGGTCCGGGTGAGGCCATGCGCCCCTGGGTCCAGGTGAAGCTGAATCCTGGGTCTGGGCAAGGCCGTGTGCCCCTGGATCCGGGTGAGGCTGGGTCCCGGGTCCGGGTGAGGCCACGCGACCCTGGGTCTGGGAGAGGCCACGCACCCCTGAGTCCAGGGGAAGCTAGATCCCGGGTCCGGGTGAGGCCGTGTGCCCCTGGATCCGGGTGAGGCTGGGTCCCGGGTCCGGGTGAGGCCGTGCGCCCCTGGATCCGGGTGAGGCCACGCGACCCTGGGTCTGGGAAAGACCACGCACCCCTGAGTCCAGGGGAAGCTAGATCCCGGGTCCGGGTGAGGCCGTGTGTCCCTGGATCCGGGCGAGGCTGGGTCCCGGGCCCGGGTGAGGCCACGTGACCCTGGGTCCGGGTGAAGCTGGATCCCGGGTCCGGGTGAGGCCGTGTGCCCCTGGATCCGGGCGAGGCTGGGTCCCGGGCCCGGGTGAGGCCACGTGACCCTGGGTCCGGGTGAAGCTGGATCCCGGGTCCGGGTGAGGCCGTGTGCCCCTGGATCCGGGTGAGGCTGGGTCCCGGGTCCGGGTGAGGCCGTGCGCCCCTGGATCCGGGTGAGGCCACGCGACCCTGGGTCTGGGAGAGGCCACGCGCCCCTGGGTCCGGGTGAGGCCACGCACCCCTGGGTCCGGGGGAAGCTAGATCCCGGGTCCGGGCAAGGCCGTGTGCCCCTGGATCCGGGGAGGCTGGGTCCCGGGCCCGGGAGAGGCAGTGGGCCCCTGGATCCGGGTGAGCCCACGCGACCCTGGGTCTGGGAGAGGCCACGCGCCCCTGGGTCCGGGTGAGGCCACGCGCCCCTGAGTCCAGGGGAAGCTAGATCCCGGGTCCGGGTGAGGCCGTGGGCCCCTGGATCCGGGTGAGGCCGTGGGCCCCTGGATCTGGGAGAGGCCACGTGCCCCTGGGTCTGGGAGAGGCCACGCACCCCTGAGTCCAGGGGAAGCTAGATCCTGGGTCCGGGTGAGGCCGTGTGTCCCTGGATCCGGGCGAGGCTGGGTCCCGGGCCCGGGTGAGGCCACGAGACCCTGGGTCCGGGTGAAGCTGGATCCCGGGTCCGGGTGAGGCCGTGTGCCCCTGGATCCGGGTGAGGCTGGGTCCCGGGTCCGGGTGAGGCCGTGCGCCCCTGGATCCGGGTGAGGCCACACGACCCTGGGTCTGGGAGAGGCCACGCACCCCTGAGTCCAGGGGAAGCTAGATCCCAGGTCCGGGTGAGGCCGTGTGTCCCTGGATCCGGGCAAGGCTGAGTCCCGGGCCCGGGTGAGGCCACGCGACCCTGGGTCCGGGTGAAGCTGGATCCCGGGTCCGGGTGAGGCCGTGCGCCCCTGGATCCGGGTGAGGCCACGCGACCCTGGGTCTGGGAGAGGCCACGCGCCCCTGGGTCCGGGTGAGGCCACGCGCCCCTGGGTCCGGGGGAACCTAGATCCCGGGTCCGGGCGAGGCCGTGTGCCCCTGGATCTGGGTGAGGCTGGGTCCCGGGCCCGGGAGAGGCTGTGGGCCCCTGGATCCGGGTGAGGCCACGCGACCCTGGGTCTGGGAGAGGCCATGCGCCCCTGGGTCCGGGTGAGGCCACGCGCCCCTGAGTCCAGGGGAAGCTAGATCCCGGGTCCGAGTGAGGCCGTGTGCCCCTGGATCCGGGTGAGGCTGGGTCCCGGGTCCGGGTGAGGCCGTGGGCCCCTGGATCTGGGTGAGGCCACGCGACCCTGGGTCTGGGAGAGGCCACGTGCCCCTGGGTCTGGGTGAGGCCACGCGCCCTTGGGTCCGGGGGAAGCTAGATCCCGGGTCTGGGTGAGGCCGTGTGCCCCTGGATCC
This sequence comes from Cnephaeus nilssonii, assembly GCF_951640355.1. NCBI lineage: Eukaryota > Metazoa > Chordata > Mammalia > Chiroptera > Vespertilionidae > Cnephaeus > Cnephaeus nilssonii. Next base: position 15,144,460 of record NC_137076.1, read on the forward strand.
GGGTGAGGCTGGGTCCCGGGTCCAGGTGAAGCCGCGCGCACCTGGGTCCAGGTGGGGCCACGCACCCCCTGGATCCGGGTGAGGCCACGTGCCCCTGGGTCCAGGTGAAGCCGTGCCCCTGGGTCCGGCCGAGACCAAACCAGAGGGATCGGACCTGCATTACCACCATTTGTCCACCATCCAGAGCTGAGGGGTCAGTGCCGACATGTACACATAAGGAACTGATGGACAGTGATATTGGGTCTCAAAAGAACTGTTGGTCCAGAAAGAAACTCACTACAGACTGATTCATTTGCCTGTCAGCATAACTATTATTGCTCATCTCACATTCAGTTCTTATAAGTATATCTCTAGTGACACATGATCTCGCTCATATACGGGAAATGATGAACAACATAGACGGATGAACAAGAACAGAACCAGAAACAAGGAGGCATCGATCGGACTATCGGGCCTCAGAGGGAGGATAGGGGAGGGTGGGGGGAGAGGGGAGAGATCAACCAAAGGACTTGTGTGCATGCATATGAGCCTAACCAATGGTTAAGTTCAACAGGGGGTTGGGGCATCCGTGGGGAGGGGTGTGGGATGGGAATGGGGGGATGAGGACAAATATGTGACACCTTAATCAATAAAGAAAATAAAAAAATAAAATAAAATAAAATAAAAAAATCCTCAACAAAATTCTAGTAAATCGAATCCAGCATTACATTATAAGGATCATACACCATGACCAAGTGGGATTTATTCTGGGGATGCAAGGATGGTACAACATCTGCAAATCAATAAATGTGATACACCTCATAAACAAACTAAGAAATAAAAACCACATAATCATATCCATTGATGTAGAAAAAGCATTTGATAAAATCCAACACCCTTTCTTGATAAAAACTCTCAGCAAGATGGGAATAGAAGGATCATACCTCAACTTAATAAAAGCCATATATGACAAACCCACAGCCAACATCATACTCAATGGGCAAAAACTAAAACCATTTCCCCTAAGAACAGGAACAATATAGGGATACCCACTCTCACCACTCCTGTTCAACATAGTGCTGGAAGTACTAGCCATTGCGATCAGACAAGAAGAAGAAATAAAAGGCATCCAAATTGGAAAAGAACAAGTAAAACTGTCCTTATTCGCAGATGACATGATATTGTACATAGAAAACCCCAAAGACTCCATAAAAAACTACTAGACTTAATAAATGAATTTGGCAATGTAGCAGGATACAAAATTAACACCCAGAAGTCTACGGCTTTTCTATACACCAATAATGAACTCAGAAAGAGAAATTAAAAAAGCAATCCCATTTACCATTGCAATAAAAAAATTAAGATACCCAGGAATAAACTTAACCAAGGAGACAAAAGACCTGTACTCAGAAAATTTCAGGACGCTAAAAAAAGAGATAGAAGAAGACATGAACAAATGGAAGAATACACCATGTTCATGGATTGGTAGAATCAACATCATTTAAATGTTCATGCTACCCAAAGCAATCTATAAATTCAATGCAATCCCCATTAAAATACCAACAGCATACTTCAAAGACCTAGAACAAATTCTCCAAAAATTCATCTGGAATAAAAAAAGACCCCGAATAGTTGCAGCAATCTTGAGAAAGAAGAACAATGTTGGAGGGATCACAATACCAGATATCAAGCTATACTACAAAGCCACTGTTCTCAAAACTGCCTGGTACTGGCACAAGAACAGACATATAGACCAGTGGGACAGAACAGAGAACCCAGAAATCGACACAAGCCAGTATGCTCAATTAATATTTTTTTTAAATATATTTTTATTAATTTTAGAGAGGAAGAGAGAGGGATAGAGAGATAGAAACATCAATGATAAGAGAATCACTGATCAGCTGCCTCCTGCACGACCCCTACTGGGGATCGAGCCCGCAACCCAGGCATGTGCCCTTGGCTGGAATCGAACCTGGGACCCTTCAGTTCGCAGGCCAATGCTCTATCCACTGAGCAAAACCAGCTAGGGAACTCAATTAATATTTGACAAAGGAGGCAAGAGCATACAATGGAGACAAGACAGTCTCTTCAATAAATGGTGTTGGGAAAACTGGACAGATACTTGCAAAAGAATGAAACTAGACCACCAACTTACACCATACACAAAAATAAACTCAAAATGGCCCTGGCTGGTTTGGCTCAGTGGATAGAGCGTCAGCCTGCGGACTGAAGGGTCCCGGGTTCGATTCCGGTCAGGGGCATGTACCTTGGTTGCAGGCACATCCCCAATGGGGGGTGTGCAGGAGGCAGCTGATCGATGTTTCTGGCTCTCTATCCCTCTCTCTTCCTCTCTGTAAAAAATCAATAAAATATATATTTTTTAAAAATAATAAAAAAAATAAACTCAAAATGGATAAAGGACTTAAATGTAAGATGTGAAACTATAAAAATCTTAGAAGAAGCCACAGGCAACAAAACAGCAGACATATGTCGTAGCAATATCTTTACCGATACAGCTCCTAGGGCAACAGAAACTAAAGAGAAAATAAACAAATGGTATACTACCTTAATATATAAAGAGGTAATATGCAAATTGGGCTGGGACGCCGTAACGGGACGACTGGACAGGAGGAGGGGCCGGGCACAACCCTGAGCCTGAGAGAACATGCAGGCGTGGCCCTGAGCCTGAGAGAACACACAGGGGTGCCTGCTCAGAGCCTCCGTGGCCAGACTGCGGCTTAGGCCCATGGGGAGCGGGCCTAAGCCATCAGTAGGACATCCCCTGAGGGCTCCCAGACTGTGAGAGGGAGCAGGCTGGGCTGAGGGACACCCCCACCCCAGTGCACAAATTTCATGCACCGGGCCTCTAGTATTAAAATAAAAGGCTTCAGCTCTAGCTGGTTTGGCTCAATGGATAGAGCATCAGCCTGCGGACTGAAGGGTCCCAGATTCGATTCCAGCCAAGGGCACACGCCTAGGTTGCGGGCTCAATCCCCAGTGGGGGTCATGTAGGAGGCAGCCAATCAATGATTCTCTCTCATCACTGATGTTTCTATCTCTCTCTCCCTCTCCCTACCTCTCTAAAATCAATAAAATATATTTAAAAAAATAAAAAGCTTCTGCACAACAAAAGAAACCATCAACAAAACAACAAGAAAGCCCACTGCATAGGAGAACGTTTTTGCCAATGTTATCTCCAATAAGGGTTTAATCTCCAACATTTACAAGGAACTCATACAACTTAACAAAAGGAAGATCAACAATCCAATCAAAAATGGGCAAAGGACCTAAATAGACACTTTTCGAAAGAGGACATTCAGAAAGCCAAGAGACATATGCAAACATGTTCAAAGTCACTAAGCATCCAAGAGATGCAAATCAAAACAACAAGGTACCATCTCACACCAGTCAGAATGGCTTTCATCAACAAATGACAAGTGCTGGAGAGGATGCGGAGAAAAAAGAACCTTCCTTTACTGCTGGTGGGAATGCAGACTAGTGCAGACATTGTGGAAAACAGTATGGCATTTCCTCAAAAAATTAAAAATGGAATTGCCATTTGACCCAGTAATACCACTTCTAGGAATATATCCCAAGAAAACAGAAACACCAATCAGGAAAGATATATGCACCCCTATGTTCACAGCAGCGCAATTTACAATAGCTAAGATTTGGAAACAGCCTAAATGCCCATTAGCAGATGAATGGATTAGAAAACTGTGGTATATCTATACAATGGAATACTACACTGCTGTAAAAAAGAAGGAATTCTTACCATTTGCAACAGCATGGATGGATCTGGAGAGCATTATGCTAAGTGAAATAAGCCAGTCAGTGAAAGATAAATACCACATGATCTCACTCATTTATGGATAAGAACATTACAAACTGTTGACCAAAAATAGAGAGAGGCAAAGAAGCATCGAACAGACTGTCAAACTACAGCAGGAAGTTAGGGGAGGGTTGGGGGAGTAAGAGATCAACTGAAGGACTTGTATACATGCATATAAGCACAACCAACAGACGCAAGTCACTAGGGGCGGGGGGATGAGGGCAAGTGCCGGGGGGTAAGGGAGGGCAGGGGGAGGTCAGTGGGGGAAAAAACAAAAGGATACATATGTACTACTATTTGTAATACCTTAAACAATAAAATGAAATTAAAACAAAGAAACAAAAAAAAACGGAGGGGAATGTCCAGCCTGCAGACTATATAAGGCCCAAGAAATCACCAAGGCATCAGGGGTGATTTAATTAAGTATTTGACCAAATTCAGCAGGCTAACTGTTAAGTTGATAATTTCGTATGGCCCGTGAATGATGTTATAAATATCCAAATGCCCTTGGCAAAAAAAAAAATGTTCCCTACCCGTCTGAAAATAAGATACTTTCAACATCAAAATAATCATTCTTATGTATCATCATTATTAGGGACAATAAAACATTTTTTAAACTATATTTGTCCTTCTAGCTCAGGCGTCCTAAAACTACGGCCCGCGGGCCATATGCGGGTGTTTTTGGCGTTCTGTTTTTTTACTTCAAAATAAGATATGTGCAGTGTGCACAGGAATTTGTTCATAGTTTTTTTTAAACTATAGTCCGGCCCTCCAACGGTCTGAGGGACAGTGAACTGGCCCCCTGTTTAAAAAGTTTGAGGACCCCTGTTCTAGCTGAAGGAAGAAACTACAGTACCTGGTGAAGATGCTAAAGATGCAGAGATGAAAAGACTCACCATAAACAAATGTACCCTTGCAGTAATCCCTCTAATGGTGCCATAAACAAGGCCATACAGGAAATTTGCAGAAAGCATGTGTGAATATGCTCAGGGAGTCAGGAGAGTTTACAGAGGCAGCTGATACCTGAGGGAGCGATGTGCTAGGCAGAACCACCAGGACAGAGGAGTGAGTGACACTCCAGGCAGAGGCAGTGGTACATAGGGGCAATCAGGGATCTGGGACAGGGGAGAGTGAGTAGGTGAAAGAGGGACAGAAGATGCTAGGTTTAGGTTACAGACAGGCAGGGTCCAAATATGAATTCCCTTGTAAGTCAAGGAGTAGAGATTGGACTTTTTTCTGTGGGCCGCTGTCACCAGGGTATGTATATTCCGCAGGAACACTAGTCCCTTGAGAGGTCATGAGGTTCCACAATCAAATAAGTTGAGTCCATTCTGCATCTTATAACCCCTTTTTTTTGAGATTCACAACATATATTAACAGAACAGGCTGCTAAAGGAGAGAAACATATTTATTTGCATTTACCTCCAAAGAAAAAATCTTTTATTTTCTAGTTCTTATTTTGAAATAATAATAAAATCTAAGGAAGTTGCAAAATTTGTACACAGAACCTCACATATGGAATTGTCACTGGTACAACATTGTTAACTAGGCTGATAGACCTTATTCAGTGTTTGCCGTTTTGTTTTGCATACACTGATTTGTGTGTATAGTCCTACGCAATTTTATCTCCTTTATACGTTTATGTAGCTACTACCACAATCAGTCACATAACTGTTCCATATCAACATAAAGCAACTATTTCATGTTACCCCATTACAGTCACATTTCTTCCCCTTCTCTGTCCCCTGGCATCTACAAACTGTTCTAACTGTTCTCTATCTCTATAGTTTTATCATTTTGAGAATGATATATAATGAAACATCATGCAACCTTTGAAATTGACATTGTTCACTACACATAACGACCATGAGACCCATCCAGGGTGTTGTATCAATAGCTTATTTGTTTTTATTGCTAAGCCGTATTCCATTGTATGGAGGTACCAGAGTTTGTTTAACTATCACTTGTTGAAGGATGCTTTAGTTATTTCCATTTTTTGCTATCCTATCTAATAAAGAGGGAATATGCTAATTGACCATCACTCCATCACAAAGATGGCTGCACCCACAGCTGAGGCCAAGTTCCCATAAAGAGCCTTAACAAGCAATCAGCAGGGACCTGAGGCTATGTCCTCCCCCGCCCCCATGGGGCTTGACAGGGGACCTCAGGCTGTACCCCCCACCCAGCACCGAGCCAGGGGACCTGAGGCTGCACCCCCCTGCCTGGCTGGGCTTAACAGGGGACCTCAGGCCGTGCCCCCCACCCAGCGGGGATTGACGGGAGACCTCAAGGTGAAACCCCAGTGCTGGGTCGGGGGAACTCAGGCCGCGCCCCCGACCAGCGGGGTTTTATGGGGGACCTGAGGCTGCGCCCCCCTCCCGGTGCTGGGCCGGGGGACCTGAGGCTGCGCCCCCATGCCTGGCGGGGCTTGACGGGGGACCTCAGGCCATGTCCCCCACCTGGCATGGCTTGACAGAGGACCTCAAGGCACGCCCCCTGCCCCGTTCTGGGCTGGGGGACCTCAGGCCACGCCCCTAGTCCTGGCGCCGGGCCAGGGGACCTGAGGCTACGCCCCCTGCCCGGCAGGGCTTGACAAGGGTGGGACTGGCCGGGTCTGGATCTAGCCCAACCGGGGTGGGTGCTGGCCGGGTCTGGGTCTCACGCGATTTTGAGGTGCATGTGGGTGGGCGGGGACTTGACTCTGGGTCCCGTGGTGTGCCCCAGACTCTGACAGGAGGAAGGTTTTCATATACATTTTACTAATTTTCTTTCATCTCTGACACTTCTATTATAGAGAAAAGGGCAAATAGCAATATTAAATTATTTTCTCTAATTAATCTCCTTTTCATGTGCACGAATTTCATGCACCGGCTCACTAGTTGCAAATAAAGCTGCTATGAACATTTGAGTACCAGTTTTTGTGTGAATCTAAATTTTCATTTCTCTGGGAAAAATGCCAGAGAGTGTGACTCCATTAAGTACATGCTTCATTTTATAAGAAACTGCCAAAAATATTCTCTGGAGTGGCAGAACCATTTTATACTCCTACTTACAGTATACAAGGAGCACTTTCCCTACCTCCTTACCAACGTTTAATATTTTCACTATTTAGTTACTCTAATAGGTGTGCACAACTCTCATTTCCCTAATGGCTAATGATGTTAAACATCTTTTCACGTACTTATTTACCTTCTAAATCCTTCTTTGGTAAAAATATCTTTAGCCCATTTTCTTAGTAGATTGTTACTTTCTTTCATTTTGCTATGATTTTGCTGGTGTTACATGTTCATTATAAAAATAAAAGTAATATAAAATAAAAACACAATTATAAAACATAGAAATTGAAGATGGTTTGTAATCCATTATTCACAGAGACCTACTTTCCTTCCCTCAGCTTTCCTTAAATTTGTGAATACTAGTAATTGGAAAAAGAAATATATAATCATATCAGATACACTGTTTTGCTCATTTTAAAAATATTCTTACCTGAGAAAATGTTTATTGATTTTTTTTTTTAGAGAGGGAGGAGAGAGAGAGAGAGAGAGAGAGAGAGAGAGAGAGAAACATCAATGTGAGAAACATCTATTGGTTGCTTCCAGTAAGCATCCCAATCAGGGATTAAACCCACAACCTAGGTATGTGCCACCACCTTTTTTGGGGGTGTATGGGATGACACTCCAGCCAACTGAACCACCAGACCAGGGTTATTTTGTAACTATTTTTAACTTAACAATATCCTGTGGATAGTCTTTCGTGTTAATACAAATACGTAAGGTTCTTAAAACAACTACTTTCAAACAAGTCATTTTTCATCCCAAAGAACTAAAATTTGCCAGTGTTGGTTTTGAGTTATGAAGACAATCTGGTACTGGAAAAACCTATGAATATACCAATCTAATAATTATCATAAGAAATTAAAAATGTAAGTATAATAGTGACATTATAGTTACGTTTTTAAATGAAAGTCAACGCTCAACCACTGGGCCAGGCAGGCTGGGCAACAAATTAGAATTTCTTAAAACTCAGAAAAATAAAACACAATCCAGTCTTGCTACGGTATATTATCTGAAATGTTTAGTTTTCAATCACAAACTATTATATATGCAAAGAAATGGGAAAGTGTAATCAATAATCATGGGGGGGGGGGGGGGGGGGAGTCAATAGAAACTTATCCTGAAGGGCTCAGATACTGAAGTGCACACACAAAAAATTCAAAGCAGCAATTATACATAAGTTCAAATAATTAAAGGGAAATATGATGACGATGAATCAACATATATGGAATCTTAATAAAGTTATAGAAACTAAAAAAGCTGCCGAAGCCGGTTTGGCTCAGTGGATAGAGCGTCGGTCTGCGGACTGAGGGGTCCCAGGTTCGATTCCGGTCAGGGGCATGTACATTGGTTGTGGGCACATCCCCGGTGCGGGGTGTGCAGGAGGCGGCTGATCGATGTTTCTCTCTCATCGATGTTTCTAGCTCTCTATCCCTCTCCCTTCCTCTCTGTAAAAAATCAATAAAATATATTTAGAAAAAAAAAAAAGAAATCACTAAAAAAAAAAAAAAGACAAAATAGTTAAAAAAAAAAAAGACACTAAAAAAGCAAAACAAGTAGAAATTATAGAATTTGAAAGTACAATAACCAAAATGAAAAACTGGTACGATGAGCCCACCAGCAGATTTGAAAATGGCAAAAATAATCATAGACATAAAGATAATCAATAGAGGGTATCCAATCCACAAGAAAGAGAGAAAAAGACTAAAGACAAAGTCTCAAACTCCTGTGAGGCAATATGGAGAGGTTTATTGTTTTAGCTCTTACATTTAGGTTTGTGACCCATTTGAGTTAACTTTTATGGAAGATATGAGATAATAGTATAGGTTCATTTTGTTGTATATGAGTGTCCAATTATCACAAAACTACTCCTTTCTTAGTGATTTACCTTGACACCTTTGTCATAAATGTGTGAGTTCTTTCTTTCTCATATAATTTTAAGCTATAAATTTCCCTCTGAGCACTGCATTAGCTACAGTCCCTGATTTTTTGGTATACTAGTTTTTGTTTCCTTTCAATTCAAGTTATTTTCTGATTTCCCTTGTGCTTTTTCTTTAGGTTATTTAGAGTGTGCTGTTTAATTTCCAAATATTTGGAGATTTCCTGTGTTTCTTTCTGGTTTCTAGTCTTATTCTAATGTGGTTGGAGAACACATTTTGTATTACTGCATTTCTGACCTCCAGGAAAATAATTGCTCTTTTGTGGTTTCCAGTGGTTCATAAGAACATAAAGGGCACAGGGGAAGACAGGTGGCAGAACCCCAAATCTGTAACAGTTGCAAGAGTACAAGGGAGGACTACGACACAGAGCTCTACACCTGACAGTGTGGCCACCCACTCTATGCCCAAGTGCTTAGGCTCTGCAGGAGGACTAAGGACCAGGATGTCAAATACCCAAGGGTTCGTGTGTGTGACATAATGGGACAATGCCTGACATAAGACTTCTTACTATCTTGGAGACGGGTGCTCAAAGCTTTATCTAATTTTATTTTGACAATCTAAGAAATATAATTTGGGGAGGGGGGAGAGAAGATGACATTGACAAAATAATAGCATCGGAATGTAGAATGAGGAGAATTTGAAGTTGCATTAGTAGTAAGTATATATATAATTATGTACTTAGAAAATGGAAATACACTATTTATATCTAAGATAAACAACTGTGCAGAAAACAAAAATAATCATAGTATGTAATACATAGCTCACGTATATATATGTACATATATATATATATATATATATGTGTGTATATATATGTATACACACACACACACACACACACACACACACACTAGAGGCCCGGTGCATGAAATTCGTGCTCGGAGGGGGTGTGTGTCCCTCAGCCCAGCCTGTACCCTCTCCAATCTGGGACCCCTCGAGGGATGTCCAACTGGGATCGGGCCTAAATGGGCAGTTGGTTATCCCTCTCACAATCCAGGACTGCTGGCTCCCAACTGCTTGCCTGCCTGCCTTCCTGATTGCCCCTAACCGCTTCTGCCTGCCAGCCCAATCACCCCCTAACCACTCTGCTGCCTGCCTGATTGATGCCTAATTGCTCCCCTGCCAGCCTGTTTGCCCCCCACTTCCCTCCTCTGCCGGCCCGGTCACCCCTAACTGCCCTCCCCTGCAGGGTTGATCGCCTCCAACTTCCCTCCCTTGGAGGCCGAGTGCCTCCCAACTGCCCTCCCCTGCTGGCCCGGTCATCCCTAACTTCCCTCCCTTGCCAGCCTGGTCGCCCCCAACTGCCCTCCCCTAAAGCCTGGTCGCCCCTAACTGTCCTCTCCTGGTCGCCCCTAACTATCCTCCCACACAGGCCTAGTCGCCCCCAACTGCCCTCCCCGGCTGGCCCGGTCACCCCTAACTTCCCTCCCTTGCCATCCTAGTCGCCCCTTACTGCCCTCCCCTGCCGACCCATTGCCCCTAACTGCCCTCCCATGCAGGCCTGGTCGCCCCCAACTGCCCTCCCCTGCAGGCCTGGTCCCCCCCAACTGCGCCCTCCCCTGAAGGCCTGGTCCCCCCCAACTGCCCTCCTCTGCAGGCCTGGGTCCCCCCGCAACTGTCCTCCCTGCAGGCCTGATCGCCCACCACTGCCCGCCCCTGCCGGCCAACTTGTGGTGGCCATCTTGTGTCTACATGGGGGCGGCCATCTTGTGTGCTGGAGTGATTGTCAATTTGCATATTACCTCTTTATTATATAGGGTTAATTTAAAGTCTTTAAAAAGTTCAGCCTTTTCATGAACTAATTCCATTTCTAAGTACACAGTTTAAAAAATGAATCACAGATGCACTTCATTAGCCATTACAAATTATACACATCTATACTTAATACTGTACATATTTGCTATAGTAACACACTTAAACAAAAACTTAGGGTGTGTGTATTAAACCAAATCTTCTTAACCAGAGACTTAAACACAATTCCCCCTCTATCTTAGCAGGACTTATGGAATGGCGCACTTCCATTCAACATTCTTCATTTGTTCTACAATTTAAAACCCAATCAGAACAATGGCTATTATGTATTACTACCAGCTATTATTGAGCTTTTCAGAAAACTGTTAGCTTGTTAAAGGTGGCTCCCACCATCACTCACATGACGTCCAGCACAGAGTCATTACGAATGACCTTATGGGAGACATCAGCTAGCAGGAAGAGACCACCATCTGTCCTCCGGATGCTAGCTGCATAGCCTGGCCAGATCTGCAATCTGAAGAGATAGATGGGCTTTACCTCAGGGTTTAAAAGAAGCACAGACACTTCCATGCCCCCTCTGAGATAATACGTGGATACTGTCCTTCCCCAGTAATAATGAGAAAGCACCAGGAAACAAATTCAATTAAATCAACATCATTGTGAACTTACTAAAATACTAAACTATAGAAGAGATTTAACTGGTAAATTGTATTCACTATCATAAAATACTGAGATTTTTGTCTTTAATATGGTGATTTCAATGAAAAATTTATTTCCAGAACATTTACAAGTGAGGAAGAGGAAACCACCAACCTGTGTTGCTGCAGTACCATAGCACTCGTCGGGTCATAGAAGTTTCTCCCCACAAGCTTCATATCTAAAAGTTTCATTACCCTGAAATGAAGAGCAAGAATGGGTTTTCTAGTAGAATAATCCAAAAAACTAAGCTCCATTACTTTTAGCTACATTTCCTTTGGAAGCCGAAAGGGTCCAAAATATTGGTGTCCCTTATACAATATAGCTTTTATCATGAGAACACTCTTGACAAAAGAATGAGAAAAATTACCATAACATTTATCTTGGGGTATATGTAACTGACTATAGCTTTTCCTAGTTACTAGGTAACTAAAAATTGAGTTGACTTTCCAGGCTCAATTTATATTACTTTCACCATTAACTAAAATGCATGCGAGAGAGTCAGTTTCTAAATTTGTGAATATCAGTCTGGCAAAGAAAATTATGTTTGTTCCTGGCAGTTCAGCTTACTAGATAGAAATTAGATTCTGTGTTTCATTAAAAAAGAGATGGTTTGAAATAACATTAGGAAAATTAGGGAGTGTTAAAAAAAGTTTAAAAATTATGATCTATCTTCATCCAAAAATTCAAGGGACTTGGAAAAAAATTATTCCAGCAGCCCTGGCCCGTTTGGCTCAGTGGAGAGAGCGTCGGCCTGTGGACTCAAGGGTTTGATTCCAGTCAAGGGCATGTACCTTGGTTGCGGGCACATACCCGGTGGGGGGTGTGCAGGAGGCAGCTGATCGATGTTTCTCTCTCATCAATGTTTCTAGCTCTCTATCCCCCTCCCTTTCTCTCTGTAAAAAATCAATAAAATATATTTTAAAAAATTATTCCAGCAAAAATCTTTACCCACTACCTCTCCAAGTAGCCCCATCACTAATACCATTAAATATGCACTTTAAACACCCGGTTTTTAAGTTCCTGAGCCCATCCCCCATCCAACTAACTCAAACCTACTTTCACATACCCAAATCTGATAAATCACTGGAGATATCTTCTGAGTAACTTAGCCTCAGTATCATTCAACTCATCTATATACACTTGTAGTGTAGTACCATCTAAGCCTCTTGAAGAGCATTGTTACAAATACAAGACTGAGGTTAAGGAAAGTAAAACGTCAGCTGTTTTCTCACCGACGGAAAACAACATTGTAGAAGGGAATGCACAAGTCAGAACAGGGCTCCAGGATCTTGGTCAACTGAATCTTAATGCTGATCTCTGCACCATCGGTTTTCCTGTGACTTTTTAACTCAAGAACCTAATGAATAAATATATGCAAGTAAACAGTAATGACAAAACTACCAAGCCCTAACCTAATCCAACTGTGTCCCAGAAAACACTAAAATATGTTTTCTTAATATATGAAATCTTAAACCATTCTTTGTCACTGAAGTCAAAAGCTTCCTCCAACCACTCCTCTTATGTAAGAGACTTCGTGAAGACATAAATGTAAAAGTTTCTCCGTTTTTCATTTCTTTGTTACAGAGAAGTTTAACTTCCCTCTAAGAATAGGAAAGTACAACTCAAATATTCAAGAAGTTTATGATTTGCCATCATTCAAAGCACCAGAACACTCTCAGGTCTCACTTGTTGAAGCTTAACAGGTAGATAGAGAATGGAGCCATCAAAGGCAGTGACGTTTCCAGTGACAGCTTGATGCTCCTTCAACATGCCAAACTTCATGCTTTTGCACTCCACAGTGGGGCTAGAAAATAATAAAGAGGATTTTATTTCAATTTGATTCAAACAGCTGTGTAACTACTGCTCCATCTAGTGGTCATATTAAAAATTCAAATACTATACCTGACTAAGAAAGAACTTTGACCCAAGGATACTTGCTCATAAAAAATAAAAACCCATTAATTTCACCCACCAGAGACAAATGCCTTAGCATATTATACATTCTTAGTATACATTCTTCCAGAGTTTAGACCACAGAATCAAAAACCTTATTGTGTAAAGGGCCAGGTAGTAAATATTTTAGGCTTTACCGGCCATATGGTCTCTGCTACAACTATTCAACACAGCTGATATAGCACAAAAGCTATGTAAACCAGTAAGTATGGCTACATTCCAGCAAAACATTTTTTTAAATTTCTTTATTGATTAAGGTGTTACATATGTGTACTCATTCTCCCATTACCCCTCTTATCCCCCCCCACTCACCCCCCTGTTGTCTGTGTCCATTGGTTAGGTTTATATGCATGCATACAAGTCCTTTGGTTGATCTCTCCCTCCAGCAAAACTTTATTATGGAATTTTACTCTAACCTTTTTTCACTCATGGAAATTTCAACTTTTTATTGTTTCATTACCACAAATCTTAGTTATGAAAAACTCTAGTAGCTCCTTTGTACCATGATTGTCCCATTACCTCACAGTAATACAAAACCTTGTTCTACAACCGTGAAGTTTAAACAAATCCAAGGCTTGAAAGGGTCAAGCATATTCAAGTACATAAATAAAAATTAAAAGTGGTAATCCAATATAGTTGCCCCCCAAACCAAATACTCACATGCTAACATATTTCAAAAATGCTTCTTTAAAAAATTCATATACATGCATTTATATGAATACAATATTCAAAGATGTCATTCTAGACTCCCTGTAGTACAAGGAAGATACAGTACGACCTGTCCACTTTAACACATCTGCTCAGTATTCTCTCAGTGGCCTGGCATCCTCTTCACATTGTAACCTCAAAGGTCCAGATCTACTATCGCTAAATGTATAGAATCCATGTCTTCTCCTGGTCAATGCAGAGACCTGTAAAGACTCTTACACTCTTTTCTGTTTCATTAACATTTGTCAGTCCATTTCCAGATAAAAGGCTCTTCCCTCTTGTTATACTCAACTCCTTCCCTTACTTCCAGAACAGGCCCATCCCCATTCCTTTCCACTCTCCAATGTTCAATTTCACCCTCTTTTCTAGATACTTCTCTTCACCTGTCATATGTGCTCAGCTCTGCTTTCTTATCTCATAGAAATCTGTAAAGCAATCCTGCTACCCTCTTTAATTATCATTCGATTTCTCATTCCTCTTACAGACTTTTAAAATAATGGCCAATTCACTGGCTATTCCTATGCTCTCCTTTGTTCTTTTAGTCTATTTTTTTCTTCATAACTTTAACAAAGGACTAGAAGATTACCAAGGGTGCTCTTAGAAACAAATTTAATAACTTTTTTTCTGTAGCCAAAGTCAACCACCTGTTCTCCATTCAAATGGGCCCTTCCTTTGGTTTTTATAACCTGCTTTCAGGGTATTTTTCCCTAACTTCCTTTCTTCTGTTTCACTCCACTTCTTCCTCTTGTACCAATTAGTAATTGTCCTTCAAAAATCAGTCTTCCACCTTCCTATTTTCTCCACAGATATTCCAAAACACTCATTTTCACAATTCCAGCTAATAACCTCCTGCTAATATGAATTTTTAATTTTAAAAAAGTAAGTTCAGTCTAAAGTTATTGATATAACATTAAAGTTATTTTCTCTGATTTTCTCATCCTCAAATTTAACCCTAGACCATCACTGAAGGGCTGTCAAAAAAATTTTTTTAAATATATTTCTTTATTGATTTCAGAGAGGAAGGGAGAGGGGGAGAGAGATAGCCCACAACCCAGGCATGTGCCCTTGGCCAGACTCAAACCTGGGACTCTTCAGTCTGCAGGCTGATGCTCTATCCACTGAGCCAAACCGGCTAGGGCAAGAGCTGTCAAATACTGATATGAGGCTCATGTAGGGAGAATCCAGGTTTTATGGGATGTGCATATTATATCACTGGGGGAGAGGGAATCTTTAAGAAGAATACAAAATTACAGATACAAAGTAAGTTAAAAGGTTTGGAAGGGGGTTTATTTAAGTACAAGGTCCTAATCTTAAGCTTCATTAACTTCACAGGAAATCACCTCTAATCTCATGCATAAAACTGCACCTATTAAGTTAAAGTCTGAATTGGTAATATAGATAAGTAAATAAGTTAACCTTAAACTTACTGCAAGGATCCAAGTACATGCATTATTGTGGGGGTGAGGGGAAAAGTTCATCAGAAATTATACCAAAAAAATTCAGCTATTCCAGGGGAATGATTTCATTACTGCTAAGAAGTGAACAATATAGAGAGAAAAAAAACTGTGAATACCTGAAAGTCACATGATATTGATAAACTGCTTCATTATGACACTGTATTTTGATAAGATTCAATCCCAAAGGTTCAGGTATTCCTTTTGATCCCTGCTTCACAAAACGCTCTCTGGAAAATAAAAAACAAAAGCACCCACACATAGCAAAACAAAACAAAACCACACACACGCACGCGCGCGCGCGCGCACACACACAAATAAGACAGGGTAAAGTAGTATTTTACACTTTGCTTACAGATACACAAAGCAAGAATTGAGACATACAAAAGCAAGCTTTGAAGGCTAGTAGATAAATGAGTAGCAATCTCTAATTAAAGAAGCAAGGTCATCCTATTTATCCTAGTAATATTACTAAGATAAACTAGGCCAGCTAACCTAAGAATACAAGAATGCATTCTATAGAGAAAAATGAATTGCTGAATGTTTTTCCTAAATGATTTCCTTATCTTCACCATGACAAAGAACTGGGAAAGAAATGGAAAGTCACGAGTCTACTCTCTGGTACATACTACCTCTATATCATTAATCCCATTTCACTTCACCAGAATCGTCCCACCTCTGTCATTCTCCCCATGAGCAAAAAAAACCAAAACGAACAACCTTGCAATACTGATAATCCATGGAGGACTTCAGACACAACAGAAATAATGTTTATACTACTACTAGAGGCTGGTGCACGAAATTCGTGCACTTGGGGGGTACCCTTCAGCCCGGCCTGCACCCTCTTCGCAGTCCAGGAACCCTCGGGGGATGTCCGACTGATGACATCAGTCAGACAGCCTTAATGCTGCCATGGAGGCAGGAGAGGCTCCTGCCACCACCACTGTGCTCACCAGCCGTGAGCCCAGTTTCTGGCTGAGTGGTGTTCCCCCTATGGGCGTGCACTGACCACCAGGGGGCAGCTCGGCATTGAGTATCTGCCCCCTGGTGGTCAGTGTGCATCATAGCGACTGGTGGTTCTGCCGTTTGGTTGATTTGCATATTAGCCTTTTATTATATAGGACTGGAGGCCCAGTGCACGGATTTGTGCATCGGTGGGGTTCCTTGGTGTGGCCTGCGGGAATCGGGCTGAAATCAGCAGTCCAATAACCCCCAAGGGATGTAGCAGTGCATGAAGCAGTAGGCAGCCAGGGAAGAGCCTGGGCTGGGCTGGGCGTCGTGCCTACTCATCCTGGCCCCACTACACCTGCTGCCACCACCACTCAGTAGGCTCACTACTGCTCTGCTGTGGTCTCCACGCACCTATCCTAGGGCAATACCAACATGCCCATTACCAAGAAGCGGCTGCGAGCTGTGACCCCACCTGCCCCCTGGTGGTCAGTGTATGTCATAGTGACAAGTTGAATGGTCACTTAGGCTTTTATATATATAGACTAAAGGCCCAGTGCACAAAATTTGTGCACTTGGGGGGTTGTCCCTCAGTCCAGCCTGCACCCTCTCGCAGTCCAGGAGCCCTCGAGGGATGTCCGACTGACGGCTTAGGCCCGCTCCCTGCCTAAGCCATCAGTCGGACATCCTTAGCACTGCCCTGGAGGCAGGAGAGGCTCCCGCCACCGCCACTGCACTCGCCAACCATGAGCCTGGCTTCTGGTTGAGCGGCGCTCCCCATGGGAGCACACTGACCACCAGAAGACAGTTCGTGTTGAGCATCTGCCCCCTGGTGGTCAGTGTGCATCATAGCAACCAGGTGTTCCACTGTTCAGTCTAGTTGCATATTAGCCTTTTATTACATAGGAAGGACTAGAGGCCCAGTGCACGAATTTGTGCACGGGTGGGGTCCGGCCGGCCCACCCCAATGGGGGCCTATAGGGGCCAGGCTGGTGGGGGTGGGAGGACGCAGGAGGTCGGCTGGCCCCACCGTTGGAGGGGGAGGGCTGACCGGGGGCCAATCATGGGTGGGGCTGGGCAGGGGCTGCCAGAGGCTGGGAGGGGGCCAATCGGGGCCCCAATTGGGCAAGTTGGCTGTTGCAGTACATGTCATAGCAACTGGTCGTTCCGGTCACTTGGCTTTTATATATATAGATGAGAAGGCTCCCTTCCACATCACTACCAAGCAGAGAGGCTGAGCTCCTGACTTACTTTTCCCTGTGCTCTGCAGTCCCCAGTGAAAGACGATCCAGAGAGTGTGATGAGGATGGAGGCGGAGGTGGTGGTAATGGCTGCTGGGCAGGACCCCGAGAAGGCATGCTGATAGCACTGGGAGCTTTGTATATGCCTCTGCCTATACCACAAGCTGCTCTTCCTAATGGTAACATAGGCACATCCAAATTCCTTCCAAGCATTCTGAAATGTTAAAAAGAAGCAAATCAGGACTTTCTTAATCATACTTCTATCTCTGCCCCATCTAAATGATTCCCTCAAGTCTATGTTCTCTTCCTTGAGGAATCAGCAAGAGGGACATAAGCATTGGGATTCTAAGTCCAATATGCCAATATGACTCACCCACCAACTGCTACTAATACTGACTCTCAGGCAACTTTCACGACAGAATTGAGGTGGGAGTTTGACTCCCTTAGATTAAAGAACCACTGCAATCAGGTTAACTTATTAAGAGGGCAAATGAAGCTGTGAAGTATCCAGTGAAGAACTACTTTCTTACCCTTTTCCAATCATTAACTGTATCAGTATCTGCTCACTGCTCTTGAAAAGTATCCATTGTTTAATTTAAAACCATGCATTGTGAGCTAATCCAACCTTTTTAGAGTTGCCCTTTGCAGAGACATTTCAGCTAAATTTGACAGCTCCCTGAAAAGGGAATTTACCCACCTATTCCAACCAATGGACGCCTCTGCCATCTTGCTATCACCAGCAGCCAACACTGATGGATCCAGAAAAGTGTGATGGGGTTCTTCTTTTTCCTTACGCATCATACTGATAGTCAAGCCTCGACCTAAAATGCCTCTACCTGAATGGAAGGATCAAACCCCAGCTATAACTGTGAGTTGAACATGTTGTAAAGTATAGTTACTTTTCTGAAGATAAACTGTATGAATTTAAGAATAAGGAAAGTATACATACCACCATGTTTTCTCAAGTTAGTGTTTTACATACCTAAAGAAGGCATTTTCTGCTTCAGAGAGGTCTGGGACACAGTTTCAAGGCCCAGTCCTTGGAACATGGAGACCAAACCCACAGATTCCTGAGGAAAGTCAAAGAATAAAGCCATTCCAAGATATGGTTTAAAACCCCAAAATCACTGATGGTTTTCTTAAAGTCTTGGTAAATAATAAAAATCATCTTCTTTTTTAATTGATTGATTTGAGAGAGAAAGGAAGGGAGGGAGAGAAACATCGATTTGTTATTCCACTTATTTATGAATTTACTGTTTGATTCTTGTATGTGCTCTGACTGGGGATCAAACCCACAACCTTGATGTATTGGGATGCTGCCCAACTGACCTACCCTGCCAGGGCCAGTATATGGTGTGTGTGTTTTTAACAACCTCCAACAAAACTTACTACTGTTTTTCTGTAGTAGTCTTAAAAGTTTACTGCTGTCACACTAGTTCCAGCTGCCACATATAGACTCAAGCAATTCATTCAAGTGAGAATACAGATTACTGTCATCAATTTTTCTTTTTACAGAATATATTTGACACTGTCAACTTTACTTGAAATTGTTATACTGTGTTATTAGGTTTCCCCTATATTTGCTAACTCTTTACTTTTTTAGATTAATCATAGATAAATAACATCTTGAAATTTCTGTATAAAATTAGGAAATACAAGCAGTAGCAATAGCTGAAGATCCTCTTTTTTTTAAAAGATTTGGGCAAAGAAAAGTAAATTAAAAAATAAAAAATAAAAACGATTTGGGCAAAGAGTCTTCTAAAGAAAGAGCCATTCTTAACAATTATTACCTTAGAGACAGGAGTGGCTGCCAATACTGCAGAGCCAAATCCAGAATAAAAATCTAAACACTCAGGAAAGAGCAAAAGGATGTATCTTTAAACCTATCATTTATATATTTATATGTATATTTATATAAGATAGAGGACTAAGGCATTTATCCAAATCCATCTACATTCATTATGAGAAACTTTTTCTAGACTCCCAATTAGAATTTGAAATATACACCCAGAAGATGCCACTACTTGTTAAAGAAAAAACAAAAACAAAACCCAACCCACCAAACAAAAAAAAAAACCAACCCTTATTTTCATATTTAAGACTTCACAGTTTTCTATGTACTCTGAAATCCATTATTTTCTCTGATACGCTACATGCTGCTGCTACTAAGCGTCCAGACATGGTCTTACCCTTTGTGCCGTCCCATTCTGTGGGTTTGGTTCCTTGGGCTTTCCAAACACGTGGCCTCTGCCTATAGGTCTTGCCCTGCCCAGAGCTGAGTCCAAAGGTTTAGGAACTTGTGGCCAAGAGCCTGGCATCTGTACACACTGAGATGGGTGCCCAGAAGGGCTCCTGAAGGGTGGTCGGACAGGATCCATTGAAAGGCTGCAGAGGATTCGGGTGT
Organism: Cnephaeus nilssonii; assembly: GCF_951640355.1. Lineage (NCBI taxonomy): Eukaryota > Metazoa > Chordata > Mammalia > Chiroptera > Vespertilionidae > Cnephaeus > Cnephaeus nilssonii. The sequence goes on from NC_137076.1 coordinate 15,164,423, forward strand.
AGATCCTGTTCTGATTAATCACCTGCCAGCATTTTATAGATATTAAAAATTCCCAATTGCTTTCCTTTTCCTTCAAGACGGACTCACAAAGCATTAAACACACACACACACACACACACACACACACACACACAATGTACTTTGGGTGATACAACCAGCCTCCTATATCATGTTCACTTCAAAAGCTTCTATGTATCCCAGAATGTTCTAAACACTCCCCATTAGCAATCCCTTAGGCTTAGTGGCTAAGCCCTCCTTGAATTTTCCTATATTCTCTACCTAAATAGCCTCTTTGAGAACGCAGTCCTATGTTAACTGTTTTAGAAAGAAGTATATTTTATGGATGAGCATGAGAAAATGTATATATAGTTAACAGAGACATATGGTAATACTGTCAATAAATATTCCCATAATTTTTCCCCAGTTCATTACCACATGAAACTATTCCATCTCCTCCTCGATCTCCTTAGTAGCCTCTCTGCATCTTATCCAATTCCTTTCTCTAAAACTTTTCAAACTGCACCAAAACTGAGATCTCCAGTTGCTTTGAGCCAACAATACCTGCTAAATTTCAGGTGACATTTTAACACCTTTTCCTCCCCCAGGTAACCAGGGATGAGGCTCTTCCTGCTTCCCAAATCTCAGGTCCTCTTCAAAATCACTTCATAACCAATAGCTTTCAGGAATCCTTCTTTAAGGGACTTCCTTCAACGTCCTGACCCACCCCTGATCCCTGAAGAATCTTTCTTTTTTTTTTTTTTTATAATCTTAAAGTATTTTCCCCCAAGATACTTATTTTTTAAAATATATTTTATTGATTTCAGAGAGGAAGGGAGAGGGAGAGAGAGATAGAAACATCAATGAGAGAGAATCACTGATTGGCTGCCTCCTGCATGACCCCCACTGGGATCGAGCCCGAAACCCAGGCATGTGCCCTTGGCCGGAATCGAACCTGGGACCCTTCCGTCCGCAGGCTGACGCTCTATCCACTGAGCCAAACCAGCTAGGGGCAAGAATCTTTCTTAACTGAATATTTAAGCAAGCCTCTTCTTAACTTTTGCAAGCCTGTTTTACGGATTAGCTAGAGAAGTCGGGTCATGCACATAAAGAAAAGACTGACAGGCAATTCTTCAGTCAATACTATAAATGAAGGCAGTCCAGGATCTCCCAAAACATATTTACCTAACCCATCCTCTTTTACACTGAAATGGCAGGGCACGCCTCCCTTCCGCCAAGACTGTCCCCTTTGATTCCTTAAACTCCTTTACTGAAGAATCCAGAACCATCAGTTGCCTACAAGGGACACACTGAGGCGCTTTTACACCTACCAAGTCAGGATTTCTGGAATCTTCCTCCTTCCCCACCCTCCCTCACCTCCATCAGCCCCTTTATAGATGTGGGCACCTCCTCCAGGCCTCCCTTCCCGTCCATGTTCTCCGGTGAGTTAGCAGATAGATGCCCGACTGTAAGGTCCCACAGGGAAGGGTCCCAGGACCGGCTGGCGGCGCGGCCTACCTACCCCACTCCCGGTGGGAGCTTGGGACGCGCGAAGAGGATTGGGGCCTAACCGGGCGGGGCACCCCCTGAAGGCAAGTCCTACCCTCCTTCCACCTCAGAGAAAAGCACCAGACTTCCTGCCCACCATTTTGATCCACAGAACACTCGCGCCCATGAGTCCCTCCCTCCTCGAGCCACCACCTTCCTACCTTTTCGAGGCCCTGCGTCCTCCTACACGTAACCCAGCCTCCAGTAACCACTTCCCTCCCCCGGCCGCCCCCTCCCCCAGCCCGCGGCCCCTCGCGCCTGGGGGTGGGGGGTGGGGGTGAGGTCCGCAGTGGGCGTGGGGGGACACCACGGCCACCACAAGCTTGAGTGGAAGCCCACGGGCCTGCACCGGAGCGATCTCGGCCTCCCGGACCTTCCACACCCGCGTCGTATCCACTCACCGGGGCCCTCGCCTTCCCCCCGGCTCCCCGGGCCTCCGGAAAAAGCCGGCACTCAACGCACCTGCCACGCCCAAGAACCCACATGGTCAGGCCCGAATTTCCCGTCCTCTCGCGGGGCCTCAGCGGCTGAGCCCATTGGCCAAACCACATGCCGCTCACAAGACCCAGCGACCTCATTGGCTCGCCTGCAAAAAGAGCCGCACCCTGTCTGGCAGCCCCGCTCCACGCGGAGGTTCCTGTACCAAAGGGGTACTGGAAACGGGGGTCCCGAAGTTAGGAGTGAACCTGAGCATTAAAATGTGTCACGTTTTTAAGATCCTGACTCCCTTTCTGTAGGCAACTCCTGTAAACAGATTTAGCTTACACGCTCAGGCTGAAATGGACTTGCCTCATCCTTTCCAGTTAGAGGATATAGGTGGTGAATTGGGAAGAGTAAACGAGTTTACATTTAAACACCTAATTATGTGATCTCTGCGCCTTATTTGTAAAATAAGAATAAAAGCATCCATTTATAGAGTTGTATGGGAGTGTACATACATTCATGAGAGAAGGTATGTCAAGTACTTAGCACAAGGAGTAGATTGCCTGCAATAAATGTTGCCTGTCGTTATTTTTTGATGCCTAAATCTGTGAGCCAAGAAGAGCTTTCTTCAAACTATACAAAAGTATTGGTGTTTAATTCTGCTATAACTGAATATTTTCACCCAAAGGAATACATTTCTCTCTCCCAACCATTTTGCCAAATAATTGCATCCCTCTCCAACCTCAGTGTTTCTGAGGTGATTGGAGTCAAGATTTGAGAGACCTTGGCTTACCCTGTAGAGACATGCAAATGCTCTGCATGGTATAAGGCCAAAGAAGGTTTTTCCAAGCCTCAGATAGCTCATATCTTGTTTTACTCCATACATCCAAGGACTCTCCTCTCCTTCCCAATAAAGTTTGAAAATTGCTGGAGCAGGAGGATTTTCAAAGCATGAATCTATTGGCAGAATACCTCTTTGCTCTTTGTAGATATTATTTGTTAACATTATATCCTATAACATTGTTAAGTTGTTCTACTGCACAACCTTATCCTATCTAATAAAAGAGTAATATGCAAATTGACCATTACTCCAACACACAAGATGGCTGCCCCCATGTGGTCAAAGATGGCTGCCCCATGTGGACACAAGATGGTCGCCACAAGATGACCAGCAGGGGAGGGCAGTTGTGGGTGATCAGGCCAGCAGGGGAGGGCAGTTGGGAGAGACCAGGTCTGCAAGGGAGGGCAGTTGGAGGCGATCAAGCCTGCAGGGAAGGGCAGTTAGGGATGACCAGGCCAGCAGAGGAAGGGAAGTTGGAGGTGACCAGGCCTGCAGGGAAGGACAGTTGCGGGGGGACCCAGGCCTGCAGGAGAGAGCAGTTGGGGGGACCCAGGCCTGCAAGGGAGGGCAGTTAGGAGCAAACAGGCTGGCAGGGGAGCAGTTAGGCAACAATCAGGCTGGCAGGGGAGTGGTTAGGGGGTGATCAGGCTAGCAGTCAGAAGCGGTTAGGGGCAATCAGGAAGGCAGGCAGGTGTGCAATTGGGAGCCAGCAGTCCTGGATTGTGAGAGGGATGTCCGACTGCCCTCGGGGGGTCCCAGATTGGAGATGGTGCAGGCTGGGCTGAGGGACTGGGCCTCTAGTGTTATAATTTCGTGCACTGGGCCTCTAGTGTTATAATAACATATAGGCAGTATTATTTTGTTGCCCATGCAAATATTTAGCAGCAAGTGAACTCGAAAACAGTTATACAGCCCAGTAGGTGTGGCTCAGTGGTTGAGCATCAACCTCTGAACCAGGAGGTCACGGTTTGATTCTGGGTCAGGGCACATGCCCAGGTTGTGGCCTTGATCCCCAGTAGGAGGCAGCCGATCTATGATTCTCTGTCATTATGGATGTTTTTATCTCTCTCCCTCTACTTTCCTCTCTGAAACCAATAAAAATATATTTTTCAAAAGTTAAATAAGGCCGAAACCGGTTTGGCTCAGTGGATAGAGCGTCGGTCTTCGGACTGAGGGGTCCCAGGTTCGATTCCGGTCAAGGGCATGTGAGTTGGTTGCGGGCACATCCCCAGTGGTGGTGGGTGTGCAGGAGGCAGCTGGTCTCTTATCAATGTTTCTGGCTCTCTATCCCTCTCCCTTCCTCTCTGTAAAAAATCAATAAAATATATATTTTTTAAAAAAGTTAAATAAGGTCATAAAGATGGGGCCATATTCTGATAGGATTGATGTCTTGAAAGGAAGAGGAAGAGACATCAGAAATCTCTCTTTCTCTCCATGTGAGCAGAGGAACAGCCATGTGAGGACACAGCAAGAAGGTGGCTGTCTACAAGCCAGGATGAGAGCTCTCACCAGAAACCAAATTTGCTGGCCCTTAATCATGGACTTCTAGACTCCAGAACTATAAAAAAAATTAAATGTCTGTTGCTTAGGCTGCCCCATCTGTGGTATTTTGTTATGGTAGCTTTAGCTGACAAATCCTATCTAATAAAGAGGGAATATGCTAATTGACCCTCACATTGTCGCAAAAGATGGCGGTGCCACAGCCAATAGGAGATAATATGCTAACTGACTGTCCTGCCCTCAAAGATGGCAGTGCCCTACAGCCAATAAGGAGGGAATATGCTAATTGACTGCCCTGCCCTCAAAGATGGTGGTGCACATAGCCAAAAGATGGCAGCACCCAGACCCCTCAGCTCCACTGGGGTGGCAGGTGCGCGGCAAGGCTGGGCCCGCCCCCAGGTGGGCCCGGCTGCTCTGCACGCCTGCCTCCAGAGTCCCCCAGTCCCCTCAGCGCCCCTCCCCCCACCTAGGGCCGGCCCAAGGTGCAGGTAACCAGGGCTGGCCGAGGTTTGCACTGCCGGCAGTGGCAGCAGCAGAGGTGTGATGAGGCGTCGCCTTCCCCTGATTGCTGGGTCACCTCCCACCCCTGAGGGCTCCTGGACTGTGAGAGGGGGCAGGCTGGGCTGAGGGATCCCCCTTCCAGTGCATGAATTTTTATGCACCAGGCCTCTAGTATAATAATAATCGTCAGCAAGGATGTTATAGTGTAAGTGCCTGAGATTAAGCTTTTGATTGCCAAGGCACACATTTCAAAGACATCCATCTTGAATAAACATATTGTCAGCCAAACAAGTAGATCAAGAACTAGGCTGCCCCCACCCATGAAGTCCCCTTTTAGAAAGCCCTAGGTAACCTAGATAACTGATCTCTTGAAAGCCCCTACTTTTCCCTTCCTGGACCCTAATTTCTGCTCTTATGTTTTTCTTTTTGTTTTTTGTTTTTTTACTCTTCATCCAAGGATATGTTTATTGATTTAAGAGGGAGAGAAAGAGAGAAGAGAGAGAGAGAGAGAGAAACATTGATTTGAGAAAGAAACATTGATAGACTGCCTCCCCTACATGCCCTGACCTGGCACCAAACCTGAAACCTGGGTATGTGCCATGACCAGGAATCAAACCTGCAAACCCTTTGGTATAGGAGGACAACGCTCCAACCAACTGAGCCATCTGGCCAGGGCCTGCTCTTATGCTTTAAATGTCAATAAAGAGTGAATCCATGAAACCTTAGGCACCCCACCCTCCACCCTAATAAAGCCAGAACCCCAGGTCTGCGCTCTCTTCCCTTGCCCCCATTACATTGCTGTGTACCCTCCAGGATTTGTTAGTCATAAACCTTGCTTTTTCCAATTTCCCTGATGGTTGTTGCTGAGGTGCATCTTGCTAGCACAAGAACCCCAGCTATAACATTGGCTCTGATCAGGAAATATCTGTGAGGACTCATCACGAGACAGGCTGAGACTAACACAAAACAGATGTGGCAAAATCTGGAACCCTCATACATCCCTGCTGGGACTGTAAAATGGTGCAGGCACTTTGGAAAACATTTGGCAGTTTCTCAAAAAGTTAAACAAAAAATTATTGTAGAAATAAAAAGTTCCATTTCTGGCCCTGGGTGGTGTGGCTCAGTTGGTTAGAGCATCGTCCTGTACACCAGAAAGTCACAGGTTCGATTCCCAGTCAGGGCACATACCTAGGTTGAGGTTTAGTCCCTTCTGAGGTGAGTGTAGGAAACAACTGATTGATGTGTCTCTCCCACATTGATGTTTATACTCTCTCTCTCTTGCTCTCTCTCTCCCTTATTCCCTCTCTAAAAAAAAATCCACTTCTTGGTAATTACCTAAGAGAAGTGAAAACATATATCCACGCAAAACTTGCATGCAAATGTTCATAGCAGCCTTATGGAGTTGAGCCAAAACCTGAAAATAATGTCCATGAACTGGGAATGGATAATAAAATATGGCATATCCACACAAGAAGCAGATTCAGCAAAAAAGGGAACAAACTACTATGCTATGCCATGGATGAACCTCAAAACATTATGTTAAATGAATGAAGCCACATACAAGAGACCATATAGTGTATGATTCTGTTTACATGAAAAGTCTACAAGACACGAATGTATAGAGACAGAATGCAGAGTAGTGGTTGCCTGGCCTGGGAGTGGGAATGAGGATGACCTGTCAATGGGCCTGAGGGATCTTATTAAGGGAAATGAAAATGCTTTAAAACAGATTTATGGTGGTGTCTGTGCTGGAAGCTAATTCCAACAGGTCATATATATAAGAAGTTCATCAAAAGGTTGGTGGACCTTGAGCCTTCAGCAAGGGCTGGAAAATACATATTATTGCCTGTTGGAAATGGCTAAGGGCATTTCCCCAAACCTGAAAAGGATGCATAAATGATTGCTTGCTGCAAGACAGTTGAGGGCATTTCAATCTACATGTTATTGCCTCCTGCTGGCCAAACACCTGAACAGCCATGGGCAGTTCCTCCAATCTGACAATGGATTCTGTATACTAAACCTTGGCCTTTGATGTGTATTACCTTGCTTTAGGACAATTTGTGTTAATAAAAAGCAAGGGGTCCAGAGACACAGGAGGACTTGGTTTCTTTAGCCAAGTCTTCTCTGGCCCCTCAAAATGCCTTCCAAAATTATGTTTCGTCTCTGGACTCTTTAATAACTTACAGCAGCCCCTTTTCCAGATTCCTGAGCCCCTTGCAGATGCCAAGAAACACAAACTGGCAGTGTCTGTACCACTCATTAAATTTACCCAAATTATTTAATTGTACACTTGAATAGGGTAAATTTTATGATGTGTATAATATATCTTAATGAATCTATTTCTTAAAACTCACATTAAGAAACAAACAAGCTACAATGAACAGGATCAGACCTACAAAAAAAATAATGACTTAAAAAAATAATTGGACACAGAATATAAATACATTTTTAATATATTTTAAGAAATAAAGGTGGCTCCCTGGCTGGGTTGCTCAGTGGTTAGAGAATTAGCCCTCAGACCAAAGGGTCTTGGGTTCAATTCCTGGTCAAGGGTACATACCTGGGTTGCAGGTTCAATCCTCAGTCCTAGTTGAGGTGTGTGTGGGAGACAACCAATTGATGTATCTCTTTGGCATCGATGTTTCTTTTTCTCTCTCCCCCTTCTCCCTCTCTTCCACTCTCTCTAAAAATCAAAGGAAAAAAAATATCCTAGGGTGAGGATTAACAAAACAAAAAGAGAGAGAGAGAAATAAAGGTGGCAATTAAAACCATGAGTAAAGAACAAAGGCTATCAGAATTGACTAGGCAGAGTTAAAAAGATAGAAGTCCTAAAATTGAATAATATAAAATTGAAATTAAATATTCAGAGCAAAAATTTCACAAGAGAAAAGATATGGCCGAAGGGAGACATGAATTAGAAGATAAACATGAAGCAATTACCCAGAATGTAGCACAGAGAGACAAAGAGATAGAAAATAGACAAAGCGATTGAGAGACATGGACAGCAGAGTTATGACACAAAGTCCAACAGAGTTTGACAAGGAGACAATGTAGAGAAAAGACAATAAAGAGTTAATGGCTGAGACTTCTTCAGAATTGATGACACAATACTTTCGAATTAGGAAGTCAAGTGAAAACATCAAAACGAAGAAAAATGACCCCAGAGAAAAGTCTGAGATGAAAAGGAATCATAGGTAAAGTAATTGATTGAATAAATAATAATAGGATCTAATAGGTGGGTGGCTTAGCCTAGATTCCTCAGAAAGCAGAGCCTGACATAAAGGTTTAGTACAAGGATTGTATTGGGCAGTGTGATCCTAGGGAACAGGAGTGAGGCTACAGGGAGGGAGACAGAGCTCATTCAAGGATGTATTAATCTGACCACTGCTACAAAGGACTGGTTGCTCTATCCTTCATGGATCACCTGAGAGAGCATATGAAGCACATGTCAAGACTACTTGTCCTGAGTGAGTAAGTGGGATGCATGTATCCATTGACTCTCTCCCCTCCCTTGGTGGCGTCCAGCTGGCCCAGCACCAATTGGGGTGGATCAGGGTGGGCCTGTCGGGAGGAGGAGATGGTGGGAGGCTGGCCTGCCAGCCAGCCCTGATAGGGGCCCTACAGGGCCAAGCTTGCTGTGGGGAGGGGCCAAGGGCGATTGGCCAGTGGGCCCCGTCCCCAGTTGGGGTGGGAGAGGCCAATTAGGGGCTGGGCTGGCTGGGGGAGGGACCGCCTGTGGTTGGCCAGCTGACCCCACCCCCCTGATTGGGCCAGTTCACTGGTGGCAGTGGGCGTCATAGTGATCGGTCGTTATGGGATTCCGGTTGCTGGCTTTTTATATATATGTAGATATATATGGTGAGAGAGAGGGAAAAGCATAAAATAACTGGTAGAAATAAATCCAACTGTATTGGTAATTATAATAAATATAAGTGGATGAACTTTTCAGGTAAAAGGCAAAAATTATCAGACTAGGTTTTTTTTAAATGCAATTATATTGTGTTTAATAGATAGAGATAGACATGAAACATAATAATAGAAAAAGGTTGAAAGTCAAATGGTTAAAAAAAATGGACCAGACAAGTATTAACTACAAACAAACAAACAAAGAAAAAAAAAGCCCTGGCCAAGTGACTCAGTTGGTTGGAACATAGTCCAGCACACCAAAAGTTGCAGGTTTGATTCCCGGTCATGGGACATACCTAGATTATGGGTTCAGTACCCAATTGGGGCGAGTAGGGGAGGTAACTGAGCAATGTTTCTTTCTTTCTTTCTTTTTTTTTTAAAATATATTTTATTGATTTTTTACAGAGAGGAAGAGAGAGGGATAGAGAGTTAGAAACATCGATGAGAGAGAAACATCGATCAGCTGCCTCCTGCACACCTCCCACTGGGGATGTGCCCGCAACCAAGGTACATGCCCTTGACCGGAATCGAACCTGGGACCCTTGAGTCCGCAGGCCGACGCTCTATCCACTGAGCCAAACCAGTTTTGGCGCAATGTTTCTTTCTCATTGATGTTTTTCTCTCTCTCTTTCTCTCTCAAAAAGTATTATTAGAGAAAAAGAGGGTCATTTAATGATAGAAGATTCAAGGAATTTTAACAATTTATATGCATCTAATAACATAGCATCAAAATATATAAAACAGCCCTGGCTTGTTTGGCTCAGTGGATAGAGCATTGGCCTGCAGACTGAAGGGTCCCGGGTTCGATTCCAGTCAAGGGCACATGCTTTGGTTGCAGGCTCAATCCCAAGTAGGGAGCATGCAAGAGGCAGCTGATCAATGATTCTCATCATTGATGTTTCTATCTCTCCCTCTCCCTTCCTGTCTGAAATCAATCCTATCTAATAAAGAGGGAATATGCTAATTGACCCTCACACCATCACAAAGATGGCAGTGCCCACAGCCAATAAGGAGGGAGTATGCTAATTGATTGTTGTGCCCTCAAAGATGGCAGTGCCCACAGCCAATAAAGAGGGAATATGCTAATTGACTGTCACACCCTCAAAGATGACGGTGCCCACAGCCACAAGATGGCAGTGCCCAGTCCCCTCAGCCCCGCCGGGGTGGCAGGCATGTGGCAAGGCTGGGCCTGCGGGCCCGGCCTTGCTGCGTGCCTGCCTCTGGAGTCCCCCAGTCCCCTGAGCCCCCCAGCCACCCAGGGCTGGCCCGAGGCGCAGACAAGCCTCAGAGGTCAGCTGCCCAGCCACCCAGGGCCAGCCCGAGGCTCAGGTAACCAGGCCCGGACAAGGCTTGCGCTGCCAGCAGTGGCAGCAGCAGAGATGTGATGGGGGCATTGCCTTCCCCTGATTGCTGGGTTGCCTCCTGCCCCTGAGGGCTCCCGGACAGTGAGAGGGGGCAGGCCGGGCTAAGGGACCCCCCCCTCCAGTGCATGAATTTTCATTCACCAGGACTGTAGTATGTATATAACTGACAAATGCAAAGAGAAATAGAAAAATTCACCAATGTATTGGGAGATTAAAACATACCTATCTCAGTAACTGATTGATCTGTTACCAAACAAAGAAACAAAAAAATATCATTAAGCAAAAAGCAAACCAAAAAAATATCATTGAGGTCAGGGAAGATTTGAGTAACACAGATAACATGCTTTATTGGTTTTATTGATGTGCTTGTTTGTTTAATGAACACTTACACAGGGTTTATTAAGTAGTAGGCACTATTCTAAGGCCTTTTGTCAAGAACTGAAAAGGGTTCTGACCTGAATGCCTTCTATAGTCTTTGTGGTGTCATTGATCACATCAGCTAAATTCACATCAGGGACAAATTTCATAGCATTTTTTCTAATAGGATGACTCCTATCATGAAGATAACTCCCCCCAGAGTGCACACAAATAACAAGTCAGTTACCTTCCATTGATTAAGGGCTGCCTCATTTTGAAGAGATCTCTGCAGCAATATGAGAGCCACATGATCTACTGCTGGTATTTTGTTTAGTCTCTTATTACTCACTCGAAAGTCACTATGATTTTGGGAAGCAGGCAAGTTCAGGCCTGACTTCCATGCACCAAATGTACTCATGTGCCTCAGGGGAGGGGGAAGGCATGTTTAAAATGGCTGGGCTCCCAAAATACGACCTCACATCAGTCGGGGACACAGGTGGACAGTGTCTCCAATATGGCGTCCAGTAGGATTATAACACTTAGGGTTCCTAGTGCAGTTCAAATAATTGTTTCCAGTCCTGTTTTTTAAGAGGGACTGCTAAGGGAGACTGGTGCAGCCATTACAGAAAACAATATGGAGTTTCCTCAAAAAATTAAATATGGAATTGCCATTTGACCCAGTGATCCCACTTCTAGGAATACATCCTAAGAAACCCAAAACACCAATCAGAAAGAATGTATGCACCCTTATGTTCATAGCAGCACAAATTACAATAGCTAAGATCTGAAAACAGCCCAAGTGCCCATCAGTAGATGAGTGGATAAAAAAAGCTGTGGTACATTTATACCATGGAATACTATGCAGCAGTAAAAAAAGAAGGATCTCTTACCCTTTGGGAGACCTGGAGAGTATCATGCTAAGTGAAATAAGTCAGAGAAAGACAAGTATCACATGATCGCACTCATATGTGGAATCTAGGTAACAAAATAAACTGATGAACAGAGTGGATCGAGAGACATGGAAGCATGGAGCAGAGTGCGGGATCTCAGAGGGGAGGCGGGGGAGGGTGGGTGGGTGGAAAGTAATCAACCAAGGACCTTGTATGCATATACACTGAGTGGCCAGATTATTATGACCACCTGACGTTTGTAGGCAAATTAGCCGTACACTGCATCGTGTGGGATATGGAAGCCAAAGGCCTGTTCAAACACCTTTGCTGTCTGCATTTACCAAGATAAAACGTTTCTAATTTGCACAGGAACACAAGGATTGGACGACCATTGGAACAAAGTCATGTGGTCCGATGAATCACGTTTCCAGTTGCATCATGCAGATGGCAGAGTGAGAATTTCGCAGAAAGAGCATGAAAGCATGCACCCCACATGCATGAGTACAACCCTTCAAGCTGGTGGGGGCAGTGTTATGGTTTGGGGCATGTTTTCCTGGCATGATTTGGGCCCTTTAATTCGTGTGGAACAGCGTCTGAATAGCACAACATACCTAAGTATCGTTGCTGATCAAGTTCATCCTATCATGTTGATGGCATATCCCAATGGAGATGGCTTCTTCCAACAAGACAATGTGCCATTCCACAGTGCTCGTATTGTGCAGGAGTGGTTTCAAGAACATGAGGGAGACTTTACCTTGCTTAGGTGGCCCCCACAATCACCAGATCTCAATCCAATTGAGCATTTGTGGGACGAAGTTAAAAGAGCCATCAGGCAGTTGGTTCCACAACCATCAAATCTCACAGAACTGGGCAGTGTTATTCATCAGGCATGGGGTCAGATTCCTTGCATCACCTTTCAACATCTTGTGGAGTCAATGCCAAGAAGAATCATCGCAGTATTGAAGGCAAAAGGTGACCCAATGAGTACTGATGGGGTGGTAATAATAATCTGGCCATTCAGTATATATATATATATATATATATATATATATATATATATATATATATATATTAGAGGCCTGGTGCATGAATTCGTGCATGGGTGGGGTCCGATCAGCCTGGCCAGGGGGAGGGGACATGGATGGTTCACCGGCCATTCAGTATATATATATATATATATATATATATATATATATATTAGAGGCCTGGTGCATGAATTCGTGCATGGGTGGGGTCCGATCAGCCTGGCCAGGGGGAGGGGACATGGATGGTTCACCGGCCTGCCTGCTGGTCGAACTCCTGGTCGAGGGGACAATTTGAATATTAGCCTTTTATTACATAGGATATACACTGAGTGGCCAGATTATTATGCCTTCAGAAATCATAATAATCTGGCCACTCAGTGTATGCATGGCCCATGGCCACAAACAATGGGGTGGTGAGGGCCTGGGGCGGGGGGCTGGAAGGAGTCAATGGAGGGAAAAAGGGGACATATGTAATACTTCCAACAATAAAGATTTATTTAAAAAAAAAAACCCAAGAGGGACTACTAAGGACAATCAGTACACTCTGCTCTATCTGCCAAGTGGCCTTCACCCGCCCTATGGAATGACTGAGCAATGACAAGGCCAATGATGGTGAGATCTAGAGGTGTGATGGGTGTTTCGTGTGGAAGTGGCAGAAGCTAGGACAGGCCCCTGCTGCTTCCAGTAGATACCCAGTTGAGATGAAGGAGAATGGTGATCAAATCAATATCAGAGCCACCTTGCAAAGGATGGCAGACTCAGCAGCCAGTTCAATTGAAAGGGCTTACAACAATTGGAGAGAGCCAGAAGCTTCAGGGGCAGTTCTAACAGATCAAGATCATTTTTATAAAATATGTTTTTGTTTATTTCAGAAAGAGGAAGGGAGAGGGAAAGGGACAGAAACATTAATGAGAGAGATATATCGATTGGCTGCCTCCTACATGCCCCCTACTGGGGATTGAGCCCACAACCCAGGCATGTGCCCTGACTGGGAATGAAACTGGCAACCTTTTGGTGCATGAGACGATGCCCAACCAACTGAGCCACACTAGCCAGGCCTTAAAGTGATTTTTGAGGAGGCAATTCCAGTGCTCAACTGTAGGGAGCAGTTATAGGGGTAAGCCTCGGACTGACCTGTTGGCAAAGCCACAAACAAGTCCCAGCTTAGAGGGCACAGCCCTCTTAGCATAATTAAGCTTGACCTTATGACACTCCCTAGATCCTTCCTGGGTAGCTAATGGGCTGTGGGAGGTGCAGCAAGTGCTGCCAAAACAAGTGAAACTCACAAGAACATTGTAACTATGGTGACCACTACCTTGTTTACCTTTGACTAGAAAATAAAGGCTCAGCTTGCTGTCTGGATCTTTTCTGTGGTCTCAGCCAGGCACAGAAGATCCACCTAGATCCAGCTTATTCTCTTTGTCTGTCTTTTCTTCATCCTTCACCGGCCCCCCTCAGGCTCGCCGAACCCTTGGCTGTGCTGGCGCGGCACACTCAACAAACCAGATACCTGTGGGTGGTGGACAGTGTGGAAGGTCCATCAAATATCTAGAGTGGCTTGAAAGCCCATTGTGGTCAAAGGTGTGTCATCATCACACTGCAAATATTCAGAAAGCCAGAAATATAACAAATATTAGTTTAAAGGGCCACAACAGTCTGGCCAGACTCAACAGATTGGACTGAGATAACAACAGTGCAAATTAGAGAAATGTCAACAGTGGTGAGCCATCACCAGTAGCCCCAGGAGGGGGTCAAAGGTTCCATGGACTCAACTGCTTCGCCCTGTGCAATGGGCCTCCCTCACTGAGCGACTTTTATTAGGAGTCACAGGCCTGTCATGCAGTCAGAGCTGGTGCATCTAAAACAGAGAGACTTTTACTTAGTGCCCAATCTATGGTGATGGGTGTGTCGTGTGTCTGGTTCAATGGTAGGTCCAGGCAGCAAAGGTCTGAGCAGTGCAGGCTCAATTCGCAGCTCGTATTCCAGTTGGCCTCATCAGAGAATGGACCCTCACCATGGGCATCTACATCAGCAGCCCATGGTTTATTTCCATGGTTCGTGGCCCCAGAGAGGGAAGTCTATACTTTAACCTGCCAGTCTGTAGTTTTCCAAATGGCCAACCAAACAGCTAGGCATTGTCAGCAGCCCAAGAGTCAGTGAAAATATAACAAGATTCACAAGGCCTACTGGCTGGAGCTGTGAGGGTGGCTTTGAGTTCTGCCTCCTGAGCGGAGCAACCACATCTGTTTTCCATTCCTCACAGCTGGCATTGACACTGAATAGCCACAGCAGCCCAGGGGACACCATGGGTTTCAGCTTCACCCAACCATCCGTGAACTTGGCCTGGGCATTCGGGGGAGCTTCTGTGGCCTGAGAATCCCATTGAGCGAGTGGCTTTACTCCAGGTTGTGGAGTGGAGAGTAACATTTTCCCTAAAGGGACAGCTGCCTTTCCCCCCTTTCCCCCACCCCCGCCCCATGTGAATTGGAAAATGCCAGTCAGCCCAGGCCAGGTACAGACGTACAAATAGCATTTCCATCTGACCAGTAAGGCATGTTGGGCTCTCTCCACATTGTTAGTTGTTGAGTCCGAGTTAACCTACCCCCCAAATAGCAGTCACAAGGCCTCTTTCTATGGGTGTGTGTTTTAACAGTCTCAGGTGTTCGGTTTCGACAGGAATCCAATAGCAAGCTATCAGCTGCTTTTTTTTTTAATTTCTTTATTGATTAAGGTATCACATATTTGTCCTCGTCCCCCCATTCCCATCCCACACCCCTCCCCACACATGCCCCCACCCCCCTGTTGTCCTTAACCGCTGGTTAGGCTCATATGCCTGCACACAAGACCTTTGGTTGATCTCCCCCTTTACCCCCACCCTTCCCTACCCTCCCCCCGAGGCCTGACAGTCTGATCCATGCCTCCTTGTTTCTGGGTCTGTTCTTGTTCATCAGTCTATGTTGTTCATTATTTCCCCTAGATGAGTGAGATCATGTATCAGCTGCTTTTTAAAAGAGGTGCATCACTTAGACACGTCAGGGAGGCAACAACCCTCTCAAGGACACCTGCAGGGGGAGGGTGCCTCCTTTGCCAAGTGCTCCCGTCGGGAAAATGACAAATCAGAAAGATTTTTAGCTCAAAGGGGTCACAGGGTATGGGGCCCCAGAGACAGCAGCACTTTTCTACAAGCTCCAGGCCCTGATGGTATAATCCTTCGGACGTTTCTGAGCATTCACAGTACATTCATGGAAAACACCAGGGCCAACTACACACTCAGCAGCAAGAGCCTCAGGACAGCACATAAAATTGGCCCTAAGCCCTGCCTGCTAGGTTGGTGAGATCCTTTCTTCTCCCTGGAGAAGTGAGGGACATTCTTCCCTGGAGGGGAAGCCAGCAGACGAAAAGTCCTGTTGTCACTTGCTCAGAAATGTGGTTACCAATCGATTCTTATCACACACTAACAACCAAACACAATAGTCATTCCTTCATTCTTTCAACAGGTATTTATTTGGTGCCTATTATGTATGAGGAACTATTTTAAGTTCTGGGGACAAGATAATGAACAAAATGGTCTACTCTCACATAGCTTATGTTCTAGTGGGATATCAGACAAAAAGGGAAATAATAAGTCAGATGGTGATAAATACTATGGAGATAAAGAAAGCAGGAATGGGACATAAGGAGTGTAGGGTGGACAGGGAGTCTCAGAGACTTAAGGGAGTGAGGAAACAAGACAGGAAGGTATCTTGTGAACATGGGTTCTAGGCAGGGGGAAATAATGTGAAAACCGTAAAGCTGGACCTGCCTGCTCTTACAGAAGTGGCCAGATGTGTGTGGCTGGGGTGGACTGACCCGGAGAGCAGGACACGAGGTTACAGCCATCAGGGAGGATCCCAGGAGGTCTTGTAGATTGAACAGACTCGGCTTCTACTCTGCATGAGATGAGCATGACTGGATATGGCACATTTCCCCGGGATCTCTTCGGCTGCCCTGTGGAGAACAGACTGGTGGGAGGTAGGGTGGGAAGGGGTGCAGAAGCAGGACCATCATTTAAGAGGCAAAATCCCATAAGGATGCAAGTTTGGTCAAGAGTGATAATGCTGGAAGCAGTGAGAAGTGATAACATTCTGATAGATTTTTTTCTAATTATTATTTTGGAAAATATAACCAAAACACCATTATTCCAGCTAAGAAATCACCCCGCAATAATTATTCAATGGACTCAAATATATAGCCAATATACAAATATGCTCGATTGCCTCATGATTTTTTTACATTTTGTTAGAAATGTCAAAGATAAACAAAGCTGGACATTAAAGTAGTGAAAGGAGATTTTATTCAATGACAATAGGGGAAGAAATAAGCTCTATTCCGATTTGCAAAGAGATACATTTTAAATATATTTTTATTGATTTCAGAGAGGAAGGGAGAGGGAGGGAGGGAGGGGGGGAGAGAGAGAGAGAGAGAGAGAGAGAGAGAGAGAGAGAGAGAGACATCATAGATGAGAATCATCAATTGGCTGTCTCTTGTACTCCCCACATGTAGTGATCAAGCCCACAACCTGGGCATAGGGCCCAACTGGGAAACAAACTGTGACCTCCTGGTTCTATAGGTTGACACTCAACTGTTGAGCCACACTGGACTGGCCGGGAGCTGATGACTTGGCATTTTAAAGGAAGAATGGGGGCAGGGTGGGGAGAGGGAGAGAAAACGGGACTTAAGTAGGAGATTACAAAGGGTTGGCCACTGTAACTATGACTAGGCCAGCAGTGTTTGCTGGATGGAAATTGTAGAAGTCCTGTCTTCCCAGACACTGGGAGACAAAAGTCCTCTCTTTCATGATGATAACCTTTCAAAGGAATGGTTTTCAGTTCCTTGAGCCAGACACCCTGGAGTTACAGATTATGAATGTACATCTCAAAAGGACAGAGGGAGGATTCACAATTCTAAGCCCTTAAGTAAATGCTCTAAGGGAGTTCAGGGCCCTTGGTCAGATGTTAGCTAGAACAAAATGCAACGTTTTTTGACAGTTCTGACCTTTTACAAATAGAAACTCAAAAGGGACTTGGCCATCCCAGAGACTTGGCCTTAAGCTGCCGGAAGCCATGGTAGTCTGGTCTAGGTGCAGGGCTTTGAATGGAGTCTCCAAGCTCAGTTTCCTGAAGTTCCCAGAATCGGTATCTAAATAACATCCTTACGTTGCAACTGAGTGACATCCTCTCTCAAATCTTTTATAATCTATGTGTTCCTCCATCACTCTTCCCTTTTTTGCCCGTCACAATTTGTTCCTTGGAGAAATTGACTCATTTGTCCTGTCGATACAGTCATGTTTTGCTGACTGGACTCTCATGGGTTATTTTGGGCCCTGTATTTCCCAAAATTGGTAGTTAGGATTGAATTGCTTCCTGGACATACAATAAGAGACAGGAGATTAGGCAATTGGATGTCAGGCTTGGGACAGGCTGGAGGTAATAAATAGGGAGTCGCAGACAGAGTTGAAAGCCATGATCTGGATGAGATCACTGAGGGGATGAGAGTAACAGGCAAGAGCAACACTCTAGGGCCTGAGCCCTGGGCACTCCTGTGTTTAGAGGTGGGGACATGGGGAGATACCAGGAAAGGAGATGAGGAGCACATCCAGCGAGACACTAAGGAACAATTAGGATAGGAACCTCAAAGCTAAGAAAAGACGGTATTTGAGAAAGGAGGGAGTGATTAACTGTCAGATGTGATCATAGGTTCGGTAAATTAAGGATTGCAAATTTATGTTTTGAGTTTGGTAAAGGCCTCACCGGTGAGCTTGAGAAGAGCTGTTGGGTGGAGTAGTGAAAGGCTGATAGGAATGAGTTCATGAGAGAATGGAGAGGAAGTGGGGACAAGTAAAGGCAACTCTTTCAAGAAGTTGTGCGGCAAGAAGCAGAGAATAGTGATCACTGGAGGCCAATGCAAACTTGAAGGGAAATTTGCTATTTTCAAGATGGATCCATAGAAGCCTATTTGTATCCTGTGAGCTAATCTAATAGATGGGGAACTGGTGTGTGTGTGCGCGCACAAGTACTCATACACTTGGGTCAAGGGTTCTAAGCAATATCCTTTGAGTAGGTAAAAGGGGATGGAATCTAGTGCCTAGTGAGGGGCCTGTCTCGGAGTACAGTTCATCCACAGTGATGGGCGACTGTGCACCTGGACACATGCAAATAGACTGCTAGATGCGGTAGTGGGAATGTGATGCTCTCTCATCGCTTCTATTCTCTTAATGCACCAAGAAGCAGGGTCATCAGCTGAGCGTAAGAGGGGAGAGGTGCTGCAGGTTCGAGGACTTAGGAAAAGGTGTTGGGAAGTATTCTATGGGCAGTGGACAAGGAAAATGTAGTAGAATATTGGTCTTAAGGTGAGAGCACTCCACTTGGTTATGGGTGTTTCTCCTGCCAAGTCTAAGCCCTCAGGGCAGATGCTGAGCCGACAAGAGATTTAGACTTACCCAAAAGTGGGGTTTTTCAGATGAGTAAGACAGGCGAGGCCAGGGCCCTGGGAGTGTGTGCCAGGAAGTGGTTACAGCAGCACGTGGTACCTACGCTGCAGTTGAGTGTGTGCTTACGTAAGTAATGTACATTGGAAGCTCTTCTCTGTCACAATTGGGACCAGTGGTGGTGGTGGTGGTTGTTGTTTTTTTTTTGTGTGTGTGTATTTAAAAGACTTTATTTTAGAGAAGTTTTAGGTTTACAGAAAAATTGATCAGAAAGTACAGGTTCCCATATGCCCATTCCCATAGTTTGCCCTATTAACATCTTGTATGTGTGGTATATTTGTTCCAGCTGATGAACCAATATTGATACATTATTAACTAAAGTCCATACTATTTTTCAGGTGTTTTTTTTTTGAGGTGACCATGTAGTCCAAATATTATTCAACAGTATTACAGATGTCTCCCATTTTCTTCTGTTTTGACCCCCTCCACCAAACCCCTGCCCCACTCCAGGTCTCCCCCATGCTATTGTCTGTGTCCATGGGTTATGCATATATGCATAAATGTTCTTTGGTTAATGTCTTCCTATCCACCGCCCCCCCCCCACCCCCGCAACTGAGGTCTGTTCCATGCATCCATACCTCTTGCCCCATGTTGTTATTCCTGACCTAAATAGATGTAACAGAGCTGCTGGTTGGTCCCGTGTCCACTCTTTCTCCTTCCGTGATAATGAACCTTGACTTTTAGGAGGGTACCTGCTCATTCAAGACCACATTTCTCAGCCTCCTTCAAGTCCAGGGTTAACTGTCCCTACTAGGTAATCATGAATGTTATGGGATAGCTCCCAGGAACCTTCCTGAAAGGAAATGAGACACCCCCTGTCATTTGGGGGATATGAAACTTATATTCATCTGGCCGCCGGGGGTGGTACAATGACTGGAGCTCTGGTCTCCCATCACAACATGAGGATGTGGGCCACAGCCCAGACACCATGGGAAGATAAGCTGAAAGGAACAGGAGACCCTTGGGGCTTTGCGGAGCAGAGCTGCCATACTGCCTTATACTATGCATCTTTAGGCTTTTACAAGAGAAAAATAAAATTCTGTTAAAATCACTTATTTTGGGGGCTCTATTTCTCATAGCTAAACCTAATCTTAACTGATATTTTGGAGGGCATTTTTAAATTTAAAAAAACACACCTATTTAAAATATTTTCTTTTAACACTTATAAATGGTCATGTGTCCACTAGTCATTTGGTGTAGGGACAATTTCTTTGAGTATGGATGCACTCATTAGCACTCCACAAAAACTACACAAACTGATAATGCACTACTAAGATCACCAGTTTTGGTTTCTCCAAAGTAGAAGAGAAGCAATATAAATGCAGAATTACCCTGGATGTTTACAATTTCTCTGCATCTTTACATTTATCTTGATTAAACTTAATTCCACAGTATTTTTCAGTGACTCACCTTTATTACGTCTTTCCAAAGTACTTATCATAGAAATAAGAACTTTCTTTTGGCACTTATATTTTATCAGTTTACATATTCAATTAAACAAGGTATTTACCCTATTTTCTTAAAGTTTTTTAGCCCTCATATTTTACTAGTTTACAGAATGCTTAATTGAATTATGCAATCACAATAACTGGCAGAAACAGCTTGGGAAAAACACAACTGAGTTGGGAAAGCATGTACTGCAACTGTGGGAGCAGGGTGTTCGCACATCAGCCCCTCTGTTTGACGAAGGGAAAAGAGAGAACATTACCTACCTATTCAGAGGGTCAGTAAGTAAGGTCAGGTCTCCTACTCAGCATCTTTGTACATTTGTATAGTTAAAAAACAGAATCATGATTATACTTTTAACTTTATAAATATAAGATCAACTCTTACACATTGTTGATGGGCATGTGAACAGATAGGTGCAAGCAGTCCGGAGGTGAAAATGTTATAGATTTGATTCAGCAAAGCCATTTAAAAATTATTACATGAAAGTATTACATGTCCCATTTCCTCCTCCCCCATTGACCCCTTCTAGCCCACCCCACCCTCCACCCTAGGCCTTTACCACCCTATTGCCTGTGTCCATGGGTTATGCATACAAGTTCTTTGGTTGATCATCTCCCACCCACCCATCCTCCCTTGCCTTCCCTCTGAGGTTCCGCAGTCTATTCTATGCTTCTATGTCTCTAGATCTATTTTGTTCATCAATTTATTTTGTTCATTAGATTCCATATATTAGTGAGATTCTCTGACTGGCTTTATTTTGCTTAACATAATACTCTCCAGGTCCCTCCATGCTGTATCAAAGGGTAAGAGATCCTTTATTTTTTACTGCTACATAGTGTTGCATGGTGTAAATGTACCACAGCTTTTTTATCCACTCATCTACTGATGGGCACTTGGGTTGTTTCCAGATCTTAGCTATTATAAATTGTGCTGCTATGAACATAGGGGTGCATACATTCTTTCTGATTGGTGCTTCAGGTTTCTTAGGATATATTCCTAGAAGTAGGATCACTGGGTCAAATGACAGTTCCATATTTAATTTTTTTAAAATATATTTTTATTTATTTCAAAGAGGAAGGGAGAGAGAGAAACATCAACGATGAGAGAGAGTCATTGATTGGCTGCCTCCTGCACGCCCCGCACTGGGGATCAAGTCCGCAACCCAGGCATGTGCCCTTGACCAGAATTGAATCTGGGACCCTTCAGACCACAGGCCGACGCTCTATCCACTGAGCAAACCAGCCAGGGCTATATTTAATTTTTTGAGGAAACTTCATACTGTTTTCTATAATGGCTGCACAAGTATTGGCAAAGCCATTTTTAATAAAGAATCCTAAGGAAATAATTGAGGTTATTGGCAACAATTATATGATTTTATGATGTCATTTTTAAAAATAGTAAACTGGAAAAACGAAAATGTCCCTAAATCAGTGATTTTTGGGAGAATTTTGATAGTCCACAGATAGATTCTAATATAGCTCTTACTCTTATGTTGTATAGTGGAAGAGACATTTCCAAAAGAATTCCTGATTATCCTGCTCTGGGGGAATGTTTGAGGTTGAGTGACTCAACTGGACCATATGCGTAGGTCTGTGAGGATTAAAGGTCGTTGTCTCTTACAGCTAGCTCAGAAGTACCTGAAATACAATACACTCATTAACAAGGGAGAACTATTTATATTTTTAATGAGATAAAGAACATGATAAAACTGCATAATATATTATACATAATATACAGTTATGGAGTCTGAAAGGATGTGCACTAAAATGTTAAAACCTGTTTTATAATATAAAAGGTAACTGAACATTTAAAAAATTCTATCTAGATATACTTTAACTCTACTGCAATAGATATATATTTTTTTAACATCATGGCAACTCTTATGGAATGTCTGTCTACCTGTCATTCTTGCTTCTTCCCTACTACCAAAACCCTGTGTCCGGCAACAGGATGCCCATCAATGGAGAAAACTGGTCTACCCATCCCTCTTTGCCAGTACCCTAAGGGTGGGTATGTGGCCCAGCTCTATCAATTAGACACAAGGGCAAGTCTCTTTGGCTCCTGAAGAATATTCTTTCTTTATATGAGAACAATGAGAAAGTTCCTTTACTGCTGTCTGCTTTGATTTCTGCTTTGGCTTTGGGCACTCTCATTTGAAGAAATAATGCTGAGCTGTGGCAGCCACTTTGCAACACTGAGAATGGCAGAATAAATCAATCCAAGAAAATCTGGATGAGGTTTTGGCTACTACCCAGCTCTGGAACCACCTATCTCCAGACTTCTTGTTACATGGGAGAATTAAATATTCTTATTGCTTATGTCACTGTCAGGTCTAGTTTCCTGTTACTCGTGACAACCATATCCTGATAGAAGCAGTTTTCTGTCTGGCACCAAATAAATGCTTTAAGTCCTCTCTAACTTAAAAGGAACCCTATTAAACACCTACTGATATCTCATTAAATTTTTTTTTAAATCCTCATGTGAGGATATGTTTTTATTGATTTTAGAGGGGGAGGGAGAGCGAGAAACAACAATGTGAGACAGAAATATCAACTGGTTGCCTTCCATACATGCCCTGACCAGGGATGGAACCTGCAACCTACGTATGTGCCCTGACGGAACTGAACGGGACAACGCTCTAAACAACTGAGCTACCCAGCCAGGGCTGTTATCTCATTTAAAAAAAATGTTTTTGGATAAAGAGGCAGAGAGAGAAAAACATCAATGTGAGAAAGAAACATTGATTGGTTGCCTCCTGCACCCCCTACTAGGGATTGAGCCTACCACCTGGGCATGTGCCTGGACTGGGAAGTGAACCGGCTAACTTTTGGTGCATGGGATGATGCTCAACCAACTGAGCCACACTGGCCAGAGCTGTGATCTCATCTATAATAATAAAAGCATAATATGCTAATTAGGCCGGACGACAACCTCCTGGACGAAGCTGGGGCTTCGAGGGAAGCCCGGGTCCCAGGTGCCAGACAGAAGCCAGTGCCAGCAGCCAGGAGAAAGGAAGGCCTACTCTTGCACGAATTTCATGCATCGGGCCTCTAGTTTTTATAGAAAAGAAAGAAAACTGAGCTCAGGGAAGTAATTTTCCCCAAAGTGACAGGTAAGAGTTGGATTCAAGCCCAATCGTGACTCTAAAGCCCACATCTGTCACTTAACCACGTAGTTAAAAGATGATCAAGCCCATAGTTCTCTATTTTGGCGTCTTAAAAAAATGCACATACAGATGCAGGAAGTAATGCATTTGCACCCATATATGAATGTTGCTTTGGGTTTTTTACTACCATTATTTGCACTGATTTGTTGGGGAGAACTGTGTATTTCAGAGATGTACGAAGCAGCTATAGGGTTAAGCCTTGGACTGACCTGCTGGCAAAGCTACAAACAAGTCCCAGCTTTGAGGGCACAGCCCTCTTAGCATAATTAAGCTTGACTTTATAACGCCCCCTAGATCCTTCCTGGGTAGCTAATGGGCTGTGCGAGGTGCAGCAAGTGCTGCCAAAACAAGTGAAACTCACAAGAACACTGTAACCATGGTGACCACTACCTTGTTTACTTCTGACTATAAAATAAAGCATCAGCTTGCCCTCTGGATCTTTTCTCTGTGGCCTTAGCCAGGCACAAGAGATCCACCTAGACCCAGATTATTCTGTCTTTTCTTCAATCCTTCACCGCCCCCCCACCCCCACTCAGGCTCGCTGAACCCTTGGCTGTGCTGGCACGGCACACAAGAGGCTCAGCCAAAAAAGCAGACTTGCCTTGTCTTTATTCCACACTTATACATCCAATCTGTGTATCAGGGAATAAAGACAAGTCGTGGGGACTTTGACTCAGTGTCATTAACATTCAACCCCAAGGTACCTGAAATGGTGAACATGAAAGTGGTACATGCTCCTCCTCAAGCTTTCTGTGTGTGTGTTAATCCTCACCCAAAGATATTTTTCCCATTTATTATTTTAGAGTGGAAGGGAGGGGAAGAGACAGAAACATCAATGTGAGAGAGACACATCAGTTGGTTACCTCTCGCCCTGACCAGCTCTTGGGATTCAGCCTGTAACTGAGGTACATGCCCTTGACCAGAAGAATCGAAGCCAGAACCCTTCAGTCTGTGGGCCAATGCCCTAACCACTGAGTGAAACTGGCTAGGGCTCCTTAAGCTTTCTTGGAAGAGTTGAACTAAAGACTGAAAAATTCCAAACATCTAACGAGGCAGGGTCTTTGAGTTGGCCTAGGAAAGCAGAAGAGTATTTTTTGAGCCAAAGAGAAGGGAGAGAGGATTACAATGGAGACCCACTGACAATGCATTAGCTATATAAAACAGGAAAGCATCGAAGCCCAGAGAACAAAAAGCAGTTGGCTCCTCACAGCTCAACCTTAGGCCAAACAGGACTTCCACAAACATGTCTCCAAGGAACCTTCTGGTCCAGGCTACAGTGAGAAGACACCAGAAGACCATCCAACAGAGTTCCTGTGAGCTCTTAGTGACAAAAGGGGCCATGTGGTGATAAATATTCAATTCCCCCACAGCTGCTGGCTAGGCAGCTTGAGGGGCTCAGTGTAGAAAAAGCCCCAGCCATGACAGAAGGAAGATACTAAAGGAAGGCATATCCACCCAAAACCTCTGAGGTTACTTGAAAGTCAGGAGGAGGCATTCTTACTGAGCGCTCTTATTGTGTCCATCCCTGTTCCAGAGGCAGTTTGCGAAGTTCACAGGAAAGGGAGCTGTGACGCTGGCATCTAATAACCAGTCACTGTTGCAGGAGGCTTGCCCTAACCTCTAAGATGCCCCACCCGCACTGAACCATGGAAAAACCCAGCCCCGTGGACAAGGCCAGAGGCCGAGAATTTGTACCTCCAGGGCCTACACAATGGATCAAGAGTGTGATAACCAGCCAGCTGGTGTTGCTCAGTGGTAGAGCGCCCACCTATGAACCAAGAGGTCATGGTTTGATTCCTGATCAGGGCACATGTCCGGGTTACGAGCTTGAGCCCCAGTGTGGGGCAAGTAGGAGGCAGCCGATCAATGATTCTTTTATCATTGATATTTCTCTCTCCCTCCCTCTCCTTTCATCTCTGAAATCAATAAAATAAAAATTGTGTGATAACCTGGTGAAAAGAACAAGACCCATGAACTAAAAAAGGCAGCATGGCCAGAGGGAACAGGGAACCAAGCCAAGTGGGTGAACCTGATGATGCTAGGAGACAGAGGTGTGCCTCTCAAAGTCAAAACTTTTAAAGTGGAATGTCATCTGTCAAGTGTCAAAGAGGCCATTATTTAATAAATCTCAACTTCTATCTTTTTTTCTCATCTGAGGATATATTTTTCCCTGATTCTAGAGAGTAAAGGAGAGAAAGAAACATTGATGTGAGAAACATTGATGAGTTGCCTCCCGCACACACACTTGACCAGGGATCCAATCAGCAACCTAGTTATGTGCCTTGACTGGGAATCAAATCTGTGAACCTTCAGTGTATGGGACAATGCTCTAACCAACTGAGCCACAGTGGCCAGGGCTAACTTCTATCTTATCAAGGGTTGTTCTTCAGCAGTAGTTGACTTAGTGTAGTGTTAATTCCCGATGAAAATTATTAATTGCTCTTTTGAGAAACCCTTCAATGGAAGCTAGAAGAGTACTGCTACTTATTTCAGGGGTGAGGGTAGGGAGAACAAGTGTTGGGACCACTGTGTCACCTGAAGGCATTCTTAGGTGCTGGAAAGAGTCTGACTTCTTCACTTTGATAGAACCTATAGCTAGGACCTCACAGCAATGGACAGGAAGCACTTGGCTAAGAATGTTCAGGAGAAAAAGGGCATAGAAGGGTCTGAACCTATACCTTCAGAGCATTAGGCTGGGGAGGGGGGAGGGGGAGAGGAGGAGAGTGGTTGGGACGTGGAATAAGAATTCAGGGACAGAGCAGCTCCGTTCACTTCCTCCGAGAGATTCTCAGAATCTCTATTTTGTTTGAATATAGACTCAGGCAAAGGGAAGGGAAACTAACATTTATTGAGCGCCTACTGTACATGTGGGGCCTTGTGCAAGGAGTTTTCATCTACAACATTCCATTTAATCCTCACACCAACCTTGTGAGGTAGGTATTGTCCTCACTTTTATCAAGTGAGGAATATGAGGCTCAGAAAGGTTAGGTGGTTTGTCCAAGGTCACACTACCAGTTACTGACAGAGCTGGGCCTGAGTACTGAGACTCAGACTAAAACATTCCCTGCTCTCTCCGACTGCCCCTTAGGAGGAAGGAGGGAGCGAGAGCAGCAGCAGCAGTTCTTAACACTTCCCACAGCGAGAACCCAGATGGTCACCATGAGGAGGAGCCTGTACTTTTCCACAGACCCTCCCCTCTGTATCTGGGAAAGATGCAGTCAGTTGAAGAGATAAAGCATAAATATAAAAATAAATAGAAGGGACAAGTCCCCCAGCAGCAAGGACATGCAGCATCCATGCTGTGGGAAGGTCGCTGTGCCATTCACAGCTGCTGTGGGAGGGAGGCACATGGGCCCTGTGGGGAAAACTGGGACAATGGCTGCCAGAGGCTGGAGTGGGTGGGCTAAACAGGCCTGTTCTGGGTCGCACAGATTTGAGAACAAAACGTCTGGAGCAGGCAGCAGCCATGGGCAGTCACCATCATCCTCCATCTGCTCATTTTACCGGTGTTTGTGATCCAAGAGGGATTCAAAATCGGGGGAACATACAAGTTTGTGCTTTACGTGTCCGAGGACGGTCATGTCCCCCGTCCTACTGTCTCCAAGGCCCACGGACACCAGCTCCTGCCAATCGACAGAGAAGGCAATGAGAACCAAAACCACGTAGCCCATCAATCAGTCCTGATTTTAATGTGATAATCCCAAGAACCCTTCTCCCTCATTTAGCACTGATTCCTCCACATCCTCAACCTCTTAAAGGGCCTCTGCCCTTGAACCTATGGGCTCTCACCTGCAGGAAAGAGCAGGCAGTTCCCATTGTTACATCCAGAGTCACCTTGCCCAGGAGGAGCTGTACCTTTCCTGACTTGCGGATGAGCAGCTTGCCAACCTGACCCTCTGTCAGGTCAGCCAGGGTACAAGCATTCTCTGCCAGCTTGGCTTCCTGTGAAGAGAATCAGGGTATGGAGATGGGGGAAGGAGCAGTTCCCTCCATCCTTCATGAGGGAACCCTTTCCCAAAGAAAGGCATCAGCAGCAAAGGTTAGCATAAGCTCCCCCAAAAGGGCCTTTTCCTAGGGCTGCTTGCACTGGTTAAAAAAAACAAACACACACACACACAAAACAAAAAAAAATCACCCACAGCAAACAAATATTAATAACTGCTGAAACTGGTTAATGGCACATGAGGGTTTATGTTCTCCCATGTACACGTTCAAGTATTTCATTGTAGCAAGTAAACACACGTATAATTGAGGTTGAGGTACAAAGCCCCAAGCTTCTTATGGGGAGAAAGAACAAATACATGATATTCTTGCAATTCAGCTTGGGTGGCACACCCCTGCTTCACCCTACAGGTTGCTGCTTCCCTTCCTGATCGATCCCCCCACACTTCCACACAACTCATTCCTGAGCATACCCGGTCTTTCTCCTGCTTCACGACCACCATCTGTCCATCCTCACTCTGCACCTCTGTCTTGATAGGCTTGATGTCCTGAGTTGGCGGCTGGCCAGGGAGCGTGTCTGGCAGCTGGAGGAACAGCAGCTCTTCCTCCTGGGTAAGGCTCAGCTCCCTGAGCAGCTCTGCCACAGATACGTCCTTTGGGAGGCCCGGGGTCTTCCTGGCTGCTCTGGGAGGAGCCTTCATCTTGGCCTCCTCCTCCTCATCTCGTGGCTCCTCTTTTACTGTCCAAAATAACACAAATGGAAGGGCTATCAAGTGGCCACCCTCTGTGTCATCTCATTGTACCCATCCCTTCACCCCCAACTGCTCCAGTCGCTCAGCTAGGAAGCTGCAGAGAAACACTAGTTGTGAAGAGGGATCCAGGAATTGTGTGACTTATCTAATAAGGGGTATCTGTGGCTAGGCCCACCGGTCCATATCAACATGAACCTTCTGAGAGTGAGACTTTAGTGTCTTTGTTCAGGCCATGTGTTTTACAGCTGGAACGGGAGAGGACCTGTTTATTAGCAGCAATCCGGGAGGCCCGTGGTGGGGACTGGGGGGCAGCCACAGAAAAGGAGACGAGATGTTAACTGACACCGAGTACCTTTCACAACAGGCACATCCACCTCCATGTCCTCTTCCTTGGGGCCAGCCAGCCAAGGTTTAACATCTGGTTCTTCATTCTCTTCCTTAAACAACCACCCGGAGTGAGCCAGAGGGAGCTGTACAGGCATGTTTCGAGTGTCATTCCTCAGCCCAGGGTCATCGATGAACTGCCAAAGAAGAGTCAGCGGTTGACATGGCCTGGCCAGCAGATACACATGCTGGGATTGCAGCCCACTTATCCCCTTTCTAACTGAAGATTCCTCTGCTTGCCAGGCTTCCAGGACATCAGAGAGCAATTCTCCCTCCAACCCTGACTCCACAGGCCCTTTCCACTGCCATAAAGAAGGCCCTTCCCCCCTCCTCCCCCGCCCCCCGCCCCCAGCCTGCTGGTACCTACATCATCCTTCTCCAGCATGCGCAGGATCTGTTTTGTTTCTTCATCTGTCTCCCTCTTCTCTTTTTTGATGTTGATGATATGAGAGGGCCCCATGTCCGACACATCCACTGTCTTATCCCAGTTCCCTGTGGGAAATCACCCAGTTCACCAGGGGTAAGGAAGAGGCCAACAGCAAGGAAAACTAAAGCGGGAACAGGGGAATCCCATTGCCCTTGTCCTTCTCCCAGGCAGTCTGAACTGAAATCCATTGACCCCTTCCTCCCGGAAGCTTTCGTACCCTTTTTCTTCATCATTTCAGCTGGGCCCTGCTCAAAGATGGAATGGGACTGGATCACTTCTGGTCGACCCCGGCCCCGTCCATGACCCTCTCGCTGTCGGTCTCTATCCCTTTCACGCTTCTCCTTCTTAATGGTCACTTCTTCCTTGGGTCTGGAAAAGAGAATGGATTAAGGGGCACTACCCACTTACCCTTCCTGGGAGATCTGGTCTTAATTCTCCCAACTATCTCCACTCCACCTGAGCCAATAACTACGTCATGAGACACAGAACCCAATCCTAAGTCTAACACTCTTTTCACTTCCTTGATGCGCAGAGTCCTTTCAGTTTGTTTTACTTTATCTTCTTGTTTGAGGGTATTTATTGAAACTACAACTCAAAAGTTGACTTACAGAGACTGCCCCAAAATGTAAAAATTTTTTGTATTCATTGAAAACAGGAAGGCAGTAATGTAAAAGAAACTTAAGGGAGAACTTAATACATCTTTGTCTAAACTAGTGGCTCTCAACTCTGGCTGTAAAAGACAATCACTCTGTTTCATTGCCAACAAATGACATCACAATTTCTGGGAAGGCCTCCCAGGCATCCGAATTTTTTTTTAAAGCTTGCACATTAGAATCAGCTGGGAGCCAGGTTGAAAACAACTAAATACACCAATTTAAATTTCTGTGCCACATACCTAGTTATTTCCCAAAGGGCTCAAATTCAGAGCAAGTAAGTAAGGGGTGAGTATTCAAGAAGGCCTAGCTACTTACTCTTCCTTGATCTTCCGACTGATGATATTTGGGGTGAAGGTTTTCTGAAAGTGAAATACAGGGGTCACTGATTTGGTAATTTCTGATCCCAAAGCACTGAAGAAAAGAAAAAATCCCAAAGGGAACCTTCTGTGGACCAAAACCACTATGGCTCTCTCTTTTTTAAAAAATATATATTTTATTGATTTTTTACAGAGAAGAAGGGAGAGGGATAGAGAGTTAGAAACATAGGGTGAGAGAGAAACATCGATCAGCTGCCTCCTGCACACTTCCTACTGGGGATGTGCCCGCAACCAAGGTACATGCCTTTGACCGGAAATCGAACCTGGGACCCTTGAGTCCGCAGGCCGACGCTCTATCCACTGAGCCAAACCGGTTAGGGGATGGCTCTCTTTTGTACATTCCACACTGTTGTGGGAGATTTACAGAGGGAGACACGTGTTTGAGAAGGATGCTTGAACAGAACTGTCAAGTCATGGTGGCAGCAGAGCTACACACTAAGGGGCACCAAGACCCACTTAAAACTAGCAGCTTCAGTTCTCCCCTCTGAAAGGAGAACCTCGGGACTTCTAAACGCAAAGGAACTGATCTAACCTCACCTCTTTATTGTCTTCAAACTGCTACAGAGAGCGGGCAGTACCAGGGGAAAGAGCTCAAGTAGGAAAGACAGAGATGTGCCACGACTCACAAACAGAAGACAGGTTAGACTGCCCCCAGAATTTACCTGGGCAAACTTAAATCTTTTTAAAAAGTATGGCTGCCTTATGCTTGCCATCGCCCCACTCCCTACTTAGGGCTCCTCTTCACATCTGCGGTCATAAACACAAGGGGAGAGGACTCAGCGCCTCTAACGCTACGCCTGGAATCCATTATACTCCAGACCAGGAGTGCGCACACTGGGATCCACGGCAAAGTCAGACGCCGTCCAACTGCAGGCAACATTGATGCCTGCGAAACTCTCATGGGTTTCTTAAAGGTGTCCAAACACAAAAAAAGTAAACAAACACTGCTTAAGTTGCTTTTACACGAATTAGAATTCTCTCCCCTTCAGCCATCTCTGAAAACCATGTCAAAAGCTTGTATCCAGCATCTAGACTTTAAGGTAGGACAGGCTCCCCAAAATTTGCGGGCACAAGTCTGGGTACGAGACTCGTAAGGCCCAGCACCACGCCTGGCACACGGTAGGCCCTCCATGAACATCAGCTGTACCCCGGGAGCCTGGAATTCAAGGTAATCGGGTACCTTCTTGACTCCCCCGAGGGTGAGATCCCTGGAGCGGATGGAGGGAAGGCGGCCCGGGGTGAGGTGTGGCGCCGGCCGCTGTCCGATAAGCCCCCGGGCGCCAGAGAGGAGGGCTCGGGGCGCGCCTGGAGCGCTGGGCTCGCCCGGGGCCTTTCCTCCCGACATGTTGCCTGGGAGAGAAGAGGTGAGAGACAACAACGTCAACCGTGGGGATAGACACGCGGGACCCTGGGCTGAACCCCACCCACCTGGCCGCTCGCCCCCCAGTCAGTGCGTCCCTCCCTCAAGTCCCAGCTCCTCCCCTCCCACGTGGCGACTCCTCGGACCACCGCGGCCAGCGCCATTGGCGCGCCCTCCCCGCAGGCCTCGCGAGGCAGGGACGCACACCAGCGCACCCGGACTCCACACCGTGCGGGTCGCGACTTCAGCTCCGGTGCGGCCCGTAGCCGACCCTCGGTCTCGGCGTGAGGCGGAAGTCTGCGTGGCGGGGTCCGGGCGCCGCCATCTTGCCGCAAAGCGGAAGTGAGGTCAGTGGGCGGGGCCTGCCACACTATTTATCCGGCGGCGCCCCGCTCGCCTCCGCCTTCTCTTCCCGGTTCTTCCCGGAGTCGGGAAAAGCTGGGTTGAGAGGGCGAAAAAGGAAGAGGGGACTGTTCCTGGTTACGCCTCAGGGTCTTGGCCTAGGGCGGAGGGGCTGGAGGCGCCCGGCTCAGCGGGTGGAGGCCTTGGCGGCCGCCGTCACGCAATGTGGGGATTCTCCGCGGAGGACCGAGGGGCACTGGGGTCGCGGCTCCGAACGGAGAGAGGGGCGCCGGGCAGAGACTGGGACCCGGACTCACAGTCGGGAGCCCTGGCCGGCTGCGGGCTCGGTGGTGACCTTGGAACGGTCACTGCTCCTCGGGCAGCGGCGTCGCCCTCGCTCGGGAGTCCTTTCCCTGGATTCCCGGTGGGGTCCTGGGTGAGGCTGCGGTGCACGCTGGAGCCGCTGCGCGGACCCTCCGAGTGCCTGCATGGGGGCTCTGGGTCCAAGCCTGGAGCCTGGAAAACGAAGTTTGCGCTACTGGAAGGGACGGATACAAAGGACTCTTATTGTGACTCGGCATTTGTAATTTAACATAAAAAAAATATCCTTTACTGTTATTGCCCCCACCCCCACCATGTAAAAGCCATGCAACATTAGGGAAAGTGAGGAAAGGGGAAAACATTTCACATGGAATACTATGAAAACCTTTGCAATATATCCCAGACTCCCTCACACAGCTGTCAGATTGCACTACAAGTTTGAATCCTCCCTTTTCCAACATTTCTTTGTTGCTCTATCAAAAGACGGTAATTCTCAGGTGGCTATGTCATGATTTGCCTATTTTCCTGTTTGGACACTCAGGTCGTTTCTTTTCCCTGTTGTAAACACGCTATAGTGAACATCTGGTGCATTTAACGTTTTTTCTTCTTTTGGATTATATCCCTAGGACGACATTTCTAGACTGACGATAACTGGCCAAATGATGTACTTTTTTTCTTCAGTAATTTTTTTTTTTTAATTTAGAGATAATTGTAGACACACGTGCAGTTGTAATAAATAATGCAGGTATCTCAAGCACCCTTTTCTATTCCTGGTCAGGGCACATACCCAGGTTGTGGGTTCCATCCCCACAGGGGTATATAGGAGGCAACCAATCCATGTTTCTTTTCTCTCTCTCTCGCTCTCTCTTTCTCTCTCTCTCTCTCTCTCAAATCAATAAAAAAATATCCTTGGATGAGGATTTAAAAAGAAAGTAACACTGATACAATAAAAATACAAGACACTTCCATCACCATAAGGATCCCTCCTGTTGCCCTTTTATAGCCACACCTTCCTCACTCCCACCCACCCCTGGCAACCACTAATCTGTTCTCTATTTTTATACTTGTATTATTTCAAAAGTGGAAATCATTAAAAAACGGAATCATACAATTATGTGACTTTTTTTTTTTTTACTGAGCATAATTCCCTGGAGATTACCCAAGTTGTGTTTATCATTAATTTGTTCCTTTTATTGATGAGTATCCATGGTTGGTTTAACTGCACTTTGAAGGACATGGGGGCTATTATGAGTAAAGCTGCTATGAACATACATGTACAGGTTTTTGTGTACACATAAGTTTTCATTTCTCTGGGATTAATGCTCAAGAGTGCAATTGTTGGGTCAAATGGTAGTTGTATGCTTAGTTTTCTAAGAAACTGCCAAACTGTTTTCTCAGGGGCTGTATCATTTTGAACATGCACATTTTATATTTCTTCACCCATATTGCTAAATTGCTTTTTAAAAAAGGGTTGTGCTATTATGCATCACCACTAAAAATGTATATGTATATAGTATATAAGAATATATATGATATTTTCCCACACCCTTTTGAGTAGTGCTCTTAAAATTTTTGACAATTTAATAATATATTAGCATGTTGTGGTTTCTAACCAGACTTTTTTCAACTTCTTCTCTTCTTACTGGTTTTATGATTACCAAACCTAACCCAAGAAAAGGCCTTCCTGTCCCCTGCAGAGCTTAGCTGCAGTGGCCTTAGCTTCTGACCGGGGCACTAGATGAAATTGCTTTGATTTCATTCTCTGGGCTTTGAGGTCCACCAACCTTTCAGCAGCTCCCCAGTTTTGTTTTCTTACAAAGATACTTATTCATTGTATAGAATTTGTAAAAAGCACCCAGAAGAAAATTAAAATCACTTATTAATATCCCATCAATTTGTTCTATTACTTGAAGTTGTTTTTCTATGGATATAGATTTTTAAAAATGGAGGTATTTTGCATATAGTTCTGCAATCTCTTTTAACAATATACTGTAAACATTTTCTGAGTTATTAAATATGCTTCTAAATTAGGATTTTTTTAGTGGCTAAATAGTACTCTACATTGTTGTCTTGTACCATAATCTAACCAATTTCCTTCCTGCAATGCTTTTTGGGTTTTCCTAGCATTTTTCACCTAAAAAGGACAAGAGGAGAGAAAACTTAAATTAAGTCTTCCACCTTTAACATTTTGGTTATAATAATTATTATAATTTCCCTTTAAGAAGATTCTTCAGCCCTGGCCAGGTAGCTCAGTTGGTCAGTGTGGTCCTCATATGCCAAGATTTCGGGTTCAATCCCCGGTCAAGGCACATACAAGAATTAACCAATGAATGTATAAATAAGTGGAACAACAAAGCAATGTTTCTCTCTCTCTCTCTCTCTCTCTCCCTTCTTCTCTCTAAGTATATTTTAAAAAGAAGATTCTTCAACCTTTCCTCTTATTAGAATAACTAGAGGCCCGGTGCACAAATTCATGCATGGATGGGATCCCTCGGGGTGGCCTGCAGAGATCAGGCCCCAGCTCGTGCCCCCAGCCTTGCAAACCCGCAGCCCCACCTGGCATCCTGCCTTAGCCTGGCGCCACCCCCTCACCTGCTCCACTATCCCATCTGCCGGGGGATCGATTGGGGGCTGGGCCCCCCACCCGGCTCCCTCAGCACCTGGGAGCTGGGTGATGGCCCTGCCCCCCACTGCTGGTCGCCGTCTGCGGGGAAATCAGCGGGGCATTCGGGCCCTGGCTCGCACCTGCCTTGGCCTGGCACGCCCGCTCACCTGCTCCACCATCCCGCCGCGGTCCCACTCTCATCAGGGCCCATCAAGGCCGGTAGCACCTCCACTGCCGCCCGTTGCCAGCACCATGTCACCGATGTCTGCCATGTTCCATGCTGCCCCCTGGTGGTCAGCGCATGTCATAGCGAGCGGTCAAACTCCCGGTCTCCCAGTCGAATTCCTGGTCGAATGACCACCCAAGGGGACAATTTGCATATTAGGCTTTTACTATATAGGCTATACTTTCAGCACCATTCTTTTATTTTTTTTACTTGTTCTTTTTTTTTTAAGAATTTTTTAAATATATATTTTATTGATTTTTTATAGAGAGGAAGAGAGAGGGATAGAGAGCCAGAAACATCGATGAGAGAGAAACATTGACCAGCCGCCTCCTGCACAACCCCCACCGGGGATGTGCCCACAACCAAGGTACATGCCCTTGACCGGAATCAAACCCGGGACCCCACAGTCCACAGGCTGACGCTCTATCCACTGAGCCAAACTGGTCTAGGCTTTTTTTACTTGTTCTAACACCTCCCTCTTCATTTTCTCCCAAAGAGCATTCGTTCTTTTATCTAGCCTCAAAAGAAACTTGTAAGTCATTACTAACTGTCACATCTGTGATTCTAACAGATCTTAATTTGTTTTTAATAACATTTATTGCATCTTATTTTTATACTTATTTTGTGCACTCGGGGGAATGGGGTCCCTTAACCCCTCCTGTGCCGTCTTGCAGTCCGGGAGCTCTCGAAGGATGTCCAACTGACGGCTTAGGCCCTCCACGGGGAGTGGGCCTAAGCCGTCAGTTGGACATCCTTAGCACTGCTGCAGAGGCAGGAGAGGCTCCTGCCACCACCGCTGTGCTCGCCAGCCGTGAGCCCGGCTTCTGGCTGAGCTTCTGGAAGCGCACTGACCACCAGGGGGCAGCTCCTGCATTGAACATTTGCCCCTTGTTGGTCAGTGCGTGTCATAGCAACCAGTCATTCCGCCATTCGATCGATTTGCATATTAGCCTTTTAATATGTATGGTATTTCATAGTAAAGACAACCTAATTCTTTTCTGATGACTTAATGAAACTAATAATCAAACTCTTAAGAACAAATATAGTTTTCTGGGTCTAAGTGGCAAACGCTGGGGCCAGGGATCAAGCCCAAAACATAGGTATGTGTCCTGACCAGGAACCAAACCCGAGACCCTTCAGTGTACGGAACGACGTTCCAACCAACTGAGCCACAGCAGCCAGGCTTGTTCCCGTGAATTCTTGATGGGCGTTGCAAATACTAAATGAATAAGGAATTGTTTTGAATATGCATCAGTAGAGTAAGAGCAATGTGTGGTATGAGGATGCTGTCCAAGTTCAAGCTATAACATGTTCTTTATGAGTAATTTGTCCTAATTTGTTGCCATCATTTTGCAAGCCATTTATTTTCAGGTTTTTCCTCATCTTCTTGAGCTCTACATATTGAAGAGCTCCAGGACTCAGTCCTCAGAACTCTTCCCTTTTTTCTCTATACCTAACTCCCTTGGCAATGGTCCAGTTTCTCGGCTTCAAACCTTGTGTTTATCTCTGTCTGGACCTCTCAGAACTCCAGATGTGTATCTCTGCCTATCCTACACCTCCACTTGATGTATGTCCTCATCCAAACTTTTGAGTTTCCTCCTTGAACTACTCAAGGGTTCCCCATCTCAGTACATGGTAACTCATTCCTCTAGTTAGTTCAAGTAAAAAGTCTTGCAGTTATTCTTGACTCTCTCCTTCTCTCTTGTAATACATCTGATGTGTCGGCTCTTCCATATATATATCCAGAATCTTACCACTTCTCCCTACCTTCACTGACATCCCATCTTGGTGTAAGCTACCTCTTTTTTCTTTTTTTCTGTGATTATTGTAACAGCCTTCTAACTGGCCTCCCTGCTTCCACCTGTGTCAACCTCAGTGTAGTCCCAACATATTTCACACCAGGTCAAGTCTCTGCTCTAAACTTCCCAGTGGGTTCCCCTTTCAGAGTAAAATCCAGAGACTTTGGATTGGCCTACGCAGCTCTGCCTCATCTGTCTGTCCATCCACCTTCCCTCTGTCCTCAGCTCCTGCCATGCTTCCCTCCCTCACGCTGCTCCAGCCACACTGGTCCTCCTTCTGTTTCTGGAACAATCTGACATCTCCTGCTTCAGGGCCTCCGTACCTGCTGCCTGGAATGCTCTTCCCCCACATCATTCTCCGTGGAGCCCTCCCTCCCTCCAGTCAGGGTTTTTGTTTTGTTTTGTTTTGTTTTAATCCCAACCTTCTCAGGGAGGCCTTCTCTCTTGACTCTATTTAAAATTGTACCCTCCCACTCCCCCAGGACATTCCCTATCCCTATTCACTGACTTACTTTTCTCTGTAGCACTTATCATCATCTAATAGAGTTTGTTTACATCTTTCTTGCTCTTCCCAGAAAGTAAGCCCCGAAAGAGCATGGGTTTTTTCTCTCCTCCCACTACAGTGCCCTCTTTGTCTGAAACAGTACCTGATACATAGGAAACACCCAACACATTTTTGTTGAATGAATGAATGAATTCCAGCTTGTCGTGAGACCGAGTCACAGGGTGGACGTACATTAGAAAAAGAAGGGTGGCTTGTTTGCAGGTGGATTGCATCAGCAATGTAATGTTGGCTCCATCGGTGTAAAAGCCATCTTTGTGTTGTCTTTTCCTATGTCTTCTCTATAGGTTCTTCCGCATGCAACTCTGTGGAGAGAATAAGCATGGCAAATACTGAGTGAGGGGCTGGGGGAGCCTTTCCAACATGGCGGCAGTTTGTGTATTCAGTATGTGTGTCTTCTCCCCGGCATCCTGCCACGCAGGGCCCAGTGGGATTCCACAGGTCCTCTGTCATGCTATTCCACTTTGGGTATAATGTAGTGACTATCCCAGTACTATGGTTCGATCATGTTAATCCTTCTCCTTCTCCTTCTCATTTCACCTGCGATTCTTTGTCATTGTTCTTCATCTTCTTCCCTTGAAGTTTCTTTTGCCCTTTCAACATTTCACTGGTGACTCCTCTATAGTTTATGCGAGAACCTTAAGTATAATTCAGCATCTTTCCATGTCTTAAAACTGTTCAATATTTCCGTTTTCAGAAAGCTAAAAGAAAAAAATGTTATATTCTTTAGGTGAGTGAATGCTCAGAAATGTACCTAGTTTTTAGAATTACTTTAATGCTCTGTAGAAAGTTCAAAATAGGTGACTGCTGAGGGTTGTAGCAGGTCTAAAGAGAATTTCAAAAAGATAAAGTAAATAAGAACCGAGAAACTCACACAGTTCTTATAAACAGTCATTGCCCACTCCTGTCACTGTCAACACACGCAAATGAGCAAGGTGGTTTTTCTGGGCAGTCTGGATGTGTATGCATTCCTTGGCCCAGCAGATCGCCACACTTAGGTCAACCCTGAGGGAACACACGTACACATTTTGAGTCTACAAAGTGCATAAGCAATAGTAAGACTGTGGGTTTTGTTTTTGTTTTGTTTTTTCACGTACAGCCTCATCTCTATTACGTCAGACTCTATATTTGCTCTGTGCCCTTCTACCACGAAGAACCGGCCTTTGTGCTCACACCTGAATTTAAATCTAATTTTACTTCTTATGGACTGAGTCTCATTTCCTACCATCAGCCTTTTTAAAGTACGGTTGATGGTTCCACCTCTCAGGGTTATGAGAATCGCATGCCTTGCACTGTGTCTTGGTGCTTAATAAATGCTTTTGTTATTATCATTACCATAGCTTAGCTAAATTACTTAATATGGAAACTTCCAAGCATGCACAAAAATGGAGAGAATAGCTTATTTAATCTCAGAGTATCAGCTTCAACAGTTATCCACTCCTGCCGATCTTGCGTCATCTATCTCCCCCCCCCCCCGCCACACACACACACACTCTCTCCTGAATTATTTTTAAACAAATCACAGATTACCATGCTATTCATCCAAAATATTATTATATCCTATATAATAAAGAGGTAATATGCAAATTGACTGTCACGCCCTCGCACAAGATGGCCACCCCCATGTGGTCACAAGATGGCCACCACAAGATGGCCAGCAGGGGAGGGCAGTTGGGGGTGACCAGGCTGGCAGGGGAGGACATTTAGGGGCAACTGGGCTGGCAGGGAAGGGCAATTGGGGGCAACCGGGCCAGCAAGGGAGGGCAGTTGGGGGCAATTGGGCCGGCAGGGGAATGGTTAGGGGGTGATCAGGCTGGCAGGCAGAAGCAGTTAGGGGCAATCAGGAAGGCAGGCAGGCAAGTGGTTGGGAGCCAGCAGTCCCTGATTGTGAGAGGGATGTCTAACTGGCAGTCAGACATCCCCTGAGGGGTCCCAGATTGGAGAGGGTGCAGTCCTGGCTGAGGGGACATCCCCCCCCCCCGCAGTGTACGAAATCTGGAAGATATTCTTTAAAAACAATAACCATAAAATATCATCAGAGTTATAATTACTAAATATTGTCAAATATCCAGTTAGTGTTCCAATTTCCCAATTGTCCCATAGGGTGGTTTTTGGTATCAGTTTGTTTAAATCAGTATTCAAATATGGTCCATATTATTTAATATTTTACTGGAAATAGAATTAAGGCACATGACAAGATTTTCCTATAAGTATGTTCATTGCAGTGTTATTTAGAATGGAGAAAAAGCAAGAGAACGTAATCACAAAAAAGGATGTATGACCTAACAATGGAACGTAGTCAGCAACTGAAAACAATACTGTAGAAAGACTGCAATGAACAGAAAAGGTCCTGGAAACTGAGAAAAGCAGGTTATAAGTCAGTATTTCTACTTTGTATTTTTGTTAATAAGGTATATATCTCATTTGCCTGTATCTGAATCGTAAGGGCACGAGCGACTTTAATTTTCTCTTAACTGTTAGAATTAAACCTCATCTTTCTCCAGCGATCACGTATGACTTGTGTAATAAAAGGTTATTAAAGATAAAACTGCCGCAGCAGTGCCTCTTGGCAGTGGTTTGGTTTCATGTGGAGGGAGTTATGTTTGGCACGCTATGCTTTCTCCCTACCATGTGTTTCCTCATGTGATCTGCTGAGCAGCCCTCTGAGGCAAGAAGAGGCAGAAACCCTGGGAGGGCTGTGCCTTCACCTGACGCCAGCACGCAGCTCTACAAAAGCGCCTTCAGAGGGCTATTGTTCACTGCTCGGGACACATGATCTCATGAGCTCTCCACATGCCATCCCGCCAAGGTAGGAGGCGGAGACGTGCAGGGACTGGCCTTCCTTTCACAGAGGGGGAAACTGAGGCGGGGAGGACTTGACCTTTTCCTCACACCCCTCCGGTTGGTCGTAGGGACTGACTTTGGCCCAGCCGTCTGGTGCTGGCCATCACCCCGAGACTCTGTTTTGCATCGTTTCGGGGTTTCACCATCTCAGTGTAGGTTTGGCCAAGGGAGTGCTGAATCCCGCCTCATTGTGACATACCACACCGCGTCCTGTGGTTCGGGATCTGACCAAACTTGCTTGGGTTCTCCACACCCATCTCGGGTGGGATTGGCTTTTGCTTGTCTCTGCTTTCAGTGACCTATTCACTTTCTGTCCACTGTCACCTCCTCTAACCTTTGCTGCTGATGTCCGCAGCCCCGGAGTCCCGCTCAGTGAGTGTCCCTTATGCCGGGCTCAGGCCTCCTGTGGCTCTCTGAGGTTCTCACCAGGGCCTGCCCGCACCGTCTGCTGTCTCCTGACTGCCGTCCCGGCACCAAGCCCTCCCCACCCCCACCACGCTCCTGCTTCCACAAGTCTCCACTTGGCTTGGCCCCACCTGTGCCCTGGAGCTGGTCCTGATTCCTCCTTCTCAGAATTCTTACCTGCACCCTGCAATGTAGTTGTCTATTTCTTGTTTCCTAACCGTGTCTCTAAATGTCCTTCTTTCTCCCCTCAAAGACTGCGGGCTCCCGGCAGGCAGACGCTTACTGATACGGCAATGATAACAGCTCTGGGCACTCCTTGTGTGCCAGGCCCAGAGCTGGGTGGTTCACATATTTATCTCATCCCGTGATGACAATAAACTTGTGTGATTATTCCATTCGGCAGATGAAGGCACTGAAGCTCTGCGAGGTTGGGTAACTTGTCCAGCGCCACCCAGCAGGAAAGTAATAGAGCAAGAATTTTCACCGTATCTGTCTGACGGCAAAGGCCATGCTTTTCCACACGGCACGTACTCACTGCTGGCTGCTTGGTTCAGATTTCCTTGCGTGTTCTTCACAGTGGCATCCACAGGGTCCTCGTTTTCCGCAGATTCTTATCAGTAGACAGTAAGTACTCTCTCTGGCCACTGTGCTCAGGGCTTGGCTCCTCTGAGCCCAGATAGTTGGCTAGAATCCGAACACTCCAAGCTCTGCGCGTCCCTCCCATACCCACTTTCTTGCTTCTGCACACCCTCCACAGCCCCACACTTCTCTCTCTTGTCTCTCTCTGCCTAAGCAGTCAGACTTTCCCTAGACCACCAGGGTTCCTTGGGCCTCTGTAAGATATCTCTTGATAGAGTTGGTAAGAAAACGGAGCTGTGGATTAGCCAAAGGCCCAGAGGAAAGAAATCAGACGAAGACCGACACTGCTGCCCACCACACCCCACCCCACTCCACCCCAAACACTTACGGGCTCCCAAACCCCATGGGAATCCTGCCCCTTCACAGCCACCCCCTCCCCCAATCAGAATCTTTGCTTCAGGCTCCCAAGCCCTTGGGCTAAGCCCCACCCTCTCCCAGCATCCTGAAGTTTGGGGGCTGCATTCAACTGAGAGATTTCCAAGAAGAGGTGTGTTGGAGGGACTTGTGCCAGGGCACGCGTCCTGGGAAAACGGGGAAGGGGGCGGCCACCGCCGCTGTCTCGGAAGGCATCCGCGTTGCTCCCTTCCAGACCTTCTGCCCTTTCCCCCTCCCACCAGCCCGGGAGAGCAGGGACCAAGCTTGCTTATTGTCACCTGACGCTGGGCAGCCACTGATCCCATTGGTGGAGCCAGATTGGGTCTGGCTCTCCCGTTCCTTCTCGTCTTCTCTGCCTCTCTCTCCTCCACGTCGCTTTGCTTTTGCCTCTCCTTGTGCTCGGCTGGGAACATCGCCTCTCCCGGGGCAGCAGCGCGCTGCGGAGCCGCAGGGGCTGCCGGTGGGGCATGGAAGAAGCCTCCTTCGCAGCCGTGAAGGGAGTAAGAGGAGCCGGCGGCGAGCGCTGCTGCCTGTGACCGGGGCATCCAGCCCGCTGCCCCTCTGCCTGGGGAGCCCATCCACACAGAGCTCTTTCCCTTCCCTCCCTTCCAGGTCTCCCTCTGCAGAGCCTGGTGGAGCCAGGTGAGTGCCCTTCCTCTGCTGTCAACCCCGAGAGGGACTTGGGTGGCCAGGGGCTAGGAGCTGGGGCCACTAGGGTCCTGCCACTGCTTGCAGTGCCCACCTGGATTGCCAGGGCCAACGACCTTGTCCCCTTTCCCCCAGGCCCTTGGCCAAGGGGTTAGCAGCTGGATCCTGTCCCCAGGGCACCACAGTTAGTCACCCCGTGACCATTCTGCTGCAGTCAGCGATGCCCACAGGGACAGTGGGGTGGCCTGTGGTGCTTTTCTGAATGAGCATGGGCAAAAGGTACCATAGCAGTGTGTGCACCATGCTTGGGAGGAGACTGGAGGTTTGCCTGCGTAGATAGTTCTGTCTGCATGCACTTATGTTCATGTGTGGGTTTTAACTGCTGTGTGGCATGTCTGGGAACATGCGTTTCTTGTACACGTGAAGCACATGTGTGGGGAATCACTTATCTGAGTAGCCTGTGAATACATGTCAGGAGGGACAGCTGAAGCCGTGTATTTGTGGGTGGACACATCCCTTGTCATGTGTGTGGGAGTACATGTTGACGGAGGGTTTCTGTGTGGGAGGTGCGACTCGCAGCAGGAGGGGGGAGGTAGGTGGAGAGTGTGGGCAGAAGCCCCTGTCTGTGGTCAGAGCTGCGTAGGTAGGCAAACCTGTTGGCATATGAAGGCTCGGCTTTGGCAGAGTGTGGCCAGAGACAAACGTATTTTCAAAGTCTGTGTCTCTGAGCCTTGAGAAGACTTGAGGGCGAATGCCAGAATACGGGCAGAGGTTGACGTGTGTGCAAATAAATATACATGGTGTGCCAGCGGGCATATGGGTTGCATGCCTTCTGTGACAGTGGCATGCATGCATGTTGGTGCCTGTGGTTCCCCCCCTAAGTTACGGCTTTGTGAGAAGGTATGCGTACATACGTGTGTGGGAGAGCCGGTGGACTTAAGCATGTGAGAGTCTGTGTGGAGGTGACAGCTGGTGGAGGGGAACTTGCTGGGCAGTCTTAGAGTGTGGAGAGTGGCAGAAGGTCCCTGGGTGCGTAGTGGAGTGGGTGGGAGTGAGAATGTCTGAGGAGGTGTGTGCAGCCTGTCTGTGGGCATATTTGG
The DNA here is from genome assembly GCF_951640355.1 of Cnephaeus nilssonii. Classification (NCBI taxonomy): domain Eukaryota; kingdom Metazoa; phylum Chordata; class Mammalia; order Chiroptera; family Vespertilionidae; genus Cnephaeus; species Cnephaeus nilssonii. The sequence goes on from NC_137076.1 coordinate 15,207,680, forward strand.
TGCGCGCGCACGTGTGCGTGTGCGTGTGCGTGCGTGTGTGTGTGTGTGTGTGTGTGTGTGTGTGTGTGTGCTCGAATGCGCGCGCCTGCCTGCTTGTGGGTGTGTGAATGCTTGTCTCAGGGTGGATTCACACAGGAGTGTGGGTGTTTCTCAGGTGTTGTCTCAACCTGTCTCTCACACCCTGCCCTTCCCCGGTCATCTGGGCTTGGAGAACTGGGGTTCATGCCCACCTTTGGCCCACCCTGGCTCTACTGATCTCCCAGTGTCACTCATGGCCACTCTCCCAGTCTCGCGTGGGAGTAGAATGTAGGTGGGGAAGGCTGACCCACGTCCTGGACACCTCAGCACCAAGCACGCTGTCCTGTCTCTGGGAGACTGAGGAGTACTGAGGCAGCGGCAGGTGCCCCTCCCCCGCACTGGGTAGGCAGGGACTGCATCCCATGTGGGTGGGAGACAGCCACCGAGGCCCTCCCTGGGGTGGGAGTATGTCTGTGTGGGCGTGTGTGGGTGCATGTGCGAGTGTGTGTGTGTATGTGGGGGCACATGCCTGTCTTGCTGGGGAGCTCCTCACTGGGACCTCGGAGGATGGCATCTTCTCACCGCTTCACAACTGTCCCCAGGAATTACAAACTGGTTTCTTGTAGAGTTGTTTCCAGACACCCTGTCCCGGTCTGCTTTCTTTTGGGGCGGGCCTGGTAGCACCCCCATACTCATCTACCGTAGGATTCACGAGGCCCACTGGCGTTTGGCTGAACCTCACAGCAGGCGGGCATACACTTTAGGGTGGAAAGCTAAGCGGTAACAAGGACTCAGGGAACACCCTGGGAGGGGTAAGGGCCATCACCCATACGCTTTGCCCTGTGACTGCCACCCAGGCAGCCCACAGGTTAATTTAGATGTGCCAGGCTCCAGAGCAGGCTTAGTTGACAGGAAAGTGTGGGTTGAATCTTCTGGAAGCTATAAATAGAAGTACCTGCTTTCGAAGGCACAAGGTACCCTTACCCTAGTGCCTGGGTGAAGAGAAGAAGAGGGAAGGAGGAGAAAGGAGATGACGCTCCAGAAATCTGAGCTGTGCTGGGACTGGGCTTGAGGCAGACCCGGGAAGCATGAGCTCGCCTGGGTACTGAGCAGATGTCCCAGGAGAAAGCCCAGCCTACACTCAGGCTCCTAGCCCAGAGACGGCCCCTTCCCTCCCCTCTCCCCTCCCCACCCCGCTCTCCAGGGCTCCAGTGAGCAGGCCAAAGTCAGAGCCAGAGTCAGCGCTTCCTGGCTAAGCAGTGAGAGTGGTGGTCCTTCACACCTGGGGGAGCAGCCCGGGGAAGGAGTGCAGGGGAGAGGGGGGGCGGGGGGTGAGAGAAAATGCCATTGCTTGAAAGAAAAGGACAGAGAAGGAAAACGAAATATTGGTAAAATTATGTGCACCTATGCGTACATACACACCACACATGTCATGTCACACCCACACGAGGGAACACAACTTTCACGTAATGGTAAAGGGGTGAGTGCTCCAGAGTCAGACGGACCTGAGTTGGAATCATTTTCGAACTGTGTGACCTTTGGCATCTTCGTACCCCCAACTTCAGCTACCTCATCTGTAAAATGGGTATAATAATAATACCTACCTATTGGGAGCTTACATGAGATGCTGTTTGTGAAATTATCAGCACTTAGCCTGCAACAGGCGTCAAAAGTAAAACTAATTACTTAAGAGAATCAAGTGCCAGAGGAAAGAATATAGTGGGGGAAGGGGGAAAGGGAAAGAACGATAGTGGGAAGGTGATGGGTGGGGGAAGGTCTGCAGCTTGTACTCCCCCCGCCACCCATGGATCCACGTGCACTGGCACCCCCAGCCCTGTGTGGTAGTGGCCCCTGTGGGTCACCCCGGAGAGGAGGGGTCCTGACCTCCAGAGCACTGACCTCCTTGGCCTCTTGGCTGCTAGTGTCCTCCTCCTGCCTGCACCCTCACACCCATCTCCTCGCTGGGTACTTCCTGTCTCTCCTAGGCCTCACACTGTTCTCTCCACCCCCACCCCTTTCTCTTTTCACGCCTGCTGGCTGAGGGCCCCCTCCTCGGCTCCATCTGCTGAAAATCTGTCCCGCCTGGCGTTCTCCGCGTTCCCACTGCCTCTGCCACCTGTCAGGTGCCGTCTGCTCTGCGGACCCCTCTTAGGAGAGCCAAGAGCCCGGGGGACGCCCATCCCACCTTCCGTCCTCCCCTCCAGTCTTCCCTGTGCAACCTTCCCATCCGATTCGATGGGGCAGGTGCAAACAACGGCTCCTCGAGGTCCCACCTCGGAAGGAATGTTGGGAAGAGACATTCCAGAAAACTGCATGGTGGGGCGGGAGCTGCTGACGCTCCCTCTCCTCTCAGTCCCCACAGGAGCCAAACCAAAAGGGAGCATGGAGCTGCTGTCCACTCCCCACAGCATCGAGGTCAATAACATCACCTGTGACTCCTTCCGCATCTCCTGGGCCATGGAGAACAGTGACCTGGAGAGGGTCACCCACTATTTCATCGACCTCAACAAGAAGGAGAATAAGAACTCCAACAAATTCAAGCACCGGGTGAGCACGTCTTCCTCACACCTGCTCGGGAGGGAGCAGGATAACGCACGCCTGGAGCTGATAGTGGGGAGCTGGAGAGGCCTGATTCCAACCCAGGCTCTTCTTACTGTGTGATCTTGGTAAAGTTAGTTAACCTCTCTGGGCCTGAGTTCCTTTGCTGGCAAAAGGGGAATAATAATCATGGCAGCCCCTGTTAGGCTTGTGAGAGGCATCTGTGAGGTAATGTTTGTGTGCTGTTTGGCTCGGGGCCCAGCACACACGTTATCGGCATCGTGACTAGGGCTTTAGAGAGGCGGGAAAACCCGGGCGGGCCACAGCATCACACCTGGGGTGCCTGGTGGACGGGGTGGGTACCATGGGCTGTGGGCAGGGGTGGGGCCCTTTGCAGGGTCCTTCAGGCCCCTGTGATCCTCTCTGCCCCTGGCCCTCTGGCCTGTTTGCTGGGTTTAGAAAATGCATGTGAGAGAGTCCCCTGTGGGCTGGGGCGTCCTTTCCCTGGGGGTTAAAGCTGGTGTGGGAGTGGGTGGGAGGAAGGCTCCCATCTTCTAAGCTGGAAGAACGGCAGGGGAAGAGTGAGGTGGGAAGAAGCTGGTTCCCACGACGACAGCATCATGTGGGTTACTCACCCTCTCTCTTTGGAACTGGCTCCCCCGAGCTGGGTGTCTTTTGGCAGGCCAGTTGCCACGGTGACGTGAATGTTCAACACCACCCCCTTAACCTCCTCCCAAAAGAATAAGGCATATTTTCCCTTCCTCCCTGGCTTCTCAGCATTGGCCGTTGCCGTGGAAACGGCACTGCAGTGTGCAGAGCTCTCGAAGTCTCCCTCGAAAACGGAGGTCTGGCCGCCCTCAACTTTGTGGGCTTCCACCCCCGTGGCCTTTCTCCTCGGTTCCCGAGAGAAGGGACATCAGGGAGCTAAGGATGATGGAGGCCGGGGAGTGTGTGTGTGGCCTTCCCAGTGACCCCTGCTTGCTCCTGCAGGAGCCTGGTGGCCAGGACACCCAGCCATCGAATCACCGAGACTCTGGCCCTCTTCCAGGAGGCACGGGGTGGGGGGAGGTCTGAGGGGAATGCCACGGTTGGGCATGACCCCCAATGTGACTCTTGGCTCTCGGTCTGCACCCCATGTCTCAGGATGTTCCCACAAAGCTTGTGGCCAAGGCTGTGCCACTGCCCATGACGGTGAGAGGCCACTGGTTCCTGAGCCCCCGCACGGAGTACAGCGTGGCGGTGCAGACGGCAGTGAAGCAGAGCGACGGGGAGTACCTGGTGTCCGGCTGGAGCGAGACAGTTGAGTTCTGCACCGGAGGTGAGGCGCTGCCGGTCTGTGCTTCTGTGCATCCGGTTTAATGATGGTCAGGAGGGGGCTTCGTCTCTTTAAAAAACCTTTTATGTATCTGTATCTATATCTATGTCTATGTCTATACATCTGTCTATCTCTATGTATAGATTTTGATTTCAGAAAGGGAGAGAGAGAAAGAAACATCCATGATGAGAGAGAATCACTGACTGGCTGCCTCCTGCATGCCCCCTATTGGGGATCGGGCTCGCCACCCGACATGTGCCCTGACTGGAATGGAACCGTGACCTCCTGGTTCAGAGGTTGACGCTCAACCACTGAGCCACACTGGCTGGGCAAAGGGGCTTCGTCTTAACATAGCAGATACGGTGACCACCTGCTTACACCAGCACCAGGCTTGGGCCTTCAGGGAGACACAGGTAGATGAGACCTGCCCCTGCCCCCACCCCCACCCTCACCCCACCCCCTCAAAGCCTATAGTGCAGGAGGCAGATGTGAGCACTACTAATCATGGTGACAACGTCATTTCTATAAAGGGCTGGAGTCACTTTTCTGGCTTGGGGCAAGCATGTTTTTCTGAATCGTGGTACAATGCACATAACATAAAAGTTGCTATCTTAACCATTTTAAGTGTACAGTTCAGTGGTATTAAGTGCATTCACATGGGTATGTCACTAATCTCCAAAACTTTTCTTCATCTTCCCCTACTGGAACTCTATACCCACTGAACAACACCTCCCACTCCCCCCTCACTGCAGCCCCTGGCAACCTCCATTCCACTCTCTGTCTCTCTAAATTTGACCCCTCTTGGTACCCCATGTGAGGGTAACCACGCAGCATTTGTCCTTCTGTGACTGGCTTATTCACTTAACATCGTGACCTCAAGATTCATCCGTGTTGTAGCATGTGTCAGAATTTCCTTCCTTCTTAAGGTGGGATAATACCACATTGTGTGGCTAGACCGCGTTTTAGCAATCGTTGGTCGCTGGATGCTTCGTGGAGCAATCACATTTTGCTGGTCTTGAGCCTCCACTTAGCCCGAGAAAATGATCCTTGCTCAGCAGCCCCACAGACTCTCATAGCAGAACTCAGCTTGGAAATTCCGGCATGAACAAGCAAAAAAACAGGCTCAAGTGCACTTGCTCACTGATGACCCAGGTTCTGTCCCCGCAGTATTCTATTCTTTTGGTGTCCATGGTGAGAACTGCCCCAGATCTCCCTCTGTCACAAGGAAGGGGCAGGGGACAGGTTTAGCCCTGGGCCTCCGAGGCGGCTGGCTCCACCCTCTGCCAAGGTCTGTGCCCTTTGCTGTGTCCTTGAGCTGCTGTTCTCTTTTGAGTGGTGCTTTCTCTTAGCTCAGCTGCACACCCCACTCTCTGAAGGTGCTTCCTCTCACCGTGGGGAAAGCCTCTTAGTGTACCCCAGAACTCCACGTGTGGTGGGAACTTAATTCACACCGGGGAGCTGGGGATGGCGGCAGTCCAGTCCATATTCCTCCTGCCAAACCCAGCACCCTGGCCAGGGCTGCACCCGCAAGGAGGAACGGGTACCTTTTCTACTTTGCACCAAGGCGCTGTCGAGGCTAGCAGCAGCCCTGCTGGGGCCTCTGGGCTCCGGCCCTGGCCCTGGGGGAGGGTCCAGTTTCATGCACGAACAAGCAAAAAGCCAGGCTCATGGAAACACTACCTTGTTTCCATGCTTTTCTGCTTTTCCCGGGATACGAAGTAGAGTCCTCGCCCCAGACCTGGTCCACCTAAACACTCACCTCAGGGCTCGGCAGGCTCTCCAGGAGTCTCCCCTGTAATGACAACTCGCTTCCCTGTGGGTGGTGTGGGCAGCCTCTGACCTGCTGGGTTTGAGGGCTCTCCCTTAAAGGACCTCAAAATCACCCCCCCCCCCTCAGTCCTTCATCTGCCTGCTGGTCCTCCTTTCACACGAGGCCTAGGACGGCCTGGAATGACAGCCCCGGGGGCTGTATTGTATAACCGGGCAGCCCGGCCCTTGTCTGAGGCAGAGAGTCCTGAGCCTCTGGCACTGAGGGTGCAGAGGTGATGAGGACAGACAGCCTCCAGCTGGCCCATTCCCACGTGGTCCAAGATGCTGTGAATGTTTGGTGTCCCCTGCTGCTCTGAGCACAGAGATGGGTTGGCATTCACCTTGTGGGTGAGGGAGGGGGAGGGGCTGTAACCCTGCCTGGCGTCGGCTCACCCACCTGCCCTCTTGCAGATTATGCCAAGGAGCACCTGGCGCAGCTGCAGGAGAAGGCCGAGCAGATCGCAGGCCGCATGCTGCGCTTCTCTGTCTTCTACCGCAACCATCACAAGGAGTACTTCCAGCACGCCAGGTGCGTGCAGCCCTGCCTGGCCCAGCAGGTCCCTCCTCCCTCCCCCAGCTCTGCCTCAGCTGCCCAGGCTGTTTGATGTCACCCCAACCTTGTCGACTGCCAGATCCTCTGCAGAGTCGCCATGCCCTTCCACCACAGGCTGACTCTGGCGGGGGCAGGAGGGGGCCGGGGGAGGGGGGCAGATGCTGGTGGCTTGGGATTGAGCTCCAGGAAAGCAGAGGGCACTCAGGATAGAGCTGCCTGGGGCACCTGTGAAAAGAGACCTGGGCGAGTGAGGACTCAGGTGGGATCCTCCTTGGAGGCAGTTCCTGTCCTGTGAAAGGCAGGTATCTCTCCAATTCAGGCCCTGGGTCTGAAGGGGCGGTGGTGAGGGCGGTACAGAATGTGAGCGGGTTCCGAGTATGAAGGGTTGTGGTCTTCACACTGTGTGCTGGGGAGCCTGGGGGTTCCAGGGTGTGTCCCAGGCAGCCCTGAGGATAGTGCTGAGGGGTCGTTGAGGAACTCCAAGGATGGAGCTTGGTGGACCTCACACCTATCAGTCAACCTGAGCAGTGTCCATTTTATTGCCCACGGCCCGCCTACGTATAACTCCCTTTGGGAAAAAAGAGAGAGGTTCCACATCCAAAAATTCCTGATCCAATCGATGATGTCATCCTACACCATCAACCGGCCCATGGGGAGCCTGAGACCTAGAGGGCCAGCAATTCACTAGTCACTCAGGACAGCCAGGACCAAGCAAGCGTGAGGCTGGGCCAGGGGCTGCCCATCCCCCATGGCTGCTGACACTGCTCCAAGTCCACGTCCTAAGGCTGGGCCAGGACAAGCCACCACCAGTACTGTCTGTCTTTATCATGGTGTCACTCTGACCCTACCCCAGGGCTCTGGGGGCCTGGAGGGCCTCTGGAGTTTGCACTGAAGAAGAGAGGCAGTGAGGTGAGTGGTTAGGGCACCGGCCCTGTCTGGGTTTCTCTATCAGAAAGCAAGCAAAAGACAGAGAGCACCATGCGTGCCAGAATAGAGAGAGGACTAAAGGCAGAATCCCCTCGAAACCCTGTCTATTGTGGGCCAGTCCGGGCAGATGGAATGTGATAGGTGTGTGTGATGACTGGGTAAAATCCAGTGTCCTGCACATAGTAGACAGTCCAAGTTTTGTTGAGTGCAAATGCCTGATGTTCTTGGAAGGCTTTAGAGAGAAAGGGATACCGATGCTGGGCCTTGCCGGATGAATAAGTGTTCGCCAGGCCAGGTGGAGAAAGGCGGGACGCGAAGTCCAGGCAGAGGGCAGAGCACTGCAGGGGCAGAGGCAGGAAAGAGCTGGGGTGGGGTTCCCCTGTGGCTGGAGGTTGTCACCTGTGTGTGGGGGGGTGGTAAGAGGTGGAGCCAGAAAGGCCAGATGGTGTTGGCCTTGCTTTTCCCTCAAGCTCCATCAGAGGGCTTTATGCTGGGGAACAGCAGGTCCAGGCCTCTCCTCTGTGAAAGAGTGGGCTGGATCAGCCCATCTCCTCCCCGCTCTCGCATTCTGGAACATTCTATTTGTGATGGGTGGAGGCGGTGGCTGGTGGGAGAGCTGGGAACTGGGCTGGCTCCCTTCTTACCACACACAGCCGCCAAGCCTCAGCCCAGCTAACCGGTGGCATTTTCTCTTCCCTTTGGCACTGTCCCTGGGGTGGGCAGGACCCACTGCGGGAACATGCTGCAGACCTACCTGAAGGACAACAGCGGCAGCCACGGCTCCCCCACCAGCGGCATGCTCCACGGCGTCTTCTTCAGCTGCAACACCGAGTTCAACACCGGCCAGCCCCCGCAGGACTCCCCCTACGGCCGCTGGCGCTTCCAGATCCCTGCCCAGCGCCTTTTCAACCCCAGCACCAACCTCTACTTTGCGGACTTCTACTGTATGTACACAGCCTACCACTACGCCATCCTGGTGCTGGCCCCCAAGGGCTCCCTGGGGGACCGCTTCTGCCGAGACCGCCTGCCCCTTCTGGACATTGCCTGCAACAAGTTCCTGACCTGCAGCGTGGAGGATGGGGAGCTGGTCTTCCGCCACGCCCAGGACCTCATCCTGGAGATCATCTACACGGAGCCCGTCGACCTGTCCCTGGGCACCCTGGGGGAGATCAGCGGCCACCAGCTCATGAGCTTGTCCACTGCTGACGCCAAGAAAGACCCCAGCTGCAAGACCTGCAACATCAGCGTGGGCCGCTAGGGACTCCCCGAGAGCTGGGGGGCTAGGGAGAAGTGACAGGCGGGTGGTGGTGGGTGACTTCAGTTCAGGGAGCTGGCTTTCTCTCTCCTGCCCCCCTACCCTCTCCACGCTGTCAGCTCCCCTCCCCCTCCTCTTGGCATTAGAGGTCACAGAGGGTGGTCCCCTTGGTAGGCGTGGCCCACCCACGCCTGGTAGACTCGGAAAGGCTCTCAGCCTCAGTAGGTTGGTGGGGGCAGGGGGTGGGTTCCTGGAGACTTCCTCTTTCCTCTGCTTTCCCTGCCCTGCTATTTCTCGCTTCCTTCCAGGCCTCCATCTCACGGAGACTTGTGGCCTCTGGGCTGTTTCGGGGAAGCCTCTCTAGGCCAAAGCCCACATGTAGCTTGCCTGCCTCCCGAGGGGACACGGAGCTGTGGGGTGCTCTTCCTTAGCCCCACCCACCCCACTCAGGACCACCAGAGGGTGCCCCTTGCTGCTCAGCCGGGCCTGGGGACTTCCTACTCCAGACCTGTCCTCCCCTCTATAAATAGTCGCCTGCACACCCGAGTCTTCCTGCCCCACGGCACTTGCATGGGGAGAGCTGTCCCCCTCACCTGCGCTCTAGAAAGGGGCCCTCTTTTTCCTCTTGGCTTCGGGGCATCCAGGCTGTTGGAATGTGTCCTTTGTTCGGGAGGTAGCATAGATCCTCGAGGACCTTCTCCCTTGCCCCAAGCGCTGAGGTCTGGAATGGCAGCTACTGGGGTCGAGGAGGGGGGAAGAGACCCCTGAGACCCAGAGGGACCCCTTTCTGAGCTGGGAGTGGGTCACCTCTTGTCTTGAGGGGCCTGGTGTGGAAGTAGACCTGAGGGCTTGCCCACAGAGCCTGGTACCTGCCTGGCCGTGAACTTGCTAGCTCTCCGTGTGTGATCTGGACTGTGGTGTCCCTGCCACCTGCCTGTCGCCCCCGCCCACTGGCACTGTCTGCACTCCCCTATAGCCTGTTGTTGGAGAGTCCCTTCCCTGGGGAGCTCCTGTTGGAGACTTCCCTGGACCCAACAGCATTTTTACCTGTTTTCCTACTTTTGTACGGGTCACCACGGTGGTGAGGGTAGACCCCCTGAGACAAGCAGACCGGGTGGGGGGCGAGGAGAGGTATTGATGGAGGCAGCTAGCTGTCTGGAGATGATGGAGGTGATGTCAGGTGGAGGAGACCAGCCTCCATAGTGACAACCCGATTTCTGTGATGAAGGACAGAAGGGGCCGCAGGCCAACAAGGCCATGTCTCAGTGAGGGGCAGGTGGGACAGCTGGTCGCCTCCTCTGTAGCCACAGGGAGCGGTGTGGTCAGCTGTCTCTGTGGCATGGATCAGGTCTGGGGGCCTGGGAGATGCATGGAGTAGGAGAGGACATGGCCCGCAGGCCCTCTCCCCCTCTGCTGGCAGCATCGCTGTGCGGTGGCCCGCTGCCCTCCCTTGGCCCCGTGTCTGCCCTGGGCTGGGGCATGCCTGCCTGTGCTGTGCTTGCGATGTGTACCAATAAACAAGCCACCATGGCCTGAGAGCCCCACCTCTCCTTGGACTCTGGGAGTGCGGGTAGGCAAATCATACTGTCACGGAGGAGCGCGCATGGGCATGCCCCCAAGGACAGGCCGCCGGGAATTGTCTCCAAGGGTGTTCCAAATCCTGCTGCGGGAAGCAGAGCCACATCTCCTGCTCGGAAGGGACTCTGGAGGTCATTTGGAGTTGCCCTGCATGTTGCAGAAGGGGAAACTGAGGCCTCTTAGGAGAGAATCTGTACCAATCTGGAGGCCTAACCAAGGTCCCCAGGTCCCCCATTTGGAGTCCTTCCCACTGCAGCGTCAGACCCAAATGCCACTGAATTCCACCCCCCCACCAAGCCCTGTCCCCTCCCCAGCAGGGCTCCTCTTTTGCAGATCTGAGTCACCTCTGTGTCTATTCTTATGGACTTATTAAAATGATCCTCTGCTGGAGTGGAAAAGCTCCAGAAAAATTAGAGTCACCTCCCTGACACTGCCTGGCTCAGGGCCAAAGAGCACGTGTCACCGAACCTCCTAAAGCTAGGAAGGAGGGCAAAGACCAGTTCCTGAGGGCCTACTATGTGTCAGGCATCTCGTCAGGTGGTTTCTTACATCAGCTTGTTTAGTCTTCACAATGGCTCTGTGCCGAATTCACATTTAACAGATGAAGAAACTGAGGCACAAGGAAGTTAAAAGGCTTGCCCATGTCTTACAGTCAGTAGATGACAGTGGCCAGGATTGAATCAGAAGCTGGCATCTTCTCATGTCACTGCCCTGTGTCCCCTATTGTGTGCCAGGGTCACCTGAGACGGTAAGACATAAGTAGGGCTGGCTCAGACACTGGCCCTGGCGAGGATCTCCTCTGGCTGACCAAGGCCGCTCCTAATTCCTGAAAACACCAGGGGGGGCTGTGGAGTCGAAAATGCCCAGGAGGCTTATTTAAAGGGCTTGGGCAGCAGCTGGAGTCCGGCACTCCCAGGACAGGAGTGAGCACCCGGGTCTAGCCTTTCACCTCTGAGCAGGAGCCCCTGCCTCCCGCCAGCAGCCTAGGGGTTTCAGCGCCCTCCAGAGGCGAGGCTCAGCTTCAGTCTTCCTTTTGTGACTCCTCCTGGGTTTGTTAGGAGGAGAGGTTGGCTCCCAGCATCCTTTTAGTGGGAGTGCAGGCGGCCAGCGGAGGCAGGGTGGGTGGGGCTGGGGAGTGCATGTGCAGGCTTCCTCCAGAGAGCTGCTCCTTCTTCCTCTCTCCAGATAGCTGCTCTCCGCCATGCCTGCCCCGTGCTGCTAGAGGTGCCCGTCAGACCACGCTGGGCCAGGGCATCTGGTGGAGTCTGCACAGAGGCCTGCACGGGAGCGCGCGCGCGCGCGCACACACACACACACACACACACACACACACACATACTCACACACCCTCCTTGAGCTGGATTGATTTAGAAGACAGCCTTGCTGGCCACAGAGAGCTGAAAGGTGAGGGACAACCTTGGACTGCAGTTGCCTCTGTATACAGCAGGGGCCCCGAGTTAGCCCTGCTCCAGGGCAGGAAGGGAGGAAAATGAGGTGGTGGCCACCAAGGGGCATCTCTGACAGCCAACACATACACATAACCACATGCACTAGCGCTCCGAACACACACACACATGCACACACACACTCTCCGACATCCTCTTCCCTGCCCATTCCTTCCCTCCTGGGCCAGCATCTTTCTTTGAATCCTGGATGGAGTACAGCCCCCCCACACACACATAGCTCTGAGAACCCTCACAGTTTCATCTGGCTTCAGTATGTGTCTCTTATCCATGTTGGGAAGAGAGGTGGCTGGAGTCCCAGGGAGAGGGACAAGAAGGGACCATTCCCCAAAGTGGAAGGAGGCCTTCAGGAAGCTGAGCTGAGGTGATTGGCCATAAAACAGCTTGGCCACAGCATCTGGAGGAGATTGGAACCAGATGTTCCTGGGATGGGGGCAGGGAGGATGTGGGGCTGGAGCAGGAGAAGGGGGCTGGTCAATAGGAGCTGGGTTAGGGGCCTCGTGGCTCTCTGGGGAAAACATCTGGCTGCCCTCTGCCCCACTCCCCGTCAGGCCCTACGATTTTTGCAAAATGGAGCAGCAAATCTTTTCCAGGACTCCAGAGTCAGCCCTGTGTATAGGGACAGTCAAGCACAGGGTGGGACTTGGGAGGTGCCCAGACAGGCTCGCCAGAAATATGTCCCCTGCTCTGTGAGCCCCGCCTGGCTGTGGGTTACGCATCGTCTTTTCTGACGGTAGTTCTGTGCTACGCTCCAGATGCCCAACTAGAAACTTGTGTACCAGAAGTCTCCTTCTGTCGTAGGAAAAGAGTGGTCCAGGAACCGGAAAATGGTCCCACAGAGGAAAGGAAAAGGAGGCCCATGTACAGGCTGTCTTCAAAGGCTTATCTCATTCCTTCCTTGAAACCCTGTGAGGTGTCATCATCCTACGTGTCTAGATAAAGAACCCGAGGTTCAGAGTGGTGAAGTGACTCACCCAGGGGCACAAAGCCACCAAACAGTAGAGCTTGTGTTTGCATTTAAATTTGCTGGGGGAGGGGGGATCACAGAGAAAAAGGAGCGAGGGGCAGTGCAGGGCCAGGGGTTAGCCCTGCAAGTCCTCACTGCTGCTGAGGGTCCCAGGGTCTTCAGGAGCCTGGTCCAGCCCTCTGGCTGCCTGGAGACTGGGCCCTGGGTTTTCTTGCCTGTGGCAGGAGAGGTTTCTGGGCAAAGGCAACAGGCTTGGGGAGCAGAGGCCCAGAGAGGGGCAGCTGGCCAACGTCACAGGGCGAAGCATGGCAGAGCCAGGTCTGCTGACTGCCGGCTCGTGCTGTCATCCTGTCCTCCCGGGCCAGAGAGGAGCTCCCAGGGGGAGGCGTCGGAAGCTCCAGGCTGTGTGGCCATCCCAACCTGGTTCCCGGGGCTGGGAGCACAGTCCGGGGCAGGTCCATCCTCGCTCTTTCACTGGCCGTGCACTCAGGACCCAGGGAAACCCAGGGTCCTCGGGGGCTTGGAGACAGGGGGAAGAGCAAGGGGGGTGCCTTCCTCCCACGTGGGACCACCTGAGTGGGTGGGCGGCTGCACTGAAGCTGGTCTAGTTTAGAACCCGAAGCAGCCAGAAGGTGAGGGAGAGCTGGGCCCTGAGAACACATTACGTTTTGGAGCCTCAGTGGCCTGCAGGCAGCTCCCGGGCAGCCTCCCCTGCCTGGTGGCAGCCTCTGAAGATGGGCCCAGGGAAGACTGGAGAACCTGCCAGCCCGAGCCCCTGAGTCATTCCAGGGTCCGAATCTATGGTGGTGATGGTCTCGGGACTGGTGCCCAGGGTGGCTGCAGAGGGCGATCCTGAGCTGCCCTAGCTGTGGTGTTTATTCAGAAGCCCTGTTTGAGGTGGAGAACCAGGGACTCTGTGGCCTGAGCCCCACTGTCTAGATGGAGTTAGGATCCTGGTTCCCTCTGTACCTGTGGCTTGTGACCTGGGAGTGCGTCCTCTGAGCTTCAGAGGAACCCGGAGGGCTGGTGAAGGCAGCTGTGACCACAGACTACCAATTTGGCCATGGAGGAGCGGATGCCAAGTTGGCTGGCCAAGTGTCTGGGTGAGATGCCCAGGCAGCTCCAACAGTTTGGGGGGACCTGCCATTCTGCTCAGTCCTGTCCACCTGCGGTCAGGGCTGGAGGACAGGGCTGCAGCCTGACCGTGGGAGGGGGACCTGTATGCACATCAGATGCTAGCAATGTGTCTGGTTCCCACTGCTGCTTAAAGGGCCAGGGTGGGGTGCACCATGCCATACTGCTTCCTGGGCATGGGTCCCCGCACATAGTCCCTCTAGCTGGCACAACACCTGCCCCTGCTATAGGGAGGAGCATGGAGCCAGTAAAAGAACGACAGCCCCAGTGAAGGCCCTCAGGGAGCCCTGGGGCTTGGAGCAGGCTGCTGGTCTCCCCGGAAGCTGAGGGTGGCAGCCTCAGTATAAGAACCTGGGTTCTCCCTCGGTTCTGTCCCCCTGAGATCCATGTAGAGACAAGGCAGAGAGAGAGAGAGAGAGAGAGAGAGAGAGAGAGAGAGAGAGAGAGAGAGAGACTCCTTTGAAGGGAAGGAGCAGGGTTAGGGTTTCTCTCCCCCTGGCCTCAGGGAGACAGGTCTGCGCCTCTGGGCTGGCTGGGAGGGAGGCAATGGCAGGAAGGAGGAGGCCAGACAAGACACAACCTTGAGTCGCTGTGGGAGAGGGGGCCAGAGCTGGAATGTTTGCTCAGCGTCTGGCTCTTGTCTCCATGACAAGAGGACCCACGCCTGCCCTTCAGGATGGCAGGCTCTGGGGCTGGTTAACGGGTCTGCTCTGGCTGATGCCAGTTTCCTGGCTCCTGGGGAGGTTCCCTAGTTGGACACCCTCGCAGCCCACCCACCCCTTTCTTAGACACAGAGACAGAAAACCCAGATGGACACCGGATGGACAAACACACGCTTATCCCCTTTTACATGCCTCCTCCCTCTCCGCCAGAGCCCTTTACAGAATGTTCCACCCCTCCCGTTGTGTGGGAGGGCTGTGCAGTGTGTGCATTTGGGGCGCCCGCCTGCAGACTGAAGTGTGCGAGGTGGCTGTGTTTGTGTGTGCCCAAGTGTGAAATCACACCCTCAGGGGTCCTAAATAGACGGGAGGAAGGGCAGCCAGGGAGGCCAGATGTCCTGGCTATGGGCCACTCCAGCAAGCCTGCACATCTGGAACGAGACACCCCCACCCCCTCCCACCATGTCCCAGGCAGCATTTGGCACAGGATACTGGCTGTAACACTTTCGGTTTATTGGCTGGGATGCCCTGGTGTGGCCGACCAGCCACTGGGCCTGAGAGAAGCCCTGTCTCCTTCCCCACCCTTCCCCTTCATCTCCCCACTGTGCTCCTGTGGGACGCGTACGGAAACTCACGCCCCAGGAAACAGTGGGAAGTGAGGGCTCAAAATAAAACCAAGGGAGGCTGGGGAAGGGCCGGGACATGTATATTACAAGGAAGATATGCACCAGCTATACACAATCCAGCACGCAGAGGTGGGCAGGACAGGCAGGAGGGTCCCGCTGACAGACCCTCCCCCCACCGGCCGGCCCCCACAGAGGAATGGCCACTTCAAGTGTCTCAGTGAAAGCTCTGGCTCCCTGGCCCTGGGCCCTTGCTCTGGTAGGGCCAGGGTGTGGGGGAGGGATCTGGGGAAGTGGCTCATGAAGGAGTCCAAGTCCCTGCCTCCTGAGGTCAGCCTCATCCAGACCATCGGGGGGTGGGGACGGGGTGCCCCCACCGTCCGGTCCAGGTGACTGGGGGCAGCAGGCCTGGTGTCCCCGCCTGTCCCCGCCGACGCGCAAGGGCAGGGGTCACTTCCTGCTGTGCAGTGTGTCCTGGAACTTGGTGCTGGTGTAGCGCAGGTGGAAGCCTTTTTTGGTGATGGTGTCATCAGAGTGGAACCGCACCAGGACGGAGTCTCCCGCCGAGTACACCTCCTCAGGGGGCTGACAGAGGAAGGGGATGTGTGTGAGGCTGAGGACCAGCGAGGGCTGCCGTTTTCCCTCCCTAAGGCCCCCTGCTCTATGGAAGGCAGGCTCCGCCTTCCACCAGGTCCCCCGACCCCTTGAAGCAGGAGACTCTTCCAGTGGCCGTTTAAGGGGCGCCTGGGGGAGGGGAGAAAGCAGGGGGCAGGGGAGCTCAGCTCGTCTTAAGTCCAGAGTAAAACTTCCATTCTCAACCCGGCTCTGTTACTAACTAGTTCGTTGCGAAGTTTAGGCAGCGTGTCCCTTTCCGGACCTTGCTTCCCTCGAGTACCAACAGGACCAAAGGCTATCTGCTCCCTGAGCCTAGAAGGTCTGGGGGAGGGGGCACAGGGGCAGGTGGCTGGGGAGGGTTCTGCAAAGGAAGCAGAGTCTCTGAGTGGCTGCCTTCTCGCTGTCCCAGCCGTCTCTTGGAGAAGACTGGACAGCTGGCTCCCCGGGACCTGGCTCGGCCAACCCCCGCCTCCCCTCCCCCACTTCTGGCCATCGTCAACTCCAGGTGACGCCCCTTCCCAGGCTCCTGCAAGCCCTTCCTCACCTCAGTACAGGCCCTCAGAGCGAGAGCCGCCCGTAAAGCATCAGCCCACAGATGCCCTGCCCGGATGGCGTAGAAAGGACCATTTCTTAGAACCTTAGGGACATTTCTGGCAGCCATGCCGGGAAGCCCTGATGGGATTGGGTTCCTTCCCCAGGTCCCCACCTGCGAGCTTCAGTCCGGTGGAAGTCTCTGGAAGGAGCCACCTGGGGCCCCCGAATGCGCCAGAGCAAGGAAGTTACAAAGGGCAGAGTGTACGAGGGGTGCCAGTTTGGCAGCCAGGGGACTCCTGAGCCTCTGAGCAGGGCAGGCAAGGAGACTGTGTGCCCCGCTTCCCGCTCCACCTCCCCACCCCTCACCCTGCCCAGCCCTTGCCATGCCACAGGCTGAAGCTCTCTCTGGAGGAGACTCGCCACAATGTTGGGTCCGGCGGCTGCTCCAGCTCCGGGAAATTTCACCCTTCCTGGGGCGCCCAGGTGGCCTGGAGCGCGGCCCTGAGAGAGGCGGGGACCAGGAGGTGATGGGAGGGGGACAGTCTGGGTATGCACATGAGGTGAATGCATGAGCAAACATGTGTGTGTGTGGGGGGGGGCAGTGGATGGGCAGAGAAAAACAGTGTTCTCTGAAGGAGGACAAGATTTTTTTTAAAAAGGAGGAGCCACAAGCTCTGGCTGGGAGGAAAATAGAGCCACCTTTGCGGTTTTCCTGTGGCCTCAGTTAAAACCCTATCGAGCACACTCTTGCCACTGCCTCGGAAAAGACCAAGAAGTGGAGCCCAGGGCCTGCTTGGACAGCAGCACCAACAGCTCGGGAACCACTGGCCTCTCACCCAGAAGGGAAGCTGGCCACGCGAGAGAGGAGGGCGTTTTCGTGGCTCAGCCAGAATGGCTGGTCAGCACAGCTCGGCTTAGGCGCTGGTCCCTGGCTCTACCCCCACCTCTGAGTCCTGGTGAGCTGCCTTGGGCTGGAGCAAGGGAATGGGGTTGGGGCATCCTCCTCCCCAGAGGCAACCTACGCTGGAGGCCCAACCAAACTGGTGCTGGGGAGGCGTGAGTCAGGGCAAGGCCCATCCCAGAGGCTGTAGGAACCTCTGTTTTGCCCTAAAAGGACCAGCTGTCCTGGGTGGGGATGGCCCAGCGCAGGGCAGGCCTCTGTGATCAGCCACCCAGCAGGCCTCCGGGCTCTGGCCAAGGGCCAGGATATGCTGCCACCCACCACACCGGCACCCCAGGCCCGCAGAGGCACTGGGCTGGCATCGGGCCTCTGGATTGGGGCGAGAGTGGGACCTCACCCCTGAGCCACAGTAGCGCCCCAGCCTGGGGGCTGTGCTGTCGTAGCCATCAAAGAGCTCCATGTAGTCGTAGCCACAGTCCGTCTCCTCTTCGACCTCGAAGGTCTGGAACACGAGCTCCACCCCGTAGCCTTCCTCTGCCACGATGACCCACTCGCAGTCCACGCCCCCGGGGTAGTTGTTGTCGCCGAACTGGGCGTGGGAGTAAAGATCCTTGGACTTCACCTCGGCTCGCACCTGGCCTCCGCACTCTGTGGGGACAAGATGGGCCATCCCTCCCTGAGCTCGGCCTCGGCGGCAGGCCCGCACCTCACCACGCAGGCTTCCAGGCTGGCTGGAGGCCCTGCGAGGCCACGTGGCTAGTGGGGGCTGGGTTTGGACCCGGCTCAGGACTTGGCCCAGACACAGGGAGGCCGGGGGCGCACAGGGTGGGGCGGCTCAGAGCAGAGGCGCGGTGGAGGGCATGCTTGTTGAGAGGGGACGTGGCTAAGCCCCTCAGTTGATGGATGTCATGGAAGAATGTGGGCCCTGCGCTGCCAGAGATTCTATTCTAAGAGAGAATAGGATCATCGAGATTTTATGTGAAAACTCCCGATTTCTAAATGTTGGCTCACATTTTAAAAAAAACACAGTGTGGGCCAAGCACTCAGACGGCCAGATGGGGTTCCGGGCCTCCAGTCTGTGACCCTGTGCCGGGAGGGCCACGGCAGCTACCTCCTCCTGATGCCCCTTCCCTGAGGGGTGGGGACGGGGGTGGGGCCTGGAGCAGGGACTGAGTTGAACGTATGTATCGAGGGGGGACTGTGACACACCCGCTCTGGAGAGACCCCCGCAGGTGGCTGGAGACCCACAAGGAGCCTGCGAAGCCCCCCGTCCAACACCCTGGGTCTGACGGACCTTCTAGGCCTTCCAAGACTGACCTCTAGCCTTTCTCTGTAGCCAATGTCCCCACTTCACTGCTGGCCTCACACATCCTTGTTCTGGCCGAGCTGCGTGATCTGCTAGCACCTGCACCCACTCAGCGCGGCCTGGGCTGGGCTGGGCTTGGGCTCCTCCCCGGTGACCCACCAGCCACACCCTGAGCGAGGCCCTTATCATGTTTTGTCTCCGGTTGTAATCACCTGCGCAGTCTGTCTCTCTCCTGGACTGCGAGTGGGGCGAAGGGCTCGGGTCCGAGGCATAACCATTTGTCCCATAGCCTTCTTGCTCATGACCAGAGCTCGGTAAATGGTTGTTAATGAACGAACAAATGAACACAGAGGAAGCCCTTCAAGGGCTGAGATGTTTGCCTGCTTCATACGTTTTGTGACCCGCACCTAGGATGCTGCCTCATACGTGTTACATGTTAGTAAGCAGGTATTGAATGAATGAAGAGTGCATTTGGGGACAAAGTTCAGTGTCCTAGCATTGGGAAATCTGGGGATTTCCTCCCCGACCCGGATTCCCAACCCCCTATCGTCACTGCCCTCCGAAGGGCCACCTCCACAGCCCCCAATCAGGTCCTCCTCCTCCTCCTCGCCCAGGAGGCTCCCTCTCTGCTCCCCTGGCCTAGTCCTCAGCACACACTATCTCTCCAGCCAGGCCCAGGCTCGGTCTGTCTGCGCCTTCACAAGCTCTTTGTAAGCCCACCTGAGCCAGGCCTGCCTTTGAGACCGGGATCAGCAGATGCCTCCAGAACAAGTACTGGCCCTCGGGCGAGCTGCCCGGGCCTGGTGGCAGGTGTCCTCACCTGTGGAATGGGACGCTTGGAAGCCCTTCCTCTGGACGGAGTTGTCGGAGTAGAAGCGCAGGAACATGCGGCTGCCCGTGGCCACGACCGGCTCGGGCTTCTTGCTGCCACAGAAGCGGCCCAGAACTGGGGCCTTGGCGTCACGCCCGTCGTACACCTCCAGGTGGTCGTAGGCACACTCGGGCTGGGACTCAATGTCCATCTCCAGGAAGGTCTGGGGCGTGGGAGCAGAAGGACAGTGAGTTAGGAATGTGGTGGGGGCCAGTGGGGTGGGCAGCAGGTGGCTCCAAACTCAGGCCTCCTGACCCCTGCTCAGAGTCCGGGGGAGTTGGCCACGGTTGGTGGATGGCAATGAGGGGAGACCCAGGAAGCGGGTGATGGCAGGAACACCCCCAGCGTACACTGAGGAAGGGCCTCTGTTGAGACCAGCCTGGGCTTCTCCCAGGGTGGCAGCCCTGTGGACTCAGCCAGGCCAGCAGCCTGCAGCCTGCCCTGCTCTGGGCAGTGACTCTAAGTACCCAGGGCTTTGGAGCTGACAGGAAAGAGGTGGTGGCTTCGTGGCATGGGGGAGCAGGGTGCCTGTGCAGGCTGGGGTGTGGGCAGCTCACCAGCTTGACCCGGTGCCCGGGGGTGCTAGAGATAGCCCAGGTGCACTCCTTCTTGCTGGGGTACTTGTCAGGCCAGTTGGGGCTGGTGATGGTGCCGCTGGTGGATGTCACCTTGTGGTCACAGCCGGCTGTGGGAGGTGAGTTAGGGGGAGGGAGTCATCAGGAACCCCAATGCTTCAATGCCCCTCGGAAGCAAGGAAGCCACTCCCTCCTGCCTGCCTGCCTTCTTTCTCTTGCTTCCCAAATAAAAACTGACTGCACTTCGATGGCCTGTTTCCATTGGGCCCACGCCCCGGGAAACCAAGCTGCTAAGTTCCAAGCGCAGCCGCACTGGCAGCATCCCCGGCACCGCCCTCACAGGCGCCCCGAGCAAACCCTGGACCTTTGAGGCCACCTGGCCACACCTTCTCTGACCTCTGAGACGCTGGCATCCTCTGACCTCCTGCCACGCCTCCACAGTCAGAGAAGACTTTGGCACCTGACTCAGTTCTCTCCATCCCGCTCCCGCTCCCGCCATCCTCGGTGATGTCAACAAACACGAGACGGTCCACCCATGCTCTGGCCTCTCTGTGCCCCCACTCAGCTCCACTGGTTCTTATCTCCGTCCTCCTGAGGTGCCCCTGCTCGTGACCTCACCCCAGCCTTTGCCATCACCACTGCTTCTCCATGCGGCCCTCACCACCCTCTCTGTGGCCCCTCCCGTCTCCCAGGGCGCTCAGGCGCTCACTTTCCTGTCCCCGCTTCTTCAACTTTAGAGAGACCTCCACGGCCCGATCCCTCCCGTTTCTCCCAATAGCACTCCTTGTTGACGTCCTTCCCTATCCAGCTGGACTGCAGGGCTGAGCCCTGACTGGTCATCAACACGCCATCCTGCTGAACCACCTTGGAAAACCCCATCCGTGGTCCCCCACCTCGGTGGGCCCCAAACCACTGGATCCTCTTGGATTTGTCCTTCACCAGCTCCATCTCTCACCTCCTCAGCAACGGCTCCAAGCCTTCAGCCCTCTCCTCAACTCCCAGCTGACCCCCTCACCTCCTGCCTCCCTGAGAAAGTCGGGGCCTCAGCTATGAAGGACTTCAACTTCCGACCCTACCTGCAAACTCACCTCCCCCACCTCCCCTTCCCCTCCTTCCCTGTCTCAGAGAGGGCGCCCCTCCTCTCGGGCAGGAATGATCTCCTTCTCTGACCTGGGGACCCTGGCAGCACAAATTTCCCACCCTCCTTCTCTCTGCCAGCCTATGAGCCTTCCTGAGCTGTGCCCATCCTCAACCAGCCCTCCCACGGCCCAGCCTCTCCTTCTCTGCTCAGCCAGCCTTCAAGAAAGCTATCACCACCTCCTCGCTGCTTGTGGCTCCTCGACCCCCTGCAGTCTGCTTTCTGCCTCTGAAAAGCGTGGCCTCACAAACAAATTTAAAAGCCGGTGCTCGTTATTCATTGTCATCCAATCTCACAGGCCCCTCTAGGAAAAGTGGGCAGAGGTAGACTGCTGGGCTGGGGAGGAGAAAGGGATGGGGGTGTAGGGGGGGGGGCAGGGCGGGGGGAGGGCAAGGCAGGCTGAACAGCTGTGCCTAGTCAGAGGCTCAGAGGCCTGCACTGTCAGGAGGACCTGGAGGAGAGCGGCACCCTTGCAGGCTGGAGGCAGGCGGAGCTCCTGGTGGTCCGAGCTGTTTCGTTACCCTTCTAGTACTTTCCATGCCTGCAGGCACTGCCCTCCCCCATCCTCCCCTGGTCCTCACGCCCTCTACCATTTCCTTACACACCGGCTAGACTGCCATCTCCTGGGCAGCAGGGGCTACAGAAGCCTGCGCAGCGCTGTACCCCGCAGGGGGTGCCCTCTGACCGATCTGTAATTAGCCCGTCCTTGAAGGGAGTAAGGAACCACGTGCTTCTAAAGCGAATCAGAGCTACTGTGTACAGGCCACCTTCCCAAGAACTTGAAGCCCTCCCCTGCTATCTCATTGATGTTGATGGTGAGGGTTCTTGAGCAAAACCCTCTTTTTCATAAGAAGGTGCAAAGATAAAAACGCGGTTTGACAACATCAGCATTAGGTCCCCTCTCGCTAAACGATGTGGGGGCTCCAGGAGTCAGGCCTTCATGTTTGGGGAGCCTGAAGTGGCCGGGTTGGAAGGCCTGGAGTGTCTGCTGGGCCACTGTCGGGTGCTTGGGTCCTGTTTATTCTGGCCAGCAGTCTGTGTGTACCTTGGTTGTCCATCTACTAATGGTGAGAAGCGGCCTTTGCCAGCCGCTGTGCTAAGTGTTCAAAGCAAGTTCTCTGAGCCTTAGTACCCTGCAAAATAGGTGCCATTTTCAATAATCATCTCACGGGGGAGGGAACTGAAGCTCAGGGAGGTCAAGTGACTCACCCAAGGTCACACAGACATTCAGTGGCAGAGGCGAGTCTGCGCTGTGCTGGGGGATAGTAAGTCCTAACAGGCGGGTGCCACAGTGGAACGCACGCCTTGGAGCGGGCCAGTGCTGTGTAGTGCCCAAAGGGGTATCCGATGATGTCAAGGATGATGTGAGAGCTGTGTTCAGATATCTGAAGGGCCTCAGTTCCTGGGAGGCAGCGGTCCTGTTGTGAGTGTCCCCGGGGTCAGCAGTGACCCAAAACGGTGACATGCATGATTGTGCAGCGATGAGCCAGGTGCTGCCTGCGTGGAGCCTTCACTGCCTCACGCCTCTACAAGGCAGGTGCTGTTCCCTCTACATGTCACAAGGAGCAAACCAAGGTACAGGGAGAGGAAGCCGGTGGCTCAAGGGCACACAGCTGGCTGGCTGACGGGACTGGGTCAGGCAGCCTGGCTCCAGTCTGTGCTCTTAACCGAGTCCCATCTCGCCTCTGCCAGAGGGAGGTTGTTACAAAAAGGACCTGGACATGGATTTGAGGAAGCACTAACTACGAAAACAGCCCAAAATGGAGCCTGGGGCAGCCGTGAGCTCCCTTTCCTGACACACACAAGGAGAGCCCGGAAGTGCATGTGGCTTGGATGTGGCTGGGGCTGGGGAGATCTGTGTGCCAGGCACGGGTGACATGAGGTGACCTCAGGAGTCGCTCAGCTCCTTGAGTCTAAAAACCGAGACCAGTGTGAGGGCACCTCTGATCTTGTGCTCCCCAGCCTTCGGTCCTTCAGGTCCAGGTGCTGAGGGCCTGGGAGGTGCCCGGAGGGTGTGGGAGGTGCCTGGCAGCCTGGCACCGGCCCCGGCTCCGCTTACCTTCCTTGCAGTCGTGTTTGTTGTCGTGCAGGACGAAGCCGCTGCGGCACTGGCACTCGTAGCTGCCGAAGGTGTTGACGCAGTCTTGCTGACAGCCGCCGTTGTCCTTGGAGCACTCGTCCTTGTCTGCAGGGGAGCAAACAAGGGCAGACCCCGGGTCTGTGCAGGGCGGAGGTCCGGGCGGTCACCCCAGGGGAAGTGGGAGGCCTGGCTGGGCTTCCTCCCCCCGGGAGCTGGGTGGGCGGGGGTGAGAGTTCAAGGCGATGACAGGGTCCGGCTGTGGGGAGAGAAAGGAGAAGTGGGGTGGAGGGAGGGCTGGGTCTGGAGCTGACCGGCATGGGAACCCTCTACCATTACCTGCTTACTGGACAGACGGACAAGTGGAAAAACAGACACACGGACAAGCAGACTGCAAGAGAAAGGAGCAGGACGCAGGGGTCCCTTTTTTACTTCACAACAGGAAATGTCACAGACACCATCAACATGGGAGGGTGTGGGGATGGGGAAGGTCCCCTGTCCATGTGAGGGGGACACGGGGAGGAGAGCACCAGTTCTGTCCGGCCAGAGGGAGGCAGGCCGGAGTGGCAGAGCAGAGGTGGGGGTGGGCGGCACGGAAGCCCCCATCCCATTCTGTCCAAGGTGAGGTTCCTGAGTAACAAAGGGTCCGGGAGGCCTGGGAGGCCTCACTGGGGGGTCCGGTTTCTTTTCTGTACTCGGAATTTGAGCTGGTGGGGTCGTCCCCGAGGGGGCTGCAGAGCCGGCCTCTTTTCTGAAACGAGAGAGAGAGAAGGAGAAAAGGGACCGAGGGGGTGGAGGGGTGGAGGGCAGGGATCAGACAGGGAGAGCAATGAAAACCAGACCCGGGGCCTCGAGGCAGAGCCACGGGGCAGGCGGCAGGCAGGGGGCACACACATGCAGGAGGCCATGTCTGCGCAGCCAGGGCACCGAGGGGTGGCGGGGGGGAGGAGCACAGCGACGGGATGGATGGATGGATGGATGGATGGATGGATGGATGGATGGATGGGGAGAAAGCCTGTGGCAGGGAGAAGGCCTGCAGGGCTGGGCACGAGGCCCGTGCACTGAGGGAAAGAAAGTCTCAGGCAGAGGGGCTCATTCCAAGGAAGGGGGGCGCGGTTCGGGGAGAGCTCTGCTCTCTCACTCATGCAGCTACAGAGCATGATTCAGACACACACTCACACCCACACCCACGGGCTCCCCTCATGATGTACTGTCGTCCCAACATGGCAGTACAGGTACGGACCCACAGGTTCAACCTATGTGCGCACAGGATACACCTCACCCACAAACACACGGGCAGACAGCTACCACACACGCACACATTATCAGCCACCCACCCATCTGTGTGCACGTGCACACAGAGATACACACTCAAGGGTGCTCACTGACACAGACACGTGGTCACAGAGGCATGTGTCTGTCACGCCCACATGTTCCCGTCTGTCCGCGGTCACTCTGGGGACCATGCGCCTGGCACTGAGGCAGGCATTCAGGAAGGTGTGCGGATCGAACGGGCACCCAGAATTTCAGAGATGAACCCAAGGTAGAAAAATGCCTGTTGGCATTCACATGGCCAAGGGGAGCCCTGTCTCCCTCAGGAGAGGGGCCCAGGGGCTGGAGCCCTGGCTCCCAGGACCTGCTTCTCCAATCCGTTCTCAGGTGGGCCAGACCCCTTGGGGCCTGCAGGAACCCAAGGCCAAGAGGTGGAGTCTCTTCGAAGGGCTCCTTCTCAGTTAGATCCTCACTGAGACCCTGACTGAGGGCCTGTGGAAGCTGCCTTTGCATCAGACCCACAGGAAAGTGGGGGTGATAAAGACCCGATGACCGTCATGGAGTGTCACTGAGGAACTCACCGGTGACTATGCTGGGAGCTCATGGACTGAGCAAAGATTTCTCTGAAATGTTTTGACCACGCCTTCCTCGTATTTGCACCCCAAATACCTAGTATAGGGCCTGGCGGATAGTAGGGATAAAAAAACACTTGCCCAATGAATGAGTGAGTAAGTGAATGGCTGAATGAATGAATGAATGAGAGAAAAGTGAATCCTGAGGAAGGAAGACCTGCTCTCGCATCCTTGGGTAGGGCCCTGGCATGGTGGAGGTGGGGGTGGGCAGCCTCCCCTCGAAGCCAGGGGGGCAGACTGCAGGAGGGGCAGGAGCAGGGGGGGTGGACATGGGCCCAGACAAGAAGATGGCACTCACCCTCCAGTGCCAAATGCCCCGGAAGGTGGCTGAGATCAGACTGAAGTTCTTCAGGCTTTTTCTTCTCCTTCTTGGCTTAGAGTCTCCTCGCTCGGTGTCCCAAAAGTCCAAAGAGCCCCCCTCCTGGGGGGCCAGAGTCAGATGCCCCATGCCCTGAGGGCTGGACCTTGATGCCCACTGAAGGTCCTTCGCAGGTTTCTTGTGCGATGGGGCTATATGCGTGCCTGTGTGTGTGTGTGTGTGTGTGTGTGTGTGTGTGTGTGTGTGTGTATGGGCGTCTCTGTGCGGGACCGAGGGTGGGTGGGCACAGTGCCATGCCAGGGCAGGGCGGTAACCATGGGTGGAGAGCCCTGGGCTCTAGGCCTGACAGATGTGGGGTCAGTCCCCTTCCCCCTCCACGACTGGAGCGACAGAAGGGCAGGAAGAGACGAGAGTAAGCAGGTAATGGTTTCCCTGGGGCCAAGCCCACACCTGAGCAGGCGTTATGTCCCCTCAGCCCTCTGGTGAGCATCTTGTAGGCGTTCCAGGTGGGCGCAGGGAAGAAAGGGGTTTGCACTGAAAGGGGAGGGTCTCAGCAAGCCAGGGGCAGGGACTATGGGCACTTTAAGCAAAGCAGGGTGGCCGGCAGTGCCAAGCAGGGAACCAGTGCACAGGGGCAGTGCATGGCATCCAGGTGGGGCAGGCAGGGGTGCAGGGCGGCCACAGAGGGGCTGGAGGATGCAGGACCCTGGGCAAAGGAGGGGAGAAGGAAGGCAGCGTGGACAGGCCGTGGGCTCCCTGCCTTCCTGCCGCCCCGTGCCCCACCCACCAGGTGTGCTGGGGGTGAGGATCCGGGAGCTGTCCCCCCACAAAGCCCGCCCCCTGCCCTGCACTGTCTGTGTCCCAGGTCCTACCTGCCTCAGAAAGTCCACCGGCCACCTCCCAGCCTGGCCCCAGAGTCCAGGACAGAGGGATTAAGAAAGCAGGGAGAGGTCGCCTGGGACCCCTGGAGGTCAAGCTCAGAGGCTGGGCAGGGGGCTGTGACTACCTTTTTAGGTCACCTGAAGATGGGGCCATCAAGGGGACTCAACCCCAAGGCAACTCTCAATAAACTCACTAAATATATACAGGTAGTAAATAAGTAAATACAATAATATAATAAATAATTTTAAATGAATAATTCATCAAATAAGATAAAATAAATGCTGGTTGAACCTGAGTCCCTGACCTGCGGGCCGAGGGGCAGAAAGGCTTTGGTGTTGGAGGGAGGGAGGCTCCTTCCTAGGCATGAACCCATCTGGAGCCTGCAGGTCTGGTGAGCCGTCTGGCTACAGCCACACTGTCCCTGCAGATGCCCTCCTGCTCTCTGCACGCAGCTCCTGTCCTGCAGCCACTCTGAACCGCCTGTCCCCAGGGCCTCACCGCTCTCAGACCTGACACCTGGGCCACCCTCTCCCTTAGTTTCTGCATCTCTGTGTCCTGCTGCCTGTGCCCTGCCTGGCCTCAGGTCAGCCTCCATAGAACCCTGAGGGCTCTGGAATAATGGGGTTCAGGGCGGAGGGGCTGGCCTGGCGGTGGAGGGCCAGTGTGGGAGCAGGGACAGACCCTGCTGCAGGCACCAGCAGGAAGCGAGAGAGCGGCTGGGAGCTGGGGGGTCCAGGTTACCTGAGAAGAAGTGGGCCTTGAAGCCCTTTTTGGAGACGGTGTTGTCGGACTTGAACTCCACGCGCATGTTGTTGTACTGGGAGGTGATGACCTCGGGCTTCTCAGAGCCACAGAACTTGCCGTGCAGCTTGGAGTCAGCTGTGAGTCCACTGCGCACCTCCACGAAGTCGTACTTGCACACCTGCAGGGTAGTGCGGCTCCAGGCCCACCTCCTCCAGGAAGCCTCTCCTGACCACCCGGCCCAGGAGCCCTCCTGTTCCGTGGGTCCTTTCTCCTGCAGTTACCTGCTTTACCAAGCCTAACGATTCAAATCGGTGCCACCCTGCTGCCCTCAGATGGACCCAGCCCTGCCTCACTCCACAGGCTTCCGGACCCCATTTCCTTTTTCCCACATGCCACGGGCTCCGGGGTCTTCCCGCCTCCCCTGAGCGGCCCCTGCTCCCCTGAATCCCTCTCCCCCACTACATTCTTGGAGTATACACTGAGTGGCCAGATTATTATGATCTCTAAACGCATAATAATCTGGCCGCTCAGTGTATATCCTATATAATAAAAGGCTAATATGCAAACTGTCCCCTCGACCAGGAGTTCGACCAGCAGGCAGGCCGGCCAACCGCCCATGTCCCCTCCACCTGGCCAGGCTGGCCGGACCCCACCCACGCACGAATTCATGCACTGGGCCTCTAATATATATACACACTGAGTGGCCATATTATTATGTGTTCAGAGATCATAATAATCTGGCCACTCGGTGTATTTGTTTCAGAGGGCAGGAAGCGGGCATCGAGCCGAGTTCTCATGCCTCAGACCTTCCTGCGTCTCCTCAGCCCAGGCAGCACTTACGTCGTTGCCCTCGGTCTCGAAGAAGTCGAACTGCAGGGAGATACGGTACTGGGTGGGGGCCACCAACTGCCAGATGCAGTTTTTGTTCGGCGGGTACTCCTTGGGCCAGCCCGGGCTGGTGATAGAGCCGTTGAGCTTGGTGAGGAATCCGCCACAGGCAGCTGGGGGCACAAGGAAGTGGCATCACCCTCCAGGAGTCCCCGCTCTAGGGAAGGGCACCTGACGTGAACTGGGGTGCATTAAGGGTCAGGTGGGGGCCTCGGCCTGGTCTCTCCAGGACAGGGCGGGGAAGGAGGCATGGAGTGGGGTCAGGGCACCTGCTGAGAGGGAGGAGAAGGAGCAAGGGGCTCAAGGAAGGCAGTGTGGGTGGGCAGTGAGGGCCGGTGGGCAGTGAGGGCCGGGAGGAACCGGGAGGGGCTGCCCAGAGGTGAGCAGGGAGAAGCCACTCAGCAAGACCAGGCTGAGCTGGAGCCCGTGAGCACAGAGTGCCGCCACCAGCCTCTCGGCAGCGTGCTCAGGGAGAGGCTGAGACGCGGTGCCTGCCCCAGAGCAGGGTTTCCAAATCGAGGATCATGACCTTCCCGTGGGTGATGAAATCAATCAGCAGGTCAAGATAAGCATTTAAAAAACATAATAAGAATGAAAAAACAACAACACAAAAACCAGAGTACATCAGCCCTGGTAACAGCGTGTTCTGGGGATTGCATTATGAAATGTATTCCTTATCCACGAGTGGTGAAGACACTTCTAGGGAGTCCTCGCTGTTCCAGGAACGGTTCTGTCCGGGGGCATGAGAGATCTGGCTGGACGGTTTGGGGTGGGGGAGGGGGCATTCTTGGGACAGTCTGGGGACACTCACCCTCACAGCGGCGCTTGTCGGGGGCCAGCTCGTACCCAGGGTCACAGCTGCACTTGTAGCTGCCCAGGGTGTTGAGGCACCGCTGCTCACAGCCCCCACGGTTGGGCCGAGAGCACTCGTCCACTTCTGCGGGGAGGAAGGAACGGGTATCGGTGACTCCCAGGCGAGAAGGGTCCCTCCTCCTTCTGCTTGAGAGTCACGCCCAGGGTCCTGAGGCTTCCTGTGCCGGCCCCAGCCCCATTCTACAGCGGGCAGTCGGTCGTGAGCCACTCGACTGGGAGGCTGTGGCCCCCTGGCCGCACCCAGCTCTCCATGGCTGCTCAGGACCCACTCAGTCCCCAGGGGGTACTTCTCATGAGAGCCCCAAAGGAGCAGGCAGTACCCTGGAGCAGGGGGCAGGAGGACCTCACAGAGTCTTTTCTCTGACCACACCATTTACCGGTGCCTCAGGCAGAACACCCTGCCCACGGTCACATGGACACCTCCTCCTCGCTGCCCAGCTTCCTCCCTGAGCTCCACGGTGCTTCCTGCCTCGCGGCCTCCTCTGCACTCTGTACAAACTTCTGGATGGCAAGGCAGCTCCTGAATTGTCATTTCAATTCATAGTCGAGCACCTACCACGGGTCAGCTGCTTTTACGTAACTCTGTCATTTACTCAAAGCGGTATGCAGCTTTTCAGAGGGGTGACCTTCTCTCCCCATTTAGGCCATACATTCAAGGGCAGGGCGCTAGGTCTAGGGGTCCCTCACAGTCTTTGTGTTGAATGAGTGAATGAATGAGGAATGATGTCACCACAGCACTTCTACAACAGCCAAGATGTGGACACAGACTAGAGGTCCATCAGCAATTGTGCCTGCGGTCCGCCATACGGTATCGTACACTTAAAAATGTTCAGAGGGTAGTTCACATGCTAAGCGTTCTTATCAAATAAAATAAGATTTTAAAAAAATTTTAAAAGAAGGAATGGAGAAGACGGATTGGCTGTGGAAGTGGGAGGGGGAGGGACCGGGGAAGGCGGCACCTTTGAAAAAGTTGACAGCAAAACCGGCTTTGTTAATGGACCCGTCCGAGACGAACTTGAGCCAGAGGCGGCTGGACGTGCTCTTGATGTCATCAGGCTTCTCGTAGCCACAGTAGCGCCCGATGAGGGTGCTGCTCTCGCTGTGCCCGTCGCGCACCTCCAGGTAGTCATAGGCGCAGCTGTCGTGGCGCTCAATCTGGGGGTCAGGGGCTCAGTCAGCCAGCACCCAACACCCGGAGCCCGTGGAGAGGTGGGCTGTCCTGGGGGCAACGGGGGCGTGAAAGGATCACGGGGGCTCCGACCGACCTCGAAGGACTGGAAGGTGAGGCCCACGTGGAAGCCCTCGGACACCTGGATCCGCCAGATGCAGACTTTGCTGGGCCGGTAATCATCGGGGTAATTGGGCGACTGGATGTGGCCATTGTCCTTTTTCACATCTCCCCCGCAGATGGCTTTGGGGACACCGTGTTAGGTGGGGGAAAAGGGAGGTCAGTGAGAATGTTCTGCCTTGCTCAGGAGTCCTTCTCCCCCTCCTCCAGCTCTTCCCACATCCCCCCAGCTTCCCAGTGCCCTCCTTCCCATCCCAGCCAATCCCATGGGATCTCTTCTGGTGCCCCACATATCTGACCCTCACCCTCCCCCGCACCCCATTTTCATCCTCAGTACCTTCATAGACGGCAAAGAAGCCCTTCCCGACCCAGTTGCTACTGCTTCGGAATTCAACCCAGAGGCGGCTGTCGGTGGAGACGATAGGCTCAGGGAGTTTGCCCCCGCAGAAGCGGCCTGTGGAGATGGTGTGGGCAGAGGGGCAGTGAGGCCCGACCTGAGTCCCCCTCTCCTTCTCACACCAGCCTGCCCCTCCGAAGCCCCACCTCTCTGGGGGAC
This sequence comes from Cnephaeus nilssonii, assembly GCF_951640355.1. Taxonomy (NCBI): domain Eukaryota; kingdom Metazoa; phylum Chordata; class Mammalia; order Chiroptera; family Vespertilionidae; genus Cnephaeus; species Cnephaeus nilssonii. The sequence goes on from NC_137076.1 coordinate 15,237,990, forward strand.
TCGGGGGCTTGGGCTCTGGTCTGCACTGGGCACACATTGCCAAGACCGCAAACCCTCCAGTGGGCCTGTGTCTGGTCCAAGGCCTAGTTTGGCCTTGAAGAGCCAGAGAGAGACCTTCTAGAGCAGCGGTCGCCGACCTTTCGGACCTCACGGACCACCGTTTGGCGACCGCTGTTCTAGAGGATTTCACGCACTTGAGGGATAGGATAGGAGTCTTTTTCTGGGAGGAAAGGTGATTCCTCACAATAACCAACTGTACATGTGTTTTATTTACATTTTTTTGTTTCTTTTTTTCTTTTTTTCTTATCCTGCCTCCCCTCCCCCCCCCCCAGTATTTACGTTTTCTAAAAAGCATATTACCATTGCTACTTATTTTTCTTATTTGATGGCCATGTAAACAATAACCGAGAACCAAAACAGTTTTCCTTGTACATTATAAAACGTGGCATTTGATTCCACGCAGGCATTGCCGCAGGGCCCCAGATCAATCCCAGAATCCGGAGACTGGTTTAGAAAATGTCCCCGTTGAAATAAAACCCGACGAGAACCCCCCGCCCCCCGAAGCGGATGAGGCTGTCCATCTGCGGGATTCTTCCTGGGCACGGATCACCCAGGGATCTTCCTGGTAAGTGGGTGTTTCCCAGCTTTCAGCAAGGGACCAGGGCGTTGAACTAGGAATGTAAGTTATGAAAACAAACTGCAGTCTTGGAAACGCTCTCATGTCTGCAGGACGATGTGTCGTAATAACAGCTGCTTTAGGTAATGAATAAGAAACTTCCGAACGTCAGAGTCTGGGGGGAAGATACGGTAAGCAGGGATTTGTCAGCCTGCTGGAGGCACGGGCTGTGGGACAAAGGTCCCAATGCTAACAAATGGTCCTGAGCGGCCTGGGGACCCGCCCACACTGGAGAACAAATCACACAGCTCCTCAGGCTGGGCGCCAACACCTTCTCATTATGCCTCTCTTCAGCCTAACTCTGTAGTCGGCAAACTGCGGCTCGCGAGCCACATGTGGCTCTTTGGCCCCTTGAGTGTGGCTCTTCCACAAAATACCACGGCCTGGGCGAGTCTATTTTGAAGAAGTAGCGTTAGAAGAAGTTTAAGTTTTTAAAAAAAATTGGCTCTCAAAAGAAATTTCAATCGTTGTACTGTTGATATTTGGCTCTGTTGACTAATGAGTTTGCCGACCACTGGCCTAACTCTGTGTTTATTTATTTATTTTGGTTAATCCTCACCCAAGGATATTTTTTCCATCAATTTCTAGAGAGAGAGGGGAAGGGAGGGGAAGAGACAGAGAGAGGAACATGGATGTGAGAGAGACACATCGATTGGTTGCCTCCCACATGTGCCCTGACTGGGGATTGAGCCTGCAACCGCCCTTGACCAGGATCGAACCTGGACCCTTCAGGCCGAGGGCTGATGCTCTACCCACTGAGCAAACCGGCTAGGGCTGACCTAACTCTATGTATATTAAAGCACCTTCTGTTCTGCGGTTCTGACCCACTCATTTCCTACTTACTCATCCCCCTTCAAGGAAAAAAGCACCCTATGCAAATGAGCGTGGGCCTCTGCCATGTAGGGTAGCCCTCGTGGTGTACCACGCAGCACCGTGGGCACCTTCAGGCCGGACCTTGCGGACAGAGAAAACAAAGCCCAGGTGAGGAAGGGGACCTGGGACTTGGGATGTGCAGAATAGCTTGTCCATTTCTGTCAACTCAGATGTCTCCTCCATCCTTACATTGACAGCCACCAGGAGGGAGGCCCGGAAGCCTGTATCGAGGACCGTGAGGTCCACACTGGGAAAGAGACTTGCCCCAAGTCCCACAGCTAGTTAGTGATGCAGCCAGCGGGCTTGGTCCCCACGGCAGGGTGTCGCCCTCGGTCCCAGGGGAGGATGAGGTAGTTCTAAGGAGCAATCAGCGGACGAAGAGGCCGGAGTGGACTATGCGTTACCTCGGAGGGGCGCCTTCCTCCAAAAGCCATCTCGGACCTCCACGTAGTCGTACCAGCACAGGCGGCTACGGTACAGGTCCATGGATGTGAAGTTCAGAATGATCTAGAGGAAAAGGGAGGAGGAAGAGGGTTATGTGGCTCCTCACACCTCATGGGCCTCGCCCTCCAGCCCCATGACCGCTGTCCCGCTTTTGTGAGGCGGTTTGCTCTGGGTACTAAATAGTTAAAGGTTCCAAAAAGGCTTTCCTGGCACAGAAATATCACCTCTCCCCAGCCGTCTGCCTGTTTCAGTCAGCAGCCTTCCAGGTACCACAGTCCAATCTGGCCTGGTGAGCATGGCCTGGTGAGCATGTGTATGAGACCAGCAGGCTCAGTTTACTGATTCCCTTAGTAAGGAGCCGTTGCTGGGGGTGACACCCAGCTCTCCTTGTGGTCAGCTTAAATCATACCAATCACAGCACCTTTAGAGGGAAGAGGGCTCCTCAGTGAGAGGAAGGGCCAGGAGGCAGGTGGTAGTGGGTGTGTGAAATGGGAAGGAAGGTTCTAGAGAGAAGAGGCACAGGGAGGACCGGCAGCCCCCCGTCATCACGCAGTATTCAACACTGGTTCTGGGCAGGGGGTCATGCTAACTGCAGAGGGGAACCCTTCCAGATCGGAATCCTTCCCAGGGTGCGTTTAAGAAGCGTCCCTGTCCAGATGCTTAGGACTTAGAAGGATAAAACACATATGCATGAAAAGATCACTTGGCGATAAAACTCAGACTCCAGTCACACAACCTGGGTTCGAATCCCCCTCAGTATTTCCTGCTGTGAGTCCTTGGGGAAATCGCCCAACCTCTCTGAACTGCAGCTACCTTGTGCGTAAAATGAAGAAGAACATCTCACCCTGACACAGTACCTCACAGGTCCAGGCACTGATGTAAGTGTCTCCCACTCATGAACTCATTTCAGCCTCTGAACTCATCAAATGTTCACCTCGCACTGCAGGAACGTCCGACACCTGGCTAAGCATCAACGCGCCCAGCAGGAGGGCACCTTCGTCCCTAGAGAAGCACACTTTTCCGGAGGGAAACGGCTTCCTTAGTAGTTTCCAGAATGAGCCCTAAAGCCTGTTGTGTATTCTCTGTCCAACAAGCAGAGACTCCCGGGAACAGCTCACCGTGACTGTGAGGCGTATGCAGTGGGCGCACGATGGCCCGAGAGGCCCACCTGCTGGGTGCCAGCTGGATTCCCTGCTGGAGGAGAAGGGGACCGGGAGGTCTGTCTCCCTTCTGGATCACTGCAGAGTTTCAGACCGACGGAAAAAGGCCAGAATGAAAAAGATCCCAAAGCAGGTGCTGGGACTGCGGTCCGCAGCTGCGACCTGTGGCCGGTCAAGGAAGGGCTTCTCGCTCAGGGTCACTCTCTAACACTGACCCCGTCAGAATTCTTGGTGATTCCAGTATCCACCCAGATCAGTAACTTTCAACCGGTGTGCTGCAAGAATTTTTAAAACATGCAATAACTGACTATTTATAGTCAGGGACACTGACCTCTTTTCCCGTAGACTGTCAAATAAAAAAATAACAACAGCCAACACAACAATAGCCGTACGGTGTGAATGAATCAAAATTATACTTATAAAAAAATTGTACTCAAAGACTTGTATGCATGCATATAAGCCTAACCAATGGACACAGACAACAGGGGGGTGAGGGCATGAGTGTGGGGGGGGGGTTGGGGGGTAATGGGAGGATGAGGACACATATACCTTAATCAATAAAGAAATTATATCTTAAAAAATTTTTGCAAGAAAAAAAAGAAATTAAAAAAATTATACTTATATTTTGGCAGATTGGCAAAAAAATACCATGTTTTTGGTGTGCCCGAGTTCAGTAATTAGTTTATGTGTGCCATGAGATGGAAATGGGTGAAAATCGCTGACCTATATGATCCTTCCCATGTCCTGGCCTCTCTGCTCTGTGACCTCCTCTCTCTCCCTCTCTGTCTCTTCTCCGCTATACAGAGCACAGATCCTAGACCTCATCATCCATAATCTCAAGTTCAAGGACCCCACTCTCCATCCACATGCCCCAGTCTTTCCTGGCTCACTCCCTCTGTACACTGAGCCCAATCATCCTTCCAGTTGACTGAGACATTCAATCCACTGAGCCTGCAGTGTTTGACTTACACCTCCAGGTGCTCACATCCCTCCTTCCCTAGCTTAACCTCATAGTCCATTTTCTTCTTTTCCTTCGATTCATGAGTTTAAGTATGTTTGTGTTCGGGAACCTTTTATTAATTGCGGTACTCTGAGATGTTATTGAGGGAGATCCTGTTCTATAAAGTGCTCTATATTATTCTTGATAATCCTTAATCACCATCGAGAGTATTACTATAAAAATGTAAGTCCTAGCATATTGAAAAACTGAAGTTGAAAGTCTGTTCTAGCTATGGAGCAAGTGTCTCATTACCCAATATTTTATCTTTTTAGAAAATGAGCAAATATGATCACAGAGGAAGTTGCATTCGCTACGGAATCCTCAGTGCACAGCATGTAATAGTTACATAATACATATTTCTTGAGTAGCATTTTGCTTTTAGGAATCTGTTCTACAGATATACTTGTCCCAGTGTATAATGATTATGTGTCAAGATATTTATGGTAGCGTTTGTGAAAACTTGGAAAACCCTAAATCAATATCCATCACTAGAGACCCGCAGGGGATGATTGAATGATTAAGTTAAGGGACACCAAGATGGTGGCCTGCTGAGCAGCCAGGAAAATGACGGAGGTAGACCTCTATGTGCTGACATGGAATAATGACCATGATTTACTGTTGAGTGAAGGGCAAGTTACAGAAGACCATACACACATACACGTGCATCTAGAAGGTTCTGGAAGGACGTCCCCGGTGTTACCAATGATAGTCACCCCTGAGGAGTGGGATTTGGAGAAGGATCAAAGGGAGAATATTCACTTTTCACCCTTTCTATATTGCTAAAAATTTTACAACATGCATATGTTATCTTATATCTAACGAACAACAAGAATCTTTTAAAGAGTTGCCGGATGGAAGGAGAAATGCAGAGGGCCGAGTGGGGGCACTCGGGCCTCTAAACTCACACCCCTCCCCAGCACTCCGTGTGGCCTCTCTGGGCCTGCCAATCAATTTTGCTCAGCAGCTGCACTCAGAACAGCAGCCACTGTCCCCTCCCCCTCAGAAACAATCCTGGCTCTGTCCAGGGTAGATCAGTTCAGACCCTCTGAAGAAACCACACATGCCCAGTCGGTGGAACCCAGAGGGCCCACCCAAGACCTCCGACGTGGCAGAGGGACCAGAGGTTGCCCCACACAGGAGGCCGAGACCTGTGCTGGCGGTTGGGGGCGTCCCGTGGGGAGGTGCAGCCTTGGCTATATTGAGACCGGAGGTGTCTAATTAAATGTTGTAACAACTTGTCATGTGGAAACAGCTGTGCTCTAGTGGCAGGGACACTGCCCGCTGCCAAAGAAAACCTGGCCAGCTCCACCACTTCCTGGCTAGTGGCTCTGGGCCCGTGGCCCGACTTCTTTGTGCCTCAGTGTCTTTGTCTGAAAAAAGGAGGTGACCCTAATGGCTCCACTGGGGAGCTGGGAGATTAAATGGGATACGGGGTGCAGAGTCTCTGGGTGCACCCCAAGTGTGGGAAGTACTCCTCACGTTTGTTGGATGCTCTCAAGGAGGAATTGGGAGGACACGTCGGCTCTCAGGAACACACAGTCTGGCTTCAGTATGGCCTCGACATACAATCTTAGGCCCATCATTTAACTCCTCTGTGCCTCCATTTCCTTATTTGTAGGATGGTAATGGTAATAGTACCTCCTCATAGGACTAAGGGGCAATATAGGTGATTAATTGAGGTAAATTAAATTAATATAGGTAAAGTTTACAACAGTGTCTGACACATGTATGTGCCATACATACAACCAACATATATATATATATATATATATATGTTGCATATACATACAACCATGTATGCTACTCCATAAATGTTAATTTCACTACTGGAGTTGAGTTGGCTTGAGATATTTTGATATCTGAAATCCTGGAAGTAAGTCCAGAATCCTGGAAGTAAGAGGGAGGCAAATGGGCCCTGGGGAAGTTGGCCAGGGCTCGCTCATTAACAGATGAAGAACAGAGAATGGTAACAGCAGCTGATACTGACTGAACTCCTACTACGAGCTAGGCAGTGTTTTTTTTTTAAAATCCTCACCCGAGGGTGTGTTTATTGATTTGACAGAGAGAAACATCGATGTGAGAGAGAAACATCTATCGGTTGCCTCCCATACACGCCCCAACCAGGGATCAAACCTAAAACCTTTTTGTGTACAGGATGACGCTCCAACCAGCTGAGCCACCCGGCCAGGGCTCAGGTACTCTGTCTCTGAAACTTACACCCTTAACCACTACTCCATGTGGCCTCCTCAGGCCTGCCAATCTATTTTGCACACCCCCCCCCAAAAAAAAATAACACAAGCATCAACGTTCCCTCCATCCTCAGTGCCCCATACCCTTCAGTGCCTGAGAAGCAGGACTTAGAGGAGGGCCCAGCAGAGGGAAGGGTCATCTCTGCCCATTAGAGGACAGAAGGTAGAGGTCAGGGAAGGCATTGCATAGGAGGAAGAATTTGCTTTGGACCTTGAAGAATAGGCAGGATATGAGAAGGCAGGGATGGGAATGGGGGTGGATACTGGTAAGTCCAAGAGGCCTCTTAAGGTTTTATCTTCTTGGCTCCTCTGCAACATGTGACCATGACCTCCTGAAATCACGTTCCTGCTCCTACAGGCTGGCTTCGTTGCTTGGGAAACACTGTAAATCCTCTCCAGCTGCTCACTATGTGCAGTACAGAGACGTGGGGACCCTCAAAGGAACTTTCCAAAGTGGCTCTTCCTCTGTTTGACATACCCCTACGAGTACAGTTGTATAGGGTAAGTTCACGTTTCTGGCCGTAAGTGGAGAACTGGGAAGACAGTGGAAAAACAACCTCTCAGCAGCCAAAGAGATGTCAAAGTCCACCAGCTAACACAGGTGGGTTTATTTAAGGTTTGCTGTTGAAAGAGTGTAGACTTTGGAGTCAGACAGTCCTGGAATCGAGGGCTGGTTCCACCACGACTACTGTGTAAATTTGGGCAGATTTACTCACGCCCTTTGAGCCCCAGCTCCCTCCTCTGTCCAATGGGGATATCGGACCCACATCACAAAACCGTTGTGAGGAGTAATGAAATCTCGCATGTAATATGCCTGATACTTCCGCCTGGCACATAACTGTTAACAAAGAGCGGCTGTTATTATTGTATGATGTCATCCTCTTCCAGCTCCCCTGCCTCTGCAGGCCCTTTAAATGCTCTGTCCCCAGGGTTCATCTCTTATTATTATTATTATTTAATATATTTTTTATTGATTTCAGAGAGGAAAGGAGAGGGAGAGATAGAAACATCAATGATAAGAGAATCGTTGATCAGCTGCTTCCTGCACGCCCCCTACTGGGGATTGAGCCCAACACCTGTGCATGTGCCCTTGACCGGAATTGAACCTGGGACCTTTCAGTCCGCAGGCTGACACTCTATCCACTGAGCCAAACTGACTACGGCCCCAGGATTCATCTTAGATTCTCTTACAACTCTAACAATTCATCCAGGGCCGTGGGTGGGTTTTATTTTTTGAATTTCTACAACCATGCACTGATTAACCTGAAATTTTTATCTACAGACCACATCTCTCCCTGGACCTACTGGCAGGCCTCCAAAATAAGATGGAAAGTTTTCTGGGAATTATGGAGGGAGCAGGCTGGAGGCAAAGAGGCTCCTAGGGCAAGGCCATGAATCCACTAGAGACCAGGGCCAGCCCACGCCAGCCTGGAGCAACAGGGGAAGACGAAGACACAGATGCTGACCAAGCTACCAAGTCCCTGCTGATCAGCAAACCTCCTGAACAGGAAAGAAAGCAATGCTCAGTTTATGCTCCTTGGGGCTGCCTCATGCCCCTTTTCATCCATAATGATTATATGCTCAATAATCATTAAGTATTATTATGATTCTCTGCGGTGAGATTTCCTAAGGCTGAAACAGCGAAGACCCTCAGCAGAGGACTGGGAGAAGGCAGAGCACGGTCAGTACAAAACAGCCAAAAGGACTGCAATTTTTGAGTTAGATTCAGAACAAGAAGAACAAGGAAGGGATGGGTTCACTTTCGAGAGAAGATGGTAGAACGTTAAACCGAGAGAGATGACAGAATTGCTCAACCCTCAGTAGAAGTCTACTGCTAACAAAATAATCTTCCAATGATAAAAATAAAATACGCATAGTTTGGAAAGGAAATGGAAGCTCAGTAACAAAGAAGGAGAGAGTCAGTGAGCAAAGTTAACTCTTGTGTCTAGGCTCAAAAATGACATCAGAGGACAGTCAAATAACTTGCAGATGTGATCAGCGTCTGTAATCTTGAGAACTCGGAAGGAACGCTTTCCCAACTTCAGAAGGGGGGGGTCTGTGATGTGTGCTTGTGTGCTGGGAGCAGGGGTTTGGAGTGAATTCTGGGAATTGCAAACCACTGAGCTGAATGTCAATCCCAATTAAATAGATGGTCTGTGACCATTTAGAAAAGAAACACTTGATTACCAGGAGCCAATTCACTTGAAACAAGGCATGTCACAAATTTCACTTCCATTTTTCAAAGGGGTTTTACTGACAAGGGGATCAGCGGACTTGTTTGGTAAGGCAACCCATCTACATAATAAGGATTTATTAACCACTTCCTGTGACAAGGATATAAATATGATGAAGGTGTGATTTCAGAAGAAGCTCACATCCCGGTGACCTAGGGGGTGACCTGTGGCTGGATGGTAATGACATTAAATGGGGTCATAGCAGGTAGAATAACTCTGCCCAGAGCCTGCCCATTAACCGGTCAAGGTCAGTTCAGAGGGAGATCTTAACTCTGCTTTGATTCATGTCCTGTTCAATAGTTTGATCAAAGACCAGGCTCTGAAGACCTAGAAGGCCATGCATATCAGAATGAAAGGGATGGCTATCTGCTAGAGGATGCAGTGTTGATTCAAAATGTTCTTGAGTGCTGTTGGGTTGAACAATGTCACCAGTCATAACATCTAACCCAGCTCAAGACCCCCAAGGCTGCAGCAGGACAGTAAGTACCATGTTCCAACCCAGGAAAATAAAGTCTTAGGACGGACTCTTGGGAGCAATAAAAATACAAAGGACATGAAGCTCCCGAGTTCGGTGGGAAGTCTATACTCCATGTGAAAAGCCCATGAATGGACCTCAGAAACACTAAGAAAAGTGCCTGGCATACAGTGAGTGCTATCTGGGAGCTAGCCTTCGTTTATAAGTACCGGCGGAAGCCCCTCCTCACTGTAGTGCTGCGTCATTCTTGGGGGGTGGGTGGGTTTATGGTCCCCAGGAAGGTCTCTCCCAGCCACACGGACTATGTGCGCCCACTCTGCGGTCCTGGCAGAAGAGGGGATGCTCAGTTACCTTCTCCCCAGGTGTGACGGAGATGCGCCATACACAGTGCATGTGGGCGGAGTAGCCATTCGGGTACTCAGGAGAGGAGAAGTTGCCTGTGCTGTCTTGCAGGGTCTCTCCGCAGGCTGTCAAGGAAAGGAAATAACTGAGTGGCTGGCTGCAGGGGCCCAATCCCCCTGAACTTCTGGCTTCCCCACCCTGAGCCCTGGCATCTTTGCAGGAGAGGAAAATAGCTCAGGAGTGGGGAGTCTGGGATGGTCTTGTCCCTTTAAGATCCAGCCCTTTCTCCTCACAGATAAGCTCACACCATCCTACCTCCCCGCCTAGTGCTGCAGGATGTCCTGTTGTCAAGGCAACTAGGTTCCAGAGTTAAGGTCAGGCTCCTCTGGTGAGCCTCACTCGTCCTCACTCCCTGAGAATTGCTCTGCTCTCTCCATTTTCTGCTCCTGATGCCCCCCCGCCCGCCCTCACCAGATCCTCAGAAGGTGGGTGGCTCAGCGTTTCACCATCACCTATTCCTATCCCCAGTTTGGTCCATAACTTGAATACTGCCCCTCCCTGGGGGCCCCTCCACCAAGCAGCCTCGGTCTTCTCTAAGGCTCTCAGCTTTAACTTCCTTGGTTCCAGGCCCTGGTCTCCGCCTGCCTGGGGCCCTGCCCTCTGCTCCTCTCCGGCTCATCCCTCTCTGCCCCGACCTGGACACTTGTAGAGCTTGCGGGCCTGGGCGATGTCCCCCTTGCTGAGCCGAGTCCTTTGGCCGATGGGAGGTTTCACCCCATTCACCTCGTACTTGGGAACGATGGTGTCCAGGAAGATGCCCCTGAGGAGGACAAGCCCGACCTGGGTGAGAATCTGACGGAAGGAGGGGTGGCATGTCTGTGTGCACCCAAGGTCATGACCCTGCCAGAGCGCAGACATTCCTCAGCAGGGTCAGGGACGGGTGGAGACATCTCACCCTGTCATTATGCTGCCCACTGACCAGCAGCCACCCTGCTCCGTGGCAGCCACACCACAGGAGCCTGGGGGAGCCCCAGGAACACTTTGGGGGGTCAGGGACACAGGCCCGGGATGCCCCGGGGACCCACTGGTGCCAAGCTCAGTGTGGCCCTGACTCCACGCACCAGGAGAGCTTTGGCTGTGCCTCCAGCCCCTGCTTCTGCAGCCCCTGGGCCGATTCAGCCCTGGCTGCACTTCTCCCAGGGTGACCCAGTGCCAATGCTTTACCCTGTTGGCACAGCTGCTTCTGACAGCACCTGGGACAAGGCCAAAGGGCAGGTTCCACCGTGGCCCGAACAGACCCTGGGGACAGCCCCACCATCAGTCCTCCTAGTTCCTGCCTTCACAAGCCTGGGTGTTTCCATCTGGGAGGAGGGGAAGCAGGCAGTCCTTCACCTCCCCAGGGCCCCTGACTCACACCAGCTGGGTGGGACTCAGCAGGAGGTGGAGAGGGATGTGGTGAGAAATGTATGGGGGGGCTGTGGGCGTGGGGGACAGGATGACCTCACCACCCTTCCTTGGTCTCTGTCCCTCAGGTCTGGAGGCAGGAAGAGTGGGTCCAGAAGGAGGGCTGAGGACAGGGGGGAGGACCGCTGTCTGGGACAGAGCTGGAGGGGGGGCAGATAGAGGATGAGGAAAGCCAGGCCTGGGAAAGGCCAGGCAGGAAGGAGTATGAGGAGAATGAGGGTTGGTTCCCACACTAGGCTAATGAGAAGCTGGGGTGGGGATGGCTGGCCCATTACCTCCGGGTTCCAGCAGTGGCTTTGGGAACCTGGGCCCAGGATAAGAGTAGGTGTGTATGTGCTTGTCAGGTGGTGAGGGGGCTGGTCAAGGGCAGGAGCTGGTCTTAGTGAAAGTTAGCCAATTACAAAAAAAGGCAGACAGATCAGAAAAAATGCCCCACTCTGGTCTTCAGCAGAGGGATACCCCAGCTCCTTTGGGCAGACAGTTGTGGGCCACAGCGCACCACCGCTGGCAGAGTAGCTGGATTCCAGCCCCGTGGGCCAGCTGCCCTCGGTGTGCACAGCTCTAGGTGAAGCACCCAGGCTGTGTGAGTCCCGGCCCTGCCATGGGCCCAGGGTGGAAGAGGACAGCAGGCCAGGCAGCACCCATGGGTCCTCTGCTTGGGGGCTGCCGCTGCCCAGGGCCCACTCTTGTCCTTGCTGACAACCCCGGCAGGGCAGGGCAGGACAAAGTGGTGCGCAGTGGGAGGCCCCAGAGGGCAGGACAGTCTCTCACCTGGAGAATGTGTTGCGGGCATAGTGCATGATACTGTCAAAATCGTAGGTCTCCCCCAGGGACTCTACCTCTTGGACCTCCATCTTCAGGAAGTTATACTCCTGTCCTGAGAAAAACCACGAAAAGGGGGTGGGGGTGGGAGGAGGTAGATCTGTGTGGGACACAGGGTGGGAAACGGGGTCCTCCCTGTGCTTGCTAGGTGCCCCCCTACCTGAGGGTCCTGGGAGCAGCCAAGGAAAGCCTGGGGGGAGGGGCAGAGGGGCGGGGTGAAGGAGGACTTGCTGCCGGGAAGGCTCAAGGGAGTATGGGAAGGAAGCACCCATTTCTAGAACCACAGCAAGATGAAAGCAGTGAAGAGTGGAGGAGGCTGGGGAGAGAGGGCGGAAACAGGAAGGGAGGGAAGAGAGCATAGTGAGGAGAAGGGAGAGGAAAAAAAACCCTTGGAGGACAGAAGAGGCAAAGAGCAGAAGACCGGGTAAAAGTGAAGGGAAAGACTCAGACAGCATGGGAGTGGGCTGACCCCTCCCCAAATCCCACCCTGAGGGCCAGCTGGGTTCTGGCTGCTGCGGATGGTTCCTGTGTCCAGGATCTGGACCTGTGGTGGTGGTGGGGGTGCCCAAAGTAGCTCCACAACGGACCTGTGGTCCCTGAGCTGCTACTGGCTGGAGCAGATGCCTCAGGGGTGGGGTCTGGGCCAACCTGGGCCCTAGGCCGGGCTGGGATTACAGGCTGAGTTGATCAAAGGTGATGGCTAGAGGGAGCAGCTGCCACCCCCAGCAGGGTCCCTGGAGAGGGGGCTGGGGCAGGAGCCACGGCGTCCCGCCCCCCCGACCCCACCCCCCAGGTCGAAGTGCATACCTGGCTGGATGTTCTCGCGCACGATGGAGACGTGGCGGTCCCGGTCGGGCCGCGTGTGCTCGTGCCAGAAGCCGATGACGTGGCCCAGCTCATGCACCACGATTCCAAACTTGTCACAGTTCTTGCCGATGGAGATGGCCTGCGGGCCCCCACCACGGCGACCCACGTAGGAGCAGCACCTGGAGGGCGGGGCCAGCTCAGGGGGGCGGTCCCGAGCTGGGGGAGTGCATCCACTCAGGGGCCGGGCTAGGCTGCCAGGGGGGCGGGGAGCGGAGGGGCAAGGGAGGGGCTGCGCAGGTAGGCTCGGGATGGGTGCTGGCGTCACAGCCACGTCACAGCCACATCCGGGGCCATTCCTGGGGAGATGCCTCAAGGCAGGAGGGGACGCTGATGCAGGGCTGTGCGCAGGTGGGGCAGCTGCAGTGCGCAGGGCAGAACATGGGTTGGGGCCATGGCCGAGGGTACGCTGCCCAGGGGCCCCTGCTCACCCGCAGGGTCGATAGGTGAATACAATGTAGCTGTCCTCGTCGGTGCGCTCCAGGAAGGTGACACAGGTGTGCTTCTCCCAGTGCCTCATGGCCTGCCGGAAGACGGCCCTCTGGCTGCCTGCGGGACAGAGGCGGCCAGGCTGTCACACGGTCCAGGTGGGCCTGATGGGCAGGGGCCACCACGATGCAGCCGGGCTGCTCATGCTCACCGGTGAAGTTTCCCCCAATGACAAAGGGGATGACCCCATCGGGCCACACGCGCTCCGGTCTGGACGTCGCCGCCCGCCGGCTCCGGGACCTGCTTCTCCACCTCCCCGGGGTTCTCCTCTGAGGCTGCCCCTGAGCCTGCTGGCAGCTGGGGGTAGAGGAGTTTCCTGGCGTTGAAATAATAAGACATTGGTAGCAAGTGAGTGAAGGGGGAAAGGGGGAAACAAATGACAATCATTCTTCATTTTGGGGGGATTCCAGATTTACCCATTCACTACCATTTGTTTGTAGCCCCCCAAATCAGTACCCTTAACTCTTTCTTTTTTCTAAGAGTTGAAACAATTTGAAATTTAACTTAACACCGAGTTTAATTGTAGAGCGTTACCCACCATTTAGACCACATCTAAATTTACTTTAGTAAGTAATACTTTATATTTATGTCCTAGATTGAGGTTCAGTGTTTTCATTTTATTTGCCATGTCTAGGGTTGAACATTTATTACATCCCACCCCCCCTCCTTTTTAAAAGTTACTCAGTTTTCAAAATATGTCACTAAGAGCAAAGCACTGTATTAGATTATTAGGGTGATTCAAATATGACCAAGGTTTTGATCTTGTCATTAGGGAGTGTGTAATACACTAGTTGGTAGGAGAAATGCGACAGGTACTCTCAGGTAATTCCAGAACAAGTTGGAAGATGTAAAAACCAGTCTCAACGTGGCTTCTTCTGTGTACCCTTAGTTCCCTCAGCTCTTTCATGCCGCTTGCTGACAGGGCAGTGAAAAATCTGAGTCACTCAACGCGCACCTCCCCAGTTGAGGTCCAACAAGATTGTGAGCAAGTATGTTTCCCTGTCTACTTAGTGCCATGGTTTTTGCATTTCTGCGCTTTTTCTGTTGGTGATTTTGCTGTATAAAATGCTGCACTTTCCCCACTGCACTGAGGTGCTGTCTGCTGTTCATATGTACAAGAGGCTGGTGATGTGTCTTATGGAGAAAATACATGTAACAGATAAGCTTCAGTCAGGCATGAGTCATAGTGCTGTTGGCCATGAGTTCAATGCCAATGAATCAGCTGCATATGAAAAGGGTGTCTCCAAACAGAAACACACATAAGATAGGGCTACATGTATTGATGAGTTATGAAAATTTTGTGACCACAGGCTCACAGGAACTTAACTGTACTTCTCTTAGTGTTCGCTGATTCAGTGTTCAAAGTGACTTAATAGAGTGACTATAAAGTTATTCCGTAACTTCATGCATAGCTACCACAAATAGTGAGGGTTGCTATAACGAAAAAAGAAAACAATGGGGTACTGGGAACTGGGGACCTGAGACTGGAAAATGTTCCCTCTCGTCCAATAAACCTTCATGTTTGTGGCACATGTAGAACTTGATATATTCTTTTAAGTATTCCCAAATACACGTTCTCATTGGACACAGTAGCTCTCTGGGATGGACAGGGAGTGTCAGAATCTACCTTTGACAGATGAGGAAATTAAGGCCAAAGTCACGTGGCGGGTTAGTGGCAGCCTAGGTGATCCAGCTCCTCCATTGTGCTCTCAGGTACTCAGGTAATTCCGGAACAAGTTGTCCCCTGTCTATTAGTTCCCACTAAGGTCGAGTAAAACTTGCTAGTTACCAGGCCATCCTCCAATGCCAGCTGCTCTCTGGAGTAGTTTGATTTTCACTCCATGAAATGCTCATGCAAGGGCGGCTGGACAAGACAACTGCCTGGCACCACCAGAGTGTGCCCAGAACAGGCTCCAGGTGATCATCCGCACCCTTTGGTAATAGGAGAGCGACCGTGCTCCAGGGCAGTGAGAAGGCTGGACAGAAGTGAGCTATCCCAGGCCTCATCCTTCCCATCCCCTCACCCACTCACAAGTACCAGGTGGGTTGGTAGGTGTTTGGACCACATCCAGGGATAAGAAGGACCCATCCCTGACCTTGAATAGCTTTCAGTCCAGCTGGGAAGACAGGCACACAAACAAATTGTTGCAATGTAGTGCAATAAGTGAGATGCTCACAATGTAAGCGCAGAGCAGAGAGAGCATGGAAAATGGAGGCACAGTCATGTCCTGGGGCGGGGAGGGGGGGGTGTGGGAGAGGGGGGCAATCAGGGAAGTTTTCACAAGAGAAACTCTTACAATGGGCCTTGGAGGATGCAAGTAGCTTGCAAAGTGGGAGCAGGAGGAGAAGCCAGGAGGCCAGGAGGGTCCCAGTTTCTCCAATTCTGGAACCCATTTCTTTCTTTCTTTTTTTTTTTTTTAATTGATTTTTGACAGAGAGGAAGGGAGAGGGATAGAGAGTCAGAAACATCGATGAGAGAGAAACATCGATCAGCTGCCTCCTGCACACTCCCCGACTGGGGATGTGCCCACAACCAAGGTACATGCCCTTGACCGGAACTGAACCCAGGATCCCTCAGTCCGCAGGCCGATGCTCTATCCACTGAGCCAAACCGGCCAGGGCTGGAACCCATTTCTGAGACACAGGAGGGCAGGTGCGTACCCAGTGTACCTGCAGCTGTGATGGAAGACCTGCGGATCGTACGCTGTCTGAAGTCCGAGGCCTGTTGCACCTGGAAGGCCCTCAGATCCTCCTCATCCAGGGCGATGTCCCCGAGGAAGGCAGCTAGAGGGAAAAGAAGAGGCCAGGTGCTGAGTGAGTCCTCCTACCCAGCACTGACAGCCCCAAACCAGTGGGCACACCCCAGCCTCCACAGCAACTTTACTCCTAACCCTGAGGAAGGAGGACAGTGGGGGCTGACTTGGGATCTTTTGGGGGACTCATGCTTCCTTTTTGGTTGGGATCCCAGCAGAACTGATGCCCAGCCCCTAGCAGAGCTTTAGCTCCATGAAGACACAGTTATGTCATTTATTCCGTCGTTCTTTCTCAAATACTTAGTAAGTACCCACTGTGGGCCAAGCACCGCTCCAGTGATCAGCAAGACAGATGAGGTCCCTGCTCCCGTGGAGCTGACCTTCAACAACACACAAGTAAACAAATACTGAGTTTGAGAATTCCAGACGGTGGTGGGTGCTATGAAGGAAACAGAAGGTCAGATGATAGAGTGTCTACTTTATGGGCCCATAACCTTGGCACTGTGCTGAGCATGTGGTAATCACTCCACAAATGCTGTGTCAATTATAACGAGGGGAGGATAGGAATAAAACGTGGGATGGGAACTTTAGGAAGACCGGGACACGTGATGGGAGCTTCCCAGCCAGGAGGAAAAGGGTTAATAGCTCAAGTGACTTCGGCTCAGTCTCAGGGTCCCCTCTCTGGAGGAAGAAAGTACTGGGGGGAAGGAGCTCCCAGTGTTTCTGGAGAGATGGGCCAAACAGTCTATCTGCTTTTTGAGAAATCAGGAGCAAGAGGAAACAGGCCGCAGAGCTGAGCGCTCTGGAAGGAGCTCAGACGTGAGCTTCACGCAGGGCTGGGGGGGCGGGGTGGGGGAGAAGAGGGGCGGTGCAGGAGGCGGAGCAGAGGGCAGCTTCCCTACAGCTCCACCCTGGCAACATCTGCTTCTCATCCCAGTGCTACACGGGCCTGGTGGGCAGCAGGACACAAGTTGTTTTAACCTTGAGGCCTTGCACACACACAGGTTCCTTCTCCCCAGATGGCCAGCCGGGTGGACACACACACACACATAGAATCAAGACACATGGGGTTAGTGCTCCTACAGACACAGGGTGACATCCACACCCATGCCATCAAACACAGAGCTCTGCAAAGTCACGGAAACACCCCTGCACACATGACCAGTGCCCGCACCTCCCTGAAAGGTGCACGGCACTGGGTAATGTTGGCCCGGGTGAAGCATCACGTAGCTGTTCTTTGGGCCTGCAAACATGTGCTCACAGATCCACACTCTCCTGTAGCTGTGACCTGGAGCTGGATCAGCAGAGTGTGGGAGTGACTTAAGCAGTTATATCGAGGTCAGCCTCCCTTTTACAGAAACTGAGGCCCAGAAGGGAAATGACTTAACCAAGACCATGCTGATAGACACTAGACAGGCAGGATTTATAATTCAGGCCTCCTGGTTCCCAGT
This sequence comes from Cnephaeus nilssonii, assembly GCF_951640355.1. Classification (NCBI taxonomy): domain Eukaryota; kingdom Metazoa; phylum Chordata; class Mammalia; order Chiroptera; family Vespertilionidae; genus Cnephaeus; species Cnephaeus nilssonii. Next base: position 15,255,286 of record NC_137076.1, read on the forward strand.
TCAGTGCTTACTGCACTCAAGGTCATTACTTTGGTAAAACCCATAAATGTAAATACAAATACACAAAAACAGACACTCAGACACACACACATCCACCAAAAAATACACACACGGTCACAGACAGTCCCAAAAAACACACAGGCACAAGCTCCAGCACACACAAACCGACTGTAAGTTCTGAACTCATTGAGCCAGTAACAGTAGCGGTAATGATGCCTGTCTACTAGTAAATGTCTGTTGAAATTTGTGTGGTGTTTTCCAGTTGATAAAGTACTTTCACATTAATGCATTCATTTAATCCTGGCCCACCCAGTACATGCCCATTAAGCCATACTCTACCCATGCGTTTGCTTAGGAGTGTCCCATTACAAACTCCTGGAGAGATAACCTCCCTGACTTTATTTTTTTAAATTATTTTTAAAAATATATTTTTATTGATTTCAGAGAGGAAGAGAGAGATAGAAACATTAACGATGAAAGAGAATCACCGATCGGCTGCCTCCCTCATGCCCCCCACTGGGGATCAAGCCCACAACCTGGGCATGTGCCCTTGACCAGAATCAAACCTGGGACCCTTCAGTCCATAGGCCGACGCTCCAGGCTCATGCACCCACACCCATGGACATCACATATACACATGTGGCTGGACATTTAGACTCCTCTTTGGACATAGCAACAAAGAGCAAGGTCTTTGGGGTCAGGCAAATCTGTCTTTGAATCCTAACTTGGCTACTGACAAGTCATATAGACCCTTCTAAACCTCAATTTTCTCTTCTGTTTAGAGGAGCTAATAGAAGAATCCATCTCCTAGGATTTATTGACATGAAAGAAGGAATGCAAATGAAGCACCTAGCACAAAGCCTGGAGCATAGTAAACACCCACTAAATGGACACTGTTAATATTACCCTAATAACAATCCCATAAGCTCCAGTTCAGCTCTCCACTTTCTGAGGGAACACTGGTTTACCCACATGGATTTAGTGAAGCCCGAGTGCTCAGAACTGGGCTGGCCTGTGGGACCAGGGCAGTGAGGAGGCCAGTGGAAGGCTGGACAGGCCCTGGGCTGGCCACAGAGCTCGTCTGCATAGCCAGTGCCCTGGGGTGGGGATGTCATGACTGAAGAATGCGTGGGAACTGTGGGGGCGGGGAGAGATGAGGTGGGCAGGAGAGCCTGATGGCCAGGAGCCAGGCCTGAAGACCCTGCCCATTTGAGATCCCCACTGGGGACTCTAGGAACTCTGGATGCTGGGGAGTCCAGGACTCCCCTCCTTTTATGGGAAAAAGCCCTGGGGTCAAGGGCAGGATAGTAGTTGTTTTCAACATGGAATTGAAAGTTTTTGTTTTGTTTCCTGGCTGTAAACCAGCCAGGAGCACTCATGGCTGCTCCATCACGATGTCTCAGGAGTAGGAGAGAAAAGCGGAGAGCCCACTGGACCCCAGGGACCCACCCTTCAGGTTGGCCTCTTGACGTTACAGTCTCTTCCTCTGGGGTGTGGTAAGGCACCTCTTTAGGAGGGGACAGAGAGGAGCTGTCTGGTGAGATGAAACCCCAACACCATGTGCACTGGGCATACACAGGCCCATCACACAAATGCAAGCTTCTAGCTGGGACAAGGCATGCTCAAGCTCCCACAAAGGTTTGTACTTAATCACAACTGTCCACTATGCACAGGGGCATATTTGCACACACATGCAGTCGGGAGTACACACATGGATAGTTGAAGAGAAGACTTGCCCACAAACCGGGGGCACATCCACAAATGTGCAAAAACACACTCAACCACTTTCCTGTGTAAGCCCTAGTATTTTCGTGCACGCAAATAACTGTATATGCATACCCCACTTCCTGTGCCAGGCCATCGAAGGAGAAGGGCACCTTTAGAAATAGTGTGTGTGGGAGATAGATAGGTAATTAGTCGATTCCTCTGGATATCCTTAGGAGGTCCTTAGTGGCCTGAGGAATAACGTATTCTACTCCTCCCTCTTCCCCCCAGATCTCTGGAGAAACCAGACTATTTGAGAGTTCCTTCTCCCTGGGGAGTCCCATTGGTTCCCCTCCACCTGGAGCCCAGGGAGATTGTAAGTCTTTTCCGCCTCCCTTGGGGCACGCAAAAGAGAAGGTGACTCAGGAGGCAGGGGCACAAGTGGGTAGGTGATTCACTCAGAGTGTCTGGAGGGGGAATGTGGTCTGGCAACAGAAGAGATTGCAGCATCCTAAGCTTGGAACCTATCCCTCTGAGGCTGGGCCGCGAGGCTTCCGGGGTGAGGGTGGTGGTGAGGGCTGGTGAGCTAATGGCCCACCTCACCTCCCAAAGCAGACCTCTGAGCTGCCAGGTGAGGTTGAAGTAAGGCCCTCGGTCTTCCCTGCAGTCCTATGGTCTTCCCTGCTTATGGGAGCAACTGGGTCCCAATTCCTGCCTCCAAGTCTCTCCCAGAGCCCTGCCAAGTCATCCGGGCAGCCACATGGAGCTGGGTGTCTTGGGCAAGGACCCCCTTCATGGATTGGCAACTTAACATAGACGAAATCAGGACTTGCAATCTCCCTGGGCAAGAGTGAGTGAGCAAAAGCGGCTGGGGGGGGGGGGGGGGGGGGAGAACAGTGCTCACTGGAACCAGCTCCCAGCACACACACAAAGACCAGCTCGGTGTCCTGCCTATTGCTCTGGTTTTGCCCAGAAGATCCAGAAACCTCTCCTGGGCATGAAGGGTCTTAATTTTGCCCTTACTGCAGAGTTGTGTCTGACAGTAAGGGCAAATGGTGTTGTGTCTGACAGTAATAGCAAGAGGTGACCTCAAATGAAGCAGCCTGGCTATCCTGAGAGATCGCAGGTGAGCCAAGAGAATCAATGGGGCTTTCATTCTTGGTCCTCTGTGTGCAAGGAGGAGCAGCAGGAAGAGGAGAGACCTGGGGAGGGTCCTGTGAGCAGGGGTGAGCAGGCACATCAGGTGCATCCAAAGGAAGGACAGGCATACCTTGGAGATATTGTAGGTTTAGTTCCAGACCACCGCCATCAAGTCAATACCACAATAAAGCGAGTCACGTGAAAACTTTGGTTTCTCAAGGCATATAAAAGTTATGTTTACACTATATTGCAGTCTATTAAGTGTGCAATAGTGTTGTGTCTAAAAATGTACATACCTTAATTGAAAATATTTTAATACTAAAAAATGCTAACAATCATCCGAGTCTATTGGGACAAATGGCACTGATAGACTTGCTTGACATAGGGTGTCACAAACTTGAAATCTGTTAAAAACACAATATCTGCAAAGCCCAGGAAAATGAGGGATGCCTGCAGAGCCACCTCCAACCTGGAGGTCAGGGATCAGAGGGAGCAAGAGGCAGGGCCTGGCAGGAGAAACAGAGAAAAGAGCCTGGGGACCTGAGGTTTGAGGATGTGGGTGTGGGGTCTTAAGGATTCTGGCGGGAGGCAGGGCTACACCAGTCACACCCAGGAGGGAGGCCTGATCTGACCCTGATTCTTGGCCTTGTCAGACTCTTGGGCCCTCTCAGCCACCCTCAGGCCTGGCCCAGCTCCCCACCAGCCTCACTTCACCCTGGTGTAGAGCTTTCTCCAGAACCCTTGTTTGAAGTTCCAAGTCAGCCAGCCCCACCCTAACATGAAATCTGAGACTGGGGATAAAGCCCTCAGCCTCCTGCTGCTCTGAAAATCACTCCCAACTTCCAACTAGTAGTGAAATATGTCAGATTGACTTCCTACCCATTCTTTAAGGCCTTGCTCCAGCCTGCCTCCTCCATGAAGACGCCCAAACCTTCCCAGCCTGCTCTGCTCCGTTTCTCCACCACCACCACCACCATCATACCGGGGCTGCAGAGGGGCAGGAAGCTCCTTCAGCCTTTAGGGTCTTTCCCTCCAAGGTGGCACACACACATCTTGGCTTGTGCTGTTGGTTACTTCCCCATGTCTTGTCCCCTCATGGACAGCAAGGTCCTTGAGGGCAGGGGCCCTGCCTGACATTTTTCTCTGTGTCTCCCACAACTTCAAGCCCAGGGCCTGACACATATTAGGCATTCAGTAAATGTAGATCAGGTGAGTGAGTAGGTGACAAAAGACAGAGTCAGGGGGACACTCACATTTCCTGAAAACTAAGCCAATCCGCTCAAAAAAAAAGAAGTGAGAGTGTGGGACACAGAAAACGGAGTAGACAGCCAACATTTATTTAGTGCTTATTTATTATTTATTTAGTGTGTGTTAAGCTGTAATAAGTGTTTTATATATGTTCTCATATTTACCCCTTACCACCAACTCTGCAGAGAGGTGTACTGTCAGTTCCATTTTACAGGTGAGAAAAGTGAAGTTCACAGATGCTAATTAACACCCCCAAGGTGGTGCACCTCATGAGTTGAGGACCCAGGATTGACAGCTAGGTCTGCCTGCCCACGCTCTGTCCACTTAGCCTCACGCCCACTGGGAGCCCAGTGAGAAGGATGACAGCTTACCCACAGCCCAGCAGGGGTGGAGGAAGAAGGGCAGAGGGATTCGGTTTCTCCTCTTCCCACAGGAAGGGGTTCCTATTCTGCAGTTTTCTGTGATCCATCCACCCAAAGAGGAGTCCCCAGGGTCAGGACTCCAGCCACCTGCCCCCCTCCCACCCCTTGCGCCACACACAGGCACTCCTCGAAGTCCAGGAGCTGTGCCACTCACTGCCTCTGGCTCTGGCTGTTGGGAGGAAGGCTGAAGTCAGAGGCAGGAAGTCAAGGAAAGGTTCTGCTATCTTATGCCCTGTGTGTTCTCTTGTCCCAAGCAGCCTGTTCTGGGTCATCGGATCAGGCAAATAGCCGGGGTGCCTGGCCATCTGGTCACTACTGGGGCAGGACCTCTCTGGGCCTAGCAGGAGTGAAGAGGTTACACAGAGTCTTCATGGACAAAGAACACACACACACACACACACACACACACACACACACACACACCCCGGGCCCTGACCTCAGCTAATAACTCTCTCCAGTGTCTATGGCCGGAGAGAGCTGATATGCAGTGTCTGAGTTTTCTGTGTTTCCCCGCAGCTGGGCCTTGGTGGGAGCTCCTGGCACACGGGCAGAGGTAAGTCCCCTCCTGCCCTGGCTTCTCTGACTTTGACAGCTGTCTCCTCCGCCCCAGAAAGGCTGCTGTGCTGGTGGGGACCCCGGAGACACCCAGGGACCATGATTTCAGAGGATCCCTTGAAAAACCTTCTTCCACTTGTGCTGGGTGGGGGGCCTCAGGAGACCTGCTCCTCGGAGATGCAGGCCATGCCAAACCCGGGACCCAGGAGACAGATGTGCATTCCCAGGGCAGCCCAGACAGACAGGCTGGAAAACATCAATGTCCTAGAGCCAGAGACTAGGGAGAAGTCTCTCTCTCTCTCTCTCTCTCTCTCTCTCTCTCTCTCTCTCTCTCTCTCTCTCGTTTGGCCAGAAAAGTTTCCTGCAGGAGGAAAAGCCTCCTTGGCTGCAGGTTTCTCTCAGGACCCAGGGAGCTGGCCCCCAGGAATCCTCTAGGAAGACAAGAGGCATCGGCTTCCACAAACGGCCCAAAAGTTCAGTCTTAAAAGTCCCCCAAACTTCCCCTCCCTCTTTCCCTCCTTCTTTTGTTCCCCACAGCATTGCCAACCAGGCAGCTCCAGCAGCATTCCCACACCGGACCGTCCTCCCCCCACCCGAACCCCCGGCAGCTCGCGCCTCCTGGCCCGGCCGGCCCCCGCCGGCCCTCGCGCCCCGAAGGCCGCAGGAGGAGGGACGCCTACCCGCCTTGCAGGGGTCTTTGTAGTTAAGGGGCTCCGAGTCGTCCTCCTCGCCCAGGTCATAGGTGTAGTCGGCCAAATCCAGCGGGCGGCCGGGGCGCGGGAGCAGCAGCAGCCCGAGCAGCAGCGGCAGCGGCAGGCGGGCCACGCCGGGCATGCTGGCGGCGGCGGGCGCGGTGGCGGCGGCGGCGGCGGCAGCGGGTCGCGCTCGGACGCGGGAGCGGGCGAGGGGAAGCGGAGCGCCGAAGGCGAGGGGGAGGCGCTCCCCTCCCCGCCCGCCGCTCTCCCCGCCCGCCGGCTCCCCCCGCACTCCCCACCTCTCCCCTTCCCTGCGCCCGCCGCCCTCCTTCCTGTCCCCCGCCCCTCGGCCGCCCGCTCCGGCCCGCTCCCTCCGCCAGCCTCTCGCTTGCTCCCTTCCCTTCTTTTTCTCCTTCCTTCTCTCCCTCCCTCCCTCCTTCACCCCCCCCCCCCCGCCTTTAGGGAAATGAGCTCGCTGGGGGGCGGGTTTTCGCCCGGAGTCCGGCCCCCTTGGGGCTGGGACCGCGAACCGCCGGCCGGCCCCGGCCCCGCGCCAGCCGGGGCGGGGAAGGCGAACAGCGGGCCCTCGCTGGGAAGGGGCTTGGGGGGCCGGCGCGGGCCGGGGAGGGGTGCGGGTCGGGGTGCCGGCGGCGGCCGCCCCCGCCAGCTGCCCTCTAGCGGTGCTTCTCCCGTGCGCGCCCGGCCCGAGCTGCTCACGGTGCGGGACACGTTGTCAGGTCGCTCGCGCCGCCTCTTCCTCGCTGTCCCGAGTTCCCTGCCCCTGCTCCTCAGCCTGCGCCTCTGGGTCCCTTCTCGGATCCTCGCTCTCTCCCATCTCGGTCCCTGTCCCTAGAGTTCTCGCTCGCCCTCCCTCGGGAGGCACCACTGGAGGGCGCCTAAAGCCCGTGGATCGCTCCCCGGGCCCCCTCTTCCCCATCATCCTGGGAAAGGGACTGGGAAAGTCCCCTTTGCTCCCCAAAGCCCTATCCTTCCCCCTAGCCCGCCCCCACCAAGAGCAGGACCAGGGCTGTGGGACTAGAGAGGAGGGACACCATTTATTTTTCAATCAGGCTGCTTTATTTTGTGTGATAGGTCCCCTGGCCCCTAGTAGCCACCTCTCCCCGCTGGCTGCCACCTCTCCCTACAGCTCCTTACTCCAGGGCCAGTCCCTGTGGTGTAGCAGGAGCAGCTTCCTGCCTGTTTTTTCAAGACCCTTTGCTCGCGGATCTTTCCTGTCCCTTTTGGGGGTCCGCAGGCTCTGCAAAGCAAAGAAACGCTGTTTATTATGTGAGGGAGAGGGATGGGGGGAGGGGGGCTGAGAATGTCTGTGGACCTTCCCTCCCCTGATCTCCCTAAGTGACGGGCCTCAATGGATCCCCCTGTGCCAGGGCAGCTGACAAGGCGAGGTGACCAAGCCTTCCTTTGGCACTGGTGCTCCGGTGCTCCGGTGGTCACACCTGCTCACCTGAGGGGCCTAGATGTAGTAGAGGGGCACCTCGCCACACAGGGTGCTCAGGGTGGGGCCGAGGAAGTCCAGGTTCCGGGAGGATGCCGAGCCAGGGTCATGACCCTCCGCCTGGCCCAGCTCAGAGTGGGGCACTGCAGGCTTGACCTGGAAAGAACACCCGATGTGGAGCCGAGCGTGGGAACTGAGTTGCTCTCTTACTCGAGGCCCTTCATGTGGGACCTCAGGTGTGTCCGGCGATCTCTCTGACCAGTAAAGAGGGGGCTGTACTGGAGTCAGAAGCCCCCAGGTGGTATGTGGGTTCAGCAGCGTGGTGGTGGGTGGTGTGGCAGGAATGGGGAATCGGTAGGGAAGATGTGATGCAGGTGAGTCTAGAGGGGGGCACTCACCTGGCAGCCTACCAGGAGTCGTGCTTTCCAGGTGACAAGTAGCCATCACCTCAGGTGTTCCTCCCAGCAGTCCTGGGAGGGAGACAACCCGCTCCTCACCCTCGCACCCACCTGGAGGTTCTGGAGCTTCCTAGTGAGAGCCTCGAGGCCGGGGATGCTCTCTGGAGCCATCTTCATGATGTAGCAGCAGGTTCCCGGGGCTGGCTTGTAGGCAATCAGGAGCTGGGCACAGGAACCCCGAGTTCATTCAGGAAGGCCCTGCCTTGCTCACTCTCTAACCCTTCTCCTGGGTCCTCTCCCTCTAGGTGGGGCACAGGCAGGAGCCATGCTGAAAGCTGGGGTGCAGGCATACCCAGGGGAGGCAAAAGGGCTGGGGGCTGAGGAGAGATGGATTTGTTTGAAGTATCACAGCTGGATGGGTCTAGGGGAATCTTGTCATTGGTCCCCCAGGCCCAAGGTCAAGAGGTCCAGGCATACCCACCCGCTGGTAGTCATACACTACGATGCCAGTGGAGCCAATGGAGAAGGTGGCGGTGGTGCCGGCACGCTCACTCAGGGCCAGGCGTTGCTGGGCTTCCGGCCCCGCAATGCTCATCTCCAGGACCTGGGGGAGGGCATAGTGCTGCCTGGCATTCCTCTTTCCCCACTTGTCTCTTTGGTACTCGTGCCCATCCTCAGTCCTCTGTACTCCAACTAATTCCTCCTTCCCTGACAGCTCAGAGAGGCTGAGGGGAACCAGGTGCTGGAGGGACCAGGCCTCCCACCATGGGGTAGGGTGGCAAAACCCAGGCCAGGTTTGCCACCCTGCTCCCGCCTCTGTCCTTCTATGAAGTGTCTCTTGCCTTCTCCTGTCATTCCTCTTGGGCAGTTTGCTATCTGCCCATCCTGTCCCTCCCCCCCCCCCCTGCCGCCGCTCCCACCTCTCAGACATGTCCTATACGGGCTGCCCACCCCGTCCTGGGCCTGCTCACCATCTCAGTATGTTTCTGGCTCATGTGAAGACCCATGAGCAGGGCCCCTACAATCACCACGACGACAAGGACCACCACCACGACCACGATGAGAAGGCGTTTGAGGTGCACAGGGCAGCAGGGGATGCGGAACCGGCCCTGGGGGGCTGCTGAGTAGTCCTGATGTGGTAGGGCAGGGAGGAGACAGGTGTGAAGTCATGAGGATGCCCCCTCTCCTCCCTGCACAGGTTGAAGACCTTCCCACACCCTTCCAGGGCTGGGCCACCCATGCTATGAATGTGGAGAGGAGGGACGAGGAGATCGGAGAAGACTTCCTGGAAGAGGTGCCCTGGATTCCAATAAACTCATAGATGGTGAGAAGTGAGGTTTCGCTTGGAGAGACCCAGGAGAGCCTTTTCATCTCCTGCTGTTTCCTCCAGACCCCTGCACCCCAGCCATGCCCAGTCCCTCTCCATTCCCCAAATAACCCATGTTCTCCCACACCTCCGTGCCTTTATAAATACCACCCTTCTTCCTCCAGTACCTTCCTCCTTCTGCACCTGGGAGCTCCTGCTTATTCTGGAGCCAGCTCGAATGCCATTTTCTCTGTGGAGCCTCAAGTGATGTCTCCCTACTCAGTGTCCTCTTCAGCTCTTTCCACTTATATTGGAATCACTAGCTGCCACGTCTGTCTCCCCCAGGGACTCTGTCTTTAGTGGTTGACGTCCCTGCCCTAACTTAGCACAGTTCTAGCTTGATTGAGTACATGAATCTGGATGAGGAAACAGGTTGGAGGCGGCGGGGCCCACCACATACATGCACCCACACGTGCACACACACACATGATCACACTCACCGGCGGGCTCTCCATCAAGACCTCTTTGCTGCCCACATCCATCTTGCCGCAGGCACCTTCCCCTCCTCAACTCCCAGATGGGACTAGGGTCTTATATGTGCTGGTGGGGAGAGGGGACAGAGGTGAAGGGCCGGCCCTCATCTGCCAGCCAAGTCCTTGGCTTTGAAGCCTGTTTGTTCCTGGCCCTCCAGCACCAAGGCCCTGATAAGCCAGCTGCAAGAGCGCCCAAGGGCCCTTGGCCCTGGCACATGAGTCCTCTTGGCCCCAGCAAGAGCAAAGCTGGGTGAGCTGAGCAAACTTGCCCTTGGGCAATCTGTGCCTCTCACGATGGGTGTCTTCCTGGCGTGCCTGCCTCTCTAGCTGGCACCTGCCCTTGAAGTCCCGTGGCTCCCACTGTTCTCCTGCCAGCTGAACCGCTCAGCAAGCCAAGAGTCTGCCGCAACGGGGAGTCCATCACTTTCCGCAACAGAATTTCCCCCAAGCAGGGATGAGCTCCAGGGTGGGGAGCGAGGAGATAGTGCCTGTGGACCCAGAGGGGACACCGCTGAAGGAGGCATCGGTGTGGGGGCTCATGAATGGTCCATAAATTCTCTCGGAGCGTCAGATGTTCACGTGAAATACTCTACGTGCCTCCCTGTCACCCACACTTTGTGTCTAACCTCAGACTTGCCCCTAGCCATTCTTTTCCGAATTCTGAGTACTCTGTCTCCCCTAGTGACAAATGCTTATGTACTGACCTGAGGATTTTCTTCTTTTTTAAAAAAATTATATATTTTATTGATTTTTTTACAGAGAGGAAGGGAGAGGGATAGAGAGTTAGAAACATCGATGAGAGAGAAACATCAATGAGCTGCCTCCTGCACACCCCTCACTGGGGATGTGCCTGAGACCAAGGTACAAGCCCCTGACTGGAATCGAACCTGGGACCCCTTAGTCCACAGGCTGACACTCTATCCACTGAGCCAAACCGGCCAGGGCTAACCTGAGGATTTTTATTCTTTGCTATGGGTTAGTTTGTAAGCTGAAGGCTCTCCCCCAGCTCCTACCCCGCCCCCCCTCCCCCGCTTTTATTTTACTTGCATTTATTTTATGCTAAATGTATTCATGGGTCATAAGTTTTTGTTTCTTCAATTTCTTCTGGGATGTCTTTTTTTATTCTGTGCAACCTTCTCTTGCGGTTCAGGGACAGCTGCTCTTTTGCAGTAAGCTCATCTCACGGTGGCAGGGGGAGCTCGCCTAGGGGTTCCTCTGCCCAGGAGCTCTGTGAGGTCTGCACCCCCTCTTGGGGCCTTTGTTCACCTGGATGTGCTCAATGACCAGAGAATCTACTTCGAAGCCCTGCGGTTCAACATCACTCTCTTCATTTTTAAGCTTGTGCAATAAAAACTCAGTACTGCTTTTGGGCCACTGACCCTGTGTCCAGCCCCACTGTTTGGATTGGACACACCTACCTACTCCAACATCGTAACCACGGAATGGCACACACTGCTTCTGTCAAGTGACATCCTTCAGACACTTGATGGCTTTTTGGATAGTCATACCCTTCTTGGTGGTGCGAGTAGTTTCGTGAGCATTTTAAAAGTGAACATGAATCCCTGGCCGGGTGGCTCAGTTGGTAGGAGCGTCATCCCATACACCAAAAAGGTTGCGGGTTCGATTCCCGGTCAGAGCACATACCTAGATTTCAGGTTTGATCCTGGTCGGGGGACGTATGATGGATCAATGTTTCTCTTTCCCTCTCTCTCTCCCTCCGCCCCCTCTCTCCCCGTCTCCCTTCCTCTCTAGCTTGAATCAATAAAAATGTATCTTAGGGTGAGGATTAAAAACCAAGTGACCATGGAGATGTGAACCTTTTGATTTGTGTGATTTAGTGGGGTCTTCTGTGTCAAGTGAATGGCGAGCCATTGTCATAGACCAGCTGAAGGCTTTTGACAGCAGATTCCATGCCTGACACTGCCTTCTTCCTCCCAGACAGGCGTGCACAGGCTGGGTGTGGTGACTGATGGACTCAAGCTCCTCATCCTCACATCAGCCCACTTGCTTGGTGCTGCCATTGTCCTTCCTCCCTGCACTCTTTTTATATCTTCTGATCCTAAATCTGCCCTGAGAACATTTCTCACTCAAATGGGATTCACTCTGTGGACCTTCCTCGTCTTTCTTTATCTCTTGTTTCCTATTCTTTCCCCAAAGCCATCTCTGTTGCTTCATTGTGCTAAACCAAGTCTACTAATGGCGGCTGTTAGGGTCGCCAAAGGAGGAACGCACAAGGCCAAAAGGGGTAAAGAAGTATGAATTTATTAGGTCATCGGGATACAAGATGGGCTGAGCCCCAAAATGGTGTCAGCCCCCAAAGACTGGGAGTCAGAGGTTTTTAAAGGACTCTAGGCGGGCTTTTTCTGAGCGGAGAATTCTCTGTGCAGGTCCAGGTTCTGGGAAACTCCGGAGGGTAGAGGTAATGGTCTTAGCAAGTGGAATGTGATCTAAGCAAGTGGAATGTCCATTGTGAAGTGGCCTAAAGGTCAGTTCCCAGGGGAGGGGGTATCGATTTGATTCTTTGATCAGACCTAACAATGGCATCCTTTCTCTCAGGTTGCCCTCTGCTGGCTGGGCCAGGGGTGCCCTAAGGCTCCTTCACCTCTAAACTTTCATGAGTGTGTAAGTCTGAGCCCACACCGTGCTCCTCTCTTGGTCTCACTCCCTTATCTTCCTTGTAATGGAACTCCAATAGTTCACCCCAATTTCTGACCTTTGCCTGGGGGCTTCCTCACACTTGGCCCTGCTATTTGATCATGAGCAGACTCCCAACTCTCCAGCCCTGGCAGGTTCCTTGTCCCCACAAGGGTCTCCACTTCCCCTCGGGGGCCTTTAGCCTCCAGGTTGCACAACAGCATGGCATCTGAGCTGAGAGCCCCTGAGAAGCTGGGGTAGGAGGAAGAGAGAAGGAAGGAAGTGTTTGCTCCCACCACCCGCCTCACCCCCCAACTACTCCTTTAAATATTTGCCTAAGCCTCTAGCAGCAAGTGTCCTAGGAGGCAAGAAAGAGGGGGAGGGGGTCTGAGGGGAGCGGGGAGGATCCTCTGTGTGAGGCCTCAGCTGTGTGCAGGTGCCAGATGCAGGAGACAGCTGCCCGCAGTGCCCACCCCTGCCCACCCCCAGGGCCCCTGCTCCCATCCCCAGTTGTCCTGGCAACACCGGGATTGATGGGCCGACTCATACATACTGGGCTGATGCCAGGTGGGCAGCGGGCCAGCGGGAGAGCCAAGGATAACTGCAAGCATCTTGGGGTCCCTGTGGGCATCTCTGGGGGCTGCCTAGCCCAGCTTTGGGGCTTGTTCTGAGCAGGTGCTGTGTGGAGGGCTTGCTATTATCACTGGATCAGGGGACCGGGGCTCTTTCTTGGAGAGAAGCCTCTGCTCTTGGGGCCTCCAGTCTCCCCTGCAGGCTGCCCTCAGGCTGTACTTCTCAACAGCTTTACAGATTTTTCCTTCTTTTTCTCTCTCTGGGTTATTTATTTTTGCCTGTTTGGAGGTTGGTAAGGAAAGATGCCCTCCAGTTTCATGAGGCAAGTTCAGATGCTGGCACCAACTGGATGGAGGTCTTGGGCACCTTGGAGAAGGAAGGAGGGAGGGACCTTTAGCGGGGCATAGCTGTTCCCTGCCCCCCCCCCCGCCCCCAGCCCTCTGCTGTGGCCTTCTCATCTCTTGGCCTTTCCTTAGGCTGTTTCTCCCTCCTGGAAAGCTCACCCTCAATGCCTCTCCAACTCTCTGAATCCCGCCCACCCTAAAAGGCCGAGCAAGAAGCAATGGCACCCACGCTGTGACCTCACCGCCCCAGCCCACGGTGCCTCACTCCTCCTCCGAACCCTCCCAGCCTCCCCGCTGCACATTCACTCGCCCCTTAGCACGCACTGTTGTTGTCACCAGCTGTGCACCGATGTTCTCATCAGCTAAGTGGGTGCCTTTATCTCCCAACCTGGCTGCCAGCCATGTGACCAGCCCTGAGATCCGGTGTTCCTGAAGCTTCCTTGTACCTGCTGCAGGGCAAGCCAGGAGCAGGCACGCAGCCAGCAGTCAATGATAAGACTGTCCTCACCAAACGTGAGGGGGTTCCTGGCCAGAGGTCAATAGTTCATTCCTTCAGTATGTGAAGGTCTCAGTGCCTCACTGACCAGCTCTCAGACCCTGAATGAGACGTTCTGCCTTCCTAGACTTTAGAGTGTTCATCTGTGAAATGGGACTAGTATGCCTCTCCTGTCCCCCTCTCCAAGCTGGTGTGAGAATACAATGACGCCATGGTGGGAAAATCCAATCGTCATGGTTACCATTATCTTTACCTCCCAGGGAGCCTCTTCTCACTAGATAAGAGTAGGACCCAGCTTCCCCCTTTCTGTGGGTCTCTGGGTTAAAGCCTCCGAGGGGAGGGCGGTGAGCGTGGAGAGCCCCATGGTAGCCACTCTCTCTGTGTGTGTCTCCCTTTTCCCTCTCCCAGTCGCTCAGCTGCAGGGGCAGAACAGGATTCACTCTGCTCTTTGTGTCCTGGGCAGAGCCGTGCCAGGGACAAGCAGGGGTGGCTGCCCAGCTGCCCCAGCCATCCTCCCCACCCCCATTGCTTGTCTTCCCAGAGCTGGCATGGGGAGGGCAGCATGGGCAGCTGGACAAGCAGTGGCAATGGGGCATCAAAGGGCAGGGGCATCCCTGGCATGGACTGAAGCTCAGACCAGACAATCCCCCGCTGGCAGAGGCTGGGGACAGCCGGGGAAGCATCTTAAACCCAGTGATCCGATGTGGAAAGAGCAGACTGGGAGCCCCGCCACCTGACTTCCAGGCTCCCCCTGTCCTATACCTGGGAGTTCTTGGGACAGCCACCCCCAACATCACCACGTACACACACCCTGAGAGGTACCATGGTATAGAGCAGCGGTTCTCAATATTTTTGGTTTCGGGAATCCCTTAACACTCTTCAAAAGTATTGAGGACCCCAAAGAGCATTTGTGTATGTGGGTTATATGTATGGATATTTACCATATTGATATTTACTGAGACATTTAAAATATTTATTAATGAATTAAATTAAAATAGCAATAATAAACCCATTATATGTTATAACATAACATAAATTTTTAAATGAAATTAACCATTTAATAAAGCAATATATGTATATGTGTATATATATAGTATATATATATATATATATATATATATATATAGAGAGAGAGAGAGAGAGAGAGAGAGAGAGAGAGAGAGAGAAGAGTGTCATTGTTTTACATTTTTATAAATTTCTTTCATTTCTGGCTTAGTAGAAGATACATCAGTATCTTTGGAAAACTCCAGGGCACTTTGGGAGAGCATGAAGGTGAAAAGGGCAAGTAATGTCTTAACATTAGTAGGAAAATTGTTTTGACCTCAAACAGCCCCTGAAAGGTTCTCAGGGGCCCCTGGGCCGCCTGGACCACACCTGGAACGGAAGAGTGACTGTGAACTCTGGAGCTGGGCGGAACGGGTTAAACTCCTGCTCTGCCGCGTTCTTCTGGTACTATGCGCCTCACTTTCTCTATCTGTAAAAGGGGACTCATAGCAGCTATCTCGAAAGGTGGAGAGGGTTAAGTAGAGAACACAACACACTTTCCTTCTGGTTTGGGCCTCAGTTTCCTCATTTGTTATACAAAGGTCTGGACTGGAAAACTTCCAAGAGTCTCCCAGCTCCAACAGGCTGTGGTTGTGTAGTGAGAAATGTTGCAGAATTCCACACATTCCCACGCCAGCCCCAGTGACGACATTCCCCTTCAGCTCACACAGACACAAAGGCGCATTCTGTGCATGAGCCGTGGAACTCCTGTGAACACAACACACGCCTGTCACCTATGACATGCCCATGTATCTGCTGAGAGCATGTGCCACAGAGGGTCAAGGCACACACCGGCGCCACAGAGGCACAGGGTTCCCTATGCGGAAATGCTCCCAAGGGGATCCGTGCACGTGCCTGCAGAGACAGGTGTGCGCACACGCACAGTCATGCAGTCCTAGGATATATACATGGACACCTCGCACGCATGCCCTGGCGCACTGACGCCCTGGGTACCAGACACAAGCAGATAGCCCAGAGAGAGCCAGCAGGGTATGCAGCACAAAGCAGCCAGGGCCGCAACCACTCCCTTCTTTGGCTACTCCCAGCCGGGACTCCCCCTCCGCCCTGCGCGCCCCCGCCGCCGCCGCAGTCCGCGGCCACCACAGCGCCTTCAGATCCGCTCTCCGCTCTCCGCGGATCAATCCGAGTTGATTCTCGGGAGCGGAGCGAGCAGGGCTGGGGGAGTCCGCTCACCGCAGCGGCAGCCCGGCCCCTCGCTGCAGCAGGGGCTGCCGGTGGCCAGGGGGTGCCAGCCCGCAGGGCGGCAGAGAGCGGCGGGGCCGAGCAGCCGGTGGCCGGAGGCAGAGCTTGCAGGCAGCATGGCGGGGCTGCGCGTCAGGCGGGGCTCCGGGCTCCGGCTGCTGGCGCTGTCCGCGCTTGGATTCTGCCTGATGCTGCAAGTCAGTGCCAAGAGGCCCCCCAAAACGCCCCCCTGTCCACCCAGCTGCTCTTGCACCAGGGACACGGCCTTCTGCGTGGACTCTAAGGCAGTGCCCAGGAACCTGCCGGCCGAGGTCATCTCTCTGTGAGTGCCCAGCCCTGGCCCAGGGGGTGGTGAGCCAAGAGGGGGAGGACGGCAAGGACCACTCTGGGAGTGGATGGGGAGAACCCCATTCCCCCCCCTCTGCGGAGTGTGGGGACCAGGAGGACTCCAGGGTAACCTCAGGACCGGAGACTCAAGGTATCAGCCAGGCAGGGACTTCTGCAGTCACGCAGGCTCAGCAGCCATGGCTGGGGAAAACAGGACTTCGTGGCCAAGAATGAATCATCACCACCAGCAGCATCAATGAGACCTACTGTGTGCAGGGCTCTGGACTTGGAGGGAGGGGGGGTTGCCTGCCCCAGATTGTGGACCCTTGCCTGTGATGTCACATCAAGGGCAGAAAGGCTTCTAGTGGGGGTTGCGGGGAGGGAAGCAGCAGGAGAGGGTTGGGAGGGAGATACACCCACGCTGCACCCTGGCACGGGGCAGATGCCTGTCACTGGTCTCGCCAGCCACTCTGCACCCAGCCAGTCAGACCATCACTTGCAGCAGTGGCCTCCTGGACCAGATCGGCTGTGTGGTCCTTGAGAGCAGGATGCTAATCCCTATTCCCATTCGAGGGCCCCATGGCTCAAGAGCACCCAGCACACTGTGGGTGTTGGGACGATCACGAGAGTGTGGCTAGTGGAACCTTCTTTTGGCTGAGGGGAGCTAAGCCTGGGGCCATTGGTGCTCAGGGGGGCAGTAGGGGAGGTAATGAAGAAGGCAGGCAGTGAGAAGGGGAGGACGGCCTCAGGTGGAGGACTGACTCAGGTGTCCCCTGCAGGACGCTGGTGAATGCTGCCTTCTCGGAGATCCAGGACGGAGCATTTTCCCACCTGCCGCTGCTGCAGTTCCTGTATGGACAGGGCCTTGTGGGAGGCGGGGGTGGCTTGGGGAGGGGCCGTGGAAGGGAACAGACAGGTTCTGGACTGGGGAGAGCCCATGTGGGTAGCCTTTGGAAATTAAGATGCAGGCGTCCCTACTTTTGCCCTGATGGACATGCCGCAAGAGGTGGAGCCGCCTGGGGTCAGGAGGGTGGAGGAGCAGTGGTTGGGGAGGAGGGAAGGGATTGCATGCAAAAGCCAAGATGTGGGTATTTAGGGCCCAGTTAGGAATGGACTTGCCTCCTCTAGAGACCCAAAGGAACGGGGTGCCAGAGGGTGGACACTGCAGGGGAGAAGGGTCATCTTAGAGACAGGTGACCCTTGGGTTTGAAGAAAGAGCTGGGAGCTGAACTGAGGGAAGACTAGAGAGCCTGGAATTCTCAAAGGGTTGTTTACATTTGAAGCCCTAGTCACATGAGAGAGTACACTGGAGTTGCCCCACCTCCTTCTCACCATCGGCCCTAGAGGGACTGGACAGAGCCTGGGTGAGAGTGGGACACAGAGCAGAGATGCCGTGGGGTAGACCCAGCTTGCCAGGAAAGATCTGCCCTGACCGTTTTTACCCCGAGGGCTTTCAGGGACCCTGGGTGTTTCTGGGACCAGAACAGCTCCTGCCTGGTCTTGCTGCCCAGGCTGCTCTGGGCTTCTCTGCTGGGGTCCCCAGGGTGGAAGGCAGGGCAGCCAGGCCTTGAAGAAGCCCAGGGGTGAGGCAGCAGGCACACCCTTGGAAGCTCTAACTCTGCCTTTGTCTCTCCAGGTTACTCAATTCCAACAAGTTCACGCTGATCGGAGACAACGCCTTCACAGGACTGTCGCACCTGCAGTACCTGTGTGTGGGAAGGAAGGGGAAACGGAGAGTCAAAGGGAGGACGGGAAGGGCTTGGGCGGGCTCAGAGGGGAGGTTGAACGAGGAAGGCTGGGGGCATTGAGAGCCCTTGAATCCGCTGACCGAAGGACCGAGCAGAGCAGAGGTCACTGCATCCATCCCTCTGCCTGAATCGTCCTGCCTGGATGCCTTGTCACCACAGGCTTCATGTCTCCACATTAGGAATAAAAGCCTGTCTGAGGGCCATGGGCTGGCATCTAGGTGTAGGAAAATAGGTGGCGGTGGTGGGTGGGGGCCGGGGATCCTGAGTGATGGCTGAGACTATTCTCATTTCCTCCAGCTTCATTGAGAACAACGACATCTGGGCACTATCCAAGTTTACTTTCCGAGGACTCAAGTCTTTAACACACCTGTGAGTACATCCCACACATACATTCATTCATTGGACCACAGCCCCCCCCCCGCCCCCCCTTCCCATCTCTCTGTCTTGTGGCCTTTGGCCTCAGTCACCATCTTCAGGTGACCCACCGGTCTCTCTTGCAGCTCGCTGGCCAACAATAACCTGCAGACACTGCCTAGAGACATCTTTCGGCCCCTGGACATCCTGAGTGACTTGTGAGGCCTGAGTCCTAGCTCTTCCGACAGTGCCACAGAGGGGCATGTCCCGGGAGGGAGTGGTGTGGGAGCCAGCATTGGGAAGATTATAAAGTCTTGAGAAGCTAGGAGGGCTTGGTTTGGGGCGGGGGGAGGGGGAGGCTGAGCAGCTGAGAGCCTGTCCTCTCTTTGTCCCCTCCATCACCCTCACGATCAGGGACCTGCGGGGCAACTCGCTCAACTGTGATTGCAAGGTGAAGTGGCTGGTGGAGTGGCTGGCACACACCAACACCACGGTGGCCCCCATCTATTGCGCCAGCCCGCCCCGCTTCCAGGAGCACAAAGTGCAGGATTTGCCACTGCGGGAGTTCGACTGCATCACCACAGGTAGGAGGTGCCCCTGCCTCTGGCCTCAGGCTGCGCCTCCCCAAGGGAGCGCCACAGGCATCACCTGAACCCCCAACCCCCTGCCTTGCTCACGATGCAACCCTTCTGATCCAACAAACGCTTACTCTTCCCCACCCCAATCCCTGCAGACTTCGTGCTGTACCAGACCCTGTCCTTCCCAGCGGTGTCAGCTGAGCCCTTCTTTTACTCCAGCGACCTCTACGTGGCTCTGGCCCAGCCAGGTGCCAGCGCTTGCACCGTCCTCAAGTGGGACTATGTTGAACGGCAGCTTCGAGATTATGACAGAATCCCAGGTACCTGTGCCCAGCCTGGCTGTGCGGGCCCCAGCTAGGGAGAGCGGAGGTGGGGGTGGGAGGCTCCATTGTTCTTCTCCACTGAGTTCCTATAGGGAGAGGGATACATGAGACATGGCCTCGGCTCATAAGAATGTTCTAGTCTTTGGAGGGAGGCTGATACATACACAGATAATATCCATATAATATGCCGGTGCTAAGAGGAAGATATGAACACCATGCATTGGGAACACACAGGAGAGGCTTACCCTGGGCAATCAAGGAATGCTTCCTGGCGGAGGGGATGCCTACACTGAGTTTTGAAGGACGAGGGAGAGGGAGGAGTCAGAGGTGGTGCCCAGGTTTCTGGCTTAAGTAAGTTGGTAGTGCCAATGAACTAAAAAGGAGGAGATACTGAGTTTAAACTGAGTCTAGAATGCTGAGGGAGACTAAACTAGGAGAAAAAATGTGGGAAGGATGTTCTGGTAGAGGGAACAGCATGAGCAAAGTCAAGGTGTGCAACAGCTTATTGTGTGAGGGCAGGCTGATATAAGCAGCTTATATGACTGCAGCATAAGGTTCAAGGTGGACAGTGGCAGTCCCGAGAGAGATGAGGACAAGGTCATTGACAAGCTTTGAGAAAGTGTGTGAGCCAATCCAATCTATATTTTAGACAACTCTCTGTGAGCATTGTGGAGAGTGGCTAGGCATGGGACAAAACATGTGGGCAGACCAGTAGGGGGATCAGCTGGAGCCTGGACTGAGGCAGCAGCGGTGTCTCAGTTATATTTAGAAAAGAGGATTGAGCTGACACAAGAGGAAACAGAAAATTTAAATTGCCCTATATCTATGAAAGAACTTGCAGTCATTATAAAAACAACAACAACAACAACAAAAAACCCACCTCACCTCAACACAAGATCAAAATGGTTTCCCTGGTGAATCCTAGCAAACACTTAAGGAAGAAATAACACTAATCTTACACAAATTGTACTAGAAAGCAGAAAGGAGTGTTGACAACTTGGGAATTGATGAGTTGTGGGTGAATGAGGAACAAGGAAGTGTTGGGGAATGGCTCCCAGGTTTCTGGTTGGGGTGACTAGGTGAAGCCACAAATTGACATCAAGAACACAGAAGGAGGGGGAGGAGCAGGTTTAGGGGTAGATGTGGAGCTCAGTTTTGGCCAGCTGGCGTTTGAGGTGCTTGAGGGAGTTTGGGCAAGGAGAGTCTGAGCTGCGGTGGCTCAGGAGTGGGTGGTCAGGAGCTGGCAATCACCAGGAGCTGGGTGGGCAGACTAAGGCTGCAAGAGGGACTCAGTAACTGGCAGAGCCTGAGGCTCAGCATGGGCTTCCCTTGGGGAGAGGTGGAGTGATGCGGGGAAGGAGAGTGCGTGAAAGCGATGACCTGAAACCCCAGGACAGGTGGGGAGCGTGGCCCATATGCTTTGGGTGCCTGGGAAGGGGTCAAATCAGTCTGGTTGAGCACAAGTACATTTGTGCTCATACATAAAAGCCTTTCAAAAAAGTGGGAGTTCTTGGGAGAATGTTCTTGAGCTATAGATGAGTTCAAACTCGCCCTCCTTCCCCAGCCTGGCCACTTGCCACTGGGAGGCTTTGGACAAGTCAGACAGTGAGCCTCAGTTTCTTTCTGTGTGAAATGGCAAAATAACAGGGTGCATTTCAGAGTGATCAATTGGGTGCATTTCAGAGTGTTCATACTTAGCACAGTGACTGTACACAATATAAATTCGGTAATTGACACTATGGTTAATCAGTCCATCAATATCTAGGAATGCCTGTTTTGTGCTCCGTGTTAGTATATATTTGAACCCGGGGGTCAAGGGTGGAAGGAGGGTGATGCGGACACTAACTGTGTTTGCTGTGAGGCGATTAGAGGAACTTCAGGGGGAGGGACTGCTGTAGCAGAGGGCCTTGGCCTCGGCCCCGGGTCGGTGGGGACTGACCCTCTTTTCTGAGGCTGGGCACGGGCACGAAGCTACCCGTGTTGCCTGACGCTGCTTCCCTGTGTCCCGGCAGCTCCCTCGGCCGTGCACTGCAAGCCCATGGTGGTGGACAGCCAGCTGTACGTGGTGGTGGCCCAGCTGTTTGGTGGTTCTTACATTTACCACTGGGACCCCAACACCACGCGCTTCACCAAGCTGCAGGACATCGACCCGCAGCGTGTGCGCAAGCCCAACGACCTGGAGGCCTTTCGCATCGACGGTGACTGGTACTTTGCCGTGGCTGACAGCTCCAAGGCGGGTGCCACCAGCCTCTACCGCTGGCACCAGAATGGCTTCTACTCCCACCAGGCCCTGCACGCCTGGCACCGTGATACCGACCTGGAGTTTGTGGATGGCGAGGGCAAGCCTCGGCTGATCGTGTCCAGCAGCTCCCAGGCACCGGTCATCTATCAGTGGAGTCGCACCCAGAAGCAGTTTGTGGCCCAGGGGGAGGTGACTCAGGTGCCCGATGCCCAGGCTGTGAAACACTTCCGTGCTGGGCGTGACAGCTACCTGTGCCTCAGCCGCTACATCGGGGACTCCAAGATCCTGCGCTGGGAGGGCACCCGCTTCTCGGAGGTGCAGGCCCTGCCCTCCCGCGGCTCGATGGCCCTGCAGCCCTTCCTTGTGGGCGGCCGCCGCTACCTGGCGCTGGGCAGCGACTTCTCCTTCACCCAGATTTACCAGTGGGACGAGGGGCGGGAGAAGTTTGTGCGGTTCCAGGAGCTGGCTGTGCAGGCCCCTCGGGCCTTCTGCTACGTGCTTGCCGGGGACGCCCAGCTGCTCCTGGCCCCCAGCTTCAAGGGACAGACGCTCGTGTACCGACACGTAGTGGTGGATCTTAGTGCCTAGCGGGGTGCCGAGGCCTCTGGATTGGAGGCGGAGGGGGGGCCTCTGTGTGAGCAGCGTGGGTGCCTGGCTGTGTGAAGACACATGTCGCTAACCTCATGCACACACACTCCTGGTGAGCACGGGCACCACACGGACTGGCCCCGGGAGCCGATCATCATCGTAATTAGCATGAGGACTTGTATGTGCACCTGGCAAGCCAGTTACTGGGACCCTCCCGTCTGTGGACACCTGTGGATCCCACACCCCATCTGCAGGCCCCGCTGGATCTGCTGCCTTCCACAAGCTCTGGCTTGGGGAGCGGGAGGGGTGCTCGGAGGGAGGGTCTTGGGCTGATCCTTCTGACCCTCTGGTCTCTCCTGTTGGTGCTCCAGGGGTCTGTTTAACCTGCTCGTGCCCCACATTGCAGCCACAACGACACCCTTTCTACTGCGGGTACACTCACCCACCCTCCCCTCCTCCTGCATGTACATGTGGGGTCTGGCCCACACCCTCAGCCGCACGCACACACACCTGTCCACACCCCTGTTTCCCTGTGCACACATGCAGACCCAGCCCTGCCAAAAGGAACCCGGCCTGCCTCCATTACCTCCTCTCTTCTTGGAGAGGGCACAGGACCGTCCTCCTCTGCTCATCGCTGCTGTGCCCACCCTGCGGCTGATAAGGATGGGAATGGTGGTGCCCCTCTGGGCACCAGCTTGACCTCCTGGGGGCAAAGCCCCTTTGCCCAAAGCAATAACAACAACAACCCTAGCAACCCCTGACTTCTTTCCTCCCAGTGCTGGCTCTTTTTTCACTGGGGTTTTCTTCTCTGACCCTATCACCTTGGAGGGCAGACTACCCAGACAAAAGCCTTCCTGCTTTTCTTTCCTGTAGCTGCCCCAGCCTCAGACACCCACCCTGCCCCCAGGTTCAGCCCCTCCTTTGCAATGTGGACCCTGAGCTGTGCTGGATCCTTTGTCTAGGACCCAGAGCTGGCCAGGCCAGGGACCCTGCAAGCACTCCAGTCATCTGGGCAGTTCCAGGAGTAGAGCCGGGCTGGAGAGCATCTTGGGGGCTCTGGCCACAGATGCACACCCCAGGGGCACTGCCTTTCAGGGCAAACTGGGTGGTAGAGGTTTGAGGGCCTGCCCTGTGGAGTGGCACCTGGGAGCCAAGCTTCTGCTGCCCCCTGCTGTGTGCTGGGGATAGAGCTGTGAGGCAGTGTGCTGGGGATAGAGCTGTGAGGCTGTGTGCTGGGGATAGAGCTGTGAGGCTGTGTGCTGGGGATAGAGCTGTGTAGGTAGTGTGCTCAGGATATGCTCGGGATAGACAGTAGGAGTCGAGGCAGTGGAGAAGGCATGGGGAGGGGCTGCTGGTGGCAGGATGCCGGGGCTGGGGGGTACTTGGGGCAATGCTATAATTCACTTGCTTAAATAAAAAGTTCCCACCCCATTGCCAGCTTTCAGGTGTCCAGCGGCAACGGTCAGCAGCAGCTGTTTCATCAAGAACACTGCATGTTGTCTGTCCCTCCTGCTCGCAGGGGCCGGCGTCAGCTTTCAGACCCTGTTCCTCCCTGCTCCCTTCCCTCTGAGGAGTGAGTGGGCACCGCCCCCCCCCCCCCCCCGGGCTGCTGGTGCTGGGGTCAGGAGCTCCTGGTGATGACACTCCGGTGCTGGGTGAGTGTGACCAGTCTCCACCACCTGGGGCTGACTCATGGCCCCGAGAGTTCCTTCCTGGAGATCAGTCTTGGGGTCACGGGAATCTATCCCTCTGTCAGGTGAATTCTAATCAACATGACCGAAAACAAGCTCAGCGGTCCCTCCCCTCCCCACTCCCTCTGGGCAAGTGTCTGTCATCACTGCCACCCTCTGCCCTGGGTGCGAGATTTCAAGCAAGTGGACTGGTTTCCTGGAGCCTGAGCTGCTTCTGCAACACAGAACATAAACCTGACTTTGTCCCATCCTGATTTGGCCACTTACCAGCTGGGTGACCTCAACCACGTCATTTAGCCTATTTGTCTTTGTCTCCTTTTCTGTAAAATGGGGATAGTCATAATACCTACCTGACAGGGTTTGTGTGAAATGTAAATGCTTTCACTATACACTGAGTGGCCAGATTATTATGATCTCTGAACGCATAATAATCTGGCCACTCAGTGTATATCCTATATAATAAAAGGCTAATATGCAAATTGTCCCCTCGACCAGGAGTTCGACCAGCAGGCAGGCCAGCCAACCTCCCATGTCCCCTCCCCCTGGCCAGGCTGGCCGGACCCCCACCCATGCACAAATTCATGCACCAGGCCTCTAATACACACACACACACACACACACACACACACACACACACACACTGAGTGGCCAGATTATTATGCATTCAGAAATCATAATAATCTGGCCACTCAGTGTATAGTCTATTAATATATGCAAGGCCCTTCGAAGAGTGTGTCTGCCACAGAAGTATAATTTTATTGGCCTGCAGGACTGTATGAGACCCAGGTGGCTCAGAGAGGCTGCTTTGTGGGAGGAGAAGCGTGCCTTTTGGAGAGAACTGATATCCTTGGTCTCAAGGATCTTACCTGGAGCCTCAGAGGCCCAGCCAACCCTGCCCTTGACCACTCCTCACCACGGGGAATCTCATAGGTGATATGTGTGAGTTTCCACCTCCTCAAACCACACTCATGTGCTTCTGGCTTAGGAGGCACCCCTCAGGTCCCCCAGCCACACAGCCCAGGGAACGCTGGTCCTGGATTTTCCTATGGGGAACGGGCCCTCACGTTGTGCAAGCACGGGTTGCCAGGCAGAGTGCACTGAGTCTCCCAGACCCGTTGGCACTCTGTTGCCCAGTAGGAAGACAAACATCACTCTGGCGGTCATTCCCCCCGACCCCCCAGGGCTCCTCCCAAAGATGGAGACACTTTTCTCCCTGAAAGCCCTGCTCTCTACACCTGCCCTGGGGGTCATCTGTGTGTCCAGAGAGCTGCTTAGCAACCCAGTGTAACTGGGTGATTGTGTCAACAGCTCAGGACCAAAGGCCGTGAGAGGCAGAGTCCACTTGCTCTGCCAAAGCTGAGGAAGGTGACGCCCCCCAGCTGCCAGCCTCAGGCCCCTCCACGCCGAGCCCTGCTCTCAGCAGCAGACTTCGCACATCTTGTTCCTTAGACTTCCCAAGCACAGTCATCGGGACCAGGCGTCTCCCTGTGAGAGACCGTCCCAGCTGGCGGGGCTTAGAGTGGGCACAGGGGAGCTCCTCCCCAGCGAATGGGGGTAGACAGAAGCCTGCGATGCTGAGGTCACATGCGTGACTCTGGAAGACAGCTGGTGGGAGAAGGCTGTTGCTCCACGGGTACCAGAGAACCTGAGATTCACATGTGCGCAGTCAGCCAGGCACCCTTACCTCCCCAAGCATGGACACCTCTTCCCGCTTCTGCAACCCACCCCCACCCCACTCCTCCTGAGCCGGCCCCCTATTGAGTCAGTCACCTCTTTCTTCTCCAAGGACTCTGCCTAGAGATGGAGGGTGAGATGCCAGCCCTCGGCATTTCTCATTCCTCCAGTGGAGGGTGGGAACTAGGCCCAGGGTGAGGGGGTGGTTAGGCGCAGGAGGCAGCAGGGCCTCGGGGGAGCTTCTCCTGTGGGCCGGTTTCACGGTTCGCTCTCACTCCCAGCAACACCAATAAAAGTGATGATAATAATTAAGTATAATCACAATATGTTTTTATTGATTTATTCCCAAGTAGCCTACTTTCCCTGGCCCCCATCATTACCTATTTCATCCTTTCAAGGGGGTGGTGGGCGGTAAATGTGGCTCTAATAAAAAGTAATAGCTGCCCGTTTCCCACCCCCGCAGCTCTGCGGTCCCTCAGCTCAGCCCTGAGGCCGAGGGGACGCTGCAGTGTGGGAGGGTGCTGTGCAGAGGGGGAAGGAGGCACTAAGCAGGAGAGGTATAGCCAGTGTAACCCCATGTGGAAAGTCGTAGAAGCAGCGGAGTTTGCCTTCTCTTTGGAGCCTTTCGCCTTCTTCCAGGTATACACCTCCCTCCCAGAGCAGCGTCTTCATTCCCAGTCCCCTCCAAAGCCATCGCTATGAGCCTGATCAAGCCAAGCATGTATCCACCTGCCGTCAGAGGATGGCTGTTGCTGTCGTTTTAAAAAAGGATCTTTGTAAAGATCAAGACCCTACCTACAAAAATGCACTACAAAATGGCAATCGGTGATATTATTAAGCTCCCAGGGCTATTTGTATTCTTGGCTCAGAGGAAGAGGTGGAATTTCGAACTTCTGGTGAAGGCATGGGGGCTGGGGACTCTGCCCAGAATCCCTCGCCGCCAGCCTGCCCAGCGCTGGGCTCTGGCAAAGCACCCAGACAGAAGTCAGCTCCCCAGCCCGCTCTTCCCGGGGAGGCGGGTGGGGGTGACGAGTCCCTGGGGTCCCCTCTGCCATTTCCTCCCCACGTTCCCTCTAGTCAGCTCGGCGTCTTTGAGGCCATCCTGAGCTCTTGTCCCAGCGAAGTAAGACCCGGATTTGCCGGCGCTCGACAAGCCTCCGGCACCCATCTCGAGCCCGTTCGCACTTTACAGAGGGGAAGACGAGGCCAAGGGGGAGCCAGTGATGAGCCCCGAAACTCTGGAGTCCAAACCTCCTTCGCTTCCTCCCCCGAACCCGCATCCCCCCCCCCTCACCTGCCCCTCCCCCCCACCTGCCCCTCCCCCCCACCTGCCCCACCATTTTGTCGTCGCTTCCCATCCCCCAATCTTCCCCATTAGGGCAGCCGCTCAACCAAGGGGCCCCACCCGCAAGTCAGAGGGTCACCGCCCTTTAAAGTGCAGGCCGCGCCCCCTGACCTCGCCCCGCCCCTTCGGGCCGCTCCGCGCTTGCGCCGTGCGCGGAGGCCTGGGGTTGGGCAGATCCCGGTTCCGTGCAACTTTCAAGTGAGTTGCAAACTCCGCCCCGAGCGGTTGCGGGCGCCTGCGGCCCAGGGACCCGGAGGCTCGCACGAGCGAGGCCACCCACACCCGCCGAGGGCCGCGACCCGCCGGGGGCCGCGCTCCTGGCTCTCCGCGGCTGGAAGTGCGGGTCGTCGCCGTAACTGCCGGGCCGCGGGCGTTGCGCAGGAGCGCGCCCTCCGGCTCCGAGTGGCTCCTCGGGGCCCGGCCTCCCCGCCCCGCCGGCGGGTCCGCCTCCGCCAGGGGCAGTCCGAGAGCCCGCCTGGCTCCCGCACCTCCGCAGATCTCCCCACTCCAGACCCGCGTGAGCGTCTCGCTGGGCGCCTTCCTGGGGGGCTCCCTTGGCACCTGAGGCTGCAGGATGGTGTCCTGGATGATCTGCCGCCTGGTGGTGTGAGTATGGCCGCTCTCCCCGGGGGGCCAGCCCGCCCCTGGGGGGCACCTGGGAAGGTTGGGTGGGAAAGGGGTCTTTCTGAGCGCCGTCACACCAACCCCCCTCCCCCGACACTCACCGCAATGGTTAACGGATCTGCGGGCCTGCGCGCGGCCTCGGGCACCGCGGGCTTGTCGCCCTGGCCCCCAAAGCCTTCTTGGGTGATGGCGACCCCTCCTGCACTCACACACTGCAGACTGGTGCCCCGGGTGGGAGACCACAGGCTGGCCCTAAGCCCCTTGGCAACACCAGGTGTTGTGGCATGCTGTGGGAGGAGAATCCAGGTGCCGGCTTCCCATCTGAGCAGTCACATGACTCACCCCCCCCCCCCCCCCCCGCGCGCCTCACTTCCCTACTCTGGCCTACTCGTCACCTTTCAGTACTTCAGTACCTGGCTTGAATATCCACCTGCAGCCTGGCAGTGTCAGGTCGGGTGGCCCTGGGCCTGATTGCATGTCCAAGGGAGGGGAGGTGCTCTCAGAAGCCTGCCTCCCACCCACCTTGTTCGGTGGCTGTCTGTGCCGGTGCACCCATTGGGCCACTGTGCAGGCCTGGACAGGTGTTTGGGGTGTTTGTAAACAGCAGGGTGGGGAGGTGGCCTCCAGGGCACTGACTCAGATGCAGGTTGTGCAAGCCAAGCGGGAAGAACAGGGTAGGCACTGTCACCTTGAACCCATGGGGGAGGTGGCCACCTATGTGTGTGTGGGGGGGGGCAGGGCATGGCACCCCTCACATCCCCCCTCTGCTTTTTCGGCTGCTCTTCCAGGCTGGTGTTTGGGATGCTGTACCCAGCTTATGCTTCCTATAAGGCTGTGAAGACCAAGAACATTCGTGAATATGTGAGTGGCGGTTGGCTCAGGTGGGGTGAGATGACAGCCTTGGCGGGGGCGGGGGTGGGAGGTGGGTATGGTAGGACTTGAGGAGGGTGGGGAGAGTCTGAACTGGCCTCCCCCTCCTCCAAGGGCATACATGGCTGACAGATCCTGAGCAGAGTGAGTGTGGATGGAGGGCGGGGGCGGGGGGGTGGGTGCTATTGAGGTGCCTGTGTAGAAACTTGTGGGTGAAGCCCGCTGGGGCTGGTACAGGAATGAGTGGCAGTTTCTCAGGGGCATCTCTCTAGGGCCATCCAGGTGCCAGGGGAATGCAGCAGGACAGGCTCTCTGGCATCCGAGGGCTGGATCAGCCCAGGACAGTGAGTTGGCTCTGCAGGCTCAGGCACTAGCCTCTGACCCCCACCCCCCTTCTGCCCGCCCCCACCCCCCCCCCCCAGGTCCGGTGGATGATGTACTGGATCGTCTTTGCACTCTTCATGGCGGTGGAGGCCTTCTCAGACATCTTCATTTCCTGGTATGGGTGCAGGGGCTCGTGGGCGGTGGGAGGGGATGTCCCACCCTCGAACTGGCCCTGTGGCTGACCTTGACCCCCTGTGCTCTGACAGGTTCCCTTTCTACTACGAGATCAAGATGGCCTTCGTGCTCTGGCTGCTCTCGCCCCACACCAAAGGAGCCAGCCTGCTCTATCGGAAGTTTGTCCACCCATCCTTGTCCCGCCATGAGAAGGTACCCCAGGGGGAGCAGGGATGAAGCATAGGGGTGGGTGTGAGGGAAAGGGCCCTGGACTCAGCATTCAGGACCCTGGGGGACACCCAGGTTCTAATCCCGGTCTGTGGGACCTTGACGGAGCCTAGCCTGCTTCCTCTGCTGGGGTAATCCAGTGGGGGAACACCTGGGTGGCCTTTGAGAGAGTGAGAAGTCAGCTGGGAGTTGGTTTGGGAACGCGCGGGGGAGGCGGGAGCATGGCTGCTCATTGTGGTGTGGGGCTGGGTGCTCTGGGTGAGGTTGCCGGCCCCCTGTGGGTGGGGGTGGGCTGGGAGGCGTGGTGCTCAGACTTCTGCGGGTCTGCAGAGGGAGAGTGATGGGACTGTCCTCTGAGCTCTCTGTGCCCTGGTCCGTAGGAGATCGACACCTACATTGTGCAGGCCAAGGAGCGCAGCTACGAAACGATGCTCAGCTTCGGGAAGCGGGGCCTCAACATTGCCGCAACAGCCGCGGTGCAGGCTGCCGCCAAGGTGCCCTGGGGCCCAGCCCTCCATCAGACCCCCACTCCCACCCCCGGTGCCTTTGGGGCAAGTTCAGCTCTCTGTCCGCGAGCCCAGAGGTAGCAGCTGTCCATACCAGGGAACAGGGGTGAGAGGTGACAGGTGTTGGCAGAGCATGGAGCTGGAAGTTCACACTTCCTGGCTCTGACACTGACCGTGAGCAGCTGCTCCTGCTCTCTGCGCATTAGTTTCCTGGTGGTGACACAGAGACCTGGGACTAGAAGGTTGTCGAGGCGCTTTCAGTACTGAGGCCTTTGCCCCAGTGATTACCTTCTAACCAGCCTTGGTTTCCCTGGGAGGCTGCCCTGGCTAAGGCCCCTTCCTGCTAGGAGCCCTGGCCCTCCCTCAGGTGACCTGCCCCTCCCCCTTCCTCGCAGAGTCAGGATGCACTGGCCGGAAGGCTGCGTAGCTTCTCCATGCAGGACCTGCGCTCCATCCCCGACACCCATGGCCCCAACTACCAGGACCCCCTCTACTTGGAGGACCAGATGCCCCGCCACAGACCCCCCATCGGTGAGTGGGCAGAGGGACTCAGAGATGTCCCAAGAAGGCTGGCTTCCCCCAGGGCTCAGCCCAGGCCTTCAGACTGTAAACGCCCAATGTCGCCCCCTCGGCCTCCCTCTTCTCCACACAGGGTACCGAGCAGGGGGCCTGCAGGACACTGACACTGAGGATGAGTGCTGGTCAGATACAGAAGCAGTGCCCCAGCCGCCACCCCGGCCCCGAGACAAGCCTCTGAGCCGCAGCCAGAGCCTGCGTACGATCAAGAAGAAACCGCTGGTGCGAGAGGTCAGTGGCAAAACGACAGGAGGGAGGTGGGCTGCCC
The DNA here is from genome assembly GCF_951640355.1 of Cnephaeus nilssonii. Lineage (NCBI taxonomy): Eukaryota > Metazoa > Chordata > Mammalia > Chiroptera > Vespertilionidae > Cnephaeus > Cnephaeus nilssonii. The sequence goes on from NC_137076.1 coordinate 15,285,477, forward strand.
TGGCGCTTCAGCCTGGCCCTCACGGTGTGCCTGCTCTCTCTCCCACAGGGCACCTCGCGCTCCCTGAAGGTGCGGACGAGGAAAAAGACTGTGCCCTCAGACATGGGCAGCTAGGGTCTGCAGAGCCAGCCCAGTCTTACCTCGTGCTCTACAGGGCGCCGGGGCCTGTTTGAAGGGGCCCCCTGGCTGCACGTAGGGCCTGCCTGCACCAGCTGCCCAGGCTCTGCCCTCCCGACTCCTGCTGTTGGCGGCAGTTGCCGCTGGGGCCATGCACAGGGATGACCTGAAATGTACCAAAGCCAGCTGGGCCCGGGGTTCTATTTATAGTCTTTCTCATTCCTCTGCCTTCGCAGGGAGGGGACCGGAGCCCTCCCCAGACCCTGCAAATGAAACCAAAGCCCACCCATTGTGTTCATTCCTTCCTGTCCTTCAAAGTACTTGACAGCCTTCTCCAAGGCCTCGTGTGTGTGTCCTGGTTGTGTGTTTTGTGTTGGTGAATGAGGTCAGGTTTGTGCAAGATTTGATAAATAAATATGTAACAGTGTCCTGTTTCTCCTGGTTTGTATCCCGTCTTCATAGCATACATTATTAAACAGCTTAGGATGAGGGCTAAAGAATAGTCAGACGGCCAGAGGGGTCCAGTCTTCTTTCTGTGGGAGACAACCATTGATAAAGAACTGTGATGTGGCAGGTGCTGGCACAGAAGGCTCTTGGAGACCCTTGAGCACACATATGGGAGAGTGGGGGACTAGCTCTGAGAGGTCAGAGCCTAAGGAGACTGCCTTCAGGAGGAGGTGGGTTTGGCCTTGACTCGAAGGTGCACTGGATGGCAGGTGGAGAAACCAGTGGGAGCGTGGGTCTGGAGGGGGCTTGGGCAGCACGATGTTCCCGTAGGGATTAGCTGGAGCTGTGCACGGAATACACCTGGGGAGTCTGACTTCCTTCATGGGCCTGGGGAGGCTGACTTCCTTCAGGGGCACCTAGGTGGCATTGAGTTTCTGTCAACAGTCAACATTGGGAGCGTTGCACCTCTACAGAGTGGACACTAGAGGGCAGCAGCTGCCAGGGTCTGGGCTGCCCCCAGTTTCCAGGTCAAGGAGGGTGGGGCTCAGAGAGAGGCTGGCCAGAATGTGCCCTGCAAGGGCCTGGCCTCTGGTTGGCTGGAGGGGCCATGCGGAACTCTGGCCTGGCCTTTGATGGCCCTCCCTACTGCTCCCTGCTGCTCAGGTCATTGGTCCTCAGCCTGCGCCATCCACATGGAGTCTCCAGTGTTGTCCCTGGCTCAGGCTCTGTGCCTGGGCTGGCTCCACTCCACCCCCTCCCCTAACCCTGGGGCAGCCAGTCAGGCTTTGCCCTCTCCTGCCCCGAAGCTGGTCTCACTGCAGTGTCCCAAGGCTGCTCCCCTCTCCCAGCCCACACCTGCTTTTCCTTATCTCTTTTGATTAAGCAAAGAGGTTGGTGAGAGTGTTGGGTGGGAAGAGGGGTGCCGGGGGTGGTAACCGAGAGTGATCTGAGGAGTGTGGATTAACTCTTGGTGTGGGATTATCCGGGTTTTATTTGGGGGAGGCGCTTAATCTGCGGGAGTGGGATGGGGGTGGAGGTTAGCTCCTCACATCTCGGTGTTCGGTGACATCCTATCTTGGCATTCCCTTGCATCATGGTGTTGACTTATCTCTTCATTTATTCATTCAAAACATCTTTATTAAGTATCTACCAGGTACCAGGCATGTTGCCAGATACTGGGGATGCAAAGTCTAATAATGGCTAGCACCGGGAATGTGACCACCCCAGCAGGTGCTGCTCTAAGCCCCTGGCATATTAATTTAATCTTCACAGCAATCTCATGAGGTACATACTATTATTATAATCTCCATTTTACCAAAGGGAAACCAGGCGTGAGAGGGCAGGTAATTTGTCTGAGGTCACACAGTAAGTGGCAGAATTGGGCTTTGAAGCAGGCAGCCTGGCTCCAAAGTCAGACTAAAGTAAGTGAGATGTTTCTTGCTTAGGAGGCAAGAAGGAGACTAGGATGTATCAAACATTCGTGTGCACCTGACCTTGTGCTGGGCACTTGACAGAGAGGATTTCCTTGAATCTTCCCAACAAGTCTGAGGTAGTAGGTTGTACTCATTTTACAGATGGAGAAAACGGAGACTCAGAGAGGTGAAGCGACTTGTCCGCGATTGTGCTACCCGTGGGTGGGGGTCGCATCTCCGGATGCAAACCTGCCCGGAAGTGGCTTTGGTAGAGTGGAATGGCAGGACCCACACCCACCTCTGAACTGAGAGAACAGAACAGAGGATCATGTGATGACTAGGGCAAAATGAAGCAAAAACTCCAAGGGAAGCTGAGCTGGGGAGGCCTGGGGTTGTGGGGGGTGAGGGAGCTATCACGGGAGCAGGGCTTCACCTGCCTTCATTCCTAGGATGGGGCCTTAGAGTGAGCAGCAGTCACTTGAGCCCCTGCGGTGACGGTGATGCTGTCTCAGGTCCATGATCCCCACCTTACCTTGCAGCCTCTTTGCCGGCCCCCGTAGCCCCACAACTCCAGCCTTTAGCCACGCCACTCCTATTTCTGTCTCCTGAGCAGCTTCCACTCATTCCAGCATCAGTCTCCAGACCTTTGCTCCTGCCGAGTGAGTCTCTGGCCCTGCGAACAGTCTCTCTTTCCCAGCCTGCCGTGACCTTCCTTCAAGGCCTGCCGTTTCTGAGAAGCCTCCCCTGACGGGGAGCCCCTTCTCGAGCTCCTAAGCCTCCTGATCTCTGGCCTGCTCGCCCTGTCCTGGGCACAGAATGCTGTGGGCTGTGCTGGTGTCCCCATCGCTCTCCCTTCCCAGCTGGCCTCCCTTACACTCAAATTGCTTCATGTTCTCCGCCTCTGTCCACCTGGACTGTCCGGTGGCTCCATGCTGGTCTCCTGACATGCTCTTCCTCCCGCCCCCCACTCACCATTCTATCGCTATTTGCCCTTTGAAGCGCACTCAGACCCCCCCACTCCCCTCAGGAAACCCTCTAGGCACCCCCTTGGAGTGGAGTGCTCATCCAGACCACACCATCTCTGTTCTTGTGCTGACTTCTATTTTTGCCTTGAGCACATTGTATTTTCTCCCCGACTGCACTGTAACTTCATAAAGAACAGACTGGCATCTTATCCACGTTTGTATCCCAGCCAGGAACAAATGGTGGTTTAGCCGAAGTGAAATATCGCCATGCACGGGAAGGCCCACTTATTCTCCGGCGTCTGAGCTTGGGTGTCTCCTCCTCTGAGAAGCTCCCCTGACGTCCCCAGGGTGGGACTCCGAGTGCCTTGGAGTCATTCCCACACCTGACTCAGGTGGTCACCGCTGGTTCTCGGGACAGGGCCTGCCGGCAAAGGGGCAAATGCACTGACCGGGCATCCGCGCCTGGAGGGCGGGATGGCCTTGCTCTGGTCTTTGTGCCCCGCATCTCTTTGGTGCCCATCACGGAACCTTGAAAATGGCAGGTCTCTATGACACACGTTTGGCAAATGGCTGAGGCAGTTGTATGGGTTCCAAGACATCTTGGGGCCAGAGGGGAGGGTTGAAGAGGATTCCAGGTTCCGGGGCATTTCTGGCCAAGCCTGCAAGGGCTCCTGAGACTGGGGCATTGGGCGTGGGCTGGACTCCCTTCAGAGCCTGCCTGTTCCCTCTGAGGATCGCGAGGCATCTGCCAGCACTGCCTCCCTCTGCACGGGTGCCCTTACCCGCTCTGGCCTGGCCCCTAGGGGAAGGCTAGGCTGTGCTCTGCCCTGCCCATGACACCTAGCCTTCCATTATCCACCAGTGTGCCCACTGCCTCCCAGCAGGATTAGGGCTGGCCTGAAGCACAGATGTGCCGACTCCCTGCTGGGCACATCTGTGCCCACCTTCCCTGCACCTTGCATTTGGCTCCTAAGTCTCCCTGCCTCTCAGCCGCTCTCTGCCTGCAGCCCCTCCATGTCCTGGTCCCCCTTCCCAGACTCTGGCCTCTGTGTGCCCTGGCCCCACTGCTGTATTTTTAGCTGCCACTCTCCGTGGCGGCAGCGTAGTTAGCCCCTCGTTTCAACACAACCCTGGCCCGGGAGTGGAGCTGGGTAGCCCTGGCTGGCACTGCCCCACCCTGGAGGAGGTTGAAGAGATGAGCACTCAGGCCTTGGCCCCTAGTTCCCCATCCAGCATCAGGGCCTGGCATGCCCAGTAGTTGGATGGGGGGGGGGGGGGGGCAGAAGCCGGGCTGGAGGAGGGTGCCCTCTGCCCAGAGTTGAAGTCGCTAGGTCAGAGGTCCTGAGCAGGGCAGAACGAGGTAGCTTTCTCTGCCAGGTGGTTAGATCGCCCTGAGGGGAGGTTGGGGGGAGGGGAAGGGACAGTGGGGAGGCCAGGACCGAGAAGAGGAATTAGGTCAGGGAAGTGGGTGGGTGGGTGGGGGAGAGAGGGGACGCGGGGGCATCTGCTGCAGAGCTTCCTTCAGGCTCCCGAAGCATCTCCACACTTCCCTTCCTCTCCCCTCCTCCCAGGTCCTGGGAGAATTTGCCCTGTATTCCCCCTCCCCCATGCCCCCGCCCCAGGCGTTGCCACGAGGGTGGGGGGTGGGGTGGGGGGAGGCCTGCCTCAGCTGTCTGAAGGATGGAGGGGCTGGGGAAATAGGGCTAGGTGCCCAGACGGCCGCGTGTGTGGGAGGGGATGTCCTCAGATGCCCTCCACCCGGCAGTCCCCGCTCTGACGTGGGTGCCCCCCCTCTCCCCGCCCGGATTAGTGGCAGCTTGGCCTGACTCTCCGGGGCTCCTTCCCCCGCCCCCGCCGGCTGCCCTCCCCTGGGCTGGGGGCTGCTCCACCCGAGGAGCACTGTGCTTGGCCAGGTAAGGGGCTCTGGGGACAGCGTGAGGGCACTGGCTCGTGAGTGCTGCTGCGCTTGTCAGCATGAATGTGTGTCTCCCCGCGTACGCGTGTGGCAGTGTGTGAGGGCTTGCCGTGGGGCAGGGTGGGCCCGTGCGTGTCTGGGGGTTGTGGTCAGCGTGCCTTTGTCCACCAATCCAGCATTGTGTCCACGTGTTGTGCGGCTTCCCTCCTGTGTTTGTGTCTTTTGTGTGTCTCCTCAGCTCTGCTCAGCCCTCAGGCTACCAGGGCTCTGTGGGCCTGTGGCATGGGCCGCGGAGCAGGATGGGGAGCTGGGCGAAGGGGGAAAGGGGCTCCTTCCCCTACCTCACCCCCCCACCCCCCACCCCCTGGGCATTTCAGAAGCCTGTCCTGAGAGTCCTGGTCTGATCCAGAGACTGTGACCTGACAAAGCAGACATGGCAACTGGGGTGGGTGGGGTGGAGGGAGGTATCTGTTCCTGCTCCCCTGGGTCAGTCCCCATCCCCTTTGGGGATGACAGTGACAGGCTCCCCCCCCCCCCCCAACAGCCCAGGCTCCCACCGCCCTGCCCAGCCTCTTCTAGGCCCCAAGCCGCAGGAATCTCCACTCCTCCCCCCGCCCCCCCCCCCAGACTCTCCCACAAGCTTCAGTTGCCGGAGGACACAGATGGGGGACCACAGGCACACCCCAGCTCCCATCTGCACCCTGGAGCCAGCTTGGGAGTGGGAGGCTGGGGCTCGGGATTGCAGTCCCTAGTAGACCCTCCACAATCATTGCCCCTGGCACACTCAGGTCTGGCCACCCCTCAGGGGAACTGGGGGAGGAAGGGAGTGTTAATAACTCAGTCAAGTAAACAACCCCTACCAGCTTGCCCAGCCACAGAACTGGCCTGGGGGGAGGGGGGAGCCCGGCGGGGCTGAGGGAATCCAAGCCAACCTGATCCGAGTCCTGCTGGGGCCAGCCCCTTCAGGCCCCCTCTCCTCGGACGCCCCTCTTCCCTCAGCTGTGAAAGGACCCCCCTGCCTGCCCTCCAGTCTCCTGGAAGGAAAGCTCCCCGCTCCAGGGGTGGTGTGACCTGGGACCCAGCTGGGCATCCGAGAAACCATCCCTTTGACGGGCTGGGGTGGGTGGGGTGCTGCTGCCTCTGTCCTGGGCTGGGTGAAGGCAGGCCGAGGACGGCTTCCACAGGGAGGCAGGGGAATCTCGGGGTGGGAGGTGGGTGCCTGAGGGGAAGGGAAGCGCCCGTTGGGCGTGTGGGTTTCTGTGTGTGTCTGAATCTGTCTGTGTGTGTTTGAATCTGTCTGTTTGTGTCTGTGCTCTGGAACCACCCCCGCAGAGGAGCCGGGATGCTTCCTCGGGTGGAGGGTGCCCTGCTTTCCCATTTCCTCTCCTCCTCTCTGTTCCTTCCCAGGAGCCACTCCCATGGGCGCCTCTCCAGGGCCGGGCCTGGAAGCGCTAGGAACAGGGACGGGGCAGACCCCCAGAACGTGAGGCTGGAGCGGGTGGTGGAGCTGACCCACCTCCGCCCAGACACTTGGTGAGACTGAGGCCCTCAGAGCAGGGGCGGGTGGAGAGCCCCGGCCCTCCCAGAACGGCTGGCACCGGAAACTGTGCCATTGGGCCCTGGGAGGGGGCTTGGGTCAGAAGGTGAAGACAGCTTGGCCAGGTGAGGAGGAGGCAGCGCAGACACCGCCAGCGGGGTGTGCCCATGGACCAGAGCTGGAGAGGACCGGGCGCAGTGGTCCAGCAGGCACCGGGCCGGCTGGCGTGGGTCAGAGTGCCCATCACTGACCCGTGAGAACCCGACTGCCCCTGCCAGCTCTGGCACTGCCCCCTCGCAGCCGCTTGCCCTAGCACCCCAGGGGGCACCCCGCCCCGCAGTGGCCTGGTCCGGCCCCTCCCGCCCTTTGCTCCAGTTCCCGGGCTTGGCACCTATGGTGGGGGTGCTGCCCGCCTGCCAGGCTCCGGGGCCGGGCCCACGGGAGGGTGGGGCGGCTGGGAAGCTGGCACGCTGCCCCCGGGGAGCCTCTCTCGGCAGGCGCCCGGGTGCCGCGGGGGGAGGGGGGAACAAAGGGCTCATTCTCCCCGTGCGCAGCCGGTGGCATCGCCGGGGCGTTGGCGGAAGCCCCCGGGGCCTGGGAGGGGGCAGGCCCAGGCGGGGCCGCCGAATCACGGGCTCCTGTTCCCCGCAGGGTGCTGGAGGAGGAAACCGGCGGAGCAGCTTCCCCACTCTCAGTTGCGCGTCTGGCGATGGCGATCAGAGGTCCTGCTGCGCTCTCCGCTGCGCTCTCCCTCCATTAGCCGCGCCGCACCGCTTTGCGCCCTCGCTGGTGCTCTCTTCTGGGTTCCGGGATCGGCGCCCCCTTCCAGGCACGACCCCCTCCCCCGGCCCCTCGGCCTTTCCCCCACTCGGCCGTCTCCGACCCGGGGCGCGCGTTCCCCCCGGCCCGGCTCCCTCTCTCCCTCCGGGGACACCGCTCCCTAGCCCCAGCTCGGCCCTCCCCGCGGCGCAGCACGGAGTCTCCGCGTCCCATGGCGCAACCCACTGCCTCGGCCCAAAAGCTGGTGCGGCCGATCCGCGCCGTGTGCCGCATCCTGCAGATCCCGGAGTCCGACCCCTCCAACCTGCGGCCCTAGAGCGCCCCCGCTGCCCCGGGGGAGAGAGAGCGCCAGCGCGCTGAGCACGGAGCGCGGGGGTAACGAGGCCTCGCCCATGGGGAGCGAGCGTCCGACGCCGGCCCCGAGGACCGCCGCCCGAGCCGCACCTGGCCCGTGAAGCACAGGTAAGCGCCGAGAGGCGGCGCCAGGGGCGCGCCTTCGGGGACACTTAGCTGGGTCCGAGCCGCAACAAGGAATGAGCTCCCCGCGCTCCTCTGGTCTGGGCCACACATCCGACACTTAAGGTGCCCGATGGGGCTTGGCCGCGTTGGAGCGGTGGCCCCAGAAAACCCGAGAGCTCTCTGTGCCGGCTACGGCCTGGGGCTTCACCCAGGGGGCCACGAAGAGGGAGCACTGTGGCTCGAGTGCCACCTGTCATTCTGGTCCTTCTCACGCTCGTTCAATTTTCCCTCCTTTGCCTCTGTCTGGGGTGCAGCCCGCTTTCCCCGCCTCCTTCCCTCCCTCCCTCCCGCCAGGCTACGGTTACTGTGGCTGCTGGTGGCTCTGGCACTGCCCACTGGACAGGGGTAGCTTTACCCATCCCAGCTGAGGTCTCTAATCCTCCTCTCCTGCGCTGGCCCACTCCTTCCCTTGGGGGCGCGGTGGAGATCCCCGGACTCAGCAGGCGTCCTGGGACTCGTTCCGAAGCCAGGAAACTGTAGAGTGCTGGGAAGAGGCAGAGATGGCTGCCCAGGTGTGGGAAGCAGTACCCGCCAGCCCTGCCTGGAGGCTCTCCCCAGTGACTCCAGCCTGCACTTCCCACCCCTATAAGCCGGGGTGGAGCTGAGCGGTGGGGGTGGGCAAGCGGCACCCCCAGAAACACAGACTGCAATCTGGGAAGAGGCCTCTGGGACCGCCACTTTCCAAGCCCTGTTTTAGACAGTGGCACCCCGAGGTCCAGAGGGGTGACAGGACTTGCCCAAAGTGACACAGATCCCGTCCTCTTGTCCCCGGTACAGCCATTTCCACCCAGCTCATCCTTTGGGTTCTTGCCCCCATCCTTCCCTGTCTGGGCCAGCCTGACAGGTTGAGCCGGGCTGAGGTAGGGAGGGGGGATTGGAGAAAAGAAAGGAAGACAGGACAGCTGTGTGGGTAAGGGTCCCAGCCTTGCTAGTCCCTTCAGGTGCAAGGACCGTGTCAGCTTACACCCTGGCACCAACACTTCCCCATGGCCTGTGCCTAGGTCCCAGGCTCTGTGAGGCATGTCATCTTAGACACAGCAGTCTCTACTGAGGGGCTCTGGCCCAGTAGGGCTGTCAAATCCCAGGTGTTTTGGGGGTAGGGATGGCCTTTTACACTCGCTGCATCCCACCCAGGCGGGTCCCCAAGCCGCATGTGGGCAGGCAGCGTGGATCCCAGCTGTGGGGTGGCACTTGCCTTACTGGTTTGAGCCGCCTTGGTGTTGCCAGGGCGGTACCCACTCTGTACGTGGGGCAGAGTGCCTAAGAAGCTCGTATTTTGGTGGTTATGCTCCAGGGACCCCCTCTGGGAGAGCCCCATGAGGGCAGGAGAGTGATGGAGAGTACGCCCAGCTTCCTGAAGGATACCCCGGCCTGGGAGAAGACAGCCCCCGAGAACGGCATCGTGGGACGAGAGCCGAATGCCCTGCCACGAGACGGCCTGCGCCATGGGGCACTGTGCCTGGGAGAGCCTGCTCCCTTCTGGAGGGGTGTCCTGAGCACCCCAGACTCCTGGCTTCCCCCTGGCTTCCCTCAGGGCCCCAAGGACACGCTCCCGCTGGTGGAGGGTGAAGGCCCCCGGAACGGGGAGAGGAAGGCCAGCTGGCTGAGCGGCAAGGAGGGGCTGCGCTGGAAAGAGGCGATGCTCACCCATCCGCTGGCGTTCTATGGGTCAGCATGCCCGCCTCGCTACGGCCCCCTGATTCCTGAGCACGGCAGTGGCCATCCCAAAAGTGACCCTGTGGCCTTCCGGCCCTTGCACTGCCCCTTCCTTCTGGAGACCAAGATCTTGGAGCGAGCTCCCTTCTGGGTGCCCACCTGCTTACCACCCTACCTAGTGTCCAGCCTGCCTCCAGAGCGCCCATGTGACTGGCCCCTGGCCCCGCACCCCTGGGTGTACTCTGGGGGCCAGCCCAAAGTGCCCTCTGCTTTCAGCTTAGGCAGCAAGGTGAGTGTTGTAGCAGGCCGTGCAAGGGAGCTCAGTGGTCCTCAGGCAGCCCCGTCAGGGCCACACCACACTGCCCTTCCATTCTGATGACAAAATAAGGCAGCACCCAAATGGAGGAGCCTGTGAGCTCAGACAAAGTCAAGGCTAAGCAAGTCCTCCTCTAAGCACCTCCATCTCACTAGGCCTCCCCTGCCTGCGGGCTGTTTCAGGGACTGACTCATCCATTGTCCACTCAGAACAAGGCCCTGGGAGTTGGGGCCTCAGAATGTGTGTCTTGTTCCTGGGAAAGGGGGGCAGACAAAGCCCTCTCTCTGGGAAGATGTGCAGGCAGTCCCAAGGCCTGTGTCTAGGACACCTCCCCCACAGGCAACCCCCATGCCCAGGGATGAGATCTAAGCTATTTAAAACCGGTATGGTACAGGGCATCAAATAATCTGGAGAGCTGCTGGTGGCCCTTGGGCTGTGCCAGGCATTAGCCCTTTAGTTGCTGCATTGTGGGGAGGCCTGAGAAATCCCGGGGGATGACCTGGGGGTGGCCAGGGCCGTGGGGTGGCACGTAGGAGGAGCAGTGCCTATGAACCAGTATGTGAGATGAGAGTTCTCCCGTGTTTTCACAATCCTGAAGGCCAAACAGGCACATACCTGCTGGTCTTCAGGTATGTTTCCTTCTTTTTAAGCACTGGGAACCGAAGTCAGCACTAGCTTAATCCTTTCTCCTCTCTTCAGGGTTTTTACCATAAGGATCCGAGCATTCTCAGGCTGGCGAAGGAGCCATTGGCAACTGTGGAACCTGGGGTGTTGGGCTTAGCCCCTGGTGGGCCTCTCCAGAGAAGTGGGGAGGCAGAGTGCCCTTCACTCCACCCGAGGGATGGAGAGACGGGCCTCGGCAGGCATCAGAATCTTTGCCCACTTCTCCTGGGGCATCCAGACACTGTTCCCCGGACCCCCTGGCCCACGTGTCCCCCAGGCCTTGTTCACACTCTTGGCAACGTCTGGACTGTGCCGGGCGGTGGGGGCCTTGGGTACCAGCTGAGGCCATCAGCCACATCAAGGTGCCCCTCTCCGGGGCCTCCCACCACCCCGGGGGGCTGTTACTCATCCCACCCACCTGCCGGAAATGGAGGCCTTAGCCCTTGTGGGAAGTGCCAGGAGGGCCTGGAGCGGGGCTCGAGGGGGTCCAGTGAGTCCATCGAGGAAGCAAACAAGGCCTCTGGCCCCAGGGCCTGCCCGCCCAACCACCACACCAAGCTGAAGAAGACGTGGCTCACGAGACACTCTGAGCAGTTCGGGTGCCCGGGAGGCTGCCCTGGGGAGGAGGAGAGCCCAGCTGCCCCGCTTCAGGCCCTCAAGAGGGCAAGTAGCCCTGAGGTCCAGGGAGTGGCCGGCAGCCCAGCCGCCAAGCGCCCCCCTGACCCTTTCCCAGGCAGTGCAGGGCAGGACGCCCTGGACTCATCATCACTGGGGAACAAGGCGGAGGCAGAACAGCGTGCTGACCGCAGAGGTAAGGGGCAGGGGAGGGGCTGCGTGGGCCCTGCTCGGGAGGGGGCAGCAAGACTGGAGCTTTGCAAGGCGGTGGGGTCAGAGGTCCTTTCTGAGTGGGTCGGACCAGCATCTGTTGGGAGTGCCTCAGCATCCACAGGCCCGGGCCTTCAAGCAAGTGGCTTCTATTTCTGTCTGCCTCCTCCCCAGCCCTGGTGTGCTGGTGGCAGCGTAATGACATGGTTCCGAGCTTGGGCTCTGGAGTCAGAGTGCCTGGGTCCTGACTTGGCTGACTGGCAGCTGCGTGGCCTTGAGCTAGCTAGCTGCTTCACCTCTCTGCGCCTCAGTTTCTTCGTTTCCAAAACGGGGATAAAGACGACACCTGCCTCAGAAAGGCTCCTGCAAAGGTTAAGTGATATAATTCACAGAGAGGGCTTTGAAGAACTCCTGGCGCTTAGCACCCAATAAAAGTGCGCCTTCATGACGGCCTGTGCCCCAATCCCTGTCTGGAGGACTGCCTCTCCCGAGGGACCCCTTGTCCTGCCTCAGGAACAAACAACTCTCCTAGCCAGCTGGACCACGGAACCTCGGTTTGGACTCTGCCCGTGTTGATGCTCTGGGCACATCCTGGACCCCTCTGTCACGCTCTGCCCTTCACCGAGGAAGGCTCCGGCGCTGCCAGCCCCGCCTCCGTTCTCCGGGATCACCTCGGGCCCTCGGCCCCCTGAACTGCTGGGCCTGGATGCGGACTCTCTCAATGGCCGTGCCCGAGCACCCTGCACCTGGTGCGGGTCTGTCCACACTCTCGTAGGCCTGCGCCTGGGCTGGGAAGCCGTTGACCTCTTAGCCTTCTTGGGTTACTGCACCTGTGGTCTGTGTTGAAACTCCCCGGCCTTCTCACCTTCCGGCGCCCTCCGCCCGTCCACGTTGGGATTGTCTCCTCACACTGTCGCGCAGCCAGCCGCATTGCTAAGCTCACGGCGGAGCTATCCAAAGTCTACACTGGCTGGATCCTGCGCTTGGGTCAGGACCATCACCCGAGCTGCCCCGGCCTGGGGCTCAGCGCACCTGACCCTCCTCTCAGTCCCGTCAGTCATGTCAGGGCATCGTCAAGCTCCTCTCGTGGCCTTTTTTCGTGAAGCTTCGAGCTGCCTGGTCCACTCTCACTGGTTCCAAGTTGGGCCTCGGGGGGGGCTGGGCCTAAAGACTGGGCTGGTTCTGCGTGTGGACAGCTGGGGGCTAAGGCAGGGCCTGGGGTTCGCACAAGCCCAGGGAGGCCCAGACCCCTGACCAGCTGCATTGTCCTCTCAGGACCCCGAGATGGCAGGGCCGGCCTGCAGGACCCAGGGCGTCAGGATGCACCTTGCTCAGCTCCCCAGGCAGGCATTGCTCGGTGCCAAAGCTGTGCCCAGGCGGCGAGAGAGGTGGGAGGGCTGGCCTGCGACGCCCAGCCAGTGCCCAGGTGAGCCCTTGCCCCTGGATGTCCCCACGTCCTCCCACTTGGGGCGCCCTCCTCACCTTCCTCTGCCCTGTCTCCAGGTCCTCTCTGGGAGGGGAGCAGCAGGAGGAAGACTCGGCAGCCAGCTCCGAGGAGGGAGGAGGCTCTGGCCCAGAGGCCGGGCCCAGCGTGGGCCTCGCCAAACACCTCCTGAGTGGTTTGGGGGACCGACTGTGCCGCCTGCTGCGGAGGGAGCGGGAGGCCCTGGCCTGGGCACAGCGGGAAGGTGAGCAGCACCCACAGGGCATTGGGGAACCCAGGAGAGCCTGGTGCTTTCACAAGGAGCATGGGGAGTGTGAACCCCTCCTTCCCACCGGCACTGCCCTGTCCTCCCGTTCAGGAGGACGCCTGCCCCGCTTTGCCCTTATTCCCGGCTAAGGCTCTTAGTCACCGTGTTTTCTGAAGTTTCTGACCCGGGAGGCGGATGTCGGGAAGGTATAAAACCTGGTCCAGCCCACTGTCTGAGAGCTCCGGGCTTGTTGGGGAAACAAGACTGAGTGCCAAGTGTCTGTAAGGGCACTCGAAGGCGGGGAGCTCCCTGCGGGTGGCGCATGAGGAAGGCTCCCTGGGTGGCGAGGCTCCCGGGCCCTCGCCCTCGGAGGCTGGTAGGATTTGGGCTGGTGTTTGAGGCTGTGGAGTCCCTCTGGCTCCAGGCTCTTCCTCCTGCATCATTGCATGGCGCCTCGAGAGCAGTGTGTTTGGGAAAACACTCCCCTGTGGTCCTTCACTTCCGGGTGGAGGCCCATTGGCGGCTCCCTCTTGTCCCAGGAAGTCCAGCCCCTATCCCCTTCCATCAGCCCCTGCCACTCCCTGAACCCGAATTCCCGGCACCCCGAATCACCTTCCCGGCTCATCTGGGCTCATCCACCCCTTCCGGCCTTGGCACTTTCTGCTCCTTCTCCTCCCCTCCCACCTGGTGAAGGAAAACTTACTCATCCCTCAGGCCCATTTGTGAGCCTGCCCCCATCATCCCCACCCTCGGCCTCCATCGCATTCTCACACCCGGCACCCACTCTGTGGGGCCTTCATCGTCGCCACGTTTATGGGTCCATCTCCCCCTGGAATGTGAGCACTGGGAGGGCAAGAGCCAAGTGCTGACTAGCTCTGAATCCCAGTCCCTAGCCCGGGACGGGACAAGGTGTTTGTTGAGTGAATAAATGGACCTTTGCTCACTGGCGTCCTTGCACCTATCAGTGAGAGCCTCGTCTGAAACTCTGGGTGAGGGAAGGCATGGCCTCTTAAACTTTCCTCTTCGATGCTGAGTCTCCTGAAGAGGGCCAACTTGGGAGGGAGGGAAGGAGGGAGGGAGGGAGGGGGGCGGGTGAAGAAATGTGTTGGAAGTGGTGTGGGTTGGTAATTCAGGGCCAATGGGAAAATCCATGGGGCAGGAACTGGGGAGATGGGGCCTGCACCATCCCTGGGAGGGCTTTCTGGAGACAATGGTGCTCCGGGGAGGTTCTGTACAGGGGCTGTCGAGTAAGTGGGGGCATCTGGGAGGGGCCTGTTTCCCTTCTGGGGCAGCTCCTTGGTGGAAACTGCTCCCGCTTCTCCTCCAGGCAGGTCTGCCGCATGAGGACGCCAAAGGGGGCCTGGGCGCGAGCCCGCTCTGACCCTATTCTCTCCCGTGGTCAGCAGGCCAGGGGCCGGCCAGGACGGAGGACAACCCAGGCATTCCAGGTTGCTGCAGCCGCTGCCACCATGGACTCTTCAACACCCACTGGAGATGCCCCCGCTGCAGCCACCGGCTGTGTGTGGCCTGTGGTCGCATGGCGGGTGCTGGGAGGGCCAGGGAGAAAGCAGGTAGGAAAGGAGCCGGGGCCGGGGGTGGGAGGACAGGGACTGGGGCCTCGGACGGCCTGCTCTTAGGTTTGTGGCCATTTCTTGGCTGCCTCTCTCCAAGAAAGCCTCCCTCCCCAGCCCCAGCATCAGCCACTGCTGCCCAGTGCCCCAGAGAGCAGACCTTCCCCTCTCCCCAGATCTGAGGGCCATGCCTGCATCCTTCCCCCCCCCCTTAAAAGGAGTCGAGTGCCTCCTCTGTGCCTCCCAGTTTGTGAGCTTGCTCCTTTTTAAACCTTACAACACTGTGAGGTGGGTGTTTTTGCCTCTATTTTCCAGATTAGAAAAACCTCAGGGACGTTAAGTGACTCATGCAAGGTCACACAGCTACTAAGTGTTGGGCCCAGGATTTAGACTCCGCTTCTGATTCCAAGTCCAGTTCTTTTCACTGCTCTCCGCAAGCTTTCCTCTCCTGGGCTCCACTCGGCCACTGGAGGGCTTGAAATTGCCCGGCGTGCTCATAGACACGGCCAAAAAGAGTTCCAGGGTAGACACGTTCAGAACACTCTATTCTACGTGGTCATTATGGAGTTTTGCAACTCACATCAGCATATTAAAGCGTCCGTGTTCCAAAAGCAAAGGCTCGTACGTCACAGCCGAACCCAAGTGTCCCAGAAAGCCCATGCTTTATGGATTGTTTAGATATCGGTCCTCCTACCCTTCTCCCCTGACCTTAACCCGTGCTTGCCTTCATTTTCTGACCTGCAGCTTCTCCCTTTCTACCCCACAGGCTCTCCGGAGCAGCCCACGGAGGAGTGTGCCCAGGAGGCTGGGCACAGCGCCTCTTCCCTGATGCTCACCCAGTTTGTTTCCAGCCAGGGTGAGTCATTTTGGTTGGGTGGAGGCATGCAGGGGGCGGGTCCTGGGGGAGAGCAGCTTCCTGTTTGGATGCCATGCCCTCCTGGTTGGTGAGGTCAAGCAGCACAGGGCTGCCTCTTGTCTGCCCTCCCCACCCAACTCCCATCTCCCCGCCCCCCTCCAGCTTTGGCAGAACTGAGCACCGCAATGCACCAGGTCTGGATCAAGTTTGATATCCGGGAGCACTGCCCCTGCCAAGCTGATGCCCAGGTGTGGGCCCCTGGGGATGGGGGCCAGCAGGTGAGAGGCACGGCACGGGGACAGCGTGCTAGCCGGTGGGCCCCAGGATTGCGCATGGGACTGCACATTACCGACCTTGGCGGGGCTAGGCCCCTTTCTTTTGACGGGAATGAAGAGGAACATCAGGCTGCTTCCCACCCTCCCTTGGGGATGTGGGTCCATGGAGCCAGAGTTGGCATTTGTCCCACCCCTGCCCCCGTGCCCTGCCCAGCAGAAGCCCGCACTGCGCGTAGCCAGAGCTCCTATCCACTCTGTGCGTGTTCCAGCTCAGCACTTGCCACATCATGCTAGAGTGGCGTGCTTTCCTGTCCTGTCTGTCCACATCCCGGGCACAGACGCCTGCCGGCGGAATGTTGGCTCATCTCAATATTCCCTGCACCTATCACATAGCAGGTGCTAGATAGGCATTTTGCAAAGCTTTTATGAAGCTTGAGGGTTTTTTTTTAATAAAAGTTATTCATTCAAGAAGTAGTTTATGGAATGCATGTTGCATGACATACTCCATGCTACATACCCGTGGTGGAAAATTTGGAAAATATGGACAGGTATAAGGAAGAAAATGACAGTGGTCTATAATGCCACCACGATCATGTTGACATCAGTAATTTGCCCATCTGTTTATTCGAGTCTGTTCCAGTGTACTGCACATAGAATCCCGTGAGCAACTTTCCCCCACCTAACGTTATATAACCTTTTGCTTCTTGTAAACATGCTTTTAGGACGTGCAAGAGTCTGTTGTTAATGCTGGTGGGTTGAGTTGGATTGAGTTGCCTTTGCCATTTTAAAATCTCTGGTTGGACTGGGGGTGGTGGATGGGTTTAACAGAAGGAGCCTAGAGAAAAAAACACCCCAACTCCACAACCTTCCGGCAAGGAGGACACCAACAGGACCAAGGACATCAAAGCGGGTGAGCGGCCCCTGCCCCTCGTTCAGGCTGGGGAGGGCGTGCTGGGCCAGGGTGGGAAGCCACAGGAGGGATTGGAATTGCGTTAGCTACCACCTCCCCCAGTCGCTGTTACTCTTCTCAAGTCACTCCAGAGAAAGTAAATCTAAACAACATCTAGGACAAGCCTCCTGATCTCTTTCTAGCCAGAACCCCTTCCTGAGCCCGCCTTGGGAGAGGATCTGGAGCTGCCAGCAGGAAAGCTGGGGTGGGAGGCGAGTGCATCCAGAGCCAGGGGCAAGCCAGTGAGGAGAGAGTGGGCTCGGCCCGGAGATGAGGAGGAGCATGTGGGCAACAGGGCCTTGAGAGGAAGGGGAAGCCTGCACTGTTTTTCTCCTCAACAGAGACCCTGGACTCCACAGAGACCCCTGCCGAGGACCGTGCCAGCCGAGGGCCCCTGCCTTGTCCCTCTCTCTGTGAACTGCTGGCCTCCACGGCTGTCAAACTCTGCTTGGGGCACGAGCGGATACATATGGCCTTTGCCCCTGTCACTCCAGCCCTGCCCAGTGTGAGCAAGGGCATGGGGGGCCCGCTGGGGGCAAAGGTGGGGCTGGCCCTCCCTGCAGGTTCGGCAGGTCCTGAGTCCCTCTGCCTTCCACCACCCCCTGCCTCTGTAGGATGACCGAATCACCAATATCCTGGACAGCATCATTGCACAGGTGGTGGAACGGAAGATCCAGGAGAAAGCCCTGGGGCCTGGGCTGCGGGCCGGGCCAGCCCTGCGCAAGGGTCTGGGCCTGCCCCTCTCACCAGTGCGGCCTCGGCTGCCTCCGCCGGGGGCTTTGCTGTGGCTGCAGGAGCCCAGGCCTCGGCGAGGCTTCCGCCTCTTCCAGGAGCACTGGAGGCAGGGCCAGGTGAGGCTCTCGCCGCCCCACTGCCCACTCTCACAGCCTCGCCTCCCCTCAGGGCCCTGATCCCCAGGCCTGGCCCATCGCTTAGAGCGAGCAGCAGGGGCTGGTCCCCACGCTGTTCTGCAGATCTCTACAACACACCCCGGCCTGAGCATGTTGGGCAGCCCATCTTTCTCCCCGTGTCCCCATCCCCTCCACTACAGCCTGTGTTGGTGTCAGGGATTCAGAGGACATTGCAAGGCAGCCTGTGGGGGACCGAGGCTCTTGAGGCGCTTGGAGGCCAGGTGCAGACGCTGACGCCCCTCGGGCCTCCCCAGCCTACCAACCTGGGCACTGCAGCCTTCTGGGATGGATTCTCCCGGCCTGAGAGTAAGTATCTTTGGTGTGGCGGAGAGGGCGCTGGGAGCCAGAGTGACCCTGGGGGCAGCTGGAAGCAGGGCCTAGGGCAGAAACCGGACTGCGTTGCTGCCCCGGGGACAGGGCCCCTGGGTTAAATGGCCTTTCTGTTCCTCCCCTAGTTCGCCCCAAGTCATCTGAGGGCTCAGTCCTCCTGCTGCACAGAGCTCTGCGGGATGAGGACACAAGCAGGTGTGTATGGGACCAAGGACTGGCCCTCCCTCACCCCCCTCTGCCCTCCCTCCTCTCCTCCTTACCCCCACCTGTGACCCTTGGCACACTCTGCTTGCCTCTGGGAGTTACCCCTGTAGTGGAGGGCTTTGGTGGGGTCTCTGGTGCCTGGGTTGAGCCTGCTGGGCGTGACTCCTCCCCTACAGGCTGGAGAACCTGGCTGCCAGCCTGCCCCTCCCAGAGTACTGTGCCCAACATGGGAAACTCAACCTGGCTTCCTACCTCCCGCCGGGCCCCGCCCTGTGTCCACTGGAGCCCCAGCTGTGGGCAGCCTATGGTAAGTGTGCACTGCCCTCCTGCCCAGCCCCTGCCCCCATTCCTATCGTCTCTGTGCCTATACGTCTGTGCCAAGGTTCTGGGACCTTTTCCCAACTGTCCTTTCTCCACCTCCGCGCAGGTGTGAGCCCACACCGTGGGCACCTGGGGACCAAGAACCTCTGTGTGGAGGTGACTGACCTGGTCAGCATCCTGGTACGCGCGGAAGCCCCACTGCCCGCCTGGCATCGGGCACAGAAAGGTGGGTCCTCGGGCGGAAGCAGGGTGGGGACAAGCTGCAGATGTGAGGTGCTGTGTCTGCCTGCCCTGGGCTCTCCTGAGCCGTCTTTCTCCCTCAGACTTCCTCTCAGGCCTGGACGGGGAGGGGCTCTGGTCTCCTGGCAGCCAGGTCAGCACCGTGTGGCACGTGTTCCGGGCACAGGACGCCCAGCGCATCCGCCGCTTTCTCCAGATGGTGAGGAGGGAGCCGGGACCCTGCCCTTCCCCGATGCAGCCCCTCTGCTCCCACCCCAGAAGCCCTCCCTGTCTGTGTTGTCTGTGTGCTCCCCACCCCCTCAGGTGAGCCTCGACTCACACGCATGTGCAGAGAAGGCAGACTGGGACCTTGTGGGAGCCATGCGGTGGGTGCACAGAAAGAGCAAGGGGTTGAGGTGGGAGCCAGTGATGAAATGGACTCGGAGTTGCTGCCGGCTAGGCCCTGTATTGAGGCCTTGGTCCATGATCTCAGTTCATGGTTACACCCCTCCTTCATACACACATGCTGCTTTCCCATTTTACAGATGAGGAAAACTGAGGCTGAGTGGTGGAGCTGGGGCCTGAGCTTATAGCTGTTCCCATCCCAGGTCACTACCCTGTGCTCCTCCTGGGGCCTCCCCTACATAGGCAAAGGGAAGCCCGTCTGAGATGCCCCCCTGCTACTCTCCCTTAACCCTTTGCACTCGCTTGCTTTTTTCTCGATTCCTTTATTCTAATGCTAACCGTGTCGAGTCACACTCGACATCCGAGTGCAAAAGGGAAGTCATCTACATCTCATGAGGAGGTGCTCCTTGAGGTGCTAGCAAGTAAGGGCTGAAGGAGGCCACGTGGTAGGTGGCGGGAGAGACTGGACCACACTGAGGGGCAGGGGAAGGGAAGGTGAGCAGGAGGCAGGAAGGTCCGGCGGCTGGGGCCAGCGTTGAGGTTAGGGCAGGTCCAGTTTCAAAGTCTGGCTGAGCTCGGATTGTCCTGGGGAAAAGATGTCCACCAAGAGTCACCCCTGCTAAGGCATATGCTCACATGCAGACATGCAGATGCCAACATGGCTGCCCACCACCATCCTCCTGCCCACAGACACGCACATCTGCAGACATGTCGACAGGCACATGTAGGTCTGTAGATGCACACACAGATGCTGGAACACATCTGCAGAGGGGAGCAGACAGAAGCATCCCTTCATACCCCATGGCCTCACCTGGTCTGGGTGTGGCAGGCTGTGGGCAGTCCCATGTGGCCAAATCCAATGACTCATGGGGAGTCTGAGGGGTGTCGTCTCACTGGGTGGCCTGGGAAGCACTGACCTAGGCCCAGGATGGACTTGAACTGGGGGGCGGGGTCAAAGGAACCTTGGCTCCTGCCTGGAGCTACCCTAGGGTCCAACCTGGCTTCCCCAGTCTCCCCCTCCCCGTGGCTCAGTCTTGGAGCCCTAAGCCCAGAGACCATTGCTGAGGTTCTAGCTGAAGGGGTGGGTTTCGCTGGTGGCCAGTTGGGGCATGATGCTGGTGTCAGCCTCTGTAGGTATTCCCTAGGCATCTTCTCTGGCCTCTGCCAGTCCCTGTCTGCCCAAGGAGCTCCCTATGCGTGGCTGTGCTTGCTTCAGAGGCCTTGGCCTGGACAGGCCAGCCTGCCCATCCACTGGGCATCGGGACTTCTGTGTGTCCTTGCTGCTTCCGAATCTGGGATCATAGAAGAATTTGGATTTTCTCTCCAGGAACACCTAATCACCTACAATTTAGCACACAGTTCCGATGTTCGCTGGAATCCAGGTTAAGAGCTGCTGGTATAGCAAGTTCATGAGTTGGGATATTCAGGGTGTCTTCCTGGCTTTTGGAGAAAGGGGTATGTTTGAGTGAGGGAGGAGAGGGCCCAGGGCCGGGGACACAGGCTCCTCACGGCATCTGGCTTCAGGAAAAGCAGGGATTTAGACCCCCCTCACCTCAGGGCCCTTAATCCTTTCCTCTAAGCTCCTTTCAGCCAAATCTCCAATCTGCCAACCTTAGTGGGCGCAGCCCCTCACCACCCAGCCCCTTTCTCTCCCTCCTGTGTCCTCTCTGCTTGCCCTTCAAGACTTGAACACTCAGCTCTTTGCAGTGCCCACAGCCCTTGGGAAGTCTATGCCCTGGCCTTCTACAGCCCTGCCCTCGCCTCCCGCCCTTGCTCATTCCCCTTTCTCTTCTTAGGTGTGCCCGGCTGGGGCAGGCAACCTGGAGCCTGGCACCCCAGGAAGCTGCTACCTGGATGCAGGGCTCCGGCGGCGCCTGCGGGAGGAGTGGGGTGTGAGCTGCTGGACCCTGCTGCAGGCCCCTGGAGAGGCTGTGCTGGTCCCTGCAGGGGCTCCCCACCAGGTGGGTCCCCGGGGGGCCGGGGCTCTGCTGAGAGCTCAGAATGCCAGAAACCGTGAGAACAGCAGCACAGCGATGCTGCATCCCCCACCTGGTATGGCCTCGTCCCTCTCCAGGCCCGGGGACCTAGGCTGGGCAGGAAGCGCGCTCCCACGGTGGCATTTTTGAACTGGGCTTTGGGTCCGTGGGTGCTGACTCTGCCTGTGCCATCTCTGGCATCCCCTTGGCCTGGTTTTGGCTATGCCCTTGGGGATGCTGGTGCTGGATCCAGAGCCTCTGTTCTCTGAGAGCTGGGCAGGGTCATTATGGAAAGTAGAGCTCAGGGCCAAGCTGGGCAGCGTTGAGTCTCCACTGACCCTCCTGTTCGCCTCCTTCCTGGCACAGGTGCAGGGCCTGGTAAGCACAGTGAGCGTCATTCAGCACTTCATGTCCCCCGAGACCTCTGCCCTTTCTGCGCAGCTCTGCCACCAGGGATCCAGCCTGTCCCCTGACTGCCGCCTGCTTTGTGCCCAGGTGAGTATGACGCTGGCCAGGACGCTGGGTGTGCTCCCCAAGTCCCCCTGTGGCACAGCTGGGGTGGCATAGCAGACACAGCTCTGTGCCCAGCAAGCAGCTAGCCGAGGCCAGCAAGGGAGTTCTTGGTGGAGAGAGCCCACGAATGCAATTGTGAACTCCGTGTCCTCTCGTTTTCTCCTAGGTGGACTGGGCTGTGTTCCAAGCAGTGAAGTTGGCTGTGGGAACATTACAGGAGGCTAAATAGAGGGGTCCCAGGTGTCTGGGGGGGCAGGTAGACCAGGTGCTCAGCTCAGGCACAGCATAAGCAGAGAAGACGCTGGGGGCTTGGGGACCTTGGGTCAATTCCACAAGCACCACTCTGGGTACCAGCAGGATACTCTGTTTCCCGCTTCGAACCTGGGCCCTCAAGCCAACAACCACAGTGCCACTGAAGTTCACACCTGCCCTTCGCAGGCTGGCACCTGCTCCGCCCCTGTGCCCCCCTCCATGGTACCAGGCCCACATTGGGGGTGACTGACGCCCTTCAACCCCTGCCCCCCCAACCCAGGAGACAAACAGCCTTTCCTTGGGGGACTTTGGGAATCACTCTGGCTTAAGCAACACCTTCTGCTCCCTCATCTCCTGCTGTCCCACCTGCGCCAAGCTCTGTTACACCACCCACCTCCTCACGGGACTCTGGGCGCCCATGCACTGCAGGCATCTGGACAAGGGGCCACTGAAATCCTGCCCTCTGGTTCGAGGGAGAGCGGTGAGGTGTGGGGAGGGGGTGGCCTCAGGACACTACCCAGGCTTGGCCAAAGGGAACGATAGGGGTGAGGCCCTGTCCCTGCTCCCTCCTCTCCCCTCCCTCCTTCCTGTTTTCCATTAAAGTCTGTTGTTTTCTGAAAGCCACCAAGCCAGTGTGCTTGGCCCTGCTCCTGCTGGCCACATAGATTGGGGAGGGAGGGGAGACATGGAAATGGAACCAGGTGGGGAGGAGCTGGCTGTCCCCGGCAGGGGCCTCAAACACCCTTGCCTGCTCTTCTTCCCTGGACCTGGGTCCCTCCCTCCCTCTGAGCAGCAGCTGGAGCCTTCCCGGGGGGCTACCCCTGAGGATGCTCCTGACAGCGACAACAGCAAGGCAGAGCCCTGGGGCACAGCAGCAAGGTGGCTTTGACCCCAACCCTCCCCGAAAACTCCAGGCTACCCCATCGCTTCCATCCCATCTGACGTGGAGCTCCGGGAGTGTGGCCCAGGAGAGCCCCGGTCAGGGCCTGGCCTGCTGCCTGCGCCGGGCAGCCCCTCCCCATCCCCAGGGCTCTCTGGTGTGGCTCTGCCTGTTCCCCTGCCCTAGCACACCTCAGCCCAGCATGCTCCCACTCGTCATACCTGATTGTTCTGCGGTGGTTCGGGAAATGTGTGTTGTTGTTTTTTAATAAAATAAAATTTTTTATTATAAATTTAATACTCTTTCAGAACATGTAGAAAATAAGACATGTCACCTGTAATTCCACCTCCACTCACTCTCAACCCAAACGCTGGTAGTATTTGGGTATATTTCCTCTTAGTATTTTCTCATGTAAAGGATCTGTTTTACATGCAGTTGAATTGGTATGCGTTTTACTCGGTTTCTCTCTTTTAACAAACACCCTTGTGATCATTTTCTGGGGTGCTACCTAACCTTCATTATTAATGACTGCTTATATTCCCTTAAGTGGCTTTGCCATGATTTACATAGCCATCCTTCATTTAAAAAAAAAAAAATAGGTTTCCCCATTGTCTGCAAAGCTAGACTATTTTCATGTGATAGAAAAACAAAAGAAAAAATGAAGGGACTCCTACACTTTACTGTGCCACTGTTTTCATTTAAGTGATCTCATTTAATCCCGCATCATGATTTTGAGGTAGATGTTATTTATTTCTATTATACAGAAGAGGAAACAGGCAGGCTGGGGGGTAAGTGAGTCACCCAAGGTCACACTGCAATTTTAGTGGCAGAATTGGGATTTGAACCAAGTGTCCTGACTCCAGCCGCCTCATTTACTTGGGGCTTAATGGCCTTTGCAGATGGCTTTGCTGTCTGCTCTGTCCTTCTTCCAATACATGCACTTTATAGCTGATCATGTTCCAAGTGGCACCGGGTGACCCATCCCTACCTACACTTCACCTTATGTAGCCTTGTCCTGATGTCACCCCAGAACACCAAATACAGGGTCCTTCCTTCTGAGAAGATGGGGATGGCTCTGCCACTGGGCCTTTCTTCCCCACAGACCTCTGCCTGTGGTCCCAGCACCCTCCCGGGAATATCGGGTCTGACTCCATGCCAACAGCAGGTGGGCCAGATGTCCCAGGACTGGACTGGGGATGAAGCCAGTTCAGGTGGGGACTGGCCTTGAGACTTGAGGCACTTGGTGGCCCTCTTCCTTACAGAGGCTTAGCTTGTCCGTCCCCCACCCGGTCCAGCCCTGCCCTTCAGGCCTCTGCTTTTCCCAGCAACCCCACTGCCCACCTTCACCTCCAGCCTCTCACTGGCCCAGACAGCGAGGCACACCCTCAGCGCTAGAAGTGACCTCAGGTGTGGCGACTTCGTGCCACCTCTTTCTTTTTTTCTGATAAAGTACATTTTCTAGATTCTTAATTTTGAAATGATTGTAGATTTACAACCGAGTCACAAAAATAGCACAGACCATTCCCAGTTCTCCTTCCACCAGCTTCCTCTCGTGTTGACATGGTACATAACCATGGCACAGTGATCAAAACTAAGACATTGGTTTCCATACAACACTATTAATTGGTTTCCATACAACACTATTAACTAAGCAACAGACTTGATTGAGATACACTAGTTTTCCCTTAATGTCCACTCTTTTTCAGGATTCACTTCTGCCTGTGTCTTCCCAATGACCTAGAAGGTAGATGTGGCTTTCCCAAGATCACGGCAAGCTAGTGGCATCGCCCAGGTTGAAGCCAGACCTCCTCCCTAACCCTGGGCTACTGCCCTCCTTACCCTACCCTCTTTGACAAGGGACAGGGCTTGCTGCTCTGTGACAACTCTGGTGTTACAGACACCCTTGCCCCACCCTGCCTGCCCATGCCATCCCATCGGTTTCTGAGGTTGCCTACACTTCCCTGCTGCACTCCTACTCACATGCGTAAGCGGGTCCATGTGCCCTGGAATGGCTGGCTCAGGCTTCGCTCCTGTGGGCACTGTACAGTGTGGACACTCTTGGCCACCCCGCTGCATGGCCACCCCCACCTGCCAGCGATCTTCCCTCTCTGGAAATGGAGGGCACAGAGCAGCCTTGAGGGACACCTTTCTTTGCTTCTGGTTCTGCAGGTTTCTGTCTCAGCCCCCCATTCCTCAGCTTTTCCCATCTGTCTCGGGGGCTCTCCTGCCTGAGTCTGGGGTGTGCTCCCTTCCTCCCAAAGCCTGAGCAAGCCTGCCTTCTGTTGTCTCCCTCAGCTCCCAGGAAGGGCTGGGACACTCCCAGGGCCTCGCCAGGGCTGCCCTTCCCAGTTTACAAGCGGCTTTCAGAGTTGCCTCCTGTGCTCCTCACCACAGAGGTGACTAGGGCCACTTCAGAGGAGCGGAGCACTTTTCCCAGCGATAATGGGGGGAGTGGAGCCGCGGCTTGTTGAAGTCTTTGCTCTTCGAGGCAGTCAGGCCGCCTGGTGTTTATCTTAGGCTGCCTCTGAGGCGCTCACAGCCCTGCCCAGACATGACCTCATTCTCTCTCAAATCATCCCCGGGAGGCAGAAAGGAGTCTGAGACCAATGCTGTCCCCCACTTCACAGATGGGAAAACTGGGGGATACACACACACACACACACACACACACACACACACACACACTATGTTAACAGGTGGCTCTGCAGTTCTAGGGGCCTCTAAGCCTGGTGAGTTCAGCTGTTTGGGAGGCAACAGGTCTGGGGCTGGGAGCAGCAGCGTCACCAAGTGCCTCCAAAGATTGTGGGCCCACAGCCTAGCACAGTGCCCCGCCTCCAGGGATCGCACAGTTCACGTGTGAGAAGGGCCTAAGGAGGCAGACCTGGTGTGGCTGGAATTCCCTCGAGTCTGGTTCCATGGTGGCCCTGGAGGCACACTTCATGAAAGTGGGCCTTTGTGTTGTAGCAACAAGTGCCGGTGGCCAGGAGGGCCCAGCTGGGGGTGGGGGCAGTTGGTGGGCTGCCTGGTAAACAGCCCATGGACATCTCACCTTCCCAAGAACCCTGTGAAGGAAGAGCTGTGAGCCAACCCACAGATGGGGAGACTGATGCTCACAACTTATCCAGGGACACAGCCAGCCAGTGAGCCGAGGTCGGGCATCTGGCATCTGGCTCCAAGTCCAATGCGTTGTCTGCTCCACCAAGCGACTGACACCCTCCCCCCGCCCCAACACACACACAAAGGGAGGTGCACAAAGGCAGCAGGAGGGAAAGGGGAGACCTAACTGAGGATCCCAGATTTGGCTGGCTTCACAGTTTCACTCCAGCTGGCCCTGCCTTCCTGTCCTGAGAGGTGGTTAAAGGAAGCTCTGAGGAAGAAAGGTCAGGCTGGGAGAGAAGCGGGAGCTCGCCAAAATCCACACCCTGCTCTCCGAGCAGCAGGCTGAGCCAGCTGGAGGTGGGGGCAACAGAGATGAAGGAGCAGAAACTGGCCCCTGCTCGCCCAGGGCTCCCAGGCTGCAGGGTAGAGGGTGCTGAAACAGAATAGGAGATGCCAGGCAGGGGGCTGGGACACTGATCCCAGGACCTCTCTCTGCCCCAATCCCCCTTCTCCCACTGCCAGCCACACCTTGAGCATCCCAGCCCTGCTCCCTCCCTCCTCTGAGCGCTGTCACACCTCCAGCTCAAACCAGTCATTTAGCACTTGGCTTATAACCCTGAGTTGACTTTTTATTATATGTCTACATCTACCTTCCCAACTAGATCAGAATCTCCTCCAAGGCAAGAGCACATGTCCCCTGTTACAGTACATTTTTGGTGAAAAAAAAGAAAAAGAGGTTATTTAGGAAGTAAATCATTTGGGCAATGCAGTGGTATGTTTATGACAAAAAAGCTGGACGTTGCATTACAATCACGGCCCCAGACCTCCGTGACGTCATTCTGCTTGTGACGTCACTGTCGCTGGCTACTGTGGCGCTCCGCAGCCCACAGGCAGGATGACGCAACCATCAGAACCGGTGCGGACCTGTGCGCGCTGGAGGTGTTAGCGAGGCTGGCGGCCGGAGGTACCCGGAGAGGGCGAGGAGAAACGGGTCGAGAAGCCCAAACTGGGTGGTGTCCGCATTGCCCGGACTGGCCCCGCCTCCGCGATGACGGACACGGGTCAGCCAATCCGGGCCAGCCGCGGGGAAGCGGAGCCTATCAGCGGCCGGGGCTCGGCCGGCGCTTCCGCGTTTGTTCGCGAGCCCCAGGCGCGAGCCCGCGGGGGAGGGGACGGAGGCCCAGGCAACGCACCGCAGGCTCCCCCACGTCGCTCCCCCTCGTTGCTCCGCACCTGGCCTAGCGGGTCTGCGGGCCGAGGCCGCCGCCTCCCAGGGGACCAGATGGCCTCGGAAGGCCTGGCGGAGGAGCTGGAAGCGGTGCTGGGGGGTCAGGGGCTGCGTGTGCAGAGCTGGGACTCGGAGCCGGCCGGGGAGCTGCGGGCACCCGTGCGGCTACGGAGGAACGTCTGCTACGTGGTGCTGGCCGTGTTCCTCAACGAGCAGGTGAGCGTCCGCCCGCCGGCCCGCCGACCCACCGCCTGGGCCCGGAGCGCGCAGCCAGCCCCTTGGGGACCGAGGACCTACCGGCAGGAACCAGCGCTTCTTTGTGGGTGGCGCTCCCCAGTTTTGCAAAGCACTGTCATACTGACAACTGAACCTTGTGCGCCGAACTCTGAACCCTGCGATTGTCAGACGTACAGAGGAGAAAACCGAGGCCAGGAGCATGTCTGTCTCATCCCACAAGGCCTCGGTGCCTAATGGGGAGCGCTGTCTTATTCCTCTTCCTTTTCCCACAAGGTAGCTAGCACAGGCTGGCGGAGTGGGCTCTCTTTAAGATTGTTCAGTGCTGCAGAGACCTCCCCTGGGTCCCACAGGCAGTAACGGCACAACCTGTGCTTGCATTCAGACCTCGCTCCTGTGTGATGCTCTTTTTGGTGCTGATCTAATACAGATTGCTGTGACAACAGCTAGAAGGGGCCAAGGCCATAGGTAGGAGTTATATGGGGGTGTCGGTGGGGGCATGTTTCAAAGCCTAGACTTCAGTGTGAGAACAGGCCACAGCAGTTTGCAAACCAAGAGGGGAGGGGAGAGAGACTGTAACATATGCAGACAGTGCAGGACACATGGCAACCCCCACTGTGGGGTCTGAACCCCAGCCCCCGAAGCAGGTCCCAGGAATCTCAGCCCCTCTCTGCAATGGAAGTCTGAATGCAAAGGGGTAAATCGCAGAGAGGGACAGCTGTAGCTGGCAGCCACTCAAGGGCCATTCTCTAGGAAAGCTCCGCAGTTTGAGGGTGTCCTCTAGTAAGGGGGTCCTGGGTGATCGTGTTTAAGATATGATCTGGCCCCAGGGCAAGGGAAGGCTGCTGGCTGTGTCCCTCCTTTGGCAATCCCAGCCTGGCGGTGTGAGGGTGAGGATTTTCTCTCTCCCCTCAGGATGAGGTGCTCATGATCCAGGAGGCCAAGAAAGAATGCTATGGGTCGTGGTACCTGCCCGCGGGGAGAATGGAGCCTGGGGAGACCATCGTGGAGGCCCTGCAGCGGGAGGTGAAGGAGGAGGCCGGGCTGCACTGCGAGCCGCTGACATTGCTGTGTGTGGAGGAGCGGGGCCCCTCCTGGATCCGCTTCGTGTTCCTTGCTCAGCCCACAGGTACTAGTACAGCACACCTGGTGGCAGTGTGGGCAAGGGGCAGTGGATAGCTTTCCCCCTGCTGGTGCTCAGGTGAGATCAGCCCCTGTTCTGGCTGCTACAAGCCTGGCATCTCCAGGTTCCAGCCTCAGCGTCAGGGTTAGAGTGCCTCGGTGGCTGTTGGCTTTGCCAGGCCTCGCACTTCTCTCAACACAGACCCTTTCTCCCACCCCTCCCCCAGGTGGAGTTCTCAAGACTTCCAAGGAGGCAGATGCAGAGTCCCTGCAGGCGTGCTGGTACCCACGAACCTCCCTGGCCACTCCTCTGCGAGCCCAGGACATCCTGCCCCTGGTTGAACTGGCTGCCCAGTACCGCCACCAGGCCAGGCACCCTCGCATTCTGCCCCAAGAGCTTCCCTGCAATCTGGTTTGTCAGCGGCTCGTGGCCACCTTTACCAGTGTGGCCACCCAGACCGTGTGGGTGTTGGTAGGCACAGTGGGGGCGCCTCACTTGCCCATCACTGCCTGTGGCTTCACCCCTATGGAGCAGAGGGGTGGCATCAACATGGCCATCTTGCGGCTGCTACAGGAGTGTCTGACTCTGCACCACTTGGCAGTGGAGACCAAGGGGTTGCTTGGACTACAGCACCTGGGCAAAGGCCATACGGATGGCATCTGCCTGAATGTGCTGGTGACCGTGGCTTTTCGGAACCCAGGAATCCAAAATGAGCCCCCCGAGGTGCGGGGTGAGAACTTTGTTTGGTGGAAGGTGGTGGAGGAAGACCTACAAAGCCAGCTCTTCCAGAGGCTTCAGGAATCATCTGTTGTCCCAGTCAACAGATAGAAAGGTGCCATAAGTAGACACGGAGCTGCTGTCTGTGCTCCCTCCACCATGGTTTCGCCTCCCTCTTAGGGAGGCAGGAGGTTGGCAATCAGGGATCCCGTTGTATTGGGAGCAGGATAGTTCTCCTGCTTCTCAGGGGGGACTTCCATCTCTCCTTACCATGAGCAGGTCCCTACATTGCACCAGAAGGGACAGTGCCTTGAACCAAGCAACGAGTCCAGAGCTCAAGGACCCAGTTGCCCTGAGGCACAATGAGGGCACTGCTCCCTAAAGGGATATAAGAACGTTCTGAACCCGAGATAGCATCTTCTCTTCTAGGCCAGGTTCTCAGGCACTTAGAACATGGAGGAGGTGCTGGGGAGGTTACTCCAAGGACTGTGTCCCTTGCTGCGTAAATAGATGTTGCTTCCTTTGCCTTCCTGCCTAAATGTCTCTGTGGGGAGGAAGTGAGCAGGGAGGGGGGACTGCCCTCAGAAGAGAAGCTCCTCCCCTCGTCCCACCGAGGCCTTGCCAGACCGCAGGCTGACACGGCAGGGGCCGGCCTGGTGCTGGGAGCTGGGAGCAGGCAGGCTTCCTGCTGTCCACCTCGGCCTGTCTGGGGCCCACTGAGAACCTCTTCGTCTTGCCTGCCAGGTAGGAGGTGACCACATCCCCTCCAAGTTTCGAGCAGTGAGAATGCCAGGGAAGCTTCGGGTAGGCGAGGAGTCGGGAGCTGCCCGGGCCTGGATTTCCTTCTTGAGCTGATCCCTCCCCACTCTGCTGCCGGGCCCCTGGCTCTTGCCTCTGCCTTTTTATAACTCTAGCCCAAACCCAACCCAAATCCTCTCATTTCCCCTTAGCCCAACTGAATCATAGTAGGAATTGTTTAAAGAAAGAACTTGACTAAAATTTAAAGGAAAACTAAAAGGAATGAACAAAGAAAATATATTGTGTGCTCCTCACTGCATCTGAAGTCTAGATCTCTGATTCCGAGCTGGGAAACACTTGGTTGGGCTTCCCTGCTGAAGTAACTACACGCTGGCCCTGAATGAAGGACCAGGGGACCCGAGGCCCCCCAGCTGCTGCCTGCCTCTCTTGGCCACCATCTTGTCTTCCTTTCTGGCCTGTGGGGCTGTCTGTGGTAGGAGTCCTCCTGTCCATCCGAGGATAAAGATCTCCGAAGATGGAGCAGAACCCTTTCGCTCTCCCTCACTTCTCTCAGTGTCTGAGGGACCCACCCGTCCATATCCACGTCAAAGGGCAATGGTATCTGCGCCCATTATTTAGCCTATGGTAGTTTCCAACTGTGGGTGCCGATTCGAATCACCCGGAGAGCTTTAAAAACAACTCTGGGCCAGCCCTGAGACACCGATTTATCTCACAGAGGGTCGGGCTGGGGCATTGGTATTTTAAAAAGCCGCCCAAGTGATTCTAACACGCACCGAGGCGAGAACCACTGGCCAGCCCTCTCCGTCTTCAGCTTGCCCTGCCCTGGCGCATTCTTGGTGACTCCCTCAGAGGCTCCACGCACGTACACTTAGGGACAAGCTTTTTAACCCAGCAGGCCCACTGTTCACAAAAGCAAGCCATACAGCTCACAACCTAAGCACCTAACGTGAGACGTGCACACAGATGCTGCAGATGGCCCACTCCCCCAGGGTGTCTCTGGGGCTGGCCAGCCCTCAGTTGTGGGCAAACTGAGCAGAAATAGTGTTGCCTGGCCAAGAGCCGCTGTTCCTGGCAGGCGCTGAGGAACGTCAGAGTTGCCCTGCCAGAGCCTGTCTGTTTACCGCCAACCCCTCCACTCCAGTGCTGAAAAAGGAACTTAATTTGTCTTAGTTGGGGAGGAAGATGGGCCCAAATTAGCAGCGGAGCCCTCGGCAGAAAAGACGCGAAGGGCGGAGAAGAACAGGGCAGCTGTGTCCACGCAACCACACCATTTATTGCCGTGGTGTCTGGGGGGTACACCATGAGAATGCCAAAGTGCATCGAGGAGGGGCGTGTTTGGGACTCCTGGACGCTTGGACATGTTCAGAAAGAGTCCAGACCCAGTCTGCCCACCGAGCTTGCTCCCATCCCACACCCACACCCACGTGTGCACAACGCATGCATGCACACGCCCGGTGTCCTTCAGCACAGCAGGTCAGTCCTCCCCAGCTTGGAGGAATGTGGGAGAGGTAGAGGTCACTGAGTTTCCTCCTCTTTCATGTCACCTCTTGGCAACCCGCAGCTGGCTTCCAGAAGCGGCATGGGCAGGAAAAGGAAGCAAAAGGGGCTCTGGCCTGCTCCTCCTTGCCCAGGAGCAAAGCCAGCAACTGCAGTCCTGCTGTGAGGTAATGCCTGGCGCCGCCTGTGTGTTCCTGCAGGTCGAGACAGATTCGGGCCGGGTGGGGTGGCAGCCCCAGCCTCAGAGGGCATGCAGGGAGAACACCAGGCCTGCAGCCTGTGCCCCAGCCCCTCCCTGCCAGGCCTTGGGGCCTGCAGTCAGGTGGGCATCCTGGCCTCATCTGTACCCTGAGCTCCCTCGCTCCCCTGGAAGGGCATTCCGTCGAGAACACTGTGGGCTGGGCCCGGCCTCCCCCAGTCTCCAGCCCCTCTGCCCAGGTGCTGTGGACCTGCTGAGACGGGTTCAGAAGGCGCCAGAGAAACCAGCTGGAGCTGGAGCCTGGCACCAGCCCCCGGCTCCCCAGGCCCTCTCCCGCCCTGGTGGAGTTGCATCAAGGTTCTCATTAGCAGCTGCCCCCGCCTGGGCGCGGAGCATGCTTTGGCCATTTGCCATGAGGCGGTTGGGGATTTTGCAACCGTCTCCAGGAGGGCCAGGCAAGAAGAGTGGGCTACCCCTGCCATCCACTGCCCCTTCCGCAAGGGTTAAGTCAAGAAGGCAGGAGAGAAAAAATGTCAAGTCTTAGCAGAATCTATGGTACCTAGGGTGACAGAGTCTGGGCTCCCTTGCCCTCATCTGTCTGACCTACAGTCCTGACCAGCCCTTGCAGCCGTCAGCTCACACCCCTTGTGCCCACGGGATTGAATCACAGGTCTTGGCCTCGGCCACAAATGGCCTGTAGAGGCAGGTGACAGGCACAGAACACAGGAGGGTCTGGGTTCCGACGCTCACCTGGCCATCACCCAGCTCCCCGGGAGGCCACCTCTTTTGTTCCTGGGCTCTGGGACCTTGGAGACCCACTTCCTGAAGCCCAGCCTGGTGTAGCCAACAAGGCAAGGTCTCCTTGAGGTGACCTGGGAGCCGAAGCCCAGGCCTCCACAGAGGCAGAGGCCCCTGGATACAGAGGAGACAGAGCCAAGCCCCTGCCCCGGGAGAAGGGTGGCGGCGGCTGTGCCAGGCGGGAGGGGAGGCAGCTCCGGGCAGAGGTGAGAAGAGGAGCCTCCCCTCCCGTCATGCTCCTGGCTCAGGCGTGCCCTTCCGGGGGTGGGGGGAGGTGCAGGTGAGGACCCTGTGGGGGGAACTTGACGAAAGCAATGGCAGCCAGTTCCTTGCAGAATTCCTCCAGTACCACCACGCCCTGGAGGAGGGTCTGGTGGTCCAGCCTGAGGGGAGAGCACAGAGTCATGGCTGGAAGGCCGTGGGTGTGCCCCCAGTGTGACCTCCCAGGGTCCCTAAGGCATAACCCAGTGGCAGACCCCTGAATGAGAACAGAGCTCAGCAGCAGGCCCTCTGCACTAAGACCTGGCACCCCTCTCCCCCCCCCACCCCCGCACCAAGCACCTGCCCTCCCACCCAGGGCTCTGCCCCAGGCACCCACTTCTCTCGGTTACTTACTGCTCCCCAGGAATATGTCCCATCAGCTGCTTGCGCACCAGGAGCAGTTTGCCTGGGAACTGGGGTACCCTCTGAATTCTCTGCATCAAGTCCCCAATCACCTAGAGAGGAACAGGAGGACTGAGGTGGGGACCAGTGACACTCCAGCAAGGTCCATGGCTCTGCTGCACCATGGCAGATGGCAGGGTGGCTGGTACCTGTGCTCTCCCCGGGCACTGACTAGGGTCCCCACATCTGCAGCTCCCAAGCCCCTGTCCTGTCCCCTCCCTTCCTGCCCACCACTGACACACTCCCTGGCATCCTTACCCGGACGAGCACAGAGAACAGACTCCTGCAGCCGGGGGCCAGGCTGATGTAGGGGTCCAGGAGGTACTCATGGATAAGCGGGTGGGGGAAGAGGGCGAGCCGGGACAGGACGGAGGTCACTTGCAGGTTCAGGCTGTATGGCTGCAGGGAACATGGTGGACAAACCCAGGGCTGTCAGGGGGTGGTGAGCATTTCTGCACTCCCCCAGAAAGGCACCTGGCCAGTGTGAACGTGTGCGGGGGTGGGAGGCTCACATGATGTGTGTGTGTCATGGATCCCTGGGGCTGAGGGCCAGAACATGTTAGGGCGTGTGGAGCAGAGGCGAGACGGGGCTTCCCGCCCGGGGAACAGTGAGGGGAGAGGGGGGCCATGGAGCTGAAGAACCGCAGACGACCCGACCCCCTGCTCTTCCGAAGGACTCCAGAGGCACCCACCTGGGGTGCCACCGTGGGCCTCGCCCTCTGGCTGGGGCCCAGCCCCGCTGGCTACCTGTTCCAAAATCCGGGACATGCGGTCAAACAGCATTCGGAGGAAGTGCCCCTCAAAGAAAGGCCGCTCCGGCTCGTGGGGGTCCAGCGGTGTGAGAGCCAGGGGCCAGCCCCAGGGACTGACGCGGGAGCTGCACTCCTGGAACTGGAGCAGGAGGGAGAGCTGAGAGGAGGCCCGCGGTCAGGAGGCCCCGGCACACAGAGGGCCACACAGGAAGGTGGACTCAGGGCTTCGTGGCTGGAGCTGGGCGTGCCCTGGCGGAGCTCACAGAGGGAGAAGCCTTTGAGGGGCAAGGAGTGGGCCCTGGCAGAGGCCTCAACACTCACCAGTGTGTAAGCATCGTGGACGTAAGTGTCGTATCCGGTCTCCTCCAGGAAGGCGGAGGTCTTGGCTTCCTCAGGAACCAGGCAGAGGAAGCTGAGAGACAGGACCCTCGGTGTGGCGGGGCGCCCCTGGTGCCACGCTCCCCCCGCTCCGTCTGTCTCCTCCTGGAGGGAACATCCCCACCCGGGCTGCGCCCCTCAGGGGTATGGCCCAAGACAAAGCGAACCCACGTGGCTCCGGCCTCCTGACCTGCCCCTACCTGTTGACGATCTCAGTTACCGCCGTTTTGCCATCCGAGTTGGTGGCGGGGGCTGGATGGGGCTTGGCAGAGGGCTGGAAGCCGGCGTCGAGGAGGCCGTCTGTGAAGTAGGGGTCCTCCTCGAGGTCTCTGTGGCCAGGGGGCACATGCATGGCACGGAGGAACCAACCAAAGAAAGAGTGTGGGGTGCCGAGGGCTGGGGTGGGGCCGGGGCCTCCCCGGGGCGCAGGGTCTCGCTTACAGATTGTCTTCGTAGCTCTCGGGCTCCTGGGAACCCCGGGCCGCGTACAGGCGGCCCTCGAGATGGCACAGGACCAGGCCGCGGACGACCCGCTCGTGGGGCTTCTGGAGCAGCTCCTCAAACAGCCGCAGCGTGGCAATGCTGATCTGGGGCAAGAAGGCGTCAGCAGGAGGCCCCTTCCTGCCCCAGCTTCCGGGGGCGCCTGGGAGTCGGCTCTCCCAGATAAGAAAAGTCCCCCTAGAAGGGAATCCCCCTCCCCGGCAGGTTTTGGGGGGAGTGGATGGGTGGTGGCCTGGGACTCGGGAGTCTGGCTGGTCTTGGTTCCATCATCAATTTGATGCGCAATCACAGGCAAGAAAAATGGGCTTTTCTGTGCCTCAGTTTCTCTGTCCGGAAAATGGAGTGCTGGCCTCGCCCACCTCCGAGGGGCCAGCAGCCTGAAAAACGTCCCATGAAGGGAGAAGCAGGGTGCAGACCAGACAGCCTGTGATCACAGACAACGACCGTGTGACAAGAGCCGGCTGGCTACCATCACGGTTTCTTTTTGGTGGGGAGGGGTTCAGCATTTCGAAGGCAGAGCCCCCGGGACCACTAACGAAGATGGGAGACCTCGGGAAATCCCTCCGGCAGGGCTGGGGCGGGAGCGCGTGGAGACCAGGGCGTCCACCTCACCTCATCAGAGAGGTGGTCGCAGTGCCGGATGAGGTGAGCGCACAGGGTGCGGGGGCCGTCCTCGGGGGCTGCCGGCCGCGGCTCCGAGCCCAGGAGGAAGGCCACGGCCTCTCCGAGCAGCGCAGGGGAGCGGAGCTGACGCAGCAGGGCCGTCAGCAGGGCCGTGGAGGTCAGGACGCTCTGCTCAGACCTATGTGGACAGAACACTGAGCCAGGCAGGGACAGGGAGGGGCTGGGTGGGAGGGTGGTGGAACCCTTCCTGGTTTCCTTACATCTCCAGCTGGTGTCTCTCTGCTCCCTCCCACCCCTCCTGAGGTCACAGAGTCCCAGGGCGTAGGCCGTTGCTAGCCCACAGTGGCTCTGAGCCACGTGTGTGTTGGGGTAGGCCTGGCCAAAAAGAGCCCACAGACTCATGGGACGCTGGCTAAGGAGGTCCCTGTCTGTAGGGACAGGAAGGGGCGGACGGGGTGGGCGGTTCGATCCACCCTATGTCCACATCTGAGGGGCCTGGACGTAGACTTACACGTGAAGGAGCTGCGGCTGCAGAATCTCCACGAACAACTTCTCAGCCACAGCCTTTGCTAAGGCATCCGCCACCACCTGGGCACCAAAGAGCACGTCTTAAACACGTGTCCACCGAAAAGAACTGTCCGTGCACAGCATCCAGCACAACAGCAGAGGGGCCCCGCCCAGCTCCGCAGACCCCTCAGGTCTCCAGGAGACGGAGATGACAGCGGCGTGACTCACCGCGTGCGCCTCCATGATGAGGTGGTCACAGTAATCAAACCAGCCCAGGAAGGCAGCCAGGGCCTCTTTGCCTGGGAAGTCACCCTCATCGGACGGGGCACTGGGTAACCTGCGGGAGAGCGAGGGAGGCTGTGAGGCCCGCCTCAGCTGTTCCAGAAGGAAGCCGGGCCCTCTCTCCCTCTGCCCGGGAGCCTCTGTTGCAGGTGGGGAGTGGGCCGGGGCACAGGGGAGGGCGGTCAGTTCTACAGGGAGCTCTGTGGGTAGAAGCCAAAGTGATGCTCCTCTGGTGGGTGAGAAGGCCCTTAGGGGGGGCTGTAACCTTGGGAAGGAGGTGCCAGCCCGGGTCCCCATCCCTCCTGGAAAACAAGGGGAACCGGCCACCGGAGGACAGGCAGGGCTTCCAGCCACTGCAGATGCAGCCCCACCTCCCCGGCCACGTGCCTACCTCCAGGCGATGCCCTCTAAAGCAGCAATGTCTGCGGGGTCCAGAAAGGCGGGCAAGGACTGGTACAGCTGGCAAAGGTGCTTCACAACCTCAGGGCAACAGGGGCTGCTCTGCACCAGGTAGGTGGCGGCTGCCTGGGGGGCCACGCTGACGAGCAGCAGCAGATTCTCCTGGGCCTTTAGAGCCACACGGCCTCTCTAGGGGGCAGGGACACAACCTCAGGACCTGCACCTGAGCCCAGTCCCCTGGGCTCCGCCCAGCATTCACCCGGCCCAGCACCTTGCTCTTGCACAAGCCAACCAGGGAGGTGATTAGGTTGCTCTCCCCTATCCCCTCATCGGGCTCCTGGGTCTCAACAGGCAGCTGGGCGGTCAAGGCCCCGGCCTCACAGGGACCCCCGTCAGGAGCCTTGCTGTGGGGGTGGTCCTTGTCCTCGATACTGGCCGTCTCTCTAGGCAGGGCGGTGGACTCTTTGGAGGCTTTCTTCTGAGCGACAGTTTTTTTACCCTGCAAAGGAGGCTAGGTGAGGCCGGGCCTGGTGGAGACCACTCCCCACGCTGTCCCTCGGGAACGCAGATGTGCTAACTGTTAGGGGCTCGGCAGGGAGCGGGAGGGGAGGCGCCCTGAGTGCCTCTGTGGGGTGGGGTCTGGGCCCCTCCGCTTCTGTCCGCTAGAGACACTCACTTCCAGGATGTAGGTGAGCAGGGCTGGATCCTGCTGGATCTTGGAGCAGAGGACGGTGGTGAACTGCACCTCCTCCTTTTCTGTGAGGGATCCGGGAGCTCCCCCAAGCCGGAGAAGGTTCTGGAAGGGGAGTAGCATAGAAACAGAGGGGAACGGGTGGCAGGGAAGAGAGGGGGGCCGCACCCCCAGACACCCCTTGGCTTCCCGGCCCCTCACCTGCACAGGCCTGTGGACGTTGAGGTAATGCAGGAGAGGGTGCTGGACCTGGGCCAGAACCTTACTGAAGAACTGGAACACCTGCTGCCGCATGCCGGGGGGGTACTGAGGGGCAGGGCGGAGGGCCGGTCAGGAGAGGGGGCCGTGCCCCTCGGAACACTGCCCTCCTCCCCTGCCCGGGGGCACCTTCTCTGCAAGCCTCCTTCCCTCACTGTGGGAACCGGCCCCCTCTGCGCTGCCCGTCCCCGTCCCACTTCATTTTTCTCCATAAGCTTGTCGTCACTGAACACACAGGTGGGCTCTGTCCTAATCACCACTGTGTCCCCTGACACACGGCTGGTCCTCAGCACATCTTGGCTGAGTGAAGGCTGACTGACTAAGAGGGAGCCTCTCCTCGACTTCCCTGACACGAGCAGTGGGCGGGGGAGGTGGTGGCTGTGCCCTGAGCCGGCCCCGCCGGTGTCCGGGCTGGAGGGGCACAGGTGGAAGAGCCTGGCACCAGGGCCGGGCTGGGCCGGAAGGCTCCGGGTCCGCACCTCGGCCTTGCCCAGCGTGCACAGGGTCTCCAGGATCTTGTGCTGCAGCAGGTACTCGAGGCAGGGCCCGGCCTCGCCCGCCGCCTGCTGCCTCTCCTCGTGCACCAGGATGTCCAGCATCTGCTTCAGCCGCCAGGGGATATCCGTCTTCTTGGCCGGGGTGCTTTCATCTACTCGAGGGTCAGGAAAGAGGGTGAGTGGGGAGAAGATGAGCACTCTGGCTCCACGGAGTCAAGTCCAAGGGGCCTGGGGATGGGGTTGGCTGAGGGCAGGAGAGGCCAAGTTAACAGTCTGCTCCAAATAAAGGCCAGAGGAAATGGGAGTTCACAGTTCATGCCTCCATATTTAAAAACACAAAAGAACCCGGCCGGTGTGGCTCAGTGGTTGAGCGTGACCCATGAACCAGGAGGTCACAGTTCGATTCCCCGTTAGAGCACATGCCAGAGTTGTCAATGATTCTCTCTCATAATTGATGTTTCTATCTCTCTCTCTCCTTCTCCCTCTCTCTGAAATCAATAAAAAGACATATTAAAACACACACACAAAAGACCTTCTAGAATGAGGCCCAGGATTCAACTCTGAGAATGTGGGCATGCCCTGCTTTTTATCAAAGGGAAGAGCATCAGTCTTGTCCAAACCCTGCGGCTGACCGAGGGTCGTTGCCAGGGCTGCAGGCAGCTCTGGGCCTGAGTGAGAAGCTGTGGGCCCAGGGGTCTCTGTCATATAATTCAGAATCTGTCTCCTAGCAGCTTCCCAACAGATAATCTGGGGCCTGCTTGTCTCTTTTAC
Organism: Cnephaeus nilssonii; assembly: GCF_951640355.1. Lineage (NCBI taxonomy): Eukaryota > Metazoa > Chordata > Mammalia > Chiroptera > Vespertilionidae > Cnephaeus > Cnephaeus nilssonii. Next base: position 15,323,959 of record NC_137076.1, read on the forward strand.
ACTCACAGAATGCAATACTCTACTTTTTAAAAAGCAAACAAACAAAAAAAAGAAAAATAAAAGAAAAGAAAAAGCAGAAAAAAGATGCCCAGCCGGTATTGCTCAGTGGTTGAGCATCGACCCATAAACCAAGAGGTCACTGGTTCAATCCCTGGTCAGGGCACATGCCCGGGTTGCGGGCTTGATCCCCAGGAGGGGTGTGCAGGAGGCAGCCGATCGATGTTTCTCTTTCATCAGTGTTTCTATCTCTATCCCTCTTCCTTCCTCTCTCTCTAAAAATCACAAAAACATATTTTTTAAAAAGCAGAAAAAAGAAATCTGTGCACGACCTTGGGTTCAGACTCAAACCTGCGGCACCACAGAGAGGCCCGGATGGAGAAGCTGGTTAGTGTGGTTGTCTTAGAGCTGCAGAGGCTAGAGTGGTTTTTAAAAGAAGGTTTTGGTACTTTGGCACTGGAGCACCCCCTAGCTTTTCTTGAAAGCACAGGCTCTTAAGCAAGGCAGCTGCCTCATCCACTCCTGTACCTCTGGTATAGGGACTGTTCTGGAAATTAATGGGTTGGGCCCAGGCAAAGCCCCAGATGGATCTGAGTCGGTTCTGGATCCCTGACTGCTCTCCTGGTGAGCTGGGGCTCTGTGTCAAAGAGGTCTTTGGACTAAAAGGTACAAACGTACAGTTATAAAATCAGTCCTAGGTGTGTAATGTGCAGAGTGGTGGCTATAGTTAACAGCACTGTATTGTATAATTGAAAGTTGCTATGGCCGAAACCGGTTTGGCTCAGTGGATAGAGCGTCGGCCTGCAGACTGAAGGGTCCCAGGTTCGATTCCGGTCAAGGGCATGTACCTTGGTTGCGGGCACATCCCCAGTAGAGGGGTGTGCAGGAGACAGCTGATCGATGTTTCTCTCTCATCGATGTTTCTAACTCTCTGTCCCTCTCCCTTCCTCTATGTAAAATATCAATAAAATATATTAAAAAAAAAAAAAAGAAAGTTGCTATGATTGTAAAAGTTCTCATCACACGAAAAAAATTATAACTACACGTGGTGATGGATATTAATGAGACTTACTGTAATCATTTCACAATCTACCCATATATGGAATCAATATGTTATACAACTGAAACTAATATAATGTTACTAGAGGCCCGATGCACGAAGATTCGTGCAAGAATGGGCCTTCCTTCCCCTGGCTGCTGGCACTGTCTTCGCTCCGGCCCAGAGCTGCCTTCCCAAGCTGCCCAGAGGCCCAGAGCGGCTGAGGAGGTGCAGAACGCCTGTGTCGTCGCCATGGTGACAACGCAAGCGTCCCGCCTCCCGCCACTCATACCTGTGTATGCAAATTAACCCACCATCTTTGTTAGGTTAATTTGCATACTCACTCCTGATTGGCTGGCGGTGTCGTGAAGGTATGGTCAATTTGCATTTTTCTCTTTTATTAGTGTAGATATGTCAATTATATTTCAATGAAAAAAGAGAGATGATCAGTCTAAAGTTGTTCTCAACTCGGGGCATGTGCTGTCCCCAGGGGACATTTGGTAATGCCCGGAGAGACAGTTTTGGTTGTCACATAAGCGGGGAGGGTACTGGCCTCTCATGGCTAGAGATCAGAGTTGGGGCTAAATATACTGCAGTGCACTCCCACTGCCCCCAGCACGAAGAGTGACCCGTCCAAATGTCCACAGTGCGAGCCTGAGGAACCTGCTCTAACAGAGGCTTCAGAGGCCCTTGGACAGCCCAAGGCGACTTTCTCGTTTCTTGGGCTGCTCAGACTGGAAATAAAGCCTTCAGGACGGTGCAAGCTGGAACGGAATCCCAATCTGAACTCCAGGAGGGGAAAGCTAGGGATGCAGGACAGGTTTACACGGCAATCAGGGTGCATCCACCAATGCCAGCACACCGACTACAAAGCAACCCATTAGATTCCATCTCCCAGTGAGCGAGCCTGATGGGCCCAGATGCCCAAGGCATTGGTTCCCTGGTGTGTCAGTGTGGGGAGAAGGACCTGGTATTTATAGGCTTTGGTTTTGGTTTTTGTTCTCCCCCTACCCGTCCAAGTTGGCTGAGGGATAAGAGAAATTTGTTCAATTTCTTTTTTGTTAATCCTCACCTGAGGATATTTTTCCATTGATTTTTAGAGAGAGTGGAAGGGAGGGGGTGAGACAGAGAGAAATATCAATGTGAGAGAGATACATTGCTTGGTTGCCTCCCACATGGGACCCAACCAGGGCCTTCGATTCCTTGACTGGAATCGAACCTGCAACCCTTCGGTCTGCTCTATCCACTGAGCCAAAGTGGCTCGGGCTGTTCGATTGCTTTTTCAATCAGTAAGCCCTGGACACAGGCACTTGGAGACTGAAGGCCTGGATGACCCGGCTGGAAGATGGGGGCAAGTGGAGCTCAACCTCTGCCCTGCACAGTAGGCCCGCGAGAGCCCCATCCTCCTTGTCCCCGCTCCCACCTCACATCGCTCCCTCGCAAAACGTCAGAACTCTGAACTCCTGGGCAGCAGCTGTCACTCCCCGGGGCCCCTGCACCTCTGAGCTGCATGGTGCCTCTGCCCATCCTTTCCTCCCAGTTCCTCCCACCTGTGCTTTCGATGTAATAGTGCGTGATGCCCTTCCAGTGCTCCACAAACGCCTCCAGAAGGTCGATGGTGGGCTCCCACTGCGGAGAGAGCAGACACATAACCTGTGTGACCACCGGCTCGGCCGCCACCCACACTCCCAGGAACGGACCTTCCACTATCTGCTAGGTGCCGGGTCAGTGCTGGGACTTGGGGAGGCACCGCGATCGTGGGTTCTCAAAAGGAAGAGTAACACGTTTCCTCCAGGACACATCCGAACTGTCGCCAACGATGCCGTGGCATCGCTCCCAGACCCCGCTCCCTGCTGGAATCACGGTGCCCCTGCCACAGGTCAGGATTCCATAGTCCTTGGCCCGGAGGAGCTAAGAAAGCTGGTGGACACATCAGAGAAACAGATGATTTCAGCACAACAGGGCTATCCTACAACAGAGGTACACAGAGAAGAACAGGAGAGCACCCCTAAAACAACAAGAGCAAAATGACACGGCTGGAACACACGCGAAAGACAAAGTTTTCAGGTCCCTCTGAATCGGAGGGTCTGCGGAAAGCTGTGTTCAAGGCCACACAGGCTCGGTTCAGCCAGATGGGCAACAGTAGCATAACGTTAAGAAAGTGCCTTAGCCCTGGCCGGTTTGGCTCAGTGGATAAGGGCATCGGTCTGCGGACTCAAGGGTCCCGGGTTCGATTCCGGTCAAGGGCATGTGCCTTGGTTGCGGGCGCATACCCGGTGGGGGGTGTGCAGGAGGCAGCTGATCGATGTTTCTCGCTCTCTGTCCCTCTCCCTTCCTCTCTGTAGAAAATCAATAAAAATATATTTTAAAAAAAGAAAGTGCCTTACTTATATACGGTACGGGCCGCTTCTGTCCAAGCTCGGGCTGTGCAGCCCTAGCTCTTCCTTAGCTAGCTCTGCTCCCATCCATGCCTCCTCCAGCTCCTCCTGTTGGCCACGGGGGACTCTGACTCTGCTGGGAGCAAGCCCTACACCTCCCCCTTCCCAGTGCTCTCGCCATCTCTAAGGCCTGGCTGGTACTGTAATAACAAGCACTTCCCCTGAAAACTGCCCCAAAAGGGCATTTCTTCTTTTTCCTTGCAGAGTAAATGTTTGCAGGGTAAAAATACACAATCAGGTGGTCACTCTGCAAAGGTGCTCATTTCTACTCTGGATCTTTGCTCAGGCCACTCCTCAGCCAGATCCTAACGGCCCCCCGTCCTCTGAGGGCCGGCTCCACAAAGCCCTGTCTGGGTTCCTGGATGCATCGCCCTCTAACCTCATGCCTTACTGCACCACAGAACTCCCTATCTCCTCCCTTCATCGATGCAGGAAGTATCTTCCAGTTCCTGCTACATACACAACACCATGCTACATGTCACAGGCAAGACAAGGATGTCTCAGATCCAGTGCCACAAAGGAGAAGAGAACATAAAACCACACTGAGCAACTCAACTGCAGAATGCAGTGTGAGGTGAGAACACAGGAAAGGTGGGACAGTGACCTCCGGGAAAAGAGGAGTCGCTTCCAACAGAGAAGGCCGAGGTCACGCAGGAACTGAAACCGGAAGAACTGCGTGAGATTTCAACAATCAGAGATGAAGGAAAGACATTTCCTGCAGAAGGTGCTCTGCAAAGTGTGTCTGGGGCAAGGATGGACTGATGGGGTTTTGGAGCCTTGAATGCCAAGCCAAGGAGTCTGGAGACGTATACATTTGCAGGCCATGGGGAGCAGATCCGTGACATCGTCAGAGCAGTGTTTTAGGAAGAGTCATCTGGCAGTTGTGTGTAGGAAACGAGGGCAAGAAGAACGCTTTGAAGACCACGACGACAGGAAGCAGTAACACTGAAGCTGAGGCCTTGGCTGCCCAACCTTGTCTTCTTTTAAAATTAGTTGTGGGGTTCACAGCCCTTACTAGAGTGACATCTCCCACAGTCGTCCCAAACACACGGTGTATGACCACATCTTACCACGTTCTATTATCGTTGGGTTAGCGGTCATCTCTCTACTAGACCATTAGCATCCTGGCGGTCAGGGGCACACACATAGTGGCTACTCATTAATATTTACTAAATGGCTCAGCAACATGCATATAAGCCTAATCAATGGACACAGACAACAGGGCGGTGGGGGCATGAATGGGAGGTGGGGGGCAATGGGGGAATAAGGACACATATGTAATACCTTAAATCAATAAAGAAATTTTTAAAAAATGGCTCAGCAAGCCCCTTAAGACCCTGTTCCATACATAGTTCCTTGTCTCTTGGAATGCCTTCTGACCCTTGAACAAGTTTGTAATGGGGGCTCATTGAATCGCAAAATTCATTCATAGTTTCTGAAAACCTTGCACTGGCTTAACTAACTAGCTAATCCAGTAAAAAAAAAAAAAAAGCAGGACTAGGAGAATGCAGGTTAGCTAAAACAGACCATTAGAGAGAAGAAAGCAGGTGGATACTCTATACCTGAGACTATTGTTAGCTACTCTTAACTCTTAGACCAAAGAAACCATTCTAAATTTCTATTTCAAGATAAGGATTGCAACTCTATTTTTTTGTCAGAAGAGGGCAGGAAAGAGCAGCATGCTCCCTCCTTACCAAGGAGGTAAGCAACTTGCTGGGGTCTTACCCTGATGACCCAGGCCAGGGGAAGACCTACTAGTTTGTGCAAGATGTAGGGGGTGCAGGCAAAAGGGGGGGTTCCCATCTCTCCCGGGGGCCACACAGGGTCAGTTAAACTTCTAGGGTATGGCCTGTACACTGAGGGGCCGAAGAAGACCAGCTGCCTAAAAGTATCTCCCTTGACCACCAATATTTCCTCCAGCCTCTGACACTGAAATTCCGGTGCTTGGAGGCATTAGAAATTCACTCCCTAGGGCGAAGGTCTTGTCTGTCTGCCCTCTGCGAGGAGCTGTCCTTGAGAGGTATGAAGTAGTTTGTCAGATCACTTTCTGAGCCGACAGCTGTCTAGATTGGGGACAGGGAGGAGGGGAAGGAGAGATTACTATATGGAACCCCTCCCAGGCCCCTGGACATCTGGGAGGGCCAGGCTGGGGCAGGTGGGGCAGGTGAGGAAGGAGCCGGAACCTGTCACTTTCTTCCCAAGTTTGCTTAAGGCTGAGGCTATTCTCATTCATAACAAGCTCTGAATTGAGAAAGGGGGGTGGGGGGAGTGTTGGGGAGGAAGGGAGTGGAATCCAAGGTTGTTTCTCTCGGGAAAATCTGATACACTAAACTGGTCACTTAGGAGAGGGTTTAGGCTGAGACAAATGAATTGTTCACTTTACAGACAGGTTCTTGGCCAGGGTTACTTGGAAGACAGGGCCTCCGCCTTCCCTATCTAAACTGAACTTTTATCTTACTGGTGAAGTGGGCTGCCTCTGACCAGCCTCCCCCGCCAACAGAACATAGCAAAAACACAAACTCTGATGGAATGTAAGACATCAATACAGTCTTCCCCACAGGGCTGCTGGCCAGGCCCCGCCGTGGCTGGCTTCCCCGGAGTCAAGGACTCAAGGCTAGGGCAATGTGAGATCCACACTGGAAACCTGCAGAAGGCTGCTCCAGGGCTGGGGCCAGGGCCCCCCCAAAGCTGCTCCAGGGCCAGGGCGAGGGCCCACCCACCGGACTGTCTGCACTCTCCCCGGGGCCTGGCCCGGCTGGGCCGCACTCCGCACTCCCGGGCGGAGGGCAGGGCTCCGCGGCGGGGCAGGGCAGCGCTTTTTAAGCCCGGGGCGCAGGAAGTGAGGAGTGTGTGTCGGAAGGGGTGGGGGGAGGTAGAGGGGAGGAGGGGACCTGGGGACCGGGAGGAAGAAGCTGTTGGGTGACGGGGGCCCTCGGGCACCGGCGAGCTGGGGGCTGGGAGCCGGGCGCAGGGAAAACAAACAGGAAGCACTCGGGAGCAGAGGCGGGGAACGGCGCGGTCGGGGCGGGCGGCGCGGCCGGAGAGGAGCGGCTGGAAGCGGGCGGCGCTGTGCGGGGCCGCGCGAGGAGGCGGGGAGGGCGCCGCGCGGCCCGTTGGGGTCCCTCCCGGGCGGCCCGCGCCCGCTACCGGCTCCGCCCCGGCCCCGCGACCCCGCCCGGCCTACCGCGCCCACGGCCTCCTGCAGCAGCGCCCCGAGCCGGCTCAGCATGGTGGCGCCCGGCTCGGCTCGGGCTCGGCTCCGGCTCCGGCTCCTCGGCGGCCGCACTCCCGGCGCAGGGGCGGCCCCGCGGCGGCGAGGGAGGCGGGGCCCGGCCCGCTCCGCCCCGGCTGGGCAGGGGGCGCTCCCGCCGGTCCCCCGGGTCCCCGCGGGGCCTGTCGCGGTGGGAAAGCGAGCTGATCCCCCAGAGCGGGAGGGCGCCGCGCGGGGCGCAGGGTGCAGCCCGCAGGCGCCTGTAGGGAGCCGGGTGGCCGCGAGAGAACGACCCTTCCCCTCGGAGAAGGGCGCGTGGCCCGGGAGGTCGTTTCCGGGGAGTGAGAAGCTCTGTGGGTCCCGTGCGTCTCCGGACGCCCCCGCGCCCCCCGGTCCCCCCACGGCAGCCGCGGGCGTGTGTGGCTTGGGGCATTGAGGTGGGCTGCGTGTGAAGGGCATGCCCCCCGGGGTCTGACCACTGAGTGAAAGAAAAATAGCTCACTGATGAGGTTTTATGGGGAATGCATGCTGAGGGGGTGATGTGTTAGATCTATTAGAAATTAATTAAAATTAGTTTCACTTGTTGCTTGTCACTTTTAAGTGGGCACAGCGCTGGGCCAGAGGTCCCACGGGAAGTACCAAGTGGCCCCTTTTGCCCTTTGAGCTGCACCACGGGACGAAACAGAAGGTGGGTTTCCCGTGGATACAGGAAAATTATGCCCCAGAATTACGCAGGCGGAGCCCTCAGCAAGAGCAGGGGTTCCTGGAGTGTCCGAAGCTGGGGTCTTCGGGATGCACCTTCTAGCTGCCAACTCTGCCAGTTTAAAGCGACCCCCCCCCCCACCACCACCTCCACTGCTCCAGGAATGGAAAGAGGTTCTTTCTGAAGACAGGATATGGATGTCTGTTCAAAATATGTTTCTGCTGACCACTGCCAGCCTGTGACTAAGGGGCAAGGCGCTGAGAGTCCCACTAGGAACTGGGATGGGGAGGGGGAGGTCCGAGTAGGCCCTGTTACAGAACCGTAGGACCTTGAGCTGTGGGGTCTTGTTCCCCATGGGGTCTGAGACCCAGGAGACAGTGACCTGCCCAGAGCGGGCTGTGTGCTGTGGAGGGCAGCCTGAGGCATGGGGAGGGCCGGGGTTGGCCAAGTCCAGGCTGACCTAGTACTAGTATTTGGAGCTCAGTTCTACAGCTGTGTGATGGGGTGGGGGGGAGATGATATTTTCTAACAGTTCATCTGCAGACAGGTCCCTGGTAAGGAGCCCTATGGGAAACAAGGAGGCTTTTAGGCCAAAAATGTGTTTAAAGGGAAGAAACCAGCCCGTTTTGTGTATCCAGGAGCAACCTGGGAGTTGGAGCCCTCAGTCCAGCCAGCACTGTTCTCCTCTGGGTCCATTTCCTCTTGGGGAGGGAAGCAGCCTGATGGATTGAATCTGTTCCCCCGTCAACATGTTTCAAGGAACTCTAGGGTATAGTGGAAGTGTATCAGGAATCCATAGCCTTTTATTTGGCTTAACTTTTCATTTATTTTTATATTGTTACTAGTGGCCTGGTGCACAAAATTCGTGTACATTAAAAGGGGATTAATTAGAGGAAATATTTTAATATTGCTATTTGCCCTTTTCTCTATAATAGAAGTGTCAGAGATGAAAGAGAATTAGTAAAATGAATATGAAAATCTTCCTCCTGTCAGAGTCTGGGGCACACCACGGGACCCAGAGTCAAGTCCCCACCCACCCGCGGCGCCTCAAAATCGCACAAGACCCAGACCCAGCTGGCCCCACCCCCATCAAGCCCCACCAGGTGGGGGGCCCAGCCTCAGGTCCCCTGGCCTGGTGCTGGTTGGGGGGCGCAGCCTCAGGTCCCCCATCAAGCCCCACCGGGTGGGGGGGTGCAGCCTCAGGGCCCCCATCAAACCCCTCCAGGCGGGGGGCACAGCCTCAGGTCCCCCGGCGCACCCTCAGGTCCCCCGGCCTGATGCTGGGGCAGAGGGTGCAGCCTGAGGTTCCTCGGGCCAGTGCCAGGGCGGGGGGGGGGGGGGGGCACGCCATGAGGTCCCCCGTCAAGCCCTGCTGGGCTGGGGGGGGCATGGCCTGAGGTACCCTGGCCTGGTGCCGGGGTGAGGGGTGCAGCCTGAGGTCCCCTGTCAAGCCCCACCAGGCGGGAGGCGCAGACTCAGGTCCCCTGTCCCGGCCCAACGCCACGCAGCCTCAGGTCCCTGCTGATTGCTCCTTAAGGCTCGTTACGGGAAGTCGGCCTCCACTGTGGGCGCAGCCATCTTGTGTTACAAAATCCCCGCCTCTGCTATGGGCGCCAACATATTTGTGATGGTGTGACGGTCAATTTGCATATCCCCTCTATTAGATAGGATTATTTTTAAAACATTTTTATTGATTTTAGAGAGGAATGGAGAGGGAGAGATAGAAACATCAATGATGAGAGAGAATCATAGATCAGCTGCCTCCTGCACGCCCCACACTGGGGATGGAGCCCGCTGCCCGCAACCTGGCATATGCCCTGACCAGGAATCGAACCCTGGCCTCCTAGTTCATAGGTCATGGTAACTTTTTAGATTGTATTTTAAAAGTTCTGATAAAAGTCAGTGGACACCCTTATGTGTGTTATATACCAAAAGTGTTAAGAATCACTGGTGAATTTAAATTCTGCTGTGAGGTTAGCTCATTTGGGAGAAAACCTTGAATAAAGTCTCTCTTCCTATCAGCTTTCAGGGTGGGGAACCGTTTTCCTGCCAAGGGCCACGTGGATATTTGTAACAGCACTAGAAGCCCGGTGCATGAAATTCGTTCACGGGTGTGTGTGTGTGTGTGTGTGTGTGTGTATGTGTCCTTCAGCCCAGCCTGAACCCTCTCCAATCTGGGACCCCTCTCACAATCCAGGACTGCTGGCTCCCAACCGCTCACCTGCCTGGTTGCCCCTAACCGCTTCTGCCTGCCAGCCTGATCTCCCCCTAACCACTCCCCTGCCAGCCTGATCGATGCCTAGCTGCTCCCCTGCCGGCCTGATTGCCCCCAACTGCCCTCCCCTGCAGGCATGGTCGCCCCTAACTGTCCTCCCCTACAGGCTTGGTCGCCCCCAACTGTCCTCCCCTGCTGGCCTGGTCACTCCCAAGTGCCCTCCCCTGCAGGCCTGGTCACCCCAACTGCCCTCCCCTGCTGGCCTGGTCACCCCTAACTGCTCTCCCCTGCAGGCCTTGTCCCTCCCAACTGCCCTCCCCTGCAGGCCTGGTCACTTCCAAGTGCCCTCCCCTGCAGGCCTGGTCACTTCCAACTGCCCTCTCCTGCAGGCCTGGTCGCTCCCAACTGCCCTCCCCTGCAGGCCTGGTCACTTCCAACTGCCCTCCCCTGCAGGCCTGGTCACTTCCAACTGCCCTCCCCTGCAGGCCTGGTCGCTCCCAACTGCCCTCCCCTGCAGGCCTGGTTGCCCCTAACTGCCCTCCCCTGCAGGCCTGGGTCTCCCCCAACTGTCCTCCCCTGCAGGCCTGGTCCCTCCCAACTTGCCTCCCCTGCTGGCCATCTTGTGGTGGCCATCTTGTGTCCAAATGGGGGTGGCCATCTTGTGTGTTGGAGTGATGGTCAATTTGCATATTACCTCTTTATTATATAGGATTTGCGGGCCATTCAAAATCATCACCTTAACAATTAGCCTGTGATGTTTGGTCAAACATTTAATTAACTCACCCCTAAGGCCTTGGCAGGACCAGACCAAATGATCTCTCAGACCCTTTGTGGCCCGTGGGCCAGATGCTCCCTATCCCTGGGCCTTAAATAAAGGTAGAAGGCTACTGCTGGATAAGGAGCTTTAACAGGCAAGTCACAGGCCCAAGTCAAGGAGAGGGGGCATAGATGCTGCTGCTCAGCAGGAAGGATGTGAATGGATTGGCATGCATTTTTAAACTACCACAATTTTATAACTTCTTACCTATGTGAATCGGGATTTTCCTTGATACTGTGCAACCAAATGCAATAATAAATTAGATTCTCCACTTGACAAAAGGGCAACTGTCATATATAACCCCTGACCTAAATTTTTTTATGTTCATCAAAGCTTACTTTAAAAAATATTTTTTTTTTATTGATTTCAGAGAGGAAGGAAGAGGGAGAGAGAGATAGAAACATCTATGATGAGAGAATCTTGAATCAGCTGCCTCCTGCATGCCCCCTACTGGAGATCGAGCCCACAACACAGGCATGTGCCCTGACTGGGAATCGAACCATGACCTCTGGGTTCATAGGTCGATACTCAACTACTTAACCACACCAGTAGGGCAATCAAAGTTTATGTTTGTTTTTTTTTTGAGAAACTCTGTTTTTGTTTTAATTAATTTATTGATTTATTTATTGATTTCAGAGAGGAAGAGAGAGGGAGAGAGAGATGGAAACGTCAATGATGAAGGGAATCATCGATTGGCCACCTCCTGCATGCCTCACATTGGGAACTGAGCCCATAACTCAGGTATGTGTCCTTGACCAGAATCAAACCTGGAAGCCTTCAATCCCCAGGCCAACGCTCTATCCACTGAGCCAAACCGGCTAGGGCAAAGCTTACTTTTTATTGATCATAGCTTCTTTATTCTCATTGATTTTCATAATAATCCTATATAATAAAAGCCTAATATGCTAAGTGTCTGGTTGTCCGGTAATCTGTTCAACCAATCAAAGCATAATATGCTAATGATATGCTAAGGCCGCTCAACTGCTCACTATGATGTTCACTGACCATCAGGGGGCAGATGCTCTAACCAGTAGGCTAGCTTGCTGCTGGGGTCTGGCTGATCAGGACTGAGCAAGACAAGCTGGACATGCCCTGGAGCCCTCCCACAACACCTCCCCCTAGCTGGCCCCATCGGTATGGGCTGGCTGGACCCCACCCGTGCACGAATTTGTGCACCGGGCCTCTAGTCTATATATAAAAGCCTAAGCGACCTGCTGACTGGCCAATCGAATGACTGGTCGACTGGTCACTATGACACGCACTGACCACCAGGGGACAGCCACTCAATGCACAGGATCGGGCTCCCTCCTGTCTGGATTGGGCCAAAACCAGCTATCCGACATCCCCCGAGGGTCCTGGATTGCGAGAGGGTGCAGGCCAGGCTGAGGGACCCCACTGGTGCATGGCTTCTAGTTGACTATAAAATTCAACTTATAAATGTACTTTAAATAGTAGTAGTAAGATCTAATTTTTTTTAAGGGTTGCTACTAAAAAGGTTTGGAAACTATTGGACTAAATAACTACCAAGGTTTTGCATCTGTTTGTACATTCGTGTGTACATGTGTATTTTGGGGAGGAGGTACTGAGAGATTCTCCCTAAGCTTTTGTTTTAGGGACAGAGCCGCCAAGTTGCTCTGAATCTCAGGAACTTAAAATCCTTTAGGATATACTATCCAGTCGGCCCCACCACAAGCATTTCCCAGTGAGCTGTGGTTAAATACCGCCTCAGCTTGCTTTGTTGCTCAACAGGCTGGGAGCTGGGTGTACACGGCGGTGCTGGCCTCCCCACCATTGTCCCTCTGCAGGAACAGGTAAACTCTCCACACATTCACTGATGCCTCATAGAGGGGTGAGTGGAGACCATCCCTCTCTGTGCCTCCTAGTCTGGCCTCTCTGCTGCCCCTTGAGAGACAAGTGTGTATATTGGGAAAGTCCTCGGTTAGCGGTCAAGAAACTCAGGTGTTTGTCTCCATTCTTTACTCAGTAGCATGCAGCTTCAGGCTTCAGATGAAATGTCTCTATTTCACAATTTTCTCCTCAACTAAGTGGATTAAAATGATTTGTTGCCCTCACAGGTTTGTTGAGAGGATAAAACAATGTTGTGGACATAACAGAACTTCAGCAACTTAAAATCATCATTCACATTTGAGTGATTCTTATCCCCTTTGCTTTTGTTTCAGCCCAAAGGACCAGAAACTCGTCCTGGGGTGGGAGACTGGATTCAGGTCACAACTGCAGTCTTAGGTTCACACCGGGGCCCCCTCCACCTCACTCGAACCTTCTGACCGAACGCACGCCGCTTTACACGCCCACCCATGGGCTCTGTTCCAGCCAGGTGAGGCAGCCCCTCCACCTACGAGTCCCCACACCAAAGGCCTCCCTCTGACCTTCCAATCAAGTCCTCACCCCTTCACCCACTTCAATGCCCAGTTCCCAGTCTGTTCCCCCTGGAATGCTTTGCCAAGTCAACCAAGACCAAATGACGGTACCCTTCTCCCTCGGCCTCCGCTTGACCCTTGCTCCTGCTGGAGTTCAGCCATCGTGTCTCCATTCCTTAGTGTCCTCAGCCTGGTCCTTGATAGTCAGCTCACTGCCTACTCATATCCTGTTGACCTTTGCTGTGTGTTTGGCCTCTCGCTGAACTGTCCTACCTCAGGCGCTGGAGGGGGCAGTCATGTCAGATATTGATGAGCTCGCCTGTGCAGGGGAGCACTTCGGGCCTCGGTGGAGGACGGAGCAGCCTTTCCTCCTCGCTGGCTCTCTCTCAGGCTCTGGAGTATGTTTCTGCCTTTCCATCCACCGTCACCATCAACACAGCCCCGAAGGGGAGGTGGCCGCTGGGAGCCTGCAGGACCAGCCCCTGCTCTCGTGGCCCAGGTGGGGAAGGACAGTGTGTGTGTCGTTGCCCTACCTCCTCCAACCCTATCTGCCCCCCATTTGACCCTTCACTCCCATGGCTTCCCTCAGCCGGGTATCACCCGTCCCTCTCACCTGGACCTGGTGGCTCACAAAGAACAAGTAAATTTGGGGACCCAATGCAACCTTTTAATTCCAAGCAGAGTTCCCCTCCCCCAGTATCATCTCACACATACACACAGTGGAAAGGGATGCCAGGGTCTGGGCAGGAACAAAACCCAGACCTGGGCAAAAATATATATATATAATTATATACACATATGTATTTGTAGAGAAGAAAAGCTGGGAATGTTGATTAGGTAGGGCAGAGAGTTGGGTGAGGAAAGCAGCTGGGGGTGCCCCAATAAATTACATTCTTTAGAGAGCATGATGGGGGATGCATGGGTACAGGTGGGACCTGGTGGCCTGGCCTCTTGTTCCCATCCGAGGGAGCCTGAAGGCCTGGTCCTGCCTATGGCCCTGGTGTCAGAAGGTAGAAAGGAGTCTAGCTCACTTTGTCTGGAGGCTGATGGGGGCCTGGGGTTTGGTATAGGCAACATCTCCACTCTAAGCCAAGGCTTCTGGGGAAGCCACAGAGCTGAGCACGAGGCTTCAAAGCATAGGATGTGCAAGGAGAGCAGAGGGTAAGCTGGAGTGCAGGGCAGCCTCCCTGCTGGAGGCTGAGCTCAACCCTGCTCCTGCTGGAGTCAGAGGCGGGAGGCGCAGGTGTAGGGGAAGCCTCCCAGGCGAGGCAAGGAGGAGTGCTGGGCAGACGTGGCCCTGGAGCTGTGCCTGCCTTCCTGCTGCTTCCTGCCTCACCTTCTCCGCAGGCTGAGGGTTCTACCCGGCCACTGATCCAGACATCAACAGGCCTGCACCACGTGCCAGGTCCAGGTCTCCTCACTCCCTCTTCTAGGACCCCTCTTCATGGGGCGGGGGCAGGGAGAGGGTGCAGACATTAACTCCGAGTGCTGGAGTCCAGCCTGGGTTTGCCCTGTGCAGCGAGGACGAGGGAGGAGGGGAGGCCCCTGGCTCATTATGGGAAGAAGGTCCGTGTCCCACAGCCCAGCACGGAGGGAAGGCAGGGCTCCCCTTGACCTAGCGAATGCAGCCCACCCCACCTCTGCCCACCTCCCTGCCCTCCCGAGAGATGAGGCTTTAGGGTCCAGGGACCCAGCTCCAGAGAGCAGCAGGGGTGAGGGTCGGTCACGGAGTGCGGGGCGGTCAGAAGAGGGAAGCCTTCTTCTTGAGCTCATTCCGCTTCCACAGAGCCAGCTTGCTGAACTCTTCGGGAGACATGGCGAACACCCTGGAGAAGTCCTCCGCTGACAGGTGCCTCTGCAGGGGACATACCCAGGCCGCTTAGGGAGCGGAGGGCGGGCTGGGCTGAGTGACCCAGCGGGCAGGTCTTCCCCACCGGGAGGGGAGGCTGCCCTTTGGAGCCCCTGCACCCGCCAGCGCCTTTCCCCTGCCTACCTCCAGCCTCATCCGATCCACACCTGGAGGCAACTTGGTTCGCCCCTTATTGGTCACCACCAGCATTTCGTAGGGATAGATCTGGGGGGCAGGGCAGGGGGCACTCTTAGGCTCATGGTGTTCCCTGTGGCTGTCACCCCTCAACTCCCCAGGCCCCCTTATCAGCCTGCGGGGCCATCGGGTTCATGCCATGTTGCCATCCAGCGCCCCCAGCTTCCCCATCAGCAACTCCAGGAGGATCCCATAGCGCATTCACTTTCCTGGCTTCTCCCCAAGCTGCCCACCCCCCCTGGCTCTGCCGCTGCCCCTCACCTTCTGCTCCAGCACACAGGGCAGGGAGTTTCCCCGGTCCATCCTCCCCCTCTGGCCCTCTCCGTTCTGGGGAGACCAAAGCCGCAGTGAGCCAGAGTGGGGCCGGGAGACCTCCCCAGCCTTACCCGGGGCTCCTCATGTGCTCACCAGGCAACTGGGTGGCCCAACACCCCCTCCCCCAACACTGCCAGTTGCCTGTCCCAGGCTTCTGTGCTCCGCGTCCTCCAGAGGGCACTCACCTGCAGGCCTGGGGAGAGAAGAGTCATTGTTCAGACCACCAGCTTAGCCTCCCCGACCTGCAGCCACACAGCCCTGCCCGCATCCCCGACACAGCTGCCCCAGGGCCTGCTTAAGCCCCTTTCTGCCTGACCCTGCCTCTCACCTGGGCTTCCGGCCTCACTCCCAGTCGGGCTGAAGTCTGTGGACTGCAGCTAGAAAGGACAAAAAGGATCAGAAGGAAGCTGCGTGTTCCCCATCAGTCCCTTCACTTGAAGGGTCTTCCCTTCCCCAAGTAGCTCAGTCTCTCAGAGGACCCCACATGCACACTCCTCCCTTGCAGTCTGGGACCTGTGGTCAGGGACCTTACCCGGCTCAGGGTGGTCCTGCCGTAGGCCGGGAGGGAAGATGACTTTGATGTTCCACCGTGCAAGGCTAGGGGAGAGAGAGAGAGAGAGAGAGAGAGAGAGAGAGAGAGAGAGAGAGACCTGTTCAGTCTCTCTGGCTTGACAGTCATTTTGAGTGGGATACCTCTCTGGCCCCCCCAACCAGGGGCAGGGCAGTGAGGGTAGACCTGGGGGAACCTGTGGTCTCTGTTGGCTTCCAGCTCCTGCCCATCACCTCCAGCGAGGGGCATTGTGCTGGTGCCTCTGAACTCTCTCTAATGCCTTCCCTCTAACAGAAGGGCACCAAACACTCATTTGGGCCAAATGCCCGAGTTAAAATCAGAGTTAGCGAGCGATAAATGATGAAGCTCACCAGTGTAAAATGAACCTCTGGGGTAAAAAAAAAAGAATCTGACATCTCATGAAAAGAATCAAATCATTACAATTTTAATATCAGCGAATTTAGTAACCAAGTTTCAAACATTTGACCCTATAATACAGAAACAATACTTTCCTTAGCTGTCAGCTGCTGGATTGCACCCACAGCCAAAACGTGGATTGCATGATTAGGTGTCACCTTCAACTTACACATTTAATAATATCACTAAGCTTTCAAGCACTGAGATTATAATTCAAGGAAATTGGTTTTCAGTAACAGGTTTTCCTAGGAAATCTTCGTACCTAAGATTTTTAGTTTGGGCAGATCTCAAAACTCCTTCATCTCCAATTACTAGAAATTGTTGGCATTCTATAGTAATCATTTTGACCAGACTTTTTGTTTAAATGTTTAGCCTTGACAGACTCAAAACTATAAGGAACTGTCTTCTTAAAACATTCTTATAAAATCTGTTACTTGGAAGTTTAATTGGTGAGAACAAAATGTGTTTTGGGGACCTTGTTTGTTTGTTTTTTCCTTAATACTTAATTTTAAAACTACTTAAACACTTATTTTTGTGTAGAAAATCATCTGCTTTTTCAATATCATTCATTACTTATGTTTGAAAGTGACTATTCAATGTTACCATTAAGTCAGAATGACATGCCTATCCATAATTTTAAATGTTTTTTGGTTAGTCCTCACCCGAGATATTTTTTCCATTGATTTTTAGAGATAGTGAAAGAAAGTGGGGGCGGGGGGGAGAGAAACGTTGACGTGAGAGAGACACATCGATTGGTTGCCCCCCGCACAAGTCCCGACTAAGGTTGGGCATCTAACCTGCAACCAAGGCACATGCCCTTGACTGGGAATCGAACCCCTGACTCTTTGGTGCACAGGCCAATGCTCTAACCACTGAGCACACCAGCTAGGGCTCTCTATAATTTTGAAATTGTTAAGGTTGATTAGCTGTGATTGTAACCTATGCAATCCTATGACCTTTGATCACATACAAGTTCAGGGGTGCCAAAATGATGATGATGGAGACATTTGGCTATTCAGCTTTGCAAGGCCAAATGGAAGTTAAAGAGCTAATTTGGACTGAAAGCAAGTTCTAGTGGAACACGGAGGCCGAATTCAATCTTCAGAGCATCTCTCTGTCTCATTCTTCAGGCCTTAACTATTTAGCCCATATTCTCTAAAAACTCTTCCCACCCCTTCTGAAATATCATCCTGGTCTTTTGGTGACCCTGTGGATGTCCTAGCCAGAGACACACCTTAGGGTTCCTGAACCCCCACTCCCCACCACAGGGCCTTCATCTCTACTGCACAGCAGGCAGCCCCTGCAATGGTCACCCCCGGACCTTGCTATCCACACTGTTTCACCCTGGCACTTGAACCTGGGGCCCCACTTTGTGACCATGGTGCCCGTCTTTGTTTGCAGCTTCCTTCAGCCTGGTTCCCAGCACACCTGCTCGTCAATCTCATGGGGACCTCTGGGGACCTGACCCACACTCCCTGTCCTTCAACCTGTGGTTGGGTACAAAACTGCTTTCACCAGTACTGAGCAGCTCACTTGGCCTGCATCCCACAGACCTGCCTCAACCAGCTCTGCCTGGATCAGCCGTGGGCCCCGGCTCGCCTGCAGGCTGTGGAGGTGACGACCACACCAGGTAGATGGTCATCACTGCAGATGGACGGCCTGGTGCAGCTCCCTTCCCTGAGGCAGCTGTTGCCAACCTTCCCAAATCTCCACTTCCAATTGGCTGCTCCCAGATCAAGTCCCCACCTTCAGAGAGAGAGGCCCCTGAGGCCAAGCCCCACATCCTGACTAACGCCGAGCCAACCCTCAGCTGGATCTAAACATGTGTGCTCTCCAGGGTCCAGCCTGGCCCCGTCCCTGTCCTCTCTCCTCTCTGCACAATCCCATCTTTCTTACGGCCTTATGACTACCTACACTGAGTGGCCAGATTATTATGATGTCTGAACACATAATAATCTGGCCACTCAGTGTATAGCCTATATAATAAAAGGCTAATATGCAAATTGTCCCCTCGACCAGGAGTTTGACCAGCAGGCATGCTGGCCAACCGCCCATGTCCCATCCCCCTGGCCAAGCTGGCCGGACCCCACCCATGCACGAATTCATGCACCAGGCCTCTAATACACACACACACACACACACACACACACACACACACACACACACACACACTGCTGAGTGGCCAGATTATTATGCGTTCAGAGATCATAATAATCTGGTCACTCAGTGTATACCCTGAAGACTCTCCATGAGGCCTGCCTTGTGCCTCAAGCTCCCGACTCAGTCAAACTCACACTTCAAATCCAACATGTTCCAAACCAGTTTCTTCACCTTTCTCCCAACCCTGCCTCTTTCATGATCTCAGTTCTAGGCTTTTCATCACCCAGCACCCAAGGCCAAACCCCAACTCGTCTGCCCCTCTCCTCCCACTGAGTCCAGTTGCTTCAGTCTCCTATGTATTTCTCAAACCCATTCCCTCTTCTCTGCCCTGGGTCTATGTTAGCCCTTACCCAGACCGCTGGGAAGTGTGGTAGGTTGTCTCCAAAAGTGGCCTGCAACACCATCTCCCAGCGCCTAAGTGCCGTTCCTGTCCTCAGGAAATGGAATCTCCCCCTTTCTGGAGTCTGAGCTGCTCTGACCAATAGAATGCAGTGGGAGCGAGGCTGTGTGGCCTCCGGGCTTTTAGAGGCCTGTAACTTCCAGTTCTGGCTCTCAGATCTCCCATCTCCTCTCCACATTCTTCAAAAACTCTGCCAAGGAAGTCCAGGCCTATCTCGGATGATTTGAGGCATGGTATCCAACATGCTGGCTACCCCGGCTCTCTGGTGTCAATCCTGCCACCACATGGCACACTCGGGCATTGATTCCAGGCTCCTGGAGGCCCTCCCCATTGGCCAGGAGGTTCCTGTTCCTGCCTTTGCTCCCACCGTCCCCCGTGTCAAATCCCCACTCGATTTATCTCATTCTTCAAGACTCAGTGAGCACCCCCTGGCCCTCTGACCACAGGCCCTGTCACTGAGCACAGCTCATCACAGTACCTGCTACACTGAACCGAAATCGGTTTCCACGGCCATTTCCCCAGTGATTGGCAGCTACCGAAGGACAGGACTCTATTTTTTCACTCTTTGTAAGCCTCACTGTCTCCCAAATGGTAGACACTCAGTAAATGTTTATTCAATTAAGCAAAATTAGCTAATTCTGCTTTAGCTGATACTATTGTTTATCATCTAGTCTTGTTCCACCACTGGAATTCTTGCCCTACGGACAACATGAGCGCCTTGAGCCAGTGACCGAATGTTCCGTCTCATACACCCGCATTAGCACGGTGCCAGGCACATGACAGACAGACTCAACAGGCTGTTCAGTTCTGGCCTCAGGGTCTGGCCAGGCCCTCGAGCCCCCTTGGTGGCACTCACAGGCATGAAAGGGTGTCCGGTCGGGCAGGGAGCGGGTTTTCCTCCGGATAGGCAATGACTTTTCCATCTCTTCTTTCAAGATCATCTTTCCCAAGTTGGAAGTGACCTGGGGACCAAAGGGGATGGATCCAAGACTTTGGTACTTGTGTCTCACCTCCAAAAGGTTCAGAGTTGGGCATGTTGCAGGCAGGAACGGGGACGGGTTTCCCCAGTGGCTGGGCCGGGAACCCTGGGAGCCTGGCATCCTGGTCTGAGGCACTGCCACATTGGGTTTGGCCACCCCCGAGAGCAAGGAGTCAGCGCCGCTCAGTGTAACTCTACCCGGTGGCCTCCCAGCCCAGGTCACCAGGCCCAGAGCATAAGCCCACGTCACCATCAGTGGCCTTTGCACGACTCCCAACACCCTCTCTCATCCCCTGGAGACCAGCAGCCTGCTCTCCCCCTTCTCCTCTTCCCCAGAACTGCTCAGCCTGCTGAGCCTGGCACTGATGGGACCACCTTTCTGGACCTTTGACCCTCATATAACCAGTGTTTCTCCCCAAGCAGTACGAAGTCCTGGAGTCCCTGCCAGGGCAGCAACTGAAATCCTGGGAAAGAAGAGGCACGCCTCTCATGCTCTGACCAGGATGCTCTTCAGGCGTGAACCCTTTAGAGCAAACAGCTCTGGAACCAGAGCGTCTGTCCCCAGGAAGACCCAGGAGGGGGAGAGGGGGCAGCGAGATGCTACCTTACTGAGTTCCTCTCTCTGGCGCTCCCTGAGAGCCTTCATCTCCTCCCCGGAGTCATCGTCTTCCTCCTCCTCCTCCTCCTCTGCGCCTCTCCGGGATGCTTTCCGCTTCCTCCATTCTGTTTCTGGGAAACACAGGCAAAAGCCAGCGTGTCAACCAACCATTGGCTCAACAAGTATCTATCAGGTGCTGGCTGTGTGCATCACACTGCGCTGCACATTGAAGTGAGCACTACACATTGTTTGTGTTTTTTTAAGAAAAGAAAAATAACAATTGCCTGACAGTGAGGCTGGGTGGACAATACACACTCACATAACTTAAATTCATTGGGACCAAGACCTTGTCTCATTTCTCTTTCTCTTTCCCAGAGTTCCTCCCACAGAGCCTGGGATGTAGTAGACGTGTGGCAAATGTCTGCTGAGTGGTCCAATAAATGAATGGGAAGTGACGAATGACTAACCAATAGGGTGCTGACAACAAAAGCTCTAGGAGTGGGTGAGTGAAGAGCCCACAGGGTTCACCAGAGGACACAGGGTGGGGTGGGGTGGGGTGGGGTGAGGGTGGGCTCCTGGGGCATCCACATGGGCTATGGGCAGTGTCCTGCCTCCCTGTCCCCTCTCAACAGCTTCTCTTACCCACAACAGCCAGTGACGGGGGGCATGGCCAGTAGTCAGTCTCGATCTTGGCTGGCTGGTTGGGGTCGGGGGGCTGGGCTGCAGGGAACTTAGATGACTCAATGATGAGGTCCTCAATCTGGTGCTTGCTCTGAGGGCTGCCTCCCATGGACTCTGCAGGTGGAGGTCAGGGTCAGCCTGTGCACACCCCAGCCCCGCACCTGCCCCCCTTCACACCTGTGAGGTTGTGGGTGTCTAAACAGCGCCCAAGGAAGCACAGGGCACGGTGGTGTGCTGATATGGACAGACACTCTCCTGTCCCCTCCCAGCCTTTGGCACAGCCTCCCAGCCTGGGGATCAGGTGAGTCAGGGGCCTCACCTCTCTGCTTGTAGATGGGTGGCTTCTTGTAGATGTTGGAATCTGGGCGGGTGGTCTCTGTAGAGAGCAAAGTGGAGGAGAAGGAGGAATGGGTTGATGGCGGGGAGGCCAGATCAGGGGTGAGAAAGGAGGCAAGGGGAATGGGAGAAGGTAGCACATTCATGGGCTCCTGTCAAGAGCCAAGACAGAACCAGAGTTCCTGGAACTGTCCCCGAGGGGGCTGGGACTTGTTGCACTCTTTTGGTTGGGTGGGAGGGAAGATGAGACAGGTCTACCATCTTTGGGAGCTCTGCCTGGGGTTCTGGCCTCAGGGGGGTCTGGCCAGTTCTGTGGGAAGCGTCTACCCCAGCAAGGGGCTTGGATTCCTGAAGGAGAAAAGAGGTCCTAGGAGAAGGATGCCACCAGGCTGGCAGTGAAACCTACCAGGATGGTGGAAGTGGGGCAGGCTGGTTCGGGGGGTCCCAGTGGTTCTTGGGGCTGAAGCCTGAGAGATGGTTCCAGGGGACCGGCTCTCTGCCCACACCTGCAGAGCACAAGTGAGGTTCGCTGCAGCTCCCGGGTCCCCTACCCAGCCCTTCCGACCCATGCAGACGCAGCTTCACCTTACTCCACCATCTCTGTCTCCCACCCGCGCAGCCCCCAAGATGGACAGATAGGTGGACAGAGCTGGCCGGTGACAAAGGAGGGCCAGTGATTCCGGCATCCCTGGGCTCTGCAGAGCCCTTTGGGGGCAGGGAGTTGGGCCTGTGGGAGCAGGGCTGGCAATACTCACCTCTGGGGACGGAGGGGGGGATGTGGATTTGGGTGAAAGCGAGCGCTGCGAAGGAGAGGAGCTGGTCAGAGCCACAGGGTAGGAGTAAACCCTCGTTCCTAGAGCCCCAGAGGGGCCACTTCATCCCTCCCCCAAGTCTCCATCCTTACCTGGCCAATGTCTCGGCCATCTCTTCTCTATCAACCCTCCCCGTGCCCAGCGCTGGCCCTCCCTGCCCCCTCCCAGCGCTCTCCTGGGCAGAGTCCTAGGTCTGTCCCTAGGGTGCACCAGGAAGCCACCGGCCCTGGAGCAGTGCTTGTGCTCTGAGGGCCAGCGGAGGATGGCTGTGGCACCGTCCTCAGGGCCAGACCCACAAGCATTGAGGATGGAGTCCGGGATCTTGGCGGGTATTTAAGTCTCCCTCCAGCCTGGCCCCATCTCACTGCTCAGCCACGACACTACCCCTCTCTCAGATACCATTTACAAAGCACCTGGCATGTGTGCTTTATCTCGTGCATTTGGCTCCCTGGTGAGATGGATGGGCAGAGGTACCACCTCCATTTTACAGGAGGGGAAGCTGGCCCACACTGTCACAGGGGTCACTCAGCTAGGACTTTCAGCCTCTGGGGTCAGTGCTTCTGGGTGCTTTCCACAAATCTGCTATCTTTCTACCTACTCCCCCCCCCACCCCCCGCTCCCCCCTGACCCCTTGGGGTCGCTGCCATTCAGACACAGCCTCCCCTGCTGTTCCATGGAGCCCTCCAGCCCATCTCTCCTGCTCTCCACAGCACGCGGTTATCTCTGGGTGCGTCCTATGCACAGTTCCCTTTCTTGTTTTGGAGTCGTTTCTCCAGGAGAGAAAGCAGGACGGGGATTCTGCCACGGACCCAGTGTGGCCTGGGGAAGACCTTCCCCCCAAGTCCTGCCCAAGAGCAAGCTTCCCCCCACTCACCTCCCGGCTTCTGGGCAGCTCCACGTGCTCCAGGAGAGAATAGGTAAAGTGGGGCTCGTAGATCATGAGGTCAGGCCGCTCGATGTCCAGGATGGCCTTGTCCTTGGGGAGGGCAGCCAAGTCTTTGTAGCCCAGCACCTGGTTGTCCATCTTGGCCTGAAGGGAAATGGTGCTGATGGAACCGACATGCTCAAAGGCTCACCTGGGATCCTGGCCTTACAAGCTAAATTTGCAACTTATTAGGAAGAAAATGGACAGCCTTTTTAGATGTCAGCTCCGCGCCAAGTTCCATTATTCAATGGTAAGGGTTTAGGGAGTCCTTCGCCGAGCACTCTGGGTACAAGACAGGACCAGACCAGGAGAAGGACAGTGGGGGAACCTTCTCAGGCGTTCGGGGTTCTCTCTGTCCACCAGCCCTGGCAAAACCACCATCAGGGAGGCTGAGTGAAGCGGCACAGCGGGGAGTGCGTCCCTGCCCTTCTCCCTCCCAGCCTGAGGGTGCTGGTGGCCAAGAGGTACTCACCACAATGCTGGAGGGAGAGCCGGGAACACTGGAGTCTCGGGAGGAGCTGACGCTCCCGGGGGAGGTAAGTGGTTGCTGGGGAGAGTGAGAAGGCGGGCGTGGGAATGTGCGTGTGGGCGAGGGCCAGGGGCAGGGCGTTCCAAAGGGTGGGCCAGGGCAGAGAGGGTGTCCTAGGCCTCTGGGACCCCAGGGTGCGGCGCTGCGGGCAACCACCAGGTGGCACCATCGACCCCGACCGGACCCTCTGCTGGAAGCCTGGCCACACCCACCCGGAGCCCCAGGCCCTCACTGCCCCGCGTACCTTCTGCAGCCGCTCCATGCAGCCGGGAGGTGGTGGTCGGGTCACTCGCAGATCCCTGGGCGCGAGGGGAGGCGACGGGGCGTCAAGCTCGGCCCGGCTCCTGGGCGCTGTGCGCTTGGGGCCGCGAGGGCAGAAAGGGCGTCCCACTGGGCGGTAGCGTCCTCATCCCTCGGTGACGCTCCAGGCTGCTGGCCGAGTGCAGGGCCTGGAAGGGGAGGGAGGACGTGCCAGCCAGGCCGTGGGGCCCGGATCTCAGCGGGCCTGGGCTGGGGCTGGGCAGCCGCTCGCGCTGGGCCTGGGCTCCGGGAGCAGGGCGGAAGGCGCCGGGCTCCGGCTTTCCATTCGCTCAGCCTGGGGAAGCCAGCGCTGTGGACCCGGAGCGGGAAAGTGGAGGGCTGCACTTGTTTTTGAGCCATTGTTCTCTGGCTAGAAAGGAAATGACGCCAGGGGTCAGCCATCCCTGGGCGGCCCTACATCCTTGCTTCGTCACACCTGCCCTGCCTGGGGCCGCAGCCAGTTTCGGACCCAGGCTCTCACGCCTCGGTCTCTATGATGCCCCTTTCCCCGGCTCTGCGCTGGCCCCTCGTCCCACTCCACCTCCATCCACTGTCCACGGTGCCAGCTAGCTCTCGCCCCAGGAAGGCCGTCCACAGAGGGTCTTAGTAATTAATGTCTATGGTGAACAGGCAGGGAGGAGAGGACAGGGTATGAAGCCCACTTGGGGTGAAGTCATTGGCCGGGGGGTGACTTGGAGTGAAGTGGTCAGGTCATGGGCTGGGGGTGCCACTCTGACCCGGGTTCTGCCCTGGTTTCAACCCCTGTGAAGAAGGGAGAGGAGGGTGGAGGCAGCCCACATCCCGGTGCAACTGTCTCTGTACCGCAGTCAAATTCACCTGCAGGGTAAAGCCCCCTTTGGGGCCAAGGCCCCATCCCAGTGCCCACAGCCTTCTCATGCCTGTGCCGAGGCTGCCCTCTGAAGTGCCGCTTCCCTGCAGGGAGGCACCAGGTGGGCACTGCTCTCCCTTTGTTCCCAGGGAGTTAGGCCCTGTCTTCTGCAATAGATTATGAGTTCCCTGCAGCCACAGTCTCCTCCTTCTTCAGTGACTCCCTTAGCAAAGCTCCCATCCCTTCACGGCCCCACACACACAATAACCATTCAATGAATGCCTGGCTGAGTTTCCAAAGGGTGGCAGTGGGAGTGTCTTCTTATCGGCAGGCAATACGCCAGAGTGAAGAGAACTGATGGCTAATGCAGTGGTTCAGAGCATGGACTCTGGACCTGAGAGAGCCTGGGGATGAGTATAAGAGTCTGCTACGTAGAAGCTGTGTGACCTTGGGCAAGTTACTTACCCTCTCTGTGCCTCGCATTTCTCATCTGTAGAATGGAGGATAATGTCATAGGGTTGCTCTGAGTATCAGATAAAGTATAATACGTGAAATGCTCAAAGCGCTATAAATTCTATGTAGTGTTAGCTATTATTCTTTCTCCCTCCACAAGGGCTAATGGACTTCGATGGTTTTTCTGTAGCCATTCTTTGCGACAGAGGGTCATGGGTCATGAAAGACTGAAGTCATTGGTGCTCCCAATCGCATCATCTATTACTTTGTATCAGGCCATTCTGCTCACGGTCTCTCCACCACCAAAACCACCTGCTTGCTGCACAAGCAGCTCTCACCCCCACTCGCCTGCTTTTGCACATGCCCTTTCCCTGTTCTCCATCCACCTCTTTGTCTTTCAGATCCCACCCATCCTTTGAGGTCAGTCCTCAACCCTCCTCCCCGGGAGGCCTTCCTACTATTCTAGTCCCCGTCTCTGGATTCCAGTGGGACTTGAAAAAACAACAACCGTAAGGCTTAGTCCTTGATTAAATGTTGCCTGACATGGGAACATGTTTTGTTTTTTGCTAACTAGAATGGCTGCTAACTTCTGGAGGGCAAACAGCAGTCATAATAGCGATCGTGTTTTGCATGCGCATGCTAGGCGCTTTGATAAGCACTTTACAAAGATTATTTGGTTTCATCTCCTATAAGGTAGACCCATCTGGCACGTGAGGAAACGGAGGCTCAGAGAGGTTAAGAACTTGTCCAGAGTCGTGGAGCTGAAAATGGCCATATCTCAGCAATGGCGTGAGTCAGAGTGCCTCCCCAGTGCTGTGTCAGGTGAGTCAGAGTGCCTCCCCAGTGCTGTGTCAGGTGCATCCGCCACGTTTCTCAAGTCTTTGTGGAATTCTAGAGCCCAGGCTTCTCCAAGACAGACTCTGGCCTCAGAGCCACGCGAGGTATCTGTGCCCACGGAAAGACTCCATCCCACAGTTCCCTCCTTTTCCTGCCTTCTTAGCACTCGCTCTGTAATGCTTTCAACTAGCGGTCTGAGGACCAGAATTAACTCTGGTCCACATTAAAGGAACTGTTAGCTCCCTCTCACTCCTCTCTAACCTTTACTTTATTAACAGCCATTGTCAAACTAGTGATACACTTTGCTTAGTCCTAGAGGCATACACTTATTCATCCATTAGTCCATCCATCTACCCACCCATCCATCCATCCACCATCCATCCATCTATCCACCAATCCATTCATCTATCCACCAATCCATCCATCCACCCATCCATCCATCAATCCGTCCATCCATCCATCCACCCGTCCATCCATCCACCATCCATCCATCCACCATCCATTCATCTATCCACCCATCCATCCATCAGTCCGTCCATCGGTCCATCCACCTATCCACCCATCCATCCATCAATCCGTCCATCCGTCCATCCACCCATCCACCCATCCATCCATCAATCCGTCCATCCATTCATCCACCCATCCATCAGCCCACCCACCCAGTCATGTATTGTTTTTCCATCCATTCACCAAGTACTCTCTCAGCACCTATTCTGCCAATGACCACAGAGCAGCACTCGGTGATGTCCTCTGGAGAACACAAAGATGAGTCAAAGGAGCTCGCTGCCCCTCCAGAAATGAGGCATCCCTACAGAGAGCTCCCATGCAAAGCAGAAAATTACACGTGTCTGATAAGATCGTCTAAGGGGCTGTGAGAGGTCCCAGGAGAGAGAATCACTCCTGCTGGGGCATCCAGAGGGGAAAATAAAGGTTTCTTCCTGGAGGAGGTAAGAGAGGTGGGCCTTGAAGGATGCCCAGTTTGAAACCATGCAAACATGGGAAAAGGGATTCTTGAAAGAGGAAGCAGCAGGAGTGGAAGCGGGGCCGGGAAGCGCTGGTCAGTCTGTGGAGCAGCACGCATGGCCGAGTCGCAGAGCTCGTGAGGTGGAGGCATGCCTGGGCCAGGGGGTTGGGGGCAAGATTGTGGAGGCCTTTGAACCAGGACCAGTGGGTGTTAGATTGTATTCCGTGGGCAACAGGGGCCATGGAATGCTTAGAAACTTGTGTGAAAGAAACAAGTGACAGATCCAAGCAGTGCTTTGGGAAAGAGAATCTGGCTGCAGCCTGGGAGATGATTGGACAGAAACAGAGAGGGAAGCCAGGAAGCCATGGCAGCAGTTGCGGGGGGGGGGGGGGGGGGGGGGGAGAGGAGGCAGGACTGTGAGGGTCTAGACTTGGGCATGGGGCCAAAGGTGGAAAGGGGCAAATGGGAGACATCCTAGAGGCAGAATGTGCAAAGCAGGACTTGCCCAGAGAGCCCCAGGGGAGAGGCAGCTTGCAAGGCTGGGAGACAGGAGAAGGGGAGCCATGAGTTCACTCTGCCAGGTGGAGGCTGAGGTGGGTGTAGCAGGTGAACAGGTGGGAATGCCCAAGGAGAATAGAGGTTGCGGGAGGAGCAGGCGAGAAACAGAGATTTGGGAGCCATGTGAGCTACAGGAGGTGGTCTGCCCAGGAGGTTGCCAAGGGAGAAAGAAGGTCAAAAACAATCCTGAGACAGCATGAAAGGGAGGAGGAAAACTACATGGCCAGCTCCTAGAAGGGCAAGGGGGAGGGGAGGGGTGTGTCCTAGTGATGCTTTTTTTCTGCAAAGGGCCTGATAGGTAGTAAGTGTGCAGTACAAACTGAGAGAAAGGATGGGAGTGGGGAGGGCGGAGGGGCTGAGAAAGAATGTCAGGAAGCCGAGAGTCTATCACCCAGAAGAAGGCCAGAGTGCTGAAGGGAGTGACAACTCGCCCGGTGGGGGGTCAAGGCCTGGTGGCCTCTGAGGGCATCTTCAGCAGAATAGTGAGGCCTCCTTGTTAGGGATCACGGGAGGGGGTGGGGGGGCAGGCCTGGCCTGGACCCCTGTAGGGAGTGTTTCCAGGAAGTGCCCAGAAGGGCGGGGTGGGGTGGGGCTAGGAGGAGTAACTCTGGAGGAAGATTGGCTGGAGGCTAAGGAAGGGGGACCTGGACCATGCCTGCAGGCAGAGGGAGCCGGTTCCAGCAGGTGGAGGGCCGCTTTAGAAACGCTTGTTTCCCTGAAAGGAGAGGACAGGGTAAGAAGCAAGGTGGCCACCCAGAGGGGGCATTGAGAGGGGCCAATCCCAATTCGGGGGCTTTTATTAAAAGTGAGAGATAAGGTCCTATGCGGATGTCACAGGCCGGCTAGGCAGAGGCTAAAGAGAGCGGAGGAGGGTTGCAAGGGTGGGGAGTGTGGGTGGCTGAGCCGAGAGGCAGGTTGGGGAGGACAGACCGCTTGTCTCTGGGAGGTGAAGGCTGCACCTGGGTGGCCCTGGCACCTCCCTTTGAACTGTTTGAGGGGACACAGCGGGGCAATGACTGTCTATCAGTGGTAGCTGCCCCAGGGAAGGAGGGAGGGGAGGGGTCGGAGGTGGGGCGGTGCCACAGGTGTGCATGGTCATGCCGAGACCCACACTCACACATGCCACACGTCCTACGGGCATGGCCTTTCAGAAACGGGGTTCCACAGAATGATGCCTCTGCTCTGTGCACACCATGCCATCCCCGGGGCTGGGTCGCCCCTCTGCCTCTGGGTCTCCGCCCACCGGTGCCCACCGGGATGTCAGACAGCACGCTGGTACCGTGTTAATGTTTTGCCCTTCCCGGGGCACTGCTGTTAATGTGGGCTAGTCTGCGGTGTGAGGTATTACTGGTGACATTTTAAGCCAGGAGGGAGAATGTTTTGGAGTGGAGGAGTGAGGGTGGGGGGTGGAGTTTTCTTGGCTTCTGTCAAATCATACTGCAAAGCAACTGCTTACTCCACCCACACATAGCACCCCCCCCCTTGCAAAGCTACTTTCCTCCAAGTCCACACCCCCTCTCACTCAGCCCGCCTCCAGCCCCCACCCTCCAGCACCTGCGCTGCGCCCCTCCTGCCTCTGCACTGACTCCCCTGGCGAGGCCACAGGGCAGGCTGCAGCCGGAAGGCAGGGCGGGGTGGGAGGAAGGGGAAGACCTGGGAGGAAGGCAAGCCCAAGTGGCGGAAGGGACACCTCAGCTGCCCCAGCTCTGATCAGACACTGGCGCCTCCTCCTCCTCCTCCGTCCACCCCGCCCTCCACGGCTGTGCTGCCTGCCTTATCTGAGCCGCCAGCCAGCCCCACCTCACACTGCCCACCCGCATCTCCAGGACAACCAGAGCCTCAGGCTCCCGGATGGGGCGATAAGACCCACCCACCCACACACCCACCCAACGTTCTTGCTCCAGGTAGGGGCTGACCTGACTGTGGCTGGTAGAAATAAAGGCTCACCCAGGCCCTAGCTGGTTTACTCAATGGATCAGCTTGTGGACTGAAGGGTTCTGGGTTGGATTCCCATCAAGGGCACATGCCCCGGTTGCGGGGCTCGATCCCCAGTAGGGGGCGTGCAGGAGGCGGGCCCGACCTAGAGACCAGGAACCGGTGGCCAAGAGGTTAACTTGCCAAAGGCCGCCCGGTAGAAGCCAGGCTAGAATTCCTGCCCAGGCCCTACCAGGATCCTTTATCAGGTCAAAGTCAAGGAATTCTCTTTGCAGCGGGTCCCCGACGATCCCACTTAATCTGAACTCGGAACTGGGTGTCCTGTGTGCCTCCCTCGCGGGCCCGGCCTGTGGACAGTAGCAGGAGGCTGGGGGTTGGGCTCCGGCCGCCAGGCAGGGTCCGGCCGAGGCGCTGACAGTAAACGAGTTATGAAGAGAGGCTAGCTGTCCAAGTGGGCTGGGGTCAGCGTGGCCGGGCACGTGGCCTCCCCTTCTTCTCCAGTTTCATTCAGTGTGACTGACGTCCTGGCTCCCGCCTCCCGCTCTCTGCTTTCCTTTCCCTTTTTCTTCACTTTCTTCATCCTTCTCCAGTTTGTTTCCCTTTCACCCTCTCCCACTCCCAGCCCCACCCCCCGCAGTTACTGTGGCAACAACTCGATGCCAGAAATAAAGGCGGGATCC
Source organism: Cnephaeus nilssonii (assembly GCF_951640355.1). Lineage (NCBI taxonomy): Eukaryota > Metazoa > Chordata > Mammalia > Chiroptera > Vespertilionidae > Cnephaeus > Cnephaeus nilssonii. The sequence continues at coordinate 15,354,059 of NC_137076.1, forward strand.
AGCTAGGTCACCAGTTCCCAAAACAGCATCCCAGTGCGGAAGGGGAAGGGCCTGGGGGCCCAGGCCTGCTCTGGGGGTGGGCGCTGTGGGGAGGGGCACCCACGCTCCCCAAAAAGGACATCGCGTGAGCAGGAGAGGCTCCCTGCTCTGGGCCAGTGGCTCCTCAGAGTATCCCTCACCTCCACCAAGCCCGAGGCCTGTGCCTTTTCTAAGACTGGTGAAGCCCTCACTCTCGCCTCTTCTCTCCTAGTCTCCTTCATCGCATCCCCAGGTTAAAGCCCGGTTCCATTTGCTGGGACTAGGATTGGGGTTCCTCTAGCGCCAACACTCCGCAGCACCCTCTCACACTCTGGAAGCATCAGGCGGGAGCAGGAGGGCCCCTATCCTCCCCTCCTTTGCTCCTGATGACATCAGGACTGGGCCCCCTTCCTCCCGCCTACCCCCCAAATATGCATCTATTCACCTGGTTTCTCTTAGAACTCTCACTTGGGTTTCTGTGTCGTCTCCCTCTATCCCCCCGCCGAGGAGCCCCTCTCTCTGTGTCCCTCAGCCCCTCCGGCTTGCTTGGTCCCCAGCGTGTTCCTGCTCCGGCCTCTGTTTACGGTGGGTCCCGTGGGTGGATTGTGATGTCGCCAGCACAAGCTGGATCGATAGGGCTGGGGGCGATGCAAGGGTCTTGCATCCCAACTTCAGCTTTCTGAATCACGGGCCTTCCCTATTCCTGTCTTTATACACACATGAGCTCCGAAGGAGGAATTCCTACCGACCTGCACCCCCAGGTGGACAGCCTGCCCCAGGTGTCCCACCCCCGGCCGTGGAGAGGCTGGCCTCGCTGAGGCGAGAGTCACGCGTGCGCACAGGCAGGAGAGCCCACGCCGGAACATCGCTACAGAACGCACCCGCCTGCTTGCAAGATCTCACACCCACTTTCCCAGAGAGGGCCCCACACACTGACACACGGTGCCACGGACACCCACCCACCGCCCCGCCCCTCCACAGCCACTCACACCACGTGCTGACACCCCCTCTCCAAGCTGTGCACCTGAGTAGCAACACACCCGAGCCCCCCTCTACCAGTACCCGTCCCTGGGGGCTTCCGCGCCCCCCTTCCCTTCCCACAGCACAACTACCTCCTCTCCTAGACCCGCCCCTGCTCCCCCGACTCTGGCACCCTGGCCACACGGTCCCCTGGGAGGGGAACACCGGGTGCATCTCCCCGGGAAAGGGCACTTGGCCGGTCGGGCTGAGAGGGCAGAGGAAGCAGGGGCGCCTCCGATCCTGGGGGGCCTGCGCGTCTGCTCAGCCCCAGCCCCTGCAAGCACATCAACAGCCAGCACGGAGAGAGAGCTGGGGTCAGGCTGCCGCCACACCCTGCCACCCAACCTCACCCTGCACTTGACCCTCACCCAGCCTGGCCAGCCAAGGGCTAGCAGGGGCCCCCCCAGAGCCCTGGCCCCAGGAGCACACCCCACACCAACAGCATCCGGCCTCGGTGTGAACTGCTCCCCCCAGAATACCTGTGGTGTGGTGGGAGGGAGGCTGCCACCCCTTTCTCTCCCCTCCCGGTCATTCAGCAGAGGGAACAGCCCCCTGCCCTCCCTGGCCCCATCCCACCACCTGGACGCCTGGCCCACACAACTAGGTGAGGGGGGTGCCGGGGTGCCAGCATGGAACCCCCCAGGCCCTCTTCCTCAAATCCAAAGGCAGTCGGATCAGATCAAACCCAGCTCGTCTCAGGCCTGGCCTCAGGGCCCTATCTCCTATGAACAACAGGCCACAGCTGACTCGCATAGGGGCTCCCTGCCCCGCCCCCCCCAACCCCAGCCTCACTCTTGGGCTGGTGTTGTGGCCCAAAGTGCCCACGGAGGGGAAGAGAGTGGGAGACCCTGCCACCTACCTGTTCCCAGACAGCGTGGCCCAGACACTGAGCCCCAAGGCCGGGCAGGGACAGGCGCAGGCCAGGTCCCCGGCTGCCGCTTTTCCTCCGAGCCTAGGTGGCCGGCATCTCCTCCCGGAGCACAGATAACAGGAAAAGGGCTGGCTGGGGTGTGGTGGGAGCTGCAGGAAGAGACCTACCCTCCTGGCCCCCACCGCTCCCACCCTGCTCCTCCACAAGCCTGGAGCTCGGATCCCAGCTGAGCTGGGGCGTCTGCGCGAGGCAGGCGTGGGCCACTGGCTCCCCCACACCCGCACCCTCCCCACCTCCAGCTGATAGCGTGTGGCCGGCCCCGGGTGTGTGTGTATGTGTCTGCTCTTCCACCTCGCTCGCTCGCTCGCGGTAGCTCAATCCATTTCAAACAAGAGGAGCATTAAGCCGACATCATGACGAAGCAGAATCGGAGGCAGACGGGGCCAGCCGCTGGCCTTTTCCCCCTTTCCCACACCCCTACCCTGCAACACTCGCGCTCGCACATACACACAGCTCCTGGAGCGTCCTCAACAGCAGCCGGACGTTAACAGCGGGACGGGGCCCTGCTGATAACCCCGGGGCGACAACATCTGGCTCCTCCAAGCACCTGTATCTCCTGCTCAGCAGCTAACAGCGGCCACAGGGGCCTCTGGGGTCCTCGCCCCCCTGGGTGATAAAGGGCATGGGTGCCGAGAGCTAGGGGTGTGGGCACAGATGCCAGAGCGGATCACCCCAGGATTAACCCTCTCCTGGGAGGATTGGGAAAAGCAGGTCTTCAGCACAGGAGACGGGTCAGCCCTCCAGGAACCTGAGTCCCCTCGGAAATACAGCCGAGCACCGCGGTGGTGGTGTGAGGGAGGGGAACCCCATTCCTTGCCAGGGCCACTTCATCAAAAGGGAACTTCCTGCCAGGTGGTGCCCAGGTCCCAGCACAGAGCTTCAGGATGTTTTCCCGTCTCTGGGAGGACGTCGGCCACACCAGGGCCCTGTCACCGCCTTGGGTTTGCTGTGGGCTCAGAGCAGAGCCCAGTTCACTTGTGACCCCCGGAGGCAGGCAGGGGAGGGAGCCCAGCCAGCTGACCCTGACCCTGGCCCTGGCCTCCTCTCTCCACCTCCGCCTGGAAGACCTGCCTACCTAGGCAGCTCTTGCTGTTGCCCTGGTAACCACTGCCCACAGCCGGTCAGCTGATGTATCAGCTGTCATTGGGGAAATCGAGAAACTGGGGAGGGGGCTCTGGGATATCTGAGTGGAAAAATCACAGGGAAGGGTCTTGAAGGGGGCAAGTGAGAATGTTCCCTGGGGCCTTTTTCCCTAAAAGAGGAGGACAGGAGGGGACAGGCAGGGGCAGGAAGGAAGGAGGTATGTGTCTGGGTTACTGGAAGGCAGGAGAAGGAATTCTGAAGGCCGGGCTCTAGAAAGCAAGGAGAAATGAAGGCAGGTTGCTGAGCGGCGAGGAGGAGCAGATCAAGTCCAGCTGCTGTGTGTGGGGTGGGGAGAGGGGTGAGGAAGCCAGGCATGGGGGAGGGAACACAGGGCCCATCTAACAGCGAAGACGGGGCCAGGATATGGTGGGAGGGGGTGTACCTTAGATGTCACAGGAGGGGCCACATCCTTGAAGAGAGGGACCAGGCTTCTCTGGGTAACCAGCCTGGCCGCCAGGGCCTCTCTGCTCTCTCTCCCTCCACCACCACCCCCTTACTGCCCTGGCCCCACCCCAGGCCTGCACAGCCTCCCTCCACCCTCCCGAGGAGCAAGTGCCGGGTGCTTTCCGCCTCAGCCTTCAGCGCGGCTGATCTTCCCTTCCCCTCGGGGCCTCCCCTGCTCTCATTACCCTCACCAGACCCACCCCAGGAGGCTTGTCCTCCCGGGCAAGGGTCCCAGAGGTAAGGCTGGAACGAGCGGCTGCCGGCGGCTCGGAAGCTGTGGGCAGGGGCCTGGAGCGAGGTGGCTCGTGAGGGATGGGTAACAGTCTCTGGGCCGGGAGGAAGGGAGCCCTCACCTCAGGCAAACAGGCATGTTGAAGAGGGGGGGTTCCAGGGGGAGGATGGGGGGAGTAGGGAGGGTAATCGGTACCTTCAAGGGCCTGGGACGTGAGGCAGGAGCACGGCAGCTTCCTCGGTGACATACACCTCCATCCCTGGGCGCATCTCCTCTCCGCCTCCCGTTGCCAAGACAACCTGCCGGCGGAGCCGAGGAGGCGGCAGGGAGGGGGGAGGAGGTGGCTGTGGCTCCTACTGCTGGTTCTTCAGCGATGGAGGGCGGAGGCCTGCGGTGGGCCTCGCTGCTGGGGGGTGGGAGCTTCAGGAGCCAGGGCTCCCACCCAGCCTGGCCACTCTCCCCTCCCCCTTCCACAAGGCTCTGGGATTGGCTCCTGGGGCGGCCTCAGGAGAACCCTAACTCAGGCCCAGCGAGCAAGCCTGCCTTGGAGAAGGAGGCAGTCTGGTGCTGGGCAGCAGCCCCCATTCAGAAAGCTCAGCGTGGAGCTGGGAGAGAGCGATAGGTACGAGGGAGGGATAGGCTATACTGAAGGGTTAGAGGTGGCTTCCAGCCAGAACGAGAGGGTCTGGGCAAGGCTGGGCAGGCGCGTGGCTGTGGGCCCAGAGCCTGACCCCATCTGACCTCTGCTGTCCCTGACGGCCGCCTCCTAGTCCCCGCCCCTCTCATTGCCCTGGACCTGCGGGAGTCAGAGCCTGGGACAGGGCTCTGCCAGGGCCACAAGGCCCATCCCCGCTGCCCAGCTCCATGGCAGTGTCCCTCCCCCGGCAGAGCCACCTGGGCGGGGGCCTGTTCAGCCAGCCAGCCCTAAACCACGGGGACTGCAGAGTTCGGGCTCCCTCTGTCGACCCGAGGCATGTAGCTGTCAAGGTCATTTCTGGCTGAGAGTGATCCTGGCCTGTGTCGTGTTGGGTGGGGGCCCGGGGGCCGCAGAGGGACAGGAGAGCCTTCTCTAGCCCGGCTCCACCTTCACCTCACCTCTGACCTCATCCCACAGAGAGCCTGTCCTGCCTCCTGCCCCTCCTCCTGGGAGCCCCAGACGCCCCAAGGCCAGCTGCCGGATCCTCCCCCGTTGCTTGCCTGCCTCCCCGTCAGGCAGGGAAAAACCTCCCCCAGAAGCAGGCAACACTGAATACCAGGTGCCTGTTAGCCCGGCCCTGGCTTCCCGGGCACTGCTTGGCCATACCCAGAGGCTGGTGACAGCACTAGCGTACCTTTAAGCCCAGGAGTGCCTGAGGCCCTGAGGATGGGCGCTGGTGTTCACAACAGGGGTGCCCAGACAGGAGGTGCCAGGCCCAGCACACCTAGTTCTCCACTTCCTTCCCCAGCAAGGTCACTGGCGCCACATGTCCTGACTGAACAGGCCTCCCCAGGGCCGGTGCGATAGGCTCTCTGTCCTTTCTGTCTCACTCCAGTGCCCCTTGCCCCGCCCCAAGCATGAACCTGCCCGGGAGGGGGAGCACCAGCGATGCCCCCCTGTGCCTCTGCCGCCTAAACATTAACTCCAAAAGGCTGACAAGGGCCCGGGGCCCCTGAGGAGAAGAGACCTGCGCCGAGGAATAGAGGAAGGATGAGGGCCCAGAAGAGACTTTCTGATCATGAGCCTGGAAACCGGTCCCCCTATACCAGGGGTCCTCAAACTTTTTAAACAGGGAGCCAGTTCACTGTCCCTCAGACCGTTGGAGGGCCGGACTATAGTTTAAAAAAATACTATGAACAAATTCCTATGCACACTGCACACATCTTATTTTGAAGTAAAAAAACAAAACGGCAAAAACACCCGCATGTGGCCCGCGGGCCGTAGTTTGAGGACGCCTGCCCTATATCCAGTCACCAGACCCTTGTCTCCTGGACCCCAGAGTTTCAGCCCCCAGCACGCTGCCTCAAACCCCAAACCCGACCTCACAATTGCACCTGCTCACTCCCTTCTCCGGTCCCTCACTCCCCGCCCTGTCAAAGCTCAAAGACCAAACTCCAAAAAGTGACCCCATCACTTCCTGCTGATGCTCTATGCAAACTCAGTTCTGGCCACACTGATCAACGGCTCACCTCCCCTGAGCACACTCAGGTTCACGCTCACCTCCCCCTGAGCACACTCAGGTCCACACTCACCTCCCCCTGAGCACACTCAGGTTCACGCTCACCTCCCCCTGAGCACACTCAGATCCACATTCACCTCCCCCTGAGCACACTCAGATCCACACTCACCTCCCCCTGAGCACACTCAGATCACTGCTCACCTTCCCTGAGCACACTCAGATCACTGCTCACCTTCCCCTGAGCACACTCAGATCCATACTCACCTCCCCGTGAGGACATTCAGATCCACACTCACCTCCCCCTGAGCACACTCAGATCCACTCTCACCTCCCCCTGAGCACACTCAGATCCACTCTCACCTCCCCCTGAGCACACTCAGATCCACACTCACCTTCCCCTGAGCACACTCAGATCCACACTCACCTTCCCCTGAGCACACTCAGATCCACACTCACCTCCCCCTGAGCACACTCAGATCACTGTTCACCTTCCCCTGAGCACACTCAGATCCACACTCACCTCCCCCTGAGCACACTCAGATCACTGTTCACCTTCCCCTGAGCACACTCAGATCCATACTCACCTCCCCCTGAGCACACTCAGATCACTGTTCACCTTCCCCTGAGCACACTCAGATCCACACTCACCTCCCCCTGAGGACACTCAGACCCACACTCACCTCCCCCTGAGCACACTCAGGTTCACGCTCACCTCCCCCTGAGCACACTCAGATCCACACTCACCTTCCACTGAGCACACTCAGATCACTGTTCACCTTCCCCTGAGCACACTCAGATCCATACTCACCTCCCCCTGAGCACACTCAGATCACTGCTCACCTTCCCCTGAGCACACTCAGATCCACACTCACCTCCCCCTGAGGACACTCAGATCCACACTCACCTTCCCTGAGCACACTCAGATCACTGTTCACCTTCCCCTGAGCACACTCAGATCCACACTCACCTCCCCCTGAGCACACTCAGATCCACACTCACCTTCCCTGAGCACACTCAGGTTCACGCTCACCTCCCCTTGAGCACACTCAGACCCACACTCACCTTCCACTGAGCACACTCAGATCACTGTTCACCTTCCCCTGAGCACACTCAGATCCACACTCACCTCCCCCTGAGCACACTCAGATCCACACTCACCTTCCCCTGAGCACACTCAGATCCACACTCACCTCCCCCTGAGCACACTCAGATCCACACTCACCTCCCCCTGAGGACACTCAGGTCCACACTCAGATCCACACTCACCTCGCCCTGAGGACACTCATATCCACACTCAGATCCACTCTTACCTCCCCCTGAGGACACTCAGGTTCACTCTCACCTCCCCCTGAGCACACTCAGATGCACACTCACCTTCCCCTGAGCACACTCAGATCCACACTCACCTCCCCCTGAGCACACTCAGACCCACACTCACCTCCCCCTGAGCACACTCAGACCCACACTCACCTTTCCCTGAGCACACTCAGACCCACACTTACCTCCCCGAGCACACTCAGGTTCACTCTCACCTCCCCCTGAGCACACTCAGGTTCACGCTCACCTCCCCCTGAGCACACCTCACGTTTTCCTGCCTCAAGGCCTTCTTCTCATGCTGTTTTCACTCAGTTTTCCCCTTGTGTGCCTTCTTTGCCGGCTGGAATCCTGCTTATTCTGAAAGATCATGCAAACTGCAGCACTTCCCAACTGCCTCACCCCATGCGCTCTCCACCTGAGAACCCATCGTGCCTGGATGGGGAGTGGAGAGCATCCCACTCGAGGCGTTGAGGACTGGAGAGAATCTAGATCGTAGGGCTCACTGGCCGTGACCGTGGATGATTTCACACGTCTGCGTTTTGAGCTCACCCACTCATGACTTGGGAATAATCTTATCCCCTAAATGAGGAGCTCCATGTGAGCCAGCCTCGCATGCTGCCTGGCCATCGCCAGAGCACTGCGCACATCCGTGTCCTCACTCCCCACAGCTCCCATCTCCTCGTTCACTCTTTGGGGAGGTATCAAATGCTGCTTTGCTATCTTAACTGTAAGAGAGAGAGTTCCAAAAGTCCCAGGAGGGAACAGCCTCTTCATGGGTTTATCCCCACAACTGCTTGACAGGGGATGATGCAATCTTGTCCATCTTTTTAATTAACTGAGGGGCTAGCACAGAGCTTGTACATTATAGGGAATCCTATCTAATAAAGAGGAAATATGCTAATTGACCCTCATGCTGTCGCAAAGATGGTGGTGCCCACAGCCAGTGAGGAGGGAATATGCTAATTGTCTGCCCCGCCCTCAAAGATGGCGGCACCCACAGCCAATAAGGAGGGAATATGCTAATTGACTGCCTCACTCTCAAAGATGGCGGCACCCACAGCCAATAAGGAGGAAATATGCTAATTACTGCCCCACCCTCAAAGATGGTGGCAACCCCAGCCAAGAAGGAGGGAATATGCTAATTGACTGCCTCGCCCTCAAAGATGGAGGCACCCACAGCCACAAGATGGTGGCGCCCAGTCCCCTCAGCCTCCCAGCCGTCCAGAGCCGACCCGAGGCACAGGCAAGCCTCAGATGGCAGCTGCCCAGCCGCCCAAGGCTCAGGTAACCAGGGCCGGGCCGAGGCTTGCACTGCCAGCAGTGGCAGCAGCAGAGGTGTGATGGGGGTGTCACCTTCCCCTGATCGCTGGGTTGCCTCCCGCCCCTGAGGGCTCCCAGACTGTGAGAGGGGGTAGGCCCGGCTGAGGGACCCCCTTCCAGTGCATGAATTTTCATGCACCGGGCCTCTATTGGATAAATATTTGGATTAACTGCTTAGGGCCCGTCCCCACCCAAGTACACCTAAGGATGGAGGGGAAAGGCTGGATTCTGGCTTCTCATCCTGCCCCCACTGTGAGGGGCTACACTAGGACGTCTTTCGGCCTTCTGATGGTTAATTTCCTCAATAAATCCTTATTCTGCGTAATGTACTGTGCTGGGTACGGGGGCGGGGGGCAAAGCCGGACTATTTCCACATCTGTGGCGCTTGCTATCCAGCAGATCCATGGCCAAGCATAAATAAGGACGGTCTGGACCAGCTGTGATATGTGCCAGAGGGCAAGGCTGTGCCGCCGAAGAGACCAGCACAGTGGACACTGCCGCTTCCCCCGGCGAGCGGGGAAGTCACGGGGCAGGCAAGGCGACTATGGTCCGGACAGGCAAGCTTTCCGGAGGGATGCCAGGCCGTGGGGACCTCATGAACAGAGATGGACACGCGTGCTTGCTGAATGGCCAGGGCCGTGGTTTGCCAGGGTCTTGAGGAGGAGCTGCAGGGCTGGGGCTGGGAAGGGCCTTCAGTCAGGACTGAGCAGGCGCCTTGAAAGCCACGCTGCTTGCCAGCGATCGGGGGACCGGATCTGTGGTGTGTGGTAGGGTGAGGCAGGCTGAAGAAACCGACATTGTGGAGTAGGGGTGGGTGGTGGCGTCAGGAGGCAGAGAGACCATTTGAAAGCTGCGCAGTGATTGAGACATCCGGTGAGGGCTGGCAATGGTGTTCCCGAGTTGGACGAGGAAGCAGTCAGGGCGAGGGGGTGAGAGTTGAGACTGGGCTGCTCAGAGGGACAGCATGAAGAGCAGAGAGGATGGTCCCTATGAAGAGGAGGCAGGGAGGAGAAGGTCCGAGCAGGGGGAGGCGGAGGGGGTGAAGACAGGACAGCGCTGGCAGGCTGAGGGAGGGAAGAGCATCACAGGAGTGGTCCTCGCGGTGGCGGCTGGCGGGCTGTGAGGCTGAGGACACCGGGGCCTGAGGCAGGCCTTTTGGCCTGGTGACTGGGAAGCCGCCGCCATTGGGGTCCCAGGGACGGGGTCGAACGGAATGACATATGTAGAAGCCAGCTTGCAACCACTAACAAGCGTGGGGTCCCCCTCTGACCTCCTGCTTTGACCCCCCTCTGCCTTGTCTGGCTGTTTGGAGGACAGGACAGGGAAGAGAGATCAATATGGAGGCTATTCTTAGCTCGAGTCCTGGTAACCCCAAACAGGCACCGGAACTGAGGCACGCTGCTGCCACCTCCCTCCACCTTGTCACGTCCCCCCTGACACGGACAGGTTCTTCTTGCCCTAAGTCTCCCCGCCTCCCCCCTTCCGCACACTTGCTTAGAATCTGCGGGCACACAGAAGCAAGCAGGGTGCTGTAGCCAGCTGCGGGCTGGCTGAGGCCCAGGGGAAGCCTCCCTCCTACCACATGTTCCCACTTGACACCCCTCCGAGGGCCCTTGATTAGAGACCCATTCTTCCGACCTCTTCCTGTGAGCCCCTATGAAATGGCCAGCTCAGAGGGAATGAGCTGAACAGACACCCTCCCTCCCCGCTCTGCAGAGGCACCCGGGAAAGAGCCTCTCTCTGCAGGGGCACTAAATGGTGTGGTGAGCCAGGGACCCAAGGCCACACGCAGGCCTGAGACCTGCCAGGCTTGGGCTTGGGGTGGGGCACTCTGAGATGGCATCAGCCTCCAAGCTGCCTTCCTCCCTCGCCGTTCCCCAATTTGTCCCTCTTGGCCAGGTCTCACCTCAAAAAGCAAGCAAGGGAACAGTGCGGGCTTTCTGGAGCTGGCCCCCAGAGGCCTGTCTGTGCTGGGGAGGTCACAGAGGGAGGGAGGGGCCGAGGAAGGCGGAGAAGAAAGCCGAGGCCAGACAAAGGGCCGTGCACCTTTGAAGCTGTCTCTAACCCAAGCCAGGGAAGGTGGGGGTGGGTCTGAGGGCCTGGCTAAGGGGGAGGCAGTCTAGAGTTTTAAAGAATGTCTCAAATTCCTTCGGAAATCAGAGGGATTGTAAGAACTGCCCCTCCCCAACACACTTCCTTCCCAGGCCCCCCAAGTCCAGTCCTCCACACCTGGGGGCGCCAACCCTTTGTCCTCAGGTAATTGCTGGGCGTTGCCCCCGAGTTTAAAATCCCATTGATCTTGCCAGTTATCAGCTGTGGCTCCAGACCACCCTCCCCACACCCCCTCACCCCCCGCCTGAAAATGCCCCCCCCTCCACTCCCACTCCCCCAGTCTTCACCGGGATTAAGGCTCTTTGTGACTGGGGAGGTGGGGGAGAGAAAAAAGCCACCGGGTAAAAAGCAATTATGACAAACGGGAGGGAGAATGTCCTGGGGTCTGGGAACCTCCCTGGGGTCTAAACTGCCCAGAGGTGGGGGTGTTGGGCTCCATCCTCCAGGAGAGGGGAGTGACCCCTCCCACCCGCATCCACTTACACTCCCCTCTGCTCCCCGTTGGACGAAACCAGGCCCCTCCACACTCCCCATTGTCCTGGTTTTTAGGCCATTCTTGGGAGAAGCGATGTCTTTCATCTTTCCCTTCTCTTTCCATACCCCCCCTTCCCCAGTGTGTTCCCGGAAAGGAGGGAAACTGAGACTGGGGTCCTTCCGCAGAAGAAGGCCGGGGGAGGGTGTGCCCCTGAGCACAGTCTGGGGTTTGGAGAGAGACCTGCAGGGAAGGGCCTCCCCCTTGACCAGATGAAAAGCCAGTGCGGAGGAGGAAAGAGGCGGGTTTTATGGCCTCTGAGTTCCATCCCTGAAGGGCGCACCTGGGGGCGTCGGGGAAAGCCCACCGGGAAGGCTCGGGTGGGGAGGGCCGCCCCTCTCCCCTCCCCCCCTGGCCGGCGGCCTCTGAGGTCCCCCCAGGTGTGCTCCCGCCCTCCGCAGCGGACCTGGGCGGCGAGGGGACACTTTCTGGTCCTCACTCCCCCTTCCGCCCGTCCGCGCCCTCCTCCCCCACCCGACCCTCCTCACCGGAAAAAAGCAATCCTGCTCGGCGGGCGGCTCCTGCGGCCGGGGCGCGGGCCTGCTGCCCCGCTGGCCGCCCGCCCGGCCCCAGGGTGTGGGTTCCCTGCGCCCCAACAGGTAGCACGGGACGCGTCGGAAGAGCCAGGAAACCAGAGCCCGTGGAGGGAGGGGGTGCCCTGGGCTCCCGCGGCGGAGGTGCGGGCCTCCGGGCCACCCAGGCCTGCGTGCGCCCCGGGACGCCCCGCCCCGTCCCGCCCCGCGCGGCCCTGCACCTGCCGGGCCTGGGCGCTGCGCGTCCCCGCGCCTCTCCGAGCGGCCAGCTTGGTCCCCAGTGGGTTTTGGAGTTGGATCCGTCTCCCCCTCGCCCCTTCAGATCACCCGTTTGCAGGAAAATGGTTTTATTCTGGGGCTGGGAGCTGGGGGTAAGGGGTGCAGGCCTGGGTAGTGGAATGTGAAGAATGGTCAACCCTCTTTTTTTTTTTTCTCCCTTTTTCTTTTTTCCTGAAACAAAATCGAAAGTCCCTTCCTACGGTCTGGCCAGGAGGAGCTTGAGGCTGGGGCAGACTGACACCCTGGGAGCGGAGTGGAGAAGAGCCACCTCCCCACAGTCTGCAAGGCCTTGAACCTGCTGACCTCCCACTCGGTTCAGTGAGTCTGTGTCGTGGGGGGGGGGGGGGGGGGGTGGGGGAGACTTGCTACAGCGTCTCTCCCAGGGGGACCTGCCACATGGCTGGGGCCCATGCCAGTGTGGGGTCCAGGAGGCGGCCCCGAGGCCCAGCCCTGGGTGACGCATCTGCCCTCCAGCTTGGGCGCTGATGCTTGTTGGCCCTCGGGACCTCCTGGGGGCTCTGGCTTCCCTCCCTCCACCCCAGCCCCACCTTGGGATTAGGGAGGGGAGGGGACGACGGGAAGGCTGAGGAGGGACAGCGGCCGCCCGGTGTCCCTGACTACGTCCGGGGCTGAGGCCGCCGCGTGCGCTTGGTCCGGCGGGTGGGGGCCGAGCCCACGAACTCGAACTGCTTCTGCCTCTCCGCCTGGTTGGGGAAGGGCAGCCGGCCCTCGTAGAGGCGCTTGATGAAGTGGGCCTCCCGCTGGTTCTGGCGGCTGCGGGAGGCCTGGCGGGGCCGGCCCTGCCGCGTGAAGGCCAGGAACCAGCCCTCGTGCCGGGCGTTCTGGAAGGCCGTGTAGTTGTTCTCCAGCACGATCTCGGTGAACACGCAGTCTTTGCTCTTCCCGCTGGGCTGCCAGGGAGAGGAGGAGAGGAGGGGCGTGTGTCCACCCGCCCGTCCCGGCCCGGCGGCTCTGCCTCGGGGGCCTCTCTTAAGACCTCGGAGGGCTGGGACCCCGAGGGTTTCTGCCTGGGGCGGGGGGGGGGGGCCTGGCTGGGGAGGCCACACGGGGAGAGAGGGGCGAGCTGTGCCCGGAGTCAGACCTGCACTTAAAGGCAGGCCCGTCATTTGGAAGTTGTACACCTCGAGCCAGGCATCCAGCCACGCCAAGCTTCGGTTTACCCAGACGAGGCGTAAAGATCTAGGCCCTGCGGTCGGCAAACTCATGAGTCCACGGAGCCAAGTATCAACAGTACAACGATTGAAATTTCTTTGGAGAGCCACATTTCTTAAACATAAACGTCTCCAAATGCCACTTCTTCCAAATAGACTCGCCCAGGCCGCGGTATTTTGTGGAAGAGCCACACTCCAGGGGCCAAAGAGCCGCGTGTGGCTCGCGAGCCGCAGTTTGCCGACCACGGGCCTAGGGGCTTGTGCGGTTTCCTGCTTAACCAGTGGGCGCTCGGACACAAGAGCAGCCCTCGGTGGGTGCGTGGCGTTGCTGGGCAGAGGGAAAGGAGGCGCCGTTCCCTGATGAAAAGAAGGGGCACACATTTATGGACACCAACTGTGTCGAGAGCCATCCAGGCAGCCTTAGACCCTCCAGATAACCCGGATGCTGTGCCCATTTTTACAGACGGGTAGCCTGAGGCTTGACAAAAATAAACATTTTTGTGAGAACAGCCAGAACCGGAAGCCAGGGTTGATCGATGCTAAAGAAATGGAGTTCCCCTGCTCAGCGGCGCTGGACCCGCCACCGCGGCGTGGGTTATACTAGCACGCGGTCCCGCTAGGCGGCTACACTCGCGCACACGGTTACACTAGCAGGCGGTCCGCGTGCCTCTCGCTGGCTGGGTCCGTGGAGACCTTGGGGGAGCGTCTGACCCTGTCTGGATGCCCACTTTCAACCCCAGTGAGCACTGAACCCGCAAACACAGGGGCTGCCGCGTGATGCAGGTGCTGAAGTTCTTACTCATGGACGCTGGGAAGTGCCCCATGAGTCTGAGCAACGGCCCTTGGACCAGTCAGTGTTCTGAGTGCTTGTCAGTCCAGGGGGACTCACTGGCACGGAGAACACAGAGTGGCAGTGGTGGGTGAGAGCAGAAGAGTCATGTCCCCGGTCACCCTGCAGTGGGGGTGCTGTTGGCCCGGGGCACCCCACCCCAGCAGGACCCAGTCAAGCGCCTGCTCTGTCCTCCGGCCTCACCTTCCCGATGAGCTTGCCCCTCTTGTTCATGCAGATGTACTTCTCGCTCTCAGCCCCCTTGATGCGCACCCGGCTCCCGAAGGTGTCCGTCTCCACTATGAGCTTGGCTGTCACGAGAGAGAGACTTCTGTCTATGAGGGTTGCAAGCCCAGGGGGTGGGAGCCCCCCTCCACCTCTCCCCCGCCCCCCCGCCCCAACCAACCTGACCTCTGAACTCAGGTGGGGAACATGGGGAGGCCCTGACACAAGACCTGGGATGAACCAGGTGAAGCTGGCCAGGGGTATGGGTGGCCTCAGGTGAGGGCTGGGTCTCACCAAACTTGTTGCCGTCTTCAGCGGTGGCGGAGATGCGACGCCCGGTCACCTGCACGTGCTTGCCGCTGGTCCGGCTGTAGAGCTGGTACTCACGGATCTGCCGCCGGCTCAGCTGGTCGGTCATGGCGCCCTGGTCCCTCACGTACTGGTTAAAATTAGGAGACGGGTGATTCTCCCCCTTTGCGGTTACCAAGGGAAAAATAGTGTCAATTTGCTTTGGGTGACACCACCACGGGTCCATCCAGGGGAGAGGGGCACAGAGGTGAGCGTGGCGGGGCAGGCCTGGCAGGTCGAGGTGCAGGCTGAAGGGGGCATAGAGCCATGACTTTCTCTGGCCAGTGGGTGAGCCCATCATGACCTCTGGGCTCCCTGTCCAGCCTGCAGAGAGACGTGCTGGCTGCCCAGGCTTGAGGACTCCTGGTGACAGGGTGCGGACTTGGAGTCGTGACTCTGGGAGCTGGGGGGAGACTTCAGTTCCGTATCTGATCCCCATATTCCAAGGAGGAGGTGCGCAGGCCACACAGCGAATTAGAGACAGAACCCTGTCCTGCTTCTCGCATGGAGCTTGCCACCCCTCCAGAACTCTGGGGCGTTGGCTCGGTTAGCCAGGAGAGCCAGGTTTCCCTCCATCCTCCCCGCTAGCCTTGAAGGACCCCACCCCATCACACACGCACATGCACACACAGCGGCTGGTCTGTTAGGGTCACCGGCGAGCATTGTGGGGGCGGTGAGGCCCTTGTCTCTAGCTCTGCGGGCCCCTGGAAGCATTTCTTAGTAGCATGTGGGATCCTGCGCTGGGCCTGCTCCCCTGCCTCTCCCCTGGGTGCTCGGGGCCCTCAGAGAAGCCAGACCCCTCCAGTCTTCCTCCCTCCTGCCTGGGTGAGGCACTCCTCAGTGGAGGGAGGCCAAGGAGCTGCGCAGGTGCTGTCAGCAGCGGTCCAAGGACTGCCCCTGCCAGGCCACCTGCCTGGGGCACAATGTAACAGAGGCTCCTGGGCATCGCGGCCAGCCATGCCTCCGCCCACCCGCTCCTCCGGGAGGGGGGAGGGGGGAGGGGCTCTTCGGCCCACACAGCCTGTAAACAAAGGCAGGAGAGTACCTGGTCTCTCCTTAGCCGTCTCCAGCACTGAGCCTGAGCCCGAGAGACCTCTTCCCGCCTCTGCGGCCAGGTGCAGCCTGACTGCACTCCCAGCTGCCGCCACCGCCTCAGGGCGGGCACCGAACCGCTTCTCTCCACCTGGACCCGGTGGCCGTGCTGGGACCGCCTTTCCCGGCCCCCAGCCCCTAAGGCCAACCCTCTGGACAGAGCTAGACCTGGGCCAGCATCTGTTCGGGCCCCTCTCTCCTGGAGGGAGCGGAGGGAGTGTTGGCTTTGAGGAAGGGGAGGCCGCGAGCAGCCTGAGGCTGACAGCGTAACCTGCTGGGGGTTAACCCTTCGTGTGTCACTGCTCATTTCCGACCTCAGCTGCCCGCGCAGGCCAGGCCCCCAGCCTAGGAGACCCCAGCCCACCCCACAGCGCCTCCCTCGAAAACCCCGAGGCCTGGATTTGGGGTGGGAGACCTGCCTCCCTGCCAGGAGGTGGGGTCTGGCTGGCCCAGGACCCTTGGTGGGGTGCGCCTGCCCCCGGCCCCCGGCCGCCTGGCCCAGGTTCAGGCCCTCCGCCCTTCTTGGCGGGCAGCCTCCTCCTGGCCGGCTGTTCCAGGTCAGGAGCAGAGCGGCCCCCCAGAGCCCCCTCCTCTCCTCATCCCCCTTCAAGCCCTGCACAAAAGCAGCCCCACGCCCCCCCACAGCCCACAGCCCACAAGTCGCTCTCCCCGCGGGACCTTGCCTGTCCCTTTCATGTTCCCGCTGTGGGGGACCTCCCCTTCCAGTGCGGCAGACAGCTGCTTGTCAGCCGGCCCCTCAAGCATGGCTGTGGTCCGGCCTGCGGCCCCCCCTCCAGGGGGGTGAGGGGGGCACTTCAAGGGGGAAAGGACAGCTTTGCCACCTTCCCCGAATCCTGAATGGGGCCTCAGCCAGGCCATAAACGCCAGGCCAGCGGCACCATTGTGCTAATTCCCCTTCCAGAACAGGTTGGGCCCACCCCCGCCCCCCGCCCGGCCAGGCTGGGGGCTTTCTTCTCGCTCTCTCTGGACGTGTGAAGCAAAAGGCCTGGAACGGGGGCTTGAGCAAAAGTGGGAAGGAAAAGGGGGGTGTCTCTCTCTCCCACCCCCCCACTGCTTCAAAGGCAGCCTCTTTCCCTCTCAGAGAAAAGGCATTACCTTCAAAAAAAGTCCCCACTGGATACGAAGAGAAGCGGCCTCTGGCCTGGGAAAGCCACGCCATCTCCCCGGCGCGTTCTGGGCCAGTGCATTTTAATAGCTGCCCTGTTATGGAGGCTCACAAAAAGGGACCGGCCTGGAGCTGCAGCTGGGCAGGGGGAGTGGGCATGGGCTTGGGTGGGGGAGCCTGGGGAAGCCAACCCTGGATCTCCTCTCAGACAACCTCTTTCGGGTTTGACCTCATTGTGTCTGGAGTCACCTGCCCTGGCTGGGCACTCTGCTCCCATAACCCCCCAGGACAGCACCCCCCCCACCCCCCGGACACCTGTGTTGGTGGGAGTGCGGTCAGGAGTGGAATACACAGGTGGTTTTGCATGGAAACCTGTCCTCTCAGGTACAAGCCTCACGGAGCCATCACCTCCGCCCCCTTCCAGCCACTCCTGGCTCCATCCCTCAGTCTGTGTGGCCTCTGCACTTAGCCTTGGGGTGACCCAGTGTGGAGGGATGGAGAGCGAGGCAGAGAGCCCAGGGGGAAGCAGGGAGGGTCACGGGAAAGAACACCGCTAAAAACCTCAGGCGGTCCCCAAATCTGCGGTAGCCCCTTTTCCTACTCCCCTTCAGAGCTGGACCCCCTCAAACCCCAGAGAGAGGCCAGGACCTGCCTCCGTCCAAAGAAAGGAGACTGCCCCTCCCCCTTCGGTGGGTGGGAGGCATGGGGAGAAGCTCGCGGGGCAGGTTGCCTACCTGAGTTTGACAGCAGAGAATCAGTAGCTGCAGGCACCTGTGTGGGGACACGAGGCAGACCCAGGTGTGGGTGCCAGCAGCCAGCCCGGGGCGCACCGGGCGCCCGCCCCCGCCCCCGCCCCCGCCCCACCCGCCGGTCCGTGTGGGAGTCCCGGTGAGATTAGGGCTGCCGGAGGCTGGGGAAGGGCCGGCACTTACAGAGTGAAGTTGGGCAGCAGGCGGGCGGCTCCCATCGCCGGAGAGGTTTCTTGGGCCAGTGACCCCCCTGCCCCCAAACTCGGGAGAAGATGCGGGCAGTCCCCAGGGTAGAGTCCCAGAGAAGCCAAGGTCTCTTCAAGCCACAGGTTTTCAGGGGGGAGAGGAGGAGAGACAGGGGAAGGGAGGAGAGAGGGGAGGAGGAGGGGGAGGAGGGGGAGGAGGGCGTAATTGGGAGACTGAGGTGTGATGTGTCCACCTTCCCGGCCAGTGAGACGGCGAAGCAGCCGCCGGGGCTGCCAACCTCCAGGGCTCCCAGCGCAGAGGATGGGGCAGCTGGAGCCTTCTCCATAGGAGGCTGGCCCTGGGGGCTCGGACCCGACCCCAACGGGAGTGCCCCTCCTCCCCTCCCCTCTGGGGGCCAGCTTCTCCCGCCGGGTTTGGTGCCCACCCCCCCAGGGGGAGCGGCAGGTATCTGTCTGAGGCGGTGGGATGGGGACGCCCGGAAGCAGCCTTAGGAGGGGCGCTCCCTGCAGGGCAGGGGTGGGCTGGGCCAGGGCTGCGCTGCCTCTGCCTGGCTCCTAGTCCCCCTCCCTGCTACCTGGCCACGGAAGGAGGGGTGACGTCCCGACTGGCAGCACACAGTGGGTGCAACAGCTTGGGGCCAGGGGTGGGGCGGAAGAGGCAGCGGGGGCTGGGGAGGACCCCCATGGAGCCCCGAGAGCCGGCCTGAGGCGGGGACGCAGAGCTGGCTGCTGGGCGTGGGCAGTTGCCTCTGAGCTGGGACAGTGAGGCCCGGTGGTGGAGGAACCAAAGAGATAACTAGTGGGCGTCAGGGGGCCCATCACCCGCCACCCCCCAGGGCAGCAGCCAGTCCTGGAGCCTCCGGGACCTGGGAGAGTGCCCGGCAGCCAGGTCACATGCCCGCTGGCCCCACACGGCTCGGTCAGGCCGCCGTTGCCCATTCTGCAGGTGAGGAAACAGGGACACTGGTTGGTCACCAGCTCAGTACGACCCAGCCGGTGAGTGGGGAACCAGGTTTCCAAAGTTCACGCTCTGTGTGTTCCCCACGGCTGGGTCTGAGTCTCTGCCCGGACCCCACGCTCAGGGCCCCCCCCCCAGCCCAGCCCAGCGCACCCCAATAGCCAAGTCTCCCCTGTTCCTTCCACAGAAGGTGGGGATGTGGCTTTGGTCAGGGGCTGGTCCTGGGGGACCTCTTGGGGAAACCCCTCCTTCACTCACACTCAGCTTGGCTCCCTGGGGGTCTCTGTGCCCCCAGGGTGGGAAGAGAAGGGGAAAGCTGGGTGTGGTTTTATTTACCTGAAGAGATGAGTGGGAGGGCAAAGCTCTCACCTCCAGGCCTTCTCACCTTCCTGAGCCACATCAATCCACAAAGTCGTCTGCCATCCCTGCCCCCTCAGACAACAGGGACCCTCCGCCCTGTCCCCTCAGCACCTGGCTCCCAGCCCGCCCACCCCAGGGAGCCCCCAGGCCGGCGCTGGCCTGGGGAAGGTGGTGGGAGCCCAGCCCTGCAGAGCTGGCCGAGTCCAGGGCTGGAATCAAATGGGAAGATGTCAGAACTAGGAAGGCTCTTAGCGCTTCCCCATCCATGGATGCGGTCTCACAGCCAGTCAGTGGTGCGGGGGGACGGGGCGAGGGGGGGGGGGGGACAAGTACGGGTGTCCAGACTCAGAACATACCCAGCCTGCCCTCCCCTCTCTGCATCCGCACAGGCCCAGCCCCCTGAGCATTTCCGTTTTCCACATTCCTCCCACCATTTGGGGCCCATTTAAACTCTGCCTCTGCCATAGAAACTTCCCCCATCGACCGCCCCACTTGTACTTGGTGGTGGCTCTGCCCTCGGGGCGCCCGTGCCCTGATGCCCACATCCCCACCGGCCCAGCTCCCAGGTAGGGTATGACATGCTCCCTCCTCCTGACCTTCATCCTGAGGAGAGGCACAGGGAGGAGACAGCTCAGGCTGGGGTTTGGTGTGTGTGTGTGGGGGGGGGTGCGGGGGGGAAGTCAGCAGGGGCACAGCAATGCCATAAGGAGAGGTGGGTGTGGGGCATGCCACCACGCTATCTGGGCACAAGGCCTCTGAGCCTGAGCCCCGGTTTCTATCCGTGGGGGAAGAGCCTGCTGTCACTGGCCAGCCCCTGGCCCAGCCGGGTCCCCATGGTAACAGAGGGTCCAGCTTGGCCGTGGGGTTCAGCCAGGCCACTGGTGCCAGGGGGCGCAGGGGCACGGCTTGTTTCACGGTGTGACATTTCACGGTGTGACGTCTGCTGCTCCTGGTCCCTTCCCATCCCACACCTGCAGGCTTGGCGTTGACGCAGCTCCTCCTTTCCCGCCACGGAGGGGCCCGTGGTGCCCCCGGCGGGGAGGCAGCGTGGACAGTGGTCAGGCCGGGCCTCTGTCCCCGTCTCCGGGCCTGGCCGCTCAGGCTGTGGCTGTGTGGCCTGTGGCCAGTCCCTCACTTCTCTGGTCTCAGCTTCCCAGTTTATACAAAGGAAACAACCACTATGGATGCCGTCAAAACTGTCAACTGGGGTGAAGGACACCCCCTGGGAAGCATCCAATATCCTCACAAGAATGGGGGAGGGGAAAGAGACCCTCTTATGTGGTCCAGACTCAATGTACCTCAACTTTGCCGGACTTTCTCCCTGGACCAGAGGGAGCCGGGAGGAGGGGAGAAGGGCAGGGTCATTAACATGTATGGGGGCGGGCAGGAGGTGATAGGGGAGGTGAGAAGTAGCCTGGGCCGCACAGTGGTTAATCCTCACTCCCCAGTGACAAGTTCGATCCCCCCAGCTGGGATGTCTCACACCTGTTGGTCCTAACAGCCCCGCGGGTGCAGACACAGCGCACAGAGCCCACCTGCAGGCCTGCCACTGGCCTCCTGCTTGGACCCCAGCCCACACTTTTCCTGCTGAGACCCAGAGGAGCTAGGGCTGCGGGTGGGGCAGGGGGAGGGCCCTCAGCAGGGCAGGTAGACCCCATCTTTGCTCGGTGACCCCCTACTGCCTGCCCCACAGGGAAGTCAAGTTAGCAACAGGGCAGCTGTTGAGGGCCCTTGTGCGCAGACCCGTGGCTGAGCCCGCGGACTGGGGAGAGGCCCTGCGTGATGTGTGCTGCCCGCCCTGGGGCTGCCGTGTCCCAGGCATTCTGGGCTCAGTGCTGGCTCCTGCTCCCAGTTTATGGGACTTTTGAGCGGCGGTGCTGCCTGCCCCTGCCTCGCATCCACAGGGTGGCTCGAGACGAGGGCTCTGGGGAAGTGAGTTCTGGCTCCTCCACTCGCTGTGTGACCTGGGGGCCGAGTTGTTTAATCGCCCTGTGCCTCACTCTCTACACCTGAGAGTTAGGGCTAATTACACCCACCTCCAGGCACGGCTGTGAGGACTGAAGGAGCGAGTCCTGGAAGACAGAGCCGTGCCCAGCCCACGGGGTCATCGCTGCAATCCTGTCAGTCTCCTTTCTGGCCAGACCTCCACGCTTGTTCTGCCGCAGGCCCTTTGCACTCTCTGTTCCTGCTCCGAGGACTGTCCTGCCAGCTCCTCACTTGGCTGGCTGGCCCCTTCCTATCAACTGCTCCCTCTCAGCAACCTCAGGTCTCCTCACTCAGCACTCTTCCACCCTGGACAGCAGCCCGTTTCACTTCCTCCAGCGCACTTGAAAGTGATTGAAATTATGTTGTTGGCTTTTTTAAAAAAAAATTTAATTTAAATTCTTTATTGTTTGAAGTATTACATAAGTCTCCTTTGCCCCCCATTGACCTCTCCCCGGCCGTTCCCACCCCCAGCACATGCCCTCACCCCCTGCTGGCTGTGCCCATGGGTGATGCTCTGTTGTTGGCTTTTGTTCCCACTGGGCCTTAGGGTACTTGAAGGCGAGGACTTTGTCTTGTCTGCCCGGCGTCCCCCGGGCAGGGAGCCATAGAAAATGCCAGCTGCCCACCTGGAGCCGGACCCGAACTGTTGTGCCTTTTCATTCTGATTGACCTGAGGTCCACGGCCGCGTTCTCATGTGGGGGCCGGTGCTCCCATCAGCCCGTGGGGTGTAGGCTGCAGGCAGCAGGAAGGCCAGCCCGCCCTCTGCCTCCTCAGGAGAAGGGCAGAGCCGGTGGGAGGCCTTCTGTGCAGGTGTCCAAAGCCCTCCTCTGGGACCCAGACCTGGGGGTCCTGGGAGACGGCGGGGCCGGCTCCCCATCAGCCCACGGCAGGCCTGGCCAGCGGAGGTGCCGGGAGGGGCAGGGGGCAGCCCAGCAGGGGCCCTACAAGTATAACCCGAGTCGGGGGCCATCTGCCTGTCGCCATGGATGAACCAGCTGCCAAGTGGCTCTGCAGGCCTGGGAGAGGGCAGGAGGCCAGAGCCACGCAGGGTCACTCACCCCTTGGCAATCCCCCGTCGGTCTCAGCTCGGAGAGCTGCCCGGGGAGCCTAGCATCGAAGCTGACAGTGCTCACCTGTCCACCTCCCGTAGGAGACACTGGACAGCTGCCCTGAAGCCCACCGGCTCTTCCTGGGAGGGTTTCCTCGAAGGTGCGGGCCTCTGGGCTCCTGCCCAGCACAGACCCTCCCACAAGTGAGCAGGCGCTCGCCCTGAGCAGGACACACGCCTGGGAGAACAGCACCAGCTTGTGCCCCGAGGTCCCCACGGATGCACACCCTCGGGCTGGTCCCACCGGCTGGCCCTTCCCGAGCCGCCTCATGCCAGGAGCCGCGGGCAGTTCTGTCCCCAGAAAACGGGGCCTGCCCGAAGGGAGTGTGGGCGCAGGAGGACCCACAGCCGTGCTGGCTCCCACCCTCAGCCCAGGGGCAGAGGTCAAAGCTGGGTAAGGGGTTGAGACACTGGCTTCTTCCCCCAAAGACGGGCGGTGAGAGGTGCCAGGAAAAGAGGGAGATGACGGAGCAGAGCTGGCAGGGCCTGGCGCCCAGGGCGGATGTGGTGGCACACGCCGCCCTCTGCTGGGCACAAGGGCTCACTGCAGCCGGCAGCAAGCAGGGCTCCTTGGAAGAGACGCAGACACAAGGTCTTGGCAAAGCAAACTTTATTGTGTCCCTGAGGTTGGGGCTCTTCCCTCCAGGTCCTGCTGAATCCGGAGAGTTGGGGTGAGGGGCTCTTGTGTTGCCCCCCCCCCCCAACAGCTCCATCACATTCAGACTCAGGTTGAGGGCCGGGAGGGATATTCCCTGGGCCCACGGTGCATCCCAGGAAGGTCCAAGGTGCACCCCAGGAAGGCCCACTGTGCACGGTGGCCTGGCAGGCCCTCCCCGATCACGGTGGCATGCACTCCTGGCTTCTCATTTCTTGGGCACCGGCTTTTTCCCCTTGGGTGTGTATCTGGCCTATGGAGAGAGGGCAGGGCTCCAGGTCCTGGCGCCGTCCCAGAGACCACCACACGCCCCAGGAGGACCAGCCCTTCTTATGCACTCACCTTGTTCACAGGGCTCTTGCCTTTAAGACTGGATCTGCAATGGGGGGGGGGGGGGGTGTGAGGAGCAGGAGGTGGGTGAGAGAGAGCGAGCTCAGCCTGTGCCCTAGCCCAGCCCTCCCAGTGCCCACTCTGCTGAGCAGGAGGCAGGGGCTGTGCCTGGAATTCTCCTCTCCACCTGCCACCTGCCAGGGGCCACTCTGATCCCCTTTTTATTTATTTTTTTAACAAAGATGCTTTTTCGTAGGCTTCCATCTGCTCTCTTTCTTGTATTTACTACAAACATGTCCTTTTCATTATAAAAGTAATCATGTAGCACAAAATAGCAAATAAAGAACAGAATAAATTACTTATGTTGTTTCCCTCCCACCAACATTAACATTTTGGTGTATTTCCTCCCGGGTTTTTTTTTTCCTCCTAAACATACTAGTATGGGCAATAAAATGAAAACGATTTAATATCCTGCTCTTGTTAGTTCTATCAACACGTCCCGGGTTGCGATCTTCATAGGCACAGGCAGCAGCCACTGGGCAAACGCTCCGCAGTGGAACCCGTGCTGCCGGCCGCACGCAGCACGCTCCGCTCCCACTCGTGGTTCAGTCATCAGCGGGGGGTTCTCAGCGCACACAGTGCTCCCGGTACTCTGGACGGGACCCTTGGACAGGCATTGCCACAAGGGGAATTAGGTCAGATTATAAGCACGGTTTCCTGCTTCTCAAAAAGGTCGTGCCAACCTACTGCGGCAAGACGCCGTGTACCCTGGTACCCATACACAGGCACACGCGTGCGCACACCAGGCACAGATGCCCTTCCTAGCACTGAATGCTTCGCCCAAAGGGTTCGGCCAAGTTAAGAGATGGAAAGAATTACCTGACCGCCTCCTCTCCTTTTTCCACTTTCTTTTTCTGGGAACCAAACACAAGCGTCATTGGATGGTTAGGGTGAGGGCCTGAGCAGACCCCGCTGCGCCCCTGGCAGGCCACCCTGGGCCCCCACCTCCTGCACCCTCAGCCCCGGGGGCCTGGCCAGGGTCCCTTCCCTCACCTTGGCCACGCTGGCCTGCTTCTGGGACGCCAGCCTCTTGCCTTGTTTGATGGGGGAGTCCTCTATGGAAATGTCTTCATCTTCATCATCGTCATCGTCGTCATCTTCTTCCTCTGACTGCTGATCCTCCTCCTCCTCCTCCTCCTCCTCCCAGGAGAGGTCAGGAATGTCTGCACATGGGAGAGGAGAGGTGCCTGGGGGAGTCCCCGCAGGAGTGCACGTGTCTGCCTGCCCACCCTGGGAAGCTCTCCTGGCCTCCCTGACGGAGTGGAGGCGAGAAGATGGGGGGAGAGCGGCCTGGACAGCTCAGAGGGCCCATCAGAGGGTGGTAGAATGAGACAGGAGACAGGGAAGGGCAAGCTGGGCTCTGCCTGGGGGCAGGGAGGGGCGGGGCGGGGGTGGGGGGTAGGATTCACCAGGGAAGGAGTGTGTGAGGGGAGGTGGGGGAAGGGGGGGAGGAACCGGAGCAGCAGCTAAGGACTTCAGGCCTTATCCGCAGGGAAGTGGACGCTGCCGGGGTTTGGGGACAGGAGAGCACCCCGAGGACAGAGGCACAGCTGGACAGAGAAGAGGCCAGTGAGAGGCTATGGCAAGAGTCAACAGCACAGCGACCTGCTGGCCATGTGACTACTACTTCACTTTGAGTTAACATTTAAAAATATGTCTTTTTATTGATTTCAAAGAAGAAGGGAGAGGGAGAGAGAGATGGAAACATCAACGATAAGAGAGAATCATGGATGGGCTGCCTCCTGAGCGCCCCCTTCTGGGGATGGACACCATCCTCGAATCGTGGGAATCTGATGGCGACCTCCTGGCACACAGGCTGACCCTCAAACACTGAGCCACTCTGGCCGGGCTACGCTCACACCGTAAGTGCGTGCCAGTACTGGGCACCATGCGAACTGCCTTTCCTGAACACCCCCTTCATTCCTCACAGCTCCTCTTTGAAGATGAAACCAAGTACACTCCTTCGCTCGTGTTCCAGGCGAGGGGCTGCGGCACGGGGACGGTGAGCGAGGTGAAGACCTGGGGGCAGAACCGTGCCTGTGGCCCTGCCGCCCAGGCTACGGCCACCGTGCTGCCTTTGGGGATTTTCTCGAATCACTCAAGAGCTCCCAGTGTTGGGGTGTTTATGATGTGCTTGGCCCTGTGCACCCTCAGACCTTCCCCAGGTCCGAGCTCAGACTCACCATAGAATTCCTGGCCACTGAGGAACACGGGTCCCGAGCCAGCCCGGAGCTGGAAAGTGACTGGAGGAGAGAGCTCCAGGTCCATCGTGACCTGCAGGCGGAGGGATGTGGGGGCAAGAGCAGAGAAGACAGGGTCGCTCGGGCGCCACCAGGCTGGGGGCTGGCCTCCTGCAGAAACACTCAGCTTAGCCCCCAAACCCCAACCACGGACAGTCGGCCCCTCCACCTTTCTGTCGAGGTGGACTCTGGCGGAGAAGAATGCTGATCTGACCAATTCTTGCTAAGACCACAGGTGAGCTTCCAACCTCAGGGGCAGCTGTTAGCAGAGAAAGCTTACGGCTACAGACTAAACTGTGTCTCCCAAAGTCATACGGTGAAGCCCGAACCCCAATGTGATGGTATCTGGGGATGAGGTCTTTGGGAGGTGATTAGGGTGAGATGGGGTCATGAGAGTCATCATGGGATTAGTGTCCCTTTAAGATAAGACTAAAGAGCTCCCCCCCCACCGCGCCTCCCGCCTCCCCTCGCCCTCCCACCCCCCCATCCCCCCGGCCCAGGTGGGACAGAGGAGGCACCGTGTAGAAGCTGGGAAGAGCCATTCCTAGGACCTGACCATGCTGCACCCTGATCCCACATGGACTCCGCACGGGTCAGATGAGCAAGCAGATACAAATCTGCATGTGCAGTGGGACTTTTGTCTTATAAGTAACGTGGGAATATGCATATGAATAAAGGTTGGAAAAGATTAAAGCGCTAATCATAATTTTCAGTGGGTAGTACTGCATATTTTAAAAAAATATTTTTCCAGACATTCCAAAGTTTCTACCAAGTGGCAGGCCCACAGGCAGCATTGAATCTCCTTTACTCCACACCCATGGAGGAGGTGCCGTTACTTTACAGAGGAAATTGAGGCCGAGAGCGATTCACTTAGAGTTTCTGGTTCAGTCAGGGAGCAAATAAGCAAAACCAAACTCTGCAGCACAAACACCTAGAAAGGCTGGGTGAAATGTAACCCCATGCTCTCTCTGCGTGGCTGAATATAAGAAGAAAGGAGGGTCCCCAGGCATCGGACGTGAGGCAGCCTGTGTGAGACGCTGCTGCAGCAGCTGAAGAAAATACACGTGAGATAACACGCGTGCGCGGACGGGGGCCCACTGTACGGAGGCCAGCACCCTTGAAGGGCTGCATCTCAGTAAAAAGCCCCAGTGTGAGGCTCGAGGGGAGGGGACTAAAGAACCCCAAACCAACAGCTAGGAACTACACACCACCAGAAAAAGGTGACGGGATTAAGAAGCACAAATTGGTAGTCACAAAATAGTCGTGAGGGTGTAAAGTACAGCATAGGGACTAGAGTCAATAATCCTATATAATAAAAGGCTAATATGCAAATCGACTGAACGGCGGAACAACCGGTTGCTATGACACGCACTGACCACCAGGGCGCAGACGCTCAATGCAGGAGCTGCCCCCTGGTGGTCAGTGCACTCCCACAGTAGGAGTGCTGCTCAGCCAGAAGCTGGGCTCACAACTGGCGAGCACAGCGATGGTGGCAGGAGCCTCTCCTGCCACCTCAGTAACACTAAGGATGTCCGACTGCTGGCTTAGGCCTGCTTAGCTGTCAGTCAGGCATCCCCTGAGGGCTCCCAGATTGCAAGAGGGCGCAGGCCGGGCTGAGGGACCCCCTAGTGCACGGATTTCGTGCACTGGGCCTCTAGTGATGTAATAACTACGTATGGTGCCAGGTGGGTACTTGGAATGTCACAGGAACCACTTTGTAAAGTATAGGATTGTCTAACCACTACACGATATAAATTGAAATGAAAAAAAAATCTTAAATATCAACTATAATTAAAAAATAAAATTTAAATTTGAAAAATGGTGTGGCTTGGGCCATTTTGGAGAGTTACTCAATTTTTCTGGGTCTCTCCCAGGTATATAGGAGATATGCATGTTATTAAACTTCAGTTAAAAAAAAAAAGAAAGAAAAGAACAAGAAACTACACACCACCACAGAAAGGCAACAAGAAAATGTTGGCTGGGATAGAGTAATATCCCAGGATGCACCTGTCGCTAGTCTGCAGTCTGGATTTGCCTGGTGCGGACAGCCAAGCTGAGAAACTCACCTAAAATCCCAGGCTTGTGATGTTCCTGGGATAAATGGCAGACGCAAACACAAAACCGCTTTCCATTCTTTTTACACAGAATTTTTTAGAGAAAACAAAACCCTGAAGATAATTCGCCGTCTAAAATTACAAATCAGCCCTGGCCAGTGTGGCTCAGTTGGTTGAGCATCGATTGCCCTCCTGTGCACTGAAAGGTCTGTGGTTGGATTTCGGGTCAGGGCACAGGCCCGGGTTGTGGGTGGATCCCCAGTAGGGGGCATGCAGGAGGCAGACTATCAATGCTTCTGTTTCTCTCCCTCTCCATTCCTCTCTAAAAAAAATAATAAAACATTAAAAAAAAAAAAGAAAGCACCTTCTTTAAAAATAAATAAATAAATTTTCAAGCCATACAAGAAGCAATCCTGCATCAGCAGAAGGAAACAAAATGATTGCACACGAGCACAAGCAGGGGCCTGAGGTAGGAGAATAACAATCCAGACTTCTAGGAAGTAAGGCTGATGGAAACCAAATAAATATAAAAGCAGGAATCAGAAACCTAATGACAATATATTGTGAAAAATAAAAAAAATAACCAAATGCAGTTTCTATACATGAAAAAATATAAGCATTGAAATAAACTGAACAAATGTTTAAAAAGCAGAATAAGCCAGCTGAAGCGAGAAGGTAAACTGGGAAACAGCTGTGAAGAAATTACCCAGAATGCATCACAGAGAGACAGACTAAAAAAGTCTGAAAGAGAAGCTGAGACACAGAGGACAGGACAAGAAGACCCAATATGCATCTAAAGGGCTGGAGAGAATGGAGTCAATATTTAAAGTGAAAACCACCAACCCCTAGCTGGTTTGGCTCAGTGAATAGAGTGTCAGCCTGCAGACTGAAGGGTCCCAGGTTCGATTCCAGTTCTAGGGCACATGCCTGGGTTGCGGGCTCAATCCCCAGTGTGGGGTGTGCAGGAGACAGTCTAAGCAACCATTACGACCGGACCACCAGCCGGTAGCCATTACACGCACTGACCACCAGGGGGAAGATGTTCAATGCAGGAGCTGCCCCCTGGTGGTCAGTGTGCTCCCACAGCTAACCTCTTACAGACAGCCAACCTCCCACAGTCCTTCCCCGTAGCCAGCCAACCTCCTGCAGTGTCCCCCACCCCACCCCACACTAGGAAGCCCCAATCAGGACTGGGTGAGATCGGCCCCGATCGGCCCCAATTGCTGGCCAGGCTGAGGGACCACCAGGCCGAGGGACCCCACCCATGCATGAATTTGTGCACTGGGCCTCTAGTTAGCTTATAAGGAAGATAATTCTGAAAGTTATATGTACCAACAGCACAGTATAAATATACATAAAACTATAGCTTCAGTGATCAAGACAGTGTGAATTTGGGGAGATACCCAGGGATCAGTGGAACAGAAGACCTAGAAATAGACCCACACAAATATGTGCAACTGATTTTTGACAAAGGTGCAAAATCAGTTAAGTGGAGGAAGGACAACTTTTTCAACAAATGGTGCTCGAGCAATTGGACGTCGGAAGGCAAAGAAAATCAACCTTGACCTGAAGCACACAGCATATACAACACCGAACTCAAAATGGATCTCAGACTTAAATGTAAAACATACATGTGAGACTTATAGACAAAAAAATTAGAACATCTTTTTTACCTCAGTCTAGGCAAAGAGTTTTTAGACATAACACCAAAAGTCATAAAAGAAAACATTGATAAAATGGAACTCATCAAAATGAAAAACTTTTGGTCTGTAGCAGCTCATGTGAAGAGGATGAAAAGACAAGTCAGACTGGGGAGAAAATATTTGCGAACCATATATTTAACAAAGGAATCGTGCCAAGAATACTAAAGAATTAGCAAAACTCAACAGCAATACTAAAAAATTAGCAAAACTCCACAGCAATAAAGCAGACAATCCAATTAGAAAATGTGCCAAAGCCATGAACAGACAATTTTCTGAATATTCAGATGGCAAATAAACACATGAAGAAAATGTTTAACCTCATCAGTCACTAGGAAATACAAATTAAAGGCACCATGAGATGTCACTACACTTATTTTAGCAGAATGGCTAAAATAAGAAAAAGTGACAACAAGAAATGTCACTGAGAATGCAGAGACTCTTGACCACTCATGCATTGCTGGTGGAAATGTAAAACGGTACAGTCACTTTAGAAAACAGTGTGGCAGTTTAAGAAACTAAGCATGCAGTTACCATACGACCCAGCAATTGCACTCCTCGGCATTTATTCCAGAGAAATTAAAACCTACGCTTACACAAAAATCTTTACACAAATTATCATAGCAGCTTTATTCATAACTAGAGGCCCGATGCGCGAAGATTCATGCAAGAATGGGCCTTCCTTCCCCTGGCTGCCAGCGCCGCCTTCGCTCTGGCCGGAGCCACCTTTCTGCCATCCCACACTGCCTAGAGGCCTGGAGCAGCTGGGGTGGTGTGGAATGCCTGCGTCGTCACCATGGTGATGACACAAGCGTCCCATCCCACCCCTGGCCGCTCAGCACCTGTGTATGCAAATTAACCCACCATCTTTGTTGGGTTAATTTGCATACCAACTCCTGATCAGCTGGTGGGTGTCATGAAGGTATGGTCAATTTGCATCTTACTCTTTTATTAGTGTAGATAGTTCCAAACTGGAATCCACCCAGTTTTCCCACAGATGAACGATTGAACTGTGATATATCTATACCGTGGAATACTATTCAACAGTAAAAACAAACAAACAAACAAACAAACAAACAAAACACACACAGTCACTTGGGTGAATTTCCAGAGAATTATGCTGAGTGAAAAAGAGTCAGTTCCAGAAAGGTTATATGTGTATGAGTCTATTTCTACAACCAAATTTTAGAAAGTGAAGACAGACTGGTAGTTGCTAGGGTTTGGGAGGGAGGAGGATGATAGGAGGGAGGTGGGTGTAGTACATGAGGGATCCCTATGGTGTCTAAATTGCTTATCTTACTGTGGTGGTGGATATATGAACTTCGGTGATAAAATTGTATAAACAAGAGCTCTAGATTGTATCAGTGTCAATATTCTGGTTTCCATATTATATTATATTATAGTTTTGCAAAATGTTACCATTGGGGAAAAATGGGCGAAATGTACAGTGATCTCTGTATTATTTCTTACAGCTGAAAGTGAATCTATAATTATCTATAAAAATTCAATTAAATCATGAATAAAGCAAACAATAAAATTATAAGAACCCACTGAAAAACCATGATCATAATAGGTAATTTTAACACATTGTTTTTTGGTAATTGATAGATAAGGGAGACAAAAAATTATATAGATTTGAACAAAATTAATAAACTTGATTTAATGGACTCACATAGAATCCTATAAAGCTATCATACAGTAGGCCACAACTCAAGGCTCATCAAATACCAAAGGATTGATATTTATAAGGACCACATTTTCTGTTGCAATTACATAGAGAAGAAGAGTGATAACTCAACCTGCAAATTGAGGGATGCAGCTAAAGACATCCTTAGAGGGAAATTTATAGTAGTCAAAGTAAATAAAATAAAACTTATTTGGAAAAAAAATAAGCTAGAACATGAGTGGGCTAAGTATCTAAATGAGGAAGTAAAAAAAAAAAATAAGGAACAGACATAGCAGTACAATTTATAATAGCTAAAATCTGGAAACAGCCCAAGTGCCCATCAGTAAATGAGTGGATAAAAAAGCGGTGGTACGTTTATACCATGGAATACTATGCAGCAGTAAAAAAGAAGGATCTCTTACCCTTTGAGACAGCATGGAGGGACCTGGAGAGTATCATGTTAAGTGAAATAAGAGTCAGAGAAAGACAAATATCACATGATCTCACTCATGTGATCTAAGTAATAAAGTAAACTGATGAACAGAATAGATCCAGAGACATGGAACAGAGTAAGGAACCTCAGAGGGAAGGTGGGGAAGGGTGGGTGGGAAGGCAGTAATCAACCAAGGACCTTATATGCATATATGCATATATGCATAACCCATGGACACAGACAATGGGGTGGTGAAGGTGGGGGTGAATGGGGGGAAAATGGGACATATATTATACTTTCAACAATAATTTTTTAAAAAGAGAAAGAGGTCAGAAAATATCAGATAACAAGAGAAATTAATAAAATAGAAAATAAGGAAGTAATAGGAACATCGATGAAACCAAAAGCTAGTTCTTTGTGGGGAAAAATAGACTAACTCCAGTGACTGAAATTAAGGGAGCAGGGGAAAGAAAAGATGATAAACAATACTGGGAATTCAAAACAGAGAGATATAATAGCAGACATAGTTGTGATTAACAATATTCTCAGCAAATAACATAAAACAATATTTTGAAAAAAATAAGTGATCAAATGACTCAGAGGAGACATTTGATTTAGGCCAAGTAAGAAACAGGGACTGAATTTACTTTCCAACTTGAAATGACTAAAAAAGTCCAAACAGCCCTAGCCGGTTTGGCTCAGTGGATGGAGTGTCGGCCTTCGGACTGCAGCGTCCCGGGTTCAATTCCGGCCAAGGGCACATGCCCAGGTTGTGGGCTCGATCCCCAGTAGGAGGTGTGCAGGAGGCAGCTGATCAGTGATTCTCTCTCATCATTGATGTTTCTATCTCTCTATTCCTCTCTGACATCAATAAAGAAATATATATTTTTTAAAAATCCAGCCCTAACTGGTTTGGTTCAGTGGATAGAGCTTCAACCTACAGACTGAAGGGTCCCAGGTTCGATTCCGGTCAAGGACATGCACCTTGGTTGCGGGCACATCCCCAGTAGGGAGTGTGCAGGAGGCAGCTGGTCGATGTTTCTCTCTCATCGATGTTTCTAACTCTCTATCCCTCTCCCTCTTCCTTCCTCTCTGTAAAAAAAAATCAATAAAATATATATTTTTAAAAATCCAAACTTAGTAGAGGAAAAATGGCTCTCAAATCATTAGACATTAGTCAAGGAAGATTCCCTGAGAGATGGGCACAAACGAGATGAGACCTATGGTTGTCCAAATTCCTTCCTGGTCAGTGCAGGGACGGGGGACACAGGCCGAGCCCAGTGAGCTCCCTGAAATGAGAAAATGGAAGTGGGATCCCAGGGAAGCCAAGGCACCCAGGGTTCCCGGAGGAGAATGCAGGAGGAGGGAGCTGCAAAGACAGAACGCCGGTGACTCCGGGGACCTGGAGAAAACCCCCCCTGGAGCATTCAGGCCAGAGGCGATCAGCACCTGCCTGTGAGGACACCACGCGAGGCTGGGGGGAGAGTTCGCACAGAGTCCGAGAGGGAGCCCGTTTCTAACAGCTGGAGTGGGACATCACATAACTGCTGGGCCACCTGCTGGGCACTGAGAAGGGTCTTGCCCCAGTAGTGGGTATGTGGGGGAATTAACCAAACTACACACAGCTTCAGTCCCACCAAACAAAGCTTAAAAACAAGGCACAAAAGAATCAAATGGCATTTAAGTAACCTGACTGCATCCCAGAATAAAAACTACAGGTAAAATTCAACAAGGTAGAATTCGTGTCCAGCATCCAATTAAAATTTACCAGACACACAAAGAACCAGGAAGCCACCACTCATAATGAAGAAAAAAAAATTCAATCAAAATGATGCAAATGGTAGAATTAATAGACAGTAAGATTAAAATGAGTGTAATGACTGTAGTCCGTATGTTTAAGAAACTACAGGTAGACAAGTTAGTCATGGGGATGTGAGGTACAGCATAAGGAATATAGTCAATAATATTTAATGACTGTGTCTGGTGCCAGGTGGGTACTTGAAAGATCAGGGGGATTACTTTGTAAAGGATATGATTGTATAACCACTAGGCATACACCTGAAACTCATATAAAATAATGTTGAACGTAAACTGTAATTGAAAAATAAAATTAAGAGAAATGAGAGGTAAGAGTGAAAATCAATGAGACATGAAAGACTCAAATAAAATTTGTAGAGTTGAAAACTACAATATCTGAAGTGAAAATACACGGATGAGGTTAACAGCATATTAGATACTACAGAAGCAGTAATGATACATAGACTATTCAAAATGAAATACACTGAGGAAAAACACTTTTAGAAAAATGAACCGTACCAACAGACTTTGGGACAATTTTAAGGAGCCAACTATATATGTAATTGGATTCCCCAAATGAGATGTTGAGAGAAGGGGGGAGCAGGAAAAATATTTGAAGAAATCACGGGCAAAAACTTTCCAAATATGGTGAAAACAATAAGCCTCCATATCAAAGAAGCTCAATGAACCTCAAGGCATTTCATAATCAAATTGCTCAAAACTGACAATAAGGATAAAAATCTTAAAAGTAGCCAGAGGTAAAAAGACATTACATACAGAGCAGTAAAGACAAAGATGCTAATAGATTTCTGCCAATTATGCAAGCTATGTTTGGAGGAATCTAGCAATGTTTCTCAAATGTTGAAAGTTAAAACACTCAACCTGGCCAGTTTGGCTCAGTGGATAGAGCGTCAGCCTGTAGACTGAAGGGTAAATGCCCGGGTTGCTGGCTCAATCCCCAGTAGGGGGCGTGCAGGAGGCAGCTGATCAATGATTCTCTCTCATCATTGATGTTTCTATCTCTCTCTCTCCCTCTCGCTTCCTCTCTGAAATCAATAAAAATAAAAGTCAGCTGAGAATTAAAAAAAAAAGTCAAGTGAAATAAGGACTTTTCAGATATACAAAAGCTGAAAGAATTCATCACAAGCAGGCCTGCATTACAAGAGATGTTTAAGTCCTTCAAGCAGAAGAAAAATGATATCAAATGGAAACTTGAATTTACACAAAGGAATGAAGAATACTAGAAATAGTAAATATGTAAATGTTTTACTCTAATTCCTAATCTCTTTAAAATATAGACTGTTTAAAGCAAAGACAATAACATTGTAGTGAGGGATTTATAGCACATGTAGAAGCAAGAGTTATTACAATAGTACAAAGAAAGAGAAGTGAGAAAAAAGTACGCTGTAGTAAGAGACGCATCATACACAAAGTGGTACAATAGTATTTTAATTAAGTAAAAAATGCATATTGTAAACTCTAGAGCAACCACTAAAAAATAACAAGGCGATAAGGTATGAGCCAACAGGAGAAATGAAAATGTAATCATAAAAAACAGTTAATCCAAAAGAAGGCCAGAAAAGAGGAAAAATGGAGCACAGGTGGAACAAATAGAAAAACTATAGCAAGATGATAGATTTAAACCAAATTTAGTTGATAATTACAGTAAATATTAATCATTTAAATACTCAAATTAAAAGGCAGAGTTTATCACTTTGGATAAAAAAGTAAGAATTACATGGTATCTAGAAGAAATCTACTTTATACATAAAGATACAGAGGTTAAAAGTAAAATGACAACAAAATAATAAAACAGGAAAAAAGCCCTGGCCAGTGTGGCTCAGTTGATTGAGCATTGTCCCATGCACCAAAAGGTTGCTGGTTTGATTCCCAGTCAGGGCACATGCCTGGGTTGTGGACTTGATCCCCAGTATCGGGTGTGCAGGAAGCAGCCGATCGGATTGATTGATGTTTTGTTTTGTGATTTTTTTTCTCCCTCTCCTTTTGCCTCTCTTTAAAATCAATAAAAACTTATTTCTTAAAAAAAAACCACAGGAAAAATACCACAGAAACACGAATGAAAAGAGAGGTAGATTGACTATATTAATCAGATTAAGTGGACGTCACAAAAACTACCAGGGATAAAGAGGGGCATTTCATAATGATGAAGGGCTCAATTAACCAAGAGAATGTAGCAACCTTAGAAGTATATGTGCCCAATAAGAGCTTCAAAATACATGAAGTAAAAACTAGCAACTGAAAAGAGAAATAGACAAACTGCAATTATTGTTGAAGACTTCAACATTCTCCTTCAGTAATTAATAGATCAACTAGACAGATAATAAGACTAGAGAAGACTCCAACAAAACAACCAACCAACTCGATATAATTGACATTTATAGAGCAACACACCCAACAAAATGAGAACACACCTCCTTCAAGTGTAAATGAAATATTCACCAAGATAACACACTCTGGGTCATAAAACAAGTCACAGCGCAAGTTAGACTGAAATCATATAGAGCATGCTCTCAGACATGATGGAATTAAACTAGAAATCAATGAAAGAGTCTTAGAAAATCCCTATTATTCGGAAAATTTTAAATATACATACTTCTAAATACCCTAGGGGCTGAAGAAGGAAAACTATACAATAATTTCAACTGAATGAAAAGGAAAACCATACTTGACAAAACGTGTGGGATGAATAAAGACCTGAATAGATAGCTCTCCAAAAAAGATAAACAAATGACCAATAAGCACATGAAGAGATGCACAGCATCATTAGTCATCAGGGAAATGCAAATTAAAACCACACGGAGCTACCAGGTCACACCCACTGAGATGACTAATCAAGATTACAGACAATAACAAGTGCTGGGGAGGATGTTGGAATCCTCGTACATTGTCAGTAGGATTGTACACAGTGTGATTATTTTGAGAAACAATCTGGTAGTTCCTCAAAATGTTATACATAAAACTACCACATAGGACCCAGCAATTGCACTCCAGGTATATGCTCAAGAGAGATGAAGGCATATGCTCATTAACAACTCTGCACATGAATGTTCGTAACAACACTCAGAGTAGCCAAAAAGTTGAGGCAATCCGCCGAAACCGGTTTGGCTCAGTGGATAGAGCGTCGGCCTGCGGACTCAAGGGTCCCAGGTTCGATTCTGGTCAAGGGCATGTACCTTGGTTGCGGGCATGTCCCCAGTAGGGGTTGTGCAAGAGGCAGCTGATCGATGTTTCTAACTCTCTATCCCTCTCTCTTCCTCTCTGTAAAAAATCAATAAAATATATTAAAAAAAAAAAAGTTGAGGCAATCCAGTGTCCATCATCCGCTGAAAGGATAAGTGAAAGGTGCTATATCCATGCAATGAATAGTCTTGGACAACAAAAAGAAATGAAGCACGAATACGTGCTACAACGTGGATGAGCCTTAAAAGCAGTATGCCAGGGGAGAAGAGCTGGTCATAACAGACCATACATCTTATAATTTCGTTTATATGAACTGTCCAGAACCGGCAGAGAGACAGAAAGTAGTGGTTAGTGCTGCATGTGATTTTTGAAAGAAGTCCTATTCTGAAATTTATATGGAAATGCTAAGCACCTATAATTGTCAACACAATTTTGGAAAAGAAGAAGAAAGTTGGAAGATTAATATAGTCAATTTACCTTATTTTAAGACTTATTATAAAATTACAATAATTAAATCATTCTATTATTGAAAACAGGGTAAACATATAAAGCAATGAAACAGAACAGAGATTAGAAATATATGCAGTCATATGCAGTCAATTGATTTTTGACAAAAATGCTAAAATAGTCTTTTCAAAAAATGGTACTAGAACAATGGATGTCATTTTGGGGGGTGGGGGGGAGTTCCTTTATCCTTATTTCATACCGTACCAAAAAAATGATCTTGAAATGGATCATAGACTTAGATATAAAAACTAAAACAATAGCACTTCTAGAGGAAAACATTTGTGACCTTAGGTAATGATTTCTTAGGATACCAAAAGGATGAACCATAAGAGAAAAAAAGTTAGATTGGACTATCAAAATTAAAAACTTGTGCTTTTCAAAATACACTATTACAGCCCAGCCAGTGTGGCTCAGTGGTTGAGCATCAACCTATGAACCAGGAGGTCATGGTTTGATTCCCCGTCAGGGCACATGCCCAGGGTTGCGGGCTCGATCCCCAGTGTGGGAGGCAGCCAATCAATGATTCTCTCTCATTATTGATGTTTCTATCTCTCCCTCCCTCTCCTTTCCTCTCTGAAATCAATAAAAATATATTTAAAAAAACAAAACCAAAACCAAAAAACACTATTACAAAGATGAAAAGGAAAGCCATGCACTAGGAGAAAATATTTGAAATATTTTTTATAAATCTCTTGTCTCCAAAATATATAAAGAACTCCTACAACTCAATAAGAATAACTCAATTTAAACATTGGCAAAACAATTAACAATTGAATCTAAAAATCAAAATAAATGAAGGAGTCTAATGAACAAAATAAACTGATCAATAAAATAGAACCAGAGGCATGGGAACATGGAACAGACTGAAGAATCTCAGAGGGAAGGGGACAAGGGGGGTGGGGCAGGAAGAGATTAACCAAAGAACTTATAAGCATACTAGAGGCCTGGTGTACGAAATTCATGCACTGGGGGGTGGGGGGTCCCTCATCCCGGCCTGTGCCCTCTCGCAGTCCGGAGCCCTTGGAGGATGTCCTACTGATGGCTTAGGCCCGCTCCCCCGCCACTGCGCTTGCCAGCCTTGAGCCCGGCTTCTGGCTGAGCGGTGCTCGCCCTGTGGGAGCGCACTAACCACCAGGGGGCAGCTCCTGCATTGAGCACCTGTCCCCTGGTGGTCAGTGCGCATCATAGCAACTGGTTGTTCTGCCATCAGGCTGAAACTGGCTCTCCAACATCCCCCGAGGGGTCCTGGATTGTGAGAGGGTGCAGGCCAGGCCAAGGGACCCCACCGGTGCATGATCAAGGCCGGGGAGGGATGTGGGAGATTGGCCAGCTGGGGAGGGACCATGGGAGGGTTCCAGGGCGTGTCCAGCCCATCTCACTCAGTCCCGATCGGCCGGACCCAGCAGCAAGCTAACCTATTGGTTGGAGCATCTGCCCCCTGGTAGTCAGTGCACATCACAGAGAGTGGTTGAGTGGCCTTAGCGTATCATTAGCATATTACACTTTGATTGGTTGAATGGCTGACTGGACGACCAGACACTTAGCACATTAGGCTTTTATTATATAGGATATGCATTACCTGTGGACACGACAATAGGGTGGTAAAGGCCTGGGGTGGGGCAGGAACCAGGTGGAAGGGGATAATGGGGGGGGGGGAGGGGTGGAAATCTGTAAGATATACAAATGACCAAAAGACATTTAAAAAATGATCAATATTGCCCTGGCTGGTATGGCTCAGTTAGTTGGCCATCATACTGTGCACTGAAAAGTTGCTTGTTCGAATCCCAGTCAGGGCACATACCTAAGTTGCAGGTTTCATCCCCAGCTGGGGTACGTGTGGGAGGCAGCCGATCAATGTTTCTCTCTCACATCGATGACTCTCTCTCTCTCTCTCTCTCTCTCTCTCTCTCTCTCTCTCTCTCTCTCTCTCTTCCTCTTCCCAACCCCCTGCAAAAAGAAAACATATTTTAAAAAATGATCAACATCACCAGTTATTAAGAAAATCAAAATCACAATGAGATGCCACTATCTAGGTACTGAATAGCTAAAATTAAGATTGACGTGCATTAGTGAGGATGGAGAGGACTGTAATTCTCACACATTGCTGGTAGGAATGTAATTTGGAAAATAGTTTGGCAGTTTTGTACAAAGTTTAACACACATTTGCTACATGATACAGCAATTCCACTCCTAGGTATTTACTCAAGAAGAATGAGGAAATATGTCCATGCAAATACCTACACTTAAATTCATAATAGTATAAAATTGAAAACTACCCAAATGTGCATTAATAAGTGAATGAATAAACAATATATATATATATATATATATATGCATATTTTCATAGATTGGAATATTACTCAGATATAAAAAAGGAGCACATTGTTATCTGATCAACAACATGGATAAACCTCAAAAGCATTATGCTAGGTGGAAAAAGCTGGGCACAAGAGACTATGCATTGCAAGCTTCCATTTAAATGAAATTCTGGAAAAGGTAAAACTATAGTGACAGAAAGTAGATCAATGGTCTCAGAGGCAGAGGTAGGTGGAAAGGATTGACTGCAAAGAGGCTTAAATGCGGTGGTGGTTACACAAGTATAAACATTTGTCAAATGCATCAAGCTGTACATTTACCATTGGTGAGTCTTGTTCTAAATCACATCTCAATAAAGCTGGTAAAAAACGGACTCAAAGAAGTAACCCGGCTGATGTGGCTCAGAGGTTGAGTGTCGACCTATGAACCAGGAGGTCACAGTTCAATTCCTGGTCAGGGCTCATGCCCGGATTGTAGGCTCAATCCCCAGTAGGGGGCGTGCAGGAGGCAGCCAATCAATGATTCTCATCATTGATGTTTCTATCTCTCTCGCCCTCTCTGAAATCAATAAAAGTATATTAAAAACAAGAAATAGAAACATCTGAGTAGATCATAAACTTAAATAAATCACAGTAACTTAAAAACAAACCAGTCTCACATAGTTCATTTGCTTATTCACTCACTCCTTCACTACAGATCGAGTTCCTACGGTGCACCAGGCACTGTTAGACAGGCAGTGTGGATAAGGCAGCAGACAAAACAGGCCAAGTCCTTGCTCTCCTGGAGGTGATGGTTAGGGAGGAAGAACGCACACATGAAGACTGATGCCAGTGGTGGGTCCTATGGGGGGGAAAGGGAGGGTGGGCTGGGAAGCCGAGGGGATGCTATTGTGGTCAGGAAAGACCTCTGCGATGAGATGCCATTTGAAGAAAGACCAGATGGAAGTGGGGGACAGGCGTAGCTCTGGCCCCGGGAACAATAAATGCTAGGACTCCGAGGAGGGGTATTTGGGAGTTTTCAAGGTGTAGTCAGTGAAGCTAGTGTGGCTTCAGCAGGATCAGGGAGGGGAGAGCAGCGAAAGTGGAGGCCAGAGAGGGTGCTGAGGGCCAGAACATAAACGACCTTGGATCTCATTCTCAATGAAATGGTTAGCCAATGACCTAAGCAGAGAAGCAACACAGCCTGACTTCGTTTAAGAGAATCTCGCCGGCAGCCGTGTACAGAATAGACCAGAGGCTGGGAAACTTCCAGAAAGGGCTATAGATGGTAAATCTTTTAGTTTGTAAACCCTATAGTCTGTGGAGAATACTCAACCCTGCTGTTACTGCATGAAAACAGCCATGGATAATATGTAAGAGAAGGAGGATAGCTGTGTTTCAATAAAACTTGACAAAAACAGGCAGTGGGCTGGATTTAACCTTGTAGTTTGTCCACCCCTGGACCAGACTATAGGGGACCAAGGGCTAAGGCAGGGAGACCAGTGAGGAGTCCCTGCAATAAACCTGAGCGAGAAGTGATGGTCCCCTGGACCAGGTGTAGCAGGGAGGTGAGATGTGGTCAGATCGGGGAAGGTGGGGCCAACAGGATTTGCTGGTGGGTCAGACTGGGGGTGTTGCAGAGGGAGGCTCTGTCCTGCCTGAGGAACTATGCCCAGGAAGAGGATCCGGTTGGGTAGGGAAAGAAATTATAGGTAAAAATCAAGAATTTGGATTTAGATTTGTTACGTTTGGGATATCTCTTAGATATCTCCTAAATATATTCAGAGTTGAGTTTACACAAAAAAATTTCAGAGTATTCACTTTGTATAGATGGTCTTTAAAACCATGGGAACGAATGAGATCTAGGGCGATCTCAGAGGGAGGGAAAAAAAGGGGTTTGAGGACAGTCTTATAAGGTTAGTCTCCCAGATTTTCAAGGACAGATCATCCTAGTCTGATATTCACTGTCCCCCCACACAGAAGAGCACACTCCACGCTTAGGTCATGAGGCCAGCAGGCCTTGATACCCAGATAAGGAATTTATAGGCCAACCTCACTTAGGAGTATATACGTTTTTTTAAAAAAGTCTTACTATATTATCAAAGCAAATCTAGCAGTTTATAATACGATCAAATTGTTTATCAAGCAGTTTATAATATGATCAAATTGGAATGCAAAGTTGGCTGAATGTTATTCTATTAATATAACTTACCACTCAACAGATTAAAGAAAAGAACCTAAGATCATTTGAATAGAAGTGTTTGATAACCACTCTTGATTAAAAAGAAGAAAACCTAATTTTAAACGCAGAGCAGGACGGGATGGGGACTTCCCGAAGCTGACAAAACGTGTCTACCAAACCTGTCATACTTAATGGAGAAGCGTTAGAAGCATTTCTTTAGAAAGAAATCAAGGGCATCTACCATTATCGCTTTCTCTGATACGATACTGGAGGCCCTAACCAGTGTAGTAGGATTTTAAAAAGGGACACAAACACTGCCATTATTCACAATGATGTTTTGCATAGAAAACACAAGATAAATTGTTAGAAATAAGAGAATTTCTGGATACACAATCAATATGCAAGTCATCAACAGTGTCCTGACACCATCAGTAAACAGTTAAAATACGTGATTTAGAAGAGAAGCTATTTAACCACCACCCCGCAGCTAGTAAAGGGCGGGCTGGGATGGGGCCGGGATGAGTTCAGGCTGTTAGTCATGGGCCATATGCCCTCTCTAGCATGGCTACGCTGTGGCAGGATGCCCACCCGCGGAGTGAGCTGAGCAGCAGAGTCCCGGGCCTGCCGGCAAGGCTCACCGTGGGCAGGACAGAGGCCTGCAGCGAGGCGATGGTGATGGGCTTGGTCCTCTTCTCCTCCTGGCTTGCTGGGGGCAGGATCTCCACGAGGTTCATCTCCCCTTTGACTTTCTCCCCCAGGCAAATCTGAGAGGGCGGACCACAGTCCCCCGAGGGCAGAGGAGGGAAACCTTGATGCATCTGTAGGGATCAGACTCCCCGCTCCTCTCTAGTAGTTTGAGTCCCTCCTCCCCGCCTTGGGGTTGGGGGGGGGGGGGCACCCACCGTATTGAGCAACACCTTACAGTCCTTCCCCTCCTTCTGCGGTTTGAAGGTCCAGGTCCGCTTCTCCTGGTTTAACTCACAGCCTGGAAGAGAGAGGCAGGGAGTGGGGGGCCCTGGCCTCCAGGCATCCTCACCCGGCGGACGCGCCAGCATCCCGTGCGCACTCACCCCAAAGCATGGCTGTCCCGGCCTTGTCGGGGGTGCTGGTGCGGCTGCGGTTCATGGCGCCGGGGGAGCCGGCG
This sequence comes from Cnephaeus nilssonii, assembly GCF_951640355.1. Lineage (NCBI taxonomy): Eukaryota > Metazoa > Chordata > Mammalia > Chiroptera > Vespertilionidae > Cnephaeus > Cnephaeus nilssonii. Next base: position 15,396,519 of record NC_137076.1, read on the forward strand.
GTGCGCTGCGGTGAGGCCCGCCCAGGGCAGCCCGGAGAGCGGCCAGGACCCAGCCACCCGCCGCCCGCCCCGCACGCAGGGGAAGTGCGCGTCGTGCGCTCCGGGCCCCCTCGCCCGGCCCGGCTGGCCTCGCTGTGGCTGCTTGGCGGCGCGCGGCGCCCCGGGCCCGTCCTCGGAGCGCTCCCTCGGGGCTCTTACGCCGGCCGAATCCCGCCTCGCCGGCTGCCCCCCCAGCTGTTATGAGGCCTGCGGAGGGCACGGATGGTGTCTCATCAGCCCTAAAGGGAGGCCCTTCTCCCCGCCCCTGCGTCTCCGGAGCACCTGGACGGCCAGTGAAAACGCACGTGCTGCCGGCCCCGCCGGCTTCCCATGGAGCCGGCCGCCCGGGGCCCAGGCGTTTGCACTTGTGACCGTTCCCAGGTGGGGTGGGTGCTGCGGTGCGGGACGCGCGGGGACCCACGGCACTTAGGGGGCCTACAGCGCCCGCCGCCCCGCTTGGAGAGGCTTTGCCACCGGAGGAAGCTGGTGAGGAATCGGAGAGAGTGACGCCGTCAGGGCCAGTTCTTTAACAAACAGCAGAGCACAGCGCCCGGAACCACCACCGGGAACTCTCCTGGCACCCTCATCCGTCCCTCCCATCCCGGGACTCCTCGCCCTGATGTAAGTTTCGCTGATTTTCAGCAGAGGCGCCAGCCGTTCTACGGGGAAGGGATAGTCTTTCCCGAGGGCGGTGCTGGAGGATGGAGCTGGATCCGTCTCTCTCTGGAACCCTGGTTGGAGCTTCTGCTGTGCAGGAACCAGCTTTTTTTTTCTTTTTTCTTTTTAAAATGTCAATTTTATTGAAAAAATAACTTACAAGAATGTACTCATTTAAGGTGTATGATTAGGTGCATTTTAACAAAGGCACACACCTGTGTAGGCCTCACCGCAGTCGTCATTTCCATCACGCCCCCAAGTTTTCTTGTTTCCCTTGCAGCCAGTCTCCTCCCCTTAAGGCCTAATTGCTATCAGGCAAATGTCTGCTTTCTGACACTACAGATTAGCATCGGCTATTCTGGAATTTCACGCGTAAATAGAATAATAGGAACTGCTTGTCTGCCCTCTTTTGCTGAACAAAACGTGTTTGGGATTTATTTATCCACATTACTGCTTGTATCAATAGTTTGTTTTTGTTGATTAGTATTCAATTTGTATATCCAGTCACCTGCTGGTCAGCTGCCAACTTGGCGAGGCTACTGTATCCAGTTATTCAAGCAAACACTAATGTAGGTGTTTTGTAGACATGCTTAACATCTCCGGAAGGTCTTTTGGCTGTTTGGTCTAATTAGCATATTATGCTTTTATTATACACTAGAGGCCCAATGCATGAAATTCATGCAGGGGGTGGGGGGGAGAGGCGGTCCCTCAGCTTGCTGGCCTGATCCCCCTGATTGTTCTTCCCTGCCAGCCTCATCACCCCTAACTGCCTCTGCCTCGGCCCCACCACCATGGCTTTGTCCGGAAGGACATCCGGAAGATGTCTGGTCTAATTAGCATATTACCCTTTTATTAGTATAGACACTAGAGGCCCGATGCACAAAAATTCATGCAAGAGTAGGCCTTCCTTCCCCTGGCTGCCAGCTCCAGGTTCCCTCCGGCAGGCACCTGGGACCCGGGCATCCCTTTTCTAGCCATAGGCAGGCACCTGGGACCCGGGCTAGCTTCCCTCGGGCTGCCTACAGGCACCCGGGACCTGAGCTGGCTTCCCTCTGGCCTGGGCTTTGTCAGGAAGGACGTCCGGAATGATGTCTGGTCTAATTAGCACATTACCCTTTTATATATATATATATTTTTTTTATATATATATATATACACACACACACACACACACATAATTGATTTCAGAGAGAGGAAGGTAGAGAGAGAGATAGAAACATCAATGATGAGAGAATCATTGATCAGCTGCCTCCTGCATGCCCCCTATTGGGGATGGAGCCCACAACCTAGGCATGTGCCCTCACCAGGAATTGAACTGTGACCTCCTGGTTCATGAGTTGAACCTCAACCACTGAGCCACACTGGATGGGCAATAAAGACAGTTTTACTTCTTCCTTTTTTATCTGTGTGCCTTTTATTTAATTTTTGTGCCTCTTTGTTCTGGTGAGGACCTCAGGTACAATGTTGAAGAGAAGTGTTAAGAGTTGGCATCTGCCCTGACTGGTTTGGCTCAGTGGATGGAGCGTCGGCCTGCAGACTGAAAGGTCCCAGGTTCGATTCTGGTCAAGGGCATGTACCTTGGTTGCAGGCACATCCCCAGTGGGAGGTGTGCAGGAGGCACCTGATCGGTGTTTCTCTCTCATTGATGTTTCTAACTCTATTCCTCTCCCTTCCTCCCTGTAAAAAATCAATAAAATATATTTTTAAAAAAAGAGTTGGCATCCTTTCCTTTCCTTGTTCTTGATATAAGGGGAAACATTCAGGTTTTTTTACCTTCCAGTATGCTGTTAGTTTTTTTCTAGATGTCTTTTAAACGATTAAGAATGTTTCTATTCCCAGTTTGCTGATAATTTTTTGGATAATAAATGGTTATTAAATTTTGTCATGTGCTTTTTATCTAATAAGATCAGCTTTCTCCTTTATTTTATATGGTGAACTGCATTTATTGATTTTTTTTGAATGTTAAACCAAACTTGAATTCCTAGGATCAATCTCACTTGGTCATGATATCCTTGTTATATATTTCTGAATATGATTTGCCTGTATTAAGGAATTTTACATTTATGTTCATGAGGGATATTAGTCTAGTTTTTCCCCCCCTTTTAATGTCTTTGTCTATCAGGGTTTTGTTATCAGGGAAATGTATGTTTCATAAAATGTTTGGGAAAGTGTTTCCTCCTCTGTTATTTTCTGATTCTTGTGCAATTTCAGGTGCTCTGACTGCAAGAGCAGGGACGTGTCCTTGGTGCAGAGACTCTGCCCTCATCTCCTTACTGTCCCATAGGGCTTGCTCTGCCTTGACTGAGTTGCTGCTCTATCCTGGAAGCTGGGAATCATACTAGAATCCTCTTCCCTTTACTCTCCACACCCAATTGGTCACAAGGCCCTGTTGACACCCCGTCTCCCCCAATATTTCTCAACTCCCCACAGCCCTTGTCTTGGTTCAGATCCTTATTACGCACTAGCTGATGGGTTAAACAAAGGTTGGTCACTAGCCCGGCCAGCGTGGCTCAGTGGTTGAGCATGGATCTATGAACCAGGAGGTCAGAGTTCAATCCTCAGTCAGGGCACATGCCCAGGTTGTGGGCTCCATCCCCAGTGTGGGATGTGCAGGAGGCAGCCAATCAATGATTCTCTCTCATCATTGATGTTTCTCTCTCTCCCCCTCTCCCTTCCTCTCTGAAATCAATAAAAATATTTTTTAAAAAAAGATTGGTCACTAGGCTGCTTCGCAAAGTGGCCCTTGGTGGAAATTTCTGGCTTTTAGGGTGAAATCGCAAGCTCTTGTACCCCACCCCTCAGTCAGACAAGGGTAGGTCTGCACGCGGCCTCCAGCCGGGCTATTTCTGCGCCTCCGGGAAAGGTAGCACGCTTCATGCCCGTGCTTTTGCCCTTCCCGGCCTTGGGCCCACTGGCTCGTTCTGGTGGGACTCCGCTTGCAGGCTCCTCTTTGGTACCCGCAGGGCAGGATGAGCCGCGCAGTGACCATCCCGTCAGCCTGTCTGTCCGCTCCGCTGACTTCTTCCCGGCCAGGGGCATCGCCGCGGATACTGGGTGGGGCCACGGTGCGTGTGAAGTCCAACCTCTACCGCACACGGTTCGGTGCGGGTCCGACCCCGCAGGAGCCCAGGTCGGGTTTCCCCAAGAACGCAACCGTCCAGCTGTCAACCTCGCCCCCCGTGCCACCCGCCAAGCAGCCGCAATGCGGGGGCGGTCGGCGCAACGAGGAGTCACAACTGCGCCTGCGCAGGGCGACAGCGGCGAGGCGAGCGGCGGCCGGAGGAAGATGCGGTCGGAAGCGGCCCTGTGTGCGCAGTGCCGCGGGGCCGCTGGGACGCTGCGCGCAACCACTTCCGGGGCGCGGCGGCGTGAAGGGAAGTAGTGCCGGGGCAGGGGTGGCCGCTTTCCCTCGGTCCTTCGCAGGGTCGGGGCTCCGATGTCGGTGGTTCCTGCCCTTTCCTTTGGTGGAGGGCTATGGCCGCGGTGTGAGTTTAACGCGCCCAAACCAGGCGGCCGGGGCTCCCAGCAAGGGCTTCACCCAAATCAGATCCAACCACTCTACCTTCCAGCTGCCATCAGCAGGCGCTGCCAACGTCCCAGGCACACTTCCTTTCCATCCATCCTCATCCTTTTCGACTGGGCCCAGCTCGTCATGAGCACGTTTTGGTTGCAGAGGCTGGAGAGGGAGGAGTGGGGAAAGGGCTACCTCAAACAGGGCAGGTCGGCAGGGAGACTTCAGAGAGGGAGGGGGGCCCTGTCTTGAAAAGGGCAGGTGGGCACAGGGCATGCAACTCTAGCCCGAGAGGCAAGGGTTCCGCAGATGGTGCAAAGGCAGGGGAGGGGGCAGCTGTGTGGTTGGATGTAGAGTTCCACGGCAGCACCTAATGGTTTGGTTGGTAGTTTATAACTCGGTTTGCTTTGTGATGAGAACCCCGGACTGCCAGCTGTTGAAGGATGGGGAATTGGTTTTCTGAGAAATAGAAATGACAATGGCCTGCTGTATTCTTAATTAAGAGAGGATGCTGTACCTTCATTGCACAGTATATTCAGTCTTTTAAGAGCGGAGGGGAGATGGCTTGGGTTTTCTCACTTCCAGACTACTGCTTTCTTACATTTGCCCACCCTTTTAAACTGTCAGACCGTACCGTGGCCCCTCTGAGCTTGACGTAAAGCCACTTCTATTGTCCAATCAATCAGTTCTTCTCCTGAGCTTGGTTGTCCACCAGACCTTGAATCCAGACATGCATGGATTTGCTTAATTTGTTACCCATTGGCTGACAGGGATTGATTGTCACTCTTTTATTCATTTGTGAACTAATAATGGGGTGGTTTGGACCACATAGGCGATGCTGTATGCTTGTATCAGTTTCTGTCTTATATAATTGTGTGTGATGCTTGTAAAGTACTGTTCACTGTGTTTTGTAGTCAGTTTGTACTGGTGAGGGACCTTAGGCAGAATGCTGGCAATGAATTTGCCTTGCAAATGCTGGGTTTGCTTTTCTGGTGCTGTCTAAAAGGTAGTTGGCTTATAGTGGGTGCTAAGTATTTGATGAATGGATAGCCTGTCCTGAAAATCATGAGTTTTTCTGAGGAAGTGTGTGTGTGTGTGTGTGTGTGTGTGTGTGTGTGTGTGTAGAGTATTCCAAGCTTGATTCTGTCCTCCACTCTGATCATCTGATGCCCCACTGACGGCTGATTTGTTTAGTTGCCCACTACTCCTGAAATACACCAAGGTGGCTGACCAATGGATTCCAGGGTCTCTAAGAAACGTAAGCCAGGTGTAATGGACCCAGGGTTCGGCTAGAGGCAAGAATCCGTAGACATTATTTAGGTCCTAATTTGCAGTTGTATTAATTATGGCTGGTGACTACACGTTCATCCTTTTAAAGTTTTTAAAGAACCAGGACTGTTAAGCAGTTATAACTATTTATATTTTCCAAGGCTCTGTTTAAGACTTATGGCTTTTGCAGGCTTCTTTTGTTGCTCTGGCACTTGGGCAAGTGTTTTGGCTCTCTAGATTCAATTTATATTACCCAATGACCAGAAATATTTTGGAAGGTAGTCTGTTCCTACACTTGATTGAAATTTCATAAGAACATTTTTTTTCCACTTGGGATAAAAAACTTACTAAGAATAACTTCATGTCTGCAGAACGTAAATATTATTTCTTAATAGGCTGTCACTTGTCATTGGGAAGTTGACACTTGGTTTAAAGTCCTTACTCCTTAAAATTGAAAAACCTAAAATCTGATCCTGGGTCAAATCCCTTGTCTGATTTATACTTTAGTGGGAATAGAGCACCCTCAGAGCCAACAAAACAAATATATATACGTACACATACATGCTACAGTAAACTTCAGTAAAGACTTTAGGTGTTTTGTCAAAGGTCTAATTTGTTAGGGAACACCGTCTAAAGCACTGGACTTGACCATAGAGCCCAGGACAGCTTAGAAATGAACAAACTGTTTTTTAAACATTTTCTATTAGCTATTCTTTTTTTATGGGTACTTAATCCTCACCTGAGGACATTTTTCCATTGATTTTTTAGAGGGTAGAAGGGAGGAGAGTCAGAGAGAGAAACATCGATGTGAGATATGCTAGTTGCCTCCCACACGAGCCCTGGCCAGGGCCGGGGATCAAGCCTGCAACTGAGGTACGTGCCCTTGACCTGAATCGAACCCATGTCCCTTCAGTCTGCAGGCCAACGCTCTATCCACTGAGCCAAACCGGCTGGGGCCCAACTCATGTTTTAACTGAATAAAACCTCCACATGATTTCTTGCGGGAATTAAAGTTTAAAGAGGTTGCTGGTTTGAATCCAAGTCAGGGCACATGCCTGGATTTCAGGCTCGATCCCCAGTAAAGGGTGTGCAGGAGGCAACTAATCAATATTTCTCTTTCATTGCTATTTCTTTCTCCCTGTCCCTCTAAAAAATTCAAAACATATATTTTAAAAAAGAGAACTGGCTTTCACATTAGGTTGAAAGAGGAAACTGCTGACCAGAAAAAAAGGCTGGGTTTTGGGTTGCCGTTATAATTGTCAATTAAGCAAGGAACAGCTTCACGGTTTAAAAAATTTGATGTGGTTGAGGGAGATTTTACCTATGGCATTTTGTCGTGACTGGACTGCACTCAGGTTGCACTGAGACCACCACCTCTGATGAGTTTTCTGAAACAGTTTTTGTGGAAGGTAAGGTAAGGGGTCTGTGGTTTTGGTATCAACCGGCATCTCAGGATAGTTGGGGTGGGTGGTCTTCAGGTACCTGTGAAAGTTACTTTGTCTTATTCACTACAGAATTAGAATCCAGGTTACTGAAGTAATGTGACTGGAATGTTTTACATATTAATGGAGCCTAGCCATTTTATATTTCTACTAGTGGCCTGGTGCATGAATTCATGCATGGGTGGGGTCCCTCGGCCTGGCCGATGATTGGGGCCATCTTGCTGAGTCCCAATGGGGGCTGGCTGGCAAGAGGGAGGGACTACGGGAGGTTGGCCAGCCACAGGAGGTTGGCTATGGAAGCCCACTGACCATCAGGGGGCAGCTCCTGTATTGAGCATCTGCCTTCGGGTGGTCAGTGCATGTCACAGCAGCTGGTTGACCGGTCATCACAGTTGTGTAGACTTTTATATATAGAGATTATATATAGAGATTATACCAGGCTTAGGGATAAACTTGACTATGATGATCACTTCAATTTGCCTTCTAGCCATTAGGATACTTTTTTTTTTTTTGCCTTTGAAATAACTTAGCACCAAGAAGTTACCCAGCAGACAGCAGACAAAGGTACATCTGGATAAAGTGGGCAAGAACGGCACTCTATAGAGTCTGATTTCTTGGATGTAAATCTGTATCAAGCACAACTCCTATCTGTACTTTAATACTTTCCAATGTTCCGGCAATTATGTCCCCTCAGACCGAGGTACTACATGGTATGGGGATGAGAAGCGGGCCCTGTTCACTACAGTGGCCTTCATTTGATAATTCTGGCCCATGAGGTCTGCCAAGTATTTCAGGAGCTAACACTTATCCTTGAACTTGTCAGGTCTAATCCACATTAGAGATGTCACAACAGTAACAACTGGGCTTTCTGAAATTATTATTTCTCTGCTGGCTGCCAGGCTGTCACCTGGAAACTAGTAAAGAGATAGAGTGGCTTCACTTTTACAGTTGTGGACAACAGCATGTATGTGTAAATATACACTTTTCCCTCACGCACATATGTGACCTCAGTCACGTCAGCACTGATACACCAGACTGGAAACATGTTTTAGTCACACTTTTTGTTTTTAACCTTGAGTCAATATAAACTGTGTTCAGAAGTTATGAAAAGATGTACACACTTTACTGCAGATTGAATGGTATTATGTGTGTATGTGTATGTGTGTGTATCAACCAAACCAATCATACTCTTGGAAGAAATTGAGCCAGACTTAGTGCAATGAGAAAGTAATTTCCCAAGGTTGAGGGGCCCTGGCTTTTAAGAATGCAAGTTTCAGACCTCTTCATGTGTTGAGAGTGAGACGTTCCTGTAGAAACACTAGACTTGATTGCTGAAACCGGGTCAGTAGAAACCATTGAAGTTTATTGGCGGTCACAATGCTTACACTGTATGCAGCAAACACCCTTACAAGTCTATCCGCAACCTGATCACGCAAGAAAGGATTCACCAAACAGTCGCCAAAGGAGAAGGAAGAAAAAATTAATAGGTTTGTTTCTGGGGGTAGAGAAATAAAAATAACACCTAATTGATGAGTGTCCCATGGGCAAGAGCTGAACTAGAGATGTGTACAACTAGCAGCAACAATTGTGGAAAAAGTACAAGGCAAATAGCTTTCTCCATTCATTTTCCTCTGTAGGTTAAAATTCTTTTTAAATATTCAAAACATTTATTATGGTTTTCATTTTATAAAAATGTATATTTTTAAGGGTATGGGAGAATGTTAAATACTTCATGCTAGGCAGACCTTGTTATTAAGAACCCCTCCACTTAGTTACTCCCTCCAGTTCATACATTCACGAGTGCAGGGCACACATATAAATATCCACACGCACACACCCACACACACTGCCTCAAGGGCTGGGGAAGACTGGAAGTTGTTGGCCACACGCAGTTGGGTCTCTGGTGGACTCCTCCAAATCGCTCCACAGGAGAGCAACTGGCTCATCTCTCTCTCTCTGGTCTCCACCTGTACAGAGACCAGGAACCCTAATCATAGACTTACATCCGACTTGTAGAAGCAAGAGGCATCTGTCTGAGGATGAGGGAAGCAAAGTGGGAAACAGGATGAAGCTCAGAACACCGAACACTTAGCTGGAGTGGTAGCACTGCGGGAGCCCGGGGACCTAGGGCAGCATCTGTGGTTGCGGGGAGGGGTGGTGCTCCGCATGGCTTAGAGTTCCTAATAACAAGGGCGATACAGTAACAGGAAGTGATAATTGGGGGGGCAAGGAAAGGGCAATAAGAAAAAATATACATTTGGAATTTTTACCTTTTTTTTGCCTCTCTACACTGTCACTAAATATATCTCTGCATGTCCACACACCCTCTTCAGTAAAGCTTCAGGCCACCAGAATACACATTTTTCCTCACTCGCATACACAACCCCTCACATCAGCATTGGTGCACTAGACTCTGTAAAAATTTTTCAGTCACACTTTTTTTTTAAACTTGAGTCAATATAAACCTTGTTCAAAATGTTATGAAAAAATGTACATGTTTTTACAAGGCAGGTTGTGGCAGGACACTGGGGGTTCTTCGCCTTTGGGTGGCCCCAGGAGGGGGCTGGAGTCTCACATATTTGTGTCTCTGTCTCCTCCCACCACCCTTCCCACCCCATCCCCCAAGAACCAGCAGCGCCCTGCCCCCTAGTGAGTGCACTCACACCCCTATTCCCTGGGGAAACAGCGAGGTGACCTTTGCCATTTTTCCCACACCCTTGGAGGAGGGAGCCGGGATCAGCCAGGCCCTCTCCCTTGTAATTGTTTGCCCCTCGGGGCCAGACCGAAAGGACGCTGCTCTGTGTAGGTAGAGTCCAAGGAGGTGTCAGCTCATCATATCATTGCTGTTCACGCCGTAAGTGGAATTCTTCATCGAGTCGTTCACTTCCCGACGGAATGCTGACAGGTTCTGGGTGAACCTAAGAGAGGATGCACGGAGGTTGGGGGAGTAAGGTGAAAGGGGAAGGTCTTTGCCTAAAGGTTTCTAGCAGACAAGTGGCTACTGAGAGGCAGAGCTATGAACTGATGGGTTGTGTTTCTAAGGTCAGTAAATATCAGACTTAAGACTCAGGGAAAGGTGGGCTAGTTTGTGCCCCTTCTACTGGCAACTTCAGGGCAGGCCTTGAGATCTGCTCATTACATGGGGCTGAGGGCCACCGTGGGTTGGTTCACGGCAGCACAAAGGAACCTCGCTGACAGAGGCAGGAAGCAACCTTCACAAGGATGAGGATGAAGCTACTTCATTTCTTAATGCCTAAGAGACCTATGGCATCGAGCTATGCTGTCCAATGTGATAGGCACTAGCCACATGTGCCCGCTGAACACCTGAATTATGCCCAGTGCAACTGAGGAACCGATTCAAAAGAAATGAAATGAAAATGCTATATTTTAAGTTAGTTAAAATAACATAAACTTTAAAGTTTAATTTAGAAAAATCTCAATTTAGTTATTGGGAGAATTTCTACATGCTTTTGGAACAACTTCAGTATGGGGAATCTACTTTGTCATCTGTAAATTTTATAAAATCTAAATCTAAATCATATTTCTGATGAAACTTTAGCATCTGAATTGAGATGCCATGGTAAGTATAAAATACATAGGTTCTTGAACTTAGTGCAATAAAAAGAATGTTAAAATTCTATTTTAAAATACTGATTACACTTTGACAACATTTTTGATACAATGGGTTAACTAAAGTATATTAAAATAAATTTTGTGTTTTACTTTTTTTAATGTGGCTACTAGAAAATTTAAAACTACTTATGTGGGTCCAGCCAGTGTAGCTCAGTTGGCTGAGGGTTGACCCATGCACTGAGAGGTCACCGGTTTAATTCCTGGTTAGGGCACATGCCCTGGTTGTGTGCCAATAGGGGGATTGCAGGAGGCAGCCGATCCATACTTCTCTCTGATGGATGTTTCTCTCTCCCTGTCCCTTCCTCTCTCTAAAATCAATACAAACATACAAAACAAACAAACAAAAAACCCAAAAAACTACGCATGTGCCTTGCTTTTCTATTGGACAGCACTGCTTAAACAGCCTCTAAAGACAAGGGATTTGAAACACAAGTCATCCAGGATTTCTTGGCAGGGCCCTGCACACTCAACTCACCTGTCTCTGTTTTTCGTTAGAAGATTCCGCTCTATGCCTTCCATCAGGTTTTCGAAACACAGATGCATAGCCTGCTGCTTCTCTGGGGGCTGGCTGTTCACAATGCTGCTCCTCAGGTCAGAAAAATACTGGGGGCAGGAGTGGGACAGGGCAGGGTGAGGAGAGAAGATGGAAGAGCAGATCAGCCCTCCATCATCTGCAGGGTTGAAGGATGGAAAATCTACTAAAATTGGATACCTTTTTTTTTTTTTTTTTTAATTTCAAGCACGCACTTGCAGGATAATATATCTTTATCTCACTTAATCACCGGCTCCTTAATGGGACTTATGCTTGTTACTTTGATCTCCAAGTATGTTCTCCCCTTGTAATACTTGCTCATCCTTTACTTTTGTCTGACCTGCCCCATGTGCTAACTTCGACCAGGTAGGTGATTATATGTTGTTCAAAGCACGAGTTTCCCATTGTGGCATGTTTCTGTGCTGCTCCGTGTCCTGAAAAATGTGCACCTCCCCCTGCCCCTGGCGCTGGGCGTCAGGGAGGTGGCTCGCTTACCTTTTCATTAAGCAGTATCAAGCCAAGTAGGGGTCGGGACATAGACCACTGGTTCCTACAGTCTTCAAAGATGATGATGTTCAGCACCGTTGACAACATCTGGAAATGGAGAAACTGAGGCAGTGACCTAGTGGTCGCTACCCAAACTAATTAGATTCCAAACAGAGGAGTTTATTAGGGTGGAAGCCTTTTCTGTCTAGGGTAAACCAGACAAATGTTTTATGCAGCTTCATTTTAATCTTTATTACAAGGTAAGTTTTTCTTCTAAGACATTTCCTTTCCTGTTCTTTAAAGTGGTTTGCTAATTCATTTTAAAATGAACCTTCCCAGTTCACCCTGACTTGTGGAAAATGGGATCAGTCAAGAAAATGATTATGGTGCAAAATGACTTTGCACTATAGCTCCTTGCACTTATCTCAGCGGAGAGAACTTTGTAACATTTTCGGGGATGTGATGGGATGTGCATTATTTTACTGCTTCCTTAGAGAACAATGTAGACCAAGAGGAGATATGGGAGAACAAGCTTTACAGGTGCAAGCTGCTAACTCAGGCGCCATGCACAGCCAAGCGGGACAAGGCACTGTCATGGGACAGGCCCAAAGCACAGGGTTGTTGTGACACTAGGACTTCTATATCCAATGATTACTTTGCACACTCAGAACCTATCGCAATTCTAAGGCATAACTTCACCCGGGCAGCAGTAGTCTGGTGAGCTATCAGACTCATCTTGCTTGGCCTCCCGTCTTGAAGAGAGGTTCCTCCCCTGTGGGACACCCCGCGCTGCCCGCGAACCCTCATGTCCTTACCTGCTGGATCATCTCTGGATGCTGCTGCATGATGTGCAGAAAGCGGTCACTCTCCTGGTTCAGGGGTGCTGTCCTCTTCTTGGTGCTACGCGACAGCTGCTTGAAGAGGTACGTCACAATGTGGTCCAGGCAGGAGCAGCAGCCTGTGCATACCATGGTGTCTAGAAGGAAGAGGGGCCAGGGGAGAACAGAGCAGGGATACTGAGCTGCTGATGGGGACTTGGGCAAGCACGACTGCCCTTAGCTGAGACCCCAGGGGTACCCAGTCAGACTGGGAACCGTGACCAGTTCAGCGAAGGCCATGGGTTGGGATGCTTTTTGTTAACCTCTCACCCTTAACATAGGTCAAATTCTAAGTTTGAAAGTGAGTGTGTGATAATACTGTAAATAAATATTGAAATTATTGGCTCACTGTAGTATGGATGCATGTCTTCTGCTTCATAAAAAATAAATGGTTCACATGCAGCAAGTACTTCTATTGTGCTAAGGACTCTACAGATATTCTCTCTAATCTGTCCTCTCAAGAACCCAGGAGATAGGTTTACAAATGAGTAAAAATGAGTAAACGGAGGTTTGGAGATCACACTGCTAGTGATCAGAAGCCAAGAAGCCGGAGCTGTGAGCCCACACTCGGAGGGACCTGGGGGATGGCGTTAAACCCAGCGTAGCGCAGCCTATCAGCATCTGCAGTTTGCAGTGGGCTGCAGACTCCGCTGTGCGTTTCACAAAGATGACACTGCAGCACAGCCTGTGGGCCGAGCGCTGGGCTGGCGAGGATGAACCCCTACAAGAGTAAACCACGCTGTTTCTGTCTTTGCAGAGGCCCCTCCATTCTTAAGAAGCTATAAAACAGCCTTCCAGAGCAGGGTGTGCTGCCCTGGCTGGACTGCCCTAGATATGGCTGTGCACCCGGCTGACAACCCACAAGTCAGTCTATGCACTTGCAATGTATCATGATTACTTTGCAGTTGATTTAATCTTCCATTTATGTTTTGCTCAGCCTAATAATCCAAGACCCCTTGTGATCCCCAAGTGTGCCCCCACCTGTCTCTCTGCAGCTTCATTCCTTTTCACTCTCTTCTGCACGGGTGTACAGACATCTGGACTTCTGGTTCTTTCTTGCCTCTACGCGCCGGTACTTATGGTCCCTGCTGCTAGGAAGCCTCCCCCGCTAACCTGGTAACACCTGTTTGGCTTTGAGGTTTATGCTTTGATACCAGTTCTTTCGTCAGCTTTCCTTGACCCCACTCCTGAACCCAGGAGTTTAGGGGTGCCTTCCTGAGAGCTCCCATAGCGCTTCTACTTCCCACTACTGTCCTGGGCAAGGGAATAGGTGGTTGTGTCTGTTTCATCCTCAGATAAAAAGCTCCTAAGGGACAGGGACCAAGTGTTATTAACCACTGTACCCGCAGTGCCGAGCAGGTGCTGGTCCTTAGGAGGGGATCAGTAAGTATTTGCTGGATGAGAATATACCCAGGAGTCATGTGCTCTGTTGATGGGCCAACTCCTGAAAGAGTAATCCTTTGGATACTGGGGCAAGATCCCCTCTTTCTGTTAAGTGGTAAAAACAAGACTACTACTCCAGGTGCTTACCAAGTGCAGTAAGTCCTTCAGATATGGAGGAGAGAATGTACATGATGACGTGAGGTTCCAGGCTGGCAATGAAGTTCATGTGGTCCTGCGTCAGGACTTCCAGTAGTGAGTAGTAGGACTGGCTGAGCTTGGGGTAATCCTGTGGGAGAACAGGAAAACAATAATCAGCCCAGGCGCTGTGCACAGTTCGCGGGGAGCGAGAGCCTAAATAAAAGGGCCCAGTCCCTTTAGATGGGAAAACAAAAGTTAGAGCTGGCTTAGAGTTCTGCAGAGAATGGTTCAATCACAGTCCGAGGCCAAGAGAAGACTGCCATGAGGGATCGGGCCTGCCTAGGAAGCTGAAGGCTTACCAGGAGATCACTGTGGGGAATGGAGAGGAGCAGCTTGATGAAGGTCTGGAGAGCATTGTCCAGAGCATCGTCTCCATAGAGACGAAAGACTCCAAAGTTGACATAACTCCCGCTGAGAGCAGCCTTCAGCATGGAGAAGCAGATGGAGATGCCCTTGAGCTTCAGTGCATAGACCTGGTCCTTTGGGACCTCTCCTAGTGTCAGGATGCGATTGCCTGAGTAGACATGTGATATATACTTATTTAACCACGTCACAATTGGTAGTTTATATACCAAATCAATCCTCCTGCCCCAAAGGCCCCGGTGCCAGCTGGCACTGTAACACAAACACTGAGCGACACAGCACGCGTGGCAGTGCTGTCCTGGTTACGGCCAGAGCTAGCCTGAGACCCACATGCAGCAACCAGGATGGAGCCGGAAGTCATGTCGGGCTGGACTCCTCTAAAGCACGTACCATACATTGTGATCATCTTGCTAGTTTCTCTGAAGAGTAAGATGCCATTGGGGGAAGAGACATCAAACTGGAGCCGCTGGGATCTGGGCCGAGAACACAAAGGAGAGAAAGTCAGAGGTATGCTGCCGAAGGCTGGGTACCCCAGGCTCTAACCTGAGGACCTGGGGGGATTCTTTTTGTACTGAGATATGCAGATTCCCTATCCTTATGTGAAGTAACCAAGTTGATCAAAGATATTTAACTAGTGATATAGCTTTTATCTTGAAGACCAACATGTTAGATTCAAGTTCTGCTGCTCAAATCGAAAACATTTAAAGGAAACAAAAACATGAGGCAGCAGATAAAATTACTCTCTTAAAATTGTTTTGTTTGATGAAAGCAGAGCTTCTACCACCATCACTTCTTGGTTTTAATGCCTTGTTTCTTTCCTAGGCATTTCCACTGTCTGAAATGACTGTCCATACTTGTTTTACTGTCTGTCTCCCCCCAGAATGTCTAACTCACAGCCTTTAGACATTAACCTACATTTACCTTTATAGCTTCGGTGGAATGAAGGGAGGGCACACGCATCGTTACACTTTTTAAGGAGACAAATGCAAAGGGACTGGGACTGCTCTTACATAAATCAGGCAGGAAGGCAAACATTTTAAAATAACCCGAGCTTTGAGTTCCTGACTGTTCCCTAGACCAGAGCAACTCTTCATTGGTTTGCCCTACCTTTTAATGAGTTTCACTGACTAATTGTAAAGTCTCACCCCCAGGAGTCCTTCTTAATCCTTTCCTTCCCTCCCACACTGATCCCATCAAGATCTCGCTCTACAATATGCCCTGAATCCTTCCACTTCTATTGTCCTCTACTGCCACTCTTGCCCCCGATAGTCCATTCATGTGGTAGTTAGAATGGTACCTTTAAGTAATGTAAACGAGATCACTTTAATTCCTGGCTTACAATACTTCAGCAGCTTCCCACTGTAATGAGAATACATGCCCACTCTCCACTACTGCGGGACCAGGTCCTGTTAGATCAGCTTCTGCCCCTTGCTTGACTCCGCCTACCAGGGCTTCCCATGTCCAAGGCCCAGCAAGCTCCCCCTTCTCAAGACTTCTGCAGTTGTTTTCTGTTAGAATGCTCTCGCCCCTCTCTCTGCAGGGCACCCAGAATTTTTCTTGTCATTCAGAACCCAACTTAAATATCACCTTCTCTGACCCCCTCTCCTTCAATTCCTTTGTTTAGTACCTTATTTTTCCTCTAGACCTTTCCACTGTTTGAAATGACTGTCCATGCTTGTTTTACTGTCTGTCTCCCCCCAGAATGTAACACCTAAGGTTTGGCTGGCACAATAGCTTAGGAAATTGCCTGGCAAAGAGTAGATGCTCTCAAATATATAGTTTATAAGTGAATAACTCTTAACGATAAGCCCCATGGGAGGCAACATCCTCTCTGAATTTTACAGACTCCCTCACCAAGGTAGTTTTAAAAATTATTCTCTCAGGAGTGCCACGAGAGGCAGATACACAGATCTGAAATTTCAGTTGAGTCAAAGTGCGGGATTTTTCTTTTTCTCCATCCCTCAATCATTGGGCAAATCTAACTATCTGGTATTTGGGAATTTGTTCTTACTTTCTTTTAAAGTGAATCTTTACTGATCCAGCTATAATCTGCCTAACAAATACCTTTTGTAAGAAAGGGTGTTCTGCCTGGCCTATGTGGCTCAGTGGTTGAATGCCGACCTATGAACCGGGAGGTCAGGATTCAATTCCTGGTCAGGGCACATGCCAGGGTTTCGGGCTCAATCCCCAGTAGGGGGCCTGCAGGAGGAAGTTGATCAATGGTTCTCTCTCATCATTGATGTTTCTATCTCTCTCTCCCTCTCTGAAATTAAAAAAAAAAAAAAAAAAAAAAATATATATATATATATATATATATATATATATATATATATATATATTTTTAAAGAAAGGATGTTCTAATGTGCCCCGTATCACTCTTAACCGTCTCCATGAAACTTGATGGGCACGGCATCATTTCCAAATGTTAACTTGTATGTGTGGGCAGGGAAATCAGAATCCTGGTTGCCAAATTCACTTCTCATAGGAACGTGTACAGTGAGACTCTTTTTAAAGTGACTTATTTCCTTCATGCAGCCATAGCTTTGTATGGTTGGGACAACTTTCTTCTAAACAAAGGAAAACATATACCAGTAAACTTTTGGAAGTTTTCAAATTTTGATAGCAGTGAACCATATCATCTTCCACAATCTGCCGAAAACACTAGAAAAAGCAAATCCTCTTAGGACTCTCCCAGATAAAAGGGCAGTTGTGCCTTTAAAAATCTTCTTCCTCCTTACCTGTTATGAACTAATTCAGCCATCAGCTTGAGTACAGGTGTGGTGCAGGCTGGATCATGGTACCACAGCTCAATTGCCCGCTGAAGAATTGGCATGTAGGATGGGTATCTGTAAGTGAAAAGCTAAGGAAGAATTCTGAATTCAGAAAGGTACAGAATTTAAAATGATTTCTCAGCTCTGGCCAAGCATAAACTGTCAGATTAAAGTTTTCTAACTTCCTGTCTCTTGCTGTGCTAATCTTAGTCTTTCTAACCAGAAGATGCTAAAGTGATTGTGTGTCCTCTAACTTGTAATAGGCATCTAATAACACATTGAAGTTTACATAATGCCTTTCTTCTGAAGAGCACAATGTATTTCATGTTGTTATTTATTCTCTTACCACTTGTGGTTCTATAGGGAATCAGCTGTTGGTTACATAACTTTGGAGAAACAGAGGCACTCTGCTTTGTGATTTGTTCAAATTATGAAGTCAGTAAGGTTAGACTTTATAATTCCTAGTAAAGCTATCTTTTTTTAGTAGATTGAAATGTCTCTCTTTCCTAAGTGTGGCAAAATTCATGTGCAAAAATTCCACAGTGGGACAGTTCCACAGCCATTTTTATCTGGGACTCTGAGTAAAGCTGGGGAACCACCGATTCATTTCCCGACCTCAGTGACCAGAGCAGACAATGTTATGTCATTAAACCACACTGGAACGGCAGCTTATAGACATAGCTATGGCAGGTCTTCTGGGTAACTCTTCACCTCCTTTGCCTCCCCACTCCTCCCCCCGCCTCCTTCCCCATAACCCCATCACTCATTCAAATGTCAGTTAAGGCCAGCTGTGACACGAGTTAGGATACATCCATTCAAACAGCATCATGAAACTGGTCTTGGCATTGAAGGCAAAAGCTATCCCTCTCAGGTCTCTTACCAGGCCAACTAGAGTTCGCTGTAGAAGAAGGCAAAAATACGTTAAAAGCAATGAAAAAGCAAACTTATAGCCACCTGATGGGGACTTCACATATCTGTAATAGAATTCTTCCTCCCATCTTTCAAAAAACACAGCATGGATGAACCTGGATATTATGCTAAGTGAAGTAAGCCAGTCAGAGAAAGACATATGATTTTACTCATACATGGAATCTAATGAACAAAAATAAACTGACAAACAACACAGAAACAGTGGCATGGACACATGGAACAGACAGACAGCTGTCAAGAGGGGAGGGGAATGGGGGATTGGATGAAAGAAGGTGAATGGATTATACATAAGGAAAGAGAGATGGAGGCTAGGTGGCGGTGGTCAAGGGTGGGAGGGGGAATGCGGATGGAAAGCGACTTTCCTTGGGGTGGTGAGGGCACGATGCAGTGTGCAGATGATGCTTTATTGAGTTGTACACTTGAGACCTATATGGTTTTGCAAACCAACATCACCCCAATAAATTCAAACAAACAAACAAACATTTCTTCCCAATATTCGGAATCAATCTCTTCCATACTAGAATTGACATCCTTTCCCTGGGAAAGTTAGAAAACGGGATGGTCCCAGGTTCATCACAGCAAAAGTAGAGGCTGACGAAGTTTTAAGATATTAATATGATAAATCGTGTAAACACGGAAAAAGGAAAAACAGGCAGTAGAAGAGTCCCATATCCTGAAGGTCTGGTACCACACCTAGTGACACAACAATGCCAGCAGCGCCTCTGCCCCTCAAATGCAGACCCTGCCAGGAGAAGACAGAGGAGGCCACACGGTTCCTGGAAATAAGACTCATGTGTCAGATCTTGGAGCCAAAAAGCACTACGCTGTACTTTTTCAGAAAGAGGCCCAGAGGTCAAATCACTTGCCTGCAGCCACGCTGCTACGTGGCAAGAGGGCCAGGATTAGGACTCAGAGCACCGAGACTCCAAACCCAAATGCTGCCTTTCTCGATGGAGCCTTTGCTGAACAGCAGTAAGACTGCTCTTAAAAGCTAATTGGCACCAGCAGGCTCAAGGAGGTAGCACATTTGGGTATCCTGTCTCATTTGTTAAAAATGACTGTACTTCTGCTGACAGCCTGCTTTAAGCAAGCAGTTCTATTCCTAAACTGATACTGTGAGCTCAATGTTCAAGTCTAAGACACGGCCAATCTAAAAGACTTGTTACATTAGGTGTAACAACAGTTGTAGTTCAAGGCCAGATGTTTCTTTCATGAACTTTACTTGCTTTGTACAGAACTAGTGTGATGGGGAAAGGGCTGATGTTTTCTGATATCCCTCAGTTGTATTTGGTGCTAGCAGGTTGTCACTCTACATTACTAGTATGTCCCACACTAACTTAGCTTTTTAAAAAAATAAATTTTTAAAAATTGATTTCAGAGAGGAAGGGAGAAGGAGAGAGTCAGAAACATCAATGATGAGAAAGAATCATTGATCAGCAGCCTCCTGCACGCCCCCTACTTGGGACCGAGCCCACAACCCAAGCATGTGCCCTTGACCGGAATTGAACCCAGGACCCTTCAGTCTGCAGGCCGACGCTCTATCCACTGAGCCAAACCAGCTGGGCTGACTTAGCTTTGAATGGCACCCATCTCAGATCCTAAAACACCGACGTAAAGAGGAGAGGTGGACCAAGTGGTGTTGCTCCCTGACATCTCTGCTGACTTGGAGATAGAAAATAAAGAGGCTTTCTAAAGATAAAAAAGGAGAATTTTAGAATGTCAGGTAAAACCTGGCATTCTAGAATTCAGCCTCAATGTCATTATGGACACTACAAAACGTCCTACACATATTAATAGCACAGTGCCTGCTGGTTTTGGTACAGAGAGCTGTAAGTAAGGAGAGCTGATGTGCACGAAGTAAAAACACGAGGGAAGCAAAAATCTAAAAATGACAATTTTGCCTTGGCTGGTGTGGTTCGGCTGGTTGGAGCGTTGTCCCATACATTGAAAGGTTTCGGGTTCAATCCCCGGTTGGGGCGTATTTCTCTCTCACATAGACGTTTCTCTCTCTCCCCCACCTTTCTTCTCTCTAAAAGTCAATGGACATATCCTCGGGTGAGGATTAAAAAAGAATAAAAATAAATAAAAATGATAATTTTGAGGGCGAGGAATCAATAACTAAGGGTAAATTTAAAATTCCATATATATGGAAATTCATAAACCCTTCTAAATGACTCACGTATCGAAGAAATCTTAATGGAAATTAGAAAATACAAAAAACTTAACAATAATAAAAATGTTACATTTCAAAACTTGTGGATTCTGCAGACCTGTTTCACAATAGTATGAACATACTTAATACCACTGAAATTAATACGGTACACTTAAATATGGTTACACCAGTGGTCGGCAAACTCATTAGTCAATGGAGCGGCAAAATGCTGCTCACGAGTCGCAGTTTGCCGACCACTGGGTTACACTATAAATTTCATGTTATGTGGTTGTTGTGTGTTTTTTTTTAACCACAATTAAACAACTTCTGGTCCAGCTGGCATGGCTCAGTACTTGAGCATCGACCTATGAACTAGGAGGCCATGGGTCAATTCCTGGTCTGGGCACATGCCTGGGTTGTGGGCTTGATCCCCAGTGTGAGGTGTGCAGGAGGCAGCCAATCAATAATTCTCTCTTATCATTGATGTTTCTATCTCTCTCCCTCTATCTTCCTCTCTGAGATAATATATATATATTATATATTCTGCTGGAGTAATATACCTAGAGGAGTAATATACCTAGAGGGGCACTTATAGTCTTAAATGGTTACATTATGAAAGAAGGGCTGAGAAGTTAAGAAGTTAGAATAGCATCACCTCAACAAAAATATACGAAAATAAAGATTAAAAGTAGAAATGAATTAAATACAAAACACGGGTAAAACAGAGCTAAAACAAAGTAAAAAAAATACAAAGACTAATAAAACTAAGCTCTGGCAGGACTGATAGAAAAAAAAGAGGAAGTACTAATTAGTATTAAAAATGAAAAAGAGACATAAACTAAAGATACAAAAATTAACA
The DNA here is from genome assembly GCF_951640355.1 of Cnephaeus nilssonii. Taxonomy (NCBI): domain Eukaryota; kingdom Metazoa; phylum Chordata; class Mammalia; order Chiroptera; family Vespertilionidae; genus Cnephaeus; species Cnephaeus nilssonii. The sequence continues at coordinate 15,417,622 of NC_137076.1, forward strand.
AGGCAATGTAAAAACATAAAATAACTTCATGCTCATACATTAAGAAATTTAAGATAAAAAATCCTAATTGCTGCTTAAGAACATGCTGTAATGTAAATACAGAGTTGATAAGTCCATACTGGCCCTTCTATTTCAGGACCCCAGGAGTTGAGGAGGTTAAATAAAAAGCTAACTCTGTGGAAAATTCATGGATCAGCACTATTTTCTGTATTGTTAAGCTAATCGAGTCTCTATCAGGGACTCCCTCAACCAGAAGCTGACCAGTCAGTGGGTGAAGGACTCACCTTTGCCTCTTGCTCATTGAAACTATTGGTGCTAAACATCTGGGCCACCGCCTCAAACGCTGCTGTGAGTGGCAGCATGAATTGCTCATACTGATCTTCATCCTCTCCTGTAAGGGAAACAAGCAGGATGTGACCCCAACACACAAAACTCAAAGCTGGGTATGCATAGAGAATGAGACGAGCAGGCCCAAGGGGAAATCAGGGGCCCTTTATTACCCTAATTAGTAGTAATTTCAGAATAAAATGTATACATATAGAAACATATTTTAAACTAGAAAATGGCTGAAATCATCTTGTCCAAATATGTTCAATTTTTTTCCATACTGAGTTACAATATCAGAGATTCATATGTATGTGTATAAGGCACTCTGGTATTTATCTGTTTTTCCTTAAGTGAGAACTATAGTCAGCTGAGAGAGAACTGAGTCTGTTGTGTGAGAACTAGACGAGACTCAAGCTTGAAACAGGTGTGTGTAGAGGCTTTATTCAGTTTTCTCTTTTTAGTAACCTTTCACAAACCTAAAAAAATCTTTAATGTCATTGTAGTAGGATTAAATTTAAATAGCTCAAAATTATGATGATGCCATTCTGCTTCAGTTATTAGTTGGTCCCAAACTGCTAATATCACAGCCAGAGCTAGAAAGGTGTGTATGCCCTCCGGGTTCATAGTGCTAATGAACTGGAAATAAAAGGTTTTGTTGCACCCCTATGTGGGGTGGACGGGGTTATAGGACCAACAAGAAGCATTTAGGAATCTCAATTCCCAATTCCTTATTTTACAGATGAGAAATACGGACAGTATTTTAAAACCACTGCCCATCAGCTGAAAATTTCAGACGCATACTGCTATTCTCTTTCAGGTACAGGGACCCTGACAGTGTTATGTACTCTCAGACTATCATTTCAGATAGTTTTGTTTCTGTTGAAACAACAGAAAAGACCGACCCCACACCTAGTTTTCTATCCTCAAGTAAAAATTTAGAATAGTGTCAGATTACTTTCTTAAGTGTCTAAGATTTACTGCAGTACCTAAATCCACCATGAGGAGACGCCCAAGTGCTGTGTAGAAGGTAGTCCGACACCGCATGTCTGTCAGGTTGGACTGATTGTTAATGCCCAAAAATGAAAAGTGCTCGCTCTATTGAAAAAGAGAAAACAAGTTAAAATGATAAAAACGTGGGTTAGAGGCAGAATGCAAGCCAGTAATTTTAGAACTACTGATCCCTTTCAAGCTAATGGCTACATCATCATTCCGTAAGGATATCATGGGTATTAAGAATTTATTTTTTGATTTTGTTATTGTTACCTACAACTAATTTATCTTGGTATGAATAACAGCTGGCGGTTTCACCATAACTCAGACCTTCTGGAGCACCAAGAGCAGCTGTGACGACAGTTAAGTGTAAGCTGCAGTGTGCTGGGGGTCGGGAACAGCCTGCCTGGAGGAGCAGGAAGAGGGCTGGGACCACTCACCGTGTGATTGTTCAGCATGAACTGTACCGCACTCAGCTTCACTAGTTTCCTTACACTACTGTATGTGCAGGCAAAAGGAGAAGGTCAAGGAAAGTGTGATGCAAACCAAGAATCTTGAATGCAGAATGAAACTACTTTATCCTAAGTACAGTTCCATATCCAGATATTATTTTTCTTAACCACTTGAGTATAACACTGTCAAAAGGGGAAAAAACGTGTACTCTTCTAAGCAGTGTTTAACTGAGCAATGAGAATACCCATATCAAACTCCTAACAGTAAGAAAATAGATAAAACCCAGCAGTTTTCCCCAAGAACCATGAACATCCTAGAGCAGCTTTTCTCCAGGAGGCTTCTAAGAGATAATTAAGCCCTAAGGCCCTGCCTAAGGGGTCCATTGTGTGTAGTGAATTAACTTTCTCTCCTATGCATTTAGGAGGGTACTAGCTATATACACTGAATGGCCAGATTATTATGATCTCTGAATGCATAATAATCTGGCCTCTCAGTGTATATCCTATATAATAAAAGGCTAATATGCAAATTGTCCCCTCAACCAGGATTTCGATCAGCAGGCAGGCCGGCCAACTGCTCATGTCCCCTCTCCCTGGCCAGGCTGGCTGGACCCCACCCATGCACGAATTCATGCACTGGGCCTCCAATACACACACACACACACACACACACACACACACACACACACACACACACTGAGTGGCCAGATTATTATGTGTTCAGAGATCATAATAATCTGGCCACTCAGTGTATAATCTTTGGGAGAATTGAGAAAAGTCACTCAGTATTTTTAAGGTTTACTTTTCTTGCAGACTCCGGCTTGTGAGAGGCTGTCTCAGAGCGGTTCCAACTTTGCTGCAGACCTAGTCCAAGTGGAGAGGAAGCAGAGTCACTGCTTTTACTGCGAAGCTTGTAATCAGGTTGCTTCTAGAGATAGCCAGGGATAAATCTGTAGTAAACTATCAGCTTGTGGGTTGCCTCATTTCTGGGGCCTAGACTTATTCCTGGATTCTGTGTGGGCACTGCTTTTGGCTCCTAGAATGGAAGACACTTAAATACCCATAAAGCTAAATTAAAGTGGAAACAGCAGGCGGCCATGATTTCTAGGAGGGCGCACACCACAGTTCCTGCGGTGCACAGAAGCTGGCTTAGAAAAGGATATCCAATGGAGAGGTCATTGAGGAGCTGTAGTGTCTTGGAGGTGATTGGTTCACAGCGGCCCCAGTACTTGAGGTTGGTGATGCTGGAGGACAAAAAGAAAAAACAACACAGGAGACACTTTTGATTTGCCTGTTTTCCTTGAGGGTTGGGATTAGAAAATCATCCATCACGAATCACCACACATCTGCATCACCAATTCACAGACATCACAACCACAAAAAATGGGTATAAAATCTCCGTACTTACATTTGGTTGACTAGAAAAATTATCCTTCAGATAATCTTCACTACTTGGTTCCAAAGCTACACTGGCCCATACCCAGGCCCTTGGAATTCTGGGGCACTCCAGGGCTGATTTCTGCAGCAAGGGTAAGAGATTTCTGCGGCAGTGATAACATGCAGACGTATGCAATTCTGCACCTGCACCATCCACTGTCAGCTGCAGAATTCTAGTAGCCCTTGCTTCTGGATTCTTGGCTGGCAGAGTCCTGTAGACCCCCTTTGCCTTTTTCATCTTAAATTATCAACCAGCTCATGGATATGAGTGTTTAGGATTGGGATGGTTGGAAGGAGGCAAAATGTCACTTTGCACACAGCCCTGGGTAAGTTGGCTCCAATGTGTGCTTTGATAAATTAAGCTCCTAAAAAGGGGAAATGCAAACAAAGGGCGCAACTTAAAAACAACAACAACAAAAGGGCCAATTAGGAGCTTTCTTCCTTCCAACTTTGAAGACAAGTCAAACAATAGCACCAGATTTTGGAGATTCAAGACTCTCAAAGGGTGTGATGCTTGAGAGGAGCAAGCCTGTTTTAAAGTGGGGCTCTCCTCCCAGGGGGCCGCCTAGTGAAAATCAGCACCAGAAGGCAAGTGCCCACTCTGGGCACCCCTGGCAGCAGGGTGATGGAGTGAAGGCTGAGCACCAATCACTGGGGAGGGAGGGCCGTTTTGCTAATGCCACGACAGGGTTTCACCTGTGATTCCAGAGGCTTTGGATGAGATTCCACATGAACAAAATTAAATCCTTGCCTGTACAAGCCTGGAATGCTCTGGGGCCGGGCCATATCTCTAAGCACAGCTTGTCACACACTCAAAATGCACAGTTTTCTGACGCAAACGATCAATGCTGGAATACCAAGGCACTGGCAGCACAATGCCAAGATCACATTTTACAGTTGCAATAGGATTGCAAGGGACTCTTGCTGATGGCAAGCCAAAACACTTACATTTTTCCTATGAAGACGCTTAGGACCATGGTCTCATCATTCAAGCCCAGAACTTCTGAGAGGCGGCGGTACAGCTGGTGTGTTGAGAAGAGAAAGTAACCAGAAAACATGGATTAGAAAAATCACATCCCAGTACTGTTATGTCCTCATTCAGGGGGTAAGATGTGGGAAGAAGAATGGCCAACAATGCTGAAGAAGCCTTTACTGAAGTGAAAAGCTAGGCTCTAAGTATTACTAAACACTGGGTAGGTGTTGGGCTATCTTATAGTCCCTTCAAACGCTGAGTTTACAAAGACTGTGAAACCTTCTGCTGTTCTAAACATCAATTCATGAACAGAGACTGAGAACTGACAATTCTGGGAACACCAACAGGTATTTGTTAAGTATATGGAGCACTAGAGAAATGGGCCCATTCTTTGATGAGTCTCCCAAAATTCTATAAACTAAGAGGAGACAGCTGGACTATTCCTGACACGTAAAACCTGGAGACTGTCGGAACTGTTAGCAGCTGTTTCCTTGAACAGCAATTCCACAAACAGAAGGGGGAACCAATGGAGCCAACAGAGAGTCTGTTACCTTCGAGGATTTTTGCACCTGGTCCCCAATGTAGATCTTACGAAACTGCTCAAAAAAGCTCAGCATGGCCAGCTCTAGCTTCTCGTTGCCCGCCTGAGCCAAGCGAGAATCTGTTAGGTTCATCAGCTGGAGCACCCTAGAAGAAGAAGAGCAATGGTTCTCTCAACAGCAGGATATCCCAGTCACTCTAGAAAGAGTCGTACAAGTCTCCTCTCCTCCCCATACTATCTGAAAGGCATTCTCCGCAGGCTCTAAGTGCTGGGGAGGGACTAAGAAGTCTGCCCCACAGGAACCACAGCCAAGGAATAAATATGAATGACTAGTGAGATGTTTAAAAGTTCCAGTCCGCTGAGACTGTAGATTGAGGCAGAACTTGTAATCAGCTTAACGATGGTGGGGCGGGGAGGGGGAGGGCGGGGAGCCCATCTTTCAGTAATGGTTTTCCTTGAAACTGCTGTGAGACCTTGAGTAAAGCAATTTATTTTGAGTCCCTGTTCCTCATTTATAAAAATGAGGGAGACTGGACGAAACCAATGGTTCTCAATCATTTTTCTCACAGAGCCAAGAAAGAAATGAAGACACATGAAGGACAATGGTCACAGGTGGCAACACTTCCAGGGACCAAAAGCAGACATGCTACCTGTGACTTCATCCCTTCTCCCTGGACCCATCCCCACAAAGAAAGCATACTGGAATGCAAGTGCATGAATGTGAATGAAGAAGAATAATGTTATTACAAGTGAATCATCTGACACTCTGATATTGTGAGAATAGGTAACAAACTATGTGTGACATGTCATGAGTGAATTAGATTCAGCCATTGTGCAGCAACACGCAACTAGAACTGGTATAGAAGAGACTGTCTGAACTCAATTTACATTGTGGCAACCACACTATCACACCAGGCTGCAAACTCAAAGAGGTATTAGATGTCATTCTTAGTAAACCTTTGCTCGACTCGTCAAAAAATGCCAGTGTGACAAGCTGTGAAGTGGTCATCTGACAAACAAAATGGGGGTAGAAAGAGACAAATGGGGATTTTCAGAATATGAATAAAGATTATGGATTAAAATATCTGGGGAGCAATGCATTCTAAGGCACCCTGTTAAAATGTGTTTATCTCTAAGGAGACATCAGAAAGTTTAGAACCCTTCAGGGTAGCAGTTCTCTGAAAGGTCACAAAACCATTTTCATAAAAATACTACCACACTATTTGCCCTTTCCCTCAAATTCTCACAGGAGGGTGCAGTGTGGTTTCCTAGCGGCTACAAGACCACGGGATCACAAGACTGAATGCAGAAGCAGGTCTGAGAATCCAGCTGACTTCTATGCCAGACATTAGAACAAAGCCACTCTTCTCATTAGTTTTTTTGGAAAAAGTTATTAAAAATATTATTTATGTTGGGAGGTAATTTGGCTTACTGCTACTTTAAAATGAATTATAAAAATGTTGTTTTATATCTAATATGATAAACACTGACAGATGTATCTCACATTAAACAAAGGCTCTCTGAGGTCCTCAAGGTTTGAGAACCTCTGCTGTAGGGTATTCAATAGCCCACCGTTTTATTTCTATGGTAAATTTTTAGAAATCACTAACTGCTTGTTTATGGGGTTTAATAATATAAGAATCACACAGATACAAAATAACCTGAAGTCCTATAGGTGGAGAAGTATATGGTCAAGAGATCTGAAAGGCTGCAGAAACTATAAAATTCTATCTTTGGAGGATATTGGAAAAACCAGCTTTCTATTAGACTTGGTCTAGTACGGCAAAAGCAGTCCACATTTTATTAACTTTCAGGTATTGTCCTTAAAGAGAACTAAAAGCAACTCCTCAGTCTAATTTCCTAATTCTGTATCCACCACTTCCTTGCCGAATTAAAGTAAGGTTGGTAGTCAGAGTTCTTGCTATACGTATGAAAGGTTTGAAGCTGGACCTGTAACAGTCCTTCCTTCTCCTGAGATTATATTCCGTCAATAGGGAGAAGAGCATTGACAGAAGCATGCCAAGTTCCTGTGGTCTCCGAACCCAAAAAAGGGGTTGTGGGTGAGGGTGGGTCGCAGCAGTGAAACAGGAAGCCCCGTGGGAGCACTTACCGACAGACAAGCTCACCATCCATAGCATCCTGCTCATCAGTGCTGGCAAAAGAGACCCGGCCACCAATCACGGCCCCAATGATGTAAACCAGCCATGTCAGCCTTCCTGCAACAGGAGAAATCCCATTAATGTCACCTCCAGTAATAATTTCACGAAGAAATCCCTCACTGGGAGGATCACTTCTCATTAGGAGCTTCCTTTATCTTAAGAACACCATGGAGAAGCCACAAAGCCTTACTTTGCTTATAGAGTATAGCTACTACTCTGCTGTGGTAAGGGTGCTGGCAAGGGGAAAATAACCAAGATAACCAAGTTACCCCTACCAGACGAGGTCATTATTTTTAGAGTGCAGAACTTAAACACAACCACCACAAATGATTTCAGTTACTCTTCCCTAGTCCCCTGTGGCATTTAACAAACACGCCTTTGCATGCACAGAGGAAGCTGATGACGGAAGAATGCTTCTGAAGGAAAGGGAGGACAGAGGTGGCAATGAGTGAAAGGGTACTGACATCACCTCCGTACAGGCCCGGTCCACTGTCCACTCACCCTCCTGCACGGCAATATCCATTGGGCTTGCGCTGGCACTCTGCAGCAGCTCCTGATAGGACTGAGCCGACTGGTCAAACAACTGCACGAGGAGCGCACATGTCTTCTCGTATTCACAACGCCCGATTGTAGACAGCTGGTCCAACTGCTGCTGGACCAGACCTGTATCCTCCAGAGGATCTTCCAGTCCATCTCTACTCCCAAGGGAAGAAATATGCCTATTGATTTCCCCATCCGAGCACTCCTTCCTCTTCACTTACCCACTGTTTCCAACAGTGGAGGCCCATATCCCAACACTACTTTTAACCAAAGGAATATCAAAAAAATTGGAAGGCAGACACCTTCAACCTAAGCACCAGTCTCCCTGAGGAATATTTTGCTTGTTGGTGTCCAATCTTCCAATCTGGATTTCCAGTCCTTAACATTTGTTGGCCCTGATCCTCTCATTCCTATGTTTCTCCACCCCAGGAGCTCTGGCCTCTTAGCCTCTCGTTTGTTCTCGACCATAATAAACTTTGGGATGATAAGTCTCCTGTCTCCTGAGTGAGGCCATTGTGACCAGATGTGTTTTGGAATTCAGAAATCTTGAGGTTTTAGGGAGACAATATGGTACTTCTGCCATGTAATATGAACCCTCAATGGGCTCTGTGGTGTGGCAAATACAATATTCCTATAGCAGAATGTATAAATATTATGAATAGTCACACCAAATAGAATTTAAAAAGACCACAAAGGGTCTCATATCAGTGCATGTCATGTTTTGCCACCAAATGAATTTTGGTGCCAAACTTATGAGAAAATTGAGTTTTCACATCTTGGATTTCAGAATTACAGATGGGGCCCTGTGGATTTATACCAGGTCTTGCCTTCTCTACTAGTTCATAAATTTGAAAATCTTGTTATATTACAAGCTCTCTCTCTACTGTTACGTCACAGAATGACAACCCAGCAGCAGCAGCAGCAGCAGCAGCACTACCACTACCACTACCACTACCACTAGCAGCTCATAGTTAGTTGTGTGTTTACTGTGGTCCACACAGTGGGCCAGGAGACACAGTAAATTAATCCCTATAATAACCTTGCCCAAGAGTACACAGACATTAACTAGCTCTCTGGGCCCAGAGCCCACCCATGTAACCACTCCCCAACATGGTCTCACAGACATCAGCTGACTCCTCAAGAACAGAAACTAAACAGCTAATAAAATAACACCTCCCAGTGGACTTCAAAAATACTCAAATTCTGAAATGATTCAAAGTCATAATCAGTTAAGACCATGAACTGTTATAACAATTAAATGCATTCGACTCTAAGCAAATTAAAAATCCAACTTAAAAAACCAAGATCTTCAGAGTCCAAGTAAATTATCCTGAGAAATAGCCAATGAAAAATATACAGGTAGTCTTAAAAGTTCTCATCACAAAATATTTTAACTATGTACAGAAATGGATGTTAACCAGACTTATTGTGATCATCTTGCAATATATACAAATACTAAAGCACTATGTTGTACACCTGAAAGTAATAGAAAGCTTTATGTCAATTATACCTCCAAAAAAAAAAAAGGTTAAATGAGGTCTTAAAGGTGGGCCTCTAGTCCAATAGGACTGGTGTCCTTATAACATACATATATGTGCATGCGCACACACAGAAAAGGCCCTGTGAAGACACAGAGAGAAGGTGGTTATCTGCAGACCAAGGAGGAAGGCCTCACCAGAAACCAACCCTGCTGGCCCCTGGATCTCAGACTTCTAGCCTCCAAAACTGTGAGTAAAAACAAACAACAACCCAAACCACAAGCAAGAAAGGTACCTAAACCAAATAACTTAACTTCCCACAGGTCATTTTTGCAGGGGTCTGACATTCCTTTAGCTATAAGTTTCTGGTACAGCTGACAGGGTAGACAGAAACCATGTGTAAATGTAATACAATCAGTGATCAGTTGCCTAGAATTCTTATTTCTTCTAGTCACCTCTGGATTGTGTAATCCCTTTTATCTATTTAGTATTTTAGGAGTTCACATTAAGCACCTATAACTTACACATTATAATTCTTATAATCTGTAGTCTATAAATGTCTCTCTCCTATTTAAGGAAAATCATTGGCAAGGACAAACATTATATTTTGTATTCAAAGATATTGCTACCGATGGCAATAGGACACAAATAGGATGTTAAAGACTATTCTTTCAGATTTTATGCTATTCTGCTGACATAAAAGAATGACCATTAACAGTATTAGCTCCAATAAGACTCCCATCAAATACATTTTTTTTGCCAATGGGGTGTCTGATCTCTGGCAAGTCTAACACCAGGCTACTGGGGGGAGGCTGTCCCAATGTCCTTACCTCAGTATGATGTGCACAGACTCCAAACGGGATGTAATGTAGGCTTTGGTGACTTCAGGAGTATAAGTTTCCAGCATGTGGGGCTCTGTGGCTTTCACATATGGCACAGAGGCTGCCAGACGCTGCCATAGGCTCAGGAGATAGTGCACGCTATTTGGGGCAAATTCCCAGTGCTAAGGAAAACCAAAAGAGCAGGAGGCATACTTCTTATTTCTGTACACAATACACTAGTCCCATGCCACTCGACACAAAGGATAAAGACTTAAAAAAAAAAGATGAGAATCTTTTATGGGCTTTGTTCTGTGTATGGCAATTAGTCTAATGTGTTTACTAGTATTTCAGAGACTATGCAACTAATGAGAAGAGCTGTTCTATGCTGGATGAGTAAACCTTGCCACAAGGAAAACCTTGCATAAGTGGTTCTCACACATTAGTATGCATGAGAATCACTTGGAGAGCATGTTAGAAATAGAGACACCAGGCCTCCACCCGGAACCTAGTGAACCAGAAATTGTGGGGTAAGATCCAAGCACCTGTCTTTTTCATTAAGCTCCTCAGATGATTTTGATGCAAGCCATAACGTTTGAGAGCCAGAGCCCTATATTACACGAGGAAGAAAGAGAGGGCATTCACTCTCTCTTTATTCTGTCTAGTTCCCTGTTCCACTCTTGCCTATTGGGTGTGATTCTGAGGGGATTCTCTTTGCCTTGTAATTCTCGTGTGTTCTTCTCCCAATACTCCTTGAACTTTTGTAATACACATGAGTAGACTACCATAGTAATTACTCTGCAAGGTTACCCTACATGTATTTATAATTCACTTTTGCCAAGGGGGAAAAAAAAAGAATATTCTTAGAAGGCTAAAACCAGTGAGCAAGAGAAGAGGTTCCAATGTTTAGGAAGAAAGAGCCAAGCTATCAAAGACAAACCTGTAAGCTGGTCACTGTGAAGTTAGCTATCAATCGGATGACCTCAGGGTAGTTTTCCACCTTTACTAATTCTCCCAGTTGATAGTTACTCTTCAGTCGGGCCAGTAGTCTGCAAAACTCATGGTAATTGTTTGGGTCTGATAAACTCTGGTGACAGCACAGGAGGAAAATAAAATGTAAAATGTGACTCACTATACTTCCGAATGACATTTGGGATGGCATCAGGGGAGGGGGGAAATCTACTTAAACTTGTAAGATTCGAGCCATCATTCAGAAGGACACATCTGTATAATGTTTAAAAATAATTTTTTAAAAAAGGATGGGTACTTTGCTTATCTCATGTGTTCACAGTAATCACCTTGTGGCATTAGCCTCAACTGAAAGAGTCTGAAACGGAAGCCCAGAAGGATCACACTATGGGCCTAAGGTTGTAAAGCTGATAAATGGCAAAAAAAGGGCGTGATCTAAGATGTAACTAGTCTGCTTGCTTCTCATCAATTAAAAGAAAAAGAAATTTTCATCTTCACATCTGTCAAACTTATCAAGAACAATTAAACCACAGCAGCAAAGTTATGCAAATGTTTTATATATTTAAACATTTAATAATAATAAATAAATTTATCTATTCCTATATTATGTTTATATATTTTATACTTATATCAAACTTTTGATTTATTCGCATATAATACCAGCATATTTATTTTCCTTATCTATGTCTTCCTCTATTGGCATAGGGGGACAGACCTTGTTTTGTTCACCACCGTATCCCTGGCACATGGTAGGTGTTTCATAAAATTTGTTGAATGAATGAACTATGAACTGACTTTATGATATGTCCTAGTGTAGAGAAGTTATACTTTTAAAAAAAGAGATGTTTACAAAATCTTGGGGACTGAAAAAGACAAAAAGGACTACTCAGTTATGGAACAGATATTTGAATGAGAAATCTCTCCCTTCCCACCTAAAAGCTGTTCTATATAGTTAAATAAACAATGCACATTCAAAAAATTGGAAACAAAAACAAATTTAAATTCTTAATTTCTTAGGGGGAAATGACTCTAGCTCTAACCTTATTTTCCTGTGCAAAGGGATCCTTCCCACAACTTGTGCATTCCTAAGCTAGAGGGTACAAGCTCCTCGTTTGGGCCAACATTCTCAAGAACTTTCTACAAATACAGATTCACTTAAACCTTTTAGAACAAGACTGAGCTGTTTTCTGGGATTTCCACTAAGTATGGCCTGTAGATGGATTTCCTTCTGACTTGTAACAGACACACACACACAGAATCATATATATCACATATATAGACATAGCAATCATATATTTATTCAAATAAAAACAAATCCTCAAATTTTACCTGTGGATTTTCCAGTATTCGTTTAACACCATCGACAAGATGAGAGAGAAATTTGGCCCTCTCTGCATTGTTAAACAGGGATCTTCTAACGGAGGCAATCTGTACTAAGCAAGATAATACCTAAAAACAGGGCACAATCCAAACACAGCTCATATTAAAAAGATTGTACAGCTATTTTCATGGTCTTTTCCACTCCTCTACTCTTCTTCTTTACATATGCCTCTAATTCTCTTCTTTCAACCCCTGCTACAATTATAATATAGAAAGATCAAAGAGGATATAGCTTAGGGTATCTAAAACAACTTTATTAAAAGAAAAAAAAAAGAGCATTACATCCAATCTGATCATAACAACTACTTAAATTCACACTTTGGAAATTCCTAAACTTAGGCATTATTCTCTGACCACCCCAATGGCTTCCTTCATTCTTGTTAACATACATATTTAAGGCTTGAAAATACCAGGCAATTCATGGTTTAAATAAAGTTTTAGATTTTGTGGGGTTTTTTTCCCCCCTGTTTTATTACGATCTTTTGGGTAATCAGGCTTTGCTATGTAGTGCTACAATGAAATATCTGGCCCATGAAAAAACCAGCGTTTACACTGAAAGCATTTTACCCTTTCCCTACTGTGCGAGATATTTATACTCTCTGCTGAACCAGACCTATTTTCTACCCTTCACCACCCTGCTGTTCCCTGGGAGGCTGACCTCTGTGAGTAACAGCAGCCCAGCTCCCTTGCCCTCTTGCTTCTAGTTGGCTTCAACCATTGGAAAGTACCAGCAAGGAGATCAGGGCAGGAGGAAAGAAGTGTCACCCCCAGCTGGGCCATGGGTTGGCAGTCTCTACCTCTGCTGGACATTGCACAGCCCTGCCCTAGGCCACAGCTTCAGCTTTCTCCTGAGCTCCTACCTGGTCCCTTGAAGCTTCCCACAACTGCTCACCCCAGGGGGTACAGTCATCACCTCTTCTTAGATTCCCTTCATTTTGCCCACACCTTTATAAACAGCCTTTTCATTAATTACCCTATTGAGTACATTACCTTTTCCTAACTTGATACAAACAACACTGAATTCATGTTTTGTTAAAGCAAAGGAAGGTCTACATTAATTTGGAAAAGTACAACAATGACCAGGAAGTAGTCCACTGTAGAAACACTGCGCCAAACACCCATTACTATACTGTGTCTTCTTTATGTTTTGCACAACGGTATTTTACCTCAACCATCTGAAACACCAGGCCAGCCATCTTTTAGGACAAGATGAGACCAAAAGAGCTTGACATCTGCAGCAACTTGTCATTAAACAGGAATAATTTTAAAACAATTCAGACTTTATTGCAAGAACTTTTAAGCTATAAGCTTGACCTTGGCTAGATAACCAACCCTAGTATTTCCATGCATTAGTTCTATGATTTTGTACAACAAAACGAACGTAAGGCTCATTCACCATTGCTATTTTCTAGAAATAGGTTTGCTTTAGAAACTGACTCACCAGAGGTGAAAATGAAGGAGGGATGGAATGATACAGGTCAAAAAACAGCTGCAGAGTTGAAGAATCTAAGAATGCTGAAAGAAAGACACAAAAGCACTTCACTGAGCATGTCTGCACACTGCCACAGGCTGAGTGCTGGCACTGCGTTAGGGAGCAGATCTTTCTGCTTTCTTCGCTTACACGGTGCTTATGATCTTTGAAAGTGATAAGCTAATAAGGGCTTTCTGTTTCCCGTTTTAAGGCATAGTTTTTGGCTCTTCTGAGAAACAGATTCATTCTTCTGATTCTCAGAAACTTAAGACAATAGGGCTCTGTTCATAGCAAGAATTTTTATCCTTAGGAACACACAAACATAAGCACATGTTCTTTTGCTTGATTTTGTTTTTAAAGCTCAAATGAATAACCTAATGAAAGTCTCTAGGTGGTTAATGTAAGAAGGTCAAAGTCATACTGGTCAGTAATTAAAGAGTTCTTTCAGGCTGGGCGATCCATAAGGTCTCTAAGAAACTCTCCCTCACATTATGAAGACAGATGCTGAAATTATAAATGCTCTTGTACAATAAACAGGGACTGTCAGGGGTCCTGTAGACCGTCCTACAGATACTGCGCAGAGCTGAGCAGCAGCCTGTTTCAGGTGGGGTGATGCTCTTACCTGATCTCCAGCTGGTGGGAATCTGTACTGTGCACAGGTCATCTGAGGACTCGTCAGTAGATGTGCCGATGAAATCAAAGTTTAGGCAGTTATGAGTAAGTTTGAGCAGTTGCATGAGCAAACCATGCTGACTTTCATCATTCAAGTTTAGATTCTTTCCAGAAGCCTGTAAAAATTAACATAATGAGCCCCAAGCAACCACTCCTCTTCCAAGCTTGCTACTAGACTCACAAGCAGACTGTCGAGCCAGAAAGGGAGGACTACATTTCAACACAGAAAAGCCACAAGATGCTGCACTTCTATTACCTCAATGCCACCATGACAACCCTAGCTCCTTATTACTATTACAACACATTTACTGCAAAACATGAAGCCGGTATTTAAAGAAATCCCCGCTTTGACACGTATTCTTTCCATGTAGACATAGTGGCCACAGGGGATCCTGAAGCAATATGTGTGGTTACTTCATTTGCATGTGAAATTCTAGCTATATCTAGGCAGGGCTAGGGTTAAGTTCTGCGAGTTCTAGTACGTTTTATATCCTGTCCTACCTTCCTTCCTCTTTTTAATATTACCATCATCAGAATCAACAAAAATCTTTCAAACCAAACCTAAAACAAAATTACCACTTAATTTTATTTATTCACTGGCAGTTTACCTGCCTGTAGCTCAATACTGGTCCATAGCTCCTGGGATTCTCATGTCCAAAGTTCATACCAGCTATGAACTTGGTAAGAGCTGGCTAACTGTTTTTATTTTTTTAATATATTTTTATTGATTTCAAAGAGGAAGGGAAAGGGAGAGAGATAGAAGCATCAATGATGAGAGAGAATCATTGATCAGCTGCCTCCTGCCTGCCACACACTGAGGATCGAGCCTGCAATACAGGCATGTGCCCTGACTGGGAATTGAACCATAACTTCCTGGTTCACAGGTCCACGCTTCAACCACTGAGGCACACCGGCAGGGAAGCTAGTTGTGTTTTGATAGTATCAGTGAGGAGGATTCAAACCTTAGTTTTCTCAAAAGCTTTTCCCCTCCAGGGGGTAAAACAGTTTTTTTCTGGGCAGCTCACCCAACCTGAGTACTATCTGGGAATTCTGAGATAAGCGGGCAATTGAGGAAAAAGATGGACATCATTAAGTGGAATGACAAAGAATTCAAACTTGTTTCTAAAACTAAAACTGGGCCCTAGCCAGTTTGGCTCAGTGGATAGAGCGGCAGCCTGTGGATCAAAGGGTCCCAGGTTCAATTCCGGTTAAGGGCATGTACCTCAGTTGCAGGCTCCTCCCCGGCCCGGGCCCTGGTCAGGGCTCGTGCAGGAGGCAACTAACCGATGTGTTTCTCTCACATTGATGTTTCTCTCTGTCTTTCCCTCTCTCTTCCATTCTCCCTGAAAAATCAATCCTCAGGTGAGGATTAACAATAACAACAAATAATAATAAAACTAAAACTGGGACACACTGGAAAATGAGAATAAGAACGAAAAACCCCCAAGTCCCCCAAATGAACAAAGAGCCAGAGACTAATCCCATGTATATTTCTATAGGGACAAAGCAGCCAAACATTGTTATAAATGTGTAGAACACGTAAGTTAACATTTCTTAGTTCAACTCTATCAATAAATGAATGGAAACACCAACTATTCTATTTTAAAACAGGTAATTTCCTTATGTGATACTGTCTACCCCTTCAGGTTATGAAATCTAAATGGATGTTAAAATTCCAAAATCTGCTTTTCCTTACAGATGTTGCTTGTTTATTGGCTGCTTTTAGCTCAGCAGGGGACAGGGAGTCAGACGAGTTTTAGTGTGCTAACAATGTCGTCTGAGCCTGCTTTCAGAGCACTACATGCCTTTACTCCACACAGGAAGATTTTATGTGGCTATAAAAAGAACAACCAACAGAATCTCAAACTTTGTGGTAAACTAGATTCCTTTAAGATAGGAGCATAGGATAATATTCTCTCACTGCTCTTCCGTAGGGAAATCACAATCCTTTCTCCAACACCAGTGTTCAGGCTGGCAAGTTTCTTCAGCATCTTGGAGACGGGTATTATGTGAGAGGTGTTGATGGTGATTAAAGAGATGCATAAATACCTATGGGGTCACTCACCTGTCACCCTTTCAAAATAAACAGGGAAGCAGGACCCAGCCTACCATCTCACCTGTTTTAGTAAATTGCAGGAAAGTGTGAAGATATCAAATAACGATGAATCTCGGAAAGAAGAGGCAATTTTTCTGTGCTTGGTTAAAGGGTGGGTGGTGTCTGCCTGTGCAGAAAAATAAACAATGCAAGTTTTAGAATTAAATAAAAAGAAAAAAAAATGTCATGCAGGCTTCAAATAAAGTAGAAAGATTTCCAATAAAAGCAACATAAATACAAAATGCATTTTAAACATTTAAATTACTATAAAATTCATATAAAGTGAGAGGATGCAAAGGACAATAAGCTGCTAATAGCCAGAATATCATGTCTCCAAGGTTTACAGAGGGAAGACAGAAGGAGGAATGAATATCTCCATTGCAAAGTTTTAATTTCCTCTACACCTAGGTAAAATTTAACAAATTTGGGGCAGATACTGCTAAAAATTACTATTATGTTGCCCTGTGGTTTAGTTTCAAAAACACATAGTAGCATGGCTTGGGTTTTGATAAACAATCCACTGGGCTGAAGTTACTGCAGAATTTCCAAAACAGTCATTAACCAGCAGCCATGGACTTCAGGTGAATGACAACAGCCTGTAAACACTTTCCTCCTTCTCTAACCTATTTGTTTCTACGTGGAGTCCTGACCCCAGGAGTGAACACTTTAATTAAATGGTTATATTGCTCACTTATCCTCCTCTTTTTCATCTTTTCAGCCACATTTTAAAGGTTTTTGTGGTTAAGGATTAAATCTTTTACTTCTTTAGTATGTCCTCTATTCCTGCCGCTACTCAATAAGTAGGTGGTAACTCAATAAAAGGGATTAAAAAATGTTAAAGGTTGTCAGGGTATTTTTTCCAATTGAAAGCTTAAATCTTTCTATGCACTGACCAATTCATCCAAGAGGAAGCTCATTTTGCTTTTGGCACATTAAAGAATAATGAGGCAAGATTTCTGACAGCCAAGTTATGGGCCCTCCTGATTTTATTTCTAAGCTCAGACAGGAATGGTAACAGAAATACATTTTCTGATTTGAATCTGACAACCCCTTAACTAAAAAGCCCCACAGAAAATTAAGTTTATATAGAGGTTCAAAATATTCCTCATTTCCAGCTTCAATGTCACTGTGTTATCATAAGTGTCCTAGATAAATAAGCTACTGCTGGATTATACATCCTCTAACACATATAACCTATTATGCTGATCATAATACCAAGGATAATTACATTAAGTATGTTACACACATTTCTATTGTTTTCTTAAGAAAGACAAATAAAATTTAAGTCTTTTTTATACCAACACTGATGTATTTTGTGAGGCCAAGCTTCACAAGGAGAGAACATGAATCCCACAATCTCTGCACTTAGTTAATGCTCGCTTTCCGACTACAAAGGTAACAGTAGTTAAATAAGTAGTTAGCCCTAGCTGGTTTGGCTCAGTGGATGGAGCGCTGGCCTGCAGACTGAAGGGTCCCACGTTTGATTCTGGTCAAGGGCACATGCCCAGGTTGTGGGCTCGGTCCCCAGTGGGGGGCATGCAGGAGGCAGCTGATCAATGATATTCTCTTTCATCATTAATGTTTCTATCTCTCTCCCTCCCTGAAATTAATAAAAATATATTTTAAAAAAGTTATTAAAGCACAGTCTTTGGAATAAGACTGTGGATTTGAATTCAGATACTGTTGCCTGCTAACTGTGACACCTTAGACAAATTATTTAGCCTCAGTTTCCTTCTCTAGAACATGGGATACACAGTACCTTTCTAGGACTATTGTGAGAATGAAATAAGTTAATACAAGTAAAGTGCTCAGAATAGCGCCTATCACACAGTAATCACTCAAACGTATAAGCTATTATTATTTTGATAATTATCGACCACAATGGGGATTGTATGTGACAGAGAACACGTACAGCCTCCAGATTTTAATAGGCTAAGCAAGTGTATTTAAAATAGTACCAATACAGTTAAAACTTCTCATAGGTTAATAAAAATGTCTGTACAATTATGAGCAACAGCAAAAGTGATGCCAATGTAATTATTAGCTGACAACTGAAGTGTGAGATATTATAACTAATATTAATACTGGCCTGTTCAGTAATTATAAATTTTAGCTGGATACGAAAGTAAATGACTGAAAAATAACAGCCAGAGCAAAAGAAAGCCACTGGTGTTTCCTCTGTAGTGATCTGTATCATCAATGACTATTTAAAACATTTGGTATTTAGTAGACTATTTTATGCATTCTGAAAAGATTACCAGCAAAATCTTTAATAATCGGACGTGGTAATTTATTTTTAAATGATTATAAACATGTATTAATGTATGCAGCAGAAGGGGCACACAAATGATGCTGGTTCCACTTTTGTGATTCCTTTTTTAAAACTCATTCTTTTTCATTAACAAATAAATTATTTCATTAAGCTTTTGACTTAGGACCATTGCTCGTATCTCTAATAGTGAACATTAATACCAGTGAGGAAAGCTGAGATGGGGATAAAATATTCTGGAGACAGAAGGGGACCAAGACAAAAAGAGTGAGGTAGGTTGTACTTACAGAGGAAAACCCAATGCAATTATTTTGTTTCAAAAGGGCATTAATCACTTACCGCGAAAGCACACAACTGCCAAAAACGATCATCCCACACAGAGCAGAAAACACCAATACTAAGAAAAATATGGCACTTACTTCAATGAGGAAGGCTGTAGCACTTACTTGATTAATTTCATTGGTTAGCTGAGATAAAATTGTGACGCCAATGATGCAGTATTCAACACTATCCTGGTAAAAAAAAAGGAAGAGTTGGTATGCGCAGCTCGATGTCAGCACTGGAGATGCAGTCACACTTTGGAAATGACAGAATCATGGGTTGCTATTAAAACTGCCTAGACAAGGCAGCAAGGAACCGTAGTTCAAAACTGCTGCTTTGCAGGATATAAAACCTAACAGCCATAAGGAAGACGGCTGAATCTGACTTCATCAATATTGAAAGCTTTCATAATTTAAAAATAACCATAAGCATTATACCATGCACATTATAAAAAGAGAAAGTGGTAAAACACACTTAAGATAAATTACAAATGAATGTGTAACCATTTTCAAAGAAACTGTATACAACAACAAAAACAGGCAAAGAAGCCGACTTAAAAATGTACATAAGATATAAGCAGGAAGTTCATAGAAAAACCAAAATTAAGTAGTAAATTAACCTATGAGAAATTGTTCCGTCCCATTCATAACTCAAATGCTGAGATACCAATTATTTTTACCTATTAAATTGGAGAAATACAACAGTTGAGCTTTCAGGGTGGAGGCACAGGGAAATAGGCACCTTCTAATTGTTGGAGGAAGGAACTTTTTTTGGGGGGTGATTTGGAAATATCTTTTTTTTTTTTTTAAATATATTTTATTGATTTTTTACAGAGAGGAAGAGAGAGGGATAGAGAGTCAGAAACATCGATGAGAGAGAAACATCGATCAGCTGCCTCCTGCACACACCCCACTGGGGATGTGCCCGCAACCAAGGTACATGCCCTTGACCGGAATCGAACCTGGGACCCTTCAGTCCGCAGGCCGACGCTCTATCCACTGAGCCAAACCGGTTTCGGCTGGAAATATCTTTAAAAGCCAAAATACACATATCCTTTTGCTTGAATAATTCCAATAATCCCTATACACTTATTCAAAGTATGACAAGATAGATATATATGTAAATCAATCAATCTATCTATCTACCTACCTACCTACCTACCTACCTACCTATTTGGATAGTCATTGAGTGTTTATTTAACAGTCAAATATAGAAGCAAACTTAATGCCTACCCCTAAGAGATCAGTTAATTAAAGTATGGTATTTTAGATCAGAATAGTATGTAGGCATTAGAAAGAATGAAGGAGGATTTGTTTGTGCTGATGTAAACATACAAAGCCAAGACACATTAAGGGTAAAAAAGACACAGACAAGAACATATCAAATAATTCTATTTTGTGTACTTTCTAGAGAGTAGAACTGTGTATCAGTATATGCATGTTGCTTCTCCCATTCTTATTACATTAAATATATACATCATACCTGTAAAAACCTTGTGACGTCTGTGATTGCATTTCTGAAGACATAGTCATCCTTCTGACAGTCAAACCAGCCCAGCTTTGTGATTCTGGCATACAACTGAATAAGTGCTTGTGTCACGAAAGTAGCCAACTTTGGCCGAGTGGCAAGGTAGTTGAGCACATAGTTCCCTATAAAGCAAAAACAATCCACATGACATAAAGCTCTGCCAGGGAAGGGCATATATCTTTAAATGTACTAAATGTCTAAGAAATGGCAAAATTATGCTATTGACTCTAAACTCCCTTACGTCTTCATGCTACTGAGAAATGGGGCTTTGAGTGTAAGATTACTAGGCTTTCTAAATGAGAATGTTATACTTGTCACAATGAAGAACCCGAAGTATGGCAGCCTTGAATCTATTCCTAGATGGTTAAATCACACAGTCTGCACAGAATTATGTTTTTCTTAGTTATTAATGGCATAAAGACTGAATTAAAGAAACGTTCTGACAACTAATGGGGTTACTTAGGCTTATCTAGAAGTAATTATTCTGGGCCCTCTTCACTTTCGTAAGTTCAAAATTCTGGGGGTGGGGGAAACCTAGATTCCAGATATTCTGTATGCTTAGCAATTTCAGGACATTATCAAACAAGCAATATCAATTTAACTATTACCACCAGCACGATACTAAGCAAACTAATTTATTTAAGGAAGAATAGACAATTCTCTACTTACGAATATCTATTCGTTGCTCCAATGGTAGAGGGTTGTTTGTGCGTGATACAAGCTTTGTAAGGCATGTAGCTGCCAGTAACTGGGAATACGATGACTGTGAAAAGAGGGGGTGGGTGAGGGCAAATGTACAATTACATTTTATTGAATTAGCCAGTCATAAGATTTTTTTTTTCATTTGGAGATATCTGCTCAGATTCAAGAAAAAATTGTTTTGCTATATTAAATCTTCTAGATTTTAGAGCATCTATCATTCTAAGAAAAAGAGGCCAATATAGTAGCCTGTGCTCCATTTGGCTGATTTCAGTCATGAACAAGGGACAAGATCAAGTAAATGGCCTGATCAAACCGAATCCAATATTTCCATTACTTCAAGGGAGCACATGGGAGAAGGGATCTTTTCAGAAAGGTATTAAGGTTTTTAGAAGACAAATCTCTTTTCATTTAAACCAAGAACTCTTCTCCCATCAATAGCCTTGTTAAAGTGATGTTTCAAAAAGTTTCACCTCAAAAATATTCCCAAAGTCACCTCAAAATATTCCTTTAGTATGGTAGAAAGAAAGAAAAAGAAGTATTAGAGGGAAGATCAAGTAAAAGGCCTGATCAAACTGAATCCAATATCTCCAATACTCCAATATCTACATTATGCTGTATAGTTAACCCCCAAATTACTAGTATGTCTTTTCACCAGCACAGCTATCTATCAGCTACAGCTTTGGAGAATATACTAGTTTTAAAGTAAATTCATAACAATTATTTATGAGAAAGAGAAATTATGGCCACAGAAATGGAGTAGCATTATCATATTCTCAAGTGTGGATTTTAATGAATTTTAACCTTATACAGAATCAGAATTATCTATCTGATCATAATGTGCAAGAAGCCATGTACGAATTCCTCCATGTGACTGTATTACATAATGTCATAAACAGAGACAGACTCAGTACCATTAAAATAATTTAATCAAGGATCAAGGATAATTGTCTATAAAAGTAAAAGTCCTTAAGACAGTAAGTAGGCTATCTACAGGCATTACATTATACCACCAGTTATAAAAAAAATTTAAGCTTAAGAAAAAATCTATAAAAGTGACTTTGGCATGTGACTTTTATTCAACACCCCTGAATAGGTTTTAAACTGATTAGAGTGGGTGTGTCAAATCACTAATAACGTAAGAGAGGCTGCTGTAACATGGTGTATAACTAACTATACACTACAAAACACGCAAATGGTCTCTACACATAATTCCAATAAATCTGTAAGGTCATGAAGAAGTCAACATAGATGAACAGGGAAGAATCCACCATGATGAGGTGTTTTCGTATTGCAGAGGTCCTGTTCTATTGCAGCCGCTCACTGTCAGTAGGAGCGTCTCCAGTTAGCATAGTGTCAGACAGGGAGTCAAGGGGAAAAGCTAGTTGTGCATCTTCCACAGTACAAATCTAAGTGGATCAATCTTAAGATCAAGTGACTGAAAGGAAATATATAAAACATGACTCTGTACCCTTCGGATACTTGCAAAAAGAGTTAGCTTCTCCAACTACTAAAGGATAATTTTTAGACTGTAATTTGTTCTGTTTACTGAATAATACAGTAACTCTACTAATGAAAATGTAAAAATGGAGTCACCCAGAATTTTACCCTCTGAACAAATTAGTTTATTTCGTTCTTTTCACATTTTCTTCCAGTCTTAAGTACAGCACTAGCCTCTAGTCTGGTTGGGATTCTACTCTCAATGCCCTTTCATGATGGTTGGATTTTTACCCTTCCTCAGACCCCCATCTTGCCAAAAATATTTATCAAACTATGTCTCATTAAAAGTATTATTTTGATCACTGCACTGCTATTTTTAGCTAGA
Source organism: Cnephaeus nilssonii (assembly GCF_951640355.1). Taxonomy (NCBI): domain Eukaryota; kingdom Metazoa; phylum Chordata; class Mammalia; order Chiroptera; family Vespertilionidae; genus Cnephaeus; species Cnephaeus nilssonii. The sequence continues at coordinate 15,440,565 of NC_137076.1, forward strand.
AGAGGTTCTAATTCCATTTTTAAAACTGTAACTTCAATACTTTTCATTGTCAAGACCATTTCCCCTATATTTCTAAGGCAAGAAGCAGCAGCTGTAGCACAGAGGAAAAATAGAGAAGACTGGGGAACTTGTAAGGTGACATGGACTTTGTGGATAAGAAGTCATTTATATACAGCCCTTTCTTCTTTGCAAGGAGGTAGTAATTAAGAATAAACAACAGAAAAGGAGTCCCAGAAACTAGACAACATAAAAAATGACAGGACAAAATATATCTGTTCGGTGTGTTCAATGAGATTTTACTGAAGAGGCTATATGGCCTTCCTTCTTCTTTTTCTTTTTTTGGCTAATCTGGCAGGTAATGGTGCTTTTTAAAAGTAAAATTAAGAAGGCAAAGGCACCTAGAAGAATCCCAATCCACCCCTAAACAAGAATATATTTTCTTAAACATGTTATCCTTTAGGATTTTTCAAATCTTACGTACACTTCCTCTTTCGAGGAGTAGCTGGCACTTGCTCAGGCAATCGGGGCTGTTGGTGAATTCAACCAAGGCTTTCTCTGCCTGGAGCCGAGTGGTTGTATCTGTGGTTTCATACAGCTGTTTGCACAGATTCTCTAACTGGGCCAGGCTCTGGAAAAGATCAGTCAAGAAAGAAATCAGTACAGCCTACTATATAAGCAAGAAACCGTGCTTGAAATTACTGGACAAAAAGAAATAATAATCAATGAAGAGAGACTTGCTTCTCAACTCTGAGGAGAAGCCAGGTGACCTTTATCTAAAAAAAAATAAAAATTATATATATATATATATATATATATATAATTTGTAGCTCTTTATTTGATGTTTTAGAAGACAAAATGATAGACTGCCTAATCAAGCTATATATTTTTTCAGTTACTCCGTTAAAAATCAATCACAAATGATACCTTTTTTCCTTGAAAATATACATTCTCCTAAGCTTTACACAAAAGCTTTCAAATAAAAATTCACAATTTATTTGTTTGCCAAAATTATGAATACTAGTCAATGCTGTAAAATGAAGCACAAGAACACATACTATAAATGTCACATATATCTTTACATAGTTTTACATATTTCCCCTTTGCCAAGTAGTTATTAGCTTACAATTATGTGCATGCATACAGATACCAACCTCTCTAAGAAAACTTCAGAATGTATGTACATACGCACCTTCCTCCCTGGGTCCCTCATGGCTAAAGTTCCGTAGCCAGGAGTCTTTTCTGTTGTACTTTAAACTCTTGCTTCGGTTCCAAATTTAAATGGCAGGGTCAAAATAAATTCAACCCTAGCATATGCTCACACAGAGATAAGACAAGGGAAACGCCCCCAAATAAACCCTTCTCTCCAAATCTTGAACCAGTTCCAAATAAGCAGGAAGGGGATGGGCGTGTGCTTTGGTCAAACCCCAGAAGGACACAAATCTACTTCCACTTAATGCGGTGTTAAAAAGCAGAGGAAAGAACTAGTAAGAGTTGACTTAATATCACCCTGCCCTAACTAGAAATGGTGAATTGGAGAAGGCAAAAACATCTGTTAGTGTTTAAAGGAATGGTTTGGACTTTAAAAAGGAATCTATGCCTATTTTCTACAGTAGCAAGCAAGATGTGGTTTAAACAGTTCAAAGAACCCCACTACTAGAACTGACAATTCTGATAAGAAAAAAAATATTTTAAGAAACCAACCTAGGTGAATAGCCTAAAATAATATTGCACAGCCACAGTCTGCCCAAGACTTTTATTACCATGTTATTTCACTGGGCTCTGACTATAAATCACAGTTTTCCCATTAAGCAGGAAAGCTCTTAGGGCAGGATACCTATTTTACTCAACATGATTAATAAATTTCAAACATTAACCTAAAGAAAACCAGAAAGACAAATACTGACACTCCAAGATCACCACCAGTCTCACTTCAGAACACAGCAAAACAACAAAACCAACCAACCACCCTCCACAATATCTCGGCTCCGACTAGGCCTGTGTTTAACTGGTTCCTCCCTGACTTACACGTAATACCTTCTTCAATGCAAAAGCACAGAGAAAACTGCGCTTGCAAAGATCTCAAGGAATAAAGCTCTGTAAGTAGCATCTGGATTTTTTTTTCACATAGCTTATAAACACAAAAAATTAATTACAAATATTCCATAAAACACATATGAAAGTCAGTGATCTGCTTGCCAATATTGGTCCAAGACCCTACGACAAAGAAATCAGTTTAATTACAAATTCCCACATCGAAAAGTTTTTGTTTCAACCTACCAGGCAAGTTTTTCCTCCCTGCACCTATAAAATGGTTCACTTAAAAGAAAGGGAACACATTATTTTAACTAAATGGGAAGAACTATTTTAACGAAATGGGAAGATAGCTGTAAAATCTGGTATTGGGTATTAGCAGCCTCAAAACCTCCACAGCCACCACACCCTGAGCAGATTCCCTAAACAGTCCTGCTGCTTAAGGTATAATGATATCCTTAAAATCGGATAATCAGTTCCTGGTGGCACCTCCAATGCAACTCTTGTTTATGTTCATTACAACAAAGTGGTTCACACAACGGCAAAGCATCTGTCACCAGTAGTTCCGTACTGCCAACAACAGACATGCAGGGTATGGTGGGCATCTTGTTGTTGTTTTGCTTTAATTTAGCAGAGAAAAAACATACTGCAGGGTAAGTCTGGTAATGAGTTTTCAGCTCAGGAAACAAGAATGTTTAAAAAACAAAAAGTAATTTGACTATTTACACAAACAGTTTGGAGAACTAGAGCTTTTACTTCTTTTTTTTCCAGAAGAACAAATAGGAAACAATTTTGTTTTCCCAAACAATTAGTAGAAACATCTAAAATCCACAGGGTTGAGAGTCATTATATTTGCCCATTCTCCCCATGGAAGGAGAGGGGCTGAGACATTTACATTATTTTGTTTGGATCCTCATGTTCCCAAAGTAAATCTAATAGATTATTCTGAATGACCTTTTTCTGGACACAGAATAAAATAATTTTATCTTATGCCGAAACCGGTTTGGCTCAGTGGCTAGAGCGTCGGCCTGCCGACTCAAGGGTCCCAGGTTTGATTCCGGTCAAGGGCATGTACCTTGGTTGCGGGCACATCCCCAGTAGGGGGTGTGCAAGAGGCAGCTGATCGATGTTTCTCTCTCATCGATGTTTCTAACTCTCTATCCCTCTCTCTTCCTCTCTGTAAAAAATCAATAAAATATATTAAAAAAAATAATTTATCTTATTTGATTAGCTATTAAGACTAGTACCTTACATTTAGGGTAGCAACGATACAACCCAGCATCTTCCCCCTTTGCTTGGTCATACCTGTATGAAACCTCCTCCCATTCACCATTTCTTATTAAGGATGGCTACCACATGACGCCAGTTCAGTCACACAGAAGCCCCCAGAGAAAAATGCCTATTTTCTGTTCCTGAGATGGTCAAACCTATAATCCACAGAGAAGCTTCCATCTAGTCCCACTGCAACAGAGAAGCCTGTTGGGTTGGGGCGAAATACTTCACAGAACTGGAAGGCAATCTTCAACTAACAAAGTATTGTTTTAGTAAAAACGCAAGGCGATCAAACCCCCAAGCCTAGACCACACGATTTCACCAGCAATAGTTACAATGAAGGTATTAAGAGAATATATCTTCTTCAATGTTTAGCAACGTTATTTTTAATATAGTCTCTTAAACCTGGATAGAGAAAATGTAGCTCAATTATTCTCTTTTCAATATAAGGTGCTACCAGTTCAGATTATGAACCTCAGAATATAATGATTTATCTGAAGATTAGAAGAAAAGGAAAATTTTGTTTGTACATTAGATGCTATATACTATCCCACAAAGTAGACTACCTTGGAATTTATTTTTATTAATTCGTAAAACATGCTTTTTAAAAAAGCCTAACAGTATATACTTTTAAACTAGTCTCACTGCTTTAAAAATATCCACTTGGAGGTTTACAGGAGACTAGGCTACTCTCTTTGAAAAAGGATTTGATGACATTCCCACTAACGCCAACTACTGAACTAGAAAACAAGCACAGTCCTTGGGTGGCTAGTGAGCTGTGCAGGTGCTCTGCAGGGCACATCTGTCGGAACCACCTGGAATGATCAGAAGCCACAAAGTGTAAAGGCAGGCTCAACCCAGGGAAGTTCTCATGAAGAGTATAGAGTAGAATTACCAATCTAATAGCTGAATTGTCATGATTATGATGCCTTAAATATAAAAAGAATTGCTGGGAGATAAAATCAAGCCATTTTCAACCTGTTTATAAACTCCATCAATTTGGAGCTTCAGTTGGAATTTTTCTGTGTTCTAGAGAACACTGTTAAATAAATTAAAAGATGTATACTGAACCTGTCAGAAAACGAAGCATGTTAAAGATCTACAAGTAAGGTTTAAAAGGCGATATACTAAAACTCCGAAAAATTCAGTAACAATAATTATTGAGAGGTTAAAAAAAAGTGGCAAAACAGTATTAGAGTATATCATGTGTGATATATGTTAGCAAATTCATAGATGAAAATGTGGATGAATACAAACCAATTATTTCTGGAGGTGAGATTATGGGAGACTTAATTTCTATGTTACATATGTTTCTGTAATTTTTTATCACAACCATATACTACTTATAAGCAGGAAAAAACACACCCAACAACTGTATATATTTAATGCAAATTTAAGTTACATTCTTCTTCTAAAGTAACTCTTCTAATTAGTAACATATTACTAATTAACAGCTGATTCTGTTTTCAATCAGAATTCATAAAACCAAAAAGGCAAAAGGCTAAATTTTTAAAAAATATGTCTCTGTTTATTACCACTTTTATTTTGTTCTTTCTTACCATTAATAAATGTTGACAGTTTTAAGGGCCTGAAAAGAACATTTCATGCAAAGTTTCTTCTTGTTTACCAAGTAATCTAGACAGCAATCTTGTAGGTCAAAGCTATTTTGGTTTTATACATATATTAGCAGATCTCTAGGATGTCACTGCAGTGGGGCCAATGGGGGAAAGTAGATGGCTCTCTGAATGAGAATGTTTACATATACAAACTGTTTATTTTTAAAAGTTAAAGAAAAAGTTTACGAAGCCCGTGCACAAGACTAGAATCTATACTTTGCAGGAGAACATCCGAATGGCCAACAACAAATGAAAGGTGCTGCAGCTCAACTATCATCAGGAAATGGAAACTCAAACCCCAATGAGATAGCCATTAGAACGGCTAAAATGAAAATGCCCAGATCAAGTGGATAAGAAACTGGAACTCATACACCACTAGTGGAGTCTGAGTTGGTTCAAACACATTGGAAAACTGGCAGCCATCTATGAAAGCTAAACATATGGATACCCTATGACCCAGCCATTCCACTCTGTTACACACCCGGTAGATGAATGTGCTAAATTCACCAAAAAAACATGTACAAGAATGTTCATGGCAATGGCAGCACTAAATGTAATAGTTCCCAAACAGAAAGCCATCATAGTAGTATGAATAAATATTTCATTTAAAAAAAATATATATCTTTATTGATTTCAGAGAGGAAGGGAGAGGGAGAGAGATAAAAATATCAACGATGAGAGAGAGTCACTGATCAGCTGCCTCCTGCAGGCCCCTCCCCCCCCCCCGCTTTTACTGGGGATCGAGCCCACAACCCAGGCATGTGCCCTTGACTGGAATCGAACCCAGGACCCTTCAGTCCCCAGGCCGATGCTCTATTCACCGAGCCAAACCAGCTAGGGCAATATTTCATTTTTTTAATCTGCATGCTGGTTTCACAGGCACGCTCATTTTGAGAAAATCCATTGAATGTACATTTATAATTAGTGTATTTTTCTGTATATTATATTTCAATAAGAAGCTTTAAAAACAGATGGATGGCCCTAACTGGTTTGGCTCAGTGGATAGAGTGTCGGCCTGCGGACTGAAAGATCCCGGGTTCGATTCCGGTCAAGGGCATGCACCTTGGTTGTGGGCACATACCCAGTGGGGGGTGTGCAGGAGGCAGCTGATCGATGTTTCTCGCTCTCTGTAAAAAATCAATAAAATATATTAAAAAAACAAACAAAACAAAACAAAAACAGATGGATGAATGAATGCCACAGTTTTCCCCACATTCCCCAGGTATTTACTCTCATCTATTTCTTTCTGATACTATGGAAAAGAAGTTCATCAATAACCAACAACTGCACTTTAGATTTAGAATGTTTAGAAACACAAGTCCCATTATTTTCTCAGTAAATAAGGTAGGACTTATGGATGCATTTAAGGACATTCTGTTTCTGAGAGTACTAAGAGGGTGAGTAAAACTTTTTGGTTGCAGATGCTGTGTAATGTGTATTGCTGTAAAACAAGATAAAACACATATTTTTGGCAAGTGATAATGCCATGCAAGAGCCTTGCATGCATTAGATAAGGATGGCAAGTCTGCGAACATATGAGACTGCAAAATTTACACTTCAAACTACTAATCAATTCTAATTTGTAATAAACACATGATTTTGCATCGTGGGTAATAGGCAACCAAAACATACGTAAACATTATAAACTGCCAGACTAAGTATGCCTGGTCACTGAGTGGTTTATTGACTTATAAATTTAATTCAACAGTTTCATTTAACATGTCCCTAGAAACCTGTTTTGGTCCCTTCTCACAGTCACTAATGGTGCAGAGAAATACAAGCTGTAGTGTAAGCTGAATTTTCTGAAGCACTGGTGTCAAACTGGTGGCCTCAAACTGGTCCATGTTTCTGTTTTTCATCTGGTTTAAAACTTTGGTTTTAAAGTTTAACAAAGTTACCAATATTTCATAATAACACCTGGTTTTCTAGCTTCCCATTAAAAATGAGAAGATCTTATAATACTGGACCTGCATTTTCAAGTGTCACTAATCAGATGACACTAAGAAGGCAGTGCTCTGGGCAGGCTGCTCTAGGCTACCACAGTCCCTAAGCATCTGGACACTGCAGACATCTGAGTTTTCTCGCTTGAATGGAATTTTGTCTCATACCAGTGGTTCCCTCTGGGAAGTCAAAGTTAAATAGTGAGCATATGGCAGTACAACAGACTTTGGCTTAACTTTGGGTACTAACTTTGTGCCAAATGTGAACTTTTGAGTACAAGGGGCTACATAAAATTTAGGCAAAGAATTAGATGGAGAATTAAGCAATTGGATATTGGTCTTAGTAATTAACTGGGTGACTTTGGGCAAGTCAATTTCCTTGAGCTTCAGTTCTCTCATGTGTAAAATAAATGGGTATTATTATATTGTTTTTAAAAGACACTCCCAATTCTAAAATGCTATGATTGCAATATACTGTTCTTCCTACTTTAATTATATAAATCAGATTTAAAGACAAGCAAAATTAAAATTAAAATAATGATGAAAACAATAGGGCAAATTTTTTAAAAGAGAGAATTACACTTAAAAAATAAATCAGGCAATACTCACTGTAGCATAGCAGCTTACCCACAACTTTAGTGACCCAGCAGCAGGAACAGGATCCCTTTGGCGTGGAGGGTCAGTACAGTCTAATAGTTAAGACCTTAGATGTCAGACAAATCCCTACTCCTCTATTTACTAGCTGTGGAAATATGATTAATTACTCAAATCTTTCAACCTAGCGTTCATTTCTTTTAAATAGAAATAACATCTACTTCACAAGGTTGGAAAAGTCAATAAGGCAATGTATGTAAAGTGTTAATTACTGACTTTATTACTGGCTGTTATTGATTACATTGGCTACTAAAAACTGGAGAACAACATAAATGAGTATAAAAATCGGCAGTTTCTTAGAGAGGGGTTATAAATGCCTTTAACGGTAAGGCTAGAGGGTTGGGGATACAATATACAATTGATCCTTATTCTTCGAGAATTCCTTATCTGTAAATTTACCTACTTGTTAAAATTTATTTGTTACCCCAAAGTCAATACTTGCAGCAAGTTTGTGGTCATTTGTGGACATGCACAGAATGGTGACAAGCTTGGAGCCTGACACACACATTCCCAGCTGTGGTACAAGGCAAAGCTTAGCCTTCTCGTTTCAGGCCTCATACCATACTATCTAAGTGTCCTTCTGTGGTTTATTTAGTGCCATGCTTTTACAATTTTGTGCTTTTTGTTGCCAATTTCACTGTTTAAAATGGCCTCGAAGCATGGTGCTGAAGTGCTGTCTAGTGTTCCTAGTAGCAAGAAGGCTGTGTGGAAATATATTAGATAGGCTTCATTCAGGCATATTAAATAAGCTGTCTACACAGAAACACACATAAAACAAGGTTGTAGTTTGGTTGATGAAAATGTTATGACCAGAGGTTGGCAGGAACCTAACCCTGTATATCCTCTAGGCAATGGTTCAGTATTTGCTAATTCAATATTCCTTGACAACTTTATAGAACACAAACACCAAGAATAATGAGGATCAAGTGTATTTCTGGCATCACTGGGTGGTATTTAGTACGTATTTCCCCACAGAACTTGATTATATTGCCACTGTTACAGGCATTTGTTCAAACAGGTATTTATTAACTTATTTAACTTTCATATTAATGTCCACAATACTAAAACTCTTTGTTATTTTTGGTCAATCCTCATCCAATGATATTATTTTCCACTGATTTTTTTTTTTTTTAAGAAAGAAAGTGAAAGGGGGAGAGAGAGAGCCAGAAACACTGATGTGAGAGAGACACATTGATCGGTTACTTCCCGCACTCACCCCAACCTGGGCCAGAGATTGAACCTGCAACCCACCCAGGTACGTGCCCCTGACCGGGAATCAAACATTGACGCTCTAACCACTGATCTTACCAGTTAGGGTCATAATACCCAAATTCTTGCACAACTGGCTCAAATGTCTGCTTAAATTGCCATTTATGTTGATTATGTATTGTGACTTTAGGTCATGAGCACTAATGTACACATACACGTAAAGGACAAAAGTCTGCTTTGGTGCCTGGCACACAGTAGGAGCTGCATAAAGATGTTTTGCAAAAATAGGTAAGTCTAACTCTTAAGCTTCTAAAAGGACTCTGTGTTAAAATGACACACTGACCACACATCTAATTTTGTTCCCTCCCAAACTTAACTGAAATAATACTAAAGGAATTTCTTTAAAAGTCATAAACCCACAAGGATTATGACAGGAGAGGGGTCAATAGCAACATAATTTTAGAATCCAGAAAAATCAGTAGTAACTGACTTAACTGACTCAAGAAAGCCAAATCCCTTGCCAGTGGTGGGGAAAATCAACCTGATTTACACACCATGCTCAGGTGTTAAGGTGAAGTGGGGTGACCAAAGCAAAGAAAAACAGGGTGAAAGTATTTTTGAGAAGTCAGATATCTTCCTTTACTCTACACCTCTGAACGGCTGTCCCACTTTCTCTGGCCTGGGATTCACCACGGCAGTCAAAAGCACACTTGATGATGTGGACATCATATAAGCTAATAGGTTGATTAAGTGGCCACGTGTGCATCCCATGCTGCTGAGTCTCTCCTTACTCTGTTCCTTCCACCCAGAAATGCCGGTATCTAGACTATTATCTAGACAGGAGTTTAGAGGATTTTCCCCCTGAGAGTCTCATTAGTCATAAAGGAAACACCTAAAAAAGATGCACTAATATAGGGGTTACCCAATAAATGGCACAGTCCAATTATCCTACTTGTCTGCTTGATGCCTCAAACAGACAAGCCTCACCCCACACTTAGAGTTTCCAATTAGCTTTGTAGTCTCTTAATCTTGATTTTAAGCAAATAATCAAGGATTACCAGAAAACTGAAGAAAGACTTTAATATGGAAGGTAGTGTTAAAAACAAGACAACAGACCCAAAAGGAAATTGCTTATGTCAAGCCCCATGTCACCAAACTGAGACAATTAGTTCCAGCTCTCCCAGAAATGGAATCATAAACCAGTCAATCAGGAAAGTAACTTGACACTAACCAACCTTCCTTTTTGCCTATTATGACTTCCTTATTCCTGCTCTTCCGTCTGTAAGTCTTTCGTTTTACACAGCTCCACAGAGCTTTCTATCTGCTAGACTGGATGCTGTCCAACTGAAATAGATATTTGCTCAAATAAACATAAAATTTTTTTAATATGCTTCAGTTTATCTTTTAACAATTTGAATCTAAACAAACACACCAAAAGCAACCTACCAGGAGCAAAGAGAAACTGCAGGGAGAAGGAAACTTGAAAAAATAAAAAAATAATTGGGGGGAGGAGGGGATATTAACCTCACCAAAAGATAAGAAAACATATTACAACTGTGGAATAACAAGAAGCACTGAAAAGAAAAAAAAAGATACAACAATAACAACATACACATTTAAAAAACATAAAAGAGATCTCAGAAATTAAAAATACAATAGAGGAGACAAAATATCTACCGAATGCTTTTAGCACAACAGATGAAAATCAAGTCACACCCAGGCTCTTACTGTGAAACCTCATAAACCTGAGGGACAACAAGAAGATTCTATAAGCTGTGGTGGGACAAAAAAAATAAAATAAAATCCAAGCCAGGTAACACATAAATGATGAGGGATCAGATGGCTCTGGACAACACAAAAGCAACACTGAAAATAAGCCAACATAACAATCAATGTCTGCAAGATTCTGAAGGAAAATGATCAACACAGAATGCTATACGCAGGCCAAGAACTAATCAAGTGTGAGGACAAAAAACCACGCTATTTCAGGCATGGGAGGCCACAAGAATCTATACCCGTGCTTCACCCCAAAATAAGAGCAATCTCATAAAAAGGTAACCATGGAATGCAGGAAAGAACTACAAAACAGGAGAGGGACATCAAGGGATCCCTGGGAGGGTGGTGAAGGGAGATGACAACTGTGTGCCACTCATCCAGAGGAGCCAGGCCCTGTCCAAGCAAAGTGGCCCGAGGGGCAGGTCACGTGCCGAAAGGTGCCTGATGCCTGCAGGGCAGAATACCTGGGTGAGAGTTCTCATGTTAAGAAGTTTTCACCTTAATCCATATTGAAGTTCACAGAAAAGCTCTCAACTAACAATGTAACTGCTCGCCCTTAAACTTTGGAAAGTTTTTATAGATCTGCATAATCATTTAAAACTAACATTCTAAGGACAAAGGCAGTTGTGCAACATTAAAGGATGACTTTGAAATTAATACTGCATTTAAAAGCTGTAATAAGCTTTAGGCTTAACATTTCTGTACTCTACGGAGTTCCAACTAGAAAAAAATAAAAACACAATAAAGTTGGCTTTTGTCACCTTCACTTTCTTGGTAAAAGAAGTTTGTCTCTGCAATGCCTTTTATGAAACTTGATTCTGTCATGCTGACAGTATTAAAAGACCAAGGCAAAATGGTAAGTAAGAGAGTAGACCATGGAGGCCACGCAGGAATTTTCATCTATTTGTGTTAAGCATTAGGTAGACCCTTTCATTTTGACAACTGATGTTCTTCAGTTCTTAGGAACGGAAGCCAACACACAGACACTTGGGAACACAAATTTGCAGTTTGAAACAATCATATGTGTAAATAAACTTCTCTGCTATATTACCACTGCCCTGAAACCTTATTTTTAAAAGCACATCTGTACAATCCTATAATCGTTCAATACTACTGTTAAAAGTGTTAAGTCACATCTCTAACAATTTAAATTGGAATATACTGTCTACTGCTATTCTCAGATTTTTTCCTTACAAAGTTAATAATGATTTTAACCACATAGCAAGCATGATCAAACAATTACCTTCTAAAGGTCAGAAAGTGATAGCCTATTGGTTAAGTATTAAAGGAGCCAAAATGTGCGAGTTGTATAAACTTTCACCTCATTTAGTCCTGGTTTCCAAGAATTATTTGCTTTTGAGTTCTATACTATTAAAGTTACACTATAGAGAGATACTGTTGGGCCACTATGTATTTATCAACTTAATTTTATGTTCTTAATATCAGTTTGGTACAAGATTCAAACTTTATAGAGTATTGAGGGTATTTTGGGCAGAGTCATATTAAAATATTAACCTTTTGCACTCAGATATTGAGTGTGACTCGACACGGTTAGCATTAGAATAAAGGAATCAAGAAAAAAGCAAGCGAGTGCAAAGGGGTTAAAAGTGCCATTTGAACACTGATCCTATATAATAAAGAGGTAATATGCAAATTGACCATCACACCCTCACAAAGATGGCTGCCTACCAACAAGCCAGCAGGGGGGTTATTGAGGGACGACCAAACGACTGAACAAGCAGGCTGTGTGGGGCGACCAGGCCGGCAGAGGGGGCAGTAAGGGGTGACCAGGCCAGCAGGGGGGGGGACAGTTGGGGGCAACCAGGTTGGCAAGGAAACAGTAAGAGGCAACCAGGCTGGCAGGGGTGGGGGGGGCGGTTAGGGGCGACCAGGCCGGTGGTGGGGGGGTGCAGTGGGGGGTGATTAGGCTGGCAGGGGGGGCAGTGAGGGTTGACTAGGCCGGCGGGGGGGCAGCAGTTGGGGGCAACCAAGCCAGCAGGGGAGGGCAGTTAGTGGCGACTAGGCTGGCAGAGGGGGGCAGTAAGGGATGACCAGGCCAGCAGGGGTGGCCAGTTAGGAGCGACCAGGCTGGCAGGGAGGGGGCAGTTGGGGGCGACCAGTCCGGCAGGAGGGGCAGTTAGGGGCGATTAGGCTGGCACACAGCAGTGAAGGGCGATCAGGCCGGTGGCGGGGGGGCGGGGGCGGGGGCAGTTAGGGGCGAACAGGCAGGCAGGCAGGTGAGCAATTAGGAACCAGCGGTCCAGGATTGTGAGAGGGATGTCTGACTGCCAGTTTAGGCCTGATCCCTGGGATTGGGCCTAAACCGGCAGTCGGACATCCCCCGAGGGGTCCTGGGTTGGAGAGGGTGCAGGCTGGGCTGAGGGGAGCCCCCCATGCTTGAATTTCGTGCACCAAGCCTCTAGTTTGTATATAAGAAAGCAAAGAAAGCTATCAAACACAATCACCAATTATCTGAGGCCACCAATCCTATCTAATAATAGAGTAACATGTAAATTACCATCACTCCGCTACGCTCACGATTGGGCGGCGGGAGGCTGGGGGGCGGGACTCGGGTTGGCCTATCCGGCCATTGAGAGGCACGGATCCGCTGTCACTGAGGGGGGCTACCCTGCTGTTGAGAGGCGCAGGGGGCAGGACTCCCACCCCCTGTGCCTCTCAACGGCCAGATCTGCGGCCGCTGAGGGGACCTGCTGCGGAAACCCAGCTGCGCCTCTCAACGGCAGGGTAGCCAGGTGTCCGCGGCAGCCCCCCTCAGCCGCCGTTGAGAGGCGCAGGGGGTGGGAGTCCCGCCCCCTGCGCCTCTCAACAGCAGGGTAGCCCCCCCCTCAGCGGCCGCGGACCATCAAAAGTGGGGGAGCTGGGTGCCTGTCTGCTCCGGCACCAGGCCTTTCAGAAGCCTCCGGCTCGGGGGAGGCTTCTGAAAGGCCTGGTGCACCAGCGGACAGGCACCCAGCTACACCGCGAAAAGCGAAAGCGTGTAGGGGACCCTACACGTGCATGATTCAGTCATGCACTGGGCCTCTAGTCACTACATAAAGATCATATTATGTTTTACAATGACTAAATAAAGCACTTATACTTAGTTTTATTAATAGGCTAGGCAAATAAGTGCAACTGGCCTGGTAAGTATTTAAGGAACTTTAGGAATCTTAGGGTCCCCCCCCTCCCCGCTTTATATGTTACTAGTTCTTACAATTTTCACCGCTGATAGGAATTGCATGTACAAATAGAAACCATTTTTTAAAAAAAGACTATATGGACTAGCTACAGACTAAGAAAATCTTATAAAATATGTATCTAAGAAAAGACTGGTATTTAAAATATACAAAGAACTTTTAAAACTTGACAACAACCCAATAAAAAAATTGGCAAAAGATTTGAACAGAAACCTCACCAACGATGTACAGATGGCAGATAAGCATAAGAAAAGATGTTTAACAATGTATATTATCAAAGAAATGCAATTAAAACAATAGTAAGATATTACTACACATCTATTAGAATGGCTAAAATCCCAAACATTGAAAACACCAAATGCTGACAAGGATGTGGAAAAACAGTAACTCTCATTTATTGCTGATGGGAATGCAAAATGGTACAGCCACTTTGGAAGACAGTTTGGCAGTTTCTTACAAAACCAAACATGCTCTTACTATATGATCCAGCAATTGTGTCCCTTGGTATTTACTCAAATGAGCTGAAAACACATCTACACAAAAGCCTGCACATGCGTGTTTACAGCAGGTGGCTGTGCTTGCACAGACAGTAGCTGAAGATCTGGAGGGATATCTCAGCTGTGGGGGGTTCCTACTGAGAACTCTTGGGTCTAAACCCCAAGTAGGGCTCCCCAGCCCAGAGCACCAGAACTGAGAAAGGTGCACACATAACACCTGGCTATGAAAAGCAGCAGGGTTGCTGTGTGCCAGGCAGAGACTGCTGAAAATGCAGGCACCCTCTTAAAGGGCCAACACACAAAATTTCATGTGCATCTATTCACCTTGAGCTCTGACAGAAGGAGGGCAGAGTGGATTGGAGCTGTGTGAGGAGAGTCTAGGGTTGGGGGCTTTGGGGCTGGAACTCTGAGGGCAGCCACCCTGGTTTCCTGTGCTGAATCATTCCCTCACGCTGCGGAGGACATCTTTCTCTCATGGACCTTTGCTATCCAGGTGGTTTTGGCTTGGGGGAAAGGCAGTTGCCCCAACCTGTGGTCAACAGCCTGAGGCCAATCAGGATAATACCAATCACACTGCAGGCAAAGGTGATCTCTGAAGGCTTTGAGTCTTTGCCTGATCCATTTCTGGGCCCGGGGCTAGGAAAAGCAGACCCTGGTGCACATCTTGGTCCTTTCTAACCATGCAGCCCCAGCAGAGAGAGGCACAAGCTGTGGATTGCTGATAGCCCCAAACAGGGCACTCAGGGCCAATCAGAAACAGCATCTGATACTGTCCTCGACTAGAGATTGGGAGTTGTAGCAGATCTACCTAATACACAGACACAAACCCAATCAGGCAGCCAAATAGGGGAGATAAAAAAAACAACCCCCAAATGAAAGAACAAAAGAATTCTCCAGAAGAAGAGATAAATGAAATGGAGATAAGAAACTTATCTGATATAGAGTTCAGAATAATGATGGCAAAGATGCTCAAGAGCATGAGAAAAGATATAGTAACTATGAAAAACGAACAGATGGAAATAAAGAATGACATAGCACTAATAAAGAAGACACTGGAAGGAATACACAGCAGATTAGGGGAAGCTGAGGATTGGATTTGTGAATTAAAAGACAGGATAGAAAAAAATCACTCAGAGAACCAAAAAGAAAAAACAATTAAAATACAAAAGGAAAGCTTAAGGGAGCTATGGGACAACATGAAATGTAACAATATTCGCATAACTGAAGTGCCAGAAAGAGAAGAAAGTGAGCAAGTAATAGAAGGTGTTTGAAGAAATAATGGCAGAAAACGTCCCTTACCTGGTGAAGGAAAAAGTCACACAAGTTCAGGAGGCAGAGAGTCCCAAGCAAGAAGAATCCAAATAGGCCCACATCCAGACACATCATAATTAAAATACCAAAAATTAAAGACAAAGAGAGAATCTTAAAGGCATCAAGAGAAAAGAAATTTGTTACCTACAAAGGAGCTCCCATAAGGCTGTCAGTTGATTTCTCATCAGAAACTCTACAGGCCAGAAGAGAATGGCATGAAGTATTCAAGGTAATGAAAAACAAGGATCTGAAACCAAGATTACTATATCCAGCAAGGTATCATTCAAAATACATGGTGAAATAAAGAGCTTCCCAGAAAAAAAAAAAAAGCTCAAGAAATTTAACACCACCACACCAGCACTGCAAGCAATTTTAAAGGGACTACTGTAATGAGAAGAAATAGAGAGAGAAACATAGGCATACAGAATTAAAATGATAATAAATAAGTACCTATCAATAATAACCTTAAATGTAAATGGATTAAATGCTCCAATCAAAAGACATAGGGTATCTGAATGGATACAAAAACATGACCCAATTACATGCTGTCTACAAGAGACCCACCTCAGAACAAAAGACTCACACAGGATGAATGAAGGAATGGAACAATTATTTCCAGGTAAATGGAAATGGGGGGTGGGGGGAAAGACTTCAAAATGAGGGCAATCACAAGAGACAACAAAAGTCATTACATTAAAACTAAAGGGATCGATCCAACAAGAGGATACAACCCTGGTAAACATACATGCACCCAGTATAGGAGAACCTAAATATATATTTAAAAAACTTCTACAGGACTTTAAGGGAGAGATCGACAGCAATATAGTCAAAGTAGGGAACTTTAACACCACGCTGACTTCAATGGATAGATCTTCCAGACAAAAAATTAACAAGGAAACAATGACTCTAAATGACACACTGGATCAGATGGATTTAATGGACATTTATAGGACATTTCACCCCAAAGCTGTAGAATACACATTCTTCTCAAGTGCACATGGGTCATTCTCAAAGATAGCTCACATGTGAGGACACAAAACAAGTCTCTATAAGTTCAAGATTGAAATCATATCAAGCATCTTCTCAGGTCACAATGGAATGAAATTAGAAATCAACTACAGTAAAAACACTCAAAAACATTCAAACACATGGAGGCTAAATAACATGTTATTGAACAATGAATGGGTTACCAATGAGATCAAGAAAGAAAATAAAAAACTTCCTGGGAAAAAATGAAAATGAACACACAACAACACAAAATCTCTGGGACACAGCAAAAGAAGTCCTAAGAGGAAAGTTCATAGCACTACAGGCCTACTTCAAAAAAAAAACACCAAGAAATATTAACAATAAATTATTTAACCCTACAACTTAAAGAATTAGAAAGAGAAGAAAAGCCCAGAATAAGTAGAAGTAAAGATTAGAGCAGGAAAAAAATATATATCCTAAGACATCCGAAACACCTATCAGAAGAATGTATGCATCTCTATGTTCATAGCAGCACAATTTACAATAGCTAAGATCTGGAAACAGCCCATGTGCCTATCAGTAGCAGAATGAATAAAAAAGCTGTGGAACATTTACACCATGGAATACTAAGCGGCAGTAAAAAAGAAGGATCTCTTATCCTTTGAGACAGCATGGAGGGAACTGGAGAGTATTATGCTAAGCGAAATAAGCCAGTAGAAAAAGACAAGTATCACATGATCTCACTCATATGTGGACTCTAATGAACAAAATAAATCGATCAACAAAATAGATCCAGAGTCATAGAAGTATAGAACAGACTGTGGAATCTCAGAGGGAGGCGGGGGTGGGTGGGTGGGTGGGAAGAGATGAACCAAAGAACTTGTAAGCATATATGCATAACCCTGGACACAGACAACAGCGGGGTGAAGGCCTGGGGCGGGGGTGGGGTGGGTGGAAGCAGGCTGCAAGGAGTCAATGGGGTTAAAAGGGGGACATTTGTAATACTTTCAACAATTAAGATTTAATAAAAAAGTATATTACAAAGTCTATTAAAAGCAAATCTAATTTCTCATTTAAAAAAAGTCCTACTCTTCCTCTACAAGTTTTATCTTACTGTTTTTTGATTTACTAACCAATGTTCTATAATACAACATGACATTTTACATCTTAGTTTTCATGTCACTGGTCCACTTGGCAGGGCAATAAAATGCTTAAAATTATCTAATTTAATACCTAGACATTATAACACTGTCATTAATATTCAATGATGAAAAATTTTCTTTACTTTTTTTTTCTTTTTTCTTTCTTTGTTACTTTTTGAATTCCACTTTCCCCCCAAATATCAGTTACTATACATTCTTAATAAAATCAAAGTTAGGCAATATTTAAAATCTCCCCTCTTGAATAACACAATGGCCTTAGAACAAGAATATGATCAGTTATATTCTACTAGAGGCCCAGTGCACAACATTTGTGCACTGGGGGAGGGGGTACCCTCAGCCGGGCCTGCGCCCTCTTGCAGTCCAGGACCCCTCAGGGGTTCTTAGTGCTGTCGCAGAGGCAGGAGAGGCTCCCGCCACCACAGCTGCACTCACCAGCCGTGAGCCTGGCTTCTGGCTGAGCGATGCTCCCCCTGTGGGAGTGCACTGACCACCAGGGGGCAGCTCCTGCTTTGAGCGTCTGCCCCCTGGTGGTCAGTGTGCATCATAGCAACCGGTCATTCTGCTGTTCAGTCAATTTGCATATTAGGGTTTTATTATATAGGATTATAGTCCATTATTTTGGTTTTGTCTTTTTAGGACTAAGAATTACAATTACTATTATTTAATACAACGTTTGTTTAGATTTACTTGTGTTTATCAATTTCATTGCTCACCTTTACTTCTCTCATAATCAAACTTTTTAGAGTATTTTCCTTCTTCTTTAAGTATATCTTTTATAGAAGTTCTGTAAGTAAAAATCTGTTGGTGGTAAACTCAGTTTTTGTTGATTCTTAACAGATTATTTTGTTGGGCACAAATTTTAAGTTGACATTCATTTTTATCTGTACTATCTTTTGGCTCACAGATTGCTGTTGTCTCTATAAAACTGTTCTTTTTATTTGCAGGTGATATTTTTCTTTTTAATTTTAAGACCTCTTTATCTTTCTAGTTTGTAGCTTTACTATAAATATGTCAAGATGATTTTTAAAAATTTATCTTGTTTTGTAAATGTAGACTTTAACTTACATTCACGTTCTTTTTTCAGTTCTAGAAAATTCTCAGCCAATATTCTTCAAATATTTCTCTCTCTTCCATTCTTTCTAAGTAACCTCCATGTCTCTAACCTTTCATACTTTTCCTGTCCTTATCTCCCTGTGCTGCATTCTGAACAATAACTTCAGATCTTCCAGTATTCTCTCTTCCTCACTGTGTCTAATATCCTAAACTATTTATTGGGTTTAAAATATCAATGATTATATTTTTAACATTCTATTTCATTTTTGCATGTGATTCGTCATTTTTAACGACCACTTTTTGCATACTCATTTTTTTCTTAAAAATTCATTATTTTGTTAAGTATTTCATAGTTTAATTAATTTTTAAATTCTATATCTAATGATGTTCCTGTATCTGAAGTATTGTGTGTGTGTGTGGGGGGGGGAGATGAGGGGGGATTGAAGTAATTTATACCTGCTGCTTACATTTTCTGCTCAATCTCATTTATAGGTGCCTTTTTCTGTGTGGGGTAATATAAACTCATAATTGGTTGGTATAAATCTATGGAAATTGAAATATCCATGTTGGCCCTAACCCAGTGGTTGGCAAACTCATTAGTCAACAGAGCCAAATATCAACAGTACAACAATTGAAATTTCTTTTGAGAGCCAAATTTTTTAAACTTAAACTTCTTCTAACGCCACTTCTTCAAAATAGACTCGCCCAGGCCGTGGTATTTTGTGGAAGAGCCACACTCAAGGGGCCAAAGAGCCGCATGTGGCTCGCGAACCGCAGTTTGCCGACCACGGCCCTAACCGATTTGCCTCAGTGGATAGAGCGTTGGCCTGCGGACTGAAGGATCCCAGGTTCGATTCCGGTCAAGGGCATGTACCCTGGTTGCGGGCACATCCTGTGCAGGAGGCAGCTGATCGATGTTTTTCTCTCATCGATGTTTCTGACTCTCTCTCCCTCTCCCTTCCGTTTTGTAAAAAATCAATAAAATATATTAAAAAAAAGAAAAGAAATATCCAAGTTGTTCTGTTTCTGCTAAGAACTACAGGGCTGCCTGGCCAGTGTGGCTCAGTTGGTTGAACATCGTCCCATGCACCAAAAGGTCTCAGGTTTGATTACTGGTCAGGGCACATGCCCAGGTTGCTGGCTTGATCCCCAGTAGGGGGTGTGCAGGAGGCAGCATATCGTTGTTTCTCTCTCTCCCTGTCCCACCCTCTCTCTGAAATCAATTAAAAAAACCCCCGCACATACTGGGGGGAAAAAGGAACTACAGCGCTTTCTAGGATCTTGGGTTAATGTGAATTTTCAATTTTGGTTTCCTCACTTTGCAGCACAAGTGTTCAGTTTTAGCATTTGACCCTAGAATGATTTTTGCTTACAATTCACTCCCCACACTCCAGTTTGAGAGGGTTCATTTATATTAATTAATGGGGGTGAGGACTTGAAGGGTTCCCTTATTTCTTACAAGCTTCTCAATGCTTATTCAAATTCTAACTTAATAGTGACAGGGCACTTCAGAAAAATAGTTCGCTATACAGTAGGAAAATGAACTCTATCTTCCTACTCACGTTTGCTCCCAAGAGATTTTCCTTACTTTTTCGGGGTAAGGTCAAATATGCTTTAAAGGGAATTATTTTAACACTTTACTAAGCATTTCTGAGTGTTGTATAGAAGAATTTTCAAGTAGTATATTCTGCCATACTGTTAGAAATGTTGTCTTTTTTTTCAAACGCTGCTGTTAAACTAGATCTCTCACATCACATACTTCGGAGGTTTTTCTATACCTATAGGTGGGATCTGTGATATTTATCAGTATCATCCTTATCTTGTCAGATTCAGAGAACTTTTCTAGTCTATTAAGATCTTTTTAGCTCCTATTTTCAAACAACCCTCCCCTTGCCTTGTTTATGAGCAGCATATTAAATTTATATTTCAGCAGTTATTTGTTTATATGATTGTTTCTCTTATTATCCTTTGAAACTAAAGGATAGGATACATCTTAGTTACTCTTGATTTTTGAGGACATGTAGGAATATATAACTCATAGGAAGTATTGAATAAATGCATGCTAATTGAATGTCCTTATCTAAGTTGCTGATAAAAATATTGAATAGTGTAATAAGTCGATTGCCAGAGCCTTGAGACCCATAATAGAGACCCTGCTCCTAGCCGTCAATGATCCATTGACAGCACTCTTGGGTATGACCATTCAACTATTCAATGATTCAACAAATAGTTGGGTCTGTACAAAATCTTACATTTCAGCCAATTACCTAATTACTATGAGGATATTCTGAGAAATTTTATCAAATGCTTTGCTGAAATCCAGATATATTCTGTCTACAGCATCTCCTTTTTCTACTAGCCTTACTGACTCACTTAAACCCTTCCAAATCATGTTGATCTCTTTAGCACAACTTTGAACTCAGCAATAGACATTTTTACTTTACCTGCTGCCTTACTGAATTTCAACTTATCTTCTCATGATATTTAACATGGTGCTGAACATACAGTAAGCCATCAATAAATAACTACTTTATTATAGCAGAGTATCTTTTAAATGTGTGGTAATTGGGGAGAAAATGAGAATGCTCATCTCTAGTCCCACCCTCACTAGAGGGAAAGGGGAGAAGAAATAGGATTCTGTATTTCTTTATTCCAAGGAAAGGGAATAAAGAATGTTGTGTTTGCCCAGCTGGCGTGGCTCAGTGGTTGAGTGTCGACCTATGAACCAGGAGGTCACAGTTTGATTCCCGGTCAGGGCACATGCCCGGGTTGCGGGCTTGATCTCCAGTAGGGGGCATGCAGGAGGCAGCCGATCAATGATTCTCTCTCATCATTGATGTTTCTATCTCTCCCTTTCCCTTCCTCTCTGAAATCAATAAAAAATATATTAAAAAAAAAGAATGTTGTGTTTAATAAAATTACCTTAATACTACCAAAATCTGCTTTCATTTTGTTAAACATCATTTTTTCAAACAAATAGTTGTGAGAGTAATGTATTCAGTTACCAATCCAAAGAGGAAAGGGACCTGTATATTTCTCAGATGATGTGAAATAGAATATTTTGAAACATACTGTCAATCACTGTAGCATACTAACACTACATCCCTAAATATTTTAATTGATGACATTCAAAAGGAACTTCCATCAAGTTCTAATTCATTTTTCCTAATTCATTTCTTATTTTATTTTAGAGAGAGAGGGAGAAACACACACACACACACACACACACACACACACACACACACACACACACACTAGTACACACACCCATCAATCGATCAGCCACCTCCTGTACCTCCCAACTGGGGATCGAAACTGCAACCCAGGCACGTGCCATGACCGGGGAATGAAACCCAAGACTTTCTGGTGCATGGAACAATGCTCCAACCAACCAGGCCAGGACAAGTTCTAATTCTTGAGAAGCCTGGGAAAACCACACTGTGCGCCAATTCCTTAAAAACCCAAGATTATTTTCATATCTTTCTTAAAAAGGAACCAAGATAAGTGCTGAATATAACAGCCAGTGAGACTCCACCAAGTTCTCTAGTTCAATGGTTGTCAAAGTGTGGCCCACGGACCCCTGGGGGTTACTGAGACTCTTTCAGGAGGTCTATAAAATCCAAGCTATGCTCATAGTAATACTACGACATTATTTACCTTTTTCACTGTATGGACGTTTGCACAAATGGGGCACCAATGGCACCAATGCAATGGTGGATAAAACTGCTGGTGCCTTAGCACAACCCTGTGGCATCAAGAGTGTAACAGCAATCATTGTATGTTTCACTGCCACACACTTATTTTAAAAATAGAAACAGAAAAAAAAGAAAAGAAAAGAAAAGCTGGTTTCATTTAAGAATGTCTTTGGTGAAGGAAATGAAAAATTATTATCCTTAAACCTCAATCTTGAGGACACATCTTTTTAACATTCAACGTGACAAAGGGAAAGTATACATAAAATGTTTCTGCTGCATACCAATGGGTTTTCATGTAGCAGAATAAAAAAGTTCAGATGTGGTTTCAGATTTTATGTTGCAACTAGACTTCACGAAACTACTACTTGCCAAAGAAGTATTAAAGAAGGATATCCACAATTACTTGGAAAGGCTATTAAAATATCACTGTTTTTCCAATTATATATCTGTGTGAAGATGCATTTTATTCATACATTTCAACCAGAATAACACATGGTAATGAATTGAATACAGAAGTAGAGCCCATCCCCCCGATCCTCGGGTTTTGAATTAGCAGATTCAACCAACCAATTCAACCAACCATGGACTAAAAATATCCAGAGAAATATGTTACATTGTTACTGACACATACTATGTAGTAAGGCTTACAATGGCTGTCTCTATACTGAACATATACAGACTTTTTACTTGTCATTATCCCCTAAAGAATACAGTATAACAACTGTTATTTAGCATTTACATTGCATTAGATATCTTAAGTAATCTAGAGATCAGAAAGCACACAGGAGGATGTGCACAGATTATATATAAATACTATGCCATTTTATATAGGGACTTGAGCATCAGCTGATTTTAGTATCCATGGGAGTGTAGGATGTGTACTATAACCAATCCCCCATGGATACTGAGGGGCAACTGTATGAGAATCCAGCAGTACTCCATGAAGCCAGATATTAGAGATGTACCCCCCAAAATGCTACTTTAGTAAATTTTTGTTTTGTCTTGGAACGTTTTTTCATTAAAATGTTTATAATGGGTTATGACTGTTATTTTAAATGAATTTAAAAACATTCTAAAAATTATACTTTATTTTTTAAAAATGTTTTCATTGATTTTTAATTAATTAATTAATTTCAGAAAGAAAGAGGGAGAGATAGAAACATCAATGATGAGAGAGAATCATTGATAGGCTGCCTCCTGCACGCCCCCTACCGGGGATAGAGCCCGAAACCTGTGCATGTGCCCGTGCCCGTGCCCGTGCCCTTGACCTTGACCCGAATCAAACCTGGGACCCTTCAGTCTGCAGGCTGACATTCTATCCACTGAGCCAAACCGGCTAGGGCTGCTTTAATTTCTAAAAAGTAAATACTGTAGCTAAAATTACATAAATAAAAACTCTTTGGGGTCCTCAATAATATTAAGAGTGTAGAGAGGGGTCCTGATACCAAAAGTTTGATAACTGCTGCTGTGGCTGATGAAAAACATCACTGAGGAGTCCTGTTCCACTTTACACACGGCAGGAATAAACTACCTAATTTACCTTATCTAGCAAGAAATACTTCGTGCTACTATTTGCCATCTGTACGTCTCCAATATTGCAATGTAAGACCTAATACATTACTATAAGGTGAACAGCAGTCACTCCCAGAAACAACTTTGCCAACCACCTCAGAAACCCTGCCTCTGTGCCCCATCCCAAACATAACACCTTCCCTCTCATGCTGTAAATAATCATTATCCTGGCTTTATAGTACTCTCTTCTTCGTCATTTTCTTTTTATGGTGTGCTTCCCTAGACACAGCAGTTTAGTTTTGCCTACTTAAAAAAATTTTTTTTGGTGTCTTTACGTTTCTTTTTATACACAGGATTCTCCAGCATCCCTTTCATTTCCATATAATTTATCTATTGAAGAAACCCAAGCTGTTTGATCTATAAGTTCCCCAGGTTTGAGTTTTGCTGACTGTATCTTCTTGGTACAGTTCAGCATGTTCCTGTTTTGGGTATTTCCTAAAAATTGACAGAGGAATCCAGGCTGAATTAGACTAAGGTTCTTTCCTCACTACTTTGGCAAGATTATAGGAGACACATAATGTCTGATTGTTTCTTTTTCTGATCTTAGGAGCCCCTGATGCTCTATACCAATAACCATATCCGTTCTGTCAGTGGGGATTGTAAAATGGTGATGCTTTAATTCTATAATACTTTTTCACTTATTCGTCGGAATCTATTTATAAATTCTGCCCCTCATCTACTATTTGGTTATGTATTGGTTCGGTACATAGAAAAGACACAGGAAATAACTGTTTCTTTTCCTTTATCAGTTTTTAAGATAATGAATTGGTTTCCTGCCATCCTCTGAAGGTGACCAGGCATTCTTATTTTTAAAATATAATTAAGAGTTAATTAATTTAAAAATAGTTGATTAACCTCTCTGCCCAATTTTCAAACAGCACAAAACTATGTTAGATTTAGCTGTGTAACAATCCATTTCATATGCCTGTAAAGGTACATCTCCATAGTAAAGGCATTTTTAGTTATAGAAAAGGTTGATAACTATTTAGTTCTTAAATATATGACAAAATACTAAAAAATGATTTTCTTAACACTTACGCTGATAAATTCAGATAAAATATTTTAAAAAGTTGTCTGTTTTGGTGATGCTGTTTTTCTGACCCAATGTTAAAAAATTATCCATAAAAATCTAGAGAGAGTTCATACTACAAGTATTTTATAAGAACCTTATTCAATTAGCTTTGGCTTTAAAAAACATGACTCGCCCTGGCCAGTGTGGCTCAGGTGGTTGGTCAATCCCATGCACTGAGAGGTTGCAGGTTCAATTCCTGGTCAGAGCACATGCTCGGGTTGAGGATTAGGTCCCCAGTAGGGGGCATGCAGGAGGCAACCGATCCATGTTTCTCTCCCTCTGTTCCTCTCTCTCTAAAATCAATAAAAACATATATACATATTTTAAAAAAATGACTCAATTGTTGAAATTAATTACTCTAAAATAACTTTAAAAATAAAAAAATGTTATCGCTTGAAAATTATGGACACATTCTGTAGGCAATGCCTATATCCATCTATTTTTAAGTTACAAAGAATATATAACAAAATAAAAATAAAAGGGCTAAAAATAAAATCATCTCATTTTATGATCAACTTTAAGTTTCCAAAACAGAAGTGTTTTTCATGTTCCCAGTCACAAAAATTATGTAGATAAAAATCTTGTTTTTTAATCTTATTCCGAAATGAGATAGGAATAAGACTTTCCCAAAAGATATTTCCCATACTGG
The DNA here is from genome assembly GCF_951640355.1 of Cnephaeus nilssonii. Lineage (NCBI taxonomy): Eukaryota > Metazoa > Chordata > Mammalia > Chiroptera > Vespertilionidae > Cnephaeus > Cnephaeus nilssonii. Next base: position 15,466,241 of record NC_137076.1, read on the forward strand.
AGAGCAATTATCATAAAACATTTTAAGTATAATAAGAGATTTAAATGCTCATGCTCCTCATTCTCACTAAATACACACAAGACCTCAACCAGTATAGAGAACAATGTTTTGAATATGGGATCCTGAGATATAGTTTGTGTTCCATGAGTTCTCTATGAGAATTTCATAATGATGCTTTCATTTTAATGACTGTTTAAAAAATAATACAATCATATTTTAGATTATCTGCCTGATGATTTTGGCGCTCACATATGTGTTTAGGGATATACTGGTGCCAAGTATGCTTTAATAATTGAGATCTAATAAAAAGAACTTGAATGATTTCCCAGTCCCTTGAATGCAGAAAAATGGTGGGAGAATTGGGTCATCGCATGGCACACAGCAGTACTAGCATGCTGAACTCAATAAAGAACTTACAAAAATGTCTTAATAGGTGCAGGGGGGTTCCTATTGGGGTGATGAAAGCCACTGAGTTATATACTTTAAAAGTGCTGATTTTTATGTTATGTGAATTTTATCTCAATAAAAAAAGAACTTGGACCATAGCAGTCACTATTGTAGACAGCATATTAAATGTATGTTGCCAATTTGAATATAATTAGTTTTGTGGTTTGTTTTAAATTTGTAGCTTCATTTATAGTTGCACAAGAGTGACAATCCTGTAGAAATTATGCCTAGTTTTATGTTTGTTAATATCTGTTCCATTAGAACCAAAATAATTCAAATCAATACTGGGGAATCTGTGAGACACCATTTTCAACTTTAAAATGGGCTACTTATTAAGAAAGTTTGAGAAAAACTGATATGAAAGACTCATAAACACTAGCCACATTTTATTTCTCTGAAACTATAGTAATAAAAAATGGGAACATATTAGAAATTTTATATCTTCTTTATAAATTACTCCAAGACCTTTGAAGTTTGTTATTTACCCATATAATATTTCTACTTGTAAAAACTGAATTATCACCCAGCCAGCATGGCTCAGTGGTTGAGCACCGAGCTATGAACCAGGAGGTCATGGTTCGATTCCTGGTCAGGGTACATGCCCGGGTTGCGGGCTCAATCCACAGTGTGGGGGTGTGCAGGAGGCAGCCGATCAATAATTCTCTCTCATCATTGATGTCTCTCTCTCTCTGCCTCTCTGAAATCAATAAAGATATATTAAAAAAACACACAAATAAACCCCTCCCCCCAAAAACACACACACCCGAATTACCAATTTAAACATAGCAGCTGCTCAACAAATATACATTGCTTTAAAAAATGAACAAAGGTACCAAGAATCAGGTACTGAGAAACAGAAATGCAGGTTTCCGCATTGGTCCCAGGATACTTCAGTTTCTGCTTGATCCTCTACAATTAAACAAAGTTACTAGTCAGTAACTTCTAGTGGTTCTAGTGAGCATTTTAGTAATTAATAAACTCAAAAAAGGAATACCCTCCCTGATCTGACAATTTGTAAGCTGTAATAGACAGGGATAGTGCAGTGACAGGAACAGTGATGGGATTAGGAAGGAACTCTCTAAGAGCTACTTCAGAATCCTAAGGAACTAGATAAGCATAGTTTGAAAAGTATACTAAGCTCAGCTCCTGTGGGGTCAGCCAGCAAAACATCAGTTGCAAGTCTTCCCTGTTATATTTCAGTACTCAGAGGTTTAATCTTGGTAGTAGAGAAATCAAGTGTTTTTGTCTGAAACATATCAAAAAAGTTTTAAAAAGCAAATAAATCTGCAAAGTAAAAAAAAAAAAAAATGCCAATAGTTTGTCACCTCAATCATGTTTTGGAAATACATTTAATATATCCAAATAAGATTCATTCATTCAAACAATATAAATTTGTGTACACTTTATGATGGTGGATTTTATAATCTACCAATGATTATGTAAATTACAGATGTTACAGTAACATTTTATCCCATGTTGAAAATTCCAGGAGAAATGCAAGTTTGAAATTTTTTGAGCTCTTATTGTGCTAGGCATTTAAAAATATAGTGCAATTTTGGAACTCAGATTTGATTAGTCAAAGTCTGAGTCTGTCAAGGTTGATGACAGAGTAAGTTATTATTCTGCTGAGGCTGATATGTAGTAACAAGGCACTTATGTAGGTTGTGCGTAGTCTAGTTAAGCACTCAACATTTACCTCTCAACTCCCATTTCACCCTCAAAACCATCCAATGTGAAGCAGATATTACTCCCTCTTTTCAGATGTAAAAACAGAAAATTCTATCTATAGAGCAGTGAGTGTTTCACATCAACTACTTATGGAATCATGAATAAAAAACATGCCAATTTGGGAACTGCCAAGTTAAAGCAAAAATCATTTTTAAACTGAAAAATTTCTAAGAGTCCTTCAATATGCTAATTGCACACCAGGAATTTATGAGAGAGATACAATATGTCGTTTCCCAACTTCTAAGACCAAACAATCAATCCTTTTGTGGGTGGGGAACAGGTGATAGACCAACGAGCCATGAAATACTTAGGAAATAATGCCATTATGATCTCACAAAATTTGAAAATTCATAAAAGTTTGGGGATTAGTTTTCATTGCAGTCTATTGGTTAGGACAGGCAACATACATAATCATTCTTTATAAGGCAGGAATCTAGTGATTTGGATTTTATAAAGGATTGCAGATTCAAGATTCAACAGCCTTTATGAAACAAAAGGTCAAAATTGTTCTGTTGATTATATCTTCTGGACATAAAGAGAAGTCATGGTGGAAGAAATAATTAACAACAATCCCTAAATGACTGCTAATCAGAATCAGTTGGGGGTGCTCTTAAAAAAATTAAATTGCTATAGGCAAATAAGAAAAAAACACCAAATTGCCACAATCAAGATTCTGATTCATTAGGTTGAGGTGGGTCCCAGTGATTCTAATAGAGGTAGGGTTAGGAGACAGAGGGAAGAGACTAGAGAGCTTGGCTTTCAAGAGGATAAAACAGAGAGGCAAATGCCTCCAGCTGCCATCTCAGAATGGAGTCAAGAAACAGTAAGCCATGTACCATAACCATGAGTACTGGGTAACCTTTGTATCTTTAGTACACAGAGTGGCCAGATTATTATGATCTCTGAAGGCATAATAATCTGGCCACACAGTGTATATCCTATATAATAAAAGGCTAATATGCAAATTGTCCTCTCGACCAGGAGTTCAACCAGCAGACAGGCCGGCCAACTGCCCATGTCCCCTCCCCCTGGCCAGGCTGTCCGGACCCCACCCATGCACGAATTCATGCACAGGGCCTCTAATACACATACACACACACACACACACACACACACACACACACACACACTCACACTGAGTGGCCAGATTATTACGGGTTCAGAGATCATAATAATCTGGCCATTCAGTGTAAATTGCAGGGTTGTATGATTGGAATAGATGAGATTTAGGTTTAAATTCCTACTCCATAAGTTACTATCTGTGTGAAATTTAACCTCTCTGTGCCTCAGTTTTCTTACCTATAATATAAAGTACTTAGCAAAGTGTCTGATATGTGATAAGAGCTCAACATACACTGTCATTATTGTTATTCCTGGTCAGCCTTCCAGTAGTGATTAGGAGTAAAACTGTTAGGGGTAGGGAGAGCCTTATGATATTATTTTAGGAGGAAACAGTACATAAAAATGTTTTGGAAGCCTGGCTGGTGTGGCTCAGTGGCTGAGCATCGACCTATGAATCAGGAGGTCACGGTTCAATTCCTGGTCAGGTCATATGCCTGGGTTGTGGGCTTGATCCCCAGTGTGGGGTATGCAGGAGGCAGCCGATCAGTGGTTTTCTCTCATCATTGATGTTTCTCTCTCTCACTCCCTTTCCCTTCCTCTCTGAAATTAATAAAAATATATGAAACAAAACAAAAAAGAAAAAATATATATATTAAAAAAATGTTTTGGAAAAGAAAACCCCAGGGTACAGAATGAGATGGGGCAAGTAACAAAAGTGACGAAAGAAGACTGAGTCCCTGGTATTTGTAGAAATTGGACAGAGAAAGAGAAAGAAAGATCCTGCCCATAATACTCCCTACAGGGACTCTGCATGGGCATGAGAAGCCATGATTTAATTAGGAGGAAGTTCTAATGCCCCAAACAATCCCAATACTCCAGACAACATATTTTACATATAAGAAAACTAAAGTTCTGGTGGTTAAAGTTATTTGCCCAAAGTTACACTGCTATTAAATTAAAATTTAGATATTGCTTCAAATTCAATGCACCTTCCACTGAACCATACTGTCTGAAAAAAATTCTTCATTAAGTCCTATCTCTGAGGCCAAGTTATTTGGTGAAAATACATACATACCAACAAATACATACCAGGTAATTAGGTCTATTTAGTGGAAAAGAGGGAATATTGGCAAGAAACCTGTTTTAAGAGCTTAATACTAGAATTTTAATCCTGGCACTCACTGATTGTGTGACTTTAGGCAAAAAACTAAATTTTCCAACTGGTTTGCTTGCCTGGGAGAAGCTTGCACCTTGAAATAAAAATCAAAATAATGTATTTTGAACCTATTTATAAACTAGATTCAGACTTCTGGTTCCAGCAATATGGCAAAGTAGTTAGCTTCAAAATCCCTGACATAAACATCTAATTATTCCAGAGAAGGAACGAAAGAAAGAGGAAAGGAAGGGAGGAAGAGAGGGAGGGAGGGATAGGAAAGCTCCTTACTTGAGTCTGAGGCTAGTATAATCTTACACCAAAAACAGACAAGGGTAGAGCATAGAATGACAAAGGAATATTACAAGCCAATTTTTATGAACAGTTAAAAAAATTCCAAATAAAATATTAGCGATCCAAATCCTCGCGCCGCCCCCCCCCCCGCCACAAAATAAATTCAACAAGCTGATCCTAAAATTCATATGGAAGAGAAAATGGACCAAGAATAGTAAAGACCATTTTGAAGAAGAACAAGTTTGGGGGCACTAGCCTTACAAGAGACCAAAACTGATTATAAAGCTACATTAATTAAGACGGTATGATATAGTGAGTGTAGTGATAGAGAAATAGACAGATGAAACAGAGCATCCAAAAGAAAGCTTCTTATATCACAGACTAGAGGCCCGGTGCACAAAATCTGTGCACGGGTAGGGTCCCTAGGCCTGGCAGGTGATCAGGGATGCTCGGGGCCTTCTTTCCCCTGGCTGCTGGCTGGGGCCTTCCTTCATTCCGCGCCGCCCCCTGGTGGTCAGCGCATGTCATAGTGAGCGGTCAAACTCCCGGTCAGTCGAACTCCCAAGTGGATAATTTGCATGTTAGCCTTTTATTATATGGGAGGATATGGCAATACAGATCAGTGGAGAAAGCTGAGTGAAATATACAATAAACATGGTTGGGAGGATCCATTGGGAAAAAGTAAAATTAGACCTCTACCCCAAAATGAATTTCAGTAGGTAACATTGAAAGTATGATGAAAATATAAGTTTTTACTTTTTCCCATAAATAGAATGGTTTAACCAAAGGACATTAAATGTTCTTCTAGAAAACAATTTGAATCTCTATAAATACTAGAATAAATGTCCCAGCTAATTGAAACTAAAATTACAAGGTTATATATTATAATACAATAAAATATATATAAACACATACACATATGCATTACATACCAAGTACAAGTTAAATGCACATAAAAATAGTATAGTCCTTATAGATTATAAGTTACCATGGGAAAAAGAGTATTTTTATTAATTCAAATGCCCCTATTTTAGTCATATAATTTTTCATGACATAATTCCAACAAGCAGCCAAACTGAAAAGTAGGAAGAAATAAAAAGTACACGGATGATCATGATCTACTTTATGGTGCATTTCCACCTTTTTGCTATCACACCTCTGTCCCTGCAACTGAAAATTAGAATCAAGATGCTACACACAGTTTTATTCCTTGTTTTTTTTTTCCATTTAAATTGTGAGGTGATAATTTTCATAAATCACTCAAATCTCTGACAATCTGTTTTGAATGACTGCCTAGCCATCCATCACATTCTAGTTCATGCTAATCTCTAGCCTCATCTCCTCCCTTGGTTCACTAAGCTTCGGTCAGGATGGTGTCTTCCAGTCTGTGAGGAGAGGTCTTCCTCACCATAGCGTGGTTAAACAAGCCATTTCTTTTTGTTGGGTACACTGTCCCTTCCTTCCTCCTACATCCCCACCTAATAATAAGAATAAGAAATCAGCACTCTGAAAATCCTATATAATGAAAGCCTAATATGCAAATCAACTGAATGACAGAACAACTGGTGGAATGACTGGTCGCTATGACATGCACTGACCACCAGGGGGCAGATGCTCAATGCAGGAGCTGCACCCAGTCTGCAGGCCCCAGGCCAGCCAAGGCGGGTGCCAGCAGGGGCCCCCTGATCGCCCCGCAGAGGGAGGCGACTGGTGGTGGTGGGAGTGGGGTTGGCCGGCGAGCGGGCGGCGCCAGGCCGGCCAGGCCTAGGAACCCTACCCCTGCACGAATTTCGTGCACCAGGCCTCTAGTGTTATAATATACCCCCTTTCTTCATATCACTTATCACACAATTTTTAGACATGTATTTATTGGTACAATTTGTTAAGTATCTGTAAGCAAGGACCATGCCTATTTTGTTCTCTGCCTTATCTCTAGTATTTAGCACAGAATCTGTTCCATAGAAGTGAAATATATAATTACAAAAACCATTTTCTTGTTTAAATCTACTGTTGTCTAAACCTTCCTTAAGCATGTTTACTTGTATTTTTTTCTTTAATTGGGCTAATCCTATCTAATAAAAGAGTAATATGCAAATTGACCATCATTCCAACACACAAGATGGCTGCCCCCATGTGGTCAAAGATGGCTGCCACAAGATGGCCAGCAGGAGAGAGCAGTTGGGAGGGACCAGGCCTGCAGGGGAGGGTAGTTGGGGGGGACCCAGGCCTGCAGGGGAGGGCAGTTGGGGGCGACTAGGCCTGCAGGGGAGGGCAGTTGGGGGGAACCAGGCCTGCAGGGGAGCGCAGTTGGGGGTGACCAGGCTGGCAGGGGAGGACGGTTAGGGGCAATTGGGCCAGCAGGGGAGCAGTTAGGCGTTGATCAAGCTGGCAGGGGAGTGGTTAGGGGGTGATCAGGCTGGCAGGCAGAAGCGGTTGGGAGCCAGCAGTCCTGGATTGTGAGAGGGATGTCCTACTGCCCGTTTAAGCCCAATTCCAGCCTGATGGGATCGGGCCTAAATGGGCAGTCGAATATCCCTCGAGGGGTCCCAGATTGGAGAGGGTGCAGGCTGGGCTGAGGGACACACACCCCCATGCACGAATTTCATGCACTGGGCCTTTAGTTGTATAATAAAATTAAGATTTTAATAGTGGAAAAAGTTAAATTTCTTATATTATCTCTAAAAAACAATATACAGCTAGTTATCCTTGAAAACTATTGAAATGAGGGCATATCAATATTTTAAATTGTAGCATCACATTCTAAAATTCTTACTATCTTAAAAAATTATGATTCTAATCCCATTTCATTAACCTGATAACAGTATTCTTTCGATTACCATGGACACATAATATAATTGTTGCATTCATAAAAACATTCTAAATATTCAGTTGTGGATAAACAAAAACAATGCATTTGATGAAGAAATGTTAATTGGCTTTAAAATGCTTTCTTAACCCTTTGCACTCACTTGCTTTTTTCTCGATTCCTTTATTCTAATGCTAACCGTGTCGAGTTACACTCGACATCTGAGTGCAAAAGGTTAATACAACCACATAAATAAAAATGTAACATTAAACAGGAAGTTACTATTGTACATTATTAGAACAGCTGTCTGCTTAAAAACAGGAGTCTGGACAATATTCCAATTTTAAACAAACCTATATTTGTGATGGAAAAAGAATGATTTCTATACCCCACAGTCATGAATTAGGAGTTTGCAGACATCACTACTAAATAATAGTAACAACGATGACATCATAATATTCAGTAAAAGGAGGAAGATATTTCAATAGTTTTCTAAAACCGCAGAATGTGAAGTGCAACTATAATCCTGACAGTGAAGTACTATAGTATATACCACAGGCCAATTAATACTTTGTCCTATTGCGATGCATCCTTGATTCTCTAAGTCAAGGTATATATTAAATACACATTACAGTCAACTTTCTTTGAATGACCCCATTTTGTATGTTATTTCTTTATACCTGTATATCACAAGTATCAAGAATGAACAACCTATAGTTTCCGAGTCTAGCTCAAACTAAATATTCTGAGATGTTAAGTGAGCATAACCTTTTGGCCTGACAGTCTAACGACCCTATATAATACAGAGGCAATATGCAAATTAACCATCATGCCATCACAAGATGACTGCGCCCACAGCGGAGGCGGGGTTCCTGTAACACAAGATGGCTGCACCCACAGGGGAGTTCCCATAACGAGCGATCAGCAGGGACCTGAGGCTGTGTGGAGCCAGGCCGGGGTGGGGGACCTGAGGCTACACCCCCACCCAGGCACCGGGCTGGAGGACCTCAGGCCGCGCACCCTGCCCGGTGGGGCTTGATGGGGGACTCAGGCCACGCACCCCACCTTGTGGGGCTTGATGGGGGACCTCAAGGCCTGCCCCCACTTTGGCACTGGGCTTGACGGGGGACCTGAGGCTGTGTCCTGCGCCTGGCGCCAGGCCAGGGCCTGGTGGGGCTTGACGGGGGTGGGGCCGGCCGGGGCCGGATCTTGCCCAATGGGGATGGGGCCAGTTGGGTCTGGGTCTTGTGCGATTGAGGCGCGCGGGTAGGCGGGGACTTGATTCTGGGTCCCGTGGCGCGCCCCAGACTCTGACAGGAGGAAGATTTTCATATACATTTTACTAATTTTCTTTCATCTCTGACACTTCTATTATAGAGAAAGGGCAAATAGCAATATTAAAATATTCCCTCTAATTAATTCCCTTTTAATGTGCACGAATTTCATGCACCAGGCCATTAGTTGATAATAAATGTTTAAAAATTTGCTAGTAAGAATGAAAGAAATTTTAAGAAATAAAGGCAGAAAGAGGACAGTGAGTTTTTACTCATGTAAAAATTTATTTATTAAAGATTTTAAAAAATTGATTTTGAGAGAGAGGAAGGGAGAGGGAGAAAGAGAAACGATCAATGTTTCAATTGGCTACCACTTGCATGTGCCCTGATTGGGAATTGAATCTGAAATGCCCAACCAACTGAGCAACACCGGCCAGGGAAAGCCTAAAAATTTAGAAGAAAGCTTCTCAGCTCTCCTTATCTCTTTTCTTATGAGAAAAGCCCCCAAACACTGTACGTACTCCTTTAGAAGACTCAACAAAAAAGAAGCATAAGAAACTCAAAACAGAACATTAAAAAAAAAAACACAGATAAAAGCAATCACGAATAGTTAATCTTGGAACCTTGAACTTTGATTCAGAGAAGTAAAGAATTCAGAACTCCATATTTACCCTCTGACAAAACAAGTAAAAAAGAATATTAAAAAAAAAAAAAAGATTATTAAGTAAATGTTTCTTAAGAAGTTTTGGGATACATGTCCCATACATGCTGGTTTTCTGATTCTCTGGAATTCTAAATAATATTTTCCTTAACAGTTTCATAAAATATCAATCTGTCTTTGAAGTTTATACTACTATATAACCTATGAAAAATGCTTTCCAGGAACTCAAGTCAACAAATGAGGATCAGGCAAGTTGTGAAATACAAGATTTAGAAGAATCTTCTAATAGAAGAAATGGGAGGTTTAAAAAAAGAAATATTTTCTGGATACCCCTCAAACACTAGCTATGAAGGGACAAAGAAAAACTAATCTGGTTTTCCAAGTTAAAGATGGGACGGGGAGACAAAACAGACCAAGTGCAAATTAAGTAGATTTAATTTTAATTGCCTTAACAATAAAGAAAAAAGCATTTTACTCCTGTTGCTAACAGAACTGAGGCTCTTCCAGCAAAGAGACTAAAATAAAATATTGGATTTTCATTCAAGCTTTACAGTTGCTAAGTCTTAATAATAAATAATGAAGGTGTATATGAGCAACTAACATTTTACATATTTACAACAGCTGATGGCTATTGAAATGGGCTTTCACTATGAAAATGAGAGTTCTAACCCAGGTCAGTAACAGACATGCCTACCAAACATCTCCACTCAAATGTATACAACCACCTCAAAATCTGGGTATTGGAGACTGACCTTACTATCTTTTTTTTCAGCATCCTGGTCATTCACTCTTCTTAACTGCCCAGAAATATGAGCGCCTGCCTTCTCACTTTGCACATTCAACTGTCATTCAAATCCCACCAAGTGTAAGTTCTTTAACAGCCATGTCCTGTTCTCCATCTTCACAGTTATTAACCCTGGCTCAAGTCCCAATTAATTCTTGTCTGGACTACCACTTCATCTCTTACTTTGTCTACATTCAACTGATTTTCTATACCATTGCCATCATAATGTGATTACTGTCACGCTACTTAAAAACCGTCAACTACACATCTACAATACAAATTTTTTAGCAAGATATAAATTCTTCATGTTCTCGTCCCTTCCTACCATGACAATCTCATGTCGTCTTGCTCCTCTATTTCCAATACAGCAGCAATATTTATTTATCCATTATTTACTTATTTATTTATCCATCCCCATCCAAGGATATGTTTATTGATTTTTAGACACAAAGAGAAACATCAATATGAGAGAGAAACATCAATAAGTTGTCTCTCCTATGCTCCCCAACTGGATACCAAATCTGCAAACTAGGTATGTGCCCTGACCAGTAATTGAACCCACAACTTTTTGGTGTTTGGAAGATGCTCCAACCAACTGAGCCACCTGGCCAGGGCATACAGCAGCAATATTTAATTGCTTTCACTTTCCTGGAATGTTCCAAGGACATATACAGTTTTGTTTATGTGTTCTCTCTGCCTGGTATGCTACTTATCAACCTAGAGAATATTACCACATCTGTTAAGATCTGGCTTGGTAATTCAGCACTTTAAGAAGTATTTCCTGGCTCTCCAAAGGAGGACTGACATTTGTGTCTCATTATGTTCTATGCATACACGTGTCATATCACCTATATCAGTGGTCGGCAAACTGTGGCTCGCGAGCCACATGCGGCTCTTTGGCCCCTTGAGTGTGGCTCTTCCACAAAATACCATGTGCGGGCGTGCATGTACAGTGCGACTGAAACTTTGTGGCCCATGTGCAGAAGTCGGTTTTCGGCTCGCAAAAGAAATTTCAATCGTTGTACTGTTGATATTTGGCTCTGTTCACTGAGTTTGCCGACCACTGACCTATATCACTCTACATCTAGCGACTGAAGTCCTTGAGCACTGCTGTGCCTATTCACCTTTATATTTCCACTGCCCAGCAATCTGACACACAGTGCACAATGAAAAACTATCAGCCAGATGAAGAAATGTTTACTGATAAGTATATTTAGTTGTGAGTTCTTCTACCTCACTAAACCAAGAGGGTGATACGATTATAAATAATACTATCCTGTCAAAGAAGCAAATAGTTGACACATTTAGGGTGCATATGAAAGACATCAGGTCAATTTGAGAATGTGACAAAAATTGTTTCAAACCAGAAATTGTTTAAAAATGTACCTTTCGCTGGCCCTGGCCAGAGTGGCTCAGTTGGTTGGAGCGTAATCCTGTACACCAAAAGGTGGCGGGTTCAATCACCAGTTAGGGCGTGTGCGGGAGGCAACTGATTGATGTTTCTCTCTCTCTCTCTCTCTCAAAAAAAAAAAAAAAAAAAAAAAGCACCTTTCTGGAAGTCTCTGAAATATCCATTCATTATACATTTCTTATTCTGTATTAACTGGTGTTTATTTTTTGAATTATTATATATATTTTAAATTTATTACAGATGCCCAACATTTTCCACCCCTTTGCCCCACTCGACGCAGCACCTATCCCACCCCAGGTCTTCCCCACACTAGTTAGTGTCTGTGTCCTTGGGCTATGCATATATAGTATGTTCTTTGGTTAATCTCTTCCCACCCTCTCCACCCACCACCCCTCTGAGATCTGTCATTATGTTCCATGCATCCATGTCTCTGGACCTATATTATTTGTTAGTTTATTTTGGTAATTAGGTTCCATATACTAGTATAAGTGAGATCATGTGATATTTATCTTTCTCTAACTGGCTTATTTCACTTAGCATAATAGTCTCCAGGTACATCCATGCTGTTGCAAAGGGTAAGAGCTCCTTTTTTTTTTAATCCTCACCCAAGGATATTTTTTCCCGATTTTCAGAGAGACAGTGGAAAGGAGGAAGGGAGGGAGGGAGGGAGGTTAGGAGGGGGAAAAGAGAGAACAATGTGAGAGATACATCAATTGGTTGAGGAAACTCCACACTGTTTTCCACAGTGGCTACACCAGTCTGCATTCCCACCAGGAGTGTACTAGGGTTTCCTTTTCTCCATATCCTCACAAGCACTTTTTGTTTTGATGATAGCCATTCTGTCAAGTGTGAGGTGATAACTCATTGTTTTTATTTGCATCTCTCCGATGATTAGTGAAGCTGAGCATTTTTTCATCTCTATTGGCCATCTGTATATCTTCTTTGGAGAAGTGTCTTATTCAGGTCTTTTGCCCATTTTAAAAATTGGAGTCTCCCTGGTGTTGAGTTGAATGAGTTCTTTGTATATTTTGGAAATTAACCCCTTATCAGATATATCACTGGTGAATATGTTCTCCCATACAGTGGGTTCTTTTTCATTGTACATTTTCATATATGGTATAGCCCAGCAGTCACCAACCGGTGGTCCACGGTGGTCCGTGAGGTCCGAAAGGTTGGCGACCGCTGGTATAGCCTATTGTTCTTGGGCTAGGCACCTGCAAAACATGTTACTGTGTTAAATACTCTAGGCAACTGTAACACAATAGTAAGTATTTGTGTATCTAGACATAGAAAAGGTGCAGTAAAAATCTATACTAATAAAAGGGTAATATGCTAATTAGATCGGGAGACTTTCTGGATGTCCTTCTGGACAAAGCCATGGTGGTGGGGCCGAGGCAGAGGCGGTTAGGGGTGATCAGGCCAGGAGGGGAGGGATGTTGGGGGTGATCAGGCCGGTGGGGGGGGGGGGGGGCAGATGGGGGCGAGCAGGCTGGCAGGGTGGGGGCAGCTGGCGGCGATCAGGCCGGCAAGGGGGGGCAGTTGGGGGCAAGAAGGCCAGTGTGGGGAGGCCATTGGGGGCGAGCAGATCGGCAGGTAGAGTGCTTAGAGGCCATTAGGCAGGCAAGCGAGCGGTTAGGAGCCAGGGGTCCCGGATTGCAAGAGGGATGTCCGACTGCCGGTTTAGGTCCAATCCCACAGAGATCAAGCCTAAACCGACAGTCGGACACGCCCCAAGGGGTCCCAGATTGGAGAAGGTGCAGGCCAGGCTGAGGGACCTGCCCCATGCACGAATTTCATGCACCGGGCCACTAGTCCTATATAATAAAAAGGTAACATGCAAATCGACTGTACAGTGGAACGACCAGTCACTATGATGCGCACTGACCACCAGGGGGCAGATGCTCAATGCAGGAGCTGCCCCCTGGTGGTCAGTGCTCTCCCACAGGGGGAGCGCTGCTCAGCCAGAAGCCGGGCTCACACTGGTGAGCGCAGTGGTGGTGGTGGTGGGAGCCTCTCCCGCTTCCGCAGCAGCGCTAAGGATGTCCGAGGGACGGCTTAGGCCCATTCCTGGCCTGCTCCCCGCGGGGAGTGGGCCTAAGCTGTCCATCGGACATCCCCCAAGGGCTCCCAGACTGCGAGAGGGCGCAGGCCGGGCTGAGGAACCCACCCTCCCCCGAGTGCACGAATCTCATGCCCTGGGCCTCTAGTATAGTGTAAGTGATAAAAAATGGTTTACCCATATAGGGCACTTAACATGAATGGAGCTTGCAGGACTAGAAGTTGCTCTGGCTGAGTCAGTGGTTGAGTGGTGAGCAAATGTGAAGGCCCAGGACATTACTGTGCACTACTGTAGACTTTATAAACACTGTACCCTTAAGTTACACTAAATTTATTAAAAATATTTTTCTTCAAGAACAGTGGAAGGGAGGGAGGGGAGGACAATGTGGGAGAGATACATCAATTGGTTGAAGAAGCTCCACACTGTTTTCCACAGTGGCTACACCAGTCTGCATTCCCACCAGGCGTGTACTAGGGTTTTCTTTTCTTTAGCTTACTGTAACTTTTTTACTTTATAAACTTTCTAATTTTTTAAAATCTTTTGACTCTTTTATAGTAACACTTAGCTTAAAACACAACCACACTGTACAGCTGTATAAAAATATTTTCTTTGTTCATATCCTTATTATGTAAGCATTTTTTCATTTTTAAATTTTTTACTTTTAAAACTTTTTTGTTAAAAACTAAAACACAAACACACACTGTAGCTTGGGCATAAACAGGGTAATGATCATCAATATCACTGTCATCTACTTCCACATCTCAGCCCACTGGAGGGTGTTCAGTGGCAACACACAAGGAGCTGTCCTCTCCTATGATAACAATGGCTTCTTCTGGAACACGTCCTGAAGGATCTGCCTGAGGCTCTTCTTGAGGTTATCACTCTTTTCAGTAATTTTTCTCATCATAGATTTGCTTGTAGGCAGATGATATACCATTAACACCCCTCTCTATTAATGAAAGCTTTCCATGTTAGTGTCCGTTTTCAAACTTAGTAAGGAGCTTATTGAGGTCTGCAAAAGCATCTGCTAAACCCTTAATTGTAAATTTTCATGGGGGATGGGTCTTCTTTTTCTTCTCCTAGTTTTTTATGTTGCCTCTTCTTAATTTACACATTCCTTTTCCAATTCCAATGACTCCTCATTAGCCAATTACTCAGGAATCACCTCCAGAAGCTCCTAAATGTCATCCTGAGGTTAAAGTTGTTTGCCATCTCAACCACAGTCTGATTATTGTGGATTATTGTAGTCTCCTCATCCTTGGCAAATCCTCTGAAGTCACGGATGGGCCTCTTGAGTGTCTTCTTCCAGATGCTATCGGTACATTCCTTAGTGACATCACCCCAAGCCCAAGCAAGGTTCTTGATGCAGCCATAGATACTGTAATCCTTTTAGAATTACATTAGCTTCTTCTCAGTGTTTTCCTCCGTTGCAGCAATAGCCTGTGCAAAGGCCCTCCTCAGATAGTAGGCCTTAAAAGCTGCTATAACTCCTTGACCTATTAGTTGGGTCTGGAGGGAGAAACACCACTTTGATGTTGGGATGAAGATCACCATCAAAAGGAGGATGGATGTCCAGGAGCATTATCAACAACTAGAGGCCCGGTGCACGGATCCATGCACGGGTGGAGTCCCTCAGCCTGGCCTGTGCCCTCTCGCAATCTGGGACGCCCCCCAGCCCCCGAGGGATGTAGCAGTGCCGAAGCAGCAGGTGGCCGGGCGCAGCTCTCCTGCTGCTCATCCTGGCCCCGCTACACCTGTTCCCAGCCATGAGCCCGGCTTCTGGCCACCAGGGGGCAGCTCCTGCCTTGAGCATCTGTTCCCTGGTGGTCAGTGCGCATCATAGCGACCGGTTGTAAGGGTTGCTTAGGCTTTTATATATAGAGAGATAAGCAAAATCTTGAAAAGTATGCTATTCTCCAAACTGTATTTGTCCATTTCCTTGGCACAGCAATTCAGGAGAGCATCTTAGAAAAGGAACTGGGTCATCCATGACTTCTTACTGCTCCTGTAGTACAATGGCTGCCTGTACTTACTGATAAGCTTGAAGGTGTTCTCACTGTGCCAGATCACAATTTGTAGCCTGCAACACTGCCCCCAAGCAAGACTGTTATCCTGTCCTTAAAACCTTGAAACCTATCATTGACTTGGCCTTCTTCTAGATAAGAGTCCTTTCAGGCATCCATTTCTAAAATAAAGAGGTTTCATCTATATTAAATATTTGCTCTAGCAAGTAATTTTCCTCCACAATCAGCTTATCCAGAGTTTCAAAAAATTCTTCACCTGCCTTCACATCAGCACTCACAGACTCACCACTTACTTTCATACAATATAATGAATATCAACTCTTAAATCATTTAAAACACCCAGAGCTAGTGGTAAATTCAACACTGTAGTTGGGTCCAACCTTCTTCTTTCAACATTGCAAACAAATTTTTTGCTTTGGCCGTGATCATCATGGTGCTGAAAGGGACATGTTTCAATGTCTGATCTTCAATCCAGGTCAATAGAAGTTTCTCCATGCCTGACATAGACCCTTCTCGAATTTTTGTTAGTCCATCGCCTTCAATGAAACTGATCCTTTAACAGCTTTTGTCATTTTGTTCTTGTTCTTCAAGACTGTAGATCGTAGTGGAATAGGACATGCCTGACTGGTAAGCAATAACTATCACTTATTTTCCACCTTCATAGTCTGTAATCACTTTTAATTTTGTTTCCAAGTCAATTATTGTACATGGCCTCTTTCTGGCAACATTAGCAGTGGATTTTGTATACTTAGGGGCCATGATAAACAAAACAACATGAGATTAAATCAAGTACAAGAGAAAATGGTGCAATCTAGAGATGTAGCAAACATGGAAGTACGAGGCTGCTGCCAGAGTAACATGCCATACGGTTTTACAGCAAACCCTTTCTTTATAAACCCTTACACTCAAAATTATGATAAATGGTATTATAAATACATAAACCAGCAACGTAGATGTTTATCATTATGTACCATAATTGTATATGCTACACTTCTATAGAACTGGCAGTGCAGTAGGTTTGTTTATACCAGGGCATCACCACAAACAATTGAATAATGCACTGTGCTACTAAGGTACAACAGCTATGATGTCACCAAGCGACAGGGATTTTTCAGCTCCATTTATAATCTTATAGGAAGGATATAATCTCACTGTCGTATATGGGGTCTGTCATTAACCGAAATGTATTTAGAAACAATTATGCCTGCCCTTAAGAGTAGAATCACACAAAACAGTTTCCAGAGACATGAAGATTAAAATTCAATTTTAAAATAGGCCTTCTTAATCATTTTAACTTAGAATATTTCTGGGTTATTTTCAAAACTAATGCTATCATTATGAAAAACTTTAAGAGCAATAATATTTAAAAATTAGTAGCTAAAGGGAACTCAGCTTGCTAATGTATCAAGAGTTAGCACTTAAGTGATTTCATGGTTTTAATACCTTCCTCAATAGTCCAATCTTATCTGTAAAATGGTTACAAATACATGGGAATTTTATAAAAGTTGTTTTTGCAAAATGATGTGGGGAAAAATACATTTAGAACATTTTTTTAAGTCCTTAAAACACTACTTCCTCTCACTCACCAGGCTAAGAAGACAGAACATACCACAGGCTCATGGTGTGAACAGTCAATAATCTTAAACGCTTTAATACAGTCATTTGCATTCACCTCTGGGAGAACGAGGATCTAGATTTTATTGGCACACAGGAAAGCAATTCCAGAGCC
This sequence comes from Cnephaeus nilssonii, assembly GCF_951640355.1. Lineage (NCBI taxonomy): Eukaryota > Metazoa > Chordata > Mammalia > Chiroptera > Vespertilionidae > Cnephaeus > Cnephaeus nilssonii. The sequence goes on from NC_137076.1 coordinate 15,483,673, forward strand.
TAAGTTCCACTTCTGCTTCCAATCCCTTTGGTTCAGTGGCCAAGTTTTTCTTATTCTAGAGTAGCACTGTCCAATAGAAATTTCCATGATAATGGGAATATTTATATTTTCACTGTGCAATATGGTAGTCACTAGCCACAGGCTGCTACTGAGCACTTGAATGTGGTCAGTGTGACTGAAGAACTTAATTTTTAACTTAATCTAAATTAAATTTGAATAGCAGCATGTGGCTAATGGTTACCATTTTGAACAGTGCAGTAGAGATCCCAGAATGCCACAGTCAAAAGATATCAAGTCTGATCTGGTTCCTGTCAAACTGGGCTTGAGTTAGAACCTTACTGAGCTAGCCCCTTCCCCACCCAACAGCCAGGCAATAGATATGAAGGGACATACAGCTAGGAATATGCAAACTTTTTATGTGAAGGGTCAGACAGTACACATTTTAGGCTTTGTAGGCCAATAAGCCAAAAGGTCCCTGTTGCAACTATTCAATCCTGCCATTGTAGCAAACGTAGCCACAGACAATCTGTAAAGGAACTCGTGTGGCGGTGTTCCAATAAAACTTTTATTTACAAACACTGAACTTAGAATTTCATATAATTATCATGTGTCATAAAATATTACTCTCCTTTAGATTTTTTCAACAGCTTAAAAATATAAAAACTATTCTTAGTTCTCAGGCCATACAAAAACAACTGTGGAGCCAAACCACCAGCCTGGTTTGCAAACCTCTCAGAGAGCACATTTAGATATTCAACACTACTAGTCATCAAACAAGTACAACCTAAAACCACAATAAGGTCCCACAAGAATGACAATATCAAAGGTTGGTGAAGATATGGAGAACTCTTATACAGTGCTAGCGAGAAAGTAAAACGGTCCAATCACTTTGGAAAATTGACAATTTCTTTAAAAAGTTAAACATACCCTAGAACTCAGCCATTCTACTTCTACTTAACTCAAGAAAAGTTAAAATTCATGTCCAAAGACTTGCATATGAATATTAACAGTCCCTTTATTCAGTGACTAAAAACTAGAATTCTTTCAAACATCCTCCAAGGGTGAATAGATATATAAAATGTGGTACATTCATACAGTGGAATACTACTACTCAGCAATAAAAAAAATAACCAACTACTGATACTATGCAACAAACTGAATGATTCCCAAAATCACTGCATTGAGTAAAAGTAGCAAAAAACAAGAATACACAGTAGCCCTAACCGGTTTGGCTCAGTAGATAGAGCGTCAGCCTGTGGACTGAAGGGTCCCAGGTCCGATTCTGGTCAAGGGCATATACCTTGGTTGCGGGCACATCCCCAGTAGGGAGTGTGCAGGAGGCAGCTGATCGATGTTTCTCTCTCATCAATGTTTCTCTCTCATCGATGTTTCTAACTCTCCCTTCCTCTCTGTAAAAAAATCAATAAAATATATTAAAAATAAAAAAGAATACATAGTAAACCCATTTTCTAAAACTCCAAGAAATGAAAACTAATTTACAGTGACAGAAAGCATACTGGGGTTGCCTGGGGCTGAGAGAGGAACAGACTGCAGTCAGGAGAAAATGTTCTGTATTTTGATAGTTGTGAAGGAGTCACAGGTGTATATCTGTCCAACTGTACGCTTTAAATAGATGCAGTTTACTGTACACACAAAGATAACTCTGCTGGCATCAGTTACCCAACAATCCCTATGAATTTACTTTCAAATGTGAAGAGCTGGGTAAGGAGGGATAAACTAGAAGCTGATTTGAAGTCTCACACTCTCACTGGTGATGCGAAGTGTGCCTCTGGGACTTCTAGCACACAGTGATAGAAATCAAATCAAAGAGCTTGGAATAGACAGGCTCTAGGAATTCTGTAGACTGAAATCTTTCCTGTTCACAACATTGTGATCTCTGTATTTGGAATATGGATTTTAAGTTAGACTACAACATAGAATTCCAGAATCCTATATAATAAAGAGGTAATATGCAAATTAACTCTCACACCCTCACAAGATGGCTGCCAACAATCAGGCCGGCAGGGGGGTTAGTGAGGGACGACCAAACGACTGAACAAGTAGGCTGCGTGGGGCGACCAGGCCAGTGGGGGGAGGGAGGCAGTTAGGGGCGACCAGGCAGGTAGGCAGGTGAGCGATTAGGAGCCAACTGTCCAGGATTGTGAGAGGGATGTCCGACCCTCCCCCCGTGCACGAATTTTGTGCACTGGGCCTCTAGTTAATAAATAATCCTTTACATTACAGCAAGTTATCATTTGTAACACCTTTGGGATAATGTCCTTATTTTAAATACACCCTGCTGCTCAGGTTCAATTTGTTTAATAACTTTTTGTTATAGGTCTTATGAAGGCTTGATGAAACTTGCTCAGCTGTGGAACAAGAGGTCAAAATATTAAGAGTAGAGAAAACAAGGTCCCATTTTCCAGTAAGTTTTAATTATTCCTCTCAATTCTTGGGTATGCACTAGACTAGTTTTTGATAAAACCCTACAGGATTCCTCAGGGTCACTGATAGAAAAATAAATCTACTAACACAAAACAAATAATATTCTTTTTAAAAATATAACAAATAATATTCTAAATAATTTGTGGCTATACATTGGGAAAAATGGAAATGAAGTGTTTTGTTTTTTTTTAACCAAGAAGAGATATGTGAAATGCATGTCTGGCTTCCCAGATTCTTCTTTGTTTTTGACCCTCACCCAAGGGTATGTTTATCGATTTTCAGGGGGGGCGGGGAGGACATGGCAGGGTGAGAAACATCAATGTGAGAGAAAAATCAATTGGTCACCTCCCATTTGTGCCCCAACCAGGGATCAAAGCTGGGATTGAACCCACAATCTAGGTATGTACCCTGACCGGAAATCAAACTCACAACCTTTTTGGTGTATGGGAGGATGCTCTAACCAACTGAGCCACCTGGCCAGAGACCCAGATTCTTTTCAGAGCAAACTATATGTTATAGGTTCCTATAGCCAAATTAAATTTCATGCATGACTTTAGACAATGTCTTTTTGGAAGACAGAAAGAGCACACCAAAATTCAGGTGTCAGTGGAGGTGAATAAGGTTAAAAAAACTGAGCTTTGAAATTATTTTTGCCAAATTTATGACACATACTTTTGAAACTTTGCAAGCAATTCTAAATAGAATTGGACAAAAATCCGAAAAAAAACACAAACCTCTGCTTTTCCTTTCTTAGTCTTGAATACACCCCCTTTTAACCATGCAATTGACTTTAACTTTAGGGTAAATGTCTAGCATAACTTGATTCTTTCCGAGACTACACACTTTAAATGTAATTTATCATACAAATTACAGATGAAATCAGCATTTGTGTCCACCACAAGTTTGAACATTTAAAAAAATTAGAAGGCCACCAGAGCTATAAGACCACAACTTCCTGAAGCAACACAAGGGATATTTCATGAAGTTAGTTGTCTTCAGAGGTATGTAAAGGAATGAATTTTGACTGTTTTCCTGGGATTTTTAAGTGAGAATCATTTTTCAGTATACTAGCATCAATATCTGACTAATGCCAATTTCTTGTTCCATAAGAAAAGTCTTTCACTGCTTATAGGTGTGATAGAGGAAGGCATATTTAACAGATGAAATAGAAATATTAGTATGAACATAAATATTTTAGAAACATTTACAAAAAGGTACATATGAATTGAGAACACAGTGGTTTATCTGGGAGAATGCTGGAAATCCCAACCAGAATCTTGGAATATAAAGTATTTACCAGGCCACCTAATCCAGGCTCAAAGACTAAATGAATTATCCAATTAAATGGCATAACACATATTAAAGGGTTTTAGCATGTTGCCTGGCTAACATGTGCTCAACAAATGTTGGTTATATCCCTTTCCCTTATCCCCAACCAAATCCCAAGCCAGGGACTTTACAATAACCACCACCACAGTCATCACCTAAATCTTCCAACAGTTCTTCAGTTTTCCAGAGACACGAGGTCTTTTCATCAGCCTACTTCAAGGAAAATTTCATTACTATTATCTCAGTAACACCAGCCTTCTAGAGTTGCTGTGAGCATTAATGCGGCGAACAACTAAAAGTCCAATGCATGAAGTTTCCAACTCTGCCTTCTCTCAAACACATCCTTTCCATTTATGGTAGGGTGTGTGTGTGTGTGTGTGTGTGTGTGTGTACACATACATGAATGTGTACAAAGGGCAAAGAGCCAGGGATGCAAATATTGGACATAGGGCCCAGTTTTTGATAACTGCCCTCCTTTCCCCAAGATATTGATATGCCTCTTGGGTACCAATCTCATTCCACTGAGAATGCCCTGCTATAGTGAGTCACTACAAATGTGAGGCAGGAGCTCAGATGTATTGGAATGGGGGGGGGGGGGGGATGGGAATAATAGTCTCCTCATTCGGGAACATGCTGACAAAACCATAATCTCACTGTAAATCCACAACTCAATAACCCAGGCTTATTATTATCTTCCCAACTAAAAGGCAAAGCTCCTGAAAATAGGACATCACATCTTATACTTCCTTCAGTGTGTCAGCATTAACACCAAGAACAGGACATTGGTAAATGCTTAATAGTCACTATTTATCATCCCCAAGAATTCAATTTTAAAAAATTCAGCCTGGGGCGGTGACAGGTGCAGGGTGGAGGGGGGTCAATGGGAAAATAAAAGGGGACATATGTAATACTTTCAACAATAAAGATAAATTTTTAAAAAATCAGTCTACATATAACTGTCCAGGAATACATATTGTGACCCTCAACTAGCCTTTCATATAGGTCAAAAGAGAAACACTGGTAAATCAGTTTCTGAATAAAATGTAGTGAGCATTTTTATCTAAAAAGGAGTATATCTTTAAACTCTAGTTCTAAAGTCCATGAATGGCCTGAAACTATAAGCAAATTTTTTTGTAGGTACTTTTCCTCCCTGGAGAGCACACAGCTTCCATCACATTCTAAACAAACATCCTGCCAAACTTCCCCAATACAGGTATTTGGAGAATCACTGCCATATATTGCTTCTTCCCTGGCTTTGAAGTTCAAGCTCTCATGTTCAAGTTTAAGCATTACTCAGCTTGACTTCTAGCATATTAAAAATCAAACGACAGGATAGTAGTTACCCTTAGGAGAGTGTACAATTAGTTGTTGAGGGGGACTTGTGAGGCACTGATAATATTGTGGATTTGGATGTGGTTATAAAAGAGTTTTCAGCCCGACCAGTGTGGCTCAATGGTTGAGCATTGCCATGAACCAGTAGGTCAGGGCACATTCCCAGGTTGTGGGCTCGATCCCCAGTAGGGGGTGTGCAGGAGGCAGCTGATCAATGATTCTCTCTCATCACTGATGTTCCTATCCCTCTCTTCTTCTCCTTTCCTCTCTTTGAAATTAATTAAAAAAACAACAGCACTTTAAAAAAAAGTGTTCACTTTGTGAAAACTCATCAAGCTGAACACTTAAAATTTTTGTATGTGAAGGTATAGTTTAATAAGAGATTAAAAACAAAACAAAATAGTAGCAGACAGGCTACCATACAAGGGAGACATCAATGTGTAATGCAAAAAAGAAGTCCTTAAAAATTAAAGCCCACGAGGTGAAGACCCGAAACCTCTGGGCAACAGCCAGTGAGGCACTGAGGCCCTTAGTCCAAAAGCCTGCAAGGAACTGAGGCCTGCCAATGGCCCCACGAGTAAGCGTGAAAGCAGATTCTCCATCCTGTCAAGCCTTGAGGTTGATTGCAGCGCCAGCTGAGAGCCTGACTACACATGAAACACCATGAACTAGAACCCTCAAGATAAGCCACTCTCAGATTCCTGACAGAAAATCTGTGAGATAATATATGCTTGGTGTTAAAAAAATTAAAAAAAGATGTAAACACTATCCTCTTTAACATATATTGAAGTAGCCTTAGTAGTTGTACCTACAAAGACAGTAGCTTATTAGTTTAAATTGGCAATTTTCGCTTCTTGAAAGGCTGTGGTGCAATGCTGCTTTCAAAAGCCAACAGAGAAAAAAGAAAATACAGCTGGTTATTCTGAACATTAATTTCTGGATCAATGGAAGTTAATTTCTATGTAAGATATAGAACAGGGAGCTTCTCAATGCATCTTTCTCCTACCTCCATCTAAATTAGAGATTCTGTTAGAATAATGTTTTGTGTTTTACTGCATAAGTGTTTGAATGATACCATATGCAATATACATCCCTTAACTTTTCCAAAGTCTTTTCTCACAAGAGGAAATATACTAAAGTCAGAGTTATCAAGTAAATGTAAGCATATTATTTGTATAAATCCACAGAAGAGGTAATGGGTTCAGTGAGGGAATGTAGCGATTCCAAAATCATACAACACAAATGTAGCATGTTTTGGAATCACTGTATTAGTAATGTTTGTCTTCTGAACCTGCTCATAGACAGCACCAGAACTGACGCTTCAGCAGTCTGGCTCCTGTCTTTTCTCAGTTCTGAGTCCTCTGCAGTGCCCAGCATAGCAAAGGGCCTTGTAGACATTGAGGTATTAGTTTAACTGGTGGTGGTGGGAATCACAAAAGTTACCATTTCCCCCCCCCCAATTTAAAATTCTCAAAAGTTGTACAGAAACCCCTTCTCAAAATGGACTACCATAGCTGCTATCATTTCCTTGCATATTTTTATAAGCTGAAAAAACAACAATCAATTTTGCTACAATCAGGCTAAATTTCTGCACTCTGTTAAATTTTAACCTGCCAGTTGTAACGATTCTTCATGGCTCTCTAGGGTTACACTGGTGGTCAATGTTTAATAACTTCACATTAAATTTAAAACAAAGTATGAATATTTGAAAATAGTATTTTCTGTTATTACACAGTCATAATGCAGAGCCCAATAATACTTTATGATTCTGTGTAAGGCCTGGCATAACAACAAAATAAACCCAACAAAACCCCAGAATTATCCTTCATTTACATTATTATTTATATTACAATTATTTAATATACATATTTAGTAAGTACTTGATATATAATTATAATGCCATACATTCTTCCTTTTCCTCAAGATTCTGATCACCTGCTAGCACTATTAAAGCTTTTTTATCCTTCTTAATCTTTTGCATTACCACTGTATCCTAAGAGTTATCTTCATCTTTTTGCAATAACTAGCCAGCAAAGACACCGAATCCTCATTACCTTCATCTAACTTTATATATAAATTAAAAAAAAAAAGGAAGGAGGGGCATCTGTTTTATGAAGATAAATGCAAATGAAGTTTGTTTGTTGTTTTTACAGTCAGTGCTCCGTACCTTCTGTCTCCTTGGTGGGTGTTAGATGTGATCCAAGACCAAGAATAAAAAACCGTGCCCTGACCAGCTGGCATGGCTCAGGGGTTGAGCTCGACCTATGAACCAGGAGGTTATGGTTCGATTCCTGGTCATGGCACATGCAGGGTTTCGGGCTCAATCCCCAATGTAGAGCATGCAGGAGGCAGCCGATCAATGATTCTCTGTCATTGATGTTTTTATCTCTCCCTTCCTCTCTGAAATCAATAAAATTATATTAAAAAACCAAAGCCAAAACATTGCACCCTGGCTGGTGTTGCTCAGTGGTTGGAGTGCTGGCCTACATACCATAGGGTCCTGGTCAAGGGCACCTACTTGGGTTGCAGGTTCGATCCCTGGCCCAGGTCAGGCTTGTGCAAGAGGCAACCCTGTGCAGAAGGCAACCAATAGGTGTGTGTCTCTCACACTGAGGTTTCTCTCCCCACCACCCCTCCCTTCCACCCTCTCTAAAAATCAATGGAAAAATATCCTCAGGTGAGGATTAACAAAAAACAAACAAAAGGATTAAAAAAACCGGATTACGATAAGGAGTTGCTGATAGCCACTCCTCTAAAGAAGTTTGACTGTGACATTGACAAAACTAGAAGACAAATCAAATATTACTTTTTCATTATTAACATTTTGTGACACTTAAATCTTCCATAAAACACATATCCAAAGAGATGCTCAAGACTTCAGCCTGAGAATCATATGACACTTGCTCAGTGTTAATTAAAAAAATAAAACCCAAAACTAAGAAACTGCTCACCCTGGTGGTTCAGAAAAGTAGTAGATAATAATGACTCAACCATTTGGTCCTATATATTAAACTTGCAAATAATCACTGTCTTGAATTTGTAATAGACACCTATTTATTACTGTTTGAACAGTGTTTTGAGAAAAGTATTTCTCTCAATGCACTTCATATGTGTCTCTAATCCTTCCATTTATTTACTCATCCCAAACAGGGAAGGTGTTCTCTTTTTCTTGAGGTTTTCTGCTACAGCGTTAAAGTACCATGTTAAAGTCTGTGAGTATCCAATACTAAAATTTAGTGATTTAACAAAAACAAACAAACAAACAAAAAAAAGCAATATGCCCTGTTTTCTTTAAAGAGAAAAAAATTCTCTCATGAACTTATCCTATTGATATAAGGGTCACTCATTTAGGGAGTAATGTACTATAGCTCTTAAAAGTAAAATAAAGCCCTGGCCAGTTTTCTCAGTGGTTAGAGCATCAGCCCGAGGACTGAAGGGTCTTGGGTTCAATTTCGGTCAAGGGCACTGGTCAAGGGCACATACCTCAGTTGCAAGGCTCAATCCCTATCCAGGTCTGGGTGTGTGTGGGAGGCAACCAATCATTTCTCTCTCCCATTGAGATTTCTTTCTTTTTGTCTCCCCCCTCCTTTCCACTCACTTTAAAAAGATCAATGGAGAAAATATCCTCGGGTGAGGATTAACAACAACAACAACAAAAGTACAATAAAACACTGACTGGCACACTCCTCCTTCTTTTGAAAGTAAGTTCATTTTGGGGTGGGTGGAAGAATAACAACATGTTACTAAAAATAAGGTAGACCCTCCTTTGAGGCAAAAATGCTAGGAAAATTGGGCCCTAGCCGGTGTGGCTCAGTTGGTTGGAGCGCCATCCCTTAATCTTAAAGGTGGTGGGTTCAATTCCCGGTCAGGGAATATACCCAGGTTTCAGGCTTGATCCCCTGGGGATGGATGTGGGAGGCAACAGATTGATGTTTCTCTGTCTAAATATCAATTAAAAAAAATAATAATACTAGGAAGATTGCTTTGATGCACCTTGACTTTCCTCTGGTGAGGAACGACAACCTTTTTGCTTCAAAATATGGGAGAGATCACATTAAGAGATACTTCTTTACAGATGTATAGTCATAAAAGTTCACGGACTTCCTCTGAATTCCCCTTTGGACAGTCTCACCCAGAAAGGCTAGCTAATTCAAAGCCTGCTCTGAAATGCTCAAGGACACCATTCCCACCCCCCACCCACCCACCTCCTGTAGATAAGAGCACCAGTACCAAAGTCAAGGGCCTCTGGTTCACGCAGCCTTACCTTAAGTAAATCTCCTATCAGCTCAGTGCTTTCGCTTGTTCTTTCAGAATGACAGAAGTAATTCTTGCTTATCTACTCTTTCAGGATAGCAGAATTTTTTTAAAAAATCACATAAAATCTTTCACGCTTCTTAGAAATGGCTGCTATAAAACTCAAGGTTCTACACATTATCATCATCGTTTTGTATCGTTTTTCGGCTATTTCTTAATTAGGCCATGACACTGGCTTTAAAACACAAATCTGGTGGTCTCCCATCTGTACAGTTTTTTGATGTAACTCTGTCCTAAAAACGAGTCCCTCAGATTCCAAAGATTTAGTCTACTGATCACTGGTCTGAAAATTTAGTCCCTCTCTCCCAATCAAAGACACGGGTGTAAGTCACACCACTCTCTAGCTTCCTGTAGACATGACATTAGAGTAAGACTATTCCTTTGACTTGAGGAATACTCTATATAAAATGCACAATAAATCTACACTGATTATGCTCTCTACTTCGCAAAACACAGAACCTGGGTGGTTGGTTACCTAGAAAATCTCTGAAGGTTTCTGATAATAGAGATTGGTGTCAATAACTGTCATAAACATACCAGATCTAAGGCACAGATTGGAAAAACTTTACGGAGTTTGCAAGAAATAACCCTGAACTCCCCCAGGTCTGGTCCGGGCTGTCTTTTCCTAGGGCCTGTGCCCTGTCTGCGGAGAGTGGCCTGGGCCCAAAGCATGCCCCTGGCAGCTCGTGAACCGGATCAAGACCCTCCACAGCAACCTCGGCACCCAACACAGCACCTCTCAAGACTGACACACCCCCCTCCACCCTGCGTTTCACAGGAGGTGTGGGCACTCAACTCCCTCCCCGTGGACAGGGGCGCCGGAGGGCGGGCGGGCCTGCCCGAAGCACCCATTTTGGAGGACTGGGGCGCTCGGCCTTGTAGCTGTGTGATTAGGAGTGTGGGAGTGAAGGGCGCATCCGTGGGAGGGAGGCCGGAAGGGGGTCTCTGGTATTGGGGGGCAAGAGGAGGAGGGCGGCGGAGAGACTGGGGAGAGCGAGGTTCTCTTTTTGTTATTCGTTTCGGGCCGGCGGGTGTGATGGGGAAGTCCCCGCAGGGCAGAGGCGGCAGGGGGTCTCCCTCCGTCCCGCGTCCTGGGGGCGCCGAGGACTCGCGGGAGGCCTCCCTCGGCGGGAAGACAGTGACTGCGGAGCGCGATCGGCTGTTCACGCCAGGGCGCCGATCCCCGCACCCCCAGCCCGGAGCCAAAGGCGTGGGACCGGGTGGGAGGGGATGGAGGAGGCCCCCGGCCCGGAGGCGGGAAAGGCCCGGAGCCCGGCCGGGCGGCGGCTCGGGGCCCGGACGGCGACGGCGCGGGCCCAGGGAGCCCCCAGCCAGGCGAGCCGCGGGGGCCGCGTGCGCCCTCTCCCCACGCTGCGCGGCCGCCCCCTCCCCCGCCGCTCCTCTCACCTGCACATGATCCGCCATTTTGCTCCATTCATGCTCCTCTCCGGCCCCCTCCCCCCCAGCGCGCACCTCGGCCGGGCCGCCGCCGCTGCCGCCGCCGTCGCCGCTGCGCCTGCGCGTTGGGGCCCGTCGCTACGCTGGCGGCGTAGCGCGGCCGGGCTGCGCAGGCCCCGGTGGCCGGCCGGTGGTTGGAGAATGCGCAGCGCCGCTGGGACGCCGTAAAGGCGGGGGCAACGTCAGCGGCCCGAGCCGTCGGGGGCGGGGGTTGGGGGGGCGGTGCGGGCCGGGGCGCGCGGAGGGAGGGGGCCGGGAACAAAGCTTTGTTTACATGGGTTTAAAGGGGCCGCGCGCTCGGGCCGGCGGGCGCTGGAGCGGGAGCTGGCGCTGCCTGAGCTCGGTGAGAGTCCTTGGAGAGGCCGGGACCTGTCCCCGCCCAGACCCCCGCACCTGGCGGACTCCTCTCTTCCAGAGCTTCCTCTTGTCTTGCCCCTGGACGCTCCTGGTCCCCGCCTGTGACACTGCATCCCCGAGGGGTCTGCCTCTGCGCCCACCGCGCTTGACCCCACGTTGGATGCCTGCGTTCTTCCTGACTTTCCAAGCCCGCGGCCGAGTTTATGTTTGCGTCTTCCTAGCTTTCTGCTCCAGTCGACAAGGACCATTGCTCTCTGATCCTGGGTTTTACCAGCAACCCAAATAGTGATCTTGTTTTCATCTCTATCCTTTTCTCTTCCATAAACATTCATGGCAATAGCCGCCAAATCGTGGCGATGATAGAAACCTGCAGAAGGCACAGTTCCAATCTTCCCAAGTAGATTGTTATCTTAATCAATACTCTAGGCTGCCTCCTGAGAGGGGTCAGATGCTGGGAAAGTGGGGTTGGAGGGAGATCAAGAGGTTTTTAGGACCTCTGGGCTCAGTCTGAGTGGGAAAGCCATCCTGCTGGGTCAGCTCAGGTCAGTCCCTGCCTGCTGAGGCTAATTCCAATCTTTCCCATTAGGCATTATCCGGTTAGATAATGCCGGTTCCTGTTTCCCATTGGATGCCACTCTGGCTTCCAATCAAGGGCCCCAGATTAGATTTTAGCTGCATTCTGAGACTGTTGGTTGTTTGGAGAGTTCGTACTGACTGGGGGCTACCACGTGCCATGGAAACGATGATGGTAGTGAATATCACTTTCTGTTTTGGATAGCGTGGACTGGTTTTGGTGCTAAGCGTTCATTTCAATCTTAGTCCTCCTCCTAGTGTGTCTTCCTGGTTTGCCGGGGGTGGGGCTAAAAACTACATTACCCAGACTTCCTTGCCGCTATGGTTCTATATGCAAGATAGTCTCTGCCAATTAGATTCACTCAGATAAGATTCTGCCTGCAGAGCTTTTTTTACTGTTGCCCCTGAGATGTAGTTTGTTCGTTTTCCAGCAACTTTACAGTGTTGGAAACTCGCTGAGTGTAGAGAGCAGGGGTGGTGGGACAGATGCTTCCTGACCTTGGCATCACAGCTATAGTGGTATATTCTTGGAGTCACAGTTTCAGTAGGAGTCTTCCAATACTCTACCTGCCTGACTGGGTAGAAGTAACAGCTTCCTGTGGGCCAGGCCCAAATCCATCTCCCACCACACCCTTCCTGCACAGTTGTTTCTCTTATCTTCCTCATCTCAGTAAATGGTGCCACCATCCACCCAGTGGCTCATACTAAAAACCCAGGAGTTACCTTGATGGCTAGGGTCTCAACAGTCCCCATACTTGGAAGTCCTGTTGAATCTTTGTCTAAGACGTACTTAAATCTGGCTACTTCTCTCATCTCCACAGCTAACACCTTGTTTAGGCCCCCATCACATTTCTCCTGGGCTCTGGGAATAGATTCCTAACTAGTTTCTCTGCTTCCTATCTTGATCTCTGGACAAGCCACTTTCCATATAACTGCAGGACATTCTTTTAAAATCATAAATCAGATCATTTACTCTCCTGCTTAAAAATCCTTAAGTGGCCTCCCAGTGCATTTAGAATACATTCCAAATCTTGGCTGTAGGCCAAGATGCCATGTGATCTGACCTCATCTCTACTGTGCCACCTCTTGTCCGCAATGCTCTGGTCATTGAGGCCTTCTTAAGATATCTCACACACAGGTGTTCCTGCTTCAGGGCCTTTGCACTTGAAGTAACTTCTGCCTGAAATATTTTTTTCTCAGATCTTTAAGTGGCTGCTGCCCTCATGCCATTGACTTTTTTTTTTTTGTAAGAGAAAATAACCAAATTTAATACATACATATGTAATCAAACCCCACATACAGGAGAGTTTCAGAGATAGAAATGGAACATGGGGCCCTGGCTGGTGTGCTCACTGGTTAGATCATCAACCCATGCACCGAAGGGTTGCAGGTTCCCTGTCAAGGGCACGTATCTGGGTTGCAGATTCAATCCCCCGTCAGGGTGCAGCCAGGGCACAGGGTGGAGGCAACCAATCCTGGGGTAGAAGTAATAGCTTCCTGTGGGCCAAAAACCTCTCTCTCACACCGATATTCCTCTTTCTCCCCCTTTCTCTCTCTCTCTCCCTCCCTCCCATCCACTCTCTCTAAAAATCAGTGGGGGGAAAATATGCTCAGAGAGGCTTTTCTCATCACTCTATTGAAAGTTGCCCGCTGACCCCATCGCTATCTTACTTATAACATTGTCACTGTCTGTCCAAGACTATTTACTTATATATTTACACTTTTCATTGTCAGGGAAAGTAACCACAATAAAAACAAAGATTCTATCTGTCCTGTTTATGCTGTGTCCCTCGTACCTCTGTACAGAGTAGATGCTTAGTAAATAAATTTTGAGTTAATTAACTTCTTTATAGCTCCGTCTTATTCTAGGGGAGTTTGGAGCTCATAGGAGAACATAAAGAATTTGAAGAGTTATGTCAATATTAAGGAGCATAATTATTATGTTATAAGCCCTTCCTCTCAGAGTTTCTAGCACTGCTCTCTCTCTCTCTCCCTCCTCTCTCCACTCTCTCTCAACTGGGTTCTATTTTTACTTAGTAGTGAGAGCCACTTCCAAGCCATCTTTGAAAGCTATTTTGATAAAGCACACCACATGATATATTTAATGGAGAAAGAGCGAGGGCTATAACAATGAAACTCAAGACTTGTATTGTTCTCCCCCCCCCCCCCCCGCCCATCCCCCAAGTCAGAAACCAATGGGGCAAGGAGGTGAGGGGTGTCCCTTCCTAGACTATAAAGCAAAAAGAGAAGCCAGGGGCACCCCGCACCTCACCGGTGCCTCTGGATAAACACCGGACCCTTTACAATGGTTGCTCTTTTTGTCACTGGTACCTGGGTTCACTTATGGCCGGGCAGAAGGTATTGGGGTTAGTACTTCTATGCAGGGTCCGTCCTGCCAAGGACACTGGGAAGTGCCTTGTGGGGTGTCGCTCTTAAGACACTCCTGCTGCCCTATCTTCTGCAGACAATAGCCACAGGAAGTGAGTTTCTCCAGCTGCCACCGTCAAGGGGGGCATGGGGGGTGTCTGGAATACCTAGGGCTCCCGTTTTAAATAGCTTTCCAGTCGTCTGGTGCGCTCGGGTGCCCCCCTGTGGTTCCAAGTGGAAAGTGTCCGGTTTACCTTAGGGGAAGGCATCAAGGTGGGGGGTGGGGGGGGAGACATCTATTGTCTTGCTACTCAAAGCGAGGTCTGGTCCACTCAGCAGCAGCAGCATCTCAGGTCTCACTGCACACCTGTATCAGAATATGAACAAGATCTGCACACACGTTTGAAAGGCACTGCTCTGCCAGCCTCTGGGAGGGCCCTGAAAGCCCTTCTCACTCTGTATGAGATGCTGATGTTGGCCATTGACCACACAGCTCTCAGGTAACGTCTCTCCTTAGGGACTGGGGAGACGTCCCTGGGACCTTTCCCCACACCGGCATCCTTGGATCTCCTCTGGCCTCTGGGTCAACCTGTTGGAGCCCAGGCAGCAGGCCTGAGTGCCGAGAGCTTTATGTGACTCAGTCCTCTCCTCCAAGGGCTCATAACAGCCATCTTTGAAAGCTGTTTCATTTATTTATTTTTAATCCTTACCTGAGGATATTTTTCCACTGATTTTTAAGAGAGAGTGGAAAGGAGGGGGAGAGACAGAGAGGGAACTCTGGATGTGAGAGAGACACATCGATTGGTTGCTTCCTGCATGAGCCCTGAACTGGGGCTGGGGGTCGAACCTGCAACCAAGGAATGTGCCCTTGACGGGAATCGGACCTGGGACCCTTCAGTCCATGGGCTGACGCTCTATCCACTGACACTCTATCCACCGGCTAGGGCTAACACTGTTTTGATAAAGCACACCGCGTGTAAGCAGAAGGCCTGGGGTGTGCCCTGCTCTGCTCTCCTTCCCAAGGCAATTGAACCGCGGGTGGTAGAGGAAATGGCCCAGTTACATTGCCCCCATTATGGGGTTACCCCAAGAATGCTGGTCTCATTCTCCCATTCCCCCAGCATTTCTGCATCATGCCTCTATCAGATTGCTTCTTAAAACCTTCTGGCTCTGAGTTAAAAATCCTCTGGGAAGCTTAGATGTCCCTTAAAAATGTACCTACCTTCTTGCATGGAGTGTGATGCCACTTAGGGAACAGCAGTAAACGGACCGTTGAATTCAAGATCAGAAGCCCCAGAACTTCCTCCTCTGCCCCCACAGCCCCGTGACCTCAGGAGGAGAGTTGCAAGCAGGTGCGTTCATACTTGCCCTTCCTTCTTCCAGAGCTGGGCAGTGTGGCAGGTAACAGTGTGTGTGTCTGGGAATTTTGGCAACTGTGAAGTAAATTTTTTTTTTAAATGTAAGAGATTGCTATTGTAACTTTAAACGATAACCTCGAGATGAAACGCGGGTGCCTTTATAATGCTCACAGAGTCTGGAGAGATGGTCACGCCAGCGGTTTAGACGTGCCCTGGGAGCGGAGCGTGTTTGGGGACGTGCATATGTCTGGAACCTCAAGGAGGCGGCGTCAGTGTGTGCTGTCCTGGGGGGCAGGGAGGAGCACTCCCGGGGAGAGAAACAGCCATGTGTGAAAGTGATGAGCTGTCATGTTCCTGGTGGGCTGGTGGTGTGTGTGGCTTTGGCTCTTACGGAGTTGAGAGGCTTGGGTTCCAGTTTAGTGGCCTTAAACATGTCCCCCAGACCTTCCTGAACCTGTCTCCTCATATTTACTTATTTATTTATTTTAAAAATATATATTTTTATTGATTTCAGGGAAGAAGGGAGAGGGAGGGAGAGATAGAAATATCAATGATGAGCGAGAACCATTGATTGGCTGCCTCCTGCACTCCCCCTGCTGGGGATCAAGCCCGAGACCCCAATTGATCCTGGGACTCTTCTGTCAGTGGGGCTGATGCTCTATCCACTGAGCCAACCCGGCCAGGGCTCTCATTTTTAAACTAGGGGTTGGGCTGGTTGATTTCTAGGTTCTCTTCCAGCCTGTCATGCAGACCACCCGTTTGAGTGTGGGGCCTTTGCTGTTGGCTTTACTGTCAGAGGTGGTTTCTGGGTCTCTTTGTTCCCGGGGGTCAGCCACTCTCCGTTGGTGACTTCCCACGCCAGCTTTTGGACCCGAGTGGTTGCTCCCCAGAGAGCTGGCATTGGCTGTGTGGAAATTATCTCTCGCTGACTGAAAATGCAGGAAGCTTGAGCTTGAAACTCACTCATCAAAAAGAAAAAACACACACACAGAGCAAGAAACCACAGGGCTTATCAGCCTGTCGTCATCAAGCAGACTAGAATAGTGCAGAGAACTCTAGGCAGAGAGGAAATGAACTTGAGAGAAGGGGGAACACACAGGGCAGAGAGGAGAGAAAGAGGGCGGGAGGGGAAGGCGCGAGCGGCAGGGCCGGGCCCGCGATGGTGGGAGGATGGAAGACGTGGCGGTGAAGCAGGGCTTCCTGTACCTTCAGCAGCAGCAGACTTTTGGAAAGGTAGGAGGAGGCGGGCTGGGCTGGGGGCTGCCAGAAGTTCCTGGGGAGGAGAGGGGTGCGCCCAATGTCCCCAAACCCTTTCAGGGTGGCGGGGGGGGGGGGGGGGAACTGTACCATCACCACGTTAGACCCAGAGCTTGGCTTGGGAGGGCTCCTTCCTCAGCAGCTGCTCGCCTCCCCCAGCAGGCCCCAAACTGTGCTCTTTGCTGATGCTGCTCCCCGGGGGGGAGGGGGGCGGGTAAGGAAGGCTCTAGCCCCCTCTCTTGCCTCTCTTGCTCTGTGGTGGCTTCTCGCGGGGACACCTTGGGAGGGAATGGGAGAAGCAGCGGAGGGGTCATTCAGGATTGCAGTGGTGGTTCCTTCCTTCCCTGCCCCACGGGGTAGGTTTGGCTGGTGTTAAGCTTGAGCAGAACCTCCTTCTCCTTCTTTGGCCTCCTTAAATGAGGAAGTCCTCTTCCCTCAGCTGACCCACAAAGGGCACCCCTCTCCTCTCCCCTCCTGTCCCCTCCTCTCTTCTCCTCTCCTCTCTTCTCCTCTCCTCTCCTCTCCTCTCCTCTCCTCTCCTCTCCTCTCCTCTCCTCTCCTCTCCTCTCCTCTCCTCTCATCTCCTCTCCTGTCCTCTCCCCTCCAGTCCTGTCCTCTCCCTTCCCCTCCTCTCTCTCCCCTCCCCTCCCCTCTCTTTCTGTCCATCCTGTCAGGAGATGAGGTGGGAAGATCCCGGAGGGTCGCCTGAAGTTCCTGGAGATAAGGCCTTCTACAGAGTGAGATGCTGGTCTGCAGTCTGGGCCCGGGCGCTGTCCCCCTCCCTCCCGGGCATCAGCGACTCACAAGCTTTCCCTCTTCCATGTGGATCTCCTGGGCCTGCCTGCCTGGCCGCCTCGAAGGCCACCTTCACTGTGCTTTTCCTGCCTCCGGCTCTCTCTGCTGTCATCTCGGGCGTCTTCTTGGCTGCTTGCGGCGGCTCTCAGTTCCAAAGCCTTCCGATTCCTCAGGCCGGCTTGCCTCCTTGGGTCTCCTGGGATCTTTACTTCTCGCCCCGACTTGCTGCCCCAGCCCCTTCCCATGGGTCCTCCACTCCCCTTCGGTCACCATCTCTCCATCTCTGGTTGGCTCCCTCTCGGCACCTCCCTGCCACGCACCTGGGTTCAGAAATGGCGCAGGTTCGGGGCCGTGCTGTACGGCCAGTCGGGCTGCGCCTTGGCCCGGCTGGAGCTCCAGGAGGGCCCGGAGAAGCCGCGCCGGGGAGAGGCTGCCCGGAGGGTGATCCGCCTCAGTGACTGCCTGCGGGTGACGGAGGCCGGCGGGGAGGCCAGCAGCCCCAGGGACACCAGCGCCTTCTTCCTGGAGACCAGGGAGCGCCTGTACCTGCTGGCGGCCCCCACTGCCGAGCGTAGCCACTGGATGCAGGCCATCTGCCTCCTGGCCTTCCCGGTGAGCTGCCCAGGGGTGCAGGAAGGGCCCCGGGGTGGGCAGGAGTTGTGAGAGCCAGGGCCAGGGTGTTGGGGGGCAGGCCCTTGGTGGGGGTGACCCCAATCCAGGATGCAGACAGGGCAGCAGGCTGAGCGTGCCCTGAAAGAAAGCCGGGGCCGGAGGTGGGGCTTGGGCTTGGTGACATGGTGAGACCGGCCTCGTCCCCAGGGCCAGCGGAAGGAGCTGCCGGGGCCGGAGGGGCAGGGCAGCGGGCCCTGCATGGAGGAGAACGAGCTGTACAGCAGCACGACCACAGGTGAGGGGCTGCCTGCCCTCCCGGGGTGCGGTGGGCGGAGGTGTGGGCCGGCAGTGCGTCTTCCTGCTTGTGGTTGTCCCCGGCTGGCCAGCCCCTTACCAGCCTCTCCGCATGGCTTCCGGGCCTGGCCACGGTGGAGGGGCCTGGCTGCCTGGACGGCCCGCCCTTCACCCCGGGTTCACTCCCTCTTGCCCAGGCCCTGCTGGTGGGAGAGGGCAGGGCCGAGGGGTCCACGGAAGGTGCTGCTGCTCTTGAACCCTCTGTCGTTGGGACCTGGGCAGCTTCTGGAGAATAAAAAAGGCTTTCTTTCTGTGGCTCGAAGGGGTCCTGTGGGAGGTTTCTGCTGACAAGGCCCCCCCTCCCGCCTCTTGCCATCGGTCTGGTCCTCCGGGTGGGTGGGTGTGGGCAGGAGGGGCAGGATACGGGGCATCCAGTCTCCACCCCGCAGAGGGCACGGGGGCATGGGCAGTGGGTGAGGGGCTGAGAGCGGGGAGGGCAGGGCCAGGTGCACCTGCCGCTGAGACAGTAGGGCTGGGGGGAGAGATGAGACAGAAAAGACAAGGCTGTGGCTCTGGCAACAGGTCGGAAGGATGTGGGCACGAGGCTGGGGTGCATGTGGCTGGGTCAGGGTGCCTGCTGGGGTGGGAGCGGTACCTGGCATTTGGGGGAGTGTGACCTGGCACAGAGCAGGTCATGGGGAGTGAACGCCACTCTTCTGTGACCGCTGGCCGCTCGCTGGGAGCAGGGCAGGCTGGGGCCCCCCTTAACAGCCTTCTCTCCCCTCCTCCCCAGGGGCCCCCTGCAAGGAGTTTGCCGTGACCATGAGACCCACGGAGGCCAGTGAGAGGTGCCGGCTCCGGGGGGCTTACACCCTCCGGACTGGAAAGGGTGCCCTGGAGCTGTGGGGGGGCCCTGAGCCGCGTGCCCTTTTGTACGACTGGCCCTACAGGTTCCTGCGGCGCTTTGGGCGAGACAAGGTGAGGGGGGGGGGGAGGGGAGGGACTGCAGCAGCTGTGGAGGGGGAGGAGGAGGGTGGGGGAGATTGTCAGGGAGACCGAAGAGGAAGGAAAGGGGAGAAAGGCCCGAAGGAGGAGATGGGAAGGGACCGGAGGAGGCGGAGGGAAGCGAAGAGGAGGCAGAGATGAGAGAAGGGGAGAGAGAAGGTGGAGGTGGCGGAGCAGGAAAGGAGGCCGGGAGGGGGAGCAGGCTGAGGGGCAGGCGTCACTGAGGGTGAAGTATGTGCCCAGCTCCACACTTGGATGGAGGAGGGAGGATGAAGGGAGAGGAGAGCGAGGGCTTTGTTTGAAGGAGAAACATGGAGGAAGGGAGCAGAAGCAGCTTGGGGAGAGGGCTCGGCCGGTCCCCGTGGGGCAGGCTGGACGTGACGGGTTTGAGTCTCGGAGCTCGGTCCAGGGGAAGCCGCCCTGACCTGTGGCCTAGCCAATTGTCTCCCCTCTCCCTTCTCCTCCCTCCCCCCAGGTAACCTTTTCCTTCGAGGCAGGGCGGCGGTGCGCCTCTGGAGAGGGCAACTTTGAGTTCGAAACCCGGCAGGGCAATGAGATATTTTTGGCCCTGGAAGAGGCCATCTCCGCCCAGAAGAATGTGCCCCCCGCTGGGCCGCAAACCCAGCCAGCCCCAGCCCCAGCCCCAGCCCCAGCCCCAGCCCCAGCAGCGCTGCCCCGGCCCGAGAGCCCGTACTCCCGGCCCCACGACTCACTGCCACCACCTTCACCCAGCGCCCCTGCGCCCACGCCCCGGCCCCGCGGCCCGGAGGGGGAGTACGCAGTGCCCTTCGATGCCGTGGCCCGGAAGCTGGGGAAGAGCCTGCGGGGCATCCTGGTGGTCCCGCCCCAGCGCCGGGGTGACCCTCTGTATGACAGCATCGAGGAGCACCGGCCGTCAAGATCCGACCACATCTATGACGAGCCCGAGGGGGTGGCGGGCCTGTCCCTGTATGACAGCCCACAGGAACCCCGGGGCGAGGCCTGGAGGAGGCAGGCCACAGCCGACGGAGACCCCAGCGGCCCCCAGCACAGCTACCCCGTGGGGCAGGACTTCCCTGCTTCTGGCCTGCCGCAGGAAACCGAGTATGACAACGTCATTCTGAAGAAAGGCCCCAAGTGATGGAGGGTGGAGAGTCTGGAGCCCACAGAACGCCAGCACCGAGGCGGGCCTACCAGGAGGGGGCTGGAGGCCGGCGAGAAGGAGCGGGAGGGGGAAGGCAGGCCTCCCTTCTAGCTGCTGCTGCTCACTCCTCCGGCCCACGGCCCACTCGTCCCAGGAGCCTCCCTCCGCTCCTAGGACTCGTCCCTCCCGGGGTCTGCTGCGTGAGTCATGATCCCGAAGCAGGAAGAATGCCCTAAAGAGACCCACCCTCCGCCTACCCTTTCCCACTTCCTCTTGCTCTTTCCCGGGTCTAAGGGGATCCACCTCAGGCTTTTAGGACAGAAGAGAAAAGCGTGTCAGCAAGTCGCTGGCTCTTGAGCAGGCCTCCAGGCTCGCAGGGGGCGCTGCAGCTCTCTGCCGGCGTTGGACTTCTCTGTGGCATTAAACGTTTCTGAGGTGTTTTGGTGTGGCGAGTGCTGTGGGGCGGGGACGGGACGGCCACAGCTTCCCTCGTGGGGAAGGAGCGATTCATACCCCTCTGCCAGCGGCAGTGTCCTCTCTGGTCCCAAGCATCTGAGTCAGGATCTGCTGAAGTCAGGCCACCCCGGGAAAGATGTTCAAGCATCCCTAACCCCTTGCTGGTGTAGGGCCAACATCAGAAAACGTGGGGCGTGGGTGTCTGTGGGAAGAGCCAGACTGGGGGACAGGAACGAGTTGGCAGTTTTGAGCCTCTCCTGGATGAGAGAGGAGTGGAACCCACTCCACCCCTCACCCTGGTGGAGTCTCGCTCTCTTTGTAACAGGAGGGGGTTCTACCACATGGGCTTCCTGCCCTGTCATTCTCCACAGGCCTGTGTCCCACTCGCCCACACGTCGGGGCCCAAGCACTCTCTTCATCAAAACCTGCTTTCGTGGCAGTTCTGCTTCCAGCCAACCGGCCAGCAGCACGGAGCACCGTTTGTAGGCCCCAGACTGCCCTGGTCTTGAGAGGCTGACAGGCCAGAGGGGGTGGCGACAAGGACATGGATGTCTGTCATGAGAGGAGGGCTTACGTACCGTAGGGTGACTCAGGGCCTTGGGGTCAGAGGAGAGACCTCTGGGTTCATTGGGGGACCAAGAAAAGCTTCCTATGGAAGGTGGCATTTGAGATGGACCTTCAAGGGGGGAGGGACTTGATGAAGATTAAGGGCGTGAAGAAGAGAGCATCCTGGGTAGAAAAGCCGGCACGAGTGAAGGTCGGGGAAGGTGCGGACAGACTCAGCAAAGCGCTCTCCATTCCTGTGGAGGGAGCATGCGGCCCTCTGGTTGGGAAGGCGAGCCCCAGCCACGTGGTGGAGGAATTTGTACGTGATTAGAGGGGGGTGGGGGGGGGGGGAGACAAGGCTTCTGAGTAGTTCCCCTAAGAGCTGCACACTGGGGCTAAAACCCCGTGGAAATGGACCGGGCGCAGGGTGGGCCGGGGCTGAGCTGTAAGACGAACTCAGAAGAGACTGTGGATTCAAAAGACGCTGTAGAGAGGGGACCTAGAGATCTGGGAGTCTGTCTGTTGGATGTTGAACGCGGAGAAATAGGGTTTCTAGAGAGATTCAGGTCTTGGGAAGAAGGAGAGCTTAGTTTCTGACGTGTTTAGGTTAAGCTGGCTCTACTCTACCCACCAAGAGGCGTGCTCGAAGCAGGTGGAAAGGGGCTCTCAGGTGGGAGGGAGATGAGCTAGAAACCTAAGAATTGCCGGCAGCCTCCCAGGTGTGCTGTGATGTAAGCTGTGTCTTTGCTCGCATGAGAGCGGGCTGGACACGGGAAGGCCCTGTGCAAAAGGGCTGTCCCTGCTGCCACCGCCTGGGCCTACCCCCAGAATACACTGCCCCTTGGGGTTTCAGTCATCCCCCCAGTCCAGGCCAGGGGTGGCACTTGGGGGGGCTCTGAGGCAAAGATGCCTCGTTTCTTATTTGTCAGTAGCACTTGAGGTGGACGTTCCAGCTCAGCCCAGCAGGGGGCAGTGTTAGCCTGTGGAAAAGGCTGCTGGGGTCCTATCTGCTGTCATATCTTCTGGCTGGACCCTGAAGGAGGGAACGTAAATGTTTTTTTTATGACCCTAGAGAAGGGCGGAGGACTGCCCTGGTTTTGAGAGGCTTACAGGCCAGAGGGTCCTCAGAATGCTACTTGGAGGCCTGTGGGCTCTGCCTCCCAGAAGTGTGAGACCCTAAGCTGAAACTTGCCCTTCTCCCCTCTCCTCCACCCCAGGATCCTGGGACGTTCTGAATTCTTTGTTCTGATGCTGGCTTTGCTCGAAAGGGGAAGTGGTAGATGGGCGCTGCAGGGAAAGGTGGGCGAGGGCTGCTGGGACGGGAAGTGGAGCATTTGGGGAACTTGGGAAGGGTAATGAAAGCCCTTGAGACAGTTCGTCAAAGACGCTGACCACACTGCCAGGGGCCCTCTCAGAAGGCATGACCGGGTGGGTGGGTCATCCTGCAGAAAATTGTGTCAGCACCAGCGCAGCCATCCTTAACCGCACCATCGCTTGTGACACGCACATCATTTCTTAGTTCATTCCTCCTAGGAGCCCTGCCCAGAGCTGAGGAGCCCGGCGCTGGGGGTAGGGGGTGGGGTGGGGGTGGGGTGGGGGAGGGAAAACCCGTCCCCACCGCCAGGAGCCCACATGCAGAGCTGGTCTGCAGAGATGGTTGCTGGCTGGATTCTTAAAGGCGTGAGCCTTAGGGATCCAGCTCCTCAAACAAACACAGAGGAAAAGCCCTCCTTGGCTGTCGAGGGGCAAATTCATCAATAAGGAGACAGCTGGTTTCAAAGGAAATGGGGCAAAGTGAGACCAAGGACTAAGACAGGGTCTCAGCTCCATGGTCTGCCTGCTACCCAGCTGCTGTCGATACCAGGAGAAGCATTGCTGTGGCCAGGACACTGTTTCTCTTTGCTAATTATGATGCAGAGGTTGCATGGGGACTGAGCCCATGATAGAGCTGTGTACCCAGATTCATATAACTGCGGCTGTGCACACGTGAGCATACGTTACCATTCTTCTGTTTCTTTTCTTCTCTCTCTTTTGCCTCCTCTTGTATTTTCTTTTTCCAGAGCATGGGAATGGTGTGTGTGTGTGTGTGTGTGTGTGTGTGTGTGTGTGTTGGCCTGTGGTCCACCCCTAAGCCTGCTCCCAGGCCAGGCCCTCTGGCGAGTTCCCACCTTGGAGCTTCAGGACAGACCAAGGCCCAGATTGCCTGGGCCTCTCCGCTCCCTCAGACTCCTCCCTGATGGCTGCACTCAAGCTGTTGCTGCCACCACCTTTCAGCTGTGATGCTAACCAGCCGCCTGCCTCCTGCCTCGTGGGCGCTGATTCAATTAGCCAAGGTGCCCACCTCCTGCATGGCCATTTATACAATCAACCGGGGCAGCTGGAGAGCAGGGAGGGCAGGGCTGGGAAGCAGGGGGCGGGCGGTGAGCTGGGGAGGGGCGGTAGAAGGACGGGGGCCTGGGAGGGGAACCTGATTCGATTAGCTATCAGGCTGGCTTCCCTGAGCAGGTGGCTGTACATCACTGCCCTGCTCCAACCCTCAGCTCCTAGGCCAGATGCGGGCCAGCACAGAGCCGGGTCCGTCCCTCTCCAGGCTCCTTCTTGCTTCCCTCCCACGCCGCAGCCCTGGATCCCTGGGCCAGAGGTGGCTGGTGTGTTTGGGAGAAGGAGTGGAGAGGGAAGCAGGGGGTTCTCAGGGATTTGTGGGGAAGCTGCAGTCCCAGGGCTGGGTTAAGTAATTCTGGGACCTGCACCCCAGGGCAGGGTCAGCCTTGTGCGTTCAGGAGTCTGATCAGAGAGGGCTGACTGGGGAGGTGGGCTGAAGGAAGGCCTGGGGCAACAGCGTTTGGGAAAACATTGTTCTTGAGTTCGTACAGCATTTTTTTCCAGTACAGACTGCTCAGGGGCCTGACTACCTGTGTCCAAGCTCTGGCCCTGCTGCTCCTTAGCTGTGTCCCCACGCATCTGTTTCCACATCTGTAAGGGGGAGATAATGGTGTGTTTTTCAGAGGCTTGCTGTGAAGACAGTGAGTGAATACAAGCCCATCGCCTAGAGCGGTGCCTGGCACACAGCTGCAGCGTTGCCCGCCATCTCCCCTCCCCTCCCCTCCCAGTGGCCCCACAAGGCCAGCAGGGTAAGATGTCCCTGTTTCGCAAGCAAGGAATGGAGACGTGGACAAGCAGAGTGAACTTGTGGGGTGCAGGAGGTGGTGTGGGGGCGGGGGGGACTTAGGCTTTGTGGAAGTGGGAGGACTTGGGAGGAGAGGTAGGATTTTGATAGGAAGAAAGAAAAGTGGGGAAGCATTCCAGGAGCGGCGAGAGGAGTAACATCAAAGGCCAGGATGGGTGGCTCCTGGCTGGGGCCTCTCACACCTGGGCAGAGCGGGCTTGTCCCCCTATTTTGCCCAGAAACAGGAGAGCTTGGAAGAAAAGCTGCTTTCCAGACTGGAAGGCCTTTGGCTGGAGGCAGGCTGGAGAACCAAAGCCACAGGGCAGATTTTTCCCTTTCATCTGAGCTGCTGCCTCCGCTCACGGCCTGCAGCTGGCCCGCCAGGGCACGGGGCAGGCTCCTTGCTGGGCAGGAGCTCCCGGTGGTCCAGACGGCGTGGCCCACCAACTGGTGCGGTCAGTGCGCAGCCTGGGGCCATTGCTCTGCAGCTGGGGAGCCCACCTGTCCCCCTGTGCCCTCCTCTAAACCAGGGGAGGAGCCTGGGAGGACGGGGCAGACGGAGCGGAGAGCACTCTGAAGGAGGTTTGCCTTCTCTCCCGCTAGACTGCAGACGTCCTATGGGTGGCATTCATTCTTTACCTAATTTATCATTGTCCCCCCAGCACCTAATGCAATGCCTGGCACCAGGTAGGTACAGACAACTCTTTCTTTTTTAAAAAATATGTTTTTATTGATTTTTAGAGAGAGAGGAAGGGAGAGGGATAGAGAGATAGAAACACCCATGAGAGAGAAACATCATCAATCACCTGCCTCCTGCATGCCCCCTACTGGAGACTGAGCCCACAACCGGCAACCCGGGCATGCGCCCATGACCAGGAATCAGCTGGTGACCTCTTAGTTCCTGGGTCAACACTCACCCACTGAGCAGCACCGGCCGTGTCAGGTAACTCTTTCTCGATGGAAAGAATAAATGAAGCCCATTTTATTTGGAATGGGGGGACACAGGTGCTCCCCAGCACGTAATGATTTGTGGAGCCCTGGGAAGACTCCCTATCCAGAAACATCTCCCCCACTGACTCCAGGAGTCTCCCCCTTAGCTTTTGGAGCCTAGTGATGAGCGGTTAGTAATCCTTGGGAGACCACGAGGGTGAAAGGAGCTGGCCTAGCCTTGCTGGGGCAGGAGGGGCCTGTGGTGGCAGGAAGGAGGCGCTGAAGGTGTGAGTGGCCCTGACCTGGGTGTGAGTAAGGAGGTTGGCTGGGGCTGCACCTCTGATGCGTCCTTAGCCTGGCAAGCCGGGCCTGCAGGTGCAGGAGGCACACAGGGCCCGGCTCAGGGCACACTTCGTAGCTGGCCCAATGCTGAATGGAACTGGGAATTGGTAAGTTGCCCTGTGGATGCCCATCTGTCTCCTGTGCCCATTGCCAACCCTCAGCCCCACTCCCCCGCGGGCCAGATGCCCCGGAGGCTGAGAAACCCCTCTCCCCTGACATTTCAAGGAGCAGAAAGTCTGAGCCAAAGTCTGAGTCCTTTCGCCTGAGTCCTTATCTTCCACTTAAGGAAACTGAGGCCGAGTTAGTTTTTAATCCCTCTCAGATGTATTGATATTTTACTAGAGGCCAGATGCACGAAATTCGTGCAAGGGGCTTGGCTCCCCACCCCTCCCACCACGGTGGCCAGCCGCCTCTGCCTCGGCCCCCTCCTCCGTGGCTTCGTCTGGAAGGTCGTCCAGAAGGACGTCTGGTCTAATAAGCACATTACACTTTTATTATCATAGATTAGAATTTGTTTACAGTTGTGCTGAATGCAAAGCAACAAATCACCAATGCTGACACTTGGGATGTTCACAGGGAGATCATGTGTGACCTTTTGTGTGGATGGGGAGGGACAAAGGGGAGGGTCCTACCATCTCTCAGCAAAGGCTTTCTTCCTTTCCCCGAAGTCATGTGGGCTAAAAAATATTAATCCTTTTTCTCCCACCTTCTAAATTCCTCTAGGCTGGGCTAACAGCCCAATTAACGGAGACAGATTAACAGGAGAAAAATCAAAGTTTAATACATGAGCATGGGGAATTCACATGGACATGATACAGCCATGAAAAGTCCAACACTGGGTGTGCAGGACATTTTGGACAAAGGAGAAAAGGGAGAACATGGGGTATTAGATGTCAGAAGGGGCGATTTACAGGTAGTTGAGGAAGATGGGAACACACGTGGCAGGACAATTCTTGCTGGCTGACGCAGAAACAACGGGACACAGGGGCTGTTGAGCTGACAGGCACCTGCCCCAAACCCTCCTGTTTACCATGCTTTTAAGGCAGCATCCTAAGATCTCCTTCCGGAAGCAGGTTTCTCTGTCTGAATCTCTTGGGCAGGAGAGGGGGTGGGGAGGGTCAAAGGTTCTTTCTTAGTCTTTTGTTTCTTAATGAACAGCTTAAAATCAATATCCAAAAAAGCAGCTTCAGGATGGCAGACTTTTTTTTTTTTTTTTCCAATTTTTTTATTAAGGTATTATATGTGTACATATCTTACCATTGCCCTCCCCACACCCCACTCCCATATATGCCCCCACCCCCCAGAGTTTTGCATCCATTGGTTATGCTTATATGCATGCATACAAGTCCTTTGATTGATCTCTTATCTCCCCCACCTCTCCCTAACCTTCCCCTTGTAATTTGACAGTCTGTTTGATGCTTTACTGTCTCTGTATCTATCTTTTTGTTCAAGTTTATAATGTTCTTTATTATCCATAAATGAGTGAGATCATGTGGTATTTTTCTTTCATTGACTGACTTATTTCACTTAACATAATGTTCTCCAATTCCTCCCAGGTTGCTGCAAATGATGAGAATTCCTTCTTTTTTATGGCAGCATAGTATTCCATTGTGTAGATGTACCACAGTTTTCTGATCCAGTCATCTGCTGACGGGCACCTAGGCTGTTTCCAAATCTTAGCTATGGTGAATTGCGCTGCTATGAACATAGGGGTGCATATATCCTTTCTAATTGGTGTTTCTAGTTTCTTCGGATATATTCCCAGGAGTGGGATTACTGGGTCAAATGGGAGTTCCATTTTCAGTTTTTTGAGGAAACTCCATACTGTTCTCCACAGTGGCTGCACCAGTCTGCAATCCCACCAGCAGTGCACGAGGGTTCCTTTTTCTCCGCATCCTCGCCAACACTTGTCGTTTGTTGATTTGTTGATGATAGCCATTCTGACAGGTGTGAGATGGTACCGCATTGTTGTTTTGATTTGCATCTCTCGGATAATTAGTGACGTTGAGCATGTTTTCATGTGTCTCTTGGCCTTCCTTCTGTCTTCTTTTGAAAAGATTCTATTTAGGTCTGTTGCCCATTTTTTTATTGGATCATTTATCTTCCTTTTATTAAGTTGTATAAGCTGCCTGTAGATGTTGGAGATTAAACCTTTATCAGTGATGCCATTTGCAAATATGTTCTCCCATGCAGTGGGCCTTCTTGTTGTTTTGTTGATGGTTTCTTTTGCTGTGAAAAAGCTTTTTATTTTGATGTAGTCCCATTTGTTAATTTTCTCTTTAGCTTCCATTGCCCTAGGGGCAGTGTCAGTGAAGAATTTCTTTTGGCATATGTCTGACATTTTGCTGCCTGTGGATTGCTCTAGTATTTTTATGGTTTCCCATCTTATGTTTAAGTCCTGTATCCATTTTGAGTTTATTTTTGTGTATGGCGTAAGTTGGTGATCAAGCTTCATTTTTTTGCATGTATCTGTCCAATTTTCCCAACACCATTTATTGAAGAGACTGTCTTTATTCCATTGTATGTTCATGCCTCCTTTGTCAAATATTAATTGAGCATAGTGGTTTGGGTCAATATCTGGATTCTCTATTCTGTTCCATTGATCTATATGTCTGTTCTTGTGCCAGTACCAGGCTGTTTTGAGAACAGTGGCTTTGTAATACAGCTTGAAATCTGGTATTGAGATCCCTCCTACTTTATTCTTCTTTCTCAGGATTGCTGTGGCTATTCGGGGTCTTTTTTTATTCCAGATGAATTTTTGGAGAGTTCTTTCAAGGTCTGTGAAATATGCCGTTGGTATTTTAATGGGGAGTGCATTGAATCTATAGATTGCTTTGGGTAGTATGGACATTTTAATGATGTTGATTCTACCAATCCATGAACATGGTATGTTCTTCCATCTGTTTACGTCTTCCTCTATCTCTTTTTTCAGTGTCCTGTAGTTTTCCGTGTATAGGTCTTTTACCTCCTTAGTTAAGTTTATTCCTAGGTATCTTAATTTTTTTGGTGCGATGGTAAATGGGATTGCCTTTTTAGTCTCTCTGTCTGTAAGTTCACTATTGGTGTATAGAAAGGCCATAGATTTCTTGGCGTTAATTTTGTATCCTGCTACATTGCCGAATTCATTTATTAAGTCTATTAGTTTTTTGACGGAGTCTTTCGGATTTTTTATGTACAATATCATGTCGTCTGCAAATAAAGACAGCTTTACTTGTTCTTTTCCAATCTGGATGCCTTTTATTTCTTCTTCTTGTCTAATTGCAATGGCTAATACTTCCAGTACTATGTCAAACAGGAGTGGTGAGAGTGGGCATCCCTGTCTTGTTCCTGTTCTTAGGGGAAATGTCTTTAGTTTTTGTCCATTGAGTATGATGTTTGCTGTGGGTTTATCATATATAGCTTTTATTATGTTGAGGTATGAGCCATCTATTCCCACCTTGTTGAGAGCTTTTATCAAGAAAGGGTGTTGGATTTTGTCAAATGCTTTTTCTGCATCAATTGATATGACTATGTGATTTTTATCTTTCAATTTGTTTATGTGATGTATCACGTTTATTGATTTGCGGATATTGTACCATCCTTGCATTCCTGGGATAAATCCTACTTGGTCATGGTGTATGATCTTTCTGATGTACTGCTGGAGCCGATTTGCTAGAATTTTGTTGAGGATTTTGGCATCTATGTTCATGAGGGATATTGGTCTGTAATTCTCTTTCATTGTGTTGTCTTTATCTGGTTTTGGTATTAGGGTGATGCTGGCTTCATAGAAGGAGCTTGGAAGTGTTCCTTCCACTTGAATTTTTTGGAATAGTCTGAGGAGGATAGGTTTTAGTTCTTCCTTGAATGTTTGGTAAAACTCTCCTGTGAAGCCATCAGGCCCCGGGCTTTTGTTTGCCGGAAGCTTTTTGATGACTGCTTCAATTTCATCCATAGTTATTGGCCTATTGAGCTGTTTAGATTCTTCTTGATTGATTTTTGGAAGGTTATATTTTTCTAGGAATATGTCCATTTCCTCCAGATTGTCCAGTTTGTTGGAATAGAGTTGTTCGTAGTATTTTGTAACAATCCTTTGTATCTCAGCAGGGTCTGTTGTTATTTCACCTCTTTCATTTCTGATTTTGTTTATTTGGGTCCTCTCTCTTTGCTTCTTGGTGAGCCTGGCTAGAGGTCCATCAATCTTGTTTATCCTTTCAAAGAACCAGCTCTTGGTTTTGTTGATCTTATGTATTGTTTCTTTGGTCTCTATGTCATTTATCTCCGCTCTGATCTTTGTTATTTCCTTCCTTCTGGTTACACTGGGCTTTTCTTGCTGCTCTTTTTCTAGCTCTTTGAGTTGTAGGGTTAAGTAATTTATTACCATTGTTTCTTGTTTTTTGCAATAGGCCTGTAGAGCTATGAACTTCCCTCTCAAGACTGCTTTCGCTGTGTCCCATAGATTTTGGATTGTTGTGTTTTCATTGTCATTTGTTGCCATGATGTTTTTTATTTCTTCCTTGATCTCTCTGGTGACCCAGTCCTTGTTTAATAGCATGCTGTTTAGTCTCCATGTGTTTGATTTCTTTGGATTGTATTTATTGTAGTTGATTTCCAGTTTTATGCCACTGTGATCTGAGAAGATGCTTGATATAATTTCTATCTTCTTGAATTTGAAGAGACTTTGCCTGTGACCCAGCATATGGTCTATCTTTGAAAATGACCCATGTGCACTTGAGAAGAATGTATATTCTGTGGCTTTGGGGTGAAATGTTCTGAAGATGTCAATTAATTCCATCTGGTCTAGTGAGTCATTTAGGATTGCTGTTTCTTTGCTGATTTTTTGTTTAGAGGATTTGTCCAGTGGTGATAGTGGGGTATTAAAGTCTCCTACTATGATTGTGTTGCTATTAATCTCTCCCTTGATATCCTCCAGGAGTTTTTTTATGTATTTGGGTGCTCCTATATTGGGAGCGTATATGTTTACCAGAATTATTTCTTCTTGTTGGATTTCTCCCTTTAGTATTATGAAGTGGCCTTCCTTATCTCTTGTTATGGCATTTACTTTGAGGTCTATTTTGTCAGATATAAGTATTGCTACCCCAGCTTTTTTTTCATTTCCATTTGCCTGAAAGATATTTTTCCATCCCTTCACTTTCAATCTGTGTGAGTCTCTTGTTCTGAGGTGGGTCTCTTGTAGACAGCATATATATGGGTCGTGTTTTTTTTATCCATTCAGCTACTCGATGTCTTTTGATTGGAGCATTTAGTCCGTTTACATTTAAAGTTATTACTGAAAGGTATTTGTTTGCAGTCATATCTATTTTTGTGTCTGTATTCCTTCTTACCTGTTTATTTCTTCTTTTTACAGTATTCCCTTTAGCAATTCTTGCATTGCTGGTTTGGTGGTGATAAACTCCCTGAGGCTTTTTTTGTCTGCAAAGCTCCTGATTTCCCCTTCAATTTTGATTGATAGTCTTGCTGGATATAGTATTCTTGGATTCAGTCCTTTGCTTTGCAACACTTTGTATACCTCCTTCCATTCACTTCTAGCTTGTTGTGTTTCTGATGAGTAATCATTTGACAATCTGATGGGTGTTCCTTTGTAGGTAACTCTCTGTCTCTCTCTTGCCGCCTTTAGGATTCTCTCTTTATCATTTATATTTGCCATTGAAATTATGACATGTCTTGGTGTGGGTCTTTTGGGGTTGATCCTGCTTGGGACTCTCTTTACTTGCGTAACTTTTATCTTTCCCATATCCGGGAAGTTTTCTGTCATTATTTCTTCAAATAGATTTTCTAATCCCTGCTGCTCTTCTTGTCCTTCTGGCAGCCCTATTATACGCATGTTACTTCGTTTCATGTTGTCCCGAAGTTCCCTTAGGCTTTCCTCCTGCTTTTTAATTTTTTTCTCCAATTGCTGTTCAGCTTGAGCTTGTTTCTGTACCTGATCTTCTAACTCACTAATTCGGTCCTCTGCTTCTTGTAATCTACTGTTGAAACTTTCCATGGTGTTTTTGATTGTAGCTATATCACTTTTCATTTCTTCCTGATTCTTGCATAAGTTGTTGATTTTCTCATCCATCCGATGTATAAATTCCATGACCATTACTCTGAACTCCTTTTCGGTCATGTTGCAAGCTTCATTTTCACTAATTTCCTTTCTTGGCGACTCCACATTTTCTTTCCTCTGTGAGTTATTTCGTTTCCCCATTCTGGCTATTACCAGAAAGCTCAAGCTTCTGTTTGCGTGGACCTGGGCCGTGTGCTGTGGGGACTTCGCTCCACCCTAGTTTCACTGAAGTGCACTGACACTAGGACGTGTGGCTGTCTTTGGTTGGTGGGAACCAGACTTGCCCAGGATCAGTGTCCCCAGTGTTCCGTGTGGTCTCGTGTGCACATTTAGAATCAGGGGCCCTGTCTGCACCACACTGTTGGTATGTGCCGAGAATGAGATCCTTAGCATGTGCCAGGAGTCAGAGTTTCCCTGTGTCTGCACCAAGACTCGAGTGTCAAAGTCTCTGTTGCCTTGTGCGGTTTCTCGTTGAGAATCAGGGTCCCTGTGTGTGCACGCACCAACAATTGGGGTCGCTGGCTCTTAGTGTGAATGCGCTGTGAGTCAGGGATCCCAGGCAGCTGTGTCCGGCGTGCCAAATTCCCTGAAGTGGGGCTGCGTCCTGTGTGTGCTCTCTCTACTGAGCCAAACCGGCTAGAGCGCACATTCTTAAAAACCTGAAGGTGAGCCGGCTCAGTGCACTCTCCCAAAGTCCCAGAAGGGGGGCGGAGTCCGTCCTGTGCGCCAAATTCCCCAAAGGGAAGCCCCTCTTAAGAATCTCCGAAGGGGGAGCTGTGACCCGCGAGCCAAATTCCCCGAAGGGGAGCCCTCTGTGCGCACTGACAGATTTCCCCGACGGGGAGCTGCTTCTGTCCCGTGCGCGAGCGCGCGCCAAATTCCCTAAGAGGGAGCGCGTCCCTGCGCAAAACTCGGCAGCTTGGGCCAGGGGCGGGTCTATCAGTTACTATGGCGCTGTCTGTGCGCTCGCCCGTGAGCAGCTTGGGCGAGGGGCGCGTCTATCAGTTACTATGGCGCTTTCCGCACGCCTGTGGGCGCTCAGCAGCTTGGGGGAGGGGCGGGTCTATCAGTTACTATGGCGCTATCAGCGCCTGCGAGGAGGGGGATAGGCTCTTTGACTCACGGAAATCTGCCGGGAAGTCTGGATTCTTGTTGTTTGTTTGTCTGAAGCTGTGATAGCAGTTCTCTGTCCCCAGTGGCTGCAGGGTCCTGGTTTGTGTTAGAAGCCAGGATCCGAGTCTCAGGCAGCTCTGTTTCCCAAGATGGCGTGGTCTCGGCGTCCGCACCAACCGCCGAGAAGTGTCCGCTTTGTGCGCGGGGCTCCGCCGTCTAGGGCTGCCCTGTTCGGGAGCCCCTTGGAAGACCTGCAGAATCTAACTGACCCTATCTCATACACACACACACACACCACACACATCTACACTCTCCTCTATGGGTTCCTCACTCACACTCTCTCTCTCCCTACCTTCCTGCCGGTCGCCATCTTTTTTGTAGAATCTCAGGATGGCAGACTTTTGATTCCTTCAATCATCACGCAAACGCCCAGGGGTGTGAACAGAGGCCCAGGTTAATCAAGGGCAGCTTACACACTGGAGCTGTTCATTTTCTGCTGGTCGCTCACTGGTCCCTGCGGGAAGGAACGCCTGCAGCCCTATTCCCTTTTCATTTTCCTTCAGTCACTACCCCCACCCAGCCCCTTGCCCACTTTACCCTTGACCCTGGGGCAGCTGGGCTCAGCAGGCAACTCCCAAGCAGGGGCAGCAGCCAGACCTGGCTCCAGGGTCCTGCTTACACCGACAGACCAACCAACGCAGTCCATGCATGTGTGCGAGGCGAGGGCAGGTGAGGGGCTGGTGGACAGGAGGCGGATTGTGGGGAGGCGAATGGGATGGATCTGGACTAGAAGATGTGAATGAACGAAGGAACAAACAGAGATGGTGACTGGGTGAGGAGCCAGAGGCTTCAATGGGGTGGGGGTAGTTATCTAGGGATCTGGGGGCGGGCAGGGGGGTAGCAGCTGGGATGAGACCCCCCCCCCCCCCGCTGCCTGGTCACAGAGGAAGGAGACACCTCAAGGGGTGGTGGCTTGAGAGAAGCAGCGTT
Organism: Cnephaeus nilssonii; assembly: GCF_951640355.1. Taxonomy (NCBI): domain Eukaryota; kingdom Metazoa; phylum Chordata; class Mammalia; order Chiroptera; family Vespertilionidae; genus Cnephaeus; species Cnephaeus nilssonii. The sequence continues at coordinate 15,517,881 of NC_137076.1, forward strand.
ATGGAAGCCAGGTGGCCTGGGAGGTGGGTTTGTCTAAACCTGGGTTTATGCTTTAGAGCCAGTGAGAAAAATCCTGCTTTTCCTCAGAACAGCTGGCTGAGAGGGAGTGGGGACCTGGCTGGGTCTGGGGGGTGGGAGGTGGTGCTGGTGGAGGAGTGGAGGGTCAGGGGAACATGGCCGGCCTGGGTGGGCCCAGCTGGGCCCGCTGGTGTGCAGCACAGGCACAGAGCACGGGCATGGAGCACTCAGCAGGCTTCTGTGCTCAGAGCCAGGCATCCAATGCCGGAGGCCCACAGGGCCAGTTGGGCCTCATGGACCAGCTGAACCCAGCCTGAACCTAAGGCAGAGACTGGGCTCTGTCAGGTTCTGACAGCCGACCTGCACTCTCCTGTTCCTGCCTCTTGCTCAGCTGGCCTCACTCAGGATCCTGCTTCCTAGTAGACAAAATACAGCTGCTCCACCCCCCTGAAAAAAAGGCCTTTTGATTCCTTTGATGGCCAAGGCAGCGAGGCCAGCAGCAGGGTATAGGGCATGGGGATTAAGCTCTGTGCCCTTAACCTCCATGTGTCCACGAGGAAGGAAGATATGGGCCACCAGACCGAGCCCTGAGCTGGGAGTTGTACTCCCTGCCTGGCCACTAACTGGCTGTGGCATGTTGGGCAAGTCTCTCAGGGCCTTATTTTTCCATCTGCAAAATGAAAGAGCTGGATTCTAGGTTAGAAGACCTTCAGAGTTCCCATGAACTCTACAGGACCTTGTTTGGGCCTAGTAACACCCTCCCGACATGTCAGGGAACCTCTGGAGCAGTGGCCTGGGCCCCCCAGCCCTGGCTGGGAACTGTTGCCCTAGAGAGCCCTGCCCCTGTGCTCCAACTCTAGACCTACAGGCTGGACACAGACAGAATGAGGCCTCCTGTGGGGAGCTGGGTGGGGAAGGGGAGGGGTCAGACAGTGATGCAGCTTCCCCAGGAATCAGGGACTAAGAACTGGGGTTCAGAGGGGGGTGTGGCTGATGGCTGCGTGATTTGGGGTTCTGACTCTCCTCTAGGTATTCATCTGCCTTAAGGCACCCTGAGTGGGGCAGACGGGGCCCCAAAATATCTCCCCCATGTAATTCATCCATTATCGCTTCACTTCATTTGCTAATGAAAGATTTTATCATTTCTAAAGGCCTCGCCTATAAAATGCAGAGACCTCTATAAAGTGCTCATGCCTTAACTTCATCACCAGCTAACAGTCAATTATTATCATTTTTAACAGGAAATAGATGAGCCAGGAATTTGGCCTGGGTAGAGGTATCAGTGTTGTGATGTGTGTGTGTTCGGGTTGAGGATGGAGATGTATATTTCCATTCATTCAACAAATATTGACCAAGCGTCGATGAGGTGCCAAACAGTGTTCTTGGTTCTGGGGTTGCAGAGTATAAAAAGGGGACAAAAATCTTGGCCCTTGTGGCATTTACATGGGGGAGGAGGGGCAACAGGACAACAAACACACACACACACACACACACACACACACACACACACACACACAAACAAAAAGCCAAATACAACTAATGTATGTCAAATGCAGTCCTTGCTGTGGGGAGGAGTAAAGCAGGGGCGGGGACAGGATTATGGCTGCAGGAGGGGCAGACCTCTTGTGGGGGCTTGTCTATGAGGGAAGGACTAGCCTCTTGGCCTCTGCAAGCCCCGGGACTAGAAGGAGTTGCTGTAAAAATTAAAAAAAAAAAATTTTGTTATTGATTTCAGAGAGGAAGGGAGAGAGAGATAGAAACATTAATGATGAGAGAGAATCATTGATTGGCTGCCTCTTGCATGCCCCCTACTAGAGATTGAGCCCCAAACCTGGGGAATGTGCCCTGACCGGGGATCGAACCGTGACCTCCTGGTTCATAGGTCAACGCTTAACTACTGAGCCACACTGGCTGGATGAAGGTCTTATTTTGAGGGGTGTGCAAGTGCCCTGGGACCTTCCCTATGCTCTTGCCGCCTCCTCCTCCATCCAACACCCCAAGAGCCACAGAGCACTTGGGTCCAGCAAAGGGGCATGTGGGAGACCCCCTGGCAGACCACCATCTGGAAATGTTCCCTGGGTTACAGAAGGAGGGAGTGGGTGGAGCCAGAAAGCTCTGGACCAGCCCAAATTAGTGAGAAACAGTGCTTGCTCACCTCTTATGGCTCATTACCCAGCCCTAATCTGGGCCATTTCTCTCTTTTTCACACCAAGGTTTGGAGGGAGCAGTGTAGCCATGTGGGATGTCAGGGGTCACTGCAGCAGAAAGTCAAGGCTTGCGATGGTGTTGTGGTGAGAGGGGAGGAGGTGGGGGGGTGGAAGGGAGGTGGAAAGGGTGTATGGAGAGAGGGGAGGGTGTGTGGTGTGGGGAGGGCACAGGATAGGTGGCCATGGGCCTGTTTCAGAAGGTGCCTGGTCTCCCTTGCTCTGTTTATTTCTCCATCTCCTTTTCTCTCCCTCCCTCCCTTCCTCATTCCACCACAGGGCCTCCTCTGGCCAGGTAAGGGGTAGAGAAGCAAAGGAAAATGTCTTGCCTCGTGGAGTCTAGTGGACAGACAGCAGATGCTCCAGGCCGGGGGTGTTTAGTGCTCAGAGGTCTGCAGGCACAGCATGGCGTGGTGATGCCCAGCTTTAGAAAGGAGGCCTGACTCTACCTGGGCCTGAAGGAAGGCATCCCAGGGCAGGTGATGCAGGGCAGCCCCCTAAACTGGGGAGGAGAAAGGGCGCTCTGGGCAGAGGGACAGCGTGTGGTCCCTCTGGATGGACTGTACCGTGAATGTGTTGAGTGAAGGCAGGAAGGGCAGGTCACAACCTGAAGCACCGCCCCTGGCAGGGCAGGGAGGAGGCCTGCAGCGGACATTCCTGAGGGCTGCACTCATCACTGGCGGACCCCAATAGGGTCAAGGGTCACTGCCACTAGGACAGGTGAGGCTGAGGGATCCTAGTGATTATGGGTCCAATCCTCTCCTTTATGGTTACGGAAATAAGCTCGAGGGGCTGAGAGAGCTACTCAAGGTTTCATAGCTACACACAGGGAGGGGCCCCTCCCCCATGCCGCTCCAGCGTGCTGGCCCTGTGCTGCAGTGAAAGAATACCTGCAGCCATCCTCACTGAGCCTTTCACCAAGCCAGGCCTTGAGGTCTTCCTATGGACTAACTCCTCTGTCTTCACAGACCCCCCCGAGAGGCAGGTACATGGTTATGACTTCCCCTAAGGCAGAGAGGGGCAACAACTTACTCAACTTACAGCTGGTGTGTGGAGAGCAGGGATCTGAACCCCATAGTGTGCTCCCAGGTCCATGCTCTTACGCCTGGAAGTGATGTGGAATGTGGGGTCCTGACTCCTACTGATCAAGGCTGCCGGATGTGGGCGAGGTGCTGGCTCTGGTGAGCTGGCTCAGTTTCAGCAGCCTCAGGGAAGTCTTCTCGATTCCCAGGCTCCCCATTGCTTATGGTATTTGCAGATACTGCCCCGCCCCATCCCGCCAAGCAAAGACACAGTGATAGAATCTGAGCAACCTGCTTGGAGATAGAAGATGGGATGCTCTCATTTGTAGCACTTGCTGCTTTCCATGGTATAAACATTCCCACTCTCAACGGATGGTCCTTGGTGACAATTCAAGGCCAACAAGAACCCGCAATCTGGCGTGCATGCAGCGAAGAGGGAAACTTTACCAAGTGCAAAACAGCTCAGCTGTGATACAGCACGTTGTAGAGCAGCTCTGGGGCCAGGTCCTCTCTGCCTGGGCTGCGTGATGCTCTTTGATGGTCTGTTCTGCTCCGCACTGCTCTGGTCCACCTCCCCTGGCTTTACTCTGCTTAACCAGCTCCGGGAAAGGTAATCTTCATTCTCCAGTGAAAGGGAAAATGCCCTCTCAGAGAGCCAGCGGGGAGCTGGCTTATATGACAGAAGGCCCTGTCCCTGGGGTCCTTGATTGGTTCCTCCTCATGCAAATGAGGACTCCAAATTCTCACAGTTCGGTAGGGCCCAAAGGCACTGTCCTGATTGGTCAGAGTAGAGCCACTCTGATTGGCCACAGCTCACAGTTCTGATTGGATGGGGAAAGCCTCAGTCCTATTGGCTGAAATAGGATTTCAGGCTCTCCTTTATAAGGGCTGGCTCAGGTGGCAGGAAAACAGTGCAATTCTAGTGCAGAGGCAGGCGGTTCAGGTTTCTCCGTGAAGTGCAGTTTGTGTGAGAGGTTCTTGTGCAGAAATGGCTGCTAGGCTCTATTTTATTTCATTTTAAAAATTTGAGCCCAGTTAGCCATCAGGAGCCCTTCTTACTAGGTGTCTTCTCAGCCCTGTTCACATCACTAGGGCTGCTTTCAAGCTGTCAGACATCAGTTGGCTTTTGAAATCCCTGAAAAGTCTCACCATCGGCTCTCAGTGTGGGCCAACTCCAGTGCACCTGGCCACAGGGCCCCACCCCTCCCGACACTGCCCAAAGCCCCCCTCTCCCTTCCCCTGCCACCTCTCTCACCGCCTCTGAGGAGACTAGGTTCACATAAAACCGGTGTGATCTGAAAGTTCTCAACTTGGGAGGTTTGAAAACTGTTTTATTTCCTCTGCGCAAAAAGAAATAATAATAAAAGATTCATGGAGTGCTTCCCAGTATGGTATAACCATTTTCTGGACGGGTCCTCTGTGATTTATTGGAACCTTGGTTTGCAGATATGCAAAGTCCGCCCTGAGTGGGGAGGGTCTGGCCTGAAGGCACAGCCAATAACTCAGGAGCTGGTCACAGGCCTCCTGGCCCCTGGGTTTACTCCTGCTGCATCTCAGCTCTGTTCCAGGTGCAGGGGGGTGGATGCAGGCAGACAAGAGAAAAAGGCACGATGGAGTTTGGCTTTGCCATACACCAGTCAGTGGCTTTGAGCCAATATCTTAGATGCCTTGAGTCTTAGCTTCATCACTTTAAAATGCAGACCTTATTAATACTTGCCTTTTGTATCTCATGGGGGTGTTGTGAAGACCAAAAGAGATAAATGGGTAGCAAAGTACATACAAGAAAAGGAAACACAAATAGCTTTTAAATGTGTACGGCGAGCCGGGCCTGTGTGGCTCAGGGGTTGAACGTCCACCTATAAACCAGGAGATCATGGTTTGATTCCCAGTCAGGGCACATGCCTGGGTTTTGGGTTTGGTCCCCAGTGGGAGCATGTAGGAAGCAGGTGATTGATGATTCTCTCTCATCATTGATGTTTCTCCCTTCCCCTCTGAAATCAATAAAAATATATTAATAATGTGTCTGACAATGTTCAATCTCATTCAAAATAAGAGGAATGTAAATTAAAATTACACTGAAAAATAATTTTTTCACCTCTCAGATTGGCCAGATTCCAGAATTTGATAACCCACTCTAATGGGGAAGTTGTGAGGACAGAGGCAGTTTTATATTTCTCATTGGGAAATAAATGTGTGTAACTTCCATGGAGGGCAATTTGGCAATAGCTAGCAACAATATAAATACTCATATCTTCTGACCCAGCAATTCCACTTCTGGGAATTTATCCTACAGATATGTTTGCATAAGTGCAAAGGGTTTATATTTATGGCTATTTGTGGCAGTTGTTTTAGATGGGAAAAGATCTGAAACAATGTGAATGCCCACCAAGAGGGGTCTTTAGGAGACCATGGCTCAACCACACCATGGAGGATTATGCAGCTGCAAAGAGGAAAGAGAAAGCTTTCGTACTGATGTAAAAGACACATTGCCAAGTGAAGAAAAGCAAGGTATGAATGCTATGTACAGTATGTACATTTGTGTTTAAAAAAGGAGGAAGTGGGAATATTTGCCATGATTATGTAGTGAAACTCTAGAAGGATCTCTGACAGTGGTTAGCTGTGGGGGATGAGGCTGGGATCTTGAAGGATAAGAGGTGAGAGTAACAGGGAGAGTCTCCAGGGTTTGCCCTTTTTTAAAAAATATATTTTTATTGATTTCAGAGAGGAAGGGGGAGAGAGAGAGAGAGAGAGAGAGAGAGAGAGAGAGAGAGAGATAGAAACGTCAATGATGAGAGAGAGTCATTGATTGGCGGCCTCTTGTGCGCTCCCTACTGGAGATCGAGCCCAAAACCCGGGCACGTGCCCCGACTGGGAATCAAACCATGACCTCCTGGTTCATGGGTTGACGCTCAACCACTGAGCCACGACGGCCAGGCCAGGGTTTGCCTTTTAATATGCATATTTTATTTTTTGAGCCTTGTGAGTGTATTAACAATTCAAAAGTATAAATTAAAAATGGTTTCGTACACTGTAAAGCACCATGGAGATGCTAGTTCCCTGGGCTATTATAAAAATGAGATAAATTGCATGAGTGGGACCAGCGTCTGTGGGGTGGGGGTCGGTGGGGGGGGCGGGGAGAGGAGAATGCTTGGGGTTCTGGACAGGGCAGGAGCAGCTGAAGTGGGGCGTCTTGAAGGGAAAGTGTTCTCCCTGTTTTATTGGAAAGCGGCTGGTCAGCGGGACGTGGAGGGTTGGGACGCGGAGGGTCGGCTTGGTGGTGGGGACTGATGTTCTTGCCCAGACCCATCAGAATGGGGCTTGTCCCCTGTTTGGGTAATGGCACCAAGGCTCCCCCCTTTGCCCAGGAGTGCTGGCTCCAAGGCCCCTACAGGGAGAGGTGTGCTGGGCTCTTGCTGGCTGAGTTCTGACCCTGGGCCAGGTGTGAGTGTGAATGCTCCACCTGTAACCGCCCATTTAAGCCTCTTACAATGCACGGGTAGGCATCTGATTGTCTCCATTTTACAGATGATGTAACCGAGGCCCAGAAAGATCAAGCACTTTATTCAAGGTGCAGCCGGGAGGGGGTTGAGCTATGATTCCAGTCAGTCTGGCTCTGGAGCGGTTCTCCCAACCATCAGGCACCCTGCCTCTTGGTGGAAGGCCCTCGGTTCCCTGCCTCCCCTGGTGCTGTCCGTCCCTCCACTGCTCCGAGATTAGAGCACCAGCACTGGGTCAGAAAGGAGCCCCTGACTTCCTGTTAGGTGGGGGCAAGCATCACTGTTGGGAGACCCCTTTGTCTCTCCTGGATGTCATATGGGCAGGCACGGTGGGGGCACCATCCAGGTGGCTCCTGCTGCTTCTGTGTCACCACCACTCTCCCATCCTGACCCCGCCCCAACCCCGCCCTGCCCTGCCCTGGCATCTCTGACATCCCAGAAACCAATCCTGACCCACGGAGGCCTCTCGTCAATGAGAGCAAGGCAAGGGCCTCGCTATCTGTGGGGGGGGATCTGGAGGGAGGTGGGGCTGCCCAGCAAAGTTCCAGCATCGTGTCTCCAATTAAAGTTGTGAGGATCCATCTTCTAACTCAGCCCCCCGCAGAAATTGACATTTATTAGGTTGTCAAAACTGATTTTTCTTCCTGGCCCTTTTCTGCCCCCAAATCAGTGTGTGTGTGTGTGTGTGTGTGTGTGTGTGTGTGTGTGTGTGTGTGTATGAACATGCTTTTAAAAAATTAAGCCCTGTGGAAGATCTGGCTTCTTGATTCCTGACAACGTGGAAGGAAGCGACCTGGGGACAGAGGTCTGAGGTGATGGTCCCCTGCCACCCGGGGATGCAGCCAGCCTCCTGCAGAGGCAGAGGTTGCCTGCTGTGTGGTTGTAGAAGCGCCCCACCCCCCACTCTGAAAATATTTCTCCTCCATGTGCCACGGAACCTGGACTACCTCCACCAGGGACTCATTCCTATGAATTTATTCATCTTTTTCCTGGGGTCTCTTTTAAAGTGAAATATGAGCTCCTAAGAGGGAAATGCATTAAGTCACTAACATCCCCGAAGCACAGAATTCAGAGCCGGAAGAGATCCTGAAGATAGTCTTATCTTCTCTTGTAGAGAGGGAACTGAAGTCTGGGGAGACGAAGGGATTTGCCCAGGGTCGTTCATCACATCAGTGACGTGATGTGGCTGTCACCCAGATCCTCCGACTCCAGCTCAGTGGGATCGGGTTATCAGCTCAGTTTTCTTTGGTGACAAGAGGGAGCCTGGCCATATGTAGGCCCTGGCCCCCAACTGAGGGAAGGCCAACAAGGGGGTGGGGATGGGATGGGATGGAGGAAACGCATAGAAAAGCAAGACTGATGTGAAGGTAATTTTGCCTATGTCCTGTTTTACCTGATTGTATGTGCTGTCATTTTCATTTTATCTTTTGCAGTTTATGATTCAAGACATCAAAGATAGCTCTATACTGGCTGGCTGGTCTTGGCCTTTCTTTAGACGATGTATGCCAAATATCAGTCTTCATCCCTACCTTTGCTATTTTGGCCATATCTTATGCCACTTTTATTAATATGAGATAACATTTAAAAACTCATTTTAACTTAATTTATTTAAAAGCTAAACTTTGTTTTATTATTGTGCGAGGAAAACCAGTTATCACTTGTCAGAAATAGATGGTAATCATAAAATAATTATAATGGGATCAAAACACAGTTATTAAAATATTGTTAGGTGCCTTTGCTGCCAAAGGCTTTTAGCCTGAAGTCTGTTTCTCCTCTGTGAAAAGGAAAATTAGCAAGTGTTGGGAAGGCATTAAAAATCTGCTGGCCACCACCGCCCTCCCCCCTCCCCCCCCCCCCCCCCCCCCCGTGAGACTTTCCTGAGGTATCGGGATCTGTGTTAGTTTCTTGGGGCTGCTGCAAACTGAACGGCTCAGCACAACAGGAATGTGTTGTCTCACAGTTCTGGAGGCCGGAAGGCAGAAACCGAGGTGTCAGCAGGGCCACGTTCTTTCTGAAAACTGTAGAGGAGAAGAACCCTTGCTTGCCTCTTTAAAAAAAATTTTTTTTTATTTCTCAATTACAGCTGATGTTCAATATTATATTAGTTTCAGGTGTATAGCAGCATGGTTAGACATTTATGTAGTACTAGGGGCCCAGTGCATGAATTTGTGCACCTTGAAAGGAACTGTGGGCCTCGAGGCTGCAGTGGGCACAGGGCAGGTCTCGGCCCACCCTCCGAGCCCCCACCTGGCCCCTCCCACCAGGGCCCTCAGTCCCCTGTCTGCCAGCACTGCCACTCCCACGCGCTGATGGTGCAGAGCAATTGGGGCCAGTGCCAGCAGCGAGTGCCAGCAGTGGCTGCTGCCCTGATCACCCCTCAGGAGCAGGGGGAGGTGGAGAAGCCCTCAGGGGCGATCGGGCCGGCAGTCGCTGCTTGCACCCGCTGACACTGATGGCGCTGAGTGATTGGGATCAACACTGCCAGCAGTGGGTGCGAGAGGCGGCTCCAGCGCCAGCAGCAGGTGTGAGAGTTGGCTGCTGGCCCCGATTGCCCCTTAGGAGCAGGGGGAGGTGGAGAGGCCCTGAGGGGTGATTGGGGCTGGCAGCTGCCACTCACACCCACTGATGGCACCGAGTGATCAGGGCTGGCACCGGGTGCGAGCGGGCCGGTGCTGGCAGCAGGTGCAAGCTCCCAGTGGGACCGCAGTGGGTATGAGCAAAGAATTTTCAGTAATCACCAGAGGCTCACCTCGATGACAGCGACCGGCGCCCTGCCTTGGTCTGGCGCCTCTGCTCACCTGCTCCACTATCCAGCTGCAGCCATGCCTGCCATGTTCCATGCTCTGCTGCCTGCTGCCAACACCTGCCAGGTTCCGAGTGTGCCCCCTTGGTGGTCAGCGCACATCATAGCGACCGGTTGTTTGGTTGTTCTGCTGTTTGGTCTATTTGCATATTAAGGTTTTATATATATAGATATTAATTGATTCCCCAGTAATTCTAGCACCCATCTGGCACCATACATAGCAATTACAACATCACTGACTATATTCCTTATGAGGCTCTTTACATTCATTCCCGTGGCTATTCTATAACTGCCCATTTGTACTTCTTAATCCCTTCACCTTTTCACCCAAACCCCAAAGCTCCCTCCCATCTGTCAACCATCATTTTATTCTCTTTATCTATAAATCTGTTTCTGTTTGGCATGTTTGTTTATTTTATTCCACATATAAGTGAAATCATGGTATGGGTCTCTTTCTGCCTGACTTATTTCATTGAGCATAATACCCTCTTGTCCCATCTATAATGTCGAAGTGGTAAGGTTTCATTTTTTATGGCCGAGTACTATTCCATTGTTTATATGCGCCACTTCTTCATCCTGGATGGATGAAGTATTCATCTCTGGATGGACACTTGGATTGCTTCCACATCGTGGCTATTGTAAGTAGTGCTGCAATGAACATAGGGGTGCATGTGCCTTCTTGAATTAGTGTTTTGGATTTCTTCCAATAAATATCCAGAAGTGGAGTTGCTCTGTCAGAAGGCAGTTCTGTTTTTAATTTTTTGAGGACCCTCCATCATGTTTCTCACCGTGGCTGCACCAATCTGCGTTCCCACCACCAGTGCACGAGGGTTTGCTTTTCTCCACATCCTTGCCAACACTTGTTTATTGGCTTATTGATGCTGGTCATTCCAACCGGTGTGAGGTGACATCTCATTGTGGTCTTCCTTGCCTCTTACGTAGAGCTTCTGGTTGGCTGGTGATCCTTGTTGTTCCTTGTGTTACCGGAGGAAATAGGTCCTGCAGCAGTGTCCCAGGGAAAGAATTTTGGGGACACTCACATAGATGGAGTTTTAAGGGGTAGTGGCAAGATTGATTAGAGCAAAAAGCGGTCGTACACACTTGGAGAGGCAGAGAGTGGGCCAGTGAGAGGACAGCGGCTGTGTGGACTCAGGAAAGGAAGTAACGGAGGCAAAAGGAGAGCCATCTGCCACTGCTCGCTGCTCCCCTGGTTGCAAGTCTAGTGGACCCGTAGAGTTTAGGAGAAAAGGCAAGAAGTGCGTGCCTGAGAGAGGGAGGGCGTGCCTGGGTTCTTTGTCTAGCTTCCATATATTTCCTTGGGTTCAGGAAAGAGCAGGCTTTCTGCCCAACTACCTAATCTCTTTCCTGGCCTATCCCGGGCTCGGGCTCGTGCCCTCCCCCTAGCCAATCTCCTTCCTGGATCCTCCGGGGCTGTGCCCTTCCCCAACCTGATCTTTCTCCCAGACTTTCCCAGGCCAGTGCCCTCCCCTTGCATGGTGCTGGTGTGCATGTGCTTTGCAAAAGGGCTTCCCTCTAGTGATTTTCTCCCTTCCCCATTAATCCTGCATACCCTCCCCCCTCCCTGACCCCGTGGCTGTAAAGCTATCTTTCAGTCACTAGGCAGGATGTTTGGCTCTGGTTAGTGGAAAGATGCTGGTTACCCTCTGGGGTGACTGCTCCAGTGGCTCCCTCCTCTTTTGTTAATATCTAACTAACTGCCTATTCTAATGCTTGCTTTATGGCTGCAGCACTCCAATCTCTGCCTTCATTGTCACATGGCCATCTACCTATCTATCTATCTATATAAAAGGCTAATATGCTAAGTGTCCCTCCGCCAGTCCAACCAGTCGCTGTGGTGTGCACTGACCACCAGGGGGTAGACACTCAACGCAGGAGCTGCCGAGCTGCAGTGACTTGGCAGCAGCGGTTCTTGGGTGGCACACCCTGAAACCAGAAAGGAGGGAGCCCGATTGCTTGCAGCGCTGTGCGATTCCACCTTCGGCTGTGGGTTATGTTGTTGCTGGGGCACTGTCGTCCCAAATCTGGTTTACTGCACACTCGCATTTGCGTTCCACACCCTGTACAACAGCAACTTTGCAGAGTGCCCTTCTTGCACTCCAGGACCTGTCGGGGGATGTCAGAGAGCCGGTTTTGGCCTGATCCCCGCAGGCCAGACCAAGGGACCCCACCTGCTGGAGGGACCCCACTCACTTGCAGATGCCCTTGGAGCCACAGCGTCACCCCAGGTGTGGCTGGCTCAGGAGGGACCCTGGGAGGTTGGCTCCAGGGCATGCCTGGCCCTTCTTGCTCAGTCTCACCCCGCCCACCACCTTCTAATTAATTTCCTTTCAATGTGCATGAATCCATGCACCAGGTCACTAGCCTTCTTATAAAGACAACAGTCCTGTTGGATCAGGGGCCCGTCCTACTCCAGCATGACCTCATCTTAACTAACTACATCTGCAACAACTCTATTCCCAAATAAGCTCTGAGGTGTTGAGTTAGGGTTTCCGCATGCCTTTTATTAGGGGGGCGCCATTTTTCTGAAGCAGGGTCTTTGAAAGAGAATGAAAAGGGAGAGCTTTTTCATTGTGTGGTCAATGCTATTGAATGCCTGTCCAAGGTTCGGCAGCAGGACGTAGGTGGACTTCAGGGGCTGCGAAGGCTGCGAGGCCCCCTCACCTCTCCTTCTGGGCCGAGGAGCGTGGAGGTCCCTACAGCTCTCAGGAGCAGGTGGGCTTGGGTAAGTCAGCTCTGGGGCCAGTAGGCGCCCCCGGGGTCAGGGTGTGTGTAGTCATCAAGGATACTCAGCCCCACTTGGACCATGAAATGAGCAACTTAGAGACCTCGCTGCAAGCGGCCAGCCTTTCCTGAGATCCTCTGGGGAGCCAAGCCCTGCAGTTCCCGGATGTTGCTCCCAAGTGTCTGATTTCATGGGCACACCATGGCAGCGCCAGGCAGAAGGGTAAGTGGAAAGGGCCAGAGGTGGGCGAGGGGGGCAGAGGGTGGGAAGGAGGGGAGACGCTGTGGCTTCTAGGACAGGGGGCCGCTGCAGCTCCAGGAAGGGTCTCTTAGGCGGCCTTCATTGAGCACTGCTGGGCAGGGAGTGGAGATAGCCCCCATCTCCTGAAGCTCTGCTGGGTGGGGTAGGGGGAGGCAGAGAGTGGATGGCATGGTGATAGGACTAAGGAGAAAAGGAAAGTGAGCAGACGACAGGGAAGAATATTCCTGGCAGAGGGAGCAGCAGCATAACGGGCTGGAGTGGAGTGAGTGGGCAGAGGCGGGACAGGTCTTGGGAGGTAGAGAGGAAGTGGTGGGCCAGGTCTTGGGAGGGCCTGGGGGTTCCATGTGGGTAAGGATGTGGTATTTTATTTTAAGTGCCAATGCAGAGACGTCAGTAAAGTGATTTACTTTTAAACAGATCACCCTACTGTTGAGAATATACTCTGAGAGGCAAGAGGAGCGGCAGAGAGAGGCTGCTGCCATAACGCAGACAAGGGGATGGTGGCCGAGACCGGGGCGACGGTAGGGACCGGATTCTGGATATTCTCTGAAAGTAGGTCCCGTGAGAGTTCCTCATCGGATGAGCGTTAGAGGGGGACGTTCAGGCGGCAAGGCTTTCTGAGCAGCTGGAGGGATGGAGCTGCCATTTGTGGAGCCGGTGAAGGCTGCAGGAGGTGCAGGTCTGGAGGGAGATCAAGGGCTCCCCGGGGTGTAGGTGAAGGTGAAGATGTGCCTTTCAAGTGACGATGATGGGTGGGCAGTTACTCACAGAGCCTGGAACTTGGGGGGAAGAGTGTGGGCTAGAGACCGAACGTTGTGGGTTGGTTTTAGCGTTCAGGTGGTGTATGAAAGCCCTGAGACAGAATGAGCTCACTTTGAAAGTGAGTGTTTGTGAAAAAAAGATAAGAAATCAAAGGACTGAAGGATTGATCCCTGGGGCACCACAACCAGTAACGCTGAGGACAGATCGGCACAGACCACAGAGAGGAGGCGGCTAGCGAAGCCGAGAAGAACCAGGGGAGAGTGGCTGCCCTGGAAGAAAGGCTTTTGAGGGGCAGGGATGGTGACCCACCTGCTAATGAAATGTTGCTGGTAGGTCGCTGTCTTAGAGGAAGGCAGAGGCAGGACACCGGATGCAGTGGTGGGAGCCTGTGGTCTCTGGTTGCTTCTGTTCTCAGTGAAGTAAGAATCACGGGCTGAGGGGTCGGGGGAGGAGGTGCTGGAAGCCTGCAGAGAGGAGAAAAGGGGACTCAGGAAGTGTGGCGACAGCTGAGCAGCACTTAGGGCCACCCGATGAGTGGCAACTCCAGAATTTCTGTGTTTGAAGGACTTAGAGATGCAGGTCTGGTCTGAAGGGGAGCTTGACAATGAACCTGCACAAGGCCCACAGGAGGCGGAGGAACTTCAGTCATTCATATTGAAGAAAAGAGGAGCTGAAAGGGAAGAAAAATAAGGCCAAACCCTTAGGGCACCCCCACTTCCTTCCAGGGTAGGTCTCACAGAAGTAAGGGGGAGGGAGAGCTTCTAGGGGAGGTAATCCATGCAGCTAAGAGCCAAGCCATCCCCTCTGTCCCTCGCTGTGTGCAGTCCCCAGAAATGCAGCCAGTGGGATGACAAGGGAGGCACAGGACTAGAGAGCGGGGCGCCAGCTGAACTAGTGGCCACGCCCCCTCATGGGTCAGGAAGGGACACTCCTGTGACACCTCTCCTTGCTCCCTCCCTCTCTCAAATACCAGGTGAGACATTTAGACAGATCTTTCCAAGGGTATATAGGCTACATCTCTACAGTGCCTTGGCTGATTAAACACACACACACACACCCACACCCACACACACACACACACACACACGCACTCACACACGCGCACACACACATACCCCCCCCACACACGCACGCACACACACGCACACACACACACGCACACACACACACATACGCACACACACATACACATACACACATACACACATGCACACACATACACATGCACACATGCACACATACACACGCATACACACATACACACACATACACACGTGCGTGTGCGCCATCATCTTGCACCATGAACTTACTGCAAAGATGTTGCCATGGCATAAAATACTCCCAGAACTCCCTTTTTTTGGGAAATCCAACTGAGCATGGGACACACGCTGCCTGTGCTCTGTGGGCTCACTCTTTGTACTTCAAGGGTAGATTTGATTTCTGGAAACAGCCCAAAGTCATTTAGAGCCAAGTGTGATGACCAAAATTGGGGATTAAGAGTTTTTTTCATGGCCACCGATGAGGTTTGATACAGATAGAATAAAACTAGCTTTGTCTTGTTCAAAAGGGGACAACATTTCTTTTACAGGATTTAATAAGGTATAATATGCACAGCTTGGCGTAGTTTTTTTTGATCCACAGCAGGCAGTTCATAATTGGTAATGATTAATATTCCTAAAACAGAGATTCTGCAATGAATAGAAGCATCATTGACATAAGCGATTCCTCCCCCAAGGTGACGGCTTTGAAGGGGCAGACTTTATCCAGACTGATACATTTTGCTAAGTCTGTTAAAAAAGCAGCTTCATAACTTTATGATTGTATCTGTTAATCTCTTTATCAGCCTTGCAGAAAGGAAGACGGGAGGCTCCGTATCAGAGGAAAGAGCAGCTGGAGGAGATCACGGGGAGAAGAAAATGGCAAGGTCTCCATCACCCCTCGGACCACCACTGTCACCAGTGGCACGTGGTCATCCCGCTCTAGACACGGTGGGTCGCCAGGTACCCCGGAGGCCGACTGTGTCCTCCCTCCCGCACGGCCGCCCTCGATGCTCCGCTGCAGGGTCGCTGACGCCAGGGAGAGACTGCAGGATGAGAAATTCTTGTCTTTGGCTTAAATTTTCAAGCCTTCATTCAATACGAGAGCAAATAACCAGGAAGAAGATAGCACGATAGCATGAGTGTAAGTCACACCTGTGTGTGGAGGAGGCAGTTACCAGCTCATTTCCCGAGACCAGGCCTGGGGAGTGGGAGAGTGGAGACAGCAGAAGGGCCACGGGTGTTCCTGCCGAAGGGGTGGGAAGGAGGAGGCGTCACTGGAAGCCAGAGGGGCGCGGCAATGACCTCATGCTCCACTTTGTGCAGAGCCAGACCTGCGAGGGGGCGTCCCAGCCCAGGGCTGTGCCCGTGAAGGCTCCGGTGCCACCTTGCTGCCCCAGCAGCCGCAGGGAGACCTGGTCCTGGCCCCTGGACTCCGCTAGCCAGGCTGGCACCTTTGGTGGCTCCCTCTCCGAGCCTCAGTTTCCCAGGAAAGAAAATGGTGCCGGGGGCTGTCTCCGTGTTTCCTAGACTTTTTGTTTTTTAACTGTGATCTGCAGTAAGAAATACATTTTACATGGAGACCCGGTATATGTATTCATATTGTGTGTGTATATGTGATGGATACACATATATACCTCGGTGTTAATTTTATGTGCCACCTGGACTGGCCCTGGGGTTCCCAGGTTAACATGGTTTCTGGGGTGTCTGCGAGGGTGTTTCTGGATGAGATTAGTGCTTGAATCAGTGAACCCAGTGCGGTAGGTGGTCCCCCCCCCCCCCCACAATGTGGGCACCTCCCGGTCCACCGAGAGGCTGAGCAGAACAGAGGCAGAGGGAAGAGGCATCCCCGCTTTCCTCCGTCCAGCCGCGCCGGGATCTCAGCTCCTCTTCTGCTCTCAGACTGTCACCTGCACCCTCCGCTCCCCTGGCTCCCAGGCCTTTAGAGCAGAACTGAGCTACACCACCAGCTCTCCGGCTCTAGCGCGCAGGCGGCGGGTCTGGGGGCTTCACAGCCCTCGTTACTGTGTGAGCCAATTCCTCATTCTCTGACTGTGTCTCTGTGTCTGTCTGTCTCTCTCTGTATATACACACACAGGGTGGAGCAAAAGTAGGTAGCTTTACAGTTGTTTGTATGGAAAATAATACAATAATTAAATAATAATACAAGAATAAACTGTGTTTTGGGTACTTACAGCTGTAAACCTACTTTTGCCTCAACCTGTGTGTGTGTGTGTGTGTGTGTGTGTATCTCCTATTGTTCTGTTTCTCTGGAGAACCCTGACTGATACACACACACATTTGTGTATAAATATTTGTGTGCACATTTATCTCTATTATCTATCTATCATCTATCTATGTAACTGCACAAAATTGCAAGCCTGGCAGTGTGAAAAACACTGAGAATAGGTTGTCGATAATGCCCTTTCCAATTCTGCTATTTTAAGCTTGTTTCTAAGCCCGTCATTGGCTGATTGGTTGAACGCGCAGGTAAAGGTTATGGCTACGTTCCTGTGGAGCCCCAGCACAGGGCGCGGCCCCTCGAGATGTCCTCTGACGGCCAGTTGTTCCTTTGCTCTCTTGCCTGGATTGGCCTCAGCCCTGGATCCCCCTTCACTTCTCCCCTTGGCTTTTCCCTTCAGGTGCTTCTCATTTCCTGTCCTGTAATTTTTTATTGTGAGATGATTCCCCCAGCTTATTGAGGTATAATTTACAAATAGAATGATAATGTATCTGAAGTGTATAACCTGATTATCTGATGTACATGTACATGCTGAAGTGATTCCTATAATTAGGTTAATAACACACCCTCACCTCACACAGTCACATTGTGTGTGTGTGTGTGTGTGTGTGTGTGTATGTGTGTATATGTGTGTGTGTGTGTGTGTGTGTGTATGAGAATGCTTAAGGAGGAACTGTCTCTTAGCAAATTTCCAGTATAGAATGCAGGATACTGTAGCCACCACACTATACATAAGCTGCTCAGACCTTATTCAACTTATTTAAAAAAATTATTTATTGACTAGTGGCCCTGTGCATGAAATTCATGCATTGGGTGGGGGGGGGGGCGGCTTCCCTCAGCCCAGCCTGCATCCTCTCTAGTCGGGGACCCCTTGAGGGATCAGGCCTAAACCAGCAGTTGGACATCCCTCTTGCAATCTGGGACTGCTGGCTCCTAACTGCTCACCTGCCTGCCGGCCTGATCTCCTTAACTGCTCTCCCCTGCCGGCCTGATCGCCCCTAACCACCTCTGCCTGGGCCCCACCACCATGGCTTTGTCCGAAAGGACATCCAGAAAGTTGTCCAAAAGTTGTTTGGTCTAATTAGCATATTACCCTTTATTAGTATTGATTGATTATAGAGAGAGAGGAAGGAAGAGAGAAACATTGATTTGTTGTTCCACTTATTTATGTACTCACAGTGTCACTTTGGGCTGATAGCTTAACCTCTGGAGCTCTATCTATAGAATGGAGGTAGTATTTGTACCACCCCATAGGCCTTTGGGAAGATTACATGTGCTTGAGTACTTAGCATGGTCCTTGGCACAGAGTAAGCGTTCAATAAATGTTGGCTGTTACTGTTTTACTTCTTGTCTCACTAGGGTTCCTGTGGCCACGGTTTTCCCACCTTCTGAACAGGCTGCCATCTCGGCAGTGGGTGCCCGGGGACCCGGGTCACTGACTAGCTGTGTGAATTGGGGCATGTCACTCCATTTCACTGCTCTCTCACATGTAAACATTTTCCTCAGCTGTGAAACGAGAGGGTGGACTAAGTGGTCTCTAAAGATCTTCTCACCTTCACAGTCTGTGAGGCTCATAAGATTGGTGTGAAAAGCAAAACACACTCCTCAAAACACGGCATTTATCCAGGCAGCCCTCAGCATGCGAACAGACCGTACCCCAGAGCTGATCTGTAAAAGCTGGATCTTTGGAATCTGGCACTTATTTTTCCATAAGCGTAGTTTTTACGTGCTGGTTAGCGTCCAGGGCCAGCTCACGAAACGCAGCTGATTAATCCCCAGTGAAGCAGAAACACTGCCCATTTGCACTGAAAACGGCAGGAAACAATACTGCCACAACACTGGTAATTAAACAAAACAAAAACAATTCCATTGACTAAGGACTCATTTTTTATTTAGCTAGGATCCTGGTGCTCGAGGGAAGCGGCTTAATTTAGAAGAACTATGGAAATGTGTGTTGGGGGGGGGGGGACAGGGAGGGAGGGAGTCTGCGCTGGCGCCTCTGGGCTCTCTCAGGGGATTCCGACGGAGGCTGATGGCACAAGTTCTTTAAATGTCTGACTTTCGTTAAAAAATGCAAGGATTTCTCTATACCACTTCATCTCTTCCTTGAGATAGCATTGACCTAAGTCCTCACATCCAACAGGCATTGCAATATTTTGGGCTTAGCAACGAAAAGTGGAGAGGGAGAGGGAAGAAAGTGAAACAGGACAAGAGGCAATCATTATCCCAGCATTACCCACAGGCCTGTGTTGTTGGGCCTGAGTCATGCTGGCCAACATAATTATTTCTATAATTAAAATTTTTAAAATTTTATTTTTTGATCTTTATTGAGCTATGGTTGACAAAAATGGTATATATTTCAAGTGTATGGCTTGATGTGTTGATGTAGTACACATTGTAAAATAATCACTGCAATCAAACTAATTAACATGGACATATTCCTCACTTTGTATAGTTACTGTTTTCTTTTGTAGTTAGAACACTTAAGATCTATCCTCTTAGGAAATTTCCAGTGTACCACATAGCATTTTAAAGCTTTAAAAATTATCTTCCAGAATATTAAAATGTCATTAAAAATATTCAGATTCCTGGCTATGGGAAGCCCTAGCAACCTGGGCCTATGGCACCAAACTTCCACAGGTGACAATAGGCTGGTGCTTCCCTGACTAGGTCCTTTTCATTCAATAAAAATGTTTTCCGATTGGCCTCTGTAGGCATTTAGGTTTGGAAACCCCAAGTGACATAATTTAACAAGGGGATTGAAAAGAATGTGAGTGTGATTGCATGAAAGAGATGACCTGAGAGGGAATCAACTGGAAGAAGTAATCTGCTAGTATATACCTAAGCGACCGTTACGACTGGACGACCTGCCAAATGGCCGACCGGCCAGTAGCTATGATGGGCACTGACTACCAGGGGGCAGATGCTCAATGCAGGAGCTGCCCCCTGGTGGTTAATGCGCTCCCACAACCAACCTCCTGCCCCTCCCCCCAGCTATCCGGATGGTCAGAGTGCTCCCACAGCCAACCTCCCTCGGTCCCAGGCCAGCTGGCCCAATCGGCCCTGATGGGGACTGGGTGAGAAGGCCACGATCGGCCCAGATCGCTGGCCAGGCTGAGGGACCCCACCCGTGCATGAATTTGTGCACTGGGCCTCTAGTAAAAGATAAAAAGCGAAAAGGAAGCTTAGTTGTGTATATCACTGAAAGGATGAGGGCAGGGAGGGGACAGGGGTCAGGTCAGACAGTTCCTCCTGTGGCCACCAGGTGGCCTCTCAGCCCTAGAGCAGCTTCAGTGCTGTTTGAGGGGACTTCTAGATGGCTGGGAGAGGCAATGTGCAAATATTCTGTGCACTTCTAGGTACATGAGATTTCCAAGTTAAGAATCAGGATTCTCTGTGCCAAATCCTGGGGTTCCCATAGAAAAGGGTGTGCCTATATATTAGATATAAGGGCAATCTGGCATTCTCTTGCTCATCAGGGTGGACTTGGTGACCTGGGTGAATGGGTGGGCTCTCTGTTCCATGTGAGACTGTCCATAAGCTCCATGCTGGCTACAGTCGGGGACTGCTTTCCTCTACCCACGTCACCATTACATGCTGTCTCTCCCTGTGCCTAATGCTTGGTAGTTTCTGAGTAGCTTCAGCAGACCAGACTCCTCTGGGGCATCATTCTCAAGTCTTGGAGTGCACTCGTACCCCTTGGGGAGCTAAGTAACATGCCGGGGTCCATCTCGGGCATTATGAAACAGACCCTCGGGCTGTGGGGCTTAGGAATCTGCCTAAAACAAGCAGCCCATAGGTGCTCTGACGTGGGGGTCCTTAGCCTGCTATTCTGGAGACTGGCTGGAAAAAGGTAGGATTATGTGTTCATGAAAGCCAGTAGCACATGCTTAGGGACCAGTTATAGCTTGAGCAAGTCCCTTATCTTGGTTCCCCTTCTCTGCAAAATGAGGGATTTGGAGGGGCTGGGCTTTAGATTCTCTTCTCAGTCTGCAAGCTGGAATTCCACAGCTCTGCCTCTGATCCCTGGTGTGGATGTCCACTTCTCCTCTGCTCGGGCCCACTTCCCAGAAGGCTGTGCAACTGTGACTGGTTACCCATGGGTTCAGGGGGTACTTCCTGCTGCTCCTGGACCACACATTCCTCCAGCCCCATCTCCAGGTGCTGGGGAAGGGTCAAGAGAGAAGGCTCCTGGGCACCAGGGGGAGTCTGCATTTTAGCCTTCCTGCATTCTGACAGACTTCCCCCTCTAGGATTATGTGCTACCGGCCTCTGGTACAGAAGGAAGCTGTGCTCCAGATGTGCAGTAACCAAGGCCCTGCAGGCTGCTCCTAGGTCAGTGTGACATGCAGGTCTTTACATGTTTCTACATTCCTATGTCCAGAGCTGGCCTCCAGCTTATGGCATGGAGGTGCTATGGACTGATTATGTCTCCCCCAAATTAATATGGAAGCCCTGGCCCCTAGCGCAGTGGTTCTCAACCTTTCTAATGCTGCGACCCTTTATTTATTTATTTATTTTTAAAAATATATTTTATTGATTTTTTACAGAGAGGAAGAGAGAGGGATAGAGAGTTAGAAACATCGATGAGAGAGAAACATCGATCAGCTGCCTCTTGCACACCCCCTACTGGGGATGTGCCCACAACCAAGGTACATGCCCTTGACCGGAATCGAACCTGGTACCCTTGAGTCCGCAGGCCGACGCTCTATCCACTGAGCCAAACCGGTTTCGGCACTGCGACCCTTTAAAACAGTTCCTCATGTTGTGGTGACCCCCAACCATAAAATTATTTTCGTTGCTACTTCATAACTGTAATTTTGCTACTGTTATGAATCATAATGTAAATATCTGTGTTTTCTGATGGTCTTAGGCAACCCTGCTAGCGGTTCTCAACCTGCCAGCCAGGCTGAGGGACCCCACCTGTGCATGAATTTGTGCACTGCGCCTCTAGAAAACAATAAAAAGAGAAAAGGGAGCTTAGTTTTGTATATCGTGACCCACAGGTTGAGAACCGCTGCTGTAGAGCCTAAGACCATCAGAAAACACAGATATTTACATTACGATTCATTAACAGTAGCAAAATTACAGTTATGAAGTAGCAACGAAAATAATTTTATGGTTGGGGGTCACCACAACATGAGGAACTATATTAAAGGGTCACAGCATTAGAAAGATTGAGAACCACTGCCCTAGTGGGACTATTTGGAGAGAGGGCTTTTAAAGAGGCAGTTAAGGTTAAATAAGGTCATGAGGGTGGGGCCCCAATCTGATAGAACTGGTGTGCTTATTGGAAGAGGAAGAGACACCAGCACTCTCTTTCTCTGCACGAGCACAGAGAGGAAAGGCCAGGTGCACACAGTGAGAAGGTGGTGGTCTTTAGGCCAGGAAGAGAGCCCTCACCAGAAGCCAACCCTGCTGACACCTCGAGCTCAGGTTTCTAGCCCCCAGCCCTGTGAGAAAATCGATGTCTGCTGTTTAATCCACCGAGTCTCTGGCATTTTGCTATAGTTGCCTGATCAGGTGAATACCTGAGGGAACATTTTTTCATTCAAGCAGGTAGTACATTTATACATAACAAATTACCAAAAGGAACCTCAAATTAGTCTGAGCTTTGGGAGATCACAAAAGGTCATTGTGGGTCAAGTTTCCCCCATCTTGGCCCCCAGAAGTTTCGCATCCAGCCAAGCATTTCAGGGCACAGGATGCAGTCCTCCAGACCCATTTTGGCCCTTTAACTGCTCCCCCACAAATTGCTGCTCTTGGCATCAAAAGATAAAAGCCCAAGAGGTAAGGTGCCATCCTGGGGCGTTGCTTGGGTCTGCACATGTGTGGGCTTGCATGTGGGGACACAGTGTTCGGGTAAGTATAGCGGTCACATGTGGATCTGCTAAATGAGGCTGAGGGTGAGCCCAGGAGTTTGAGTATCACACACACTTGTTTACATGGAAAAGACTAGATTTGGAGTCTAGAACCCTGGGTTGAAATAAGCTTTTGCTTATCAGTTATGCTATCTTCAGCAAGATACTTCATTTCTTAGGGCCTCAGGATCTTCCTCTGTGAAAGCAAGAGAATAGACATGTTTCTCAGAGGAGCGGGGGGAGTGAGAATGGAATCCCCTGTTTTCGGCCCAGCTGCCCACAGGTGTGAGGAGCCTGGAGGCTCTTTTACCCTCCCCAAGGCTTGTTGATTCTGGCCCCCAGGGAGGAGGGGGACCATAGGCAGGGTGACCTCTCCAGGCTCCGTGTCCTTCCCAGGCCTGGGCTCCCAGAAATGCTGGTTTCCATTTTCTCCTCTTTCCCCATGTGTCTGACCCTGGCCTACACTGGGTATTTAAGAATTATTTTTGAACGCATAAATGAATGAATGGCACATTGTAGACACTCAATACCCAAGTACTGAATGGAACAAGCTGTCTTGTGGGTCCCGTTTAAGCATCCTACCTGGGTTTTGTCAACTGCAATGGATAAAGATAAAACTAACATTTCTCCAGTAGCTATCTGCTGAGAATAATGCTAATTTACCCCATAGTTTGGGGAGCAGAGGCAGGGAAGGGAAGCGCTCCACGGATGCATGAGAGCCTGCTAGTGTCCCCAGTGCAGTCAGCTCTCTGCTACATGCTCCTTAATGGCTCCTGTTTATTGAACAACTACTATGTACCAGGCACCATGCTGGGTGCTGGGGGTAAAAGCATGACCCAAACAGACCATTAATTATCTCACAGGACAGCATTATTATCTCATTTAATCTTTAGAACAGCTTTGCTAGGACCAGATGAAATATTGTACAGGAAAAGAGTTTATAAACTGTAGAGTGCTATAAAACGTCAGGGGCTGTTATAAAGATGATTAGTACCCCCTCCCCCCACCTCTGCAGCTTGCCCAGCAGCCTCCAGGTGCAGCGCTGGCACCTACCTTGCCTGTCTCCTTCCTGGCTAATTGGGGAGGCTCTCCAGGCCTGATTTATGCGGACATTCACACACTCTCCCACTGAACATTATTCTAATCAGACACCTCATTATTGGAAGCCTGCCTCCTCGGGCTGGCTGGCCAGGGTTATTACAAGATATTATACAGACCATTTGCATGGCCACCTTTAGGTCATTTCCATCACTTTAAGCTACTTACAGGCCCATTTTCTTCCCCATAATATTTGCCTAATTCGATTACTCCACGGCCTCAGCTGGTTCAAAATGGAATCAGAATTTACACCTGGGAGCAAAGTCAACTGGATCCTGACACACCCTCAGACCTCTGGGGCCTGCCTGGTCCCAGGGGACTGCCGTCGCAACTCGCAACCTCGTTTCCAGATCCGAGGGGAGACTTCTGAGCCTGGTGGGTGGGGAGAGGTGGCTTGTTGGATGGGCCGGTGTTTGGTATTTTATAGTTTGAGATGACACAAAAGAGCTGTTTCTAGCCCCCCGAGTTCATGTTTTGTAAATTCATGCAGAGCTCTCTGTACTTTTCCATCATCACCCTGAACACACTTTATTGTCATCAATTGCGTAATTGGTATCTGTTTTCCTGCTGGAGAGCAAGCTATGTGAGGGCAAGGCCTCTGCTTATCTTCTTGTTCTTTGTGTTCCTAACATGTAGCACAGTGCCCAGTGGACAGATCAATTTACGTATATAAAAGGTTAAGTGACCGGCTGACTATCCAACCGGTAACTATGACATGCACTGACCACCAGGGGGCAGATGCTCAACGCAGGAGCTGCTGAGCTGCGCTGACTTGGCAGTGGCGGTCCTCGGGTGATGCACCCTGGAACCAGAGAGGAGGGAGCCTGATTCTGGGGTGCGTCACCCGAGAACCACCCTCTTGCAATCTGGGTCACCTCGGGGGATGTTGGAGAGTGGGTTTCGGCCTGATCCCTGCAGGCCAGGCTGAGGGACCCCATCTGCTGGAGGGA
The DNA here is from genome assembly GCF_951640355.1 of Cnephaeus nilssonii. NCBI lineage: Eukaryota > Metazoa > Chordata > Mammalia > Chiroptera > Vespertilionidae > Cnephaeus > Cnephaeus nilssonii. Next base: position 15,542,379 of record NC_137076.1, read on the forward strand.
CCCCCACTCACTCCACAGACACCCTTTGAGCCACGACGTCACCCAGGTGCCGCTGGCTGGGGAGGGACAGTGGGAGGTTGGCTCCAGGGTGTGTCTGGCCCGTCTCTCCCGGCCACCTTCTAATTAATTTCCTTTCAATGAGCATGAATCCGTGCACTGGGGCACTAGTAAATACATATTTGTTGATTGGCTGGTTAAATGACTAATTGGTTGTAACCACCTCTGCTAAGACTGTGTATCTGCGACTGCTCAGAGGTTAGTCCTGACGTGGGGTCAAAGCCCCTATTCCTTCTTATCCCCTAGTGGCAGGTTCTGAAGGGCCCAGACTGACACTGAGGGAGGAGAAGTCGGGGAGTACCAAACTCCAGAGCAGGGCTTCCAGGAGGCGTTCAGCAATTTCTGGGGACCCTTTTGGTTGTCATGACTAGGGGGACACTACTGGCATCCAGTGGCAGGTCCGGGATGCTGCCTACCAGCCTCCAGTGCCCAGGATAGCCCCGCAGCAAAGATGATTCCATCCAAAATCCCGATAGTGCCAAGGCTGAGAAACCTTGCCTAGGGTCCATCCAGCACGGTTACCAGAGGAGGGACATCAGGTTTCCGGTCAGCTGGACTCTGGTGGCATCTGAGGGGATCTTTATATGATACCTTCTCTTCCCTGTGCAAATTCTGAGTCATGAATCGGGCAGAGGGAGGTGAAAATGCCTCCTTATTACTGAGAAAGCAGCCGGCGAATAGGGCATTGGTCTGCATCTGAGGAGCTTGCTAATTTGACATGTCTGCATTGCATTTATTCATCTCCCTTGGACACACAGGGCTCTGTATGGATCCTGGCACAGCAGAGGGAAGAGGGCTCTCCCTGCTTTGAGCCACGGATGCCTGGTCCCTGTTCCCCCCCACCTTCCCCCCGTCCCCCGTCCCCAGTGAACTCTTCTTTGCCTAAAATGGCAGCCAGTGTAGCCCAGACCCAGTTGAGGTGAAAGTGGAAGTCAGAACCCAAGTGACGTCTGCAGTAGGATCTTTGAATTTTACTTTCTTCATCTATAAAATAAGGAAGATGACAGATATTGTTCAGTTTTATTGTAAAAATCAGAAGAATCATGATTTACAAAGTGTTTGCTTGTAGTATGGGACAGGGCACGCCAAGCTCTACAGTGACCACAGAGGTGGGCGGGCGCTGTCTGCGGGCCCAGGGAGGCGATGGCACGTGGTCTAACAAAATCATGCACATAACGACAGCCCAGACAGAGGGAGCGGGGGCAAAGTCCACTCCCACGGGCCTCAGAGTAGAAAAGGCTCAGACATCAGCGGTGGGGGAGCAGCCCGTGGGGAAAGTGGCTTTGGATTTGGGCCCAGAAGCATGGTAGAGCTTTTAAACGTGATTAACTTATTCTTTCTATAATGCAAAAGCAATGCATGCTCATTTTAGAAAACTGAAGGAATGTACATAAATCAAACAAAGAAAGCACAGCTCTTATAATCCTGAGATAATCACTGGTAACATTTTCCAGTTTGGGGTAAGAACGGGGTCGCGTCCAGCTGCCCCCCTGTTAGTGAACCCAGTGCCTCGCCCTCCTCAGGCCCTGGGGGTTTACTCGGACTAAAGGAGTCAGTCAACCTGACCCAAAAGCCCAGTGACCCAGCACTGCAAGGCTGCAGCACGGCCCTGGCCTGGACTCCAGGGCTGCAGCTCTTAGCTCAGGCATTTGCTTCGCTGTGGGGTTAGCCTGCTCACGCTGCCATAACAACACACCACACGCTGGGCTTAAACATCAGACATTTATGGTCTCACAGTTCTGGAGGCCGGCAGTCCAACACCCAGGTGGTGGCAGCGTTGGTTTCTCCTGAGGCTGCAGATGGCTGCCCTCTGCTGTGTCCTCGCATGGTTCATTCTCTGTGCATGCACATCCCCGGCGCCCCTGCCTCTTCCTGTCAGGACCCCACTCCTATTGGATCAAGGCCCATCCATAGGACTAATTTAACCTTAATTACTTCTTTTTTAAAAAAAAGATTAAAAAACCCTCACTTGAAGATATGTTTGTATTGATTTGAGAGAGAGAGAGGAAGGGAGAGGGAAGGAGAGAAACATTAGCATACAACCCCCCCCCCCCCCACTACTGGAGATGGAGCCTGCAACCCAGTCATGTGCCCTGACTGGGAATCGAACCGTGACTTCCTGGTTCAAAGGTCGACGCTCAACCACTGAGCACCACTGGTCAGGCTTAATTACCTCTTTAAAAGCCCTCTCTCCAAATGTAGTCCCATCAGGGGTTAGGGCTTCAACACGTGTATTTTGGGGAAACACACAGTTCAGTCCATATTCGCTGTGCTCCCCCAAATTCAACAAAGCCACAGGGTTGGCATCCAAAGGACTTCTATCCCCGTCTCATACTGTTTTTGGAAGCTGATGATGTGGCAGGGGCTGGGGGGGACACTCAACCCTGGAGGCAGCTTCCTGCAGTGGGGCTGGGGTGGCAGGTCACTGTCGGTCCCAGAGACCTGCATAGACTCCCACTGGGCCTTGGGAAGTGGCTGAAGCTCTCATAGGGTGGCTTCTAGAATCCAGGAGACAGAGCTAAGCCACATGACCTTGGGAGCCCTTTCTAAGTCTGGCATGGAGGGCGTGGAGCCCAAGTTCTTCCAACCTGTCCCTGCACTGACTGTCCCCCAGGCTGCTCCGCTGCTTGGGTTGGGGGAGGGGTCCTCTTCCTTTGGAGGAGTAGGGTCTTTTCCCTCATGTCTGTCTGTAGCACATCCTGTCAATTGCATCCTTACCATGTCTCATCCCCACCTCCACTTTTGTGGTCGTCTGTCCCCTCTCTGCTTTGAGGGGCAGTTTTCTGGAACCTGGCGCAGTAGATGGATCAGCAGTCACCACATGGAAGTGTACCTCCAGGCTGGAAGATAAGCATATCGTCATAAATGCTGAGCAGAGCCGCTCATTTCAGGGATGCATACATTGTGGCATAATTAAGAGGGAAGGCTTGTCCTTGGAGAAGATTTGCAAAAAGGGTTTATAATTGCAAGGACATAGAATTAGTTTTAAGGCTCCTTGACTTTTGTGATAATCTCCAGGGCTTCTTTATCAATTTGTGCCCAGATGATGTTGCTCTCAAGTCATAAGCAATTGGCTTATCAGTTCTCTCTGGCCCCTGGTGGTTTAACACAGCCCGGGTGGGGTTAGGTGAAGCGTCAGAAATGGTGGATTATGCTTATTAAAACACCCGGTGCAGACTTAGAGCCCCATAATCGCCTCCTGCACATACCCGCAATGGGGGCCAAGGATGAAGCTTGCAACTGAGGTTTGCACTCTTGACCCCTCAGTCCCCAGGCCGATGCTCTATCCAGGGAGCCAAACAGGCTAGGGCCTTCTGGTGTTCTAAATGCATGAGGAAGTTCTAGGACAGCACATATCCTACACTTTAAGGTGCTTCAGCTGTTCCTCAATGAGTGGCAATTATTTATTTCCGTGGATTCCCTCTTGGTGGGCTTGGGCGAGGTCCACCAAGAAGGAGGAGTTCGCTCCCTGCTGGGCTGGTGTGCACATGTCCTACTAGAGTCAATACCTCTATAGAGTCAATACCTCGATTGCAGGGCTCTCCACAGTCTTACCAACCAGTAGGCACTAGCGGCAACAACATTCACCGAGCCCATGAAATGATTCCAGATCACCTGATATAACCATGTTCTATGCTTTGTCTTTTCAAAGGCAGTTTAACATCCTGTATTCCATATTTATGTATCCATCAGACATGGTGGTGGTGCTGGGGATATGGCAAATACAAGCCAGCCACGGTCCCCCTCTCCTAGAGCATACAGCCGAGTGGTGGAGACAGACAAGCCATGGTAAACATGATGAGGCTGTGGAAGGGAGGAAAGGTGAGCAATGGGGGCCTGTTGGAAACTAGCCTTGGCTTGACTTTCCTCACACAGGCCTCTCTGCGGTTCTTTGAGGAAATCTGTTAGCACCGGCCTCTGGGTGGGCTGTTCTAATGCAAACCTAGACCTCCGATTACTTTTCAAGAAGTTTGGCCACTTGGCTTCTCCCAGAGCGGGTTACACGGTGGCCTCTGAAGTTGCTGCGCCAATGGATGCACCTTCATCCCTGCAGTTTTCAATGAGCAAACTGGTCCTCGTAGGCCATGCCCAGGGCGGTGGGGAGAGCTGGGGAGGGTGTGCTCACTGATTCTTGAGGGGCCCTGAGCCCAGCTGATGGCCACCTGGGGGCGCACCGCTGAGAAGCACACAGGAAATTCTGCATAAGCTTTGCATGTGCACAGCTCTTGGCTCCCTGACCTCTGGTGGAGGCCACACCTGGAATGTCTGTGGGATGGGCTGTCTACGAGGAAAGCACATTTGTTGAGGACTTTTTACGTGCTGGGCACAGTGCCAAAGCTTTATGTCCCAGTAAGTCATGTCATCTAATCCTCAGGTCCTTTGATATGGGTGCCTCTAGTTCCTTCCATTTTATAGAGGAGAACCTTGAGGCGCAGAGGATAAGTTACTGCTGTAGGTAAAACAGCCCGCACACGGCTGAGCAGGACCGACGCAGGCTCGTGGGGGCCCGAAGCCCTGATCTTTCTGTCCATGCTCTGCCGCCTCCTGCAGTCTCCCTGACCGGAGGCTTTCCGCGGGCCCCGACCACGTCAGGCTTGATTTAGTTAAGAAGTGACACTGGAGGAGCTCACTGCGAATTTCACTTCCAAAGGGGAGGGACAGTTTATCAGCCAGGGAACCTCCCAGGCCTCCGTGGGAGACAAGTGGCATGGCGCTCAGAGGGAGGCGCTGCGTCCTGAGGCAGGCCAGGCTCTCCCCTTCCCGCAGGATCCAGCCGCTCGGGTCGGTGGCACCAAGGACATCGTGGCTCCTCCACTGCCACCAAGTGTGTCCGAGGCGAGTCCCTGGTGTCTCGGGTGCCCGTGAGCTCTGGCCTGCCTCCAAGCTCTGCTGGGCAGAGCTGGTCCAGCAGCCAGGCCACGGCATCTCAGCTCCTCGGTGGGATGGAGCCTGTCTGAATCCTGGTCTTGCTGGGTGGAGCTCTGTCTCTCTGGCTAGCTTTTGGCAGTTCTTACAGAAGCCAGGATGTTTTCTGTAGCTCCACGTATTCGCTAGGGTTCTGTGTAAACCTAGGCAGACCCCTTTGAACTCAATCAGGACTCCTACTGGGCCAACACACCCATGTGGACAACAGCAATAGCTTGATTGGACTCAAACAGGGCTCTGTGATTGGGGCCCAGGAGAGGGGTGGGGCCAGCTCTACCTTTGAGGTCCTAAATTGCCCTCTTCCCTTGCTGGTCCACCGATAAGATGCTAGCATGTCTTGTGTTGGAAGCTAATGGATTCTCCCAGTTGATTTCACCATGTGGTCCAAACTTCTATGTAGTGAGTGATGATACTCAGGATAGGCATGATTTTAATCATGTCTCAGAAATTTATCAAATGTCCTGGTCTTAGAGAAGGTGGGTGTGGGAGGGTCATGGGAGAGAAAACCTGTAACAGCAAATGTCTGGGCCTTTCTTGTGGTCAGGAGTACAGCCTGCTTCTTTTCTGAACACTGTCGTCTCTGAGCCTTTAAAGCAGTGGCTCTAAACGGGGTGAGATTTTGCTTCCTGGGAAGATTTAGTGATGTCTGCGGATACTTTTGGTATCACAGGAGGGGACTTGCTATTGGTATCTAGTGGGTAGAGGCTAGGATGCTGCTAAGTATCCTACAGTGCACAGCGCAGCTCCCTACAACGAAGAATTATCTTACCCAAAATGTCGATAATGCTGAGGGGAAGAAATGTTTCTTTTTTTAAATCCTCACCTGAGGAAATATTTTTTTCCATTGCTTTTTATTTTATTTTAGAGAGACTGGAAGGGAGGGATGGAAGGGGAAGGGGGGAGAGAGAGGGAGAGAGAGAGACATCGATGTGAAAGAGACACATCGATTGGTTGCCTCCTGCACTTGCCCTGACCGGAGCCGGGGATCCAACCTGCAACCGAGGTACGTGCCCTTGACTTGGAATTGAATCCATGACTCTTTGGTGTGTGGGCTGATGCTCTAACTACTGAACATACCGGCCTGGGCATGAAATGCTTCTTAAAATGATGGGGGACTGTGCGTGCTTGAGGCCAGGGGCTAGTGTGCATTCCAGCCACGTGTGTGCAGAGGTGCCCCTCTTGCTCTGGTTTGTGGAATCTTGTTCTCAATCAGCTTTGACTGTCGTTCCCCCACCCCTTCAGCAGCTGCCCCCACCCCAGACGATGCACCGGCCCACAGACGTGCTCCCCGTCTGGATGTGCAGGGACCATGTCTCATTCCCCTTTGTGCCTTAACCTCGAGTAAATATGTTGGTTGGACAGTCAAACAGAACTTAGTAAAGGTGTCTCCTTTGGGAGAGTGATACTCTAAGATAAAGTGAACGCTTATCAACTATACCGGCTTGAATGATGTCTCCTCCCCCACCCCCGCCCAAATTCATGTCCACCTAGAACTTGTGATTGTGACCTTACTTGTTGGAAACAGGAATTTTTTTCAATCCTCACCCAAAGACATGTTTTCATTAAAGAGAGAGGAAGCGGGTTTGGGGGGGAGAGAAACATCCATTGGTTTCCTCCTGCATACACCTGACCAGGATTAAACCTATAACCTAGATATGTGCCCTGACCAGGAATTGAACCCATGAACCTTCAGTGCATGGGACGATGCTCCAACCAGCTGAGCCACACTGGCCAGGGTTGGAAATAGGATCTTTGCAGATGTAATCAAATTAAGAAGAGCTCATACTGGATTAGGGTGGGCTCTAACTTCAATGACTGGTGTCCTAATACGAAGAGGGAGTTTTGGACACGGAGACACACACCAAGGGAAGCTAGCCATGTGAAGAAGGAGGCAGAAGTTGGAGTGATGCGTCCACAGCCAAAGAAGGCTCAGGATGGGTGGAAATCACCAGGGGCTAGAAGAGGCCAGGAAGGATTCCCCCTTCGTTACAGCAGCTCCGGGAAATGAATGCTCAGACGTATGAGTGCCAGGAAGTTGGCCGGCAGACATGAAAACCTTCTTCATGCCTCAATGCCATCATCTCAGGCAGAGGGTCTTCTCCGTTTCCTGGGTGAAGGGCACGGGTCCCAGGGTGGGCTTACCGGGTCTGCTGTCATCTGCCTTTGAAAAGCGCCCAGATTTGTTTCCTTATCACGGTGAACCTGGATTGTGGTCACCAGGCAAAGTTCATCTCAAGCCCTTGTCGGAACAAGGTGAAGCGATACAGATGAATGTGTATGGTGAGGTGTGGTCCCCCTGTCTCCAGCTCAAGGAGCCCTACTATGTCTGAGCCTGGCCCTAACTTCAGATTAGGGAGCCTGCCCTTTCCAGGCCTCCTGGGCTCCTGAATACCCAGTGTGCCCCTGAGCAGGGACCAGAAACTTCCTGGGCAAGGTGTGTGGGTACAGGCCGGACAGGCACCTGTTCCCCCAGGGCTGCACCCGGGCTGTGCTCTCTGCTCCCACTCGCACCAGGGGGCGTGCACGCAGTTCCTGGGGGCTCGCAGACTCAGCGTTTTCTGGGCCACAGGCCTGTTCTAGAGCCCTTTTGGGGATGGGACCCGCAGTCTAAACCCTGGCCGCAGCCCCTTCTCCCAGTTCCTACCCCGTTTCCTCTGCACGGCCCTGCCCACCTTCCTTTAGGCCCACCCCACAAGTGTCTGCATCCTCCAGCGAAGCTCTCTGCCCTCCAGTCACCGAGAAAGACCTATTGACCCACTCCCCAGGCCATCAGAGGCCACTTCTGAGAAGCGGAAAGGCCCATCCTTCCCTCTTTGAGGGAGAAGTGAAAAGCTTTTGATCCCTCCATGTGATGCTGAGAAGAAAAAATGAAACCAAACACAAACAGTTCTCATGGGTCACCCATCAGCCAAAGGGTCCGCAGTTCTCTGCTCTGCACGGACAGCAGGCTTCGTGCCATGCCCCAGAGGCCATCCGGCCCAGAGACCTCATTCTGCAGGTGGGAAGCTCAGGCCCAGAGAGAGGAGGTGACTCACCCAAGGCCACCAGGTGACTGGGGCCGGAGGCCAGACCAGAAGCCAAGTCTCCTGATCCCAAGGCCACCTGGGGCTAACCCAGGGGTGTCAGGGCTCAAGAGGCAGGATCCTTAGGAAGGTCTCCCAGCACCGCCCCGCACACCTGTTGCTTCCAGTGGTGAGGAAGACCCTTATCTTTGGCCCCGACTCCCTGGCTGACTCCTGGGCCAGGAATTATGACGCTAGCGCCATTTGCATAGCACTTTATAAAGCCTCCTCACAGCCATTATCTCACGTGATCCTTGGTCACTCTGTGAAATAGGCAGGGCTGGGAGCACTGGTTCCCACTTTACAGAACATGAAACCGAAGTTCAAGTGGTTAAGTGACTTTCTCAAGGTCACACATCTACTGCAGAAGGGGAATTGGAACCAAGCTTTGTGGGGTCCCTGCCCTGCAAGTGAGCCAGTTGGCAGCTGCTTCTCTCCCCTCTTCTGCTCTGCTCTCCTGGGAACGCCAGGCAGACGCTGCTCTAGGCCCCTCTTTCTGATGCCTGCCTTCTTCCTTCTCCTCTTCCATATGCATGATGTTATTCCCTCCCCCAGCTTCTCCCTGGTTCCTCTTCCTGGTCCTTTATCCTTCAGGCCCCATCCTCCTGTGTCTGACGCAGGCCTGGCTCCTTAGATAGGGAGATATTAGTCCAAGGGAGTAATAGATCGGGATTTTAACATAGATAGGGGTTCATGTGTGATGGGTCGTTTGCACACATGAATCCATACACTGGGGCTTAGGCTGCAAGCAGATTCCTGGGGTTGTGGGTGGGGGAGGGCCTCTTGGATGGAGCTCTAAGTGTCCCCCCCCCCCCCCCGCCCATGAATTTGGGCACGTAGTTGCTTCTCCACTGCCCACTTGGACACTCTCCATGAGTGGGTCTCACTTTTCCCTTTTGCAGAATGGAGAGGGCTGCTCTCTGCCCCCTTAGCTTGGGGACTAATTCTACCAAAAAGGGGTTAAAAACTGTAGCTGAGCTTAATCCAGATAGAGGCCTGGTCTGCTCATTTGCATATAAGCATCTCCTCCACCCCCAGCCTGGCAATTTGCATCTCATTATTCAGGTATATCCTTGGTGATTTCCCCCTAGACTGGTCCTGCCCTGGTTCAGCTCTACCTCCTCTTTTGTCCTAAGCCTTACTCCTTCCCTTCTGACCCCAGGGGTGTCTGAGCCTTGACCTGCCTCTGCAATCCCAGCTGTAGGCTGTTTCCCAGGCTCTGGCCTTCCCCTCTGCAGAGCCTCCAGGATGCAGCCAGAAAATGGGGAGCCTGAACTAGGGCTAGTGTGTGTGTGTGTGTTTAGGGGGAGGGTGCTGGGATGGGGGAGTGGGTGGCTCCACCTGCCCATGTGAACATAAAAGGTCCACAGTGTATTTATGCACACACTTACATACACACTCATGCACACACATACACACTCACTCACTCATGCACACACACACACACACACACACACACACACTCATGCACACCTACATACTTGGCATGTGTTTTACACATTCCCCGTTTTACACATTCCCCTCTGTTCCTTTGCTCCCATCCCATGTCATCCTTATGCAACTTCTCTTTTGCTTTAAAAGAGTTTGAGCGCTGGCCAGGTGGCTCAGGTGGTGAGAATACCACCTGCGGGTTCGAATTCCAGTCGGGGCATGTATGGGAGGTAACTGATCAATGTTTCTCTTTCACATCAATGTTTCCCTCTCTCTTATTAAAATAAATTAAAAATAAAAAGCCCGGGTCGGTGTGGCTCAGTTAGTTGGGCATCATCCCTTGCACTGAAAGGTTGCCAGTTCAATTCCCATCAGGGCACATGCCTGGGATGCGGGCTCTATCCCCTGTAGGGAGCGCGCAGGAGGCAGACGATCGATATTGCACTCTCACATTGATGCTTCTCTTTCTTCCTCTCCCTTCCTCTCTCTAAAAATCAGTAACAAATCTTTTTTGTTTTTTTTTAAGAGCTTGAGTCCTAGACGGTTTGACTCAGTGGATAGAGCATCGACCTGCAGACTGAAGGGTCCCGGGTTTGATTCCGGTCATGAGCACAAGCCCCGGTTTCGGGCTCGGTCCCCAGTAGAGGGTGTGCAGGAGGCAGCCAATCAATGATTCTCTCTCATTATTGATGTTTCTATTTCTCCCTCTCCCTGCCTCTCTGAAATCAATAAAAATATATATTTAAAAAAAAGGAAAGAAAAAAGAGCTTGATATGCACTTTATGTGATGTCATCCAGGCGAAAGGTTGTGGGGAGGGTAGGAGGGCAGGGACAAGTGTTGTGTTTATCCCTCAGCCCTGTTCCCCAGTGTAGCCTGCCCCTCTGAGCACTGCTGTCTCCCTGGGGAAGCCAGTCCTTCAGCTTGTCCTTCAGTCCTAACCATGAAAGCCTGGGCAGTAGTCAAGGGCCAACCACAAACAGAGATGAACAGAGGACCCTAGGGAATGAGCGACTGCCTGGAGCGGGGAGAGGACCCCTTGCGGAAGATAATCAGGGATTTGCCTGGGGCCAAAGTGGTTGGGCCTCACTCCCTCTGCTCAATGGTATCCCTGCCTGGCTGCATCAGAGAAGGCTCTGCCACTGTGCAGAGTTGAGGAGAGGACCGATGAGCAGACGGAAAGAGCTCCTGCACACTGATCGCAAAACAGCAACAGCATTGGGTGGTGCTGGGCAGCGACATCTCGTTTCATTCATTCATCCTGTGACAGCATATAAAGCCCCACCAGAGGGCCTCATGCTGTGTTCATCCGTGGATACAGCGATGAATAAGACAGACACGTGATCTCGGCAGGGAGCACGCAGCCTGGTGGCCACGCAGACAAGTAAACATGGCAGGGTCATCTACAGAGGAGGGGGAGCAGTGCTAGCCTTGGGGTGGTTAATTCTGTGTCAACATAACGAGGTCGGGTACCCAGATATTGATCTAACACCAGCCTAGGTTTCATTGAGAAGGTAGTTTTAGATGAGATTAACATTTAAATCAGTGGACTTTGAGTAAACAGATTACTCTTCATAGTATGATGGGCCTCATCTAATCAATTGAAGGCCTTAAGGGAAAACAGACGGAGTCCCCTGGAGAAGAGGGAATTCTGCCAGTAGGTAGCCTCCAGTTTCAAGCTGCACTATCAGCTCCTCCCTGGGTCTCCCTCTGGCTCACCATGCAGAATTTGACTTGCCAGCCCCCACAATTGCATGAGCCAATCCCTCTCTTTCCCTGTCTCCAATTAAGAAAGAGGAGGGAAGGATGTATGAGGCAAGTGCACCAGGAGGGAAGGGATGGTGACTTGAATCATGTCAATGGGCCACGCTGTGCTGAATGTAGCGTGTGTGCTGTTACCAACGAACTCAGTGGCCTTGCGAAAGGCCTTGACTTCTCTGAAGTTCCATGACCTCTGCTGTGCAGTGGTAATGATAGCCCCAAGGACCTCCTTCAAAGCGCTTTGGGAGGATGCAAATGAGATGCTGGAGGTGGCCAGCAGGGTGGATGGTGAGGAGCTGGGGGTTGTGCAGTCCTCTGAGGCTTTGGCAGGGGCAGCGAGGCGGTGGTTTGTGCAGGCGGAGGGCCTGGAACATGCTGCGCAGCAAAGCCTGGCTGAGACTCCTCCCTGACTTGCTGTAGGGACCCTCCAGGCCTCAGTGTTTCCATCTGTCAAATGGGGGTAAAGAACCCCTTAGGGTTTGTCTTGAGAATCAAATAAGATAATGTGCTGACTGTATATAGGTTGAAAATGAATAAAGTGCTAGAATGCAACACGTGATTACTGTAGGTGGTTAGGAGCAGAAGGGAAGGGAACAGGATGGGCCAGGGCTGGGCCAAGCAAGCAAGGCCCCTAGGGTGCAACATTCTAGACGGCTTTGACCCTGCGGTGCGCCTGGGGGAAGGGCCCTCTTGGGTGTCGCTCTGGGGGGGCCTTGCTCACCTCTTCCTAAGGCGGGCCCTGGAAGTGAGAGCTGGCACCCCTTCACGCAGGAGAGATGGGTACTTGGTGGCCAGTTGGATTTTAATGTTCTTTGAAAGGCTTGAACTTTTTTGCAGGTGACAATGCCACACTGACTGGGTGGCGAGTTCTCTCCTGCAGTGGTTCTCAGAGTGGGATCCGGACCTGCAGCATCGGAACCACCTGGGAACTTGCTAGAAATGCAAATTCTCGGCCCCACCTGGACCCCCTAAACCAGAAATGGGGGGTGGGGCCCAGAAAGCTGCATGTTAAGCAGCCTTCCTTCCAGAGGGTTCCGAGGCCACCAGCGTGTGAGGACCACCGTGCTGGGGCCTGGGCAAGGGCGGGAGGGGAGGAGTCTTGGTGTGTTGACTGAGGCCATTCACCTGCACAGAAAACAACTTCCTCCCCCACCACATTCGCCTCTTTCTCTGTCTCTCCCCTCCATCCTCTCCCCCCACATGAAATCAACTTCCACCAGAGGTGGCACCAAAGAGTCTCAGGTTGCCCAGTGTATGTGGCTCAGTGGTTGAGTGTTGACCTATGAACCAGGAGGTCACGGTTGGATTCTGGTCAGGGCACATGCCCAGGTTTCAGTCTCAGTCCCCAGTGTGGGGCGTGTGGGAGGCAGCCGATCAATGATTCTCTCTCATCATTGATGTTTCTATCTCCCTCTGCCTTCCTATTAAAAAAAAAAAAAGAGTCTCAGGTTCTTTGGCTTACCTTAGGGAATGCAAGCACATTTCTAACACTAAAACAAGTAACAAGCATCTGAAGAGAGGTTCAAAGGCTATGAATGAGAGAAATGTAAATTTAAACAATTTACTCTCATCTGAATGTCAAAATCAGAAAGATGGATCAAACAGAATCGGTGAGGACGTGTGTGTGTGTGTGTGTGTGTGTGTGTGTGTGTGTGTGTGTAGGTGAGGCCTCCCTTGAATCTCGGGTAGGCACGGAAACTGTGTGCTTATCTGGAAAGCAATCTGGAAAATTTAGTGCTATTTCTTTTCTTTAATTATTTTTATTGAACACACCTCACAGACTGCTTACTGTGTTTATTTAGGATACTAGAAGCCCGGTGCACGAAGATTCATGCAATAGGCCTTTCTTCCCCTGGCTGCCAGCACCGCTTTTCCTCCGGCACCCGGGGCCCAGGCTTTTGCTCCTGCTGCAGTGGAGAAGGTAAGCCTCGAGGCTAGGCTCCTCTGCTCCGGCCGCTGGAAGCCAAGCCTCTTCAGTCTTCAGTCTTCACTTGGGCCAGAGCCTTCAGTCTTCACTCCGCACCTGTGTATGCAAAATAACCCGCCATCTTTGTTGCGTTAATTTTGCAAACTCACTCCTGATTGACTTGTGGGCGTCATGAAGGTATGGTCAATTTGCATATTTCTCTTTTGTTAGTGTAGATTTTTCCATTGCTTTTTTGTTAATCCCCACCTGAGGATATATTTTTGCCTATTGGTTTTTAGAGAACGTGAAAGGGATGGAGGCAAGGAGAGAGAGAGAAAGAGAGAGAGAGATCAATGTGCAAGAGACACACTGATTGGTTGCCTCCTGCATGCACCCCAACCGGGCTGGGGCCGGGGATCAAACCTGCAACCCAGGTACTTGACCTTGACTAGGAATCAAACCTGAGAACCTTTGGTGCGCAGGCCGATGCTCTAACCCCTGAGCCACATCGGCCAAGGCCTTACTGTGTTTAGACACTGTTTGAGGCAATTCACAAATACCAACTCACATCATGACTAACTTATGTGACTGAGTATGTGTTTGTCTTACGACCTAGTGCCCCCACTACCAGGGTGGGACCCATAGTTGATAAAAGGGACATGGACAGAGTGTATTGTTTGTGGCAGAGGGAAGCTGGGGGCCCCTTGATGTCTGTCAGTGGGGGATGGACAAGAGGACTGTGATGGGTGATTACTGCTGGTCCTACGAAGTCTTGCAATCATCCAACCAGATACTTACAGCAGCAGGATACATCTCATAAAAGCAGTGTTAGCTGAAAAAAGTAAAATGCAGAATAACATTCATAACACAATACCATTAATGAAAATTCAAAACACATGCTCACAACAATGCTCTATAATTTACAGGAACATACGCTATTTAAGGACGTGCAGCAAACACATGGAAGCGGGTACTGACACGAAGGAGGAGGGTTTGGCGTGGGCTCTGGGAGGAGGGAAAGGGAAAACTTGACACAGTCTTCATAACGAGCTGTGCCCCTGAGGAGTGAGGGGCCCGACTGGCAGAACCTGTGCTCACAACAGAGAAGGATAAAGCCGCTGTGAAGGCCAGAGGAGAGCAGGCCTCTAGGCAGTGGCTGAGCACAAAGCTCAGGGGGTGGAGTTTGGCCAGAATTTGACTCTAAAATCAGTCACTTAATCTCTGTAAATTGGGAATAGTAATAATAATCTATATATATATAAAAGGCTAATGTGCAAAGTGTCCCGGTGGGAATTTGACCAGGAGACAGGGAGTTCGCTCACTCGCTACGATATGCACTGACCACCAGGGGGTGGGGCAGAATGAAGGTAAGCCCTGGCTGGCAGCTGAAAGTCCCTGATCGGCCCTGACTGCCGGCCAGGCCTAAGGACCCTACCCAGGCACAGATTTCGTGCACTGGGCCTCTAGTAGTAATAATAAAGGTAGTTATGACAGTTGTATCACATGTTCTAAAGTGACTGGCCCATAAGAGGTACCCAACAGTGACCTGCTTTCACACACATACAGAAGGACAGAGAGTGGTATAATGACTCCCCTCATCCAGGTTCAGCAATTGACCAATTGGGGGATTTACTGATAGAAGGGACCATAGATAAGAACAACAATGACGTCCTACATTTGTCTAGAACATTAAGTCCTATACACCATCATGTTTTACATACAGTATGTCATACAGTTTTGACAACAACTTATGAAGTAAATATTGTTATTCCCATTTTAGAGATGAAAAGACGGAGGCTTAGTGCAGTGAAATGACTTGTCTGAGATTGTCTGCCAGCTACAGTCCCTGGGTGTCTGGCTTCTAGTCCAGCCTCTCCTGCCCCATGCACTGAAGCACTGTGACAGAGCAGCGATGGCCAGTCCCACCCCGGCCTCTCATTCAGTGGGGTGGTCTTGGATGAGTCCCCCCACTGCTGAGCCTTGCCCTTAGCGGATCCTCGAGAGGCCCCTCCTTGGCCTGGGGAATTGCCGTGCATCCGCCCGGCCTCTCTCGGAGCTCAGCGCCATCCCTCCCTGGTGTGTCCTACTTAAGGGGAAGTGGAGCAGTTCAGAAACAACCCAGAAAGCAGACACGCAGCCCACGCCACCCTGCAGTCCCCACTCCAGGGCCCAGGTCTGACTCCGGGCCACTGGCTGGAGAAGGGAGCCCCAGGAGGTGGCAGTGGTGGTGGGTGGGCTGGGAAAGAGGCCCCCAGACCCTGTGGGTTCTGCCTAGAGTAGAGCTGTGTGGCAGCTGGGACAGGAGGCCTCGGCTCACGGAGGCCGGGAAGAAACCCAGGTTTGTTTCTGCAGCTCCCTCAGGGTACCCCCAGCTCCCAGTCAGCGCCGAGACCAGCTTCCAGAAACAGAGTCGGTCTTTTTTTAACCACCTTTCCCCCCATGGTGACCCACGTTCGTAGTGGAGGCCCCAGGGCACTCCGGCCATCTCCGAGCCCTTTTTCTGAAGGACGGGCTCCCTAGCTGGTCCTCGCTCCTACATGGTGGTTGGGAGGCCTGAGTCGGGGTCACCCCACGTTTTCCCAGGTGGCGAGGCCCTCCCAGTGGGGTAGGGTCATGGAATAAGTGCCCCCAGCTCCCGAAGCCACCATTCCCTCCCTGCGGTCTGGAGGCCTGGCTCAGTTTCGGAGACACAGTGGGAACTCTGCTCCTGTGGCTCAGCCACCGGGCACGGGCCCTCCGTAGTGCCCATGAGGGAGAGGGAGCAATGGACGAGGAGATGGCGATGGCAGCCAGAGAGATACACCGTCCAAGGGACATTCAGCATCTAAGCATGGACCATTCCCTCCACACGCAGCTTGGAGCACGTGGGGGTGCTTGGGGAGCTGCAGGGGGAGCAGGGGGCTCTTTGGGCGGGGGGAGTTGGGAGCATGCCCTTGGGAGCAGTTGTAGAGAACCCCTGTTTTGTGACTGGCATGGACAGGGAATATTGACACTCAGTGGGAGCAGGGCCACGGCACTGGCCTCGGGGACTTACACTTTAGTTGTATAGACACATGCTAATGCACCGCACACACAGACATGCCCACCCGCCTACACAGATCACACACACACACACACACACCCCGAGGCCATGAAGGACCACGAAGCCTGGGGGCTGTAGATGGCAGTGAGCTGTTCTGAGGAGAGTGGTCCAGTTGGCACAGATGAAGCAGGTTCACGTGGGAGTAGCGTCTGTGTTTGTGCTCGGTGTAGGGACGTGCAGGGCCACATCCGGGCAGGAGCAGCCTGATGAAGGGTGGGGGCTCCCATGAGCCTTGTTTGCTCAGAGGACCCCGCAGGAGACCCACCCTCCTGGGTGGCAGCATCCAGCGTAGTCCTCTCGAGGTGGCTGCAGAGTGCCCAGCTGGGAGGTGGGGGTGTGGCGGGGGAGCAGGCAGAACGGCTGTTCCAGACCCTGGGAGCCTGGGAGACCCTGGGAGACCCTGGGCTGTGGATGTGGTCACACTGGCTAGTCTGAGTATGGGGGACGGTTCTGAACGAACTAGTCCAGCCCACAGGTGGGAGGGAGACCCGGGCACTGTGGAGGCTTCTGTGGGACCAGCAGGGCCTCTGTCCCCTGGGTGGCGTGACCCCAAACGCCTCTCCCAGCTCCTGCCCTTTCCCGTGCTTTTGGCTTCTTGGCCTTTTCCTCTGAAGGGGGACAGTGATGCTGCACCTCTTACGGTTGTTGTGGAGATTACACGAGGAGGGCACCTCCCTTCCTAACATGGGGCCCGGCTTTCCCTGGGCATCTGGTGGCGAGAGCTCTTCTGCTACAGCTCCTTCCCTTGTCATCGGGCTAATGCCTTTGCTCCCCTTACGTTCAGACTGGGGCCTCTGGGCTCCGACCCACCCTGGGCACATCTGTGACATAGCCTCAAGGTGAGGCGTCCCTCCCCCGCCCCCCGCACGAGGTCTCCCCACAGGAGCAGGGCCTATGGCTTGTTTGTTCTCTTATTCCCAGCACCTTGCGGGAGAGGCTCACGGATGTTTCTGAATGAATGAACGAAAGTGGGGAAGTGCTTTGTAAATTGGTCAGAACTTACAAAAGTTATCTACATGCTTCTCCAGAGAGCAAGCCTCAGGCAAACACAGATGAAGTAACAGCCTGATTCAAGGCCAAGGCCAGACGGGAGCCTGGCCTGCAGGATGATTTGGGGTGGGGTCGGGTGGGGCCACCCCTGCCAGCACCCTCTCCTCTGCAGCCCTCCGGCCAGCCCACGGCCAGGCCCCCTGGCACCACAGGAGACAGCCCTGAACAGCAGCACCACGATCCTCTTTTCACGGGAAATTTTACTTTGTAGTTCCGATGATAAAACCAATCATTGTAAAGCACTCAAACTTCAAACAGGAAAGGAAATACTTAACATAATTAACCCAAAAAGTGAAAAAACAACAACCCTTCTATCCATCCCGGTGCCCTGTGAGATAGCTGGGTATGTCTTTACAGATGTTTTTCTGGTTCATCCACTACCTTTGTTTATGCTAGAAAAGCAGGATCCTACTAAGCATAGTCCTGCAATTTCCTCTATTACCTAGCAACATGTTGCGGACATTGTGGGTTGTTCTTTAATCTGCACTGCCTTCTTTTTTAATGGCCATGTGATGTTCTGTGATATGTAGGAGGCACCACTCATTTAACCAATCCTCCACTGATGGGCCTCTGACTGCTCTAAATGGAAATTGCATTTTGACGGTGGCCTGAGTGGTGAGGCCCATGGTCCACGGATGAAGGCATGATGCTTTTCTCCCTTCGTCCATCTCTTCCTCCTGGTGTTGCCTGAATGAGGTGGCAAAACCACCTCTTCCCCCTCTCCATCCTGTCCCCTGCAGCTCTCCCAGAGGGGTGCCCCACAGGCCCTCACACGCATGCTCACTCACCTCTCTTGCTTTCTCAGCTTGGGGCTGGCTGTCTTCCCTCACCTGGGTCTGGCAGCCCACCTGTTTGCTCAGCTTGGGGTTCAGCAGTGGAGGGTCTTGGTACTCCCCTGGGTCCTGTGGGGGCAGGTTGCTGGGTCAGGGCAAACAGGGAGCTCTCCAGGGTGAGAGGAGGCAAGGGTGGTGGTCGGTTTGCAGGAGTGATAGTCCTAGATGGGCAGGTCATCTCCCCAGAGAGGAGCAGCCAGGGAGGACAGAAGCTGCTGTTAGTTGTGGCTTTTCGGCCATGTTGGACGATGCAAATGAGTCCTTTGGTGACGATGAATATTCATCAGGAGCGCTCCCTTCTGAACCGCGGAAACTCCTCCAGGCTTGCTAATGAACCTGGCAGGCAAAGAGAGAGAGAGGTCCTTCTTCACCCTGCCTTTCCTCTCCCCAGCCTCCTTTCGCCCCTCCTGACCCGGCGAGTATGGCCGAGGCAGAGCCAGGGAGCAAGGCCCCGGGCTCTATGTTCCGTCCCCAATTTTGGGGGGTTTGGTCTGACCCAGTGGTCGGCAAACTCATTAGTCAACAGAGCCAAATATCAACAGTACAATGATTGAAATTTCTTTTGAGAGCTGAAAACCGACTTCTGCGCATGGGCCACGAAGTTTCAATTGCACTGTCTGTGCGCGCCCGCACGTGGTATTTTGTGGAAGAGCCACACTCTAGGGGCCAAAGAGCCGCATGTGGCTCGCGAGCCGCGGTTTGCTGACCACTGGTCTGACCTGTCTGGGCTTTGAATTTCTCCCTGTCCTCTTCTTCTCCTATGAAAACTGTGACCGAGGCCACCTCTAACCAAGGCCCCCTCTAGGAAGGAGCCTGAGGCAGAGGCACCGGAGACTCACAGGGAGCTGGATGGAGGCCTAGGTACTGCTTAAACAGAAGGGGAAACTGGGGCTAAAACTGTAAATGGCTTGCCCAGGTCATAATGGCACTTAAGTGAGAGAATCAGAGTTAAACCCAGGCATTTCGACTTGGAGTCTTGACATCTCACCTCCTCACTCAGCCCTGAAGCCAGATGGTTCCATTTGCTGAGCCCCACAACCAGTGAATCCCATCTTGGAATCTTTATGTATCTGGGTCTCATCCACTTCTCCCAGGAAGGCTGCCTGGTGTCCTGCAGCCCAGGGCACCTCTGCTTCCTGAGCCCCTTGCCACCCTTCACGGCTAAAACCCTCTCTCTACACTGGCTGGGCTGTGCATCTTTTCAGGGGCACCCGGTTCCTGAACTTTGGATGGGGCCATGTATTATACACCCAGAGGTGCAGGGGGACCTACATTCTGAGCCAAACCAGGGCATGAGCCCTGGTTACTATGGCCATCTTGTAGGGACCATTGGAAACAGTGGGTGAAATCAGGACTGATCGGTGTGAGTAGTCAACAGAAAACACGTGGGCATGGATTCTGTCCCAGAATGAGACAGAGAGGAATTGCAGACGTCATCTTTAGGCCAATGGATTTAAGACCCCCTCCCCCCCCCTGTTTTTTACAGCCACCAAAACTTTTTTTCAAGTGAAATCTTACTCAAGCCTTTTAAATAAAAGACACAAAAGCAAGGTTGCCCAGGCCCAGGATGAGAGGAGAGGCCCAAGTCCCATTGCTAACTCCCTCTCTTGTCTCCTGAGCTCTCTCATCCTATATAATGAAAGGGTAATATGCAAATAGACCGAACGGCAGAAAAACCCAACAACCAATCAAAGTGTAATATGCTAATGATATGCTAGGGCTGCTCAACCGCTCACTATGACGAGCACTAATCACCAGGGGCAGATGCTCTGACCAGTAGGTTAGCTTGCTGCTGGGGTCTGGCTGATCAGGACTGAGTGAGATGGGCCGGACATGCCCTGGAACCCTTCTGCGGTCCCTCCCCGGCCTGATCATTCTCGGTGGGGTCCCTCAGCCTGGCCTGCACCCTCTCGCAATCTGGGACCCCTGAGGGGTTGTCAGAGAGCCAGTTTCAGCCTGATCCCACAGGCCACTCCCCTTGGGAGGGTGCCAGAAGCAGAGCTCATGGCTGGTGAGCCCTGCTGCGGCAGTGCGAGTCTCTCCCCATCAGGACTGATTAAGCGCGAGCCAGCAGCAGGCACAGTGGGGCCAGGATGAGCGGGAGCAGCAGGTAGGAGCTGCAGGCGGCGCTGGACTGTGGGTTTCAGCCCGATCCCTGCAGGCCACCCAGAGGGACCCCACCCATGCACAAATTCATGCACTGGGCCTCTAGTTACACAAATAAAGAAACGGAGGCCCTGAGAGGGACGATTTGCTGGAAGTCACACAGCTCAGTAGTAGCGGAAACAGAATTAGAAATCCTGTTGCAGGTGCCTCTGGGGGGCCCTGCCTACCAGACCCTGAGCCTTTAAGGTGCCCCTGGGCCAGCCAGGCAAGTGGGTCTCCGTTCCCCTCCACGCACCCCTGACAGCCAGGGCCTTTTGGATATAGTGGGCTGCAACCCCTGTCTCCGTTGACATTTGTAAGGTGCGTGAGTGGAGCAGAGGGGAGAATTTGATCTGGGTGACAGTGCTACCCTCTGGATCTCATTTGGTTCAGGCTTAGGAACAGGGGTTGGGTGGGGGTGGGAATAGGGGGGTGGGGGTGGGGGGAGGAGGACAGTACTGGTGCCTCGTCTCATTGAGGGAGGGGAAGAGATGAGGGTTTTCACGGAGCTGAAGCCCAGCCCTGCGCCTCTGCAGACTTGACCCAGAGCATTAGTGCAGCAGGAGGATGGCCGGCCTGTCTGCAGTTCCTCTCATCAGCTCCCAATAGGTGTCTTGGAACTTCCACAGGCCTGGTGGGCCCGCCCTGCTGTCCACGCTGAGCACCTCTGCTTCCCACCCTGCGCCTTCCGAGGCTCCTTCCCAGTTCGGGGCCCTTCCCTGTTGTCCTCCTTTCTTCCAGGGTTTCGGGGGGAATTCCTTTGAAGCTCCTTCATGGGGCCCTTGAGTGCTCGGGGATGAAAACGAGTAGATAGGAGGATGTGTAACTGGCACAAAAGGGGGAAGGACACATGTTTCCCCGGGAGGACTTTCAGCTCCGTGCTGCCTCTGGCTTTGGCTGAGCCGCTGAGGGCAGGTGGGATTGGTCAGCTGGGATTGAGGGGGGCAGGCGGGATTGGTCAGCTGGGACTGAGGGGGGCAGGCGGGATTGGTCAGCTGGGACTGAGGGGGGGGGCATGGAGGGCAGGCGGGATTGGTCAGCTGGGATTGAGGGGGGCAGGCGGGATTGGTCAGCTGGGACTGAGGGGGGGCCATGGAGGGCAGGCGGGATTGGTCAGCTGGGATTGAGGGGGGGCAGGTGGGATTGGTCAGCTGGGACTGAGGGGAGCCGTGGAGGGCAGGCGGGATTGGTCAGCTGGGATTGAGGGGGGCAGGCGGGATTGGTCAACTGGGACTGAGGGGGGGCCGTGGAGGGCAGGTGGGATTGGTCAGCTGGGATTGAGGGGGGCAGGCGGGATTGGTCAGCTGGGACTGAGGGGAGCCGTGGAGGGCAGGCGGGATTGGTCAGCTGGGATTGAGGGGGGCAGGCGGGATTGGTCAGCTGGGATGAGGGGTTCTGGTTGTGCCCCCATCTCCTGGCTTACCTGGGCGAATGCGCAGTGCCACTCGGTGCCTTGGTTTCCTCACCTGGAGCACAGGTGCTATTCTCATCTTTCTTTCCTGCCTTGGAAGGTGAGTTGTCATTTGTAGTTGTATCATGGAGGCCCAAACAGAGCACAACAAATGTGTTTGGACCTACTGCCTGCACCTCCTGAAGTAAAGGGCAGAGCACAACACGGCCTGAAAGGGGGCTGTCCCCACCCCTGAAGGAGTTGCCGAGACTGGACCTAGGGCTGTCCAGAGAAGTGGACAGGCTGTGGTTGCAGCAGGCTGAAAATGGAGGCAGGTGTAGTAGATCAAAGGTCCTTCCCAAGCTGACGTGACATGGGGCCGGCCACACGTGTAGCCTAAGTGGGCAGTACTGCCAAGCCGCCCTCAGCAAAGGGGGTGCAGCCCCTTTCAGTGCCCTGGGGCTTGGTGGTGAGTAGCCCAGTGACCTTCTTGCCGTCCACTTTCCCATGGCCCTCACAGAGTGTCTCCAAGCAGAGGCTCCTGTGCAGCAAGACACAGCATTAAATATCATCGAATGCATTTAACGGACTACACCCCTACACAAAGTCATTTTGTTTCTATAGAAACTGAGTGTCTGGAATCACCCAGCTGTGTGACATTGCCTGTCATTGTCTCTCCCTGAACCTCAGTTTATTCATCTGTAAAATGGGAGGGTAGAAGTGATACAGGGTGGGACCTCATTATCTCTAAGGATATCCCAATTCAAAGCCAGTGTTTCAAGGCTGATTATCCTTGCCACTTGCTGAAAGTGCCCCTGCTGCTCTGGTGCTGTAGCAGCTCTTCACATTCTAGATTCCAAGGCAGCTCCACCTTTACCTTTTTCCCAAGACTCTGCTGAGATGTTGCTGGTGGCTGGTCATGATCCCTGAAGTGGTGCTCAAATCCCACTCTACAGTTCTGCATGGCCTTTCTAAGTCACTTCTTCCCTCTCAGGTGGAGATGTCATACTCTCTCATTATCTATCCATCCATCCATCCATCCAACCATCCATCCCACCTATCATCCATCCATCCATCCATCCATCCATCCATTATCCATCCACCCACTCATCCTAAAAGTGATGATTTGGAGCACCCATTATGCACCAAGTACTCTTCCAGGTGCTAGACATACAGGAATGAGCATGCATAGCTCCTGCATCCAGACACTTGCTGCACAGCAGATGGTGAATGGGTTATACATAGAAACTATAATACCAAAGGGCAGGCTTTTGGAGTTAGCCTTAGATTTGATTTCTGCCTCCACCACTCACTTAATGGTTGGCTGTGTAATTTTGGGTGAGTGACTTAACTTTTCTGAATCTATTTCATCATTTGTAAAGTAAAGATAAATTTAAGGTAGGGACTGATCTCAATAAATAATATTCTTCTCTCTCCATAAAAGAGGTACAAAAAATGTGGCCTACCATACAGGACAGGGAGAGCTCCACGAAGCCTGACAGCCTCAAGGAAGGCCTCTCAGAATAACTGACATTTGAGCCTGGCCGGCATGGCTCAGTGGTTGAGAGTTGACCTATGAACTAGGAGGTCAGGGTTTGATTCTTGGTCAGGGCACATGCCCAGGTTGTGGGCTCGATCCCCAGTGTGGGGCGTGCAAGAGGCAGCCAATCAATGATTCTCTCTCATCATTGATGTTTCTCTCTCCCTCTTCCCCTCCCTTCCACTCTGAAATCAATAATAATAATAAAAAGAAGAATAACTGACATCTGAGAGAAGCGCCAAAACGAAGGACATTGCCGTTTGACCCTGGAAGAGAGAGTGCAGGGAATGTGCAGGGGTCACCACACAGCAAGGCGTAAGCTTGACCAGGGTCTGTGGTGAGCAGGGGTGGGAGGGAAGTGGAGAGGATGCTGGAGCCGGTGCAGGAGGCATTGCCTGCAGGCCCAGGAGGGAACCTTGGTTCTGGAGCCCATGGAGGGTTTTGAAGCAGAAGAGGAGATATGGCTCCTTGGTACCCAGGGCAGAGCTAGGCCCCTGACCCCTTGGTGACTAAGCCATGAGCTTCCTCTTGGATCCACAAATCAGGATCTGATGATGAGATTGCCCTGGGAGGCCCCCATCCAGTGTTGGGACTACTGAGTGACCTTGGGTGAATCCCTTATGGGTCAAGGCAGAGGCTTGGATAAAGCCATTCCTCCAGCTTTGAGTTCCTTCATTAGCAGCTTTTCTCCAGTCTCTTTCCTGCCTAGGTCTTCGACCTTTGCTCCTGCCCTCTGCCTCCCTCCCTGCCTTCTCTGACAACTGACATGCTCCCTGCCCCGCTGCACCCAAGTGGAGGGGACGGAGGGGTCACACCTCCTTCCTGGCGCTGTCCATCCCAGCTTTGCGGTTTGGAAACTACTGACCGTGAAGGTGACCCAGCTTTGCTGCTGTCTGTGAGCTGAAATGGCACCGCCTCTCTCTCTTCCCTCTGGGGCTGGGAAGGCACTGGGTGGGACAGGGGCCCTCCCCACACCCCCATAGCCATCTGGCTGGGTCAGAGAGTGCCCAGCAACGAGGAGCTGGGGGGTTACACTGGCCCAAAGGCCCTCTGGACCCTGACAGGGCAGCCAGGGAGGACAGAGGAGCCCCTTCCCCGAGTGGGAGCAGTTGGTTGGTGGCTCCCATCGGAAGCAAAGCCCTGCTCCCGGGGGAGGGCGGGCTGGTCTGGCAGGCAGAGCCTTCCCAGCTGGAGCCTCTGACTGGAAATCTCCCACGGCTGGGGGTGGGGGTGGGAGACAAGGGATGTGTGTCCCGATATCTTTTCTCCCCATCTGGACCGAGCAGGTCAGATAGACTAGCTTGCTGTGTGGGAAAAGCTTGGCCACGATGGGTTATTAAAGGTTACACGGAGCACTTCCTGCCCCCAATGTCTCTCCTATTGCACCCCGAGCCCCCCACTAACATCAACTACTCCTGGTGAGGCCAGACCATAACATGACATCGGTCCACCCTTTTGTGGAGAGCCAGCTGAGAGTTGCGGAGGTCTCAGGAGAAGGGATCAGGGACCAGGAAGCGTGGAGAAGACAGCCTCCTGACCACACTCCATGCCCGCAGCCACCAGGAGGTCCTCTGCATCTGGCCAGCCTGGGAGGCAACGAACACGGAGTGGATTCACCCGGGGCTGGACCCAGGCGAGGCCCCAGTAGTGTGGGAGTGAGGGGCCACGGAGCCAGGCCGGACCTGGGGTCATGACGGCTCCCTTGCTTTCCAGCCGGGCTTAAGCAGGTCACCTCCCCTCTCCAACCCCAGTTTCTTCATCTGTAAGATGGAGGGTTGTGAGGAATAAAGGAGAAAACCTGGAGCATTTAGGAGAGTGACCGCCACACCGTGAATACACAAAAGGAACAAGGTATCTTGTACCAACCACGGGGGAGGCCCCAGCCCCATGTCACAAGAAGCTCCTATCTTCCCGTCTGCTTATTCCTTCTGACCGCCCATCAGCCTATCCTTCTTACTAAGCTTCTTTTTATCGGCCCCTTTCTTCCCCTCCATCGCTCAGCTCATCTCTCTATCTCTGGCTGCTGTCATGTCAGCCTATCTTGTTCTAATCTCCTGATCTCTGCCTGTCTCCATCCCTCCCTATGTCCTCCATCCCCATCCTCCCTCCTGGATCTGGCTACCTCCTTGCCATCTGTTTGGCAGTCCTGGCAAACACTCGGTGTCTCCTGCCTCTGCCCTCTCTATCCCCCCCTCTCCATAGCCCTCCTCTGGGACCTCCCTGGATGAGCATCCCTGACCCCAGCTCCCTCCTTCCCTCCAGAAGTCCTTGCAGCGTCTCTTCCCGGCACTGGGCTCCCCCACCCGGGGTAGGGTAGGGGACAGAGTGGAGCAATGCAGGCAGATGAGGGCAGAACGCCGTCTCCCAGGCGAGGGCCAGCCTGCTAATTCCTCCGCTCAGGGTGGAGGATATGGAGGCCTCATTCAATTATGTCACATCCACTCAGCCGCTCCACCCCGATGATGCAGAGCAGGCCCCCGGCCCCTCCCTGCCAGGACCTAATGGAGAGAGAGCTCCTCGGGCCTGGCTAACCACAGAGTCCTCCTGAACCAGGGATGGGCCAGGCCTGTCTGGCCTGGGGGCTCTCAGGCCTGCTGTGATTCGCTGTTCAACCTAATTACACCCAACAGTTGGCCTCTGGAGTTTGTTTCTCTCACCTTAATGGTTGTGGAATTGGATCTCAGTGCCTCTCATTCCATTACTGTCCCTCCCTAACCCCCCCTCCACCCCCCTCCACTTGGGCCGCTGCCTGCAGAAGCCAGGCCAGCCCTGCCTCTCCTGTGAGGTGTGAGGCCCTGGGGGGAGGAGACCAGGGAGGTGACAGAGAGTCACAGGGTCTGGGATCCAGGCCAGGCTGCTTCTCTAGTCTGAAGTAGGACAGACGGGTGCTGCTGTGGGGTCTATTCCAGGCATCTGGCCTTTACCGGCTAGGGCTGCACCAGGTGCTGTGAGCCATCCCCCAAAAGCCCCAATCCTGTCCCTTTCTTCACGAAGCAGCGTAACCCGAGGACACGAGGCAACAGAATGAAATAATTAAGGGCGGTGCCGACCATAAATAGAATTGGATGCAGAGAAGGGAAGATCAAATAACCAGAGAACAAACATTTATTGGGAATTTACTGGGTGGCAGATTCTTTCATGTGCGCTGTGCCATTTACTTCTCACCAATCCGCATGGAAGCATCTGTCTCCATTTTCAGGTGGGGAAATTGAGGCCCAGAGACATTGCGAGGCTTGTCTGACCTCCAGCAGCTGGTAAGTGAGCCAGGGCTCAGGGCCTCGGGGCCAAATCCTTCCTTTCCCACTGGCTCTCGGGGGCTGGGGTGGTTGGGGAAGGCTCTGAGGCAGGATCCAGTGGGAAGTGGGGGGGGGGTCACTTCGGTGGGGGGACAGCTTGAGCAGAGTTCAGTAACGTGATTGAGGACACGGAGAGGGGAAAGTGAGAGGACTGCTATGGTGCATGTGGTGAGGAACATGGAAAATGGGGGACCTTGAATAACTCACAGGAGAGTCTGGACTTCAAAGTTTGGTAGAGGGCGTCACCTTCAAGAAAAGACCAGCCCTGGCCAGTGTGGCTCAGTTGGTTGGGTGTCAGCCCATGCACCAGAGGTTGCTGGTTCGATTCCTAGGCAGAGCACATGCAGGGGTTGTGGGCTCAATCCCTGGTAGGCGGCATGCAGGAGCAGCCAACCGATGTTTAGCTCTCTTACATCGATGTCCAAGTCCCACAGCCCCCTCCCCATATCTGGGAATGTGACCTTATTTGGAAATAGGTCTTTGCAGATGCAGTGAAGGATCAGAAAATAAGATCATCCTGGATAGAGGATGGGCCCTAAATCCAATGATTGGTGTCCTTATAAGAGAAAGACACAGAGATGAGACACAAGGGAAGGCAGGAAGTTAGAGGTGGAGATTGGAGTGATGCTGCCACAAGCTAAGGATTGCTGGGGCCCCAGAAGCTGGGGGAGGCAAGGAAGGATTCTCCACTAGAGCCTTTGTGGGGAACATGACTTTGTGGACACCCTGATCTTGGACTTCAGGCTCCAGAACTCTGAGAGAATAAATTTCCTGTCTTCTTCCACCAGGTGTGATGTAATTTGTTACAGCTGCCACAGAAAACTAACGTAGCCAGGAATTCATCTGAGCAGCACAATGACAGTGACACGCCAGGAGGGCTGCTGGGAGCTGCTTCCCCAAGGGCAGTTCGGGCCCACCACGTGCCCCATGGGAGACCCCTGGATCCCACGGGGTCCCTCCCCGCAACCCCTACGGCTCAGGGCAGCAGGACTGACCAAAGATTTTGGTCTCTTGCTCCTCACCTTTGTCCGGAGGATGTGCTGAGGGGCCCCAGGGAGCCTTTGGGGGCCAGTTTTAGAGCAAACAGGGAGCAGGCCCTGCTGTGCCGGGGTGGCAAGTGCATGGAGCCCCACCCTTTGAGAGGGACCTGCTGGAAATGTAAGCAGGCCCCCGAGACTTCACTCACTTGGGGGGTGATGGGTCCATGAGGTGATATTAGAGGATGATCAGGATGACCTTGAAGGGAACGACTACCCCTAGCCCACTCCCCCCACCAGAAATCACCCTCCAGGCACGCCTGAGTCGGACCAGCAGGCTTCACCTCAGACGGCAAGTTCTCGGACCGGATACAGCAGTAAGTCCAAAGCAGTTGTTTTGTGAGAACTGTTTTTAAATTTTTATTTATTTTCCACCCCCACTCCCCCTGGGCCCGGACTGGTGCACGGGACTCGTGTCTACAAAACTGGTCTCCCCTGTGGCTGCTGGATTCCACTCCACGGAGCTTAGATTCAACAAGACAGGCTTGGGTTTCCCTTCCAGAGAAGTTTGTGATGAGCTGAGACATCTCCATGGGGATCACTGCAGAGAGCGGGGCCTGGAGTATGTCTGAGAGTTAAGGGAACATATCTTCAAATACTATTTTTTAATATAGGAATTATATTAGATAAGAATGCAGAGATCTGGGGCTTGAGCTACCCTGGAGGATGCCTCCTTTCGGAGGTTGGCAAATGGAAACACACATCAAGGAGCGTGCGGAGATGAGGCTGCCGGGCCATGTATTTGACCACAGGCCTCAGTGCCCAGAATGTTCCGATCTTTGCTCTCAGCGGATGGCAGCGCTGTGTGGTTCCGGCTCTTCCCTCTGTAAGGGGTGAGGTCTTTTCCAGCCCGCCCTCCACCTGAGTCACCCCTCCCCCTTCCTCCCTGCCAATCAGTTAAAGTGAGACCTAGACCGCTGTCAGCATCCGAGGCCTCTGACCTGCTTCTAGTTTATCTTTAAGAGGATGCTCCTACCGAGGGCCGCCTCCGTTTCTCTGTGTATAAAACGGGGAAAGTGATAGAGCTTTGTGCGGGGCTGAGCAGAAAACGTCTCCCCTGGCCCTCTGTCACTTCCCTCTCTGGAGCACCATTTTCTTGAGGCTCCCCTTCTTCCCTCCTCAGCCGGGAAGGCACATTCAAGGTGGCGCACACCATCCACGCATGCATGTATGTGTGTGTGTGCATCTGTGCGCATCATGCTAAGCACACCCTCTGTCTGCCGGTGCCCCGTTGGCAAGGCCCTGAACTTTCTCCTTGCAGACACCCTTACCAAGCTTTCAGAGCAAACAAGCCACAGCGAGGGTTTCTGGGCTGCGTCCAGCCAGCACTCGCTGTTGCTCCCAGCCCTCCCCCACATCTGTCAGTCCCAATAAGGCCCACACGGGTTCCCTCCCAGAGCATTACTGCTGGGAGGGCCTGGCCCAGCCCTGGTGCTTCAGATGAGGACAGCTGAGGCTGATAGAGACGCAGCTGTGCAAGGTCACACCTAGTGCTTGGCGGAGCGGGAGCTGGGGCCTGGACCTGTCCGTACCTGCGCCCATCCTCATATGGGGCCCTTCAGACAGGCTTTCTGAAACGTGCCCCACACTTTCAGGGGGGTTGGAATTGGTGCCCAAGAGGAGCATTGTGGGGCTCCTGTGCAAGCCCTGTCCATTTTGTGGAAGTGGGGGTCCAGTTAGTAAAGAAGCCGTGTGCAGAGACCCAAGTTACTGGGCACCATTTTACTTCTCTGTCTCACTGGTGCTCTGTGTCCTTTACAGATTCCTGCCCAGCTGGCCTGCCCCGTGAGGCAGCCTGGTGGCAGGAGAGCCCAGGCCCCCGACCCGCCTCTCCAGTGCTCCTTCCGTAAGCCCAGCACCTCACTTAGGGCCCCGGGACACTATGCCCCAGGGATTCCGTCCCCGGGAGCTGTCACATGACCCCGTGCCCTCCCAAGCTCCCCTCCTAGTCCCTGTCACCCACCTTCCCTCTTCTTGCTGCTTCTCTTTGATTCCTCCTCTCTCCTCTGACACCTGCCTCTTAGCGCTCTCTAGCCTAGAATCTTCCGCTGCCCCCACCCCCATTTGTACTCTCTAAGGCTCATTCCCCAGACCTACCCAGTCCCCGAGTGAGGACAGCTACATCCCATAGTCCCAGCTGCGTTCCCTGATCCGTGTGAATGATGATCTGAAAGTCTCCCATGAGAGACACCTTTCTTTGGCTTCAATGCAAACGCCCTTGGAAGTGGCCGCACATGAAGCCATGGCCAGTGTTGGTGCCTTGAAGACAGGAAGGGCTTTATCCGTGAAAGGAGAGGGCATCTAAGTTTCACTCGGAACTCAGGTCCAGTAAAAAGAAAATGAGCACAGTGCTGGGGAATCTGTAGCACGGCGTTGGGGAAACTGTAGCACAATGTTAGGGGAACTATAGCACAGTGTTGGGGAATCTGTAGCACGGTGTTGGGGAATCTGTAGCACGGTGTTGGGGAATCTGTAGCACGGTGTTGGGGAATCTGTAGCACGGTGTTGGGGAATCTGTAGCACGGTGTTGGGGAATCTGAAGCAAGATGTTGGGGAATCTGAAGTACGATGTTAGCACGGTGTTGGGGAAACTGTAGCACGGTGTTGGGAATCTGTAGCACGGTGTTGGGAATCTGTAACATGGTGTTGGGGAATCTGTAACACGGGGTTGGGGAATCTGAAGCACGGGGTTGGGGATCCTGTGATCGTCCAGCACAGGGTTGGCAGGCATTTTCTGTGAAGGGCTGTAGAGTAAACAGTCTGTAGGAGGTGAAGGTCTGTCTTTGACGGTGGTTGTGGACATGCGGCTCTGTGGCGGCTGCAGCACAGGTAACATGGGCTGGATTGTGTCCCCGAATCCACATGTTGAAGTCCTAACCCTCGGGACTCAGAATGGGACTGGGTTTGGAGATGGGATCATGAAAGAGGTGATTAAGGTGAAACGAGGCACTAGGTCGGGACCTAACCCAATATGACTGGTGTCCTCACAGGAAGAAGAGATTAGGACCCAGACACACATGTGAGGACACAGGGACACCTCCCTCCACAGCCACGGGAGAGGCCTCGGGAGACACCGCCCTGCTGACACCTTAATGTTGGGCTCCCAGCCCCCAGACGGTGAGACGATAAACGACTGTGTGTAAGCGCCCGTCTGTGAGACTTTGTTCTGGCAGCCCTAGGAAACTGATCCAGGCAGCATGTAAACAAATGAATGTGTCTGGGTGCCAATAAAATTTTATTTATGAACATTGAAATTTTGTATGATGTTCACATCACAAAATAGTATTCTTTTGATTTTTCTCCCCTCATCATTTAAAAATGGGAAAAACATTCTTAAGTTGTACAAAAACAGATGGTGAGCCCTGGCCAGTGCAGCTAAGTGGTTAGAACGCCGATCCATGCACCAAAGGGTCACAGGTTCAATTCCCGGTCAAGGGCATGTACCTGGGTTGCAGGTTCAATCCCCAGCCCAGTTGGGGTGTGTGAGGGAGGCAACCAGTTGATGTGTCTCTCTCTCTCCCCCCCCATCCCTTTCATTCTCTCTATAAAAACATCAATGGAAAAAAATATACCGTTGGGTGAGGGTTAACAACAATAAAATACAGGTGGTGAGGTGTGTTGGCCTGCGGGCCGCAGCTGGCTGACCCCTGGCTCGGCGCCTGATGTGGCAGGGTGGAGAGGAGTGGAGCTGAGGCTGGGGGCGTCAGCCAGGTCCACACTGGCAGGCTGGGCAGTGACAGAGGGCGCCAGGAACACGTGAAAGCTGGGTGGTGACGGGCCTCACACTGGCTTTTCAGAACAGAGCTCGTTGTCCTTGATGTAGAAGAAGGTAGGCGCTTACTGATTCCGCTTTCCTGCTGAAGCCAGAGCTGCTGGTGCAGCCAAGGCAATCGCTGTGTTCTTTAGATTTCTCTCTCCTCTCCCCGCTGGAACAGTTAGCCATCACACAGGGAGAACCTTGTCTCCAGGAATTGCTGCCCATCCCTTGCGAGTCGTCTTCCCCTTAGGGTCTCTGGTCGCAGGACGGTGGCCACCTTTTTTCTGACTGTCCGGAAATTAGGCTTCCCACAGTCTCCACCCAGCCCTCGGCACCACTGTTCTCCTTCTGGGCTGCTCTGAGCCCTGACACGCCACGGACACTTTCTTCTAAGCTCCTATCCCTTCTGCGTCTGGTTTCTGTCATTGCCAGCGCGCAGTAATTTCCTCCTGGCGGATCAGAATCAAGCTGCTGCCTTTGTCACCTTCGAAACCTTCAGGCCTGTGAACAAGGTGATTCCAGAGGCTGTGCAAGGCTCTGCTTTGAGCAGAGGGAGACGAGGTGTGTCTGAGTCGTTGCTAATGTGTCTTGATCCTGTGCTGCGACTGTGATCTGTGTTTGGGAGGCATCGTTTGTCCTGATATCTCAAAACCACAGAAGAAGAGAGCACGACCCGGGGCCCAGGGACGCTCCCTGTATCCAAACCTGGCCCGGGGTACCATTTGGTGTCGATCGGGCCCTGAAAGATAGGTTGGGGGAAGCGGGTATGTGCAGACCCTCCCCATGTCAGAGAGGGAAGAAAATCTGGCCCAGAGAGGAGGCAGCTGCCCAGGCTGCGCAGCCAGTCCTGGCAAAGTCGGAAAGCAACAGGGTCTGCGTCTGCTGTGAGTGCCGCACTCGCCAGCCCCTAGGACCCCTGCAGCGTCCGCAGGATTCCAGATCCCGAGGAAGTCCAACTCCAGCTCTTATTGATAGGCATCGCCCACCCAGCTCCCCACCCCCACGTCCTGACCCTCCTCTCTAGGCAGAAAGGCGTGGTCACCGTGTGTTTCTCATCCCGTGTCTGCACCTGCGCGTGTGGTTGCCATGCTTTCCTTTTCCTCCAGCTTATCAGGTCATATCAGCATGTGAGGCCCAGCCCCGCCCGGTCCTCCATGGAGCTCTTTCTGCCCACCTGCCTCCCTCCCTCCAAGGCCGCTGTTGTCCGCAGCCCTCGCTGGCGCGAACTCCACATCATCTCCTTTCGTCTAGACACTCAGCATTTCATAGTTCCCTTGTTTCCACCGGAAGAGCAAGGGCAGGGGGCGAGTCTTACAGGTCTTTGCATCCCCGTCACATTCAGTGGGTTCTGGGGGCGGCCAGGGAAGAAGGAGGGAGGGAGGGAGGCAGGGAGAGGGGGAGGGAGGGAGGAAGGAGGGAGGGGGAAGAATGCTCAGCGCTAAAAACCCTCCTGTCTTTGGACAGGCCAAAGTGCTGTCCCTTCCCTAGGAAAGGAAATGAGTGGGGAATTGGGCGTGGGGGCTGGGGGGTGGGTGGCAGCCAGGAGGGACGTTGGCCCTAGATGGCATGGAACCAGGAAAGACCAGCTCCGTTCTGGCAGTGTGTGGGGTGCAGGGAGGGCAGGAGAGGAGGTCCCTTCCTCCACTCACTGCCTCTATGGTGTTTCTCCAGGTGGTGGTGGAGCTGGGCTGGGGTGCCGGGGTGGTGGAGGGGTGGGTGTTGATGCCTTTGGTGACAGGAGATAAATGAATCCATCCCAAAGGACGTCTCCTTTTCTAGAAATGTAGCAGCTCAGCTCTTGACTTCACTGCCTTGGGGTTTTAATTAAATGTCAAATATAATTTAGGGCTGGAGTGCTGATGGGTGTATGAACATGAGGTCCAAAGCCTCATCTTTATGGGTCTCCTTGGTACACACCTAATTTGGGGGGTTAATTGATCACTCTTTATTTGAATGCCACAGGAGAAAACATCTGATTTCCCTTCTCCCCTTGTTCTTGAAATAATCGTTGGAAGAGTAAAACAAAACAAAAAACCCCTTGCGTCCAGGTTATCTAGAGAGAAAGAACCAGATTGGACCTGGTGATTTGAGATCTACAGATCAGCAGTTTTTCTTTCCCAAACGAGGCTTGGGGGGCGTAGCTCTCGACCCATCTTCTCTGCTCAGCGCTTGGTGCCCGGGGCCTTGTGAAGCTGGCCCACCCACTTCCTGCCCGTTTCATGGGAGGAAAGAGGAAGAAGCCCCAGCACCTCTCCTGGTCGCTCCCTGCGGTCGGTCAGTCCCAGGATGAGTGTAGGACGTGACACTAATGTACACACCGTCCTGTGCAGGTGAGGGTGCTGAGGCCCACGGAGGGAGGAGGCGCGGCCACACACCTGGGTGACAGAGCCAGAAACACACCAAGACCTTTCTAAATCGCTTTAGCCATTGATCAAAGCTGTGTGTGTGTGTGTGTGTGTGTGTGTGTGTGTGTGTGACCTGAAAATACTTGGGGTAACTCCATTTCAATTCGACAAGTGTTAAATGGCGACTGTACTAGAGGCTACAGTTCTACAAAATCGTACTGGACACAACTTACAGATCATCTATGTGATAGGACTTTCTATATATGATCCTAAAATTATTTCCTAAAACAGGAATACAATTATCTCCCTCCCTCCTTTGAAGTTCTGTGAGCTCTCTTTTGACCTCCTCTGCTTGGCAAAGAGGGCCTTTTATCATCTGTTCCTACCCTTCCCTGGCAGCCTCTTGACCCCAGTCTCTAGTGCACACTCCATCCTGCAGACACGGAGCCTCTCACAGCCCTGGTATGACTCGCCCACTTGGCTGCTTGGGAGGGTGTTGGGCTGCAAGTAGCGGATATTGGAGTTGCCAGACACTGCTCAGCAATGCTGTCAGGCCCTTCTCCATTCCCACTCTGCCATCTTTAGCTCCTTGGCCTTTGTCCTCCTGCTCGACACTGATGGTCGCAGGAAGGTCATAGTGGCTTCAGGCATCACGGTTGCAAGAGGAAAGGAAGAGACAGCAACAATCCCATCTGTTCTCTTGCTCAGGAAAGTAAGTGCTGCTCCAGACCCCTCCCAAGCAGAACTCCCTTCCCTCTCACGGGCCAGAGCCAGGCCATGTGACCATTGCTCTGAGCGAGAGAGGCTGGAGACCAAGCATCTGGCCAGGGGGTGGGGATTCACGACGGGCTTGTGGACTAGGTTGATAACTCCCTTGGTTCCTCGGCTCAGGGTCTGCTTCCAGGGTGAGCCACTGTCTTAGTCATGTCTGCATTTCCAGAGATCGGCACAGGGCTTGCTTTAGAGCAGAGCAGACCCCAGAGTTGTGTGGAATGAATGACTGGGCAGCCGGGGAGGAGAGGTATACACCCAGAGTCAAGACAGTTAAGGAAAGAGGCCAAACGGCTCCTGCCGTGTGGTGGTAGAGACAATCACTGCTCCCCAATAATGTGTGCTTCTCTGTATCTCCCATCCTCTTGGCAGTTAGGTGGGGACCATGTGACAAGGCGTGGCCGATGGCTGGGAGGGAGGTGACACATGTCACCATGGGCAGGCCTCTGACGCTCTTTCCTGCCATGATTACCTGGAATCCATGTATTGCTACAAGTAGGCAGAGTGACACGGTGAAAGCAGCCCAGGTTTCTGAGCTCCTGCATGGAACTGACCCAGAGTGGACCTCGCATGAGTGGGAAACAAGTGTGTTAGGCCATGGAGATGCCCTTTTTTGTTACCCCAGAGTAATCTAACCTAGCCTGTGCCATCCACTCACTAGCACTTTTGGACGCCTGCTATCGGCTCTACATGCTGGGGAGGAGGTAAGTGAAGAGCAGGGTTCCTGCTCGAGAGCTCCCATCTCCTCACTCACACCAGGTGTGGGCAGGGCTGACCGTGCTGGCCAGGTCATGCTTCCTGTCTCAGGAAGGAGTGGCTCCATCCTGGCCCCCACACCCTTTCTTCACGACTCACTCCTGGCAGAGTCTTCTGTTGGAGAGGTTGGATAGATTATATATTCGTGGTCCTATTGAGGGTGGAAGGCACCAATATCCAATCTATACTAATAAAAGGGTAATATGCTAATTAGACCGGACATCTTCTGGACGTCCTTCCTAACAAAGCTGGGGGCGTGGCCGGCCTGCAGACTGTCCACAGCCCCTTGCCCAGGCCAGCCCCGTCCCAGCAGGAACCCCCACCCTGATTGGGTGCAGGGCCGGCCTGAAAACCTCGCAGGCCCTGCCCTGGAGGCCTCACCCCCCAGTGGGGACCCCCCTGATTTGGGCCCCCCCTCAGGGCAGGCCAGCTGGCCCCCACCCATGCACCAGGCCTCTATCCTATATAATAAAAGGGTAATATGCAAATTGGCCCTAACAGCAGAACGACCGCTGGACCAGTCACGATGAGGCGCACTGACCACCTCTCCGTCCCTTCTCCTGGCTGTAAGGCACCAGGCACCGATCACCCGATGGCAAATGGAGAATCAGGGAGGGGGGTGGGGCAGGCTGCGGGCAGCTGGGGAAGATGGCCCTGATCACAGGCCAGGCCTAGGAACCGTACCCACGCACGAATTTCATGTGCTGGGCCACTAGTATTTAAAGTAAGTTTGGACTGAAACTCACAGTGAGAAATATATTTTACATGCATCATTATGCAGCACACATATATGTGCATGTGCAGGGTATGCCGGGATCCACACTGACCACTGGCAATGCATTCTGATACTTGTAGTCCATTCAATTTTGTTAAAGACTATTCACTGTGACCCACTGAATTGGTTTCCATGACCTTCTAATGATACACAACCTGCAGTTTGAAAAAAAATCAGTCTACACAATAGAGACTTTGGGGAGCTAGGAAATGATGGTAGACACGGTGGCTGCAGATGGCCCAGGAGGGCTTCCTGTAAGAATGGGCCCTTGACCAGGGTCCTGGAGGATCAGGAGGGAAAGTCATTCTGGGAGAGAAGACTGAGCAAGGCCTTGGAGGGTAAGCCTAGATGTTTGGGGAATGGTGGCACCTACCTGAAGGGGAGTAGGCACAGGTGATGGGGATTGTGGAAACAGGGAGGGATGATGTTCTAAATAGCTAACACATGGAACAGCTCTGACATCTGGAAGAACTTGGGTGTGACCAACCAGAACAGGCATGAGCTGTGAAACCTCCCCACCCCCTCGCCTCCCCCGCAGACCACTTGTACCAGTGTAAGCCTGAGTGTCTTTCTGGGAGCAGAACAGTCAAGGAAAGGGGTTAGTTGGGAATAGGGGTGCAGTGTGGGTACAGCTGGGAAAGGCAGGGTTGGATCCCAGAAGCCCCAGCAGGATGGAAAAACATCTGTGCATTGTGCTCCTTTTAGCAGAGCAGGCTTATCATCCTTTATAATAAAGAGGTAATATGCAAATTGACCCTCATGCCCTCACACAAGATGGCCGCCCCCATGTGGTCAAAGATGGCCACCACAAGATGGCCGGCAGGGGAGGGCAGTTGGGGGCAACCAGGCCAGCAGGGGAGGGCAGTTGGGGGTGACCAGGCCTGCAAGGGAGGGCAGTTAGGGGTTACCGGGCCAGCAGGGGAGGGCAGTTGGGGGCAATCAGGCTGGCAGTGGAGCATTTAGGAGTTGATCAGGCTGGCAGGGGAGTGGTTAGGGGGTGATCAGGTTGGCAGGCAGGCAAATGGTTGGGAGCCAGCAGTTCCGAATTGTGAGAGGGATGTCCGACTGCCAGTTTAGGCCAATCGCACAGGGATTAGGCCTAAACTGGCAGTCGGATATCCCCCGAGGGGTCCCAGATTGGAGAGGGTGCAGGCTGGGCTGAGGGACGCCCCCCCCCCCCCCAGTGCACAAATTTCATGCACCAGGCCTCTAGTCTTTGCATAAGCTTCCAAACTTCTCGAAACTTTGAACATCTTGTTTCCCGGTCATGATCCTATTGGCTGAAGCCTGGGAGAGATGCAGGACTCGGGGCAGGTCAGGGCAGGTCACAGGTAGGGACCCCCGTGTGTGCTGGGCAGATAGGTAGGCAGCCTATAGAGCTGCCTGGGCTCAGTGTTGCTGGACTGAGGGCTGAGAGAGGCATTGGGAACCTGGCTGTAGATGCAGCCAACACACTGCCTTTACCTCGAGTTTCAGGACCTAATAAAAAGTATCACAACGTGTGCTGCGCTGACCTCGGAATTATTCTGTGAGCATAGGACGAGGAGCAGCTAGAAATCACCTTGAAATGAAAAAGTGTTTTATGAGCTTAAGCACCACTTTGGGGTGGCAGAGAAAGCACTTTCCTCCCAACTTGCCCGAGAAGGAAAAATTTTTTGTTTAAATAACACAAATGTAATAGAACTGTCCAAAGTACATGATTTTGGCAATGAAATTTGTGAGACCCGACTCGTGGTTCTCACAGTTTTATAACACTGTAAAAATAATGCATTTTTCATCAAGATAGAAATAAAAACAATAATAAAAACCTAACAGTTATTGTGTGCTGATGAGGTGCCAGCAGGTACTTTGCATCTCATTTAATTCTCACAACCAACCCGTGCGGCGCATACGATCATCATCCTCATTTTGCAAGGAAAAACGATGAGAAGGTTGGTATAACTCAACTGACGGTGGCATGGCGATTGTTCTACCTCACGGAGAGACTAAGAGAGCAGCGTCCTGCCTCCGCGAACATTTCAGCCGCCGTGCTGCGCCCAAGTCCACCAAGGCCTGGGCCAAGTGGAGTAAACCAGGAGCCAGGAGACCCGAGCCATCGTCCACGCTCTTGTGACTGGCTGAACTTGAACAAGTTACTTCTTTCTTCAGAGCCTCGGTTCCCTTGTCTGTGGAGTTAGCAAGTCTGGGTGGTACTTGAGGTCTCTCCCAGTTCCGAGAGTGCCTCTGACCGGGTCCCCAGACCCTCTAAGGCCTGGACGAAGCAGCCCAGCGGGACTCAGCAGCTCCCAAGAGCTGCCTGGTCGGCCTCTCATTTGCGATGGAGGGAAGTTGGGCCTTGGCTGTCTGGGGCCTGGCTTGGAGAGGACAGAAGGGGCAGGAAGGAAAGAGGGAGGGCAGGTGGGAGGGGGACAGAGTGAACTTGGAGTTGGAGTCCTGTTGCCAGCCCAGGTTAAGGGTGTGTGTGTGTGTGTGGTGGTGGGGGGGGGGCAAGGACTTCTGGCATGCTGCTCTTCTTGACTTTAATTGCTATAATTCTGAGAAGACTCGAGTCTAAGCCTTAGAATTCCTCTGCGGAACACTGTCTTTGCAGCATCCGCAGACAAGGACGTTAGAGAACTGGCAGGCAGCGCTCCATCAATGCCCCACGCAGGGAGGGCCACGCTGACAGATGGAGGTGTGTTTGTGGCAGGAGTCACAGCCTGCTCCCCTTTCCCTGGGACCACATGGTGACTCAGCCACAGTCACAACTACA
The DNA here is from genome assembly GCF_951640355.1 of Cnephaeus nilssonii. Lineage (NCBI taxonomy): Eukaryota > Metazoa > Chordata > Mammalia > Chiroptera > Vespertilionidae > Cnephaeus > Cnephaeus nilssonii. The sequence goes on from NC_137076.1 coordinate 15,581,049, forward strand.
GAGCTAGGAAGACGGCTGCTGCCTCCGGTGCAGGGGCAGGCGGTGGGGAACAGGATAGAGCGATTCTGCATGAGGCAAAAGGAAGGAAAGATGGGGAAGAATCGGAGATGTTGGCTTTGGGTGTTTTGTGCTGGATGGTATGTCCATGTTGGAGGGGCTGCAGGGTCCTCTGAGTATAGTCTGGGGGTGCCCTCTGTGTGTGGATGTATGCATGTGTGTGCATGTACATGGGTGCATGTGTGCGTGCATGCATGCGATCATGGTGGTGAGTGAGAGGGAGGGAACAGCTGGCAGGGCTTGGAGAAGCCTGGCTTCCACTGAAGGATCCTACTCATTCATCGGCCCCAGGTAACCTACAACCTCTCCTGGTTCTGGAAATGATGATCCAGTCACTTCACGGTTGACTCTTGGCAAAATCCCAGGACAGATGACTGAAACGGATGATTTGTGAGTTCTTAGAGAAGAAGGTGATTGCTGGAAGCCAGCATGAGTTCGCTTTGAACAAAGCTGATCAGCCCGCCTTCTGTCCGCTTTGTGACTGACACCCAGTGGGGCCCGGGGCTTCTGCTCGGCCGGGGCGGTGGGGCGGGTGGACGAGGAGTTGCTCTCCTCCCGGTATTGCCCATGTGCACATGGGATTTGGGTGTTGTGGGGTGGCCTTGTGGCCTGTCCTTCTCTGTACACAGGAACAGAAGGACCCCACAGAGGCTGGGAACGGACCCCATGCCCACACTGATGCAGCGGTGGCTGCAGCCAAGGCGAGCAGCAGGAAGAACAGCATGGCTCCACAGACGGAAGCTCACCAGTAGAGAAGGGGTGTCAGGCCTCCAGGCCCCTCAGTGACAGCTCTCAAGTGGCCCAGGGCTAATGAGGACCCTGGTGGGCCTGGGGAAAGCCGCATACATCCCATTACAGGTGCACCACGTGGGTCCTGGGCAGGTGTTGTGTGCTCCCTCCCACCTCGGAGATCCATGATGGCCCGCAGATCAGGCAGAGGTCTCCGGCCAGGTCAGTGAGCAGAGCTGGCCTCGGAGTACTGCTTTCTTTGCAGGTCACAGCCAGGCAGCCTGCGGGAGGGCTGACTTTCAGAGAAGTGTATACAACCTGGGAAGATGTAGTTGGGAATCGGATCCTTGGTTAAGTGGCTGGGACTCAAAGCCATTTTAATTTGGGTAGGAAAGGAAACCCCTTTTATACGTAGAGGTTAGTGAGGCCTAGCTACTTTGGTTGGTCAGTTCTTGAGCTGGCAGTGCCACCCCTCACGGCAGCCTTTGAATAAATGAAAAAACAAAACCAAAAAACCCTGAAGTCCAGTGGAGAGTGCACTTGGGTGGACGCACAGCTGCCGGTCCATTGTCCCAAAGGGAATTGTTGCTCAAATCTGAACTCTCAATCTAGAAGGGGGGGTATCCTCATATTGTGCCATGGGATTCGGTACTAAATCATATTCTCAACAATTTCATCTATGACGTGGATGAGGACACAGAGACCAAGATTATTAAATTTTTGGATGACAGTTAGGAGGGATAATTGTGGTCCGGAGAGAGAGCTGAGGGTTTGAAAACATCCTGATAAGCTGAAATGATGCCTGAAACAAACCAGATGAAATTTAACAGGGGCAGATAGTGAGCTCTATATTTAGGTAATAAAAATGAATTATGTAGGTACAGTACAGGAAGCATGACTTGGGAGAATTTCAAATCAAAATTCTGTGGCCCCCGGGGAACTTTGAGCAGCAGACTGCCTGATGGGGGCAGCAGAGAGCAGCTGCTTCGCCGAGCTCACCTGGGGCGTGCACCACCCAGGTGAGGGACCCTGCCCTGCCCAGCGCTGCTAGAGGAAAGGAGGCAGCATGGGACAGGAGTGATCAGGCAGGCCCAACACGGGCAGGTGGAGACTGGTTTGGGGCACACAGGCTCCAGGTATGTGGGGTGTCTGAATCCAAGGGAGGCTGGGCTTCTGATGCCTTGGGCCACCTCTGGCCCAGGCCTGCCTGCTCTTCTCAGGCAGGGGAGGTCCGCCCCGTCTCTGGGGTGCTTTTGAATGACCACCAGCTCAGTGCGGGGGAAAGACTGGAAACGACACACTTACAGAGATGGAAACAGATTAATGATCCGCTGGGGATGGGGAGGGGCGGGAGGGGCGAGGGGTTTGAGGCGGAGGAGGAGGACCAGGGAGGTTTGTGGCAAAGGAGCAGGTCTGTCTCTTGATTGCAGAGGCAGTTACACCTGAGAAAATGGCACAGCACTGCACACGCACACTGTGCCTTGTCAATTTCCTGGCTTTGCTATTGTAGTCTAGTTATGTAAATTGTGACCGTGAGAAAACGGCACAGAACTATATACATGCTTTTGTACCTTGTCAAGGTCCTGGGCTTGGCTCTGGTAGTATGGTTATGTCAATTGTAACCATTTGGGGAAACTGCATGAAGGGTCTATGAGACCAATCCGGATTATTTTTTACAGCTTCCTGTGTATCTGTAATTATTTTTTTTTAAGTTTAAGAAAACAAAACAAAGCTAAGGCAGAGTTTGCGATGCCCTAGGAGTGGGGGTGTGGGGGGCGTCCATTCATTTCTGGAGGACAGCACTGTTAGGACAGCGGGTGGGGCCGGCCCTGCTCCTGCTCCCCTGGAGCCCATCCCTTTCGTGCCCGCCGCGTGCCAAGGCGCTGGCACCACGTGGCCGTAGATTTTGATCTATGTCTTCAGCAAATGCTCAGGAAGGACTCGTCTGGGGAGTGGAAGGACTTGAGAAGATTAGAAACATCAGTATGGGACAAAAAAAGCAACTACACCGAGTGGCCAGATTATTATGATCTCTGAACGCATAATAATCTGGCCACTCAATGTGTGTGTATAAATATAAATATAAATATAAATATAGATATAAATATAGATATAAATATAAATATAAATATAAATAAATAAATATATATATGAGGCCCGGTGCATGAATTCGTGCATGGGTGGGGTCCAGCCAGCCTGGCCAGGGGGAGGGGACATGGGTGGTTGGCTGGCCTGCCTGCTGGTTGAACTCCTGGTTGAGGGGACAATTTGCATATTAGCCTTTTATTATATAGGATATACACTGAGTGGCCAGGTTATTATGCGTTCAGAGATCATAATAACCTGGCCACTCAGTGTATAAGGCTCCAGACCAATTAGGGGAGGGGAGAGAGAGGGAGGCTGACCACACCCCAGCTAGAGACAGAAAAACCCAGGAAGGAGGGTGGGAAAGACTGTATGCCTTGGGCTGTTTCCACTCCCAGAGTTCAGGGTTATGGACAACAGCAGGGGCCTGTTTGGGTACCTGTGTTCATCAGAGAAGAAAGCCGGCAGGGCGGTGGCAGCGGTGCTGGCTGGAGGGGTTGTGTCAGCTGCCATGTGGCCTTTATGGAACCAGTGGGGCTCACTAGCTCTCCTGGTTGCGCCGAGCTAAGGAGAGACCACGGCTTTTAATCCTATGCCTATTTCACACCAGGTGATGGAGGGAGGATAAACACGTGGTCCACTTGCTCCCAGGACTGTCGGAGAAGCAGCATCTCGGGTACAAGGCACCAGACCCCTACATCCACGGCAGGGTCTGTCTGACCTGGGCAGGGTCACGTTGCTGGGTGAGGCAGGGGGAGCAGGTTGCATTTGATGTCCCCCCCACTCTCCTTCCTGAACCCCGTCTCCTACCTAAAGATCTCTCCCTGTAGGCTGCTGTTCACAGACCAAATGGCGTTGCAAGCTCAAAAGTTTTTAGCATCCATATGGCAACATAAACACGGCGGGATGATGGATGACGGAGGATGGACAACTGAGGCAGGAGGGTGTGGTAGAGCCTGTGGAGAACTCTACACGCAACTGAAATCATTCAGATACAAATTGTTCAAAAAGTGTGTGTTTGCCAGAGAAGATAAATCTGCAGATAGACCCCGGCAACTGCTGATGCAGACCCTGTTCTTTCCATCCTGCCCTGGGAAGGGACCTCCCCTGGGGCCGTTCCTCAGGTTCCTCCCACACCAATCCAGTCACTCGTGGGAAGTGCATAGGTGTGAGTCAAGGCCAGGTCATTAACCTGCTCCTTGTATGACTTCAGCAAATTCTTGACCTCTCTCTGCCTTGCTTTACTCATCTGCCAAATGGGTATAATATCCTTACCCACCTTATCCAATGAGGCATTGTTCTGAGGGTGAAATTTTAAAAACCCATACCCTGCTCCAATCCATAATGGATTTGAGGCAGCTTCTAAAAATACCTGCGATATAAAAGGGGTAAAAATAAACAATATGTGAAATCATCTTGCAATTGTGCTGTAAACACATTTTCCTTGTTGTCACGAGGAGTAGTGAGAAAGTGATAATAGAAGTATTATTTCCCAGACTCATTTTCAACTTAACCTTGGCCTTCAGGGCTTTGACTGAAAAGCAGGCGGGCAGGAAAACCTCAGGCACTGACGCTGTCCAGCCGCAGGCCTGGGGGCTGGTTTTGCCTCAGGGCACTTGGGCTTGGGGGCTGGGAGGGGTCAGTTCTGAGTCTCCAACCCCCTGCTGCTCTGGTCAAGGCTCCACAGCCAGCTCTATCACCATTAATTCCAAATCTCCCCGAGCATCCCTTCCATGCCTGGCCCGGGGCTGGGTGCTCAGACACAGAGAAGAAAACGGCCGAGTTCTGTGCTATAGGGGCGCGCCAGGAAGGGACCTGGGCGTGAATGCCACACACTCGGCTCAGCTCGATGCGGGAAAGTTGGTTCATTCCTTATTTCAATTCTTCATCCATAAGATGGACATCGGCACCCTCCTCTTCCTCCCTCTCAGCAACGCTGGAAGTTTAAACCGAGAATGTGCTCTGATAAGGAAAATTGCTATGCAAATGCAAAAGTCATCATCTCTATTCAGTGCTGCTCTACAGTGATTTCAAAAACAGCAGAGCTATTAGGATTTGGGAGCCGACATGACCGAGAAGGTTTGCCTTAAACTCTCTCCCTGCAAGGTTTCAGGGATCAGTGTAGGACTAAGCCTCACCCTAACCCTAACCCATGACACACAGATGAGCCCTTACGCGGGAGCACGCACTGAATATTTAATGGGTGCCCAGCGCTGAGGTGCGCATGGTGAGGTGAGAGGTGGTCCTGGGCTAAATTGTGTCCTCCCCGCCCCGATTCTTATGTTGAAGCCCTAACCCCAGTCCCTCAGAACGTGACTGCATTTGGAGACCAGGTCTTTAAAGGGGTGGTCCGGACCCAGCCTTGTTGGACGTCTTTAAAGGAAAAGGGCATTTGGACACACAGAGAGACACCAGACGTGCACACACGGAGGGAAGCCTCTGCGAGGACACAGAGAGGACGCTGCCATCTGCCAGCCAGGGAGAGAGGCCTCCGGAGAAACCAACCTCGCCGGCACCTTGACCTTGAACCTCCAACCTCTAGAACCGTGAGAAAGTAAGTTTCGGTTGTGGAAGTCCCCCCATCTGTGGTCTTTTGTTCTGGCAGCCCGGCAGACACATGCAGATTTACACGGAAAGTGTAAATCTTTAAAACCTACTTCTCGAGCTGGGCACTCTGTGGTAGGGAGATACAAGGATGAGTAAGGCTTCTGGTCTCAGGAAGCTTACAGTCCAGCTGGGAGACTGACGTGGCCTTCGGGAGGGGGAGAGGAGCCCAGCACGCGGGGAAAACACGACAGCATACATGGATCTGTGTATATGTGCAGTTGGAAGTGAGTCGTGTGGACCGAGTGGTGGAAGCTCCGTGAAAACAAAAGGAACGTCCATGGGAAGAATTTGTGGCGAGGGGGCTTGAAGGATTAGGGGGTGACCATCAGAGTGCCGTGGGCATCTGTGAAGAACTTAGAAGTCCAGCACCAGGCGGCCCCTCAGTGCTGACATACCTGGGAGGTGTCACTCCCTGGGGACTCCTCAGGGACCGGACGAGACAGGCCTCTCCCCTGGGAGCCATGCCGCTTCCCTCTCAGCTGGAAGCGCCCGCTCTCCAGCAGCTGGGCCCTGGCTGGCCCTTCTGTGGTGATTTGCTGCCATTTCTCCAGGCAGATGGGGACGGCTGGCTGTTCATCAAGTTAGCAATTAACAAGTAATTCATTAGGCGCCTAATGAACAAGTTATTAACCTGGCCAGCCACGTCCAGCCTCTGGCTGGGGGCAGAAATGGCTATTACTAAGGGCTTAGGGTGGCCGCTGCGGGTTAGTGGTGAAGGCGTGGCTGGGGGGGGACAGAAGACGGGTTCTGGACACTTAAGCCAAATCGCTGTAGCTCTCTAGGCCTTGGCGTGGCTGCTTAGGGGGTGGGAGTGATAAAACCTCATTAGTGGGCAAATTAAATGTCAGAGGCAGTGTGGATAAGTGCAAGGCATTGGGTGATATAAACTCCAAGGCCCCTTCCTTCCACCTGCCTATGATTTCACCTCCCCAGGGCCATGTAGGGGATACCAGGCCTGTCTCTCTCTGGAACCCTGGAACCGGTCAGCTCACTGACAACTTAGTAAGCGCCTGGAGCCCTAATATCACAGAGGGCGAGGCATGGCAGGGCGGCCGTGTGACGTGTATCTGCTCTCATGGCGCTTGCCGTGTGGTTGTGGATATCAGACGTTCACACACGGCAAACTCACGGTAGAGAACAAAGCAGGCTGCGATAGGCCAGGAGCTATCGTGTGTCAGGGGAGAAAGACAGCTATAAGCCGGGGTGTGGGGGCCTTGCCAGAGGGCAGGGACTTGAAGCATGACTTCATTGTGTTTTTCTGCTTATAAAAATAACCCGTGCTTATCCCCCCAAATCTCCAAATAGAGGAAATTGGAAAGAAGGCGATAATCTGTAATCTCATCGGCCGGCGATAACGGCTGTTGACATTTTTGTGTGTATCTGGGAGGATTTTGACAGGCAGAGGTGGTGGGAGGTGGAAGACATGTGAGTTAAAGCTCTGGGTTTGGGGAAAGGGAGGACCTGTGGTGGGTTTCATGGGGGTGGACCAGGCCCTGGGTCCTGGAGCAGAATGGGATTGGAGGCTGGAGGACAGGAAAATGGCTGGAGAGGGCAGAGGGGAGCGTGTTAGTGTGTGTGTGTGTGTGTGTGTGTGTGTGTGTGTGTGTGTGTGAGAGAGAGAGAGAGAGAGAGAGAGAGAGAGAGCGCCTTGTGCATCCGACCAGAAGCCCCAGCCAGCATGCCCTGCTCTTCAATCACACGCGTGACGCAATGGAACGTATTGATATAGCTGTCCCACTTAGAAGAAATACTGCAAAAACCTGTGCAGGAAAAATAAATGAATATAAAGCTATGGCACAGTTGCCAAAGGGTGCGTGGGACCAGAGGAAGCGGCCAGAAAGGCTCCATCTAGTCGTAGCTGGCGGGCTGTTTCCCGTGTGTCAGCAAGACTCCTCGGGGGATAAGGGACCTGTCCCGCTCTGCCTGCCAACCAGCAGGCCCTCATTTCAGGCCCATGCCTCGTCCCTGGGGGACGTCTAATCCATTTTTTTTTTGTCATGAGACAGCAGAAAAGTTTGTAGGTGACGAAACTCTTTTCTATAAGATCATTACCAGATAATCATGAGATAATCATTTGATTCAACCATCCGTGGGATGGGTATTTCTGTTCTATAGTGTGAGGAAGTGGAGGTTCAGAGAGGTGAAGTGACTTAGCCAAGACCATATAGCTGGTGACAGAACCAGGCTGAGAATTGAGATCTTGGGACTGCAGGTGTGTGTGTGTGTGTGTGTGTGTGTGTGTGTGTGTGTGTGTGTGTGTAATTAGTTCTAGTTTGGGAGATAGTATAGCGTGATGGTAAAGTGAATGGTTTTTGGAGACAGGATAGTTCTGCGTTCCATTTTCTGCTCTGTAATTTTTCTCACTGAAGAGTATGAAGAACTTTGGACTTCTTATCTTCATAGATCAACTGGGGCTAACAAAACGATTTATCTCCCTGGGTCATTGCAAGGCTTAAATGAAGCAATACAGGCAATATAGACTTAGCATGTAGCAAGTGCTCAATACACGTTAACTATGATTACTGTGGTGTTAACTCTGGTTCATCTGAGTCACAGAAATAAGCTGGATCTTGTGGTTGTTCCTCAGCTCTCGCCACCAACAGTCACTTTGGAGTTAGGAAGGATGCGGGTTCAGTCCCGTGCCTCACAGATTGCTGGGGCCTGCGGGGCCAGACACAGAGTTCCCTCGAGAACTCTCTGATTGGCCAAACACCAGGTTTTGCAGGATGTCAGATTTTTCTTTGGCCTCTGTGATAAAGACATTGATGCCCACCAGACAACCCATCTCTTTCCCCTCATCTACCAGCCCCAGTGCCGTTAGAAGACCATCTAATTGGCTCAGGCCAATGGGTGAAAGTGACACGTCTCCCGCTGGCCAGCTCCCTCTCCTCCTGCCTCAGAGACGGAGGAGGAGGCTTTGTGATAGAAGGTAATAGCGCACCAGTCGGCCTGGATCCTGAGTGACTGTGTGGAGCAGAGCCCCCTGCGAGCCTCCATGGAGCTTATTGCATGAAGAAGAAATGAACCTCTGCCGTGTAACCCTGGGAGACTCTGCAGCTATGTTCTACGGTAGCCGAGCCTAGCTAACTAATAGGACACATTTTGGTTGACGGAGAGCTGACATGTTACATTAATAGTAAAACTCGTACCCTGCACTGTATAGCTTTCCACAGTTTATTATAGAGCAGGTTCATACCTATCATCTTTTTTGATCCTCAGAACAATTACCTTTATGGGAATTCCTGCTGCGAAGAGCTCAATGTTATTTCTTTATGTAATGACTTCTCTAAAATCCCCATTTGTACACATACCTGTTTTTCAATCAATCGCCCCCTCCCCACCCACAATACCCTAAGTCTTCCACTGTAGCGCTCATTTGTTCACGCATCTGTCTCCCACACCAGGCTGGAGCTCCTCGACACTGTCTTATGCAAGACAGAGGCCGTATCTGTTGATTTTGTGTGTTTATGTCTATTGCAGCAGGTGCTTTAATGATGGCTGAACAAAACACCACTTGTGTGAGGTGGGCAGGGCAGGCCCACTGTCCCCATTTTGAGGCACATCACGAGGTTAGGACCAGCCCAAGGTTGCACAGCTAGTAAGTGGCAGGGCCAGGAACGAGCCCCATCTTCATGGCCAACAATCCCGGCCTGTTGCTGCACAGGCAGGTTGGAGGATCAAGTGAGATTGTGTGGCCAGGGCACTGCGTGAGGCCTTCCTGCTACGTCTGCACCTCCTACTTCCAAAGGCCAGTAAGGGAGCCCCACGTGGCGGTGTCATAGTGGGGACGGGCCTGGTTGGACTGAGGCGGCATATTGAGGGGAGGACTGTGAGGGGCACTCCCTAGGGGAGGGCCTTGTCTGCCTTACCCTCAGTAGCAGGATGTGGCTTGGAGCTTAGTAGGTCTCAATACAGTGCCCCTTGAACAAGTAGGAAGGAGGAAGCAGATGAAGGAGGCAGGAAAGGAAGCTCTCACTTTAATTCTAAAGGCCTGGGTCTAGCCCTGTCCGGTTTGGCTCAGTGGATAGAGCATCGGCTTGCGGACTGAAGGGTCCCGGGTTTGATTCCAGTCAAGGGCATGTACCTTGGTTGCGGGCACATCCCCAGTAGGAGGTGTGCAGGAGGCAGCTGATCGATGTTTCTCTCCCATCAATGTTTCTAACTCTCTATCCCTCTCCCTTCCTCTCTGTAAAAAATCAATAAAATATATTTTAAAAAAAAAAAGGCCTGGGTCTATGTGGTAGTGTGTGGGTGGTGACCATATGCAGGCTCCCTCCCTGCTTGCCCTCTGGCTGCATCCCTGGGCCCACATGGTGTCTGTCTCCTGCCCCTGTGGAAACGCAGGAGCTGGGTCGGCTCCATGGTGACACTGTGCGTGGCTGGCTCATTGTGGCACCTGTGCGGGCCGGTTAGCACTCACAGACGCTCATTAGCAAACGCCATATCAGCCCTGAGCCCTTCCCCACTCCTGACTCCTCATGGGGGAGGACCTGAGGGAAGGCCCTTTCTTGTCCTCTCATGGCCTGGGTCTGTCCAGGAGCAGAGGGTGGAGCATCCCGAGTGGTGGTCCAGCTGGGCTGTGAGCAGCTCCTGGGGAAGGGAATCTCCTTCCCGAGGGCTGGCCCTTCTGTAGCAGAGATTTGTTCTCATTGGCCATCAGGTTCCAACAGGGGCTGCTCCTCTTCCTTGGCACAGTAGGTCTCCTTCAACAGACCTCTTTTGTTGTTGCTGTTAATCCTCACCCAAGAATATTTCCCCATTGATTTTTAGAGAGAGTGAAAGGGAGGGGGAGAGGACAGAGAGACATGGATGTGAGAGAGACACATCGATTGGTTGTCTCCTACACGCACCCTGACCAGGGCCAGGGATGAAACCTGCAACCAAGGTACGTGCCCTTGACCGGAATTGAACCGGGGACCCTTCAGTCCACAGGCCGATGCTCTATCCACTGAGCCAAACCGGCTAGGGCCAGTAGACCTTTTTCTGTCCTCCTCTAGGGAGTGGGAAGATCTCTCTCTTTGATAGAGCTTTTGGGCACCCACACTGGACACTCCTGGCCTGGCTGGGTAGCTCGAGGTCAGCACATAGTAGGTCAGCACATAGTGCTATTTGAAGGGTAGAGGGAGCAGCCTCCCTGTGGCCTCCCAGAACCCCAGACCTTAGAACTGGAGGGCACTCAGAAGTCATCTAGCCCGCACCTGCAAATGGGCTAGATGGACCTGCGTGCCCACCACAAGTGACTGGCGGTGGCTGCCATCAGTTAACAGTGCCTGCCAGGGTTGGGAGAGGGGAGCGGAGCATGAATGCCGCGGGTTCGCCATCTGGGATCTCATCAGAATCCCTTTCTCCTGGTGCCCGATTTCCACTATTAGAGAGCCATTACCTCGCATTAAGACCTTGCTTCTCTGTTCATATCTCTTTAAAATGCATGTGTATCAGAGAGGAGTACCAAGGAGATATCGAAGAATTCAATAATTGATTGTTTGGGATTGGTTGCAAACAAAAAGACCATTATCAGCATTGCTAGTTCTGGAAATTGCAACACCTGGGCAATTCTTAAAATCCCTAGATGATCACTTGGCCTAGGACCGGTTTATCCGACTGCCTTCCCAAGTGGCGGGTGACTGAGAGGAAATGGAGAGTAGGCCAGTTTGGTAGAAGGCAGGTTTGGAAACCAGAGGTCACCCCTGAGGGCGCACCTTGCAGTGGGGACACAGGGGGCCAGAGTCAGGAGGTGCTGAGCACCTGCGGGAGGCCTGAGGCCAGCTCAGCCCCTTCCTCTGTTCAGAAACGCTCTCTTGGGGAGCCTGTGTTCCCGGCATTGACACCCATTCTCTGAGGGCTGTGGCTCTGTCACCCACTTCAGGGGGGTCAGTCTGGGAGAGAACCGAGGTTGCAGCTGCTTCGTTTCTTCAGACCAAAAACTTATTGGGGGTCACTGGGCCGGAGTACTGAGTGTGAGGGCTTATATGCTAACAAGTAGGACTGAAATAGTTCATCGTGTTGATCAAGAATTCTAACGAGTCCAGCTGCTGTCAGTGTACTAAGTCTTTACAGAATTAGACTTTAAAGTGAAGAGCATAAGCCAATCTCCTTTGAATTAAAATAACTTAAATGGCAAAAAAAACAACCTGGTCAGATTTATTAATTTTTCTTAAGGAGAACAGAATGGTGGGAAAGAGAAGCATCCAGTAACATGGGTAGTTGCTTTGAACCAGGTCAGCGATCACAGCCAGATTCCCTGTGCAAACGTATGTCAGGTAAGAGGCACCATTCATTCATTCATTCATTCATTCATTCAACAAACACTTATTGAGGCCTTATGATGTGCCAGCCTCTAACGAAATAGGAATGACGATGACATGGGTTCTGTCTACATAGAACTTTGAGTTGAGTGAGGGTTACAGACCAGAAAGTGAGTATTTTCAGCAGAGTTTGATGCATGTTGGGCTCCGGAGGCCTTGATTCTCCCATCTGTGGGAAGGAAACATCCCTCATCACCATGGAACTCCAGTCACTGGAGCAGCAAGAGCTATCCCAAGCCATGCGCTGGGTGGGCGCTGCGCGATCCTGAAGCAGAATCACCATGGGGCATGGGCTGCCCCAAAAGGCATGGCTGTTCCTCCCTCCCTCCCTCCCTCCCTCCCTCCCTCCCTCCCTCCCTCCCTCCCTTCCTTCCTTCCTTCCTTCCTTCCTTCCTTCCTTCCATCTTTCTTCCTTTCAAGGAGGGAATGCTATGTGCACTGTGTTACCCCAAGCAAGCCCAGGTCAAAGCTAGAACTTGAACCCTATCTGGGCCTCATTCCACAATGCCACACTTGCAATTGGGGTGTTGCCTGAAAGCCAGGTGGCATTTAATGGGGAGACAGGTCTACCTCAGGGCTGGGAAGATTGCAGAATCCTGAGGCTCCCATTGCTATCCACAGTGTAGACCCCGCAGCGCAGCCAGCCCCTCCCCTCCAGGGGGCAGACTTACCCATTTTGGAGTCAGGAGGCAGCAGGTGCCTGGACCTCTGAGAATGGCCCCTCCTGGAGTCTGCGTTGCAGATGTGATGGTGTCTTCCTTGAGGTGCCTTGGGCTGGGGAGTCGGAGGTGGGCATGCGCCTGATGGCTTTGATGGGAGCAGTTCTGTCTGCTCTGCTAAAAGCCAGCAGCAGCCAGAACAGGCCTTTGGCCAGGGAGGTTGATGGCAGCTGGCTGTCCATGGGGGTGCAGTCTGAGGGACTCCTGGAGGGCTCCCCGCCCTTCCCATCCCGTGGGCAGGGGAGTCCCAGGGAGGCTAATTCCCTCGTGGCACAAGGAAGAACTCCATTATCCCATCCGTCTGGACCATGGAATGGGGGCCCGCGGGAGAAACAGGCACCCAGTCGTGGATAGTGTTTCTCTGATGTTGTCTTCATATTTACTGTTTACAACTAAAAAGTAATTTATTTTATTTTATTTTTCTGAAGTGTTTAAGCAAAGGCCACCTCACAAATAGGGATCTGAATCAGGACACCTGGGCTCAAGTCCTAAGTCAGCAACTCACTGACCATGTGATCACGGACAAGCCACTCGATGCCTTGACTTTAAGTTTTCTCATCTAAAATACGTCCACCTCAGAGGCTGTGTGGGAGGCCTAGGGAGACAGATTTATAGAAAAAAGCTTTGTCAGCTGTTGAGTGCTGTGCTCTCGTTGGCTGTTTATTATCCTTGTCCTGGAAGTTTTCTTCCAACCCCGAGAGCCCGAGGGCCCATGATGATTGAAATTCTACCATTAACAATTCATTCCTTTGGGTTAAACATTGCCCCTCCCACGGGGAGCAGCTTTGTTTCCTACTCTGGTAAAAAAAGAGATAGGACAGCGGGAAAGCACCTGTGCAGGGGGACTGTGGGGGTAAGGACATCGTGGGTGATGGGAAAAGAAGTTCCCAGGACTTGCAGTCAGGGGGAGGGAGGTGGACATGCAGGTAAAAGTGCTCATTTGGCCGAACTTTGCTTGGGCTCAGAGAAGGCAAGTCTGCTCAGAGAGGGACACTCCGGTCCCGATGTCTTGTCCAGAGCCCCTTTGTGAGCTGCCTTCTAGCCTCTGAAGACCAAGGAGACGGAGTTGGGCCCTTCAAGTGATCGTCCATCTCAGACAAAGCTCCACCCACTTTGCTGGGCTGAGCTTCTGGGGCTGAGGGCTCTCCGGGGACTCCAGGCAGCGGGAGCTGGCTCCCCAGCGTTTGGCAGGAGCAATCACAGCCCCTCTCCCGGGATTCTGCCTCTGACCTTCGGTAACCTGGCAGATGGCCAGTGCCTGGGAGCTGGGGGAGATGTGGGTGCTCAGGAGAGAAGCTGTGGGTTGTTCTAGGCAGCTGGGTCTGCCAAGCACCATGCTGGCACCAAGACAACGCTGGGGCGTGGCAGGGACGGTGCCAACACAGGAGGAGCAGTGTAGTCAGGGCCAGTAGGGAGGAGTAAGCTGGGATTTCAGCCCGATAGTAGCTCCCCTAAAGGACGCTTACCAGCCCAGCTCCTGCCGCCCCTGGGAGTTGTGAAGGGGCCAGGGGGGGCGGGGCGGGGGGCTCCACCATTTTCTTAGGGCATCTGTGACTTTTAGGACAAGAGGAGTTTAGAGAAACAGCCCTTCCTAGGCCCTGCAGGATGAAACAAAGTCAGTGCCCCTGAGTGCTGGGTGTGGTCTCCCTCTCCTCCTGAGCTCCTGGGAGGGAGAAAGCAGTGGTGACAGATGGATGCTGGGTTTCGGGTAGAGAGGAAAGGCCACTAGACCGAGGTGTGGGAGGACCTGCTCTGCCACTTGCTGGCTGTGTTGTGACTTTGATGGGTCTTCCAGCCTGAGTTTGTTCACTTGGAAAGGAAGGTAATTGTGCCCCGCCTTCCTCCCAGGGATGTTGTGTGGACTCCAGACCTTGAGGAGGAGGTTGTGAAACTGTGAGGTGCGATAGCAGCTTCCATTTGCATTCCTGCCTCCTCCCCCTCTAATGGGCTATCCTGGGGCTGGGGGCTCCCTGGCACGGGTGGGGCTGCAGAGAGGTCTCTGAGGCCCCTAGGGAGAGGCGAAGTAAAGCCAGATTCCCACCTCCCGTGGTGCCTACCTCTACAGAGAATGACAAAGCAGGAGAACATTGACTGAAATCAATTAGAGGAATCAATGCCCTGAGTGCACTGCTAGGCATGCATTTCTTCCCTCCTCACCAGGCCAGTCCCACCCACCTTGCCCACAGCTCTGCTCACTCTTTGGGAATCGGATGGTTTAGTTAAATCCCTGCTGGTGTCCACTCCAGCCAGGCTGGGCCTGGGGCATCTGGAGTGGCCACGGGGAGAAGGAATCAGGCCGCCATTGGGAGGGAGAAGGGGCTGGCCAGGGGCTGGGAAACACCGCAGTGAGCTGGGCACCGTGGAGCTGCGCCATGCCCGACAGGACCCTTTCTGAGCTCCAGACTTGAACTCCAAGGATTAGGCCCAACAAGGCCCACAGGACAGATGAAAAGAAATTTCAATGCTCTTGATTTCTTTACACTGCTGCTTTACAGGGGAGGGAGAGAGGATTTAAGGTGTTCCGAATTGGGACATGAAAATTTATAGACCAGAGAGCCTTCACTTTGCTTATTTATTCAGCCCAGGTGGGACCCTGGATCCCAACTGCCAGAGTTCGAATTCTGATTCAGCCACTTAAAATATGACCTCAGGCAACTTAAATCACTTTTCTTGCTTCAGTTTTCTCATTTGTAAGTAGGGCTATTAATAGTACCGACCCCATGGAGTTATTGTAAGAATTAAAGGAACATCAACATTTATCTTGCCATAAAGCTGGCCACTTTATTTTTTCCCATGACGAAGCCTGAGAGGTATGGGCTGGTTGCTTTACCCTTGCAATCACCCTCCTCCCTGTCCTCTGTGTGGCATCTGTCACCAGCATCTTGCTGATCCATCTTTACAGTGCCCCTGACAACCACCTCTTTCGTCCATGCCCAGCACCTCCTGTTTGGGGCCCTCATTGCCCTCGGCCAAGACTGTTACAATCGCCTCCTAACGGGTCCCTTGTCTCCATCCTTCACAGAGTTGTCAGATCGATCTTCCTGGAACACCATTCTTGTCATGTCACTTGCCTGCTCAAAAACCTTCAGTGGCTCCTAGGGGAGCAAGCTGGAAGCCTGCAATGTTTGTCTTCCACTGTACATCCCAATTGGACCTTCCAGACCCTCTCACTCCAAGCCCCGCCCACCTGCGTGCTTGGCTCCTCCCAACTCCAACCTTTCTTACCCCTGTGCACTTGCTTATGCTGCCTTCTTCCCAGACTGCCCTCCTCTGTGCTCAGCCACGCTCGCTCGACCATCCTTCCTGGTCCAGCTTTGATCCTGTCTCCCCTGCAAGCCCTCCCGAAACCCAGTGGCACTAACTCTACCTTTCACTCAGCCCCAGTGTGCCCTGCGGTTGCTCACTCGTTTCATGGGTACCTGACCCGATTCTATCTGTTCATGCTTCCACGGCAGGGCAGGCCTGCTGAGGGTGGATTCCCCACAGCCCTGGTACAGGCAATAAGTACGGGGAGAAGGGGTGGATAAGTTTGTGTTGGTTAATTGATTGGGGGAGGGCTCGCTGCTTGCCAGGTCCTTGGTTCCTGACACATCTTAGTTGGCACCTTCTTTTTTTTTTACTCCGGGTGGTTGTTGTTTTATTTTAGTCTCTGGATCAAGGGAACCTTCAGCCCTCCCTCCATCAAAGAAAGGGAAGGGATGAGATTTGCTGGGAGCAGCACAAGTCTGGTCAATGAGCTCTGAGTTAGAGCATGCATGTGTGTGCAAACCGGGGCCGGGCTCAACCCTCTCTCCTTCGACTAGTCCTTCTTCCCTCCCTCTGCTTCCCTACCGCTCTTGCCCTCCAGAGAGCCCACCCCACAAGATGGGTAGGCAGGCCTAGAGAGCGGAGGGAAAGGAAAGAAACGGAAGGCCCACCTGCCCTCGTTCCTGCTCCTGCACAGGGCACTCCTGGAGCTGCGGTGGGGAAGGGCTGTCTTGGGTGGACAGGAGGCTCCCCTGCTGGTGAGCTCAGGAACAGCCGGGAAGGGCCCTGGACGGTGGTGTGAAGGGTGCAGTACCTGAGGGTCTGGAACGTGTGCCAGGCAGCCTAGCGCTTTTGTTCACACCTGCTGGCCCTCCTTTCTCCCGTGACTCCCTCTTGCAAGGTCTCTTAGGCTTGATCCTCTACCAAGAAGTCTCTATTTCCCTCGAACTCCCGTAGCTTTTTCCTCTCTGCCTCTTGGTTGTCACTTAGGTTTTATGCTTTATCACGGGTTCCCAATTCTTCTGGATTCAGGGGAAAGGGGTGACATTTCACGAGCAGCTACCTAGGAACCAGGTGTTTGACTAGCTGCTGCGTACCGTATCTCATCTAATCTCTACAAGGTTGGGTGTTTCTAAAATCCCCCATTTTATAGCCTAGAGTCAGCGAGATTAAGTTCCCTATGACTAGTAGGTGTTCATCTGTGTTTCTTCTGCAGATCCTGGCACAGGGGCTGGGGGTGGGGTGGGGGGAGGGGGCGCTTACACGTACCGGATGCTCAGGAAGTATCTATGTGACACTTGGACTCTGCCATGTCTCAGGGCAGCTCAGGTTGAGGGTTGGGGTTGGTAGAGGAGGGTAAAGTGGGAGGAGCTTGTATGGACAGGAGGAAAGACAGGGTCCAAGGTCAGAGTGCCCCAGAGCCACAACAGGATGAATGTTGGTCTGGTTGGTGTTGCCCACTGTCCTTGTGATGGCTGGGTGACCCCCGAGTCCCTGAAGGGCCTCAGCCAGTCACTTCCTGCTACCAGCTGCTCACCCACCAGAAGGAATTAGTGGGAGCCACCCTGGGGGTCCCCTGCTGCTTCCTCAGCCTCCTCACCAGAAAGGGGTGGGAACAGGGCAAAACTCCCAGATGTTTCAGAGGGTTTTCCTCCTTATGCCCAGCGAGGGTTAAACGACATTTAAAAACGTTTTTGGAGGAGGGAGAGGGATATGCTGAGCAGTACCTTTGGACTTTGGAGTAGCCCCTTAGAAGAGGGACGAGCTGCCTGGGTTACAAAATGTGGGGGTGGTGGAGGACATCTGGTCCCCCGCAAGGTCCCAGAAGTAGGGGAGGGGAGGGAGAAAGTGCATATAGGACAGGCTCCCAGCCTCTGGTCAGAGACTACTCAGCAGTGTGATTCCTGTTGGGATCCAATCCTTTAGCCCACACTTTCCTGAATTTTCTGAAGCCGGTTCCTTAAGTCGCCTAACGTTTGGGAAGAAGCCAGGAGACCCTGGCAGATGTAAACTCATTTCCTAGAACCTGAGAGGAATGACAGGAGGGCAGCCCGAACGGGGCTCTCCCCAGCTTCCCTCCCCAAGCCCTCTTGGCAGGTCCAACACTAACAGGCTGGGGCCGCGCCTTCAGGACACCTTGCAATGGCCCGGGACCAAGGAGAGCGAGGGCCGACGCCCCAGGGTGCGCCCAGTGAGAAGAGGCGTTCGGAGGGACCTGCGCCCCGAGCTTCCCAGGCTGGGGAAGCCGCGCTCCCGCCAATCCGCAAGATGGAAGTTGCTCCCTCTAGCTTTCCCACTAGCGAAGGCTGCTGGTTTTGTGAGCGACCCCTCCCTTCACGGCCAGATCGATTTCTAGCACTTACTCTTTGCTAGAGTCTTGTTCATTTAAAAATGCATCTTAAAAGGCACCGCCAACTACACCTGGGATCGAGCTCAGATCCGATTTTGGGTAAGGCGGAAAGTTTACGAGGCACCTCGCGTACCCCACCACCGCACACGGGGTGCGCGCGGAGCTGCATGAAGGCATGTGTGCGCCGGAGCCGAGGGATGCAGGCAGCGCTAACCTAGCTAAGGATGTGTCCGGAGGGAGCGTGAAACGGGGTGCCCGGCGTGCGTGGCTGTGTGCCTCCGCCGCCTCGCCCTTCTTGCCGGAACGTGTCTGCAATCGCACATCTCCTTCAGCCCTTTCCCAGCCTGACGCTTCCCTTTTGGTGTTTCTGCGCGTTTATTGTAAATCCCGTGCCTAAAACACGCCGGTAAGCCCGGCCCATCGACAGATGGATCAATCGCCCCCTTCTCGGCTGCGGGAAGGGGACCCCACCCGGAGCCTCGGCAGCGGGGAGCTGCCGGCTGCCTCGGGAGAGCTACCTACAACCCAGCCAGCCGCCAAGCGCGGGCAGCGAGCCTGGCGCCGAGTCCCGGCCGGGGCGGTCTTGGGGCGCTCCGGCCGGGGTGGGGTGCCAGTCCTCGCCTGACCTCTTCGGCGCGGTTCGGGCAGGTTCGCCGGCCTCGGAGGCCGTAGCGAGGGCGTCTGGGCGCAGCAGTCTTCTGCCCGCGCCGGGGAGGGGAGACACTGGGGAAGGGTCCCCAAGGGCTGCGACGATGGGTGTGCGAGGGGCGAGCGCGCTGCAGGCATGCGGGGAAAGTTCTCGAGCTCCGCGTGGAGATCACACGAGTATGCGTGCGAGGGGCTAGACCCGGCCGGCTGGCTGCGCGGGGACGCCCGCGGTTGGCGCTCTAGGGGGTCCTTCTTTTCGCCGGCGCCTTCGGGGAGGCGCTTGGTTTCGGTTCCCTGGCCAAGGACGCATCCGCCCGCCGAGGGTGCAGCCTTTTCCCCAGACCCAAGCCACCAGGATGGGCTTTTCCTAGCGCCCCGCCCCCAGCCCCTGGGAGGCTCGGGCGCTCTGGACTCCGAGCCCTCCAGCCTCCACTCTTCCTCCCCGCGCGTCCGGGACCCGGAGTCCGAGTGGGCGGGGCAGGAGCCCTAGGGGTTGGAGGGCGAAGCCTGCCCAGAGGCGTAGGGTGGGGCGCGCGGCGGCGGGAGGAGGCGGGCGCGGAGGCTCGGGGGGTTTGCGCCGCAGCCCGGAGTCGGTCAGTTTCCGGCCCGGGCGGCAGGTCAGTCCGAGGAAGGGCGGGGGGCCGAGCTCTCCTCTCGGCCTGCGTTCCCGGCGCCACCGCCGCGCCGCCGCCGCTGCAGAGTGTGGTTGCTCCGCCGCGCGCCCGCGCCCCGCGCCGCCGGCCGCCTGGGAGCCCGAGCGCCGAGCCCGGGGCGGAGGAGAGGGGCGCGGGCGCGAGAGCCGCGGCGAGGGAGCCGCGAAGGGGGAAGGGGGCGGGCGGAGGGAGGAGCGGGAGAGAGGGGGAGGGAGGGAGAGGCGAGCGAGGGAGAGCTGGGGAGAGCGAGCTAGAGCTAGAGCCCGAGAGGAGCGGGAGGGAAAGGGAGGAAGACGGACGCACGCCGAGACTCGGGCGCCGGAATTCCAGTAGAAAAAAGTGAGCCGGCCGAGGGGGAGCGGGAGAAGGTTTTTTGAAAATTTCCCTCGTCTGGAGCGAAAGAAGCGACTTGGGTCTCTCGCCCTCCAAGCTCCCGCTGGATTGCTCCCTGGCGCTTCCCCACGTCGGTGGATTGCTTTCCTATTTGCGTTTTATTCTGACCCCCGCCCTCGTCGCTTCCTTCCAACCTTCCGCTCTCCCGTCGCCTCTCCCCCACCTCCCCAGGCCCCTCCAGAGGAGCACAGGGGATCGGACCGCGGGGACCCGCGCTCCCGGGCCGGCGGAGGGACGGCAGAGCGCAGGACTGCTGTCGGCTGGGAAGCAGCATCCACAGACACACCTGTGTATTTCATTTTAGTGGGCGCGGGGCGTCGAGAGGGCCCGCCGCCCTGCTTCCCCACCCCCTCCAGCCAGGGGCGAGAATCGCAGGACTCAGGATCTCCATCGGGTGGACTCGCTGGGATCTCCGCATTGGATTTGGGGCTGATTACCGCTGCTTGGCTATATTATTGTCATTTTTATTTTATTTGATTTTTACCCAAGGGAGAAAGACAAAAACACAAAAACTGTGGGATTTATTTAACATGATCTTGGCAAACGCCTTCTGCCTCTTCTTCTTTCTAGGTGAGTACCTGCGAGCAGCGAGGGCTGCGGGTCCGCGGGAACCAGGGGGCCTCGCGGGCGGCGCGTTCGGGTGCCTGCGAGCAGCCAGGGACGCGGGGGGACGTGCGGGGCGCCTGGGAGACTGGCGGGGCGACCGGCGGGAGAGCGCGCCGCGGAGCGAGCTAGCCAGGCGCTGCCAGCCCAGCCGGGGCCGGGCGCGAGCCCTGGCTGTGGCTGTCTGGTGACGAGCGGGGATTAAGAAGGAGACTTAGAACACTCAAGCCATCCCAGCGTGTTCTCTCTCTCACTCATCACTCACACAATGATGTACTCATTTCCCTCAAAATAATGGGTTCAAATTGCGGCAACTTCAGAAAAACACACACACATTACCGGCCCCCCAACTCTTGATCTGGAAGAGAGGAGGGAGAAAAACCCAGGGTCCCCCCTTTCCAGGCTCCCAGAATGGATTGTGGGGGAGCCCATGGGTTTCTCCAGGAGCTCCTTGTTGGACTTTTTTGGGTGGGGGGGGCGGGCGCTGGCAGCCACCCACCACCTGCCAGGCAACCTCTGGAAAATGCACTCCATTTCCAGCACCCTGAACCCCTTCCCACAGCTCTGCTCCCTGGAAGACTTTTCAAGTTTCTCCCCACCCTTTGCCCTCCCTGTTGCCCAGGCCCGGCCAGATGGGTAGGCGGGAGTGGAGGGCTGTGTGTGAGCCCCGCTCACTGCTTGCCGTCCTCACCCCTGGGGGCCAGGGACCCGGCAGCTAGCTGGTGGAAGAAAGGGAAGGAGGCCAAAGTGTGCTTCCTTGGGTGATGGAGGAGAGAGGGGCGATGGAAAAACCAGATCTGAACAAAGACCACTACTCATCCTGTAAGCCCCCTCCCCCCAGGGCAGGGAGGAGGGGCTGCCTGGTAACCCTGACCCTAGGCAGCCTCATTCCCACCCAGAATTCCCACCCATCACCCCCTTTTATGCTATGTGGCATCTCAGCTGCCTGGGAAGGGGGTGTAGAGAGAGCATTCTGGGAGTGGAGGTGAGGAAAAGAGAGGGTGTTTGCAAGTGCTGACTGGGAGTCCCAGGCAAGGCTGTCCAGAGCAGGTGCTCCAGGAGGGAGCTGGTGACGTGTGTGTGTGTGTGTGTGTGTGTGTGTGTGTGTGTGTGTGTGTGAGAGAGAGAGAGAGAGAGAGAGAGAGAGAGAGAGAGAGAGACATCTGCTTCAGTGTGGGTGCTATTCCTGCCACCCTGGCCTGCTGTGTGGCTGGTGGTGAGCCAGGCTGCCCGGCTGGGTCAGGAGTGCACCCTGTCCCTCCTGAAGGAGCGGAGAGGGGAGGCCTGGGAGGTAGGTGCTGGTCTCAGAAAGATGTGGGTGGTCTAAGTGCCTCCTGACCAGGACAGGGGATTTCAGTCAAGATTGGCCCTGGGCCTTTTGTCCACCTGTCTTCTTCCCCTCCCCCAGGCGTGGGTTTCCCAGGGGGCTTGGCCCTGCTCTAGGGTGTGGCCTTCACCTTCCTGCAGCCCAAACCAGAGGCAGCTTCTCTCCAGGGAGGAGGGGCTGAGGTAGGAAGCTGGGTCGGTGCTGGGTGCTTGGGGCTCACGGAGGTCCTGCAGCCAGCCCCTGCAACCCTCTGCAAGTGGACTCTCTTTCTGAAGGGGCTGTTCGAAAACCTGCCCTTTCTCCCCACTGGTTTGAAAAGCCAGCTTTCGGGGGCCAACAAGAAAAGAAAACTGTATTTTGTGGAAAAGCCATTCGATTGCTCACACACCCCAGGCTCCCAGGACTCCCAGGCATAGGCACTCTGAGGTCCGGAGTGGAGGAGGGCATATAGGACCCTCAGGCATCTCCAGGCCCAGACCCCCATGTTGCAGGCAGGCCTTTCCCCGCTGAGAGGGCTGCGGAGGTGACAGTGTTCTCACGGTGCGTGTGTGGGTGTGTGGGTATGAGAGTGGGCTGGTCAGCGATGCCCACCCTGGTGCCTGCGCCCCGGGGGCTGAGTGGTGAGAGGAGGGTGAGAGCCGTGAGAGCGGGGCCAGCAGCCCCTTTGGTCAGAGCCCAAGTTCCTTCCCCCTGAGAAGCCCCTTTCCGGTGCTGGGCAAGGGGTTAACCGCGTGACCACAGAACATTGCCAAGGTCTGGGTGAGGCCAGCGAAGAAGGACGGGATGGGTTGGTGCTTGGAAAGGAGCCCACGGCTGGGAGTTGGTTGGACATTCCACTTGGGGGAGAGGTTTCCCTGGAGCTTTGGTTGGGAGCATGGTGAAGCATGCTCCCAGGAGTCGGGCCTTCCGCGTGCCCCTCCCAAGGTTCCGAGTGAGGTCTGGAGGTGGGGAGGCCTGGGGGCCCAGCCAACCTGCCCTCCAGTGCGGACATTCCCAGGGAGATGTGTGATGGGGAAAGCCACTTGGGGGCGGGGTCTGGTTGGAGGGCCAACTTTACAGGGACAACTCCTGTCTGGCGGGTACTGGATGCAGCAGAGTGCTGTAGCTCTGTGCAGCCGCTCCGTCCCCCGTGCCCCTAGAAGCTCTCCCACACCTCTTTTCTTGACGGATCCGAGTTTCCTCTTGATCTAGAACGTGGGCACGGCACCAGGATACCTTCTGACCTTTATTTTCCCAGAATTCTTGGCCCTCAGTTGCCATGATTTCCTTCTCTGGCTGGACTTGATTGCTTCCGGGGGTCATGGCGTCAACGAGAGGAGTCAGGGACAGGTGGCAGTCAGGCAGTTTGCGAAAGGACGCACCCGGCTTCTGCTGAGCATCTCCCACCTGGTCACACGTGCTCGCTGGCCGGATGGGGAAGCCCTTGCTTTTGACACAGAGCCAGGATTCTGTAAGGATCGTCCCTGGGGCTCTAGACCCCAACCGTAGGGCAGGCAGGGTAAGTGTCCTTATTGCCCCAATCCCCTGGGCCTGTGTCCTGATCCGCAAGCCTGTGAAGGTGCCCCTTTCTCAGCGCACTCCCGATACAGTCAAGGTGGGAGGGGAGGAACCTGCTGGGACGCTGGGTTGGCGATCAAAGTCAGTGGAAGGCCGAGGGCTGGGTTGGTCTTAAGGCTCCAGCTGGCTGGCTGGCTGGCTAGGTGGGGGCAGCAGGTGCAAGTGAGGCTGGGTCAGCTCAGCTGCTCCTGGGTGGCCCAGATGCACCGAGTCCTGCTCAGGGATCTAGGAATTTGCTGAAGCCGGGAAATACAGCAGATGCCCCACTCTCCAGCCAACACTCCATGCTGGTTTCTTCTCTGGTCTGTCTCAGCCTGGCCACAGCCTTCAGCTCTTCCTGTCCTGAGGCAGAAGTGTGGTCAGTGGGCGGAGGAAAGGTCTGTCACTCTTGCCCTAGAGGCCTTCTCCGCTGCAGGCCCACCCTCTGCTCCTCTTCCTTGGCTGGTGGGTAGGCCTGGTCGTTCAATCTAGGAGAGGGTTCCTCTCCCTTCCCCGGAGGAACTGGCTCTCAGTGCAGCGCTCTGCCTCTAGGTGTCGCTGTCTCCCTGCGGTAGCTGCCCCCTGAGCAGGGCCTCCTGCGGGGAAGGAGTGAGACCTGGCAGTTCTGGGTAGAGATGGGGGATTCTTCCGGATATTGAGGAGGGGACTTCTGACCTAGGATCATCTTATGTCTTGTGGCCGGATGGAGTTGGAGGAAGCCTCCCAGATCACGTCTTGGATCTTGGAAAAGGCAGTCTGGGCTCTGGGCCACGTTATGGTTTTTTTCTGGAGCAGGATCTGGAGTGTGGGGCTTGGAGAGGACAGGGAGACCAGCAGGATGTCTGTGGTAGATGGAACCATGTTAGGAGCTGGATTTTGAAGGCTCCTGCCCTTCACCTCCGAATCTTCTTCCCTGACACCCTCTCTCCCAAGGACTGTGGGTGTGGGCCCTCTGGGCTGTGGATAGAAGGGGGGCTCAGCTTCCTGCCTGTTCACTGTTGCAGAAGCCGGGCTCCATGTGCGAGACGAGGGCCGAGGAGGGACGCACTTCCCCTTTTGCAATTGGCTGGTCATTTGGGTTTTGGAAAGAAAGGAGGAAAGACAGAGGGAGAGGGTTTCAGAGGAGGGTGGGAGGGGAGGAAAGAGAGAAAAAGAAATAGGAGAGAGAGAGAGAGAGAGAGAGAGAGAGAGAGGAAATGATTTGCGTAGAGCATTTTTTGGAGGGTGTGGGGTGTAGATTGTCCTGGGAAGGCACCATTTCGGGTCTTGGCAGCTGTGAAGTGGCCTGGGCGAGTGGAGGCTGGGCCGGAAAGGGACGCACCTTAGAGCACAGTATCAGTCCTGTCTCCCATGCTCTTTCTCTCTTTTTAAAATGCTTTAAAAAAAAAATTCAATTACAGAACTCAGAATGAATAGGCTAGGGGGGTCCAAGAAGTCTTTTCAGCCTGTGTGTGACCTTCAGTTGTCATCTCCCTTCTCTAGGCCTCAGTTTCCCCAGGGTAACATCTGGGGGCTGGACTCTGTGGTGTCAGAGGTCCTAACAGGCTATGAAAGTTAAATTGCTTTCTGCTGCTTACACGGCCGTAACCAGTGCTGTGGTGGGCCTCTGGCTGGAACTGAAGCTGGTAGGAGGCCTGGGGGGTATGAATGTGATCCCCTCTGCACACCCTAGCAGTCCCTGCAGCCCCCAGCTCTCTGCTGAGGCTCTCACATTATTCGTTGGCCTTCTGGCATGGGCCTTGCTCGAGGGCCTTCTGGCTGGCCCAGTGCTGAGGGTGACAGGGCGGAGCCAGCAGAGGATCTGATAGAGCCAGGGCAGAGGGCAGCTGGGTTCTCCGTGGGGTTGGAGGAGGGATGTTGGTGTCTTAGGACCAGCAGCCCCGCCTCTGGCCTGCTCTGTCGGGAGGTGGCGTTGAGCGGGCCTTGATGTGCTTTGGAGTAAATGGGTGTGACTTCCAGAGGGGCCTGACCGACCCTCAGCCCTGCATTTTGTGTGGGAGACTGTGGTGGCCTCACTCATGCTTGTCTTCCCTCCCCACCACCCAGACGAGACCCTCCGCTCTTTGGCCAGCCCTTCCTCCCTGCAGGGCCCCGAGCTGCACGGCTGGCGCCCCCCCGTGGACTGTGTCCGGGCCAATGAGCTGTGTGCCGCTGAATCCAACTGCAGCTCCCGCTACCGCACGCTTCGGCAGTGCCTGGCCGGCAGGGACCGCAACACCATGCTGGCCAACAAGGAGTGCCAGGCGGCCCTGGAGGTCCTGCAGGAGAGCCCGCTGTATGACTGCCGCTGCAAGCGGGGCATGAAGAAGGAGCTGCAGTGCCTGCAGATCTACTGGAGCATCCACATGGGGCTGACCGAGGGTAAGCCTGGGGGTGGCGGTGGTGGTGAGGTGGGTGGGGGCCCAGGTTCAGGGGCAGGATGGAGTAATGGAGTGAACTGGCCAGCTCCTTAGCCCTCCCCGCTGGGGGAAACAAGAACCCAGAAGTAGCCTCTGGACCTGGGAGGGAGCTGAGGAGGAGAGAAGGCAGGGTGGTGGGAGGAGGACAAGGCTGGAGCAGGGGGGAAGGGACGGGGAACAAACCAGGGACAGAAGGACCTATGACCGTGTGAAGGGGTCACAGGAGAAGGTGAGGTAAGCGTCCCAGGCAACGGAGACGTGAGGACAGGATAGAGAGACGGACCGGCCGTGTGCTTGCAGAGCTGAGCTGCGAGCACACCAGCTCCTGCCACTCCCGCTGCCTGGGCACCCGGTGAGGGCTGCCCCTTCCTGCTCTTCCTGCTCGCAGGGGGCCCGTCTTCAGTGGCTCCTGACCCCGCGGCTGGCCTAGGCGCCTTCTGCAGGGCTTGGGGCAGTGAGAGGGCAGCCGGTCCATATTCCTCAGTAGGCCTGCCCCCAAGTCCCCAGGTAGAACCTGTAAACCCCCAAGGACTACCTCCCCCATGTCCTCCCCCTGCAGACTGAAGTGAGGCGGATTTGCATATATTGTAGGAGGGTGGCCACCTGGGTCAGACGGTCATTTATTAATTCAACAACTGTGTATTGAGAGTTTGCCACCTGGTAGGCATTGTGGAGGGGCAGCTTCTGTCTTCATGGAGCTCATAGTCTGGGGGGGGGGGGCGTGCAGAAAAGGGAGGGCTTTCTGTCATTTGTGGGTGTGAGTGCTGTGGGAAGCACTGGGCACTGTGGGAACACTGAGGAGGGGCAGCTAACCCCTTGCTACCAAATCTTGAGAGCCTTCCTGGAGGAGGCAGCTTCGCAGCTGAGACTAAAGAGTGAGCCGCAGTTACAGAAGGAAGAGCTGTGGGGAGAGTGTGGGAGGTGCAGGGAGGGCTGAGCAAAGGCGGCATGGGAGGCAGCTGACCCGCTTATGGACCCACAGGTGACAGTATGCACAGGGGGCCGTGGGAAGTGGGTGGGGTGAGGAGAGGTGGAGGGTACCGTTCTGCTGGGCAGCAGGGCGCCTGGACAGTGCTGGTGAGACCACCCTTGCGCTCTGCTTCAGGACGACGCTCATGTGGTTTCATGAAGTGCAGACTGAGACACTGCAAGGCGCTGTGTGACACAGGCCCGGCATCATGGTGGCCGAACGAGGACAGGGCAGGAAAGGAGGAGCTAAGGGCTGTTCAGGAGGTAGAACCCACAGGGGTTGGTGAAGGGAGCGAAGAGTCAAGGAGGCCGCTCAGTTTCTGTCTTGGGAGACTGGTGGGTGGGGGGTCCCGTGGCAAGAAGCAGCAAAGGTGTTGAGTGTGGGGAGGGCAGGGAGATGATGAGTATTTGGGGGCGTGTGCCTCTCCTTGGCCATGCCCTGCGGACAGCTGGGTGTGCAGGGCCGGAGCTCAGGTGGCAGAGATTTTGGAATCGCCATCAGCCGGTAGGTGGGAACCAGGCCAAGGGAGTGGGTGCCATCTCCATGGGAGGACCAGCAACATTTCAAGATGTGCAGGGAGGGAGAGGGGGCCGGCGAGGGTGATGGAGGAGGAGGCTGGGGGAGAGGCGAGGGGCAGCAGAAGTCCGGGGAGGAGCTCACCCTCAGAAGGAGGACTGCGCCAGCCTCCAGCACATTAGGTCCAGCAGAGGAGGGTGGGAAAGGGTCCCCGGGGCCTGGGGTGAGCTTCTTAGGTGGCTGCTGGGAGCAGAAACTTGGTTAGGGAGTGAGTGGGAGCTGGGGAGTTACGGATTATGAATGTGGACAGCAGCTCCTAGAATTTTGGTGTGAAGAGGAGAGAAGAACAAAGGCTGACTTATTTTTTAAGATGCAAGAAGGTTGGGCAGTTTAAATTCTAAGGCAGGACAGTGTGAGGGAGACGCTGAGGTGAAGGAGAGAGGGGTGCTCTGTGGACAGTGCCTGGGAGAGGGGAGGGGTGGGTCCAGGGCCTGGGAGGGGTTAGCCTTAGGTCAGAGGAGCAATCCCACGTCCAGGTGCTGGAAGGAAGGAGGAAACAGATCAGGTGTGGAGGCCGGATAGCGAGGGGTTCCTGACCAGTGGCCAAGACAGTTCAACTCTGCCCCGAATATAGCAGTAAGCTGTGCATGTAATTATTAATAGCACCACCACCATGAACAACAGAATGATTCCTCGTGAATCAGGTGGCCATTCCTCCCATTTCTAGCAACCTCGAGTTCTAGAACTAGAAGTGGGGCCTACGCACTGTGCTCTCTGAGAGACGGGCTGTCTGTGCCCCAGGCGGACTCTAGCGCACAGAAGACCAAGGCCCCTGATTGAGTGAGCTGGGTCCTTCCGTTTCTTGTTTTATTTCCAGCAGCCTTCCAGTTCCACCCCAGGGAGACTGGCAGTGGGTCGGGTGGGTGCTGCAGAATGCATGGGGGAGGGGACGGAACTGCCAGCAGAAGAGCCAGGTGGGCTGCCCGAGACCTTCCCAGCGAGGGGCTCCCTCTGGGGACTCCTGATTGGAGCTGGGCCCTGAGGTGTCTGGAGGTAACAATAAGCATACCGCATGTTTATGTTGCAGATTGCCCTGTGGTCTTCCAGGTCCTTTAGACCCAGGAATGTCTGGCTGGAGACAGCTCGCTTCCAAATCTTGAGCTGCTGATGGTTTATTTATTCAGTGAACATCTGTCAAGCCCCCTACTGTGTGTTTCAGAGGGTGACTGAAGCCACAGTCAGTCCCTGTGCCTGGTCCCTATGCCAGCCAGCCAGCCAGCCAGCATAGGGGCTGGGAGACCCTTTCCCTGGGCCCACTCTAGAAAAGCAGACCCCATGCTTATCTCATTCCTCAGAACCCAGCCCCCTCCAGCCCCCCCCCCCCCCCCCAGGATTCTACAATCTCCTCCCCCTGGGTCTTGGGGCCCAGAGGTAGTTTCTGCTGAGAGCTGTCCATGGGAAGCCTGGAGGCCTTTTAAGGGCTGGTAATGTTCCTGTGAGTAAGAGGAATAAGAGGATCTACCTGACAGTTAATTATTCATGGTGTGGGGGAAGTGGTCCCCTGAGCACTTCCTCCCTATTGCTAATAACATTGAGTAACCTGGCTTGGTCCCTGGGGTGGGTGGGCAGATTGGGAGGGGAGAGGCCTGTGCAGGTCTGGACTCGGGTTCTTGTCTTCTCCTTGGCCCCTGCTGGGGGTGAGAGCTCCCTGGAGACTTGGTCCCTCCTTCTCACTCTGCCCGAGGCCCAGGTCCTCAGCCAGTGGTGGTGGCAGGAATGTGGCCTCTGCTGAGCTCCTAGAGCGGGGGTGGGAACTTTTTTCCTGCCAAGGGCCGATGGGATATTTATAACATCATTCGAAGGCCATGCAAAATTATCAGCTCACAAATCAGCCTGCGATATTTGGTCAAACATTTAATCAACTCACCCCTAAGGCCTTGGTGAGTTGATTGAATGTTTAAAACCAGGGCCTGACCAAATGGTTTCTCGGGTCTTACATGGCCCCCGGGCCGGACGTTCCCCACCCCTGTCTAGAGAGTTCCAACCGCAAGGGAGATTCAGCCCCACAACCGTTTTGGTGGGGAAGCTGATGTGCAGGGAGGAGAGGTGGTACCCAGGGCACACAGCAAGCTAGAGGAGGGGCAGGCCTGACTCCTTATCCAGCCCCTTTGCAGTGCCCGGGGAGGTCCTGTGGCCTTGGGCCGGTCCTCCCTCCCAGCACCACCACCACCACTGCCACCATCACCACCATCAGCAGCAGCAGCACCACCACCACCACCATCACCACCATCACCACCATCAGCACCACCACCACCACCATCACCACCACCGCCACCATCACCACCATCAGCACCACCACCACCACCATCACCACCACCATCATCACCACCACCACCACCATCAGCACCACCACCATCATCACCACCACCATCAGCACCACCACCACCACCACCATCACCACCACCACCACCACCATCACCACTACCACCACCACCACCATCACCACCATCACCACCACCATCACCACCACCACCATCACCACCACCATCACCACCACCACCACCACCACCACTACCACCACCACCATCACCACCATCACCACCACCATCACCACCACCACCACCATCATCATCATCACCACCATCACCACCACCACCACCACCACCATCACCACCATCAGCACCACCACCACCACCATCACCACCACCGCCACCATCACCACCATCAGCACCACCACCACCACCATCACCACCACCATCATCACCACCACCACCACCATCAGCACCACCACCATCATCACCACCACCATCACCACCATCAGCACCACCACCACCACCACCATCACCACCACCACCACCACCACCATCACCACCACCATCACCACTACCACCACCACCACCACCATCACCACCACCATCACCACCATCACCACCATCACCACCACCACCATCACCACCATCACCACCACCACCACCACCACCGCTGGTATTTACAGGGTGGAACTGTTGCTGTTGGACTTCTTGCCCTTTTCAAAGGTGACAGTGAAGTTCAGGGCCACCCTGATCCTTCAGATGTGAGCAGCAGAGGCCCCTCCCACGGGTCCTCACAGGTCACGCCCAGGTCACGCCCAGCAACCTAATGTTCTGATTCGGCTTTAGTCTGGCTGCCAGGCCTCGGGTTTCCACGGGTGAATTCTGGTGCCCTAAGAAGAATGGACTCCTCCCAGCCAGTCCTGGGAATAGGCCATTTGTGCCCCTCCCCCCCCCCCCCCCCCGGAGACCCTCCCAGCCCATCATCCTGGCTGAGCTGTGCCCAGGTGTGGTGCTGCACCCCATGCAGCAGTGAAGGACAGGCCCTGCTCTGGTTGAGCAGGCCAGCTGGAGGGAGCCGGATCCCGTTTAAGAACAGCTTGGTTTCAATAACACTTTATTTTTGGAGACAGCATTCATAATGATTAAGTACTTGGACCCTGTCACCAACTGCTTGGGTTTGAAGTTTGACTCTGCCACTTACCAGCTGTGTGGCCTTGGGCAAGTTACTTAACATCTCTGTGCCCCGGTTCCTTATCCTTTTACAATAGGGAGACTGATGGTGCCTACCCCACAGATAAATTTAAGAGGATTAAATGAGTTAGCACAGCAACTTTCAGTAGGATTGGCACGAGGGAAGCACAGGATAACATTAAGGCCATTTTTATTACAAAATACTTCCTAAGCTCTTATGTTATTTGGCCTCAGCAATGAGCACTGGCTGGCAGCCCTCCCACAGGGAGCTTCTCCAGGGCTGGTGGGTAGAGTGGAGGACACAGACCACGCAGGCCCAGGGGGAAGGTGGGGCTGGAGACAGGCCTGAAGGGACAAGTAGTGCTTGTGTTGCAGGGCCTGAGGGGTGCTCCCATGAGGTAAAGTGGTGGTGGTGGTGGTGGTGATGGTGGTGGTGGTCATGGGTCTGTGGTGGGTCCCCTTTTCTGGAGTCTGCAGTACAGCAGACAGGAGGCTTTGTTCTGTGCACCAGCAGGGGGCTGGTTATGCCTCTAGTCCTAACCTCAGGGTGACCTCATGGGCTGGCTGACCGAGATCCTCACCGGGGATTCCCACGCCTGGATGGCAGACACCGTCCTGCAGGAGGCCCCCCTGGATGCCGCCCACGTGGGGTCCCCTGAGGAAGGAGGTGCCTGTCCATAGCCCAGGGCCCTGGGTGGGTGGGAGCTCACTGTGCCATGCTGTGGGTCATCACTATCTCCCTGCCCCTCCACTCACATGAACAGCCCGAGTGATTATTCATGGCTTTCTTCTCACCTTAACGTCTCAAGAGGCTATTTCCTTCCCTTCGAGGCGGTGGCAGAGGGGGTGGAGTCTGATGACGTGGTGGGGGTCTCTAGGGCAGCCCCGTGCCCCTTATCTCCTGTCACTCCCTTGCCTTGCCTTTCGCTGAGCCTCTGATGCACCCGAAGGTCCGAGAAGCCAGCAGGTGGGTGGTGGGGTGCAGATATGTACAGAGTCTAGGAGGGGGTCAGGCCAAGAGGAGCTGGGGCCAGGCCTCCATTCAGCAGACCTTGGGCCCTCCAGCCAGGTTCTCCCAGCGTCACGGTGGGAAGCAGAGATGCGATGGGAGAGGACGCTGGTGGGAGAGCTGGGAGATGGCAGTCCAGCTGCTGCCGGAAGGAGCTGTGTGATCGCAGGCAGGTTGCTTCACCTCTCTGGGCCACCTCCATGCCCTGAAATGAGGACTCATACGGAATGATGGGACCTGGCCTTCCCCCGGCTGTCACGGTCCCACCTCCCCAGGTCTTCTTCCAGAGCATTCAGAAGTCCTTAGAAAAAGGGCAGGTCATGCCAGGGCACGAGGGAGAGTTAGGCAGTTTGACCTGCTCTGGGGGACGTCCCCTCCAGCTGGAGGAAATCACTCGTCCCTGTGACACTCCAACTCTTCACTCAGGACCTCCCCTTCCCTGTCAGCGGGGCCCCTGTGCCTGACGATGCTCTCTTTTCCAGGGGAGGAGTTCTACGAGGCCTCGCCCTACGAGCCGGTGACCTCCCGCCTCTCCGACATCTTCAGGCTCGCTTCAATCTTCTCAGGTAAGCGGGCTTGTGCTGGGCCTCCCGGCTCTCATCTGGTCCGGGTGCGGCAGCTAGAGGCCTGGGCTGGCTCAGGGTCCCGGCCTGTAGCACCAGCGAGCCCCTGACGGGCTCTGACAGATCCTCATCTGTGAACAGGAGGCGGCACGCCCGCCCCAGGTTGTGCGTGGAGGAAAGCGTTTATGGGAACTGCCTTGCTCGAGCCGGCCAGGCAGCAGGCCTCGAATATGAAACCTGCTGTCACTCTCCTCTTCGTCACCTGTCCTGCCCCGATGGGTCCTCTTTCCAGTTCCCCAGCTCCTTTGTTCTCGTTGTTCAAGCTCTTTGTGCCTCAGTCTCCTCAGCTGTGCAATGGGGAGCAGACTGCCTGGAAGACGGCTGCGAGGTCCGAACGAGCCGGTGGTTGTTAAGGGCTCAGCGTGCCGCTGGGTGAGCCTTCAGGAAGCGTTGGCCGTGGTGGTTGGCGTTTGTGTCACCGCTGCCCATTCTGCTGTGGGGTTCCCTCCCCCTCTGAGGGCTCCGCTCCTTGCACCCCAATGAGGGGCCTCTGAGGAAGGGCTCTGAGCCCCAGGGAGGGAGAAGGACCAGGTTAAACTCCAGCTTTGCTCCCACATAGTGAGCTCCCACTGCCCCCCGCCCGCCCCCAGGTCCATGTATAGGAACCTGATGAGTTTTTTGGTCCTTTCTTCTTGACCTTGTTGTTCCTTCTGCCATTTGGGGGCCCAGTGGACCCGGGGTGGTCTGTCCCTGCTTGGGTACCGGGGGAGCGGGGGGTGGCTTCCCATCTTGGAACTGCTCTGTGAGGCTGGGGTGAGCTCTCCTGGAGTCACCTGGTGCTAGAAGGTGGCAGGGTGGGCTTGCTCCCTGGGATCCTGTGCCCGAGCCCCTGTTTCCCACCTGGTTTTGTGGCAGGATTTGAAGCCTTCTGGGGTGTCTTTGCTCTAAGCCAGGGTTCCTCGCCAGCACCACTGTTGGTACTTGGGCCTGGGTAGGTCGCGTGGGAGGAACCCACCCTGTGCATTTAGGATGTTGAGCAGCGTTCCTGGCCTCTGCCAAGTGATGCCAGAGCACCCCCTCCCCAAGCGTGACAACCCCAAATATCTCCAGACATGGCCCGGGACACATGTGCTGCCAGTTGAGAAGCAGTGCTCTACACGGAGACACAAAAGACGAGTGAGCCCCCAAGCCCTTCCAAATGGAGGATTCTCTAGGACAATGTTGCCCAAACGTTTCCCCATTATTACCCCCAAAGGAGAAAAATTCATTCTCTCTAACTGGGGACATACTTAGTCTGCTTGGGCTGCCACCACAAAATAGTGTAGACAGAGCGGCTTTGACAATATGAATGTGTTATCTTACAGCACCGGGGGCTGGAAGTTCAAGATCAAGGTTGGGCAGGGCTTGGTTTCTGGTGAGTGCTCTCTCTCTGACTTGCAATGGCCACCTTCTCACTGTGTCCTCACAGGGTGGGGTGGGGCAGGAGCGTAGTTGGGGGTAAGAGGGAGAAAGAGAGAGAGAGAGAGAGAGAGAGATCTCTCTTGTTATAAGGCCACAGTCCACTCAGATTAGAACCCCACCCTGATAACCTCATTCAACCTTAACTACCTCCCAAAAGCCTTCTCTCCAACACAGTCACATTGGGGGTTACTGCTCTTTGAGGGGCACAATTTAGTCCATAGCCAAGCAATGAAATGTTGTCAGGCAGGGTTGAGTTTTGGAGGACCACAAACCACCGCAATGTCTCTTTTGTTTTTACCAAACCAAGAACCAATTTTTGTTTCCGTGAGGGTGACCCCATCCTCTCCTGTTGAGAATGCGTGTTTCAGGGATGGAGATGGGACATTCTGCATGTGCCTGGTGAGAGAAACCCTGGACACCCATGAGAAGGGAGGCACTGGCCCAAGGGTGGCCATTTGGACGTGCCCCCGGGCCTGGCGGTGGCGAATGGCACGGAGGTTGCCAAGATGGTCTGTGCATTGAGCTCCCTGGCTGGGCTGTCACCATCAAAGCCCCCGGTGGGGTAAGAGCAAAGGTGCGGGACTCGGCAGGTTGTTGTCCGTCTTGCCTGTGGGCACTGTGGTCAGGCTATAGGCCTTGCCCATCCGTCAGGGCTGCCCTGGGTGAGGGGTTGATTGAGGTCTCTCCCAGCACACATTCTGATTCTTACATTTTCTGGTTCGTTTTGGGTAGAAATCCACCTTGGACCACTCCCCTGAGACAGTGCTCAGGGGCACAGATGTAGATGGAAGATGTTGTTGGCACGTGGATGCTCTGGTGGGGATGCCCCGGCATATCCATTCCCCTCCCTACAGTAGCTCAGGTACCAGCTGAGTACTGCACGTGGGTGGGAGCCATTGTGTCTAACTCCAGTAAAGAAGTAGCTTCGACTTATTCCCTGGGGGTTGAAGGTCAGACGTCCTCATTTCAGCCCGGCCCCTGCTGCGTCCCGGGCTCACATTAAGTATCTCCTTAGCAGAAAATCTTTACGTAATGGACTTGACACTCTGTGGGACAAGGATGTTGACAAGATAAATGAGGAAATGACTAGGTCTGCAGCTCAATGAATCAGCTGCCTTCACCCGCTGGCCTGGATGCCTGGGCTCTGGGGACTTGCTCCCCGCAGCGAGGCAGGGCTTCAGGGTCTGGAACAGCTCCCTCGTCACCACCCCCGGGGACTCTGCTCCACCCACTGCAGCCCCAGAGCTGGTGCATGGGCGGCTCTGTGTGGGGAGACTAGGGTGCATCGCTGGGTGCGGTGGCCCTGGCCTGGCCAGCCAGAAACCAACCAGAGTGGGCTCGGCAGAGAGAAGGCTGGGTGGGGATCTGGGAGGCCCAGGTTCCAGGGCATTCTCTGCCACAAATTAGCGGAAGGGCTTGGGCAGGTCACTTCTGCTCCAGACCTTGCATTTTCTTTCTGGAGAAAGGAGGCGTGAACTTAAAGCAGTGCTCCCCAGCCTTTCCCCACCGGGGCGCTCAGATAATGGCAGTATTGTTGGCATACTCGGATGAGCAGAGCAGCTCGGAGCTCAGCGATTGCGAGCCCCCGACAGGCTGCCCTGCCAGCAGAGGGATCTGTATCTGGGCCCACGTGTCACCTGCCTGTAGCTCGCTGGTGGGGA
Organism: Cnephaeus nilssonii; assembly: GCF_951640355.1. Classification (NCBI taxonomy): domain Eukaryota; kingdom Metazoa; phylum Chordata; class Mammalia; order Chiroptera; family Vespertilionidae; genus Cnephaeus; species Cnephaeus nilssonii. The sequence goes on from NC_137076.1 coordinate 15,616,389, forward strand.
GGCCTGGCCTGGCGATCCAAGATGTTGCACGGATGCTCTGGGATGATGAGGCTGCTGCGTTAGGGCTGTGTGGAGCCCCTCCCACTTCCACACACGAATATTTGGCTGTATGCTTCCCTCCCCCCCCACCCCCCCCCCCGTCTTGGTGGCTCTCCTCTAGACCCCACTGCCCCCAGGGGGAACCTCAGGGACTGTGAGAAGGAGGCTGCTGTATCCTCTTCACTGTCTGAGAATTCAGGGCCCTGGTGCAGGGCGTCCTGGGATGTGTGTGTTCTCCTTATCTCTCGCCTTCTCTCTCTGATGGGGTTCTTGGAAAGTCCTACTGGGATTCTGTTGGCAAAGAAAGCTGCCAGGATTACCCAACCCTCTCTGATGCCAGAGGCCCTGGGGGCAGGGCTAGGCCTCCCCTCCTCCCTGCCCAGGGCAGACACAGGCCTTGGGCTCAGTGACTGGATCCGGGATTCCTGGTGTCCAGTGAGTCGCAAGTCCAAGGCCAGGGGAAGAGCAGGCTGGCTCCACCCTGAACCAGGGTGATGGTGATGTTGGGGGCATCCAGTGTCCTGCCCCAGCCTTGTAGATGGGCAAGGAGAGTCCATGGAGGAGGACTGAGGTTTGTCCTCTTTCTAGCAATTCAAACTGCCCTTGGAAACGTGAACTGGCATGTTTAGTGCACCTGATGCGTGGGAAGAGCGTGTGGGCCTTGAGCCACGCGGTGCTGGGTCTGAATCCTGACCCCTCCGCTTAGGGCTGTGAGATCGCGGCCTCACGGTGGCCGTTGAGAGCTGGATTGCCTGTGTTTGTCCAATGGGAATGTGGCACCTGCTAACCGGGTTGGTAAGGAGGGTTCTATGAGGATGGATGCAGGGAGAGGGACGGTGAGTCATCCTCTCTCTGCCCAGGATGTTCAGTCGAGGTGCCTTCTGGAGGGGACGCAGGGGCGGAGGAGCTGAAGTTGGGAGTCCCTCTGTCCCTGAGTCCCTCTGTCTGTGACCTTGGGAATACTGGGTCACAGCTGGTTTCTTTCATCTGGGAGGCAGGAGAGGCTGGAATAAGGTGGAGAGGAGAGCAAGGCTTCTTAGGGAAAGAAGAGGTTGTCCAGGCAAAGAGAAGTCACGGAGGGGCCATGTGGAGGGAGAGTGAGGGGAGCAGAGAGGCCCTGTCCACCTGGAGGGAGGCCTTCCAGGTGAGGACGAAGGGCCGGGGCAGGCCAGGCTGTGGTTTTCCTCCCAACCACGGCCATGCCTAAGGGGCAGGAGGAGTGACAGGCAGGTGGCCGGCTGGGCTGTCAGCAGGCGCTGCCTCCGCATCCTTGGTGAGGGGCGGGGCCTCCAGCGTGGCATGCGAGCATTTTTTCCAGATGCGTGGGCACGGAGCATGTTTGTGCAAACATGTCCTTTCCTTTCTGTAGCTGGGAGGGAACTCGGAGATCACCTAGGCTTAGCCCTGCCCCTGACAGAAAAGGAAACTGAGGCCCCGAGAGAAGGTACAGACAGAGATGGAGGTTCAAATCCTGGCTCTTTCTGCCCTGCCCGGCATGTACCTGCACAGGTGCCTCACCTCGAAGCCCCGTTTCCTCTTGCAGGACATGGGCAGGTAGGACAGCCTGCCCTCCAGGGTTTTGTGAGACTGAGTGAGTACTCAGGGGGTGCTGGCCGGTGCCTGGCACACTGCACTGAGCTGCCGCTGTGAAGACCCCTTGCAGAGGGATCTCCCAGGCGGGAGGCAGGCAGGGCCGGCCTGGAACGCAGCAGCGTTTGGGGAACAAATGCTTGGTGATGGGCGGCTGCCTCCCACCTGTGAGAGCGCTGGATGGGGCTGTAGTGGGGGCCCTTGGGTGATTTTCGGGAGACAGTGGGACCCCAGGGCTCCCGCTGAGCTGCTGTGGCCGGTGTTGGTCCACTGTGACTGGGTGGGGGCACATGAGGCTGGCGAGAGGCCGGGCTCAGGCACTGCTCTGGGCTGGAGGAGGAAGAGATGGGCGGTGTCTGCCTCAGTTGGCCAGCGAGCCTCCGGAGCCGGCCAGCTTGCTTGGGTGGAGCCAGGAGGGTGCGGAGATGTTCTTGTTGGAGGCTCTGGTGGCCCCGTTTTCCGGGGCTCAGGACGGGAGGGAGCCCTACCCTGTCACAAAGCCCTGCAGATGGTGAGCACCACCTGCCCCGTGGTGCCTCAGCGCCTTACCCCGCATCACGGTGCTCGCTCTCGCTGTGGGGACGTGGGACTGCGGGTGTGGGTCTCTGCGTCAGGGCTGTGCCCGACTGCAGCTCCATGGGGCATCCTGGAACAGTGGTGGGCGTGGACCCCGAGGCCCGCTGTCCTAGCTGTGAATCCTGGCCTGGCCCTCCCAGCTGGGTGACCCCAGGGTGGGTCATGACCCCCTGCATTTCACTTGCTCACCTGTAAAATGGAGCAGTTCGGCCTGCCCTGCAAGGGTCGGCGACGGCACGTGCCCAGCTCCTCACAGGGCGCTGGGGCACAGGCCCACCGAGACGGCGGCCATGGTGACGTCGGGGGCTGCTGGGGGCCAGTGGTTCAGTGTGAGGGGTCACAGCTGCACAGGAGGGGTGACGAGGAGGCCCAGGCAAGTCTGAGGTGTCCTGTGAGGGCTACTTCACAGGAGCAGCTGAGGTTTAGGGGGGGGTCCCTGGCCAGGTGCTTGTAAGTGCCCCCGGGAGAGGCAGGGCCCTGTCTGGAGGTCCGCGTTTTGTGCAGTAAATGGCGAGTGCTCAGGGAGGTCCACATAGGACACAGCTTTTAAATGAGCCAGGCCCTGTCCTCACTGTCCATGGGGCTGGCAGACACCCACCTAGACACCCACGACGTGGTTTATTGTTGGTGGTGGCGTGGACAAAAGACTGCCCCAGGAGTCCAGGGGGCGCTGCAGTGGGCGGTGGCCGGGGAAGTCCTGGGAGAGGACAGAGTGGGATCTGGCCGGACCAGGGCTGGGAGGCCTGGGCAAGCTCCTCGCAGGGGCGGGTGGGGAAGGATTGGGTCCAGCCCAGCTCTGCTGGATGCCTCGGGGGCCTCCCTTCCCTGGCTCCCCTGAGGGGCGTCTGAGCCTTTGAGCCCCAGCCCTCCTGCCTTGGGTGGCTGAGCAGATGGTGAGTTAAGGCTTCCTGGTTCAGTAGGTTCAGTAGGTTGGCTGGTGCCTCTGGGAGGCCCTGCTGAGGCAGCCCCTGAGGAGGTGGGGGCTGGGGATGGAGGGCAGGGAGGGAGTGAAGGAACGGCAGCCTCCCTCCCTGCCCCCTGCACCGTGGCTCCGCGATAAACTGCTTATCCTCAGCTTGTCTCCCTGAGCCGAATGCAGAAGCGTGTTATTTAAATTTCAAAATCACATTCTTCTCCTTACAGCTGTCAGAGGCTCTGAGCATCACCGAAAACTGGGCTTTCGCTGCAGCTCCGTCACCTCTTACCCCCCCCCCCCCCCTTTTCAGGGAAGTCGTCTGATGGCCAAGGGGAGGGCGTGGGGTGGGGAGAGGACTCTGGGGACAAGGGGAAGTGAGGTGTCTGGTGGATGGGCCAGGGGGCGGGGACGCTCACCCTGCTGATCAGCAGTCAGGAATGAGTGGGAGGAGGCCAGCTTCCCCATCACGGGGTGCCAAGGCGTCTGGGGAACTGGGGAAGTCTGCAGTGCCCCCTCATGTCCTGCTCCCCCCTCCCATCAATGGCGGGACCCCAGGCTCCTGTCAGTGCCTAGAGGAATTCGCTCCCGCTGAGGTGTGGGCAGGTGTTGGTGAGTCCATGTCTGGTTGCCTTTGTGTATAAGGAAGAAATTGCTATGAAAAGAAAAGGGAGAGAACAAAATTTAACCCTAAACAAGGCTTTTTAACGGTAGAACCTCGGGTGTCATCGTTGGTATGAGGTTTTAGGCGGGAGGTATTTTCTGGTACCTTCAGACAGCGTCTTCCGGGCACCTGCTTGCTGGCTCCCCTGCGGGATACAGGACAGGCTGTGCCGGCGGGCGTGGGTGCTCCGAGCTGGGCCTTCCTGCTCCCACGAGCGCCTGGCATGGCTCTGCAGGTCCTTCCCCGGAGCGTTTGCCCCTGGCTTAGCCTCGAGCTGCATTCACCTTGTTTGTCCGAGAGGAGCAGGGCTTAGATAACAGCCCTGGGACCACCCCTCCCCCCACCCCAGGGGTGGGCAGCACGGACTGTGTCTGAGAGGGCAGTGTGTGTACATGTGTGTACTGTGTAGGTGTGGAGTATAAGTGTGTTTGGTACATGCTTTGGTAGTGTGTGTGGTGGTGTGTGTGTCTGTGGGATGGTGTGTGTATGTGGTGTGTGGTGGTGTGTGTGTCTGTGGGATGGTGTGTGTATGTGGTGTGTGTGGGGTGGGGTGTGTTTGTGGTTTTGTGTGTGTATTGGGGTGCTGGTGTTTGTGTGAGTTGGTGTGTGTGTAGGGGGTGGTATCTGTGGTTTTGTGTATGTGTGCTGTGTATGTGGGGTGATGTGTGTATGAGTGTGATATGGGGTGTGGTATGTGTATTGAGTATGTGTGGGGGGTTAGGGTCAGGGTTGTGTGTGTGTGTGTGTGTGTGTGTGTGTGAAAGAGACTATGTCCTCAGGTTTTCACTCAGTGTCCCTTGCGTGCCATGTGCTGGCCTAGGTGCTGAGGATACGTCTGTGAACAAGACAGAGGATTCTTGTTCTCTTAGAGCTTAGGTTTGATTCGCCTGAGACAGAGAAAAGCAGAAAACAACACAGATGTAACGTAGTGATGAAAGCTAAACAGAGAAATAACGTCGGGTGACGAGACAGGTGGTGGGTGCTCCTGATTGGGAATGTCAAAGTATGCCTCCCAGCCATGGGGAGGTCCGGGGACTGCAGAGGGAACAGCCTGGGGGAGAGGGTGGGGCTGCAGGCAGAGGGCGTGGCTGGGGACCAGGGAATGAGGTGAGGCCCTGGTTTGGGAGGTGGGCATGGAGGCGGGCAGGGGCCGGCCCATGGATCCTGGGCCAGATGGTGCAGGCGAGTGGCGGAGTTTGGATTTCACTCTAAGAGTGATGAGAGCCCCGTGGAGGGTGTAGACACTTGAGTAGCACAGTGCGATTTACGAATTTGAAAGGATTACACTGGCACCGTGGCGAGTGGATCGTGGGGCCGGAGGGGCATGGGGCATGGCGAGATTGGAAGCGGGAGAGCCGTTAGAGGCCGTCGCAGTGGCCACATCCCAGGACCGCAGCAGCGATGGAGAGAATGCTCGGATCTGGGTCTGTCGTGGGGCAGAGTTGAGAGGAGGTGGGCTGGAGTTAAGGATAACTCTGATCATTTGGGCTGGAGCAACAATGATACTGCAGTGTATATCCTAGAGTGGAGAAGGTGAGAGAAGGAACAGGTTGGGGTGAGCAGAAATCCAGTTCTTTTTTGGCCATGTTGGAGTTGAGATGCTAGTTAGACCTCCACCTGGAAATGCCAAGTAGGCAGTTGGCATAAGCTGAGTGCTGAGGGAGGTCAGGTTGAGGTGTAGATTGAGAGTCGTTAGCATATACACTGAGTGGCCAGATTATTATGATCTCTGAACGCATAATAATCTGGTCACTCAGTGTGTGTGTGTATTAGAGGCCCGGTGCATGAATTTGTGCATAGGTGGGGTCCGGCCAGCCTGGCCAAGGGGGAGGGGACAGGGGCGGTTGGCTGGCCTGCCTGCTGGTCGAATTCCTGGTCGAGGGGACAATTTGCATATTAGCCTTTTATTATATAGGATATACACTGAGTGGCCAGATTATTATGCGTTCAGAGATCATAATAGTCTGGCCATTCAGTGTAGATGGTGTTTAGAACTGTGCAACCATGAGGTCACCCAGAGAGTGTGTAGAGAGAGAGGGAGGCTGGGGCTGTCCATGCAAAGGAGGCCAAGACCAGGGCCAGTGAGGAAGGGGAAGCCAGAGCGAGGGCCGGGGGGATTGGCCAAGAGGAGCATGGGTCTCCAGACAGAGGAGGGGTCAGCTGTGCCAGTGTAGCCCTGAGGTCAAGCAGGAGAAGTTTAGAGAAGTGACCATTGGCTTCAGCACTGTGGAGGTCACTGATGACCTTGACTGGAGTATCCCTTAGTGTGGGGGTGGGTTGGAAGCTTGATCTGTGTGGGATGGAGGAGAGGAGGGGAGGTGAGAAGGTAAAAACAGCAACCGTAGACGGCGCTTTGGAATTCCTCTGTGAGGGGGACAGTGCCACAGGAGGAGGTGGGGTCACAGGAGGGCCTTGCTTTTGCGGTGTGTTCTGAGATGGGCAACGAAGGTGGCTGTGGATGCTTTGGGAATGATCCCTGGAGAGGGAGAAGCTGAAGGGCAGAGAGAAAAGGGGTACTTTCAGGAGTGACGTCCTTGAGAAGGGGAAGAGATGGGACCCAGACCATGTGGGCCAGGGGCCCTTCCTCCCGGGAAACCGAGGGGGCAGAACAGAGGACTGGGGGCCACTGGAAGGGGAGGGAAGGGGATGGCAAGCCAGGTGTGAGGTCATTCCCAGTGCAGGCAGGGGGATGGTGAGGTCAGCAGTGACAGTCACGAGGAGGAGTTAGGTGGTGGACTAGTGGCCGGAACCCCACGGAGGAAAAATGGCACGGAGACGTTGGTGGGGAGAAAGCCCGCCATGAGGGGCCCGGTGGCCACTGCTTTTGAACTCAGTATGCTAAATGACCAGCCAGCAAGTTTACCAAGTTTATTGATTTACCAAAATTGGTTATTTTAAAAGCTTCTAGAAATTTACGTTGAATGGTTTTCATGGCTTCTGAAGATTTTTGCAAGTGGTTTTCATAGCTGTATTTTAAGGTATAATTGAGGTTTTGGAGTCATAATTGATGTAGATGTCTAAAGGCAAGAAAAATATATTCATTATCAGTAAACAAAATTAGTTTATGATTGATGCTTCCAGTGCTACGTCCATTCACACAAATAAAAAAGGTGGATGAGCCCTAGCCCATTGGGCCTGCGGACTGAAGTGTCCTGGGTTCGATTCTTGGTTGCAGGCTTGATCCCCGGCCCTGGTCGGGGTGCCTGAGGGAGACACCCAATCGATGTGTCTCTCTCATATCGCTGTTTCTCTCTCTCTGTCTCTCCCCTTCCCTTCCACTCTCTATAAAAGTCAGTGGAAAAATATCCCTGGGTGAGGACTAACAACAACAACAAAAATGTGGATGAAGGATTCAGTATCACATCAATAGGAAATGCCTCAATTTTGGTTTTGAATACAAAATTAAAGCTGATATACCATTGTGGGGATTGGTGTGCAAATGCTTAAAATCCTAAATATTAAAAAACTAACCACCCAAACTATATTTAAAAGGACGCAGAGCCCTCCAAAATGGGTGAAGAAGCCCGTTCAAATGTGAAACAATGAAATTTTAATCGGTAAAAACACAAAATAAGACGAATGTGCTTTTTGAAGAGTTAGAGAAAGAATTCTGACAAGTGGTTAACACTTGACAAAATGTAAAATGATATTAAAAGGTAATTGATTTTTTTTCCGAATTGATTTTCAATGAATTTGCCATTCATCAGATTGACCTTTGGTGGGTTGGCCTGCTTCCAAAATGCCCTGGAGGGTGGGGGTTGGCTTGGGATGTGTGGGGGTGGAGGGGAGGGGAACGTTTAAGGGGAAGTCCAGGATATTAGGGAGCCTGGACTACACCCTGGTCGAGCAGGAATCCCTGTGCCTGGCGTGAGGACAGAGGCCTGGCAGGCCAGGCGTGCTGGGGCTGGCTGGCCACCTCCTGGGGAAGCTGTGGCACCGCTTCGTGCCCCGGCTCCTGGCCATCCAAGGTGAGAAAGGCCCCCTCCCCACTCTCTTAGGCTTCCTGGATGAGCAGAGGGAGCTCGGAAGGCTGCCTCTTGCTCACCTGTGGGGGGACTGGGACTTTTACCTTTTGGGGTGCGGTATAGGGGGCTGGAGCAACAGGCACATGTGGCTGGCCTCTATTAGCAGGGCCACGAGAAAACCAAGAGATGGAGGGGAGGGTCTTCCGGCCAGGACACTCGCTCTTAAACAGCATCTGTGGCGCTCGGGCTGTGGGCTGGAAACCGCGTGAGCATCTTCACCTACGTCTTCCAGTGTAGTCTTCAGCGTGGTCCTGAGGGAAGGCCCGGCAGGTGTTGTATCCCCACGTTGCAGACGAGGAAAACAAGCTCAGAGGTTGCATACCTGTGCATGTGCGCTTTGCTGGTGGTGGCCCGCCTGCCAGGCCACTGCTGGGCCAGAGTCCCTGCTCCTAACCACAGGCCCAGCCTGGAGCAGAGGGATGCCTGTGAGGCAGGGAGGGGCCTCGGGCCAGGGGAGGGTGGCCAGCGTCACTGATTGTACTGTTGTCACCGGCACTAGAATGGAAGCAGAGGCAGTTCCCTTCGCCTCTCCAGGGGGCTTCACCCGTAGTGGGTGCTGAGGAGGTAAATGAATCCCGAGGGAGGGCTGGGCCTGGATGCCCCCTGAGGGCAGGAGGTGGGCTCCGGGCCCTCGCTCTTCCTCCCGCCTCCTACCTTCCCTGCGCCCTAGTAGCGTCTGCTCACTCTCTACCTCATTGTTGAATGCTCACCCTTATGACCCTCCTGATCTGGACTCAGTTGACTGTCGTCCTTTTTGAAGCTCTTGCCTTGGCTTTCGTGACACTGGGGTCTCCCGATTTCTAGCAGCTCATGCTCCACGCCTCCCCCCGCCGCCCCCATTTAGTTCTGTAGCTTTAAATGGCTTCTAGTCAGTGAGGCTTGGCCGATGTCTGTAGCTCAGACGCCTCCTGAACGCCAGACTCTGTCCTTCTGCCTTTTCAACATCTTCACTGGGACAGCGAACGGGTGTCTCAAACTTGAGTCGACACAGAAATATCCATTTAAGTCTGCCCTCCTTCTTCCCAAACCTTCCTGTTTCACAAGACGATTCCATCATCCCGGTGCGCAGGCCAAAACCTTGAGTTCTCTCTCCTCATTCAGCAGCTAACCTACCCATTTGGCTTTATCTCTAAATACAGGGTGGGGCAAAAGTAGGTTTGAAGCTGTTCGTATGGAAGAGAATACAATAATCCTATATAATAAAAGGTTAATATGCAAATAGACCCAACGTAGGAATGACTGGTCGCTATGATGCACACTGACCACCAGGGGGAAGATGCTCAATGCAGGAGCTGCCCCCTGGTAGTCAGTGCACTCCCACAGGGGGAGCGCCGCTCAGCCAGGAGCCCTGAGCCGGGCTCACGGCTGGTGAGTGCAGTGGCAGTGGTGGGAGCCTCTTCCGCCTCCACTGCAGTGCTAAGGGATGTCCGACTGCTGGCTTAGGCCCGCTCCCCGCTGTCAGTCGGATACCCCCTGAGGACTCCCAGACTGCGAGAAGGCACAGGCCGGGCTGAGGGGTCCCCCCTCCCCCTGCATGACAAGACACAAATAAACTCTGTGTCTTGCATACTCACAGCTGTAAATGTATGTTTGCCCCACCCTCTGCATGCAGAATGGGCTCATTTTTGCCCTCTCTGCAGCCACCACTCCTCCAAGCTACCACCATCTTCCTCCTGCTACTGCCGCAGTCCTTAGCTGGCTTCCTCTTCAGCCCGGACCCCTTATGTGTCCTCAGTCTTCCATGTGTCCGCAAGCAGACACCCCTCCTTGAAACCCTCCAGGAACTTTGCATCTTAGAGTAACATCTGAAGTTCCTATCCCACCCTGCAGTTCCCACGTGATCTGCCCTGACTCTCCCTCCTCTTCCCTTTGCTTCATTCAGGAAGCTCCAGCCGCCTTACCCTTCCTTCTGCCTGTGAACATGCCACGCTCCTGGCTGTCTCAGGACCTTTGCACGTGCTCTTCCTGTTGCTTGGGATTTTCCTTCCTAGGACAGGCCCTCCCTCATCCTGCCAGTCATTGTTTCCTGAATTCCCTTATTTTATTTTCTTCATCGCACTTATCACACTTTAAATTGCCTTATTAATTTGTTATGTGTTCACTACCAGTTTCTTCTCATGGGAATGAAAGCGGGGCTCCATCGTTGTAGCTTGCGGCTGGATTTCTAGGGCACATAGTCAGTACATGAATTATTTGCTGACTGACAGCTGTTTGACAGGCTGCTAATCGACAGCGATTTGGGTGCTGTGTACGGAGGCGGGTGTGGTGTGAGCTCTGCCTGCATGTGTGTGCTGCTGTGTGGATATTGGCTGTTTTGGCGGTTCTCTGCTAGCAGGGTCATGAGAAAACCAAGTCAGTTACGTGTGTGTGTGTGTGTGTGTGTGTGTGTGTGTGTGTGTGTGTAGGGGAAGGTGGGTAGGCAGGTAGGCAGGGGAGTCACAAACTGTAGGAGACCATATAGTTTGAGGCGAGGACCTGAGACCCAGAGAGGGTCAGGCCTGTCAGGGTTTCACAAGCTGGGAGAGGCAGAGACGGGAGGTGGGCCCAGGAGCCCAGGGTGGGCCGGGGCCTGGGCGTTGCAGCTGGACGCGGGATAAGGGGCAAGGGACCAGGCTGGCAGGTGTCGGGAAGGCTGGAAGGGGAGCTGACACACCCGGCCCCACTGGCTTGGAAGTGTCTCAGATACCGTTCCTGCTCCTATGGTGGCTGGAAAGTCTACCTTGATCACCCTCTAGGTCGCCCCCAGGGGCAGGCTCTGGTGACCACACAGGCCACAAACTGCCTTCATCAGAGGGTGACTTGGTAAATTGTGTGCTGGGTGGGGTGTGCATGTTTGGGGAGCAGGCCACGGGCAGCTCTGCCTCTCCTCTAAGTCACTAGTTCTCCAGCTTTGGAGGGTGACCCCAGAACAGGGGGAGCTTGGGAAGTCCAGGGTCCTGGGCTCCAGCCATGGAGCTCCCGACACAGTGAGCCGGGAGGGGGTGGGGGGGGCCTTGGGTCCCGTGCATCCGTGTGTAAGAGGCAGGTCTAGCGCGTCACAATGCACCACAGTTTAAGAGCCTTAACTGTACATCAGTCAGTTCCCTTCGAGTGCACGTGCACCGATGCCGGGATGGGCTGTGAGCGTGAGACTACGTACGTGTGTTTGAATAGCGGTGCATTGGGACACATATTAGAAAAATTCAGAACTAATGTAGATCTTATCATTAGGACAAATCTAGGTGGGTACTGAAAACATTTAAAAACATTTAAAAAATGAATAGGCGATACCTGGGGGACCAGAGCTCGCTCTGTATCCAAGGAAAATCTTGGATATTCAGTTTGAAGTTCTAGGGACAGATGGTCACTGGCTCAGGGCAGCGCTCAGGACGGAAGCAGGGAGGTGGGCGAGGCTTGCTGGGGGGAGGCAGCCCCTTGTTGGTGGTTGTCTGCTCCCCTCCCCCTGCTCCCCACCCTGCACTCACCTAGGGAGGGGAATGGAGGGGATGAAGAAGCCAGAACGAGTCCCCAGGGGCTGGAGCTGGTAGGTTTTGGAAAGTGCCAGGTGTGGTTAAGTCCCGCCTCACTCTCCTGGGGCAGCTGTCACCATTTACTCCGTGGCTGAGCCTGCCCGTCTGGCTGCTGTCAGCGGGCCTAGAAAACCCATGAGGGGAGCAGTGGGAAGGAGCCCGGAGGGTGGGTCTGCCCAGGCCTGGGAAGAGTTTGTAGCTCTGAGTCCTGGCAACTTCCTGTGTGGTCTCACCTCTCTGCAGGGACAGGGTGGGGTATGGGAGTGTGTGTGTGTGTGTGTGTGTGTGTGTGTGTGTGTGTGTGTGTGGTGGGGGATGGGGGGGTGGGGCTGGCAGGTCCTCCATCCTGCTTTTTGGACATTCTAGTTTAGGGGCTGGGCCCACACTGGGCGAGGCTGGTGTCTGGAATCCAGCCCCTTCTTGCTCCCCCGTGGGGCCTCTCAAAGAGGAAAACAAGCCTTCTGGACCTGAGGGGCACCTTAGTGCGGATGGAGGCAGTGATGGGCTGGGAGGGCTGTCGATCGGCCTGCCTGCCCCGGCACGTGCCTCCTCACAAGGACAGCGGAGCCAAGGCCAGCTCCCAGCCTCTCTCCACGTGAGTGGGGGCCCCGTCCTCGGGCCCACTCGCCCCCTGGACCCACTCTGGGAGGATCAGAAGCGACATCTTCCTGGTAACTAGGCAATTACGGTTACTATTGCCACATTTTTTTTTGTTTCTTGGTATTTTTTTTTTTCTAGGAAATTTACCAAGTTTTGGCCCAGGGGTTTACATCTGCCAGCCCGTAGCAAAAGCTGACACTATTCAAGCTCCAAATGGAAGCCACGAGGCTATAATTACACCGGCATTAGCTCAGCAACACGCCGAGAGGAGCAGAACGGAGCACCTGGGGGACCTGGAAGTGGCAGAGGCCCTAAATTAGCGGCTGTTCCGTTTGTGGTTGTCGCCCTGCCCCTCTCTGGGGTCTCCTTCTGCCCTCGCGCTCCTCCACCTCGGCCCAGGCTGCGTCGCTCTTCCCTCTGCCGGCGTCCCGCCAGGTGCCCCGCACGGGAAAGAACCACCTGGCGGGTCGGGGGGACCCTTCCTGAGAGGCCAGGCCTCCAGAATGGCCTTTGTGTAGACAGACGCCCTGGGTCTTTGCCTGGCGGGGGTTGGGCAGAATGGTTTGGCAGCAGCTCAGGGAACTGCTAGGGGGGCCCCATGCCCCACTGTGACTGGGAAGCCATTGCTCAGCTTCTAGAGTCCTCTCTGCTGGGTCCCTCCTTCAGTCTCCGCCTCCAGGCGCTGAGTGCTGTCAGCTCCCTCGGTCTGGGACCCCTTTGCTTTCTTTTCTCCCTCTGACTCGTCCCGCAGGTTTCAGCAGGGATGCCACTGCTCCTCTGACCCTGGTCTGGGCAGGCGCTTTCCTCTCTGACTTCCTCCGTGCACGGCCTGTTCCTCTGTCTCCATCTGTGTCTCCGGAGAAATGCCAGCACATAGTAGGCCCTCCATAAGGATTTGTTAATCGAACGAGTAGGGAAACAAACCTTGATTCCCTTCCTGCCTTAATTCTCCTTTTGTTTTTACAAGAAGAGAGAGAGTTCGCTCTGTCTGCCTTGGCAGGGCTGCTGGTGGTGAGGCAGGGTGTGGGGGCGCTGGCTCGTCTTCAGCGATTGACCCTGACTTTCTCTTCTGAGCCCTTCTGGGCGGGGCTCCACATTGATACTTGATCACACGTGGTCATGTATGGGCCACTGTTCCCGGCCCTTTGTCCGCTGGTCTTCCTGAACAACGTTAACCAACACTCTTTGAATACTTATTATGAACTAGATACTCTTCTAAGTACATTTAGTTTTTCACTCACCAAATGCTTATTCAGCACCCACCATGCATCATGCACTGGGAGATAAGGATACGGCACAGTGAGCACAACTGACAAAGCTGCTGCCTTCATGGAGCTTATATTTGATACAAACAAACAAATGAGTAAGTCTGTACACACTAAGGCAGGTGGTGATGAGAGCTGTGGGAAAAACAGATCAGCGTCGGTAAAGGGAGTGACTTGTTATTACGCATCAGGAGCGACTCACAGATAAAGTAACATTTGAGCAGAGACCTTAAAGAAGTGAGGAATGGTCATGGGGGTGGGGGAGAGCTTTCTAGGCAGAGGAAGCAGCGCGTGCAAAGGCCCTGAGGTCAGGGCAGTTCTGGGAAAACCAAGGAGACCAGTGGGCTGGAATGGATGGAGTAAGTGAGCAGGGGAAGGACTAGGAGATAAGGTCATAGAGCACTGCCAGCTAATAGAAATACAGGGTGGGGCAAAAGTAGGTTTACAGTTGTGAGTACACAAAACACACAGCTTATTCTTATATTCTTATTTATTAACTAGAGGCCCGGTGCATGAAAATTCATGCACTGGAGGGGGGTCCCTCAGCCTGGCCTGCCCCCTCTCACAGTCTGGGAGCCCTCAGGGGCGGGAGGTGACCCCCGGCAATTAGGGGAAGGCGATGCTCCATCACACCTCTGCTGCTGCCACTGCCGGCAGCGCAAGCCTCGGGCCAGCCCTGGGCGGCTGGGGGCTGAGGAGACTGGGGGACTCCGGAGGCAGGCGCAAGGAGTGCCTGGGCCCGCCTGAGGGCGGGCCTGGCCTTGCCATGTGCCTGCCGCCCCAGTGGGGCTGAGGGGACAGGGTGCCACCATCTTGTGGCTGTGGGCATCGCCATCTTTGAGGGCAGGGCAGTCAATTAGCATATTCCCTCCTTATTGGCTGTGGGTGCTGCCATCTTTGAGGGCAGGGCAGTCACTTAGCATAGTCCCTCCTTATTGGCTGTGGGCGCTGCCATCTTTGTGAAGGCATGAGGGTCAATTAGCATATTCCCTCTTTATTAGATAGGATTATTGTGTCATTTTCTGTATGAACAACTGTAAACCTACGTTTGCCTCACCCTGTATAATATGTCACATATGTAATTCTAGATTTTCTAGTATCACATTAAAAAGTAAAAAGAAACAGGTGAAGTTAAATTATTTAATTTTTAAATTATTTTTTTAAAAGATCTGTGTTTATTGATTTCAGAGAGAGGAAGGGAGAGGGAGAGATAGAAACATCAGTGAGAGAGAATCATTGATTGGCTGCCTCCTGCACGCCCCCGCACTGGGGACAGAGCCTGAAACCTGGCAGGTGCCCTGACTGGGAATCGAACCGTGACCTCCTGGTTCACAGGTCGATGCCCAACCACTGAGCCACACCAGCTGGGCCAAGTGAAATTAATTTTAATAATACATCTGTTTAACACAGACTATTATCACTTCAACATGTGATCAAAGTAAAACGTTGTTAGAGAAATGCTTACACTTTTTTTGTGTAAAGTATTCAGAATCTGGGGTGAACCAGCCACATTTCAAGCTCAGTGGCCACGTGTGGCTCTTGTTGGATGGACAGCACAGGCATAGAGGCCACAGGCCATGCCAAGGCTTCTGAACGAGATGGGAAGTCCCTGGGGGCTTCGGGGCCCGGGATCCTTTCTCTGCCTCGGGTTCTAGAACGCTTGCTTCTCCTGTGATGAGAGGATTGTTTTGAGGCGAGGGGAGCTGGGCAGGAGGCCCTTCCCAGCCCACAGCGGTCGGTGGTGGCTTGGGTAAGGTGGCAGCAGTGGTGGTGAGAGGTGGTTGGATCCCCGATGTATTCTGGAGGTAGAACTGCCAGGTTTTTCTGACGTGGTGTGTGAACGAGAGAGGAGTCTAGGAAGCACTGAGATTTTCGGCCTGAGCCCTGGAAGGGTGTGGCTGTTTTCAGAGGGACGAAGGAGACCGGGGGGCACAGCCTGGGGGGAACATAAAGTCTGGTTTGGGGCATGTGACATTTGGGATGCGGTGCCAGCCTTTCAGGTGGAGCTAGCAAGCAGGCAGGTGGATATGATTCTGGGGTTCAGTGGGGAGGTCTGATTGGGAATTATTGATGACAGTTAAGGCTGTGAGGTGATCTGAGGACCCTGGGGAGCGGGTGCAGGGAGAGGGGGGTGCAGAGCCTGGTGGAGAAGTCAGAACCAGGGAAGCAAGTGGAGGAGCAGGGGAGGCAGCAGGAGGATCAGCAGCCACGAGGAGAGGGCGGAGGGAGCGACCGGCTGTGTCCAGTGTGCCGGGGGATCCCTGACTACAGACACGGGTGGGGGTGAGGCAAACACCAGCCTGCAGTGGGTTCAGGACAGAATGGGAAGGGAGAAGGAGACCGCTGGTATAGATGACTTGTTTGAGGGTTTGCTTTAAAGGGGAGCAGAAAAATAGGGTGGCAGCTTAGCCATGTTTCCTTAAAGATGGACGATGCCATAGCTGATGGGGATGTTCTAGCAGACGGGGCAAAATTATCGTGCGGGAGAGAGACAATGAGAGACCTCATTCACGCCTACAGGGAGAGAGACAATGAGAGACCTCATTCACGCCTGCAGAACGCCATGCGGCAGGCATGTTTTGTAGACAGGGAAATTGAGCAAAGCGGGGTGCAGCCCCTGCCCAAGGCCACAGCTGATGAGCAGCAGGGCCAGGAGCGGACAGAGAGGCTCAGTTCTGACTCCTAGGCCTTCACCCCTGCACCCGCCTCTTGGTTTCCGGCTGGACTGATGAGCTCTCGAGAATGGGAGCCCCTCTTACACTTCTGACCCAGCACGGCACCTGGCAGGGGCGGGCCGTGCAGAGGTGGGACGTGCTATCTCTACTGACCGAGGGATGGGAACCCCAGGACCCTGCTGGCAGGGCTCAGGCTCCTGGGCGGGCCATGGGTGGGGAGGCGCGGTGTCCGGTCCCTCACTCACGTCCTTCCCACCGCCTTGCAGGGCCTCGAACGGAGGGGTGGTGCTCAGTAATTATGAGAAAGCATTTTTGGGGTGAAGAATGAAGGGAAAGATATGGCCCATCCTAAAGCCTAAGCCGCTGCTTCTCTCTGCATTCCGTGGTGGGATCTGGGCTCCTGTGGTTTGCTGCTGGCATGCTGGGTGACCTTGGCAAGCCCTCTGTCCACTCAGGGCCTCCGTTTCCTTACCTGTGAATGAAGGAGTAGGGTTAGATGATGGCCCATCCGCTCTCACCAGAGCATCTGAGGGGCATGTGCGGACTGGATCCCTGCCTCCCGCCCCGTCTGTCATCCGGACGGACAGGCGTCTGCAGGTGGGAGCAGCTGGCAGTGGGGGGCCGCATGGTCCCTGTGCTGTGCTCCCCGTGGAACAGCTGAGACTTGTGGGTGGGACCTGGCGATTCCTGGGAATCCTGCTTTGTGCCCACGGGCAGCGGCACGAAACTCAAAGCCACGGCACTGACGCCAGAGCCCAGCATCCAGCACGTCTGCCCTGTGGCTGCTCATGCGCTCAGCCCCGCAGTCGGGGACTCGCCTTCAGCCTGCACCTCGCACCGCCAGGCTGCCCCCCAGAGCTTTCTTGTGAGTGGGTCTTGGCACTAACCAGCTGTGATGGCACCCCCACCCGCCCCGCCCTGCCCAGCCCCGCTCCGCCCCGCCCCACTGTGGGGCATTGGAACTGTGTGAGGCCAGCTCCAGTGGGCATGGTGGTGGGGTGAGGGGTGGCAGTGGTGCTGTTTGTGCCTTGGCTGCTGGAGCTCCCATGTGAGAATGTGCCCCCCTAAATGCCAGCAGGGTCCCTGCCAGAAGCCTGCTCACGCGTGCTGCCGCTGGCGCTCAGGGCCCGGCCGGTCTGGGCTTCTGTTCACACGTGTGATCCTGAGCCAGTCACTCCCCCATTTCCCACACGTGTGAACAGAGCGGTGAACGAACACTGAATGCTCTCCTTTTCTGCTTGTGACGAGTCTTAAATATGACTTTGGAGTAACAGCCCTCATCCTAGTACGTGTGTACTCACCGTACGTGTGTACTCACCATACGTGTGTACTCACCATACATGTGTACTCACCATACGTGTGTACTCACCATACGTATGTGTGTACTCACTGTACGTGTGTACTCACCATATGTGTGTACTCACCATACATATGTGTATACTCACCGTACGTGTGTACTCACCATACGTGTGTACTCACCATATGTGTGTACTTACCATACATATGTGTATACTCACCATACGTGTGTACTCACCGTACGTGTGTACTTACCATACGTATGTGTGTACTCACCGTACGTGTGTACTCACCATACGTATGTGTGTACTCACCATACATGTGTACTCACCGTACGTGTGTACTCTGCCAGGCGCTGCCCGAGCACTGCATGGACCTGCCCATCCTTGTTTAACCCTCACCACAACCGAGGTCGGCCCTGTTAAGTGACCCCATTTCACAGACGAGGAAGCTGAGGCAGAGTGTAGCGAATGCTGAGAGGTGTCCTCAGAGAGCAGACAGGGGGTAAGGGGGATGTCCCAGGCCTGTGCCGGCCTCTGACCTCTCTCCCCTCCCTTCCAGGGACCGGGGCGGACCCGGCCGTCAGTGTCAAGAGCAACCACTGCCTGGATGCCGCCAAGGCCTGCAACCTGAACGAGAACTGCAAGAAGCTGCGCTCCTCCTACATCTCCATCTGCAACCGCGAGATCTCGCCCACCGAGCGCTGCAACCGCCGCAAGTGCCACAAGGCCCTGCGCCAGTTCTTCGACCGGGTGCCCAGCGAGTACACCTACCGCATGCTCTTCTGCTCCTGCCAGGACCAGGCGTGTGCCGAGCGCCGCCGGCAGACCATCCTGCCCAGCTGCTCCTACGAGGACAAGGAGAAGCCCAACTGCCTGGACCTGCGCGGCGTGTGCCGGACCGACCACCTGTGCCGGTAAGCATGTCGGCCACCCTGCAGGGCGTCACGGGCGGGAGCCCCCTCTTCCCGGCATCCCCTGGGTCTGCTGGGTTATGATCCTGGGCCCAGCAAAGACTTGGGCATGTGCAGAATAAACTGTCATCCTCCCTCTCCCCTCCCCTCCCCTTCCTTCCCCTCCCTTCCCCGCCCCTCCCCTCCCCTCCGTCCCTCCTCCCTCCCTCCCTCCCTCCCTCCCTCGCTCCCTCCCTCCCTCCTTCCCTTAGCACAGGTCTGTTGTTTGCCTTCTCTGTGCCCAGCCTCATGCTAAGCACCGTGGGGAAACCAAGGTGAAAAACCAAGGAGCTGTTAAGTTAAATCATAGACTCCTAGCGCCAGGAATCCAGTCCCACCTCTATCGGAAACCCCCCAATATCCCCACGAGGTCATGTGGCCGTCAGGGAGGGGCTCTCGGGGGCACATAGGCAGGTTCTTCCCCATCAAGAGCTGAGCCCATCTGGGGTCTGAGAGTTCTGGGTTTGAATCCAGGCTTTTAGACTTCCTGTCTGTCGCTGGAGCAAGGTTTTTAAACGTCCCGAGTCTCCATCCCTTTACCTGTAAAACAGGAATAAAAGTACCCGTGTCCCAGGGCTACTGTGATTACATAACGTGTGTCCAAAGCTTAGCACAGAGCCTGGCCATTAGTATATGTTTAAAAAGTGCAGCCTAATTATTAGGAGGGTTTTGTTGCTGTTACGATGAGTTGAAGTTTGCCTCTTTATGCTTCTCTTGCTTTTCTTGTTTGTTGCTAAGCATGTATTGGGCCCCTCTCGCACCCCGTGCAGGTTCTAAGGCCTGGGCGTGCAAAGGTGAGCACGATGCTCTCTTATCACCTGAGGAGCATCCAGTCCAGAAAGGCAGCCAGACAGGAGAGCAGTGATCCCAGTCAGTGGGACAAGGGCTGAGGGTGCCCCAAGGAGGGAGCACAGGGGAGGGAGGGGCATCCCCCTCAGCCTGAGGGTCCAGAGGGGGGGGTCTAGGGCTGAACCTTGGAAAATGGGAGGGAGAAAGCCAGGGAGTAAGTCAGCTGGAAAAGCATATACAAAGGCTGGAGCGCAGGAGGGAACCTGGGCAGGTGGCGGGCACGTACGGAGTGTGGGCCACGAGGTGGGGAGGCCAGAGGCGGGAAGGCCGAGCGAGGCTGCTGGAGAAGCAGGGCTCACAACTGTGCAGAAAGCGAGCGCCTGCCTCTACCAGACACCATCTGTCCTATAGTTCATCTCTCTTAATCCTTGCAACAAGGCTGCACATGAGGTGGCTCTGTTACCATCTCTGTGTGCCAAATGAGGGGCCAGAGAGAGAAAGCAACCTGCCTGAGGTCACACAGCACAGGCATGTCAGAGCCGGGATCTGGTTGAGCTGCTTGAGTCCCAGTGTAGCACACGGGCCTGGGCTAAGGTAGCGGCTGTGGCGATGGAGGGGGGCGTGTCGTTTCAGAGATGATTGGTAAGTAGACTTGACAGGACTGGGTGACTGGTCAAAGTTCCCTGGAGGCAAAGCCGTTTCTGTTTTGTTACCCCTCACCTCGTCCTGCACGCGGAGCCTGGCGTGTGGTGAGCAGGCCACAGACATCAGTGGAATGGATAATTGGCTGGTGACCGCAGTGTTTTCTGGGTGAATAACTACAGGGCGATGGGGCCATTCAGCACGTGTGGGTGTTGGAGGTGCCTGGACACATGGGCTTGGTGCCCAGTGCAGGGGCCAGAGGAGAGAGGGGGGTTGGGACGTGCTGGGTGCCTCGCTGGTGATGAAAGCCACGGCAGTGAATGAGATGGGGTGGGAAGGCTGGTAGAGCCCACGAGGGAGTCTAGGCAGGAGGTGCCTGCCGATGTAGGCATCCTCAGTGCTTAGGTGGTCAGAGAAGCACCAAGTCGTAACGGAGGGACACAGGAAGAGGAGCCTGCGACAGGGAGGCTCGGGGGCTCAGGACAGCCAGGGGACAGTGGGCCAGAATCCAGAAGAGAAGGGGCTCCTGAGGGAGGGAGGGCGTGGCGTGGTGCCTCACAGAGTGTATGTGCGAGTGAGAGGGCGGGAGAGCATACATGTGTGTGAGTGTGAGAGTATGTGAGGGTGTGCGTGTATGTGAGGGTGTGCGTGTATGAAAGTTTGCAGGCGTGTGAGTGTATATGTGTGTGTGAGTGAGAGGGTGTGAGAATCTGTGTGTGTGTGTGTGTGTGTGTGTGTGTATGTGAGTGTGCATGTGTGTGTGTGTGGAGGGTGGAAGCCCATTGCAGAGGGAGGCCTGGCGGGGAGGCAGAAGCCAGGCAGTGGGTGCAGACCGCCTTGTGAGAAGGGCTAGGCAGGCGGGGGTGGGCGGCAGGGGCTGCAGAGGACAGGGAAGCCTTCTTTGTCCCAGGGGAGCGCTGGGCCGTGTGCACATGGAAGGGATGGGCTCCCTTGTTTTGGAGCAGGTGCTACTGGAGTTGAGCGGAGAGCTGCTCCCCAGTGCTGGCTGCAGGCCTTGGGAAAGCCCTGCTTTTAAAAACATATACACCTTGTTACAAAAAAAAAAAAAATACACACAACGAATTGGGGCGATTTAAAATCAAACTGTGCATAAACAATAGGGCGGTTAGAAGGAGAAGCCCAGAGCCTGGAGAGACCAGGAGCAGTGCCGCGGGAGCGCTGGGCTTCCTGGTGGCCGGGAAAGAGCAGAGAATGCACGGACAGCTCGACCCCCACACTCGGTGGAAGGAGCACGTAATTCCTGCACGAAGACGCGTCCCCTCCTTGTTCAGAGGCTCACGCGATGCTGTCAGGCCTCCTCACACACAGCGTACGCGAATGACAGGAGGGATGAGGAACTGGGCCTCGAAGGAGAGCCAGCCTGAGGCCCGGCCCAGCGGTACAGGTGGTGCCTCCGGACCCAGGGACCCTGTGGGCCACGTGCTCCCGAGGCCCGGTGGGCTGCGGCCAGGCTCACCCAGATGTCACCGCGGAGTCCTGAGCAGAGGGACAGCGTGAACACCAGCACCCCCTTTATTACCGGTGCTTCAAGGAGGGACAGTATGTGCATCTTCTGAGGCGTCTGTGGCCCCGAGGGGGCGGGCGAGCTGGGAGCAGGCCGGTTTTGGTGGCCTGTGGAACACCTGTGTCTGTTGGAAGAGCCAGGGGGCGTTCTTGGTTTGTTATTCTGGAGGTGGGGGAGCCAGAAACTGGAGAATTAGGGGATAAATTTCACCGTGTAGAAGGAAAAAGGTGTTTAGATGGGACTCAGTACTGGGCGGGATGGTGTGGGAGGGTGGTTTGAAGGAGAGGAGCTGGCTTCTTTCCATGTGCTTGCAGGCCGGGCTTGCTGACCCGTGGACCCTGGGGGTCCATGGAGGAGTTGGGGGCAATGGGTGGCTGGAGAGGGGCACCTGGAGAAATGCCCGGGAAGGAGGGCGCTCCCTTCCCTTCTGGCCTTGGCTTCCACCCAGTGTCTCCTCCAAGGGTGGACACCATAGGGGAAACCTTCCTGTGAACTGGGGAGCCCCAAGCCTTCCTTTCCTGGATACTTTAAGGACACAGCTGGCCTGTCGGGGTGGCAGGAGAGCCTCTCTGGGCTGACTCTGGGAATGAGGCCTCGTCCTTGGGAGTCTCCCGGAATGTACCCCGTGCTCCAGGGCTGCAGCGCCCAGTCCGGCTTGGCCCCCTCACCCTCTGCTCGGGGAGTTGGCCTGGCTTCTTTCTGAGGGAATCTCGGCCCAGAATTCCTGGGATCAGCGGCCGGAGCCCGCCGCAGCTGCACTGTCTGAGAGCAAGTGTGTGACGTCAGTGGTATACGTCACAGACGCCCTTGCTGACGTAGGAGGTTCCCTCACCACGGAGCATTCGGGTTTGAAGAGGTCTCTGGTTGCACAGGGAGGTCTCCTTGCTCAGGCCCCGGGGTTGCTGGAAGCACCTCCAAATCCCCTTTGGACCAGCATCAGTCGGGTGAGAGTGGAAGCTTCCTGCTCTAGCCAGGGTCCCGGCTGGTCCTGGAGGTGCAGCCTGGGCCTCTCACCCTTGTCTGGTTCCCACCCACGAGCCTTCGGTCTGTGGGCTTACGTCCAGTAGAGGCTTGTCCTTTAACAAGTCCTGATACGGAGTCTGGAGAGCCCAAGGGTCTCTGGGAATGAATCCATGGGATTTGGCTGAATTCTCTCGCCCAGCCCCGCAGTGGGCTATGGCCTCCTTTTTTTTTGTTTCTACTCTCAGCTGACACACTCACCACAAGGATGGGCGTAGAGGTCCAGATTGTGTGTGTGTGTATATGTGTGTGTGTGCATGTGTGTGAATGTGTGTATATGTGTGCGTATATATGCGCATGAGTGTATATGTATGTGTGAGTGTATGTGCATATGTGTATATATGTGTATGTGTGTATATATGTGTGTGTATATATGTGTGAATGTGTATATATATGTGTGTGAGTGTGTATGTGTGTATATATGTGTGTGAGTGTGCATATGTGTATATGTGTGTAAATGTGTGAGTGTATATGTGTGTGTATATATGCATGTGTGAGTGTATGTGTGCGTGTGCATGTGTGTATGTATGTATGCATGAGTGTGTATAAGTGTGTATATATGCATGTGTGAGTGTGCATGTGTGTGTATATGTGTGTATGCATGTGTGAGTGTGCTTGTGTGTGTATATGAGTGTATGAATTTGCATGTGTGCATGTGTGTGTATGTGTGTGTGTGTATGCGTGTGTGAGTGTGCATGTGTGTGTTTGTGGTGTGTGTGGGGCTGGGGCTGTGGGAAAGAGGGCCCTGTGTCCTGTGAGCTGTGTTCTTCCTAGGCCTGTGTGGAAGAGGCCTCTGAAATGCCCTGCTCCTCTGGGTCTGCCGAGAGGCTATAAATAGCAGGGCTCTGGCCCGGCGCCATATCCTGGCTGCAGTTTAACCTCTGGGTGCTGAGGGTGTGTATAAATAGACCCAGCCTGGGGCTGTCCTGCTGCCAGGACCCCTTCGCGCAGCGGACACTGTCCTTGTCCGAGAAGACTGCTGAGAAGGCAGAGGGCTTGAGGTCCCCTCCCTCAAGGCAATCCACAGGGAGTGGGGGAGAACCCCTTCGGCAAGCCCCCTCCTGCTGAGCTTGGGGCGTGCCTGGTGTCTGTGGGCAGTGTGGATAGACAGCTCTGGGTTTGATTCCTGGCTCCTTGGGGCTGTCCCTCAGCTGCTTCTGGACTCTGTAGAACCTGTTGCTGATGTGTTTAGCAGGTTATCTCTGAATAGCAGCAAACGGTTATTTGCATAGTGGCAGGTGGGCTGTGGGGGTCCCAGGCCGCCCTTCTTTGAAAAGAGAGGGTCTTGCCTGCTGGGATCCAGCCAGTCTTTCCTGGGCCAGTGGGTCACCTGGCGCAGGAGGAATGAAGGTCTTGAGGCCATGCGTTTGTTCATTTATCGACCGTTTATTGATCATCGCTCTGGGCCATGCCTTCTGTTGGGATTGGAGAGTGAATGAAGTAGGAGAGGTCCTGGCCCACGGGGCACTCACAGTCCAGCGCCCGGACACGGTGGTGCTTGCCTCTGCAGTGGGAACAGAGCCACACAGTAACCTGGGTGGTAGTGTTTCCACTCAGGTTCTCTTGAAATCCCTCCCGGTTCTACTCTGCTCCCTACCAGGTCGTCCCTGGGTCACTCTGGTGGCACAGGAGAGCGGCCCCTTCTTAGGAGCCACAGACAGGTGGACCTTGCCCAAGGGCCTGCCTGGCCTTGAGCAGTGCTCGGAGCCCACATCCTCATGCGCTGTGGGCTCTGAGACCAAAGCTGTGCCTAGGAGTGCCACAGGGTGAGGAAGCCACCGCGTCTGCAGGAAATCCCAACCAGCGAGGCTGCGGTGGAGGGATGCTCTGCATGCGGGAGGGGCCGTGGCTCCCCAGCCCTGCCAGAGACCCCGAGACCGCCTTCCCCTCGGGGATCCTGTGCTGCCCCTGCTGCTGCCTCCCTCACTAGGGGCCCTGCCGCCCCTTGAACTCTGGGCCAAGGGTACTCAAGGACTCCTCTTAGAACTTCCTGTGGGGAGCTGAGATAAGGCTGGAATGTTGACTATTTCTTTACTGAAGGCCCTGGGAAAATAAACACAGAGAAGCTGCCGCCTAGATATTTAGTTTACCAGCTCTGGCTTCGGTGTCTTCCTGCTCTGGCCACGACAGGGATGCCAGCATGGCCAGGCAGAGTGCCCTTAACCTGGACCATTAGGCTGCTCCCTGGGCACCTGGGCTCCACGGAGCTACACCCCACAGAGACGAGGCGCACCGCCTTGTGGAGTTCTGCGCGAGAACCCACTCCACTGGGTGAGTGGCAGGAGGACTGGCCTAGTTGGAGAGATGCCACTTACGCAGAGATCACCAGAATCCACATCAGTGAGGTTTGCTCAGGCCTGAGGCAGACTGCGCCCCCCCGTGGTTGTCCTGGGCAGTGTTCGCTTGCACAGGGGCAGGCACGCGTTCAGCCCCCCTGATCTGGCTCTGCTCACCGGCTCCTTGATTATTTCTGCTTCCACTCATGGCCACAGGCTCTCTGCTTGCTAGTGTCTCAGTCTGCTGGGCTGCGATAACAAAATACCATGGACTGGGGGTCCTCAACAACAAACATTTCTTTCTCACAGCCCTGGAGGCTGGAAGCCCCAGGTCGGGGTGCCGGCAAGGTGGGGCCTTGGTGCCTCGTCACTCGGCCTTACCTGGTGGGAGCGTGCAGGGAGAGAGGTCTGGTGCCTCTTCCTCTGTTTATAAGGCCACCAGTTCCATCATGGGGGCAACACACACCTGTCAAAGGCTCCACCTCCCAATACCATCACATTGAGGATTAGGGTTTCAATGTGTCAAAATGGGGGACACAACCATTTTCTCTATAGAACCCAGACTTACGCTTCATTCAAAGCCTGTTTTGTCCTGAGCCCTCTCTTAGCCGCACCTTCCACTAATGCGTCCTTGAACTTACCTGTGTCCTTCATGGGTCATTGATCATGTGTGTGGCTTTCCTTTAATACTTTTCTTCCCAATTAGGTATCTGATTTTTATTCTTATATGATACTAGAGTCCCAGTGCACGAAATTCGTGCATGGCGGCGGGGTGTCCCTCAGCCTGGCCTGCACCCTCTCGCAGTCCGGGAGCCCTCAGGGGATGTCAGACTGACAGCTTAGGCCCGCTTCCCCCCACGGGGAGTGGGCCAAAGCCGTCAGTTGGACATCCTTAGCATTGCCGTGGAGGCAGGAGAGCTCCCACTACTGCTGTTGCGCTCGCCAGCCATGAGCCCAGCTTCTGGCTGAACAGTGCTCCCCCTGGGGGAGTGCACTGACCACCAGGGGCAGCTCCTGCATTGAGCATTTGCCCCCTGGTGGTCAGTGCGTGTCATAGTGACTGGTCGTTCCACTGTCGGGCTGAAACCGGCTCTCTGACATCCCCTGAGGGTCCCAGATTATGAGAGGGCTCAGGCCAGGCCGAGAGACGCCACCAGTGCACAATCGGGGCCGGGGAGGGACGCAGGAGATTGGCCAGCTGGGGAGGGACCGTGGGAAGACTCAGGGCATGTCTGGCCCATCTCGTTCAGTCCTCATCAGCTGGACCCCAGCAACAAGCTAACCTACTGGTTGGAGCGTCTGCCCCGTGGTGGTCAGTGCATGTCATAGTAAGCAGTTGAGCGGCCTTAGCATATCATTAGCATATTACACTTGATTGGTTGAATGGCTGACCAGATGACTGCACACTTAGCATACTAGGCTTTTATTATATAGGATTACTACCACGTCAACTGGTTTAACCAATATTTATTGTGTGTCAGGCACTGTGCTAGACACCAGCTATTTCCTGGAGAACACAGTAGAGACCCCCTTGGAGCTGCTAGTCTTATGGAGGAGACAGACAATGATCAGTGAAGAGACAAGTAGATCATGGACATTTTCAAAATGAGCAGGATGTAGAAATAGACACGAATAGGGGAAGGAGGGGAGGCCTACTTAGAAAAGGGGGGTCAGGGAAATTTTATCTGAGGAGATGACATTTAAACTGAGACCTGAAGGATGAGGAGCCAGAAATGAGATAGATGGGAAGAAAGAGCATTTCCCGCGGGGGAAGAGCATGCGCAGAAGTTTGCAGGAGGGAAGTTTGCTGGGAAAGGACAGGAGGCCATTGTGACTAGAGCAGAGGGGACTTGGGAGAGGGGTGCAGAAGGTCGCGGCCAGGCAGGGCCGGGTCACACAGGGCCTTGCAGGCCACAGCAAGGAGTTTGGATTTATTCTAAGTAGAGTTAGAAGGAAGCTTCTGAAGCCAACTAGTGACATTATTAAAATTGTGGTATAAAAAAGATTACTCTGGCTACAGGGTGGAGAATTAAGGGAGGAGGCACGAATGGCCTCAAAGAGATGGGGAGGAGGTTATTTTTGTATCACCAGATCAGAGATGATGGCGGCTCAGGCCAGGGGGTAGCCATGTGCAGAGAGATAAGTGGGTAAATTTGAGATACTTTGGAGATGGAAATGATATAGCCTGATGCGGGAGCGAGGGAGATGGAGGAACTCAAGGATAACTCACAGCCTCTGGCTTGAGCAGCCCAGTGGTGATGCTGCCATTTGCTGAGACGGGGAAGGCTTGGTGGGGAAGGTGAATTAGGAGTCCACGTTAGGCTGTTCATTTTGAGATCTTTTCGAGACCTTCCTATCTGGAGCTGGATTGGAGTTATGCATTCTGGGGGTCATTGGCGTGTTCATGGTGTTGAAGGTTCGGGGAATGGTAGGGTCTCCTAGGGAGAGGCTGGCGTGAGAGGGTGCACTGAGAATGTGCTGGCCCCCCCATCCCCCCACCAAGTGCCTGATAAGTGTTTGGTGGTGTAATTATGGTGCCTTGGGAGTCAAAAAAAGAGATTTTTGAAAAAAGGGAATGGAAGCTATGCTGCTGCTGAGAGATCCAGAAAGAGGAGGGTAACCATTGGATCTGGGGGTGGGGTGAGCGTTGGTGGCCTCCTCCACAGCAGTCTCGATGAAGTCGTGATTGCAGAGACCTGCTCAGACCTGCTCAGGAATGTCTGTGAGTGGGTCAGAGCTTTCTAGAAAGGTCCTGTTGGGAAGGGGTTTTCCAGTGTGAAGTGGCTCACCTGTCCCTTCAGTGGGAAAAAGGCTTGGTTCTGGGAAGTGTGGGGTGGGGTGAGTGTGGGGGCCACTGTGGCCACTCCCAGGTGCTCCCTCTGCAGGTCCTCGGGCCACACCCTTGGCCCAGGTCAGTCTGTGATCCTGAGGCCCCAGCCCTGGGGGCAGTCCATGGTGTGGGCCAGATGTGCTGATGTGGGCCAGATGTGCTGATGGTCTTCGATGCCGACCCTTACACGGCAATGTGCTTAGGACCCCAAACATCCCACCTCCTTGTCCCTGGGCTCTCAGGAGCCATCGTATAGTTGCCACTGACTCAGTTACTCCAGCCACAGCCAGAGGAGCCCTTGAACTGTGGGAAGAGACCTTCCTCTAATCCCCATGCTCTTCTGAGCAATCTAGATGCCTGGCCTCCCAATGAGGCCTTGTGGGTCCCGCCTTCTCCGTCCAGGAGGCACTCAGGATGGTGCTGAGGAGGGCTGGAGGGGTGCCCTGAGCTCCTCTCCTGGTGTATCAGGGGCGGGATGTGGCTTTTCTGGAGGCCACCTAAGATGTGTTCTTTGTCTTCCTGGGGCCATATCCACAGAGGTGAGGCAGCCCCACTCCCTCCCCTCTTATGTACATTAGCCTGGTGTCCTAGGGCCAGCTGCCCGCCTCGGGGCCCTTTTGAGGGCTGCCATGGAAGACTAGGAGACCTGCAGGCAGCTCCATCATGCCAGGGCTCTGAGGTGGGCAAGCATATCAGACCCCCATTGGTGCCCCCACCAGGAGTAGACAGGATGTTGAGTTATACGCAGAGGAGCAGTGAGATATTGGCTCCTTGTGCACAGTGGCGGGAGATTTTGGAAGAGCTGCCACACCCTGCCTGGCCCGAGATCATTGCTTTAGTCCCGCAGGTGTCCTCTGAGTGCGATTCTCCCTCCCTGTGCCCACTGGGGGTTAGGGGACACTCAGCACTGTGATGTGCCCAAGGGAAGACCCCCTTCCCCAGGTGTGTTCTTTAGGGGGTGGTAAAGAGGCTGGA
This sequence comes from Cnephaeus nilssonii, assembly GCF_951640355.1. Classification (NCBI taxonomy): domain Eukaryota; kingdom Metazoa; phylum Chordata; class Mammalia; order Chiroptera; family Vespertilionidae; genus Cnephaeus; species Cnephaeus nilssonii. The sequence continues at coordinate 15,644,550 of NC_137076.1, forward strand.
GTCACAGTCCTGGTGTCAGATCCCCCTCCGCAGTCCCGGCTCCAGATCCCCCTCCGCAGTCCCGGCTCCAGATCCCCCTCCACAGTCCCAGCTCCAGATCCCCCTCCACAGTCCCAGCTCCAGATCCCCCTCCACAGTCCTGGCTCCAGATCTCCCCTCCGCAGTCCCGGCTCCAGATCCCCCTCCGCAGTCCCGGCTCCAGATCCCCCTCCACAGTCCCTGCTCCAGATCTCCCCTCCACAGTCCCGGCTCCAGATCCCCCTCCACAGTCCTGGCTCCAGATCCCCCTCCGCAGTCCCGGCTCCAGATCCCCCTCCACAGTCCTGGCTCCAGATCGCCCTCCACAGTCCCTGCTCCAGATCTCCCCTCCACAGTCCCGGCTCCAGATCCCCCTCCACAGTCCCGGCTCCAGATCCCCCTCCGCAGTCCCGGCTCCAGATCCCCCTCCACAGTCCTGGCTCCAGATCGCCCTCCACAGTCCCTGCTCCAGATCTCCCCTCCACAGTCCTGGCTCCAGATCCCCCTCCACAGTCCCAGCTCCAGATCCCCCTCCACAGTCCTGGCTCCAGATCCCCCTTCACAGTCTTGGTTCCAGATCCCCCTCCACAGTCTCTGCTCCAGATACCCCCACCACAGTCCCGGCTCCAGACTCCCCCCTCCACAGTCCCGGCTCCAGACTCCCCCCTCCACAGTCCCGGCTCCAGATCCCCCTCCACAGTCCCGGCTCCAGATCCCCCTCCACAGTCCCGGCTCCAGATCCTCCCTCCACAGTCCCGGCTCCAGATCTCCCCTCCACAGTCCCGGCTCCAGATCCCCCTCCACAGTCCCGGCTCCAGATCCCCCTTCACAGTCCCGGCTCCAGATCCCCCTCCACAGTCCCTGCTCCAGATCTCCCCTCCACAGTCCCGGCTCCAGATCCCCCTCCACAGTCCCGGCTCCAGATCCCCCTCCGCAGTCCTGGCTCCAGATCCCCCTCCACAGTCCTGGCTCCAGATCGCCCTCCACAGTCCCTGCTCCAGATCTCCCCTCCACAGTCCCGGCTCCAGATCCCCCTCCACAGTCCCAGCTCCAGATCCCCCTCCACAGTCCTGGCTCCAGATCCCCCTTCACAGTCTTGGTTCCAGATCCCCCTCCACAGTCTCTGCTCCAGATACCCCCACCACAGTCCTGGCTCCAGACTCCCCCCTCCACAGTCCCGGCTCCAGACTCCCCCCTCCACAGTCCCGGCTCCAGATCCCCCTCCACAGTCCCGGCTCCAGATCCCCCTCCACAGTCCCGGCTCCAGATCCTCCCTCCACAGTCCCGGCTCCAGATCTCCCCTCCACAGTCCCGGCTCCAGATCCCCCTCCACAGTCCCGGCTCCAGATCCCCCTCCACAGTCCCGGCTCCAGATCCCCCTCCACAGTCCCGGCTCCAGATCCCCCTCCACAGTCCCGGCTCCAGATCCCCCTCCACAGTCCCGGCTCCAGATCCCCCTCCACAGTCCCGGCTCCAGATCCCCCTCCACAGTCCTGGCTCCAGATCCCCCTTCACAGTCTTGGTTCCAGATCCCCCTCCACAGTCCCGGCTCCAGATCCCCCCTCCACAGTCCCGGCTCCAGATCCCCCCTCCACAGTCCCGGCTCCAGATCCCCCCTCCACAGTCCCGGCTCCAGATCCCCCTCCACAGTCCCGGCTCCAGATCCCCCTCCACAATCTTGGTTCCAGATCCCCCTCCACAGTCTTGGTTCCAGATCCCCCTCCACAGTCCCGGCTCCAGATCCCCCTCCACAGTCCTGGCTCCAGATCCCCCCTCCACAGTCCCGGCTCCAGATCCTCCCTCCACAGTCCCGGCTCCAGATCCTCCCTCCACAGTCCCGGCTCCAGATCCCCCTCCACAGTCCCGGCTCCAGATCCCCCTCCACAGTCCTGGCTCCAGACCTGGACATATCTTAAACGAGAGTATGACTCGATCCAGTGGGTGTTTTAGAAAGACCCCTTTGGCTGCTGTGTGCATAGTGGTCAGAGGAAAGCAAGGGTGGAGCTGGGGAGTCCTGCTGGGGACCCACTGTGATTGGGCCGAGGCAGGGGTGAGTGGGGAGGGCCCTGATCTCAGGCACCTTGCAGAGGTCTGTTCCTGGGGACTTACTGGGTGAGTTTATGAGGGAGGGGAGGAGGGGGGTTGATGCCAAGGTCTCTGGCCTGGCAGCCATGGGGCTGGTGAAGTCATTACGCGAGAGAAGGGCGCAGGAGGAGGAGGTCTGACATAGAGGGAAGAAGTTGGGGTTTCGAGCCTGTTGTTTGAACAGCTCTGGAAACGGGTGAGCGGAAATGTCAGCGAAGTATTTGTATATGCGGGATTTCAGGGGAGAGGCCGGGGCTTGAGATGGAGATTATAGGATTAGGTGAAATAATGCAGGAAAAGCAGCGAGCATCGGGCCCGGCACACAGCACATGGTAAACATTGCTTCCTTCAAAGCGCTTATAAGCTCATTTGGGGAGACAAGGCCTCATCCGTGTGGAAACATTATATACGAAGAGGAGGCGCTCCGTAATGAAGTGTTGTAAGGATTAAACCACTTGCTGTGGGCATTCAGGGAAGGGAGTGATGGCTGGAAGAGCCACGGAGGGTGCCAGGGAGACAGGGCAGGTCCTGCAGCTGGTGAGGAAGGAGGGTAGGGCACCCTAGGGGCAGAGCCTTCCAGGAGAGGGGACAGGAGGGGGAGCAGGCCTGGCATGGCTTGTCCCAGGCAGGGAGGGATGTCCTGCTTAGAGCAGAAGGTACCAGGGAGAGAGAGGGAGGGAGGGGGTGGAGTTTTCACATGTCCTGGGGAGACACTGAGCAGATAGGGTCTCTCCCCCCACCCCCTGCTCCCGGCCTCCCACCGGTCAGTCAGTCCCCAACCCCAGCAGGCTCCAGGTTTTCCCAACTTGTTGCTTAATAAGAGGGAGAAGTAGAGTCATGAGGAAAGGAGTTATACTAAACCCTAACACTGCTGCAGCCCTAATGCGCCTCTGCCGGTCACTGACTGGTCCTCCTGGAGACTGGAATGAGTTGCCTGGTTAGGGAGTGAGTCCCCGTCCTCAGAACTGGCGGCAGAGGCTGGAGTCCCTTGGCAGGCCTCCGGTGAGTGCCAGGTGAGTGACCTGCTCAGGGCCCCTTGAGCAGGTGTGTTTCGGGTCCCCTGTCTCAGGGGGTCGTGAAGGGGATGGATTAATGATCTAGGAGGCGTCCTCCCTCCCCCTCTTTTCCCCTGCTCTCCCCTCCCCAACACCCCCTCTCCAATGCCTTCTTCTTTTTCTCTTTTCCCTCTTTTCCTAGTTGTCAAAATGAAATTCACGTTATCGGTCATAAAAACTATATGTACTCACTGTAAAACATAACTAACTCAGGCCAGGCCGGATGGTGGACTCGAGAACATAGAAATCACCCGCAGTCCTAACCCCTGAAATAAGCCAGGTTCACGTTTTGGAGAATGCGTGCCTGCTTCCAGACTTTTTCAATATGTGTGCACAGATTTTAACATGCTGTGTTGTAAGTGATTTTTTTCTCTAAATATATTGTTAACATTTTAGTCTTTGGTAACATCTCCATACATCCAGGTTTATTGTGTGTGTTTTTTATCCTCATCCGAGGATATGTATTTTTTTTTTTAAATTGGTTTTGAGAGAGAGAGAGAGAGAGAGAGAGAGAGAGAGAGAGAGAGAGAGAGATATTGATGTGGGAAACATTGATCAGTTGCCTCAAGTACTAGCCCTGACCAGGTATTGAATCTGCAGCCTTTTCGTGTACGGACGATGCTCCAACCAACTGAGCCACCCGGCCGGGACCAGGTTTACCGTTTATTTATTTAAAAATATGTATTTATAGTTTTTTTTTTAAAGAGAGAGGAAGGGAGAAGGAGGAAGGGAGGGAGGGAGGGAGGGAGGGAGGGAGGGAGGGAGGGAGGGAGAGAGAGAGAGAGAGAGAGAGAGAGAGAGAGAGAGAGAGAGAAACATTGATGTGGGAGAGAAACATTGATCAGTTGCCTCCAGTGCATGCCCGGACCAGAGATTGAGCCTGCAACCCGGGCATGTGCCCTGACTGGGAATCAAACTGGGACCTTTTGGCGCATGGGATGAAGCTCAACCAACTGAGCCACACTGGCCAGGGCCGGTTTACTGGTTTTTAATGGCGTCCCTGTAGGTAACACGCACAGCTTGTCTTCATACATGTTCGTTCACTCTTATCATGTGAGAAACGCCTGTCTGGACCAGAGCCTGGCCATGGTGGGGACAGCACCTGCTAGGCCCTCAAGGGAAGGGGACACTCAGGCAACAAGACCCTCAGGGAGCTTTTTGGCTCCGGCCTCTGGGCTTCCGCGAGGTGAAGAGGGGGCTGGGCCGGGCTGGACCACGTCTTCGCCGTGGGTGGAGTGTTCCTGGGTAGTTTCCTCTTGCGGGTGTGGGCTGCCCTTTGCTGGTCATTAGAGGTTGTGGTCTCTTTCCTCTGATGGCTTGGAGCACAGGGGGAGGGCTGCAGTGGGGCCAGCGAGTTTTAGAATGGGATATAGGAGGTCTCCTTAGCAGCCGTCCAAAGACAAGGAAGATGATGCCCAACGTGGAAAACGTCAGGAATTGGTATGTGTGTTGGCATCATTCAAATCTAAGCTGGCCAGTGACACTGAGAGTGGGGCCCACGGGCACATTGGAGAGTGTTGGCAGTGGCACATTCTCTCTGTGTGGTTTTCCTTAGTGTTTTGTTTCTCTGGGGGAGTTTTAAGTAAGTCAAGCAAGGATCATTGCCTGCTGCTTGCTGATCCTCCTCTAGTTCCAGCAGGGACCAGTAGAAATCCCTACAAAATCAACTAGTAGCTCCCAAGTGGTAACCAGGGAGCTCAGAAAGCTTGGGGGCTGCGGCTCAGGGTTAATGAGCTGCTTGCTGATGAGGTTAGAGCTGTGGTTGGAGGACAGGTGGGCTCTTACCACTGAACGTAGGTTGGGCAAGAGAAAGCTGGACAGGTCCAGGGGCCTCAGAGAATCGAGCAGAGCGCCTGCGTGAGGCCTGAAGGTGGGGAAAGGACAGCCTTTGTGGTCCACGCCCCTTTGCCTGGACACCCCACCTTCCCTGCACTGCCTGAAGGGCAGCCCCTGGTGTGACGGGGCCTTGGATTCTGTGTCTCTGGTTGCTCAGCCTTAGGATGGGAGAGAGAGGTGCTGTCTAGGGCGGTGGCTGTGGGCGGAGAAAGACATCCTTGTGCCTTAAACATGTGTCTGGGGGAGCCCCAAGGATTTCACTTTGAAATGGAGCTGGAGGAGATCTCAAAGCTCATCCCAACGGCATTTTATTTTATAGATGAAGACGCGGAGGCCAGAGACCTGAAGCTATCTGCCCAGTGTCACACAGCTAGAAAGTGGCAGGACCCGGGCAAAAGGCCAGGCCTTGACACCCGGGGCCATGTCCTGTTCAGAGAGGCAGCCTGGCATGGCGGAGGTCGAACTGGACAGGGAGTTGAAACTGGCCAGTGTGGCTCAGTTGGTTGGGTGTCAGTTCGATTCCCGGTCAAGGGCACATGCCCTGTTTGCAGGCTCAATCCCCATAAGGGGTGTGCAGAAGGCAGCATATCGATGTTTCTCTCTCTCCCTCTCTCTCAAAAAAATCAACAAACTATTAAAAAAACTGGGACCCCAGACTTGGGACATGTGAACATCCCCTGAGCCTCAGATTTTTTTAAATTTAACCTTTTGCACTTGGATGTCGAGATTAAAATTACTCTTTGAATGTATCAATAATTTGAAATATAAAAAAAATCCAAATAAATAAGTTTGTATGAAAAGAAACTCCAGTTTTTTAGTCTACTGCCGTGCTTTGTAAAATCTGGGGTATTTAAAAAATTAAATCCCGAGTAGAATAAAGGAATCGAGAAAAAAGCAAGCGAGTGCAAAGGGTTAAAAAAAAAAAAGGCAGAATCAGATCTGCCCTGCCTGTGTCGCGGGGCTGTTGTAGAAAATGAGAGATCTGCGAATGCTGCAGAGACTTTGTGGCCCTGCACCCCTCCTTCCTGTGTTTAAAAGGGGGATGTCCCCAGCAGAGCCCTGGCCTGGGGACCTGGGGAGAAGGGTGGGGCAGTGGTGGGTAGGGCCTTGGAGGGGGCGGGCAGAAGGTCCTGGAGGCCCTGGCACTTGAGTACCTGCAGAGCCCGGGAGGTGGCTTTTGGCTTCTGGACAGAAAGTCTAAGCCCAGTTGGATCACAGGCTAGACCAGACCTCTGCTTCCTTCTCTTTCCTTCTAGCTCTTTCCCTGGAACCTGCCAGACAGGCCCAAGCCCCCACAGTCCTGCCGGGAGCCAGCGGGTCCATGGACGGGGTGGGGTGGGGGACAGGGGATGTTCACAGGGACCTCAGTCCAGAGCCCCCTCTCTCACCCCCTTTCTCCAGAAGGGCTCACGCCTGCATTGCTGTGGTCCCCTCTCCCGACCCTCCCTCCCCTTTGGATCAACCTCCCGAAGGTCAACGGCAGAAAGGAGGGGGGAGAAACAGAAATGATGATGACTTTGATTTTTCCTTCTGCCGGAGCCTGGGGAGGGCGGTTGTTTTGCTTCCTGGACCTCAGCGGAGAATGCTCTGCCAGACAATCATCTCGGCACTTTCACTGCTTTCTGATGCTCTGCTAACTGCACAGGGTCGGCTATTAAATGGTCATCAAACCTCAGCCTCTATCCCATCAATAGTCATAAAGTTGGGGAGATAAAAGCCATCAGTTTTCCATTATAGCTGAAAGCAATACTGTAGATAGCTATTTTCTGAATGCTGCAGATAGATGTATTTTAACTAGATCAGGGTTTCCAGTGGCCCCGGCTCGGCCTGGCTTCACCTGCCAGGTGGTTAACATGGGGGAAGGCCAGGCTTCTCTTCCTGCGCCTCCTTTTTCCGCAGAGCATTGCAGGGGCCACTTCCTCAAGAAGGGGTGCTGGGTGGAGGCTGGTTGGGGGACTGCGGGCTCTGACCCTTTACCCTAACCAGCTGCTGTGGACAAATTCCAGGGTTGTAATCTGCTCATTCGAATAAGAAACGACTCTCCTCTCTGACCTGGGGCTGCGGCAGGCCAGGGGGCCCGGGGTAGGCGCCTGGTGATTCGAGGGGCGTCAGGGCCTGCTGGCTGCATCCTGAGAAATCTGGGAGATGGATGTGGAACATCGGGGGCGGGGGGTGGGGGGGTGGCCGCTCCCGGTATATGGCCCCTGTGGCTTCTCCCAGGTGAGCAGGCCATTTGGAAATGGATTTTGCAATCAAACAGCTGGCAGCGAGCAGCCATCAGATACGTCTTCAGAATGAACTTTCCAAAGCGCTCAGACCCAGGACCTCCTGTGCTGGCTGCCAAAGAATCCGGGGTCCGAGCCCCTGTCCTGGCACTCGTTCCGGTGCCTGAGCTCAAGCCTCCTGGGCCTGTCACTCGCCTCTGCTTTTGCCCCCCCGGCCCCCCCCCCCCCCCCCCCCCCCGCACGGCTTTGTCCCAGCCCCCTCAGAGCTATTCCTTTTTTTTTTAAAATATATTTTATTGATTTTTTTTTTACAGAGAGGAAGGGAGAGGGACAGAGAGTTAGAAACGTGGATGAGAGAGAAACATTGATCAGCTGCCTCCTGCACACCTCCTACTGGGGATGTGCCTGCAACCAAGGTACCTGCCCTTGACCGGAATGGAACCTGGGACCCTATAGTCTGCAGGCCGACGCTCTATTCACTGAGCCTATTCTTAGAGTGACTGCACTCTGGGTCAGATCACATTTCCTGTTTGTTTGTTTTTAAACCAGTTAGGGATCGCTCTTCCTCCCTGGCCAGCAGGAAATGCCACCCCAGGGCACTGAGCTTCCCCAGTGTGGGGCCTGCAGGGTCCAGGCTGTCAGCAGGGAAACCTGCTGGGTGGGCGGGGCAGCTGATCACAGCCTGCTCCTCCCACAGCCCCACACTGGGCGGGGGTGGGGGGCCTTTAGCATCTTCCTAGCACTCCTGTGCCCCCACAGGTGTCTGACCCCAGACTTGCCCAGAGAGACCCTCAGGCCACGGGGCTCCCTGTTGGGCAGCTCCCGGGGGCCCAGGTTTCCTCTGGCCTGGGGAGGTGGCCTTCTCTCTGCCCGGCGGCCTTCTCGGCCCTCTCCTTCTCCAGGCCTGGGCATCTCCAGCTCCTGGCCGACCTTCATGAAGCTCTGAAAATACGGCCTCTTCTTGGTGGCAGGGACACCGAGGCGCCTGGCCCCCAAATCCTGCTAGCCTTCTAGAAAGGACACGGGTGGGAAGGGGAGAGGAAGGAAAAAGACCTCTCACCATTTCAGTCCTTTCTCGTTCGGGGCCTCGAGGAAGGTGAGGTGCAGCTGCCTTCTCCACCAGGTTTCCCTGTACACAGCACACCCGGGCGATCTCTCGGCCACGGCCACGCTGTCCTTGTCATTCACCCTCCTCCAGCCCAGCCCTGCACAGAGCTGCGTGTAAGAAATACTCGTGCAGTTCTTGAGTGCTCCCTGTCTCCTTAAACGGAGGTTGTGGAAGGTAACTAACCCTCTCCTCATGGCTCAGTGCCATCCTCGACTGCCAGTTAGGTTGCACAGGTGGCGTTGGCGATGCCTTCCAGTGTTACCCACTCAGAGAACTGTTTGCCCCAAACTTATTAGCCCCAGAGACTGTGGGTTTGGAGTCAATGTGTTTTGCTCTTTTAGTATTTCTGGCTCCTTTACTGTGTTTGCTGTCACTTATTTTTTAAAAAAAATATGTTTTTGCTGAAAAAAAAATTTTTTTTTTTAGAGAGAAAGGGAGGGAGAGAGAGAGAAACATCGATGCGAGGGAGAAACATTGATCTGTTGCCTCCTGCACGTGCCCTGACCTGGGATCAAACCCACAACCTGTGGATGTGCTCTGATCAGGAATTGAACCGGTGACCTTTTGGTGCATGGGGTGATGCTCACCCACTGAGCCACCCCAGCCAGGGCTGCTGTCACCTCTTGCGGAAGGTCTTGTCTCCCGGGAGGGTCCTTGTCTCCCTTTCTCTTTTGCTGGTTTCTGTGGAAGGGAGACGGCACCTGTGTGAGAACCAGGCATGCTCTAGGAGCCACCGGACTCAGGGGAGGAGGTACAGGATTTTCTTAGGAGTAGACATGTTGTAGTGTGCGAGCTTTGCGCTCTGGGCAGGCGCTTCCTCACTGGTGGCAGCGCTGTTCTGCCGGGGCCCTTTAGATTACAGGTCTGTGTCCTAAAATGACGTTGGGAAAGGGACAGAGAGCACACGAAGGCCTTTTGGAGGAGTGCTGGCTGTGAGATGGGTAAGGATAGGTGAACTTTGTTTTCTCTGCTACAAATATGACCTCATGGTCCTGTTTCCCACAACACAATTTTACCCTCTTTTTTTGTCACCGACCGCGGGCCCAGGGATTCAGATGAGGGTGGTTGTGGTCTCAGAGGTGGGTGGTCTCATCCTGGAGCTATTACATCATCACCGTGGGACCCTGAGTACCGACTGGGTGGGTGATGGGGACAGTGATGCCAATCCTTGGCTGGGGTGCCGTGAGGACCAGGTAGAAGTAACGCATGGTGAGGGCTCCTCTTTAAATACAGCAAGTGCGAGCTGGACAGCGTTAGGAGCTCGGAGGAAGGGGGGAGCCCTGGGCCAGAATTCCTGGGTCCTACGCCCAAATCGGTCCTCGTCGCTTTGGGAAACCTCAGGAGGACTCTGGGGTTTGCCCTTTATCTGAAAACAAAGGGGCCGAATGAAGTGATCCTTATCCCAACTTCTGTGTTCCGTGAGCCGTGACTTGCATATTTCTGAGATTTGGGGCAGGGGAGCGGCGAGGATATGGTCTGAGGAGAACGTGGGCTCAGGGCATTAATGAAGCTCCTGCCCCCCAGCCAGGTCGAAGAGCGGAGGCCTCTGTGCTTTGTCTTATGATTCAGTAAGTTTGCCTGAGAAGATGCGGGTGTGTGTGTTGGTGGTGCTGCACGCATGGGTGCGGCTGAGTGGGGTGTGGGGGGCAGAGAGACACGGAGGAGCCCCTGCATTCGGACAGTGCCGAGTGGCTGAGCGGTTAGCAGGGGCTTGCACATGGCGTGGGTGTGCCAGTCTTCCCCCGCCCCCGTCCCACTCAAGCACGTTGACAGGAGCTGGGCCGGCTGTGGGTGACCCACTCTGGGTAGCAGCTTGGCCACAACATTGAGAATTCTTTTTAAAAAAATTATTATTATTTTTTAAATCTTTATTGTTGAGATTATTACAGATGTCCCTCTTTTTTCCCCCCATAGCTCCCCTCCACCCGGTTCCCATTCCACCTCAGGTCCTCGCCACCTTATTGTCTGTGTCCATAGGTAATGTATACATGCATATAAGATCTTTGTCTAATCTCTTTCCGCACCCCCACCCCCACCCTCTTCCCTCTGAGAATCGTCAGTCTGTTCCATTTCCATGCCCCGGATTCTATTCCATTCACCAGTTTATTCTGTTCATCAGATACTTTATTCATTTGAGTTTTAGATTCACTTGTTGATAGATATGTATTTGTTGTCACTTTGTTATTCATAATTTTTTATCTTTACCTTTATCTTCTTCTTCCTCTTCTTAAAGAATACCCTTCAGCATTTCATATAATACTGGTTTGGTGGTGATGAACTTCTTTAGCTTTTTCTTGTCTGTGAAGCTCTTTATCTGACCTTCAATTCTAAATGATAGCTTTGCTGGGTAGAGTAATTTTGGTTGTAGGTTCTTGCTATTCATCACTTTGAATATTTCTTGCCACTCCCTTCTGGCCTGCATAGTTTCTGTTGAGAAATCAGCTGACAGTCGTATGGGTACTCCCTTGTAGGGAACTAACTGTTTTTCTCTTGCTGCTTTTAAGATTCTCTCTTTGTCTTTTGCTCTTGGCATTTTAATTATGATGTGTCTTGGTGTGGTCCTCTTTGGATTCCTCTTGTTTGGGGTTCTTTGTGCTTTCTGGACTTGTAAGTCTATTTCTTTCACTAGGTCAGGGAAGTTTTCTGTCATTATTTCTTCAAATAGGTTTTCAATATCTTGCTCTCTCTCTTCTTCTGGCACCCCCATAATTCAGATGTTGGTATGCTTGAAGTTGTCCCAGAGACTCCTTGCACTATCTTCATATTTTTGGATTCTTTTTTCTTTTTGCTCTTCTGGTTGGGTGTTTTTTGCTTCCTCATATTTCAAATCTTTGACTTGATTCTCGGGATCCTCTAGTCTACTGTTGAATCTCTGTATATTATTCTTTCAGTCAGTGTATACTTAATTTCTGACTGGTCCTTTTCCATTTTTTTTGGCATTCTCACTAAGATTTTTGAAGGTCTCACTAAGTTCCTCGGAGGTTTCTAGAAGATTCTTGAGTAACCTTATAACTGTGGTTTTGAACTCTATATCCAGTAGTTTTCTTTCTTCCATTTCTTTCATTTGTGACATGTTTCTTTGTCTCCGTATTTTGGCTGTTTCCCTGTGTTTGTTTCTATATACTGGGTAGAGCAGCTAAGTCTCTTTGAGTTGATAGAGTGGCCTTGTGTAGTAGGTGTCCTATAGAGCCCAGTGGCTCAGCCTCCCCAATCACTTGAGGTGGACACTCTTGGTGCACCCCTTTGTGGGCTGTGTGCACAGTCTTGTTGTAGTTGAGCCTTGATTGCTGTTGCTATCCCTGGGAGGAATTGACCTCCAGGCCAATTGGCTGTGGGGACCAGCTGCGACTACAGTGGGAGAGCTGCTGTGCAGGAGACATCCTTATGGATCAGGACTTGCTTCAGTGGGGCTTTGGTGCTCACTGAGTCTGCCCCTTGAGTGTGTCACTTATGGATGTGAAGAGTTGTAATCTGGTATGGTCTCACACTGACCACTGGATACACTGGCTCTTGGATTTCCAAGGAGGTGCAAAGGCAGCCACTGCCTAGGGCCACCCAGCAGGAGCTACAGAGAGATCTGCAGATTCCTCTTCTTTGTATCAGGTTTGGAAGTGTCCATGAAAGGCCCAGCTGTGAAGCAAGGCAGGCCAGTGCTGGTGCCGGCCTTGGGCCTTTTATTGATAGCTTTGGGATTACCTGACTCAGCTGCAGCTTGTTTGACAGGTTTTAGGCTGAGAAAGGACAGGCCATTCATATGCGAAAGCCACTGTGCACAGCTTGGGTGGGGTTGTAAATTGGGTGGGGTGGGGTCTCAGGGAATCTCCCGGGTGGAGCAAACATAAATGTCTGCCAGTCAGCCCTGCACTGGGGAGGTCTTAGCACAGGAACAATGACCGCTGTGAGCATCTCTGTCTGGAAGAAAGCCACCCCTGAGTTCCTGCCCCGATGCCAAACAGTCCAGTTTCTCCTCGTATGTGTCCGAGTCCCCCAGAGCCTCACCCAGCACTGGAGCTCAGAGGAAGTGGGAGATTGTAAATTCTGTTTGCTGTGCGGGCCTTTTAAGAGGAGCAGCTGGGTCTCCAGAAGCCTGTGTGCCACTCAGCCCCAATCCACACTGGTTTTTACAGTCCGTAGTTCTTACAGCCCTAGGGACTTCTTTCCCCAGCTCTGGAACCCTGGGCTGGGGGTCTGGTGGGCGGCTGGGACCCCTCACTACTCCAGGCAGCCTCTGCAGAGGCGATCTCCCTCCCGATTAAGAAAGCAGCACACCCAGGTGCCGGACCAGCCCTCCGCGCCTCCGGACCTCCTACCAGTCTCAGTGTGCTTTCTTCTTTACCTCTCTAGTTATAGTACTTCCACTCAGCCAGCTTTCCTGCATTTCTGCATGATAGTTGTTCTGTGTTTTAGTTGTAATTTTTATGTGGTTGTGGGAGGCAGCAAGTACAGGCATTTACCTATGCCACCATCTTGGTTCCTTCCTAGTATTACTCTCTTTTTTGTTTTGTTAATCCTCACCTGAGGATACTTTTTCCATTGATTTTTTTTTTTTTTTTTAGAAAGAGTGGAGGAGGGTCGAGGAGGGGAGAGAGAGAGAGAGAAACATCAATGTGAGAGAGACACATCGATTGGTTGTCTCTCACCTGCTCCCACATCCTCCCACATTGGTTGTCCCCACTGGGAATAGGGATTGAACCTGCAACCCAGGCATATGCCCTTGACTGGAAATTGAACTCACTACCCTTTGGTGCTTGGGCCAACGCTCTAACCACTGAGCCACGCCAGCCAGGGCATCAATGAGAACTCTTGAGACACATTTACAATTCCCTTCTCTCTCCCCCTCCCCACCCCCGCTCAAGAGAGGTGCTTGGCCTATGGCCCCCTGGATTCTCGGGTGGAGGGGTTGGTATATAACAGTTCATCTCTCTAGCACATCTTGCACACTGCACCTCTGTTTCTTGGTTCTGACAACAGGTCCGTGGGCCCCTGGACTCTTCTGTGTGGTATCTGGCTTCCCAGGCCCAGAAACATGGGCCAGGCAGGGCAGGGTGAGATGTGGCCTCCTAGTTTCTGTGGTTGGAAGAGCAGAAGTGAGAGTCACTCCTTGGTGACTGCACCCAGGTCACCGAGCCCTTTGGGGGGACAGTGGGGGTAGGGGAAACTCAGTGTGTGTGCTTTGGGGGATGAGTGTGCACTCATACGGGACTGCAGGAGCGAGGACATGTGTGTGTAGCCGTGCAAGAGGGATTCTCTGTGAGAGGGTCTGCGTGTTGTCATGGCTGTGTCAGCATGCTCCGCCTCAGTGTTTCTGAACTGTACGTGCTACTTCTATAAAGAAAGTGCCTTCTCCTTTAATAATAATGAACCCAGGTCCTGTGCAATTGTAAAAGGGGCAGCCTGCAAATGGAAGGCAAGGCAGGCGGGCCTCTTGGGCCCCGTCTCTTGGGACCTCCCTGTGGGGATATGACTTACTCCCCCCCGACCCCCGACATGGGTCTGAAGGGTGACACAGCCCTGCTCCCTGTAAGACTCAGGCTCCAGCGGGAATGCCTCTCCCCAGCAGCACCGCCAGGATCACACCCAGGTCTTCATTGGCGCTCAGTAAAGGCTCAGGGGAGATACAGGGAGCGAAGTATCCCCAGCTCGTGTGTTCTCTGGGGCTAGCCGGCCCGTCCTGCGCTGGTCTTGGTTTGCCCCACGAGGTGAATGCCACTGGGATCTACTGGGCGAGGCCTAGGTACTGACTCTTTCTGTCCAGACCCCAGAGAGCAAGGCTGCCAGGGTGCCTGCCCCTCCCCCTGTCGCTGACACTGGGAATGCGACCCCATCAGGAGGAGGCTTGCCCCCCAGGATGTGGTCTTCCCAGGGTGGTGACCTTGATGGCGGTCTCCTGAGTTAGGCACCCGTCACTGTTAGCAGTTTTCACGCCTGACCTCACCCGCTCTTTACAGCCTTTTAAGGCAGGCACTGTTATTACTTCTCTGTGTTCAGGTCAAAGATGGTAAGTGACTTGCCCAAGACCACACAGCGTCTAAGGTGGAGCAGAAGCCTGAGCGGGGCTGGCTCCACAAGCTGCGTTCTTGCTGTTCCTCTGTGTTCTCTCTCCCAGGTGGCTCCTCAGCTGCGGGGCTTATTACACTCTGACCCGGGTCCCTCCTAAAATCGATCGAAACAGAGCCCCTGGGTTTTCCCCAGCTCCAGGGGCTGATCCCAGGGAGGGCTGAAAACTGAGGCGTGCGGCAAACCCCGCCTGGGGCCCGTGCATTGAATCAGCATGGACAAGGCCCTGGAACGTGCAGCCTGACATTAGTCTGCATCCTAGATCCACCTGCAAGGGGCCTGTGCCCCCTTCTCTGCGTTCTCTCGGATCTTTCTGGTAGAGACGAAGTGTGCCAGGGCTGGAGCGTGGCCCAGATTTATCTGCCGGTTACTTGTGTGGAACATCCAAACACTTTTGTTTTAATATCCAGCTGGCATTGGTACTATTAAAATGACCCCTGCTTGTTTATCCTCTGGAAACAATCAACGTATTTGCTGTGAGTCCAGACAGCCGTTGGAAATGGGACGTCTGCGCGGAGAGACCGCTGTGGCGTGTACGGAGCGGACAGGTGGGCCTGACCCCCACAGATGAGTGAAAACCAGCTGTGGTTAGGCAGGGAGTGGCCTCGCTCCTGGGTAGGTCTGGTTAATGCAGCATCCTACGAGACCTCTTACCCCTGTGGGGCACCTGGCCCTGGGGGACCTAGGAGTGGTCTGGAACTCTAAGGAAGTTGAGGCAAAGGCCCCCAGCCGTCCTGGCCTGACCAGTCCCAGGGACGGGGAGAGCACAGTAGGACTTGCTCCCCTAGCGCTGTCACTGTGGCGTGTGGGAGGGGTCCTAAGCCTCTCCCCCAGGGCAGCCCGGAGGACTTGCCCAGAGGAGGCCCAGGCAGAGGAGACCCTGTCTGCCTCCCGTGGGGAGCGAGGCGCAGTCCTGGGTGGGCAGCAGAGACGGAGACCCTGGAGAGTGAAGACCTGTCTTTGGCAGAGTGGCCACCCCCACTGGACACACACAGGGTCTCAGCCTGCATCTGAGCCCAGCCGGAGTGGCGGTGGGGTGAGGTCAAGTGCCTGTTGCAGGGGTAGGCTATGGATGAGTGTGAGTGTGTTTGAACAGTTCCTCCACCTGGAACCTCAGAATGTGGCCTTGTTTGAATAGGGTCTCTGCAGATAGAATTTGTTGAGACGGGGTCATAGTGCAGCAGGATGGGTCCTGAATCCAGTGACCAGTGTCCTTATAACAAGAAGAGAGCAAACACAGAGACACGGGGAAGAGGCTGTGTGAAGTCAGAGGCAGAGACTGGAGCGATGTAGCTGCAAGCCCAGGAATGCCGAAGACCGCTGGGGCCCAGGCGCTGGGGAGAGCACGGCCCAGCTGACACCTGCATCTCAGACTTCTAGCCTTCAGGATGTGAGAGAATTAATTTCTGTGTTTTTTTTTTTTTTTTTTCCTTTGTGGCCGCCTTAGGGACAGAGGAGGGTCCCCTGGCCGTGGACTTGCTGGCTGGAGGAGGGTGGTCTTGCTGCTGTCACTGTTTGTCCCAAGGCTGGTGGGGTCAAAGTTTGTGACAGGTAATAACCTGTGAGAGGTGGGTAGGAGGGGGCTCAAGTGAGCAGGTGCTGCCCAGGAAAGGCTGGGAGATGCTAGGGGGCTTTCTGAGATGCAGGAGAGAGAGGGGGGATGGTGGGTGGCAGGCTCTTGTCTGGGAAAGGCTGGCCTGGCTCTGTTCTGGGTGAAGGCATCCTGTGGTTTCCTAGGCTGAGAGAAGAGCTGCAGAAAGAACACAGTTTTGAGGGCAGAGACGAAGACCTGAGAGGGGCCAGCCTTCCTCACGGAATGGTGGAGCCTGGGTGTCCCTCTCACGGGGAAAGGCGCAGGCAGCATGGCTCTGCCTTCGTGGCCACCACCCACCTTGAGGCCTGTCTTGGATTCTGCTGCCACCATTAACCCCAGAGGGTGATGTCCACCTCAGTGGGAACAGTGGCCTAGATCCATCCACACTTCTGAGAGGGCTGGTGCCTTGGACCTGCACCACCGACAGGCCTGGCTCAAGTCCCAGCCCCAGCGTGTCCCAGCCAGGCTACAGTCACATCTTCTCTCCAGGCCTCAGTTTCCTTCTCCACAGAGCGGGGGACTTTGTGGTACCCGTCTCGGGGTGTTTGTGAGGATTCAATGCGTTCGTGCTTTTAGAGGTGCTTGGCGGACACACAGTAAACACTCCACATCGCTAGCTCTGATTATTTAGTATCCGTTTGGCAGGTCTCAGTAAATGCAAAGGCAGGGCTGAAAGGCAGTCATTATAGACACACGAACAGCATACAATACAGGTTTCCATGGTCCCGAGTGTCTGGGCTGACTCAGCACCCAGCAGAGCTCCTGCCCTGGGCTGCGCCCTGGGCTCCTGTGGAAGGGCCTCCTCCCAGTCCCTGCCCTGGAGTCTCCTCCGCCTTTCCAGTCCCCCGTGCTGGCAGCGGGAGCTTGTTGCCTTGTAACGGAAGCATGACTATGGCGCTGGAATGGAACGGCCCAGCTCTGAGGTTTCAGTTTGGGGAGAAGCTCAGAAGTCTCCTGACTTCTCAACCTCTCCAAGCTGGCTGGCTCTGCTATGAAGATGGAGGCTTGGGTGGCATTCTGTTCTCTCTTGTGCCGGTGGCTGTCCCCTCTGCTCCCTTTCAGAGCAGGAGGGGTCAAAAGGGATGGGTTTAGAGAAGGTCTGCTGGATGAGGGTGAGTGGGGAGTCCTGGCCTGGAAGGTGTTCAGAGAGTGTGCATGGGCCATGGCTGTGGCCGTCGCAGCCCGGTGCAGACATTGCCCATGCCTCACCCCATGTGGTGCCATTCCATGTGCTACCTGTTTGAGCCAAGGGTGGTCCAGGGGCCAAGGAGACTACTGCATCGTATGCCAACTGCTGAGTGCTCCCTGGGATATAATTATTTTTTATTTCATTGATGTTCAGTTCTGTGCCCACAGACTTCCATTGTCTTGGGGTCCTGGACACCTTCATTAAAATGTCAGCCTTCGCCCCTTGCAGACCCTTTGCCCACAGGTCAGCAGCCACCAGCTCCCAGCTTGCCACCCCGTTTGCGTCCTGGTTTGGCAGGGCTCTGTTCTAAGGCCTTCCAACAGCACGCTGACTTCTCCACGATTTGTAGACCCACGGCTCAGAGGAGTGCATCAGCCGGGTATTCAAAAGCTGGCCCTCCCATCAGCCGCACAACTGGTCTACCTTCCTCATTGCCACAGGTTCACACACATCAAAGCACACTCAGTGTACCCCATTCCAACATTGCCACCAGCAAAATCCAGATGACATTCGGGGTGCCATTAAGAACACCCAGTGCACTCCAGTAGGCCAAGGGCAGCAAGGAGGAAACCACAAAACCCTAGCCCCCATGGAAGACCATCACTGGGTTACCTCCCTGTGCAGGTAGGGCTGCTCTGTGAGCTCTGGGGTCAGCTGGCATCAGCCTGATTGGCTTTCTTCCTCCGGGCTCTGTGCCTCGTGGGTTATAGTCCTCCTGTGGTTCTCGTCAATGACCTTGGCTGCCCATGGCCCCTATTGTTTCCTGGTGGGTCTGGGCCATGGTTGGCGGCTTTCCACCACTGTGCCCCTCCAGCCTTCATTTCTCCTGCCCCGTGTGACTCCCTGCACTGGGGCCTTGCCTGTTGAGCCAGCTCTGCCCTCCGCCAGCTGCTGTGTGGTCCATCTTAGCTGATACACTGAGATGCCTTCTCCTACCTTGTACCCCCGAGGTACCACAGGAGTGGGATTGGGGAACTAGGGCATCCAGTGGTGTATGGCTGACTCACTTTCTAGCCTACTGGGAAGAGGGCTGATGTGTGAGCGGTCTTGGGGGCCTACCTTTCCCTTCACACTTCTGTCGGGAGCTTTAAGCTTTCCCGGGGACCTGGGGCGTCCTTGCACCCAGGAGAGAATAGAGTTGGTGGTGGACTATGTCTTAGTCCATCCGGCTGCCATAACAGAAATACCACGGACTGGATGGCTTATAAACAACTGGAATTCACTTCTTACAGTTTGGAGCCTGGGAAGTCCAAGATCAAGGCGCCAGCGCACTCAGCGTCTGGTGGGAGCCTGCTTGCTGGTTCACAGACCCTGTCTTCCCTCTGTGTCCTCACAGGGAGGGAGGGGGAAGGGAGCTCTGTGTCCTCGCAGGGAAGGAGGGGAAGGGAGCTCTGTGTCCTCACAGGGAAGGAAGGGAGGGGAGCTCTGTGGGGCCTCTTTTATCAGGGCCCTAATCCCACCATATGAACACCACCCTCATGACTTAATCACCCCCCGAAGGCCCCACCTCCTAGCACCGCACATTGGGGATCAAGTTTGAACATACGAATTTTGTGGGGGGCACAAACGTTCAGTCTACAGCAGACCCCTCAGGAGCCTCCTTTAGATCACGCTGTAGCACAGGTGCTCTTGAAAGGCATCCAGACTCTGGGCATCGCTCTGGATTCTGCCTCAAGAACCCACTCATCATGCTTTCCCGTGGCTGATCCCCTTCCTGCTCTCCGGCGACCCATTGGCCATGATGGCTGTCCCTCTCTCCCTGAGTCAGCCCCTACTGTGTCTCCATCTCCACTCAGGCTTCCCTTCCCTCTGTGCCCTGTACTGCTTGGCAGAGCCCTGAGAGGGATGTGTGTGAGAGATTCAGTGGAAACAGTGAGGAACTTTACCGGGCCCCGGATCTGCTTGTTCTAAGGTAAATGCATTCAAACGCTTGATGAGCTAAGAGTCTTCTCCCTCCATGCCTGGTCGTATGTCAGATGGGAGTCACCATCTTTTTCCTGCCCTCTGGGAACGGCCTACCTGCATACTTTATCTTCTCCTTAGTTGAAGAAGCTGGAGGCTCCAGTTCAGATTCTCAGAAGCTCCAGATCCATGTGTCATTGATTTATGGCAGAGGTGTAGAGGGCTACTGACTGCTCTCCCTGAGTGATTTGCGTGTCCCCTCTGATTTCCACCCAGTCCACTCCCCATGGGAGGCACTGGTAGAAGCTGACCCTTTGCATGATTGTGGCTTCGTGTACTCCATGCTGGCCCAGCACCAGGCCTGGCTCCTGGCCCTTTGATTTCGAAGGGTTACTTGAAGTTGTTGCTCGCTTTGGAGTTGGAGAGTAGAAACAGGGAGAAGCCACACAAGAGTTAGGACCTAGGGGAAGGGCCTGTGACTGGGGGAAATGAGGACTCTTTACCTGAGGGGCTGTGAGGCCTGGCCTCTGTCAGGTGCAGGGCCCTCACACCGGCTTGTGTGTGGGAACGTGCGTGAGCGAGCATCCTGCTTGCAGGTGAGACAAACAGCCCATCTTCTCTCCTCCCGGGATGCTGCTCTGTGTGCTTGACCTCAGCTGACAGGTTGGAACCCCCCAGTTTATAGCTTTCACTTTTTTTAAAAGCCCTTTTTGTGAAACACTAACCTCAGCGAAGGGGAAAGAAGGAAGAAAAAACAAAAGAGCTGAGTTCAGCAGCTGCAGTTTGCTATATTTTTCATCTTGCCTCAGCAAGTTGGGCCCACAAATAATCTGGTCTTATATGCTTCAGCGATGCTGCTGTGGACAACTTCCCTCTCCTCCGAGAGCAGCACATCCCTGGGAGCCAGCCCTGCCCCCTTTCCCAACCTGACACTCGGTGGCCCTGTGGCCAGGGCACGGGGTCCAAGTGGGAGGCGGAAGCACAGAGCGAGCACTGGCCAGCAAGGGGGCGGGTCATTAATTTTGGAATGGTTTCTGGGATCAGCTAAATATTTCCCTTTAACCAGTTTCCCCAGCCTCACATCCTTTGTTAGTTCAGGAAAAATGTCATTTATAATGGATGTTGCCTTGATGAATTGCTCCAGAGAAGCACAGTGTTCTCATTAGTCTATATAATGAGAAAGACTCCTATGGCGGCATAGCTGCCTGGATGTGGATACTATATTTGATGGGAGGAATATTCATCTGTGTGGTCTGTCCCTTCTAGAAGGCCTGGAATAGAGGCCGAGGGGCCTGGGGCGTGTTTGCCCAGTGCTCTCTGGGAGCAGTTCCCCACCACACTTGGTCCCTCCTGCTTCCCAGTGGGTCTGGGTGGTGGTGTGCAGGCTCCTTACCTGCTCTGCCACCCCCACCCCCTGCCCCTGCTCTGGCCCCCTGCGCTAGAAGCTGGTCTGGCTACTCAGCTGAGGAACATAATTTGGGTGTAATAGTCCTGCTCATTCTCTCTCTCTCTCTTTATTCCCAAAGAGAAAAAGAATAAACAGGTAGATGGTGCATTCTATTTTCCAAAAGCACTTTTGCATATGTGGGTCATTCCGGACTCTCTTCTGTGGGGGTATCAGACAGGAACTGAGTGGTGCAGTGACATTTCCAGGGTTCACGGCTTGTGAGCAGCGGGTGTCTGACCCAGATGCCCTGGCTTGTCACTGGTCCCTCACTCTCTGCCTGTCTGAGAAGGGACAGTTTACCCAGCCGTTCTCCACAGAGGCCCATTGGATTTCCTCTGTAAGTCCTCAAGGCACTTCTCTGCCTTAAGAGTGGTGCTTAAGGATGTGTGTTAATTTTTGCAGGTCCCTGGGGCCTCCTTTAGTGAATGGCTATTACCAGACAAAGATACTTTTCCAAGTTCCCAACAGCCACCAGGCAGGATGTGAGGAGGGGAGGAAGACAGTCCCAGTGGGGGCTGAGCTATCTTGGTGACCAGGGTCATGCAACGGTGATGCTTTTGGCTGTGCTGCCAGCTGGAAATCTGCTTGTAATTTTTATTTATTTAGAATAGTTCTTGACTCTCCTCCTGCTTAGAGTAGTCCCCATCCACCCATCCACCCATCCACCCATCCAGTCACCCATCCATCCATCCATCATCCAGTCACCCACCCATCCATCCATCCACCCATCCATTCTTTCTTCCATCTCTCCCTTTCTCCTTCCATCCAATGGATGCTGAGTTCCTGTTTGGTGTCAATCACTACTATGGGCCCTGAAGACTCAAACGCTAATTAAATGATTTCTGTTCTGAACTTGGTTTTCTCAGTTGGGAGAAACAGATATGAAAAACATAACTTACGATATGGTTGTCGGTGCAAGTGCAGTAACTGGAATTTGTGAAACATGTTCAGAGTTGGGACAAGGCATTCAGAGAAGGTTTTCTGGAAGAGCTGGCCCCAGAAGTGGCTTGGAAGGGTGACCTGGAAGGGGTTTTAAAGAGGACGTGGTTGGGAGCAGGCATTCCTGGCAGCGGTGGCACCGAGGGACATGGATCTGTGCAATATCACAATTGGGAACGTGTGTGGTTTGATATTGCTACAGGGATTGGGGTGGGAGAGAGGAGGAGAAGGACAGATGATATGATATAGATCAGCAGGGGGCCAATGGTAGGTGGGGATCAGGGTGGCAAATGATGGGCTGTCCAAGGCCAGGGAGTCCTCCTTTGGGGGTGTTAGTGGGGCTGTAGTCACCAGAGTAGCTCATGGGCATGGTCCTAGGTGCTGTCCAGGAATCCCGGGTCCTCTTACCAGAGATGACTAGACCATTGCTGTCGATGAGGACGTTCCCAAAGGGTAAATAACTGGCCCAGGGTTGTAGCCGTGCGATTACAGAGCTGGGGTTTGAGTGAGGTGGCTTGGCGGCTAGGATTTTGTCCATAATCGTTACGCCTCTCTTGTGGGTCTGCAGTTTCGGCTAATCATCTACCTCTGGGGTTCTTTTCCTCAAATGTTACGTCCCAGGAAATGAGATTTGATGTAAGAACCTATCTGAACTTCTGCAAGAATATGCCATGGAATAATAGGGTTGGGATGGATTGCGAAGGCTGACACACACATTCCCTGGAGGCTGAAGGGAGGGGAAGTGCTGGGACTAACAAAGGTGGGAGGGGACTGGGTCCTTGAGTAGGAGGTCCTGGGCATCTGGAACCGGAACGAGGAGGTCAGAACAGCTTGACCTAAGAACAGAAACACTAAGCTAATGAGAGCCCAGGTGTCAGAGTTTCGGGACTAATTACCGGGGTTAGGAAGACCATGTGAGGGGTGGGCCATTGGCGACTGGGACCTTGCCCACTCCTTGGCCACCACGGATGGCCTGCTACCCCTGACTTGGGGACAGTGGACCTGGACGTGTTTGTTCTGCAGCAGGAGGGGAGCGGGCATGGGGAGGGAGAGAGGGAAGAAACCTAACCTTATCCTGCTAGCAAGAGCCATAACAGCATTCAGAGAAAGTTGAAAGAAATCTTTCAGCTGGCTGGCTACCTAGCTCAAGGCTAACCACACTCTTAACACAATAATAAGTCAATCCTTACTGAATAATTAAATAGAGAGCCTTCATAAGTATTGACTTAATGTGACAGCAAGTCTATAGTGACTTGGGGTTTGCTTATGTAAACACAATCTCTTGTTCAGCTTACTTAGCAGTTCAATGAAATAGAACAGTCCTTCAATTAAAATCAAATGCTGCATACATTTAATTCTTTTCTCTGTTTTACGGGGTAATAATAGGTTTGGAACATAGGTGAAGAGATGGGGGCGGGGGGAAGGAGAGAAGGGTACCTGACCACATGCCTGTATTGTTAGAGGACTCAGAGGAGTGTATCCGCTGGCGGTGTCCAGAAGAAGGAAGTGGTCTGGGCTCCCATCTTGGGCCCCAGGCGGGGGATCCATGTGGGCGTGGGTTGACTTCTGTCCCATCGGACCCTCCTGATCCTCTCTCAGAGCAGGTGTGGGTTGGCCACTGTGGTTGGTGTGTCAGACTGTTGATGGTGGCCTGGGTCTAACTGATTGCTTCTGGTCAGCTGGGGTCCAGTGGCTCAAACCACAGCCTCTTCAGGTCATTTTCTGTGGACGGTTTCATGGCTCATCTGGAGGAGAGAGGGGATGCTGGGTGAGCTCCAGGCTGCATTGGAAAGAGGGACGAGGGGGGAATGCTGGAAGAGAAATCAACCTCCCTCGTTCTGTGGCTGCAGTGCCAGGGCCGGGGGAGAATAGTGGGCTGGGAGAGAGATGGCTGGTAGGGGCAGGGTCAGCACGGTGGTAGGGAAAGCCCACGGGCTCAGGAGTAAGATCTGGAGCTGAGCCTCTGGCCCCGCTGCTGGGATGTGGGTTAATTAATTAACCTCCCCAGGCTTTTGTTTCCTTATCTGTAAAACAGGGCAGGCCTGCCAACTTCAGAGAATCACTGTCAGAATAAAATGTGGTGATGTCAGTGGAAGGACTTTGCGTGACGCCTTATAAAGGCCGGAGGTGCTTGTCAATAGGTCGGAGGTGTGACGTCCCTTTGTTCCGAAGAGAAAGAGCTTGTGCCTCTCCACAGTGTTCGTGCTCAGGGGTGGTCAGCGGTGCTCCCCACCGCAGGAACAGCAGCAGCAGGCATTGCTGGGCATTGACGGGCATTGCCAGGCACCCGCTGCACACCAGGCGTTGTCCGGGCACTTTCGTACATTTGCTCATTGGACATCTCATTCATCCTCCCCACAGCCTCGTGAGGGAAGAACTGCTACTACCTCCATTTTACAGATGAGGCAACAGAGGCCTGGAGAGGTTTAAGGACCTACTCATGGCCACACAGCTAGTGAGTAGCTGGGCCAAGGCTCACACCCCGTCGGCACGACGTGATGTCAGAAGCTGGACTTCACGACGGGGGTGTGCTTCTCTGGAGGGGCTGGGGTAGGGGTGTGGGGTGGGAAGGATGCTCGAAGAATCCAGGGTCTCCTGTGAGTGGAGATCCCACATTTCTACCTGCAACAGCTTGCCCCGAGGTCTTGGTCGTGTCCAGAAGGGTTCCATCTGCATTTCCCAGCGGGTTATCAGGCTCTGTCTCCAACCTGCTGGCTCCTAGGAGTGGGAATCAGAGCTGCCCCAGGCTGAGGAGCCCGTCCTCTGAGCTGGTAGCTTTTCTCTCTCAGCCTGGTTGTCTTGGACAGAGAATCCACCGAATGTGTTGATGCTTCTAGAACCAACAACGTTTTGTCTAACTGAAGGATAGAAACAGCATTGCTTATGATAGGCCCCGCACAATTAAACGTAAAGAAATAATTACAGTCTTAAAATGACTTTATTAAAAGAGAACATAATGAACAGCGGGTTGTATTAGCTTCTTCTGAAATTTACTTCTGGATCTTGTCGCTTCCAAAGCTCACGATTTCCCCTGATTGTGACCAGGGCGCATAAACTGTCTCGTCTCCTGCTTTTTATCCCTTCACATGATTTCGTGTTTGAATTTTCATATATTGGTGCAATCCTCATCCTTGTCATTTTAAATAGTGAGGTGGCTTTCTGTGGCTTATCTGTCTGAGCCATTCCCCTCTGGCTGGCGGGGTAAGGACGCAAGGCCCGGAGCGTCTTCCTCCCTGAATTTTACCGTCGTTCGTTTTCCGAGTGGCTCTCGCTGAAGTGCTCCTGGCCTGGCTCTTTTGTGTGGGTTAGTCATACCCTTGGTGGGTTTGGGTTTTGGCCTGTGTCCTTCCCAGTGTGTGCTTTCTGGTTGCTTTGCACTTGACAGAGAACATCATATCAAATCAGAGAGCGAAGCTAAATAGTAGTCATGTTTTCTGTTACAAGTGAGGGAGACCCAGTTAGCTTAAGAAAACTTAAAAAGGAATTTGTTAGTTCCCAATAAAAGAGAGAAAGGGGCAGGAGAGTATCCTAGGACTCTAATACAAATGGGGGTCTCTCTCTCTCTCTCTCTCTCTCTCCCTCCCTCCCTCCCTCCCTCTCTGTTTCTGCTTCTCTCTTCAGTGTAGCTACTTATTTGTATTGTGCCATGAGGCTGGAACTTGGTTCCCGTTGCTCTGGGCTCACACCTATGCAGTCTCATAGCCAGAAGGAAGGATGCTCTCTCATGCCTGCTCCACCAGCAAGACTTCAGGGAAGGGCCCTGTCTGGCCCAGCCTCTATCATCCTTCTCCCTGGACCAGTCAGTGTGGCTGGGAAAAGAACTGGGTGGTTTGTCCTGCCTGGGTCATGTGTCCACCTGCAGCCCAGGAGGGTGGGTGCTATGGTTGACAGCCTGGCTGGAGGAGGAAGTCCCCAGCCCACCCACCCCGAGGGGAGCAGCTCTTCCGGGCAGAAAGAATAAGTTCCCGGTGTGCACTTTTGGGGTGCACAGGAGGGAAGGGAGCGGTTGGTACCTCACGCCATGAAGCGAGTGGTGGCTGTGTCCTAGAGGAGGCGGGAAAGGATGGAGGACAGGCTGTCCACAGTGAGCCCCGGAGGTGTCAGAAAACAGCCGCGAGGGTGAAATCCACCTCCCCCTTTCTCAGTGTCACGTACACCAAACCCACTTAACGAGGCCCTGCACCGCTGACGGGGCCTCAGGCAGCCGTTCCAGAGGCACGTGGGCCTAGTAAAGCCGTTTGCTCTGCATTCCCATAAATTGTCTGGGAAGCCGTGATGAGTGATTTGCTCTTCTTGGGAGCCCTTTCTTGCCTCCATGCAATATTGCAGTGCCCTATTGGTTTGCGTGAGGCCATGCTGGTGGCTACCCTGGAAGCATTGTGAGCAGCCGGGGCTCCTGGCAGCAGAGCCGGAGAAAGGACCCTGCCCTCACGGGGAGGTGCCTGGCCCGGGTGTGCTGGCTGCGGGATATGCACGTGTGTCCTGCCTCTTGGAGCGACCCTGTCTGCACAGTGACATCATCACCTCCGTCTACTTTATGGGGTTGTTCAGAATTAAATGAGAGAGCAGTGTCCGGCACATAGTAGGTTCTCAGTGAACATTAGCTCCCTTTCCTCTTTCTCCATTTCTCCAACCAGTAGAACATGGGTTTCCTGAAAAGTTGGAACTTTGGGAAATTGACAATAACTTCAGGCCAAACAGCCCTGTGTTGGCCAGCATTGGAATGTTTGGGGGTTCTGTGGGAGCAATTCACCCCAATTTTATACGAGGCCAGACAGATTTGAGAAAGTGTATGTGTTTGGCTACAATCTGGGTTAAGGGGGTGTCTCATTGACAACTGGTGCCTGTACGTTCTCTTGACTAAGACCAAAGCATGGAACTGAGAGGCGTGTCCAAGTGTAGCTGTGTCTGTGTGGGGACAGGTGTGTGTGTGTGTGTGTGTGTGTGTGTGTGTATAGGTGTGTGTAGGTGTCTGCATGGGGACAGGTGTGTGTGTGTGGTGTGTGTGTATATGTGTGTGTATAGGTGTGTGTAGGTGTGTGTATAGGTGTGTGTGTGTGTATAGGTGTGTGTAGGTGTCTGCGTGGGGACAGGTGTGTGTGTGTGGTGTGTGTGTATATGTGTGTGTATAGGTGTGTGTAGGTGTGTGTATAGGTGTGTGTGTGTGTAGGTGTGTGTATAGGTGTGTGTAGGTGTGTGTGTGTATAGGTGTGTGTGTGTATGTATAGGGGTGTGTGTGTATAGGTGTGTGTGTGTAGGTGTGTGTGTATAGGTGTGTGTGTGTGTGTGTGTGTGTGTATGTAGGTTTGTGTGTGTGTGTGTATAAACATGCGTACTCTTTGCCATGTAACCATGAGCTGTGGCCTGAAGCTTCACTTTCTTCATTGGCTGGGTCTGGAGCGGGGGCAGTGAAAGCTGAGACCAGCTCTGCAGCCTGTGAAGCGGCCACGTCCCCGGCAGCACTTGCCTCCAGGTCACCTGGGGGGCTGGGCAAAGCACAGGTGGCTGGGCCCTGCTCTGGATGTCAGACCTGCTAGGCCTGGAGCGGGGCCCGGGCATGTGCATTTCCACCAGAGTCCCAGTTGACGCCTTGGTCTTCGGACCACACTTGGCGAATCGCTGACCTGTAGGAAGTCCACGCACCCCTGCACCCCATCTGCATGATTTCTGCTGTGAGGGGCGGTCTTCACACATCCTGACTTTGCAGGAGCAAATCTGCCCATCAAACAGGATTGCGGGGTCTAACAAATAATTGTTACATTTGAATTCCAGATAGACAGTGGAATACTGGTTAATGTAAGCATGCTCCAAATACGGCACGGGACACACTTACACTAAAAAGGTGTATTATTGCTTATCTGAAATTCAAATTAGATGGGTGTCCTGTATTTAATCTGGCGATTGTTTAATCAAGTTGGGGGTCAAGTGTCCCTCTCCGTCTCTCCGCTGATTTCCTGTGATTGAATAGGCTACAGCTGCTGATGAAACAAGCCCACAGAGGGTTTGTGTTTTGGACAGACCCACCTGCTGCCCCGCGCTCACTTGGCAGTTTTCGCTTGGTCTCGGCGAGATGGACTTGGCTGGTGTTCATATTGATTCTCTTGCTGGCTCTCTGCTTTTCTCGCTTCGTGGTCTGCTTGTCTTTCTCTCTCTCCCGCTTTCTTTGATGCCATCTCTCTTCTGGGGGCTCTGAAAGGAAGACATCTGAGAAGCGATGGGGCTGATCCAGGAAGGCCTGTCCTGGCAGGGAGAGCAGAGTCCATGAGACAGGTGACCGAGGGCGCCTGCAGGGAGAGTGGCATCTGGCCCAGCAATGGTGCAGAGATCCCAGCTGGCTCGCCATGCATGTGCAAGGATACCATTGCCTTGGTCTGCACCTCCCAGGGCTGCTATGTGTTGTGGTTGGAGTCGAGCGAGTCATGGCTTGAGGGAAATTGACACCATGTGCTCTCGTGTTGACAGAGTGCTCCGGCTGCCGGGGACTTCAGTGTGTCTTGCGGGGAGGAGAGGACCTGAGTAATCAAAGGCCTCCTGGAGACTTGGATGGGACATCCTCCTAAATGGCCCCATTTGCCACTCTCGCCTGCCAAGGCTGCCTGCTCCCCCCCCCCCACCCCGCTTCCTCTCGCCGTCTGCTGGTCTTGAGCCTGCTCCCCCTCCCTGTGCTCTGGATAGAGCTGTGGCCTGCCGTGAAGGAAGTAGGCCATGGCCTCCGGGGAGCAAGGCAGCCCTCCCCTATTGGTCACCCTGTGGCCCAGTGCACGGTGCCTGGCTTCGGGGGACCTGCCTCCTCCTCCTGTGTCCTCAGCCTGGCAGGGAAAGTGATGTGGCAGGGGCAGGAGGGCATCGCTCACCTGTTGTCCAGTGGGGTGCCTGGCACCTGGAGGCAAGGGAGGGGTGAGGGAACCGTCTCCCTGTTCACTCTGCTTGCATGGGACCCACATCCACCGTGGCAGGTAACAGGTGTCTTTTTCTTTTATCAGACACAGGGAAAGCTGCTCTTGCTGTGTACTTGCCTGTGGCAGGCACAGTGCTGGGACGAGGCGCCCGGGTGGAGGGGAGATAAGGGTGATTGATGCCTCTCCTCTGTGCCCATGTCTCTCAGGCCCCTGTGAGGGAGGGGGGCTGGCATGGCTCACCCATTGGGTAACTGGGGACACTGAGCACAGGCCGCATCACAGGGATGGGCAGAGCGTGGCCTGATGACAGACCCTCTCCTCCGCAGCAGCGGGATTGCCCGCCCCTCCTCCCTGAGAGGCTGTCTGGGAGGCCCCTCACCTGCAGGGGGGCCCTCGGGTCTGCTTAGTGGGCAGTTGCTCCCACAGGACCCTGTCCCCATTTGCTGGGAATTCCTTTCTGACATTGCAGGGACCGGCATGCCATTCCCACCCTTAGTCTCTCGGTCATGTGGCAGGGGCTCAGCATGTGTTCAGAGAAAGGATGGGTATATATCTACCACCGCATCCAGACCCAAGGGGTTTGGATGAAGAAATCAGTAGGGTCTGTCCCTTGGGAATGTGGGTTCCAGTTGGAGAGACCAACAGGGCAACAACAGTAGATGTCTGTACAATTAAGTATTTGCTTGCTTGGTCCAGATGTTGTCTGCAGCTGGAATACAGAGGTGGAGGCGGTCAGAAAGGACTTCATAGGGCAGGACGGCAGGGGGACACTGGGGAAGCAGCAGGAGGGAGCCAGGCCCTAACTGTGATCAAATGGCATTGGACAGACTCCTGTGTTTTGGCTAAGAGATGGTATTTGGGTGCCTCCTGGGCAGGAAGGAGATGGGGGCCCTCCGGCTCTGCTTGTGATCCCTGCAGAGCTGGGGTCCGCCCGATGCTGCTCGCCTGCGGGCCTCCTCAGTGCTGGGGCCTCACCATGTCCCCCCTCTGGAGGAGACACTTGGCCAAAGCTAACAACGTGGTGTTGGAAGGTGCTGTATGAGTTTCGTGTGGCTGCTGTAACGAAGTGCCACAACCTGGGTGGCCTAAGACAAAGCTATTCTCCAACAGTTCTGGAGGTGTCCTCAGGTCCAGGCCCCCCGACAGGCTTGCGGGAGAATCTGTCCCGTGCCTTTCTCTTGCATTCCGTGTTGCCAGCACCCCTGGTGTCCTGAGCTCGTGGGCGCATCCCGGCAGCCCCTGCCTCCGTCTGCATGTGCTGCACGTCTGTGTCTCTTCTCCTCTTCTTTCTTTTTTTAAAAAATATATTTTATTGATTTTTTTACAGAGAGGAAGGGAGAGGGAGAGAAAGTCAGAAACATGGATGAGAGAGAAACATTAATCAGCTGCCTCCTGCAAACCCCCTTCTCCCCCCCACTGGGGATGTGCCCGCAACCAAGGTACATGCCCTTGACTGGAATCGAACCTGGGACCCTTGAGTCTGCAGGCCGACGCTCTATCCACTGAGCCAAACCGGTTAGGGCTCTTCTCCTCTTCTAATGAGGACACCAGTCATTGGATTGAGGTCCCACCTACTTCATTATTATCTCATCTTGGTTACATCTGCAAAGAACTTATTTCCAAACAGGGTCACATTCACAGGTACCAGGGATTTGGGTGACACAATTCAACCCACAGCTGGTGCTTAGAGGTTGTGTTTGCCTCCAGATCCCCTGAACCTATTAAAGTCCCTGTCCCCTCTCAGGTCCCTGAAGGTCTGGGGTGAGGGCAGAGGCCACCCCTCTCACCCTCTCCTAGCTCCCGCCTCATTTGCTGGGTTGTGGGGTGGGCAGCCGCTGGTCTTCCATGTGATATGAAGTCTTGTCCTGTGGGGGCTGGAGGCTGGGTTGGAAAAGCTGCTTTTCCCTGCTTGGGGGCTGGGTAGTGAGGAGCTAGAGGGCAGATTTATGGGCAGGAGGGAGGTGGAGAGAACCTCGGGTCCCATTCTTGCCCTGCAGAAGACAGAATATGTTTCCAGTGCTGCAGAACGCTGGGTCTGGAAGGGCGTTGAGGGCTTCTGCACAGGAGCAGGGGGCCTGCCAGCTGGGCACCCACCCTGTTGAAGTCTGGGACGCAGGCCCGGCTCACTGAGCAGCTCGGGACCTTGGGCTTCGCCGAGGCTCGGCTTCCTCCTCTGTAAACTGGGACGAGCTTACAGCTGCGTTGGAGATCTCAGATTCTTTGTGAGGGCTCCGTGATAAAGGGTGGCTGTGAACATCTTTTCTGAGATAGTTTTTTATTGTGGTAAATGATACGTAACATAGAAGTTACCCTTGCGTCCATTTCTCAGTGCCCAGTGTGTGGCACGAAGTGCATTCACACGGTTGTGCAACCCTCACCGCCATTCATTTCCAGAGCGTTTTCATTTTCTCAAACTCTAGAAATGGCTTTTAAACCAGGAACTAAGAGCATGTTTTATTCATTTGATAAACAAGGAAACTCAGTCCCTGAGAAGCAAGGACTCACCTAAAGTCCCTGTGATCCAGGGGCACAGCTGACGTGAGAACCCCGGGCCCCACCTCCCGCACTCGCACTCGCTGCCTCTGCAGGCTGCAGAGTGAGGGTGGAGCTTCCCTCTCCCAGCCCCCACCCCCAGGACCCTGGGGCATCAGGCAAACCCGAATTTGTCCTGTGGTGGGACCCACACAGCCGCCTCTGTGAGGGTGGTGCTCTCAGGCTATCCTGGCCTGTCTGTCTGTTTCTCTCTGCTCCGTCCTCAAATGGGACAGAGTCTGGTGGAGAACCTGGGGGACTGAATTCAGGGTGAGCTTCCGGATGACTTTATGAGGGACCTCACCGTGTGGAAAGAGCTGGGATAGGGAGTCAAGGGCTGGGTTCTGGTCCTTCTGTGGTGTTCCCACTGAGCACGTATCTGTTGAGGTCCTACTGTGTGCCATCATTGGGAACATAGCAGCGAACAAGACCTATTACTCTTTTTTTTTTTTAAAAAAATATTTTATTGATTTTTTACAGAGAGTAAGGGAGAGGGATAGAGAGTTAGAAACATCATTGAGAGCGAAACATCGATCAGCTGCCTCCTGCACACCTCCCACTGGGGATGTGCCCATAACCAAGGTACATGCCCTTGACTGGAATCGAACCTGGGACCTTTCAGTCTGCAGGCCAACGCTCTATCCACTGAGCCAAACCGGTTAGGGCAAGACCTATTACTCTCGCTTGCAGCTGCTGTGAGACAAATGATAATACATTGACCACACGGCAAAGGGCACTGGCCTCTAGGAGGCAGTGATGGGGAGGGGAGGGGAAGGAAGGTGGGCCCAGTCAGGCTGATTCTACTGGGTGGGATCTGGAAGCTGGTGGCTTGGGGCCGGGAGGCTGTGCTCTGGTTTGGTGAAGAAGAGATGGGTGAGCAACGCCCTCCAGGCATCTTACCCCAGGGGCACTCTTGTTCCTCCCTGGGGCAACTCCTTGGACCTCACTGCCTCCTGCGAGGTAGCTAGGGCAGGGTTCACGTGCGGTTCTGCAGGTGGAAGAGGGATGTGTAGAGGGACTTGGCGGGTCACCGGGAGTGTGGCCAAGCAGGAGGTGGCACCCGCTTTCCTGCGTTGGTCCCGGGCATTTTTGGTTCCCTGTTGCTTTGACTGAACCATCCATCTGGAGTTGATGAACCTCAACTGTGTGGCCTCCAGGAACCCCCACCTCTGGGAGCTCTCAGCCGCGAGCCCCAGGCTTGGTGGCCCCATGTTCCTCCTCTCCCTCTCCCTGGCTCCCTCCTGTCCAGGAAGCTGGGAGGAACCTCTATGCCGCAGAGGAGGCGGGAGGGGAGGAAGCCACGCTAATTTGTTCTCTCCATGCGTCTTCTCCCAACACCAGGTCCCGGCTGGCGGACTTCCATGCCAATTGTCACGCCTCCTACCAGACGCTCACCAGCTGTCCAGCCGACAATTACCAGGCGTGTCTGGGCTCCTATGCGGGCATGATTGGTAAGCCACCCCTTGCCCGGGCTCACGGTGACGCCCAGCTGCCCAGCGGGCAGGGGCCGAGGCCCAGCTCCAGCCAGTGGGTGGGCACCTGAGCTCACCTTCCTTGGTGGCGGTTTCGGATAGAGCTGCGGTGGGAAACCAGAGGCCGGGCTGGCTGTTTCATGGGGGAGGAGGGCCCGAGGGACTTCCAAGAATTTCGAAATAAGAAAAAGGAACATTGATTGCAGGGTCTGACATCGCAGGTGCCGTGCTGAGCAGTTTACATGACTGTCTAATTCTCCTAACAGCACTTTCTAGGGAGGTGCTGGGAAGTGGAGATGCTGCAGATGGGGAAACCGAGGCTTAAGGAAGTGGAGTAACGTGCACAGGTTCACCTGCCAGTAAATGTTGGCACTGGGACCAGGCCCAGGATGTGAGCCCAGTCGCATGAACTCCAGAACACACTCTGCTTGGGGGCCTGGAGAAAGCACGGGCCATGCTCTGGGGGTGGGGGGCATCCCCACGCCCTCTGTCCCCTGCTGACCTCATGGTTCTCTGGAATAGTAACACTCAGAGTTTGGACTATGAGTTGGGATGTATGTGTGTTTGGGGGCAGGTGGGAAGGAGGACGGCTTCCAAGCCTCTTATCTTGGGGTCCTGGGTCTGGGGGCCCAGAGAGGAGGTCTCACCGCTCCCCTCTCCTTTGCCTCCCTTTCTCCCTGTCCAGGATTTGACATGACGCCCAACTACGTGGACTCCAGCCCCACTGGCATTGTGGTGTCCCCCTGGTGCAGCTGTCGGGGAAGTGGGAACCGGGAGGAGGAGTGTGAGAAGTTCCTCAGGGACTTCACCGAGAACCCCTGCCTTCGTAAGCCCCCCCCCTCCAACTCCCCCCGGCAGCCCCTCCTACCCTCATCCCAAAGGGGCCCTGAGGCTGCCTGCACCATGCCCTTCCTCCTCCATCGGGACAGCCAGTGACCTGTGGGGCTGCTCCAGCAGGGTGTCACCTGCGGAGACGGTGGCTGGGCTCTCTGAGTCACACCGGAGTTGTCATGGGCCAGCCCCAGTTTACCACTGGAGGCCGTGAGCCTGTGTCAAGTCAGGGCTGAAGGTTTCTGGTCTATTATGCTGACAGCTTCAGACAGGTCCTCTGGGACAGCCCCATGGTGAGGCCCTCGGCTGTCTGTCGCTTCTCCCTTTGGGATCGATTTTTAAGGATCCATTGGAATCAGGGACTTTTTTTTCAAGTTATCAAATTCCTAATCCAAAGGCTGGAGAACAAGGTGAGCCACAAGCTCTGTCTGCCTCCATCTCTTCAGACTGACACCTCTGCTATCTATACCCACCTGAAGGTCCCTCCCTCACTCTCCCCTCATTCTTCCTTCAGTCCATCTGTCCATGCTGCCTTTCTGTATGGCCCTGGGAACTCAGAGAAACAAGTTGTAGTGCCTGTCATGGGCAGCTTGCAGCCTGACTGAGGTCCGTGTAGTCACAGTCCAGGGGGAATGTGCTGGGGAAAGGCCTGCATAGGGCTC
This sequence comes from Cnephaeus nilssonii, assembly GCF_951640355.1. Lineage (NCBI taxonomy): Eukaryota > Metazoa > Chordata > Mammalia > Chiroptera > Vespertilionidae > Cnephaeus > Cnephaeus nilssonii. The sequence continues at coordinate 15,678,401 of NC_137076.1, forward strand.
TCCCAGAGCCCAGGGTGGGATGCCCAGCTCAGCCTGCAGTAGGGAGCCCCTGGAGGCTCCTCAGAGGCGACCCCCTGAGGGACAGGGCCATTGGTCAGCTGGAGCAGCAGGGAGGGCATGCCCGTCCACCTGGGCAGAGTGAGTTGTGAGAACCACAGACCACAGAGCCTTGCTACAGAGCATGGGGTCGCCTGGAGTTGTCTGGGCAGGAGGGGAGTCCCCCTCCCAAAGGGGATCCTGTGGTCCCCACTGGTGTTGGTGCCGCATCCATTTGCAGCAAGGGTTCAGGATCTGAAGAAGGGGCCGTGCACAAATGAAAACACTAGACAAGAAATATGAATTTAGAAGGCATGGGGGCCAGGTGGAAACTTCCCTCTAGCAGAGAAGCTCTCTGAAGCCCTGACCTGTTAGCTTTTATTCAATTCTAGATACACATCTTTGCCCTTAGTTAAGCACAGAAAACCAGTAGCAGACAGACTGTCTCAACGGTCAGTAAAAAGATCAGTAAAGATTTACTTTGAGACTATTAGGTCAGGAAATTGCTTTGAGCCACCACTATCTCAACAGAACAATTGGTGCATAGCTTTAGCCCTTGCTAAAGCTCAAGGTTCATCAGCCTTCTGAGTTCCTTGTTGTACTTTCATGATAGTGTTTGACAATGGACGGCTTCCCGCAGTTGGGGTGGTGGTGTGGGCCACTGCAGTGGCAGAACCTGGTTCCCGGTCAGATGTGCATTTCAGAGGTTCACTCTCTGGTCCAGTGTGGAGGGGTGAGGTAGGGATGTGGTTCTGACCAGTGACCCACAGAGGGTCCACTCAGAGGGAGAGGACAGTGATGGCTGAGGTCCTGAGCAGGGTCAGCGAGGGTGGAGGGAAGAGGTGGAGGGGAGAGAGCTTTAGGAGGTGGGCTCAAATGGCAGCAAGTGGGTGGTTAGGGAGGCAAACTGGGGGGTTTGGGTAGGGAGAGATAAAACCTTCCAGATTGGAAACATGGGAAAACAGTGTGGACACGGAAGGGAGTGGTGCCTGGTTCAGGTGTAGACATGATGAGCTTGAGGACGTGGAGGTGGGAATTTCTTTAGGCATTTGGTTAGAGGGTTAAGTCTTGGGGACAGTTTTGTCCAAGAGGTTCCATTAATTTAGTCCTCAGTGAGTTAGTGCTAACTAATGGTGTGGGAGTCGGTGAGGCCACTCAGGGATAAAGGCGAGTCTGGGGCCCATGGAATGCCAGTGGTGGGGACCTAGAAGCACCTGAGGTGGCAAAGGAGCCTGGAGAACCAGTGCCTGGGGGGATGGGGTGGCAGAGCTCTGAAGCGGGCGTGTCTGCAGCGCACTGAATGCCACTGGGAAGAGGGTGCTGGCTGCCCTGGGTGTGGCCCGCTCCTCCCTCCAGGCTTCCCACGCTCCCAGCACCTTCCTCACCACCTATGTTTCTTTCTATTCTGGTCTCTTGTCTTTTTAATCTCCCTCTTGCTATTTTCTCCTCCACGTGGGGGACCTCATATCTGAAGGGGAGCTTTGGTGCAGTTGAGTCTGGACGAGCTGCACCGTGTCCTCCGCTCTGGGCTGTGACAGGGAACATAGTGGCTGAGATGGTGAGGGGCAGACGTGACGGAGGTGCCCTTGATTCTCTGCGTCTACCTGCTCTCTTCCTCCACAGGGAATGCCATCCAGGCCTTTGGCAATGGCACAGATGTGAACCTGTCCCCCAAAAATCCCTCATTCCCAGCCACCCAGGCCCCTAGGGTGGAGAAAACACCTTCTTTGCCAGATGATCTCAGTGACAGCACCAACCTGGGGACCAGCGTCATCACCACCTGCACATCTGTCGAGGTGAGGGGGCGTGGTTTTGCCGCTGGGGAATGGAGCCAGGGCGGCTGAGGGCCTGGAGAAGCACCATGCTGTCAGAGGCGGGTGTGGGAAGTTAGCCAACGGGGTGCACAGGTTCCTCCCTTTGGATCAGGGACCCAGGGTAGGGAGGAATTGGTGGGGGCTAGTCGCCCATTTATTCATTCATGAGGCATTCACCTTGACAGTAGCCAGCTCCTGCTCTATCACAGGATTGTACCAGGTAGCAGGGGGTGCAGGAGAAATGGAATGGTTACCGTGTATCAGCCATCTGCTCCTTCCCAAGCATGAGCCAGTAGCTCTCCCTACTTCATTAAATTTTCACACAGAGAGGTGGCTCTTATTTTACAGGACCTGACCCAGAAGGCCTAGGCAACCTGCCCAGCTATCACAGCTAGTTAGAGGTGGCATAATATTTCACCTACATCTGAGTCCAAGACCCATGATGATCATTTCTTTGCCTGTCTATTGTCTGTTCATCCATCCATCATGGGTTATGTACTCAGTCTGTGTCCTTATGTGAGATGCTAGAGAGATGCTGGTGAATGAGTTTGACAGGAGCCTGGGTTTTGTGGTCCTTATTGCGTTGTCCAAGGTCAAACAGTCTAACAACCATTAGATATGGACTGCGGTCAGGGTCACGATGGGACACAGGTGGCACTGTGGAGGTACATCATAGGGCGTCCCACTTAACTTCTCTCTCTGCTGACCTACTGTCATGTCACACTTGTGCTACAGTATATTCTTTGCTTATTAGGTTGGTTCTAGTCAAAACACACACACACACACACACACACACACACACACACACACAAAACCACGAACACTCAATGACATGCACTCACATACACTCATGCCTTCTCTCTCTCTCTCTCTCTCTCTCTCTGACACACACACACAACCATGTACACTCACGGACACACTCACATACACTCATGCCTACTCACACACACACTTTCACTCTCTCTCTCTCGCTTTCTCTCACACTCAGACACAGACACACATACCTGGAACAAAGAGTCTAAAGTAGGACCGAATGCAGAATTCCAGGGGGAGCAGAGGAGGGAGGGAGCAGTGAGGTGGTGGGTGGGTGGCATAGGGGATGTTTCAGGCAGGAGTTGGGATTGGAATGGCCAAGAAGGTGGGTGGGGTGTGAAGTGTAGCCATGGTGGGGGGCGTTGGGAGCACAACCTGAGCACAGGTGTGGGAGGCAAGGGAAACAGACATGGCTGTGTGCCAGTGGAGACACCCGTCTGAATGGGCTGGGCTGGTGGGAGGAGCAGTGGGTGGGCGTTCACTACAGAGTTTCATTCATGAAGGTGGGTGAGTTCTGGAGAGCTGGTGCACAGCAGCGGGACTGTCGCTGACGGTATTATATATAGTGCGCTTGAAATTTGCTAAGAGAATAGACCTTAGACATTATTTGTTCTCACACAAGAAAAACCAGGAAAATGGTAAAGGTGTGAAGTGATGGACATGTTGATTGGCTTGTGGTGAATATTTCACAGGCTATATCATGTCATCAGGTGTACAACTTAAATTTACAGGGTGGGGCAAAAGTAGGTTTACAGTTGTGAGTACATGACAGTTTACTCTTGTATTATCTATTAGTTATTGTATTATTTTCCGAACGAACAACTGTAAATCTACTTTTGTCCCACCCTGTATGCCATTTTTGATGGTCATGTATAATCTCAGTAAAGCTGGGGGGAAAAAAAAAAACGGTGCCAGGAGGAGGCTGTGAGCAGGAACTGGGCCTAGTGGAGGCATTCAGTTCCCTGGTGCCCACTGCACCCCAGGGGCTGGTGCTGGGACCATCCTGGGTGGGAAGCCCACACCCTTCCCTGTCCAGTGGTCTGCCCTGTGTGGTGACAGCTGACCTCCACGTGCCTTCATGCCAGGCCGCCTGGGCCTTCCGTGCCCCGCTCCCCTCCATTAGGCCCCGCTCCTGATTTGGGCCGAGCTGCCGTGCCACCCTTGGACGGTTCCTAATTACTCTGAGCGGACTTGAGCGGTGGCTGGCGGGGGCTCGGGGCCTGCTGCACAGGCAGTCGCCAGCTCAATTTCATGCTAGAGTGGCGGGCAGCTCACCATCGGGGCTGTGCCACCTGTCAGGTGGCCATGCTTGGAGGTGGCCCACATGTCCCTCCAGGCACCATCCGCCTCCATGTGCCACGCTTCCACCCCTAGCCCTTCAGGGCAGGCTCGCCCATGGGGATGCTGTCTCAGCAAGTGGCTCCTGATGTGGTTGACCATGGGTGTGGGAAGTTCAAAGCCGTGGCTCCTGCCCCACCACAGTCTACTCAGTGCCTGAGGACTACGACTCCCCTTCCCCCCATTTCACCTTAGAGGTTTGCTGAATCGTGGCCTGGTTTCTTCTCACCCGAGGCTGATTTTCTGCAGCCTCCCCATCTGGGGGCTTGTCTTGGCTTTGGTTTGACCCAAATGAGAGGTGATGTACATGACCGGGCCTGTACATTGAGGAACACTATAGTGGGTGTGATGTGTCCTGGACGCTCCAGAGGCTGCCTGGCAGGGGCCCCAAGGCCTGGCCCCATGCCCCTGCACTCCGGGGGTCTGCTGATTCTGCCCCTCTGGGCAGGACAGCTGGGGACAGCCCCTGGGAGGAAAGGGAGAGAAGCAGGCCCTCAGAGGCTGCCCACCCACCGTCACCCTGGTTTCTTCTCACTGAAGCTGAGGGCAGGGGCTCCTGGTTCTATTTTAATAACAGTCTTTTAAATGAGCACCTACTGTGTGGGAGTGCAGGTGAATACATGCCCTCACCTCGCGGGAGGCTGTGGGTGCTTTGTCCCTTCCTTAGCCCGTACCCCCTCCCTCCGCTTGGAAGGGCTCCATGGTGGCCGATGTGGGGTCCTTGGGAAAGAAAACAACCCATGGCTACAGAAGGGAGCCTCTGGGTGAGGACAGAGACAGGAAGCTGTGGTTGGGGTGGGAGGGAGGTGGAAAGAAGGGGGAAGAGAGTGGGGAGGCCCTGCACTCCAGACACCCCATCCTCCTCCCCATCCACAGACCTGGGCCCTGGGAGAAGGCTTAGGGACCTTTCAGTGACCAGACATGGCAGCCAGTCAGGCACCCCATATGAATGAGTGGATGTTAGGTCCAGGTGGCACTCTGAGATCTCCTTCTTAAGGACGGAAGCCCAGTGAGGACAGCAACTTGTCCCCAGTCCTCAGTCCCCAGTTCCCAGTCTCGGGGCGGTTTCCTTCTGGCTGCGCTGTGCTGCCTGCTCCCCACACCTGCCTTCCCAGGACTCTCTCACAGTGGGGGTTTGCTGTGGAAGAGGGGAACCCAGGTCCTCATGATGGGGTTGCTGCGCAGACATGGATGTCCATAGCGGAGCCCAGAGGCCCTGAGCTGGCCTGTGTCTGGGCATCCTGGTTCAGTCTCCAGTCCCGGCCTCCTCATTTCTACTCCTGGCTGGACCCTAACCAGTGTCCATGCCCAAACAGGACTTGGAGAAAGCATGGTGGAATTTAATCTGCAGATTGGCCTCTCCCCTCTCCCTTCTGGCCCTGCTACACACACACATACACACACACACACACACACACACACACACACACACACATGCATGTGAATGTCTCCTAGAGCAGGGAACCTGTAGGAGACAGCCCATCTTGTACCCTCATCCAAGGGCCTTGGTTTCTGAAGCCCAGGGAGGTCATCCCATGGGCTAGGCCCGAAGGCCAGGCAAGCAAGATGCTGGCTGTGCCTAGTCAGTCCCTCTGAGCAAAGTGCTTCTCCTTCCCTCTCTCCCACCCTCTCTGCCTGGATGTCGCCGCTCGAGTGGTCCCCTGATGCTGCTCAGGCAAGGCTGGCTTCCACTTACGTAGGGCTCCTGCTTTGCCTCATATTGTCCCCTTCAGCATGCTTCTGCTCGCTGCTACCAGGCCAGCATCCCTGGAAGACTGGCCACCTCTCGCCCTCAGTGTAGCCTGGATAACTGAGCACACGGCGCTTGGCATGGACTAGCGCTCTGTAGAGGGAGGGGAAGAATGCGAGTCCCCAATTCATTGCTCTGTTGGAACTGCCTGCTTTCCAGTGTAGAAACAGTCTGTTTTATTGGTCGCAGGCAGCTATTTATTCTGTTTTCCGCTCTCACTGATGCCCTTCGTGTGTCGTGAATGTGCGAGGTGACATCTTTCTGTTGAGAATGCAGGAAGACGGTTAGAAGGCCCTTTGGTCATACGATGGGCCTCTGGACCAGGGCGCTTCGGTGTGGATGGGGAAGGCTGGCAGTGAGTTAGCGCCTTCCCTGGCCCTGGTTTCTTCCCAGGGTCCTGGGCACTCCCGGGTTGTTCTGGGCCAGTTTGCAGGGCCCATCAGATCAACTGGAGGCTCACCCTTCCTTGTGCTAAGGGGCCCAGCAACAGTCCCCTTTGCTTTCCGTGTCTCCACCAGCCAGTTCCTGCTCTTACCCTTGATTCGGCCCGTCACATCTGGGGGAATTAGAAATGAGTTTGGAGGGGTTGCCACAGCCCCCTCACCGCTCACCTGCACGGGCTCAGCAGCCAGCAGCCACCTGCCTCGGGCCCCTCCTCCTCCTGCCTGTTCCCTGGTGGGTTCTCACTTCCTTCACACATCCTTGGCCATCAGAGTGGGGCCGAGAGGCCTGCCACGTGTCTGTATGTCTATCAGGCACAATTCCTGATTTCTAAATATGGCTTGTTTCAAAGCTTTGCGCGACTTGCATGCATTCCTTCTTCCCTCCCCCAACTCTCCCTCAGTCATTCATTTATTCATCCACCTCTGCATTCATGCATTTATTCAACATAAATTCTTCTGCATGTCACTGTATTCCAGGCACCGAGGCTGACAAGCTTCCTGGGCCAGTACCTAGGTCCCCAAAGGGGTGGGATGGACATGCTCCGAAGATCAGGGGGAGGAAGTGATTGGTGCACCAAGAGGACTGATCCCGTGTGGTGGGATCCAGCCTAGTAGCGCCTCATCAAGGCACCGCTAGGCCTGGAAGAAAGGGAGGTTGACCACGTGGAGATGTGGGAGTGGACCGGAGTAGGTGAGGGCGCCCAGCAGAGGGGCAAGCAGAGCAAGTCAGGGAGGCAGGACAGCATGGAGAGGTTGAGTAGGGGGTGCTGCTTTTGGGGTGCTGCCTTTGTGGATAAATTTTTTTATTGGATCAACACCGCACCCTTGTTTACACATCGCCCATGTGCACAGGCAGAGCGGAGTGGAGTGCATGGCCGGCAGAGCCTGAAATCGCTACTGTCTGGCCTTCTGCAGAGAAACATTCGCCTGCTCTGGATCTGGAGGAACAGCAGGCGGTGGACGTGGGCGAGAATGCAGAGTGGGGGTGGGCGGGAATGAAGACCAGTGAGCAGGTTGAATGGTGAGTGTGGAGAGGCCATGAAGGCTTTTGAATAGGGCACCAGTGAGAAGATGAGAACTGTGATTTGGGAGGATAGTTGACAGCTGGGGAGATTGGTTGGCAAGGGAGAGACTGAGGGACCTGCTGGAGATCTTGGCGATAGGTAAGAGGGGAGGGGTTGAACTGTGGGGAGGAGCTGTGAGTTATTGGGGTATGCAGCAGGGAGGTGACCAAGGGCACTGAGACTTGGGGGTGGTGCCAGAAATAGAAGCAGGGACACAGGAGAGAGCTGGCCGGCTCCAGCCAGCACTTTTCCCACAGATATGACCAACCGACGCTGGACTTTGTCCTGGCGTCTGGGCCAGACCAGCAAGGCTCTGGGACTGCCGGGCCCTGCTTGGGAGTGCAGACAGAGGTGGGCAAGGAAGAGGAGGAAGATGATAATTTCCTTCCAACTTTCTCTGGGAGAATTTTCTAGAAGGAAACCTTGCCTTTCTGCCATCTTCTCTCTGAGTCTGCGTCCCTTCCCCAGCTCAGGTCCCCCAGTGCCACCCACACAGCCAGCGTTCATGCTTCTGGTGGCACCCACCCTGTGGAAAACTCTTCCCAGTTGCTGTGACCACCTCCGTGTAGGAGCCCTGCCTCCCTCTGTCCCAGCAGCCACCTGTGCCCTTTGGGTGCTACAGTCATAGACCCTGAGCTTGCCTCCAAGCGATGAGAGGCTCAGGATAGGGTGGGGCAGGGGCTGGAACAGCCCACCTGTTGCCCTAGACTCCTCCCCTGGAGTCTAAGCAGCAAGATGGGCGTCCAGGGCAGCCTGGGGGGTGTGGCCGCAGAGGACAGTGCAGCCTGGGGGTCAGGGAACGAGGCAGCATACGTCCCCTCCTACTTATTGAACTGGTGTGGAGGTGACTGCGTGGAGGTTTATTTCTCTCATTGCGGGGTGAGCAGGGCTGCGACATTTGTCTTTGGAGCTCACGTGGGAGGGAGCACCAAGAAGAGTTAATGGTCAGGAGGATGGTCAGGAATTTGTCCCCCAGTGGTTTTCGAATGAAGTAATGGAACTGCTTTCTCTCTGCACCCACGCCTCTCCCATATGCATCTGCAGAGAAGGCCCATGATGGGCTGCTCTGGGTGCCGGGACTGGGTGAGGGGCCTTGGGTTCGCCTTCGCAGCCTTCACTGTCTGCTCTGTGTTCTGGAAGTCAAGTGCATCAGTGAGGCACATTTATCTGTCTCTGTTTTATAGATGAGGACACTGAGGCTCCAATAGAGGAAGGGACTTGTCTCCAGTCATTGGCTGAAGTAGACTGGAGCCCAGGGCTCTGGCCTCTCAGGCCCTTCCTTCCCTCCTTGGGTCAAGGTCAATCCTGTGGGGGGTGGGCCCCAAGGGTTAGGACCCTTTAGTCTAAACGAACCTGACAAGCATCCGTGTGCTTGTTCATGGCACCTGAGCGGAGAGCTTTGGGACAGCCAGGGGCCTGCCTGTCACCTGCACGCAGCACAGCATGGCCTCTGCCGGGGTCTGCAGCACTGCGCATCCCGTGCAGGAGGACTCCCATGAGTGCTGGGAAAGGCGCGTGCAGATGGGGCTCTAAAGGGGCATGAGACTGTCCTGTCCCCGCTCTTCACGGAGGTCAGCCCTTTCCTCCCCACGTCCCTGTGGCCCTGCCAGAGACCACAGCTGCGCTGGATCCCCTGGGGCTGGCCTGGGCGGTGTCTGCTTCCTCATGGTAACGGGGGTCAGAGGAGAGGGTGAAGGGGTCCCCCTCTGCTGCTTCTCCTCCTGTGTTCCCTCCTTCTCCTCTGTGACCCTCCCATTCCTGCTGTTCCCTCCCGCTTCCCTCTCCTTCCCGATGCACGCCCTCCTCTGCCTCTTCCTATCACCTTTGCCCCACTCTCCTTTCCTCTCCTCCCCCTGCTCCTTCCCTCCCCCTCTTCCCTGCCCTGTGCTCCTTGTCTCTGGGTGCTGCTTTCCCCTGCTCTCCCTTTCTCTGATTTGCCCTCTTCTACTTCTCCCTCCTCCTCTCCCCTCATTCTCCCTCCCTTATAGTTGACAACATGCCTGCCCTCCCCTCTTAAGAGGAACCTGTCAAGTCCTTCTCACTGGGGACTGAGGAGTCCAGCCACGGGCAGGCGGCTCCATGGTGCCCTTGTCGGGCTGCTCCACAGTACCCACATTGGGTGGCTCCATGGTGCTCATGTCAGGCTCTTCGGAGTGTCCATGTCGGGCTGCTATATGGTGCCCATGCCAGGCTGCTCGAGTGCCCACACCAGGCTTTATCTCCTCAGTCGCTGGGCCCTGATCCTGTCTCCTGCTGGGCTCCCCTGGGTGCAACCTTCAGGGCCAGCAGTGTCCAGGCCCCTGAGCTCCCTGAGAGTGGGCATCTCATCAGAGAAAGCTGTATGGCCAGGCTGGAGGTCATCTAATTGAGTTGTTTTCTCAGGCCTTACTTATTTTTTTTAAGCAGTCGACTATTTTTAAAAACAATTTTGTGCTTAACGCCAGTATATAAAACAAAACTGAGCTGTGGGTTGAGCTGGGGGTGAGGACCTTGACCTGGCCATTTGACCACACAGGCTCTGTATTTAGTGAGCCCTGTGGGGAGGGCCTGCGGTGGGAGCAGACCTGCCACACCTGGAACAGTGAGGGCAGGAAAGGATGTGGGAGGCACAGTGTTGGGCCGGGTGGCACAGAGCCCAGCAGGCCCCAAGACGTCACAGCGGGGGGTGGGGAGGGACTAGCAGGGGCTCGGAGTTGCTCAGGGAAGTAGCCAAGTGAAGGTGAAGGTGGAGCAGTCAGACAGAAGGTGGAGCAGTCAGACAGGTGGGAGCAGGCTCTGAGGTGGGGCATGCGGGCCACCCTGGCAGTGGCCTCCCACAGCCCTGGCCGGAGCTGCCCTGGGTCCAGGCAGTAGAATCCAGTCCTTGGGGCAAAAGGGCCCTAGAGCACTCGCCCTTTCCCAGGGATGCAGGTTGGTGGCTTGGCTGGGCTGGATCTTGGCACCTGGGTCACTGGTGCTGCGGTCCTGAGCAGGATCCTCCTGGGTCTGGTTTCCGCCCCCTGCCCTCATCATCACCCTGGTCACATCTCCACCATTGGCAGTGCCTCTGCTCTTGGCCAGACCTCTGTGTGATAGCTGGGCTTTGTTGAGCTGACCAGATGCCCTGGGTGGCAGATTGCCTGTGATGTCCAAGGGATTTTGATACTTCTGGCCAAGAGCAGTGATTTAGGCATAATTTCTTGGGCTTCCTAGTTGCTTCTGGTGGCCAGAGAGTCCCCGCAGGTGCCTTGAAAACCAAGCCATTTGAAGTTAGGATAGAAACACCACTTCCCCCAGCTGGTTCCCAGGGATCACTGTTAGGATGATGATAACAAAGGACTGTTCGTCAGCACACCCTCTGGTCCTGCATCCAGGCGGTCATGCCAGGGGCACAGAACCCAGAACCATCACCAAGCCAGCTTTCTTTTCCATTCCTCACCTTGACCACAGAGCTCCCAGGAGCCATACATCGGTTTAGGTCGAAAGACTAACCCTTGGCACTGTTGCCAGATGTCCTCCTAACATGCACCAGTGGTAGACATAACTAATCAATCCCCGTCTCTTCCCCATGAACCCAAATGAGGACTCATATAGTCTTCAATGAGCTGACTCTCAGATGCCGATTCTGCTCAGTGGCATGCGTGCGTGCATTCATCTATCCATTCATGCATGCACCTGGTAAGACGTTTATTGAGCTGCTGTCATAGGCCAGACACTGCAATGTGAGGGGAGGAGGGCATGGTCCCTGCCTCGGGAGGAGCTGAGTGTGGTGGAGAGACCTGTGATTGGCTTTTGGACGTTGGAGAGCGCAGTTAGAACTCTCTCTTCAGGAGCCGACAGAATCGCTGAGATGTCAGAAGGGGGCAGGGTCTTGTGCTGCGTGGGATGGAGCCAGAGCTTTCCCCTGTGCCCTGTGCTTCACGACGCCCACAGCGGATGGCAGGGCCACGGAAGGTGGGCCTCATCTGAGTAACAGGACAAGCTCAGCTGCGGTGACCCGTCCTCACTGGTGCCTTCTCTCCCACAGGAACAGGGGCTGAAGGCCAATAGCTCCAAAGAGCTGAGCACGTGCTTCACAGAGGTGAGTGGGGCAGGGTGTGGTGGTGCAGGGGCCTGGCCACGGGAGGCTGTTTCCAGGCGAGCCTCAGACTCAGGGCCCTCAGATCCATGGCGGGCTGGGCCAGCTGAGCTCCTGGCCCACCTGGGCCTGATGGGCACACAGACGGGGGGCAGGAGCAGAGGCAGCAGCCAGAGCCTTGGCTGTGGCTGCTCTGAGCAGGGCCCTGCCAAGCCTTCCTGACTCTTTAAGACAGGTGTGCCGAGCACCTGTGCGTGCTGGTTCTATGAACTTGAGGAGACAGGACACAGCCCCTTCCTCACAGGAGCCCCAGTGCATGAGGGGATCTGACTGTATGATAGTCTGTCTATCACTTACCCGAGAAGAGGCCACGTAAGCTTCCACAGCAGGAGGAGAGCGCAGTCAGAGATGCGAAGGGGGTGCTCTATGGAGGGGAGGGATTCGGCCACATTTAGGAATAGGAAGAACAGAGCATCTCTCTCCTCTCCTCAAGAAGGTCCTGGGGACCCGGGAGCTCCTTCCCCTTGAGATCTTTATCTCGCCCCTTCTCCCTGGCCTGCGTCAGGCCTTCTTCCTCCCCGGGCAGTGGCAGCCAGGCTGTCCACTCACCATGGCACTGCCTTCCCCAGCTGGGGGCTCAGCCCGGCTCCCAGGAAGCCTGGCTCTGCCTCCAAGAGGGTGGGCAAAGGGGAGCCCCCTGAATGGGGGGAGGGCAGCGGCCTGGGGAGTTAGTCCTTTTCTTTGCCTGCTCCCAGCGCTGCTGACTCCTTTGTTTGTTTGTCTTCCCTGTTCTCTTTGCTTCGGTCCCCTTCTGCCGTGGCCTCAGCTCACCACCAACATCATCCCAGGGAGTAACAAGGTGATCAGACCCAACTCAGGCCTCTGCCGAGCCAGCCCGTCGGCCGCCTTGACCGCTGTCTCCTTCCTGATGTTGAAGCTGGCGTTGTAGGCTCTGGGCACGGCGTCTGGAGGTTTCCGAAAGCTACGTGGACAAGAGCACCCGCCTGCTGAATGGACACACACACACACACACACACACACACACACACACACACACACACACCTTGCAAAAAATTCCCACCCCACCTTGTCTCTGAACCTGTCTGTTCCCAGGTTTCTTCTCTGGAGAAGTTTTTCTAAACCAAACAGACAGTAGGCGGGCAGCCTGAGAGCCTGCTGGAGGGCCCCTGGCAAGGGCACCCCAGCGCCGAGGAGGGCATGAGGGTCTAGACATGCCCCACACCTTCTCTTGGCGTTTTCCTCTCTGGACCCTGACGAGACCCCTGCGGCTAAGGGACTGTGGCCGTGCCTGATGTGGTCTGAGGCAGGACAGTGGCCACTGCTCTTCTCAAGTGGCCCACTCTGGGGACTTGCTGGGGCTGGCAAGGGGCGTCAGGTGGCAGAGCAGTGAGGCTGGCCCCTGGGTCCAGCTGGGCACCCGTAGCACCTCCACGTGGCTTTGAGAGTGGAGTTTATTTTGCCCTCCCTCTGGGCTGGGCAGGTCTGCTTCTGGCCGGTGGAGGGGTGTGCACGGAGGTCCCCCACTGTGGCACGGGCTGGGCAGCTCCAGGGCCTTGGGGGCTCAGCCCACCTGGGACACCCCCTCAGGAGGAGGGAGCAACACTTGGCAGCAGCTCGGGGCTGCTGCTTCCTCTTGGTGGCGGGAATTTTGAAATAAAAAAAGAAATGATCCTTTGGGTGGCTCTCCTTGGAGAGGGGGCTGCTGAGAGGGGCGGAGAAGACCATAGCGATGTCCACTGCCCCACGCTCTGGTCTCTGCAGCTCTCTCCCCACTTCCAGCTTATCTTTCCTCATTTCTGAGACATACGCCAACTGTATGTACACAACATGTTTCCCTTCTCAACATATATGTATATACACATCCATATACATATATCGTGTGGTTTTCCCCTTTCTTTCCTTTTTTTAAAGAAACAAACTATTGAAATAAGACCCCAACAGATGAGCGAGATGTATTATTGTAAAGTTTATTTTTTTTATAACATTGTCTATAAAGGGATCGAAGGAGATGGCCTCCCTTGTCCCGGCCCGCCGGGCTGCCGGGCCGTGGGAGGGGCTCCTGATCGCATTCACGCTGGCCAGGCTCCAATAAATGTCCTCGGAAGCAGCTTGGTTTCTGCCTCACTCCCGTGTGCCTTCTCCCCTGCTTGGTTCCTGGCCCAGCCACACCTTGGTTGCTTACCTGGGGCTCCTGGGTGGGGGGGCCATCTGTCACGTGTGCTCGGTGTGGGTGATGAAGCTCCATTAGGAGATGCTTATACACATGGTGGGTCTGGGGTCCCACTCTGCTGAGTCTGTTGGGTCACTCACCAGTCTGTCCCACCTGCCCTTCCCGATGAGTGCCAGCGCCCTTCGGTGGTTGGTCCCAACCCGGAAGGGAACAAGTGGCCGTGAGGATGGAGGTGAGGGGACAACTCGTCATACTTAGGGTGTGTTTTTGTTTTACGGCTGCCTGGGCCACCCTGTGGTTGGCCCTATCCGTCTGCCCGCTGGGACTCCTGGTTCATTTAAGGTGTGTGATTGTGAGGCAGGGACCTGGCTTCTTGGGTCCCACCAGGGAAGGAAGACACTGTGGCCCAGCCCTGCTTCTTGTTTTCTCCACTTACCACCCAGAAGGATGCCTGCTAGCTGAGTGTGTACACATGTGTGTGGGCCTGCAGGTGCTCACATGTGTGTGCCAATGCACATGGCAGGAGAGAGGAGGCAAGATTGCCAGTGAGAGATGTTCCCGTTGTCAGCCTGGCCTTCAGGGATGCACACGATCCCATCCTGTCACCTTTGGGAGATGGGATGCTGTTTTCCATTCTCCCAATCCTGGGTCCCTGAAAGTGGCTCTTGTTTCTGGCCACTCATGCACCACATCCACGGTGGTGGTCAATGTGATGTACTGCGTCCCCGCCCCTGCATGGAGGGGCGCTGAGCCAGCCAGCCCTCTTCCCCATCAACACTGGTCTGACTGTGTGTGGAGGCAGTTGTGGGGGCCACTTGGGATCCATGTGTGTGCAAACAGCAAAGTCTGGTTGACTTAAAGGCTTGGTGGGGGGAATGGCTCACAGCATCAGTGTTCCTAGGACAGTCGCCAAAGAACATTTGCAGGGCTGGATGGCAGGATCCTAGGGTCAGCACGCTGCCTGCTCTGTGATGAAGGACCACCAACCGCCATCCAGCTGTCTGCACTGGGACCGTGTACCTACGTCCCGCCATTCTTGGGTGCAAGGATACGTCACGTCTGGCATCCCTCATGGGAAATAAGCCCTTGGATTGCATGATGGGGAAGAGGAAATTTCCCCAGAAGAAATGGAGGTGTCATGATGAAGGGAGGAATGGATTCTGGGCAGCTTTCCTCTGCCTTAAAACATCTCCCAGGCATCGCGTAGCTAAACTTTTACCATTAAATATTCATCCCTTTGATTGAGATGACTTCTGTTCTCTGTGATCCTCTCAAAATGTGTTAATAAAACTGGGAAGAATAAAATGTTACTATTTAATGTTAATTAGTTTACTAGTGAGCTCAGACATTGAGCTTGGACTTGGGGGGAGATAGGGGGAGAGAAACAGGAAAGAAATCAGGAGATGGTTGGGGCTACAGAGATTGATCTGAAACTTCTGGAGTTCTTTTGGGAGAGTCACCACATGCAGTGTAGGCCAGCTGAGCCTTTACCCCAGAGTCAGCAAAGTCTATGAAGTGAACTTGCTTTGCCACCAGCCCCCCGGGGACTCCTGATCTGGGGCATGCATTGTCTGCAAGGCTGTGCGATCTTCCCTGCATTTTCCAGGCTCTAGTACCTTGGCAGGTTGGGACCACATAGGGATGGATGCTTCTCCCCTCGCTGGGAAGGCTTCCAGCCTGGGGTGATTTTGCTCAGCCAACATCATCAGCTTCCCAGCTGGCCCTTGCCCCTGCTGTCCTCCTTTCAATGCAGCTAGGCCCCACTGGGACCTGTCTGCGTGCCCAGCTGAGCCCCCACCCCCACCCGCCAGCTGTGGCTGGGGACCCAAGGAGGCAGATCAGGAGCTCAGGGGACTCGGCATCAAGGCAGCATGTCCGGGTCCTGGGCTGGCCTTGGGGGGGGGAGGTCTTGTTCCAAGACCAGACACGGGTCATTTTCTCAGTTCCTTGTACCCCCACCCATGTCTTTGTAACCTTGGCAACATGGGTTTCACAAGACAGCCCAACCCTGCTCTTGGAGTCCTTCCAAGACATAAGCCCTGACTTGATCCTCAGGCCCTATAGCTGGAGCCTACTATCTCCTCCAGGCCGTGGTGGCATCAGGCAGCTCCAGGCCTGCCAGGGTGGCTGCCTCTGGCCTGCTACCTGGCTCCTGCTCAGGGCTCACGGCTCACTGAGATGCCCACCCCGGAGACCAGTGCTGGTTAACTCCCAGGGTCTGCTGGTCCACCTGCAATGGCTTAACTTCATGTTAATTGGCGCGCACGTGCACCTGCCTGACCCTAATTCCCAGCGCTGTCCCATTGACCGTCAGGTCCCTGCATAAGACTGACTTTCCTTTACTCACGTAAGGGCAAAGCACGCTAGAGAAATTCCTTGACAGCCTCTCCTAATCTCTGGTGTGAATTTGAACTGGGTCTTCCCTCCAAGTGGGCCCGGATGCCAAGGGGGTGAACTGGTCTGACTCTGTGACAGTACAAGTAAATGTGTTCATAGCCTGTTGCCCATTATTCTGTCTCTGTGGGGGTAGATATTTGTCTTTAACAAACGGACTAAATTTTTCTTAGGGTAAACCAGTCATTTGAAGTAAAAAATGGTAAATAAGTTTGGTAACATTCTTAGTGGTCAGTTTAAGTGGTGGAGAGATTGGTTTCTAGTCATTTGCTCAACCTTGGTTAGCCCACCTACAACGTTCTTTTTTTTTTCTTTTCTAATCCTCACCTGAGGATATTTTCCCATCGATTTTAGAGAGAGTGGAAGAGAGAGGGAAAGACAGAGAGAAACATCGATGTGAGAGAAACACATCGATCGGTTGCCTCCTACACACGCCCTGACCAGGGCCAGGGCCGGGGCCAGGGAGGAGCCTGCAATTGAGGTATGTGCCCTTGACCGGAACTGAACCTGGGACTCTTCAGTCTGCAGGTTGGTGCTCTATCCACTGAGCCAAACTGGCTAGGGCTACAAAGTTCTATTAGATGATAATTAAGATCCTTCTAAGCTCCAAACAAGCTTCAGAGGGGAGAGAAGCGAGACAGATGGACAGACAATGCTGAGGTGGTTTCCTGCCCAGCGCCCTCTGTCTGAGTCATGGGACCCCGGCCCGCCCAAATGACCACTTGGAATTTCTAGGTTCTGATGTGTTTCCCAAAAACCCAGCCATGTCACTCCATTGTACACCTCCTACCTCAAAACGGGGGCATTGAAATCGTTACAAAGATGCTCTTTACAAAATCAGCGCTGTGCAGACTCTCAGTTAACCAGAACATTACTTGCCACATTCCGCTTCCAGAGTGAGTGATTTCTATATTTTTTTGTGCTGTACTTTTCAGAGCAGAATAAGGGAGTCAACATTTATTTTTTAAAAAAATATTATTTAATATATTTTATTGATTTTAGAGAGGAAGGGAGAGGGAGAGAAAGATAGAAACATCAATGATGAGAGAGAATCATTGATTGGCTGCTTCCTGCACGCCCCCTACTGGGGATCAAGCCCACAACCCTGGAATAGAACCTGGGACCCTTCAGTCCGCAGGCTGACGCTCTATCCATTGAGCCAAACCAGCTAGGGCCGGGAGTAAACATTTTAGAAGGGTTTTCATAGCATTACTGAAAACCCAAACCAAATGTAGCTATTTTAAACTATGTGCATTTAAGACTTAACTAATATTAACTCCTTTCCCCCCACTTGGGTGCAGCCAGTTTGGCTCTGTATCCCCATTCTACAGAAGAGCAGACTGAGGCCCAGAGAAGTTAACATCTTGCCCGAGATGGTACAGAGGGCAGGGTGCAGCACTCAGACGCAAATCCAGGCAGGCTGGCTTGCAGGTCTGTGTTTTACTCGCTGTGCCAGGCTGCCAACCCTCACTTAGCTGCCACAATGTGCCCTGCCCCTCGCTGGCCGGTGGCTGCCACCTGGGGGGCTCCAGTGCTTCGCTCGCCTCTCCCTCCCCGGCCTACAGGGCAAATGTGAGGGCGTCCTGTAAACTAGTTCATTGAATCTAGTGTGGTGTGGACTCAGAAGGGAGAGAATGTGAGGAAGGTGCTGCCCCAGACAGGGCCCCACCCCAGGCCTTTCTGGTGGGGCAGGAGGAGGTGGGGGCCAGCATCCCTCCTTGGTGTTTGCCATCCTGCTTTTCCTGGGAAAGATAATTCCCATGTTAGAAAACAGCTTTGACTGGCAGGCGGCCTCTCTGGGAGGAGGCTGGCTGGCCGAGAACCTGCGCATGGGACTGGATTGCTCTTGCCTTGGGGGCACTATGGCGACGAGGAAAGACGATGCATTTGGACATGAGGCAGATCTGGGTTTGAATCCCAGATCTTTCATTGACCAACTGGCTGACCACATCCAATCTGGGCTTTGGTTTTCTCGTCTGTCAATGAGGATGGCAGTCCCTGCCTCATACAACCACTGCTGAGGTTAAACGGGGTACCCCACCTATCCAGTATGCCATGCTCTTCCCTTCACCCCGGGCATGCTGGCCCAGGCCTCTGTGGATTCTCAGCACCTGCCTAGCTGGCCAGCGTTTCTACTCTGGGCAGTGGGAGGAGCTGTGCTGGGTTCTGACCTCGGAGCCTCTCCCTTCCTCCTCCTGTGCCCTGAGCAGCTTTCCATGAATGACCTGTGGCAGACAAAGAGCAGGACCATTACCAGGCCCCGGACTGTGCTCTTGGGAGCTTTGCCGAGAGGAGTTGAAAGGGCAGGAGGGGTGAGGAGGAAGAAAAGGGGGACCTCCTGGTATTTGTAAGTCACTGTTGATTTGATCTGCCAGTCGCTGGGGACAGTGGCTACAGAACATCCAGATGTCATGTTCTCTGGAGTCCCCTGGATTGGCCACCTTCTCTCCACTCATGAAGGCAGAGGCTTTGCCACTGCAGTGAGTGCACCAGCTCAAAACCCGGGACGGGAAGCATCGATTGGTCCCGGGAGCTGGGCAATGATAGCACCCTCGGGAGGTAGGCAGGCTGGTGTGGGTCCCTGTGGGGCCAAGGCAAGAGCAAGTGGCTTAGCTAGCAGTTTCTCAGGAACTTCCTCCAGGGAGGGAACCTCAGGCCCCCCAAATCAGCTTTTGGGAATGAGTTCAGAGCCGCTTCGATGCTTTCCAAGCAGAACTCTCTCTCCCTTGGAATTTTTCTACAGAAAAAGGCTGGCAATAAGCTGAGCATCTGATGCTATGTCCAAGTCTGTTTTCTTTCTGCAGAGAGTCCGGGGTGTACTGGGAAGAATGTCGGGACCCCAGGTTCAAACTCTGGCTTGGCCATCCATCAGCTCGTGAGACTGGCTAAGTCACCGACCTTCTCTGAGCCGCAGGAAGGCTGCTGTAGATCAGGCACTGGCAAACCTTCTGTGAAGGGCCAGCTGATGAACATTACAGACTCTGTGGACCCTGTCATTTTGGTGGCTGCTATCCATGGACTATTGTAGCTTGAAAGCAGTCATAGA
This sequence comes from Cnephaeus nilssonii, assembly GCF_951640355.1. Lineage (NCBI taxonomy): Eukaryota > Metazoa > Chordata > Mammalia > Chiroptera > Vespertilionidae > Cnephaeus > Cnephaeus nilssonii. The sequence goes on from NC_137076.1 coordinate 15,697,347, forward strand.
CAGTATGTCCATGTTGGAGACTGACTGTTCTGATAACACTGTGTTTACAAAAACAGGCCCAGGGTGGATTTGGCCTCTGCGCTATAGTTTGCCATCCCTTCCCTGATGGTCTCTGAGATCAAGCTCTCACTCCCAGGCAGTCTGACCACAGGGCTTTGGTGGTGCCGAGGATAATGGGGCCGACGTTATCCTGAGGTTGGAGGAAGAGAGAGGGCAGGTTGCCACTTTGATGAGCCAGTTGGACTCACCGATGAGCTGGTGGGAGAGAAAGCTGGGAGGAGTGGCCCTGCCTGGGAGAGAAACCAGGCAGCCCGTGGCCACACACACATAAGCATGGTCGGAGCGTGGGAGCCGCAGGTAGCTTGTGAAGTTGTACTGTACACGGCGGCTTCAGGCTAGGAGGGTGGATGGGGCTAAAATTCACCTGCACCCACCCAGGGCCTCCTCCCAGGACAGGGCATTGTTCCCTGATCTGCATGAGGGTGTCTGCATGCATTGGAGCAGGACCTGTGGCTGAGAGCAAGGGGTGGGAGGGGAGAAGGGCCAGTGAGGCGTGGCAGCAGAGGCCCCGAGAGCCCCTGCGTGGCTGTCGGCAAGTCACTTAACCTGGCTGGCCCCGCTCTCCCCGTCTACAAAGGGAAGGGTCAGGGGGGTTGCTCTCCAAGGCGCCTTCCCACAATGGGATTCTGTGATGCGATGACTGCCAGCTATTTCTGAACTCACCAGCCCGGCACAGAATGACTTGGAAAGAGACGGAATTCATTTCTCTCAATAAACACCGCTACCCCGCTTGGTTGCGCCAATTTTTCAGCAAGTGTCTTGTGCGGAGCTGCGGACTGCAGCTGTGGGCTCCTTCTGCGTATGGCTGCGTATGCCCCTCACTCTCCGCCCAGGCCTGCTCCCGGCAAGACAGCGTTTCCTGGGAAGCCAGCACCTACTGGGCCACAGGGAACAGGGCCTGCCCCGGTCCTGACCTCCCTCCCTGGGGAGGGCACTCTCTAGTTACACCTGGTTGCTGCTTATGGTGCCTCCTACACTTGGGCCACCCAGACCGGGAGTGACTAATTCTTAACTAACTGCAGGAGTTTGCACACCCACCGTGGTGACCATCATGATCCCGGCTTCCAGGAAAACCTCCCTCATGACTTCTCCTGGGCCTGCTCCTCCCCTCCTCCCGCCACCCACCCACAGGCAGGAGGCTGGCAATTTTAAATAAAGGTCACCTTTTCTCACCCTACTCCATTCATTAAAAGCCAGCTGGCCAAACAAATCCTTGTGAGATGACACGTCTGGCCCAGGCCATCCTTCACTTTTATCCTCGGTGCAAGACGGAAGGCCTTTTTTATTCAGGGGACCCGGCAACCTGAAATCACTCTTCTGTGTCTGAAAGCTGCCTGAGTGTGAGGCCACAGCGACCCAAAGGACTCGTACTAATACTCCAGGAAGGGTGTTGATAGCATTGCTCTTCTGAATGGAGAAGCCTTGACTGTATTGTTGGTTGGAAATGGCCCAGAGATGCTGTCATTCCGCGCTACAAGGATGGCCCTCTGCCAGACCTGCAAACTCACCCAAACCCGTGTGCCTCACTGTCTGGCCCAGGGCAGCCGTGCAGACAGATCCTGGGCAGTCCGCGGAACGTTTGTGTAAGCAGCCATGCTGCCTGCCGGGCCCTTGTTTGGGAATGGGACTGAGCTGGTGCTGAGGGTCACATCACTCTGGCAGGACTTCCTCATGCTACCCGGCAACTGCCCTCAGTGTGCCTGAGAATAGGGTCCGCGTAGGGCAGCCCCGGCAGGGCTGCCTTCCCATGCATGGGAGGTAAGCTCAACCTGGGCATCATCTCCATGTAGACTGGCGAGTCTTGCAGCTTCGGCATGAAATGTAACAGTGGCCGGAGAGAGGGAGGACTCCGGGTGCTGCCTCCTGAGTCACTGTGGCTGGTCACATGATTGATTTCCAGTGGGCAATGGGTACTCCCAGGGGGATCCCCCAGGTTCTGTCCTTCCCCTGAAGGAACTCTGATGGCCACCCCAGGGGGTTGCTCCTGTCAACTTATGATAGTTGGCACCAATTAAAATGCCAACAGGAATCCCCAATTTGGGGTGCTGTGAAGCAAGACATTGTTTAGTGCTAATAGCTCAGCAGTGCTGCAGCATGGCCTCTGAACATGGAACAGCTTGATGGTGCTACAGTGCATTGTTCTGCAAGACTGTGAAGCTGCCCCCAGGCCTGGCAGCTCTGGGGCCGGGCACCTCTTCAGCCCAGTAGCTCGGCTCCTCTACCGCCTGCTTCAGTCTGCTCCACCCAGACATTTCCTATATTCTCCCCACTTCAGTATCTAGTAGAAAAGTCTGCTCCTGGAGCCAGAGGGGAGCTCGCTTATATAGACAGAAGCCTCGACCCTGGTTCCTGATTGGCCCATCCTCATGCAAATGATACCAACTCCTCACAGTTCGATTGGTCCAAAGTCCTGATTGGTCAAAATAGAGTAGCTCTGATTGGATGGGGAAAGCCTCAGTCCTATTGGTTGAAATGGGACTCCAGGAGCTCCTTTATAAGGTTTGGCTCAAATGCAGAAACAGTGTATGTGGGCAGTTTAGCTGCACAGGGGCAGGCAGTCTAACCGTGCAGCTTGCAGTTTGTGTGAGAAGCCCCTGTGCAGAAATGGTAGCTAGGCTGTGTGGTTTTTTTTTTTTTTTTTTTTTTTATTTGAGCCCATTTAGCCACCAGGAGCCCTTCTTAGTAGGTGTCTTTTCCCCTCCACAGCATTCACAGTCTGTAGAGCCAAATTTATCTCTTTTCAAAAATAGCTATGCTGTTGTTCCAGAACCCCATCTTTAAAGATCATCTTTACCACATGGTTGTGAGATGCCGCCTGTCTCATTTACTAATTTCTTACATGTGTCCTGGGCCTATCTTGGGCTGTCCTGTTCCATTGGCTCACTAATGGGTTCCAATGACACGCCGTTTTAATTACCGAGGCCGTGTACTGTTTTCAAATAGTCTAGCAAGACGAGTCTCCCCTCATGGCTCTTCTTTTTAAAAATTATCTCTCAGGTTTTGTTTGCTTGTTTATTTTTCCATATAAACTTTAAAATACCGGGTCTAGTTCCAGGGGGAAAATAAAACCCATTGGTATATGATTGGGGTTGTATTCAATGTGCAAATTAACTAAGGAGTGTTGACCTTTTCATGATATTGAATCTTTCCATCCAAGAACACAGGTGGGGCAGGGGGTGGGGAGAGAGAAGGCTCTCCAGCTGCAAGGCCTCCAGGCGGATGCTCAGTGGGTGATAGCATAGTGAGTCTCAGTATTGCGACTGAAGTCGCCATGTCCCCCAGCCACTCCCCAGCTGTTCCTGGTTCACTCCTATTTAAGATTTCATGAAAGGACACGAGGAGCACTAAGGAAGTTTATTTAGCGAGATGCACTAAACATGTGACCTCATTTCGTCACCTCCTGAGCATCCATTTAGACTAGGATTGTTCAGTGACACTTTTGGGGGGGGGGTGATCAAAGGAAGACAGGTTACACGTTTAATGGGTGCTTCCTGTGTGCTAAGACTGGGAGGGGCTTTACCAGGAGGTAAACATTTCCAGGCGCCCCAGAGCAAGTACCTGGCTTCAGCAGCTTGCAGTGCTAAACACAGGGGGTGGGATCCTCTGACCCTGACCCAAAGAGATAAATTTGGCTTTACGTCTCCAAGGTTAGAGAGAAAGCCATTGCGGATAGCAGAGATGGGCCTCAGCAAGGTGTTGAGAGCCAGGAAATGTCCCCTTGTCTTTCCATGTAGGCCCGTCCCTCCATCCAGACCAGCCTCCTTTAGGCATTGGACCCATCCTCGTCCAGCCAGGTCAGACAGCTCACACTCAGCAGAGGTGGCAATGGCTGTCCTCTCTCTGTGCGTTGGCATATGCCCTTCCTTCTGCTGGGATGCCCTTTTCAAAGTTGGCTGCCTGGCATCCCCTGCCCATTCTTCTAGACTCAGCTCCACCCACTGCCACCATGAAGCACCCTGACTCGTTCTTGAGCAGACAGCCACTGATGCGGAGCGACCCTCTTGGGGGCGCTCCAGGGCAGCGAGCTCTGTGTCCTCTACCTGGGTACTTCCCCAGGCTACGCCCACAGGGCAAGCTTCAAAGAAGGCCTCTCCATTAGACTCTGAGCTTCTCCAAGGCAAAACTTCATTTGAAATTCAGTGCTGGATGCATAGCAAACACCCAATATGTGTCTGTAAAAACGGACAGGCTAACAAAGCAGTGCACAGAAGGCCCAAGTTCAAATCCCAGCCCTCCATCATCACCCCTTACCACAACTAAGTGACCTTGGACAAGGTATTACACCTCCGTTAGCTTCAGTGTCCATCCTTATAAATGGAGAAGGTAATAACATTCCTCTCAGGATTGTTAATAGGATTAAATAAGATACCACAGGTAAAATGCCTACAAGGCACTCAATTAATGTTAGTTACTCTCAAGGCCACTAATGAGATTTTAGTTAATGAGGCTTGAAGCTTGAGCTGTACATTTAACAAGAGGATCGCGGTTTGGGCTGGGGCTCACATTTCTTATAGGAGAGCTATTGCTACCGCACTCTGCCCCTTCCAACAGCCGGCCCTTGGGAGGCTCTGCCGTCAGATTAGCGGTCCAGTGGCACTTGGAGCCCAGCAGGGCATGGGCTTTCCAGAGAATTCCTCAGAAATGCTTACTGAACAACTAGACCCCAACTTTGCGTAAGGTCCCAGGAAAGCGCTCACAAAGGCCTGGTTATGTAATCGAGACAGCAAATAATTAGCACAAAATGCCCCAACATCAGCGGAGGAGTTACCCTGTAAGGCCCAGGTCACTCCCCCTGGGAGACGCAGAGGGAGCTGCTTGCATTAGGCCAAGTGTAGGGAAAGGGCTTTCCGCCCTAGAACAGACTTCATGAGCATCTTCACGCCACCTGCTGACCCAAAGGAGCTCAGCCAAGGCCTGGGGATCTTCCCCGGGGGGTGGGGTGGGGTGGAGGGCTGCCATGTCTTTCTTCCCCAGGAAGGTGTGGTGAGGGGGTGAGGGGAATAAGAGTTTTGGAGCACCAGTCACCATATATGGGAAGGGAAAGCCCACACTGCTAGTTGGCCCATTAGGGACTTTTTTTTTTAAAGATCTGAAATATGTTTTTATTGATTTTAGAGAGAGAGGAAGGGAGAGGGATAGAGAGATAGAAACATGGAAGAGAGAAAAATATCCTGCATGCCCCCTATTGAGGATCGAGCCCGTAACATGAGCATGTGTCCTGACCAGGAATCAAACCATGACCTCCTGGTTCATAGGTGAACCCTCAACCACTGAGCACACCAGCCAGGCTGGTCAGGGACTTTTTAAGGCAGTTCCTCCTTGGGCTCCCCTGTGGTCAACACATAGCAGGCTCTGGATAAACGGCGTTGAATGAAACATTTGTCCTCATCTCAGGCTCTGAGCTTGCAGGGTTTCCAGAGGAACAGGAGAAGTAGGTCATGGGGTGGAGGAAGGGGGGCAGGCAGATCACTCCCTATCCAGGTGTCCACCTGCCTCCTTGAGTCGGCAGCACGCAGGGCCTCCTTTGTCCACGTGCCCAGGGAGCTGAGCCCCGCGTGGCCTGGGGAGAGATGTGTTTCTGCTAGCCAAGGGTTAACACCAGCGCTCAGCAACGTGGAGTGAGTTACCACATAGCTGGTAAATCATAAAGATCTGCTGAATAAATAGGCTATGCGTTAAAAGCCCTTAAATGTAAAATTAAATTTATATTGCGATCAGCATTTGCAAAGTTGCTGAATGTCAATCATGCGTGTGTCCAGAGGCTGCTCCATATGGAGGCGTGTGCATGTACGTGATACAGGCCCCGAGGCAAAGTCACACGTGGCCCTTCCTATCTCTACCATGTTAGTAATACAGTCTTTGGCAATGGTGCTGTGGGGGCTTTTAACTTTGAGACCACCCAGGACACAAGTCAAGGCCTTCGGAGTTAGCCTCCACCTCCCCCAGAGTCCACCAGTCCATGGGAGCCACGGGCAAAGGCGGCCTCATCCAAAGGCCAGGCCCTCTCAGCTCCCACAGCCTGCACTCCGGGGATTCAGGCTCCGACCTTCTCCAGAGCAAACTTGAAAGATGGTGCCAAGTGCTAGACACAGCCCCTGGCGGCATTCCCACCAGACCCAGGCAAAGAACACCGTTCCTCTTCCAGCTGGGCCCTCAGTGATGGAGAGTGAGGGGACGGGTCGGGCTAAGGCCGGGGGCAAAGGAAAAGTTCCTTCACTTCAGTCAGGGGCCCCAGAGCGGCTAACTCTAAAAGACAAGGAAGAAGGGAGGGATCTGAGACCCACCCATCCCCTAACCTCTGGCCCTCCAGCTTCTCACAATGTCCAGATGAAAGCACCTGCCCTACTTCACGTAGGCCCTGCGAGGAAGCAGGAGATGGTGGCTGTGAATAGCACTTTGGAACATAACACTCCCCACCTGCACCACGGCTAGTTACTGCAGCTTCAAGACCACCCGAAGCTCCGTGCTCAGAGGGCTGATATCCCGGGCCAGCTGTGTGTCCCTGTGAGCATCTTCGCCAATAGCCAGGGAGAGCAACATGACGGGGCGGGGGTGTTTGTAGGGGAAGGTGTGCTTGCCTGATGTCAGGATGCTGGGTCTGGGCCAGCCTGGCTACCCAGCACCTCCATAGACCCCAGTTTCTCCCTTTGTAAAATGGGGTTCAGACCACCTGACCTCAAAGGCCCCTCCCGTATCTGTGTGCTGTGAGTTCATGAACCAGACTGATATTTGTCTGACGCTCCCTCCACTGATGTTCAGAAGTTTATTCAGAGACGTTGTGCCCAGCATTGAGCCAGGTGGCCAAGTTCACACAAGAGAGAGGAGCTTCAGGCCAGGGCCTGACCTCAAGGAGCTCAAAGCCAAGTTAGAACGGCAGGACACGCCAGGCGCATCGCTCTGCCTGGCACTGTCTGGCGTCATAAGCACTCGCTGAGCGCTTACTATGGGCCAAGTGCTCTGTTACTCACTTACTTCCCAGGTCTTGTTTAATCTTCCACTACCCGCTGAGGGAGATCTCAGTACTTCCGCTTTTATCAGCAAGGCCGCAGAAGGTCAGGAGGCAAAGCAACTTGCCCGAGATCACACGGCTGTTACGTGACAGAGCCAGGAGAACGCGTGTCCTGCTTTATTCCCAAGTCCATGTTCCTGAGCACAAGGTGCTCGCTGCCTGGGGCTGGCAAAGGCTTCGGGGAAGAGGTGTTTATTTATGCGTGTATTTATGCCCCACCCACACAAGTTCAAAAAGCCTTAAGGCTGTGTTTATGATAAAAGGTGTGCAATGACTTTAAAAGGTTGTGTTTATAAAGAAGGTGTACAATATTTGTAAAAGATCAAAATGTAAAAGATAAAAACCCATAGAATAGAAAGGGAAGATGATTATATCTGACATCGGAACCAAAATGCTTTATTTAACCATTGGTTCATTCATTCATTTCTCCATCCAAGGAACATTTATGATCTCAGAAGTTTCAGACACCAGGTATTCTGTGTGGGGTGTACTGAGCTGATCACACTCCCTGGCTTCAAAGTTGTGTGTGTGTGTGTGTGTGTGTGTATGTGTTGAGAGAAGAGAATGCGTGTTCTGTTGGAGGAAAGCATGAGCATTGCAGTGGGCCCCTTTCCCAGACTTGGGGAGCCAGAGGTCTCTCTGAAGGATGTGTAGGAGCAGGGGGGGGGGGGGGGTAATACTATATTTCAGACATTATAGCTCCTAAGCATCAAATTTAATCTTGTTTCTGGCAACCACGGTGAACAGGGAAATATGATGCCTTCCATAGTGGACTAAGCAAGAAGACCTCATTTTTCCTGTACTAAAATCTCGGACATATACACCCGTATTTCAGGGACATTGTCTATAGCGGGCAGTGTCCCCAGCATGGGTGCGCAGACAGTGCAAACCTTCCTCAGTGTCTGCGGCTCCTAGCAATCCCCTGAGAGCGCCGAGAGAAGCGCACACATTTGTACAGGGAAGCAAAGTCAGGTAGCTGCCCGTGGCTTTCTGATTCTCAACCTTGTGCAGCCATTGAGCCAGAAGAATGAGGCGTGGACAGTGAGGAAACAGGACACGAGAAGGAAACCTGTTGTATTAAGAGCCTGCTAAGTCCCATTCCCTGCACGAGGCCCGGCACGCACACTAGCTCACTCAGCACTCCCCACTCTTCCAAGGGTCACTTGACCCCTTACAGGTGGCAAATGGAGACTTACGGAGGCTAAGCAGCTGCCCAGGGCCACAGAGCCGGAGCTTATTGTGAAGGACCTAGAAACTGAGCTGACTCACCCTGAGGCAGGCTGGCCCTCTGCTCAGGCTGGCCACCCACAGCACTCACTCATTCTACTCGTTCTAGATTGCCTGGCCGCCTGGTCCCAACCACTCATCTGAAGAAAGAGGAAACTGAGGCAGGCAGGAGGCAAGGGACCACGTCGTTGCCTTCCTGACTCCCAAGCAGATAGGCACCTCCTCCCTCACACCTTTTCCTGCAGAGGCCTGCTCATCCGGTGGAGCAGCAGCTGAGGGCCCCCACGCTGACCGCTGACCGCTGACCGCTTCTCAGTGCTGAGGAGCCTGTGGGACACCCTGCCCTTTGCCTGCCTCTCTCTCAAGGACCATGCACTTCAGTCCAGCCCTGAGACAGTGCACAGAGTTCCCCAAAGGGGCACACATCCTGGCCCTCAACCACAGGGTGCAGTGCCCACAACCCCATCCATCTTTCAGTGCGAGGCCATCTCCACGGTGCACAGGGGAGCCCATGGAGGGAGAGGGGGAATCCTTCCTGCACGCTCCTCCGTGCATGCTTCTCTCTCTCTGTCCACTCTCTCTGCCTTTGATTTCTCTGAGTTCATGTGCAAACAGTTAATGACATTTTTGAAAAGCCAAATGAGGGGCTTAGTAAAATTCTTCACTAGTTGCAGATTATCGCAGGAAGATACCCTCCTGGGGGCCATTGAGGGAAATGGCCCTGGACTGACAGACTCTCAGTCGGAGTCTGAGACGGGAAGGCAGGCAGACAGGCAGCAGGCCCCCCTGCAAAGTGGGCTTCCCCCAGCCCACTGCCAGGCCCCGTGTGGGCCTGTGGTCGCCTGAGACCCCAAGCAGCTGGGTCGATGCAGGGCCCGGCCAAGGAGGCCGTTTCTATGGTCATTTCTCAGTCCACTTCCCTGTGGTTTGTTAGCCGGCTTCCCACACAGGATCTCAGGGTGTGCTTCCGTGAAAGAGTAGAGGATTCCATCCCCTCTGTGTTCTGTGAACCAGAAACTTCTACGTGTGTGGGTAGGTATGGACCCACCAGTCCGCACACGCTGCATCACCCCTCCCTGTGGAGTGGGGGCGCAGCAGGAGCAATGTGTACGCCCTCAGCCCTGACACAGTCACCTGGTTGGTGGCACTCCAGCAGGCAAGCGCCCTGTGCAGGCCTCTCAGGCTCGCCCTTCCCCCCTCTCCCCCCCCCCCCCCCCACCCGCCTGGAGAGCGGTGTCCTCACATGCTGAGCATTTTTAAAGTAAAAGATTGTCAGTAAATTTAGGACACTTAAGACCCAGGTTTGTCGTTCCTGTTCCCTCCCTTTTGCCTTGTCATGAACAGTCAGCAGCTTTGGGACCCTTGACTGGAGCGGGAAGGAGCTTTAGCCCCCTTCTTCCCCCTGCCCAGTGCCCCTCACTCTCCATCACTGATGGTGGGGGACAATTCCTGTAAGGAGACTGCTCATCCAACAGACTTTCCATGGAGCCGGGCCTGTGCGCTGGGCACATTGGAATCTTTCCATTTACCACCCTCCTGAGGTTGTATCTATTTCCTCTCCATTTCGAGAGGCAGCTGTTGATCTTGGGTATAATGGCCTGGTGATTTTTACAAGCTCCTTGTCCCTTTCTCAATCACATACTTGAACAAGCCAAGCGTGAGGGCGCCCTTTTGTTATCAGCGGCCCCACTTAGTAAATAAGGCCCCCGCCCCCTCTTCTCCCTCTCTGTCCGGGCCCCTCTGGAACCCTTCCAAGCCCAGGCTCTCCCCACAGCGTTCTCTTCATCCTCCCCACCCCCTTCAAATCCAACCAGGTCTAAATCCACCGAAAGTTACACTAGTTTTCTTCTTCACGGCACCCCAAACTGGGGTTTCCTATGGGCCTTTGAATGGGTGCCAACAGCCAATGGTTGACAATACCAGCATTGTGACACTCTCCTAGTGGAGCAAACACTTAAATGTTAAACACACACATAAAAGTGCCGCAAGGAAACATGGGGGTCTCTTGCATGGGGACGGCCTTTCTAACGATAATTCAAAATCTAGAAGCCAAAGGAAAGTTGGGAAAATTTGTCTATGTAAAAATAAAACAGTTCATGCATGCCCAAAACGTCATAAACAGGACCAGAAGGCAAAGGAAAAACTGGGGAAAAGAATACGGACAATGTAGATCACAAAGAGCTGATGCCTCTAATGTAAAGAAAATTTGAAATCAAGAAGCTCCACAACCCAATAGAAAAGTGGGCAAGGGACACGAACACCGAGTTCACAAAAAAGAAGCGGAAATGGCTCTTTGCCCTTGGAATAGATGCACAACTTGTTCGTAGTGAGATATGCAAATTACAGCAGCACCGAAAGGCAGCAGCTCTCCTGCTCAGACTTGGCAGAAATCCAAAACTGTGACAGGCCCAGTGTTGGCCAAGTTGTGGGGAGGCACACGGTTGCAGTCTCTGCCGGCGCTGGTGGAGGGTGAGGTGGCATCATTCCGTGGAAGTAACACTGGTGATGTCTGCCAACAAAAAAGCATGTTTACCTTCCACCAGCGAGCCCACTTCTGGAAATCTGTTCTACAGGTCCATCAGAAGTGTGAACCACACATGCACAGTCCGTCATTACAGCGTTGTTCGCGGTAGCGAAAGACCGGACACGACCCTGTGTCTGGAACAGGGGTTGGATGGATAAATCAGGTACAGGGACCCAGTGGAAAGAGGAAACTCCCCGAGTACGAATGTGTAGAGCTCTCCAGGATGTCTCTGTTAAGTGACTAAGTGACGAAAGTGAGGCACAGAACATATAAAGAGCATCACACCTTTTGTGAAAGGCTGGGAAGAAACAAGATGTGTATTCATTTGTGCTTGTCTATATATATAAAAGCCTAAGCGACTGTTACAACCAGATGACCGGCTGGTAGCTGTGATGTGCACTGACCACCAGGGGGCAGATGCTCAATGCAGGAATTGCCCCCTGGTGTTCAGTGCGCTCCCACAGCCAACCTCCTGTGGCCCCTCCCCCCGGCTGGCTGGCCCTGATCAGGACTGGGCGAGACAACACCGATCAGCCCCAATTGCCAGCCAGGCCGGGGGACCCCACCCATGCACAAATTCGTGCACCGGGCCTCTAGTATTTACATAAAAACATTGGAGAGACAGACAAGAAATGGATCAAAGGGTTATGTGTGGTGGGGAGTAGGGGGGTTCTCAGCGAGGTGTCTCTGGGTGTATCTGTTTATTTAGTTTCGGTTTTCGATGAATACAGATGTATTCACTGACTTGTTCTGGAAGTCCGTATGTCCTGATCCAGCCGGATCATAAGAATCACTTGGGATACTTGTTAAAACTGACCCAGACCCCAGGCCCCTGCCTGTGCTGGATCCTGGAGTGTGTGAATGAGGCTGACCTAGAGGAGGAAGTTCTGGAAAGTGCTGAAGCCCATTCTTGGCCATAAGGAGCCAGTCAGACAAGACCGTCCCGTGAAAGTCCTGTTACAGAGTCACAATCCAGGTTCTGAATCCCGGGCTCAATGATGGGCATGAAGAGCTTGCTCCTCCCCCGCTCCAGCTCTGCTCCCCCCTCCCCCAGGGGCCCTCGTCCCATTTTTCCCAGAACCACCACGGGGTTTCCTGCCCATCTCCAGCCACCAGAAGCAGGTGTTGGGTTTTACTTTCTACCATTTCCCTTATGAAAATAACATAAATGTATTTTTTTTTGTCTTGAAGAATAAGATTATGTTATACTCCTGAATATATCTTTTCAAAATACCCTCAATTCTGCCCTGTCCCCCAGGAAATTCTGAGAGCTGATGGACATCCCTGTCCACCAACCCAGAGGGGCCCCTCCCCCACTCCCAAGCCTGGTTCACAAAGAACAATCATGGAAGATGCTTGAAAGAGATCCCTTTTCGGTGAAAAAGATCCCTCCTCCGCTCCAGGAAACATTCCCGGGGCTGCTCTACAGGAGACGAGGAAGGAGACCTGGCTCCTGAGAGGTGGGCTCGGGTCTCCCTGGGGGTTTCTTGGTCTCAGGCCATCTCCCCTTTCCCTCCTCTCTGTCCTATGGGCCGTGTGTCCCACAGGCAGGTCACCTCCGCCGCCCCTTCCGGGAGCTGGGCACATGCGCCGTTTTCTTTTCAAACGTTTATCTTCATGAGGGAGCAGCAGGGAGTACCCCAAACAATGACCATGCGGGAGGTACAGAGGCTGGGGAAACGGGGGCCATGGTCTCGGTCCTAGGGAGACTGTTCCGAGGCCCTCCGGAGATGCTATCTGGAATTAGGGGGCCCTGGCGGAGAGGCTCTCCAGCTAGAGCTCCCTGTGGGCCCACAGCCACGGTGACGGACACAGCTGAGCTGTGAGCCCGAGGCCGGCCGTCCACGAGGTCAGCAGCGTCCTCTGCGCCCCGCCCTCTCCTGGCCCCTCTTTTCCAGCATTTTTTGGCCTTTTCTTTTTCTGGAATCAGGAGGAAAAACTCCATTTCCTTCCTGTTTCTCATTGACGTCCCCAAGGACGGATGTCTTGGGAAAGCTTCGGGGTTTTTGGTTTGCTGCTGAGGCATTGTGAGCCAGAGATGAGGCCTGCCAGCCAGGGCTGTGGTAGGTATAGATCGGTGGGAGGTGTTAGCAGCCTGGCCTGCCTGCCTTCCCCATCGCCCTGCGCCCTGCTGGGCCTCCCTTAGGAGGAGGAGCTGAGCTGGGGGCGGCCCCTTCTCTCTGCAGCCTCACTTTCCTCCCCAGTGAAACGGGGCTGCTCCAGGTCAGCTCCAGAGCCCCTCCTGCTGGAACTCACATTCCTGCCGGCCCCGCCCCGCACTGGGGGCTCTCTGCAGAGAACATTTGGGGTGAAGGGAAGCCCCTCCCAGGGAGCATCTCTCGGCCCCTTTGCCCTAAAGGACAGGGCAGCGTTCAGTTTAGATTGCTTTGTCAGCGCCAAGAATGGAAGACAGGAGGTGGAAGGAGCAGGCTCGGGAGCCAGGGGCCAGCTGTCCCAGGCTGCCAGTGGAATGCGCGTGGGGAGGCCCGCCCCTCTTCGCTCTGTTCTCCGTGTGGCTTTGCTCCCTTAGCAGGAGGGAGAATAAACAATGAGTCAAACCTTCAACCCCATCTGGCAGCAGACGCTTGTCTTCTCTCACTGTTTTCAAGTTTTACAGGCGTTCAGGCCATTTCCTGCCTTCCTCCCTCGTGGTTGGATAAGGAGCAGCCTGTTCTCCAAGGGCCCGGAGCCAAAGCATTGGGGGTGGGGATCCAGGCTGATGAGCCCAGGCACTCAGTTCTCCAGGGGCCCCGCGGTGAAGGGGTCTGCCATGTCCCCCCTTTCAGCCCCAGGAAGGGGTGCGGTCAGGGAGGAGAGTCTGAGACCCTCCACAGAGAACCCCCGGAGCTACCAGGAATGTCCCCACGTTTACCTTGGACCAGAGAGCTCGGAAGTAAACAGCTAGACCTGCAGGCAGGACAGGTATTCGGAGCACTGTGGCCCACAGGGAGGGTTTGGGGCAGGCGAGGATGCCTCTGGAACATGCCTTCTTTCTTTTGTGGCCCTCTCCCAGCCTCCTAAGGTCTCCTCTCTCTTTGACCCCCGGCTCTACCTCTCACACTGGCTGACACAAGCCCATTTCCTGAGGTCCCCACACAGAGCCCTGCTCCCAAGTGTCCTGTGCTCATTTGTTCTTTCAATGAATTTCGGTGGAGTCCTGGGGCCCTGGGGCCGTACAGTGGGTGAGCAGCCAGCCCTGCCCTCCAGGAGCCAATGAGAAGTGGAGGTAAGGGTGATTGACAAGGTGATGATGGCCGAGTGATGAGCACAGTCCTCGGTGCTCAGCGAAGGCTGCCCCCTTCCCTGTCCACCACCTCCCCTTCCCACAGCATCATCATGTCTGCAGGAAGCATTCACCCTGAGAGGTGACGTCCCCCTTAGTGCTCTCCGGATGACTTCCACCTCAGGGGGAGCTTGTTCCCCCACCCCCAGGGCTGCACGTCCTGGAGGGAAGGACGCCGACTACTGTGGGGTCTGCCGTCTGCAGTAACTGGGGTCTCCGTATCAGCAACCGCACCTCTCTTCTGAACAGTGGCCAAATTCTCATCAAGGTGGTCAACATATGGTGTGTGCATCTGAACGCTATTTTTGGAAAAAGGCTGACACTGGGAGTCCAGAAACGCGGATTTAGACGGCTCTTAATTAGCTTTGCGACCTGCGGAGATTCATCCCACCTCTCAGGACCTCACTTTCCTCCTGAAGGAAGGTAATGCTATCTGGCCCGCCTGCTTCATGCAAAGCCACCGGGAGAGAGAGGATGAGACAGTGTCTTTGTCGGAGTTCTACCAGCGCCTGACAAGGTCCCCTCTGAACGCGAGGGACCGCTCTGGCCTCCCCTCCGTGCTCAGTGACACAGGCCTCCCGCCACTCGGCAAGTTGGAACCAATGAGGAGCTGCGGTTCCCTCGGATCCCGCTTCTGTGAATGCTTCTGTGAGCCCCTTCCTGGCTCAGGTGTGCTTTTGTTCCCAACACCTGCCCCTGAGGAGGATCGCCCTGGGGGTCTGGGAGCTGCTTCTCAAAGTGCCAGGGTGCCAGCGCCCCACCCCCAACCTGGTCCATGACAGGAATGTACGGCCCAGCTCCCTGGCCTCACTGTCAGGACATCTCAGATGTGGAACTGACCCCGAGGAATCCGCCGAGGTCAGCTTCCTGGGCCTTGGCCTGAAGCTCTGCTTGGCTCCCTCTTCCTTACACGCTCCTCCTGGGAGCACTTCCTGGGTAATCACTCCCACATGCACCCGGGCTCAGTGTATCAGGTTCTTTGTCCAGGGAGCTTGGCTTGGGGAAAACTCTGGAGATGATATGAGCTATCATATTTTAGCAAGGAAGAAAGCGTGAAGAGGAAGGAGAAGCTGTTGAGCAATTATTAAGCACCGATAGTATGCCATGCACTGTGCTCAATGTCTCCTATTTCACCCGATCCTTAAAAGCGATCTGTATGCCTGCTATACTGTCCACTTTATAGTTGAGGAACCTGGAGCTCTGAGAGTTTAAATAACTCACCCAGGCAATGAAGTTAGCGAGTGACATTGGAACTCAGGTCCCCCGCACTTTCTGTTTCATTTTCCCCCCTCCTTGATGTGCTGTGGTTTTGGGGTGCCTGGGGCTGGCTTTGTGGGACACCTGTGAGCAAGGCGTCTCCTTGGGCCTGAGTGCAGCACCCCATAGTCATATCCTTGAACTTGGGACAACCTTGGGAGCCTTCTGCTTCTCCTCTGGAGAGCTGTGTGACTATGTATTAGTATTCATGTGTATGTTTGTGATGTGTGTATGTGTGTATGCTGTGTGTATGTGTGTATGCTGTGTCTCTGTGCCAGTGCGTTGTAGGCATGTGTGATGCATGTATGTATGCACACAGGGCATATATATGATATGTATGTGTTTGCACACACATGTGTATGCACATGTATGTACACGTGTGTATATGTGCATGAATATGCATGTGTGTGGGATGTGTATATGTGCATATGTGTAGGGGCAGGGAGGAGGATGTCTTTCTAACCTAGTAATGAGATTTAATTACCAGCTGCCTTTCAAGGGCTTTGAAGGCGATAATCTGGGGAGAGAAGCTGGTCTGTTAGTGTATCTGCCACAACCCACTCTAACGCCAGTCAGATGCCTTAGTCTCTCCATCTTCACTGTTAATGGCGAGGTCTCACTCTCCACGGCCAGCACACACTGCTCATGTCCTGCCGCTGCAGGGAGTGGGAGGGAGACAGCTGTTATCTTCCCTTTCCCTTTCCTTGTCGGAATAAAGGAGATGCAGATGTCCTCCTGGGCCCAGAACAAATGGTGAGCAAAACGCTATGTGATCCTGAGTCACTCTCTTTCTGCGTCCTGGGCCTGCTTCCCCATCTGTAAAATGGGCGTGATCACACCTGCCTGGCTTTCTTTGTGGAGCTGCAGAGGAAAGAGTGAGCGAGCAGGCACAGAGGCATCAGCAGGGAGCGGCCCCTGGGAAGGTCGGGCGCTCCTCTGCCCCTCGGTGGGCCGTGCTGCGGGGGCGGGTCCTCCGCAGTACAGGGTCCCCGCTGCTTGCAGTCCCGCATGCCCGCCCCACACAGCCCTGTAAATTGCCTGAGCTGAATTCCGCACACACCTCAGTGGAAGGGGAGTTATTTGCCAGATATACGGTGTCTGCGAGAAGGGTCTCTTATGAGTCAGTGTTCAAATATGTTACTGGCTCAATAAATAGAGATTTGTTGTAAATTAGGGGAAGGAATTGAGGCGCCTGCAATAACCCTTGTTCATCTATGTTTCCTATTAGCAACACTTTGCCCTAAGTGGTGCATAATTTCTTGGGAGCTGTTGGGCGGGCGCGGAGGGGAGGTAATTACACAGCAGTTGCTGGGTAGGTAGAGCTACACGGTAGGTCAGGAGAGGGATGGGGCAGCCCTGGGTGCCTTGGATGGGCTCCCCGGACAGGGCATGGGTTCCCCAACATCCTTTGGGCAAAATTGGGGCTGGGTTGATGAGAGGCAGTTGGGGTTAGTGAAGGGAGGAGCAGCCAGGGCGGGGCGGGGTGGGGGGGCGCCTGGAAACAAGGCTCAGCGCTGGGAGGAGGTGGGGTCACTGGCGGGAACCCTGTGCCTGTGGGTTGGCAGGTGGTTGGCGAGTGGGGCTGTCCCTGGCAGAGACAGCGGTTGTCACGGGGCTGCCAGGACACAGGGTTGAGCCTGGATGAGTGCGGCCTGGAAGGGGGCTTAAGGCGAGGAACGCTGGGGTTGAGAGGAGCCTGTGCATAGGGCCCAGGCCACAGCCCTGTTAGGCCTCAGAAGGAACGACCCAGGGAGCTGGTGGCTGGTGAGTCTTACCCGGGGAGGTCTTTTCTGGCAGGTTCCACTCCCCAGCTTTTGTCAGGCTGGCCTAATGGGGCCCCACTCCACCCACAGTCCCAGATTCCGGAAGGAAGTAGGTGTCAGCCACCCTCTCCCTCCCAGCCCCCTGTCCCAGGGGACTTTAGTAGCCCTCATGTTCCATGTCCTCGGCTCCTGCAATGTTATGTAGAACTATGGGGTGCGGGGATGGGGAGGCACAGCCAGGCATGCACTGAACTGTCACTGTCCCCACTTTCCCTAGGCTCCCATCTATGAGGCTGCTGCCAGGGCACCCCTGCTCCCTCCATTGGCCCTTTCAGGGTGTCCCTCTTCTCTCCCCTCCGCTGGGTGGATATTATTTAGAGAGGAGGAGGGTGTCCTGAAGCCCTCAGTCATTAGGCAAGCCCAAGGTCCTCTCAGTGCCTTAAGGGCACAAGCTTTCGACACCCCACAGGCAGGGAGAGGCTCAGGGTGGTTTGGTCAAGGAAAAGTCTAGATGCTTGAATGGGTGGAGAGGGGAGCACAGGGTGGATGGAAAAGAGTGTTGATAGTCCATACAATTTTCCACTGGAGTAAACATGGGGGACTCAACAGGGACCTGGCCAGCTTCTGTTCAGCCCCCTAGGTTACGGACGGAGACTGGAGGTCCACAGTTAGACAGCTTCTTAGTGATGGAGGGTGCCCCTCTCCTGGCAGAAGAGTTGGCACCTGATGTACAGGCACATGCCTGGCATGGGGCAGGTGCTCAATGCAGTTAGGTTGAGTGAATGAATGAATGAATGAGTGGGGGGGTGGGGCTTCTAGTGGTGAGGACATTGGAGATTCGACTGGAGCTCCAGAGCATCCCCACCTCTCCCTTCCTCCCTCCCTCCCTCCCTCCCTCCCTTCCAGCATCATGGCACACAGACATTGTTAAGAGTGGTAGGCACACTAGAGTAATGGACGTGGCATAGGCCAGCCTCTGCCCCGGTGCCAGGAGAGCTTCAAAGATCAATGGCTCATATGCCGGTGAGTCACCCTCGCCCCACCATCGTGCTGCCACAGGCGGGCTGGGAGCCCCGGGACTGTGGAGCTGGCTGGAAGCACATGCAGGCCCGGGGGGTTGGGAACCTGGCCAGGAGGAGCAGGAGGATAGGCTGGTAGTCTCACTCCAGGCTTCAAGCAGAGATGGGCCCGGTTCAGTTAGTCCCACCGCCGGCCACGGTCACAGCTCCTCACTGGAGCAGCTTGGCGATTGGATGCCCGGCTGGGCACTTACTGGAGCACTGAAGCTGCATGCTTGAGGCCCCATCAGAGTCGCCCTGCCCTCCCTCCCAACCCCCAGCAGTAAAGCGCTCGTCGTTGGCTGTATAGCTCCTGCTCCACTGCTCTGTGCAAAACCTCCTCACTGAGGTAGGCATGAAGGGGACGCCCACGTGTATGGGACCGCAGCGAGCTCACCTCAGTTCAGTTGGGTGGGGGGGAGGGCTCTTTGGAGACCTTGTGATTCTAGAGGCCTCCGTCCAATGTCCAGTTTTACCTCCCAGGCTGGATTGCAAGTGTGCGTTTCCTCTGTGTCTCCTTTCGGGTTTCACTCACTTTAACTAAGTTTTCTCTGTATCCATGGAGCTTAAAGATGCACTTTCTTGCTTAGAACGTCCATGTCTCAGGATCTAAGGAGCGTTGTCAGCCTGGCCAGCCCTCCACTCCGAGCTGTGTAGCGTGGGCCTATCCCTAGGGCTGGTCCTCCAGGCCCCATGGTGGTGAGCCTATGCCATCCTCCACTAACTTCTCCAGAAATCACTCTCCCTCCCCTGCTCTGTGTGGGCCAGGTGAGATGGTGGGAAAAGCACAGGCCCAGGACACAAGCCTCTCATTTGGAACCCAGGCCTGGGGGGTGCTTTTGGGCAACTCAATGGACCCCTCTGTGTTTGTTTGTGTGCTTGTTTTTACCAAATTTAAAATAGGTGCGATTTATTTCACAGGGTGAGGGTTGGGATTATAACACCATCTGTTTGTAAAGGTGCTTTGCAATGTTCTGAACCACCATGTAAAGTATTGGTCGTGGTTGTTCAGATGGAGCCTGGGATCTCACTGCCCCAGTTAGCATCCAGCCCCCTGACTTGTCAGAAGAATCAGGATGTGAGAACAGACCTTCACTCTCCCACTACGAACCCCCAACTGAGGGAGTACTGCAGCGGGGTCTTGGGCAGCCTCTAAGATGAATGCCTTGGCTTGCACTTGGCCTTCATTGGACACACACTTCACAGATACTTACTGAGCACCTCCTGCAAGTATAGACACTCGGGACACATCAGGAAACAGACACTTAGTCCAGGCCCACCAAGAAGATGCCCGAGTGCTATTAGACTTGCCGGGGAAGAAGCAAGGGAAGGAGGAGAGTGCCTCTGACCTACACTAGCAGAAGAAGAATGGGAAGGGAGGAGGCTTGGGGTAGAAAGAGCTTTTGATTGGAGCGAAATTCCAGGCATGGTTTGGCCCAGCTAGTGGGGAGTCCCTGAACACTGGGCCTGCCTTAGTGCCTGCTGTTCATAGGCACGGCTGGCAGCACCCCTGGGAAGTGCTGCTTCAACATGAGCGTGGAGGTGGATCCCAAAGCAGAGCTGAGACTGTTGGTCAATTATACCTCTCACAGCAGAGATCCGAACAACAGTTTTGTGGTCACACTGATAGAAGTTCTATGTGGATGAGGGAAGACAGACAATACTCCGTAAACATAATAAACACGCAAAAAATAAAATGCTATGATAGAATTTTGTAAGGATTATGCAGAAAATGGGGTGGCATAAAGGGGGTTGGAAGAGCCAGTGTGGGGAGACTTAAGAATTTTAATAAGATGGGCAGAGATGTATTCTGAAGGTAGAACGAACAGGATATCCTGATGAACTGGTGACAGGAAGAGGGGACTCAAGGGTGACACTGACATTCTGGCCTGAATAACTAGAGGGTGTTCGTGCCAGACCCATAGAAACAGACACAGAGTTCTCAGACCAGCAGAGGACAGTGCTATCTATCCAGTGGGAAAGGAAGAAGGAAGAAAGAGGATGGAAAATGAAAAATCCCCTCTAATAAAATGGTAATATGCAAATTAACCATCACTCCACCACATAAGCCACGCCCACCAGCCAAGCCACGCCCACCAGCCAATCAGGGCGAGTATGCAAATTAACCCCAATCCAAGATGGCTACAGCCACGGTGAGCAAGGTTTCCCAGGTAACAGAGCAAGCCAAGCTTTCCATAGCCGTTGCAGGCCTAAGCCTCCACTCAAGCTACAAAGTTTCAATTATAGAAGGTAAACAAATTCAAACAAATGGCGGCAGAATGGAGCTTGAGAGAGCAGGCCAGGGTTGCCGGCGGCAACAGGGGAAGCAAAGCTTTCCGCACACCCTGGCCGGGCTCACCTGCTTAAGGCTACAAAGTTTCAATTGTAGAAGGTGAATTAACTGCCACAGAGATGGCTGCCGCCCTGGAGGGAGCAGCAGGCTTGGCTCCGCTCCAGGCTACAAAGTTTCAATTGTAGAAGGAAAATAAATTCCAGATACCAGGGCCTCCGCTTGGGTTGCCAGGGGGCGTGGCCGGCCTGCAAACCACCACAGGCCCCTCGCTCAGGCTGCTCCACGCCCCAAGGGAACCCCACCCTGATTCGGGACACCCTTCAGGGCAAACCAGCTGGCCCCCACCCGTGCACCAGGCCTCTATCCTATCTAATAAGAGAGTAATATACAGATTGATCATCACTGCAACACACAATATAGCTGCCCCCATGTGGTCAAAGATCCTTCCCCCATGTGGACACAAGATGGCCACCACAAGATGGCCAGCAGGGGAGGGCAGTTGGGAGGCACCTGGCCTGCAAGGGAGGGCAGTTGAGAGGGACCAGGCTTGCAAGGGAGGGCAGTAGGAGGTGATCAACCCTGCAGGAGAGGGCAGTTAGGGGTGACCAGGCTGGCAGAGGAGGGAAGTTGGGGGCAAACAGGCTGGCAGGGGAGCAGTTAAGCATCAACCAGGCTGGCAGCGGAGTGGTTAGGGGGTGATCAGGCTGGCAGGCAGAAGCGGTTAGGGGCAATCAGGAAGGCAGGCAGGCAAGCAGTTGGGAGCCAGCAGTCCTGGATTGTGAGAGGGATGTCTGACTGCCCGTTTAGGCCCGATCCCAGGGAACGGGCCTAAACGGGCAGTCGGACATCCCTCCAGGAGTCCCAGATTGGAGAGGGTACAGGCTGGGCTGAGGGACAATCCCCCGCCGTGCACAAATTTCGTGCACCGGGCTTCTAGTGTGAAATAAAACGGCAAACATAATTCTTCATATAACATCAGTTTACAATAATGTGAGTGGATTAAACTCACAATTCAAAACAAATAGAATTTTAAATTTAATTTAAAGCACAAGATTCAGGAATACACTTTTTTACAAGAGACACAACAAGAGGATGGAAACAAAGGAGTAGAAGAAGATAGAGCAAGAAAATATGGACAAAAGAGAATTGATAGAAGAAAAGCAAACTCTAGTAAGAGGAACGAGTTCACAAAACTATAACAATCATGTAATGATATGCCGTAAAATATATGTGTCTACTTATACGCAAGCACACATATAAATATAGCTGTAGCTATATAGGGAGAAATAGATAAATCAACCATTTTAATGGAATATTTGAACATATTTTTCTTTTAAGTTGATAGAGCAAGCAGACAAAATTTAAGTATGCAGACATGAAAACTTGTTTAATGAGCTTAAATGTGTGTATATAGTTACACACACATAAATGACTTTATATCTAACAAACAGAAACTAAACATTCTTTTGATAATATGTACATCATTCACAAAAATGATGGTAAATCAAGGCATACAGGTGACCTTAGTAAACTCTAAAGGTTTGACATTCTACAGACGTACTCTGACCGTACTATGGTGAAACTTAAATCAGTAAAAAAACAAAAACAAAAACAACATACCAAAAACATGCGAGTCTGGAAACTAAGAAATGGCGCTGATAAAACGTCTTTGGATTAAAGAAGAAATGAAAATGGCAGTTGCGAAATGTGTAGCACGAACTGAATGAACAAGCCACATGCAAGCTTTTTGGGATAAAGCAGCACTTTGGAGAACAGTATGGCCCTAAACCCATTGATTAGAAGACAGAACACAAATGAGCTGAGGCTTATCTCAAGAGGCTGCGAAAGTGGTGACAGAGTGAGCCTAAAGAAAAAGGAGGAAATAATAGCTACAAAGGCAGAAATAAATGAATAGCAAATTACAATTAAAAAGCACAGAAGCTTAGCCAAGCTGCATGTAGGTCTTTTGGAAAGATTCACAAAATAAGAAAACCTTTGGCAAGGCTGCTTGAAGAAAAAAGAGATATAATAATATAAAACTGAATGAAAAAGGAAAATGATAGGCACAACAGATTTTCAAAAAGTAATAAAATAGTATTGTGAACACATTTTATGAAACACCAATAAATTTGAAAAATTAGATGAGTTGGATAGCTTTCTGGGAAAGTGAGAAAGGCCAACATTAGCAAGAAAAAAACCACACAAACAGCAAACTCAAAACAGACCAGTAACGAGTAAAGAAATTAAAATCATACCCAATGCCTCCTTTTAAAGCCCTGAGACCACACTGCCTCACAGCTGAGCTCTACAAACATTTATGGAGAAATAACCCCTGTCTTGTAGAAGCTGTTCCAGAAAACAGAAAAAGAAAAAACAACAACTGTCTCTTTTCATTAATGGAGGTAGTTTAACTGTTACTCTTAAACTAGATAAGGACAAGAGAAAAAAATTATAGGCATGTCTCACTTGCAAAAATAGGTGAAAACAATACTAAACAAAACATTAGGTAACTGAATTTAAAAAATCACTGAAATCATATTGGGTTTATGGGAAAAATGCAGGGGTGGTTTGACAGCAGAAAGTGTACAATTTACCACAT
Organism: Cnephaeus nilssonii; assembly: GCF_951640355.1. Lineage (NCBI taxonomy): Eukaryota > Metazoa > Chordata > Mammalia > Chiroptera > Vespertilionidae > Cnephaeus > Cnephaeus nilssonii. The sequence continues at coordinate 15,720,420 of NC_137076.1, forward strand.
TAGTGGGCCAAAGGAGAAAAAAAAAATCACATGATTAGCCCAAGAGTTGCCCAAAAAACATTCGATGACGTTCAATATGTATTTATAAGGATAATAATAACAAAAAGATGAAGTTCAATATCCGTTTATACCAATAACCATCAATTTGATACATTTATCAGGGAACTAGGAACAAGGGGAACTTCCCTGGCTCCGGAAAGGCTGCTCCCCACACCCCCCCAAGCTTACAGCGGCATCCCACCGAATGCAGGCGCTGCCGTGCACACCAGGGCTGTCTGGCCCCACAGCCCACGGCGTTGCCCTTGTGTGGGGCCAAAGCAGAGGCATAGGCAGGCTCTATGGATGATTATAACAGAAACTCAGTTCTTTGGAAAGTGGGAACTTGATCATAGCTATGGCAGGGACAAAGGAGTTAAATTGTAGGTCTCAGCCTTGCCCATGAGCAGGTGCCCGTCTGTCTGCCGTTGGCTCCGAGTGGCACTCACTCAGTGTCTGTGGGTGAATGAATGGGCCACTGTTTTGCATGAGTGTTGGGTGGTGAGGCAGAAATAGAGGTGGGTTCTACAGGAGAAGGGGGTGGTCCTCCAGTGATGCCACCTGAAGCGTGTTGGTAGAGGGAGAAGAGGAAGGGGCGGAGAGGGCTGAGCGGCAGCCTCGTGTGGCCCTCCGAGAAGAGAAATCCTGCAGAATATTTTTAGAAATTTTTGTTCCTACAGTTAGTTGCAGCCCCGGTTTCCCTCAAATCCTCAAAAAGACCATTAGTTATGTGCTATTGTGTATCTTTGGGTCTTACGGTTTTAGACAGACGTGTGACTTGTTTTTCAATATGTACCCAAAATAAAACAGAGGTCAAAACGCCAAACTGTATTCGGCCACTAAGGACACAGGTTCTCCTGCAACCCAGGGGCAGGAGGCAGAGCCTGGTTCCGGACTGGGTCCTGCTCCACTTCCGGTCCCTCCCCACGGGACCTCAGGTCCTCTCCCCCGTGTGCTCCCCTGACGCTGTGCACTCTTCACTCTCCTCTCCCTCTCCCTCTTGCTCTTCTTTCCCTCCAATCCCTCCAGATCCATGGAAATTTGGGAGTTGTGCAAAGTGCATGAACATTTCACTTCATTAATTCCAGCGACCAGCAGGGACTGGCCGGTTCCTCTTTGACCTTGTAAGAAGGACTCTGGCCCGGCTGGTGTGGCTCAGTGGTTGAGCATCGACCTATGAACCAAGAGGTCATGGTTTGATCCCCGGTCAGGGCACATTCCCAAGTTGTGGGCTCAATCCCCAGTAGAGGGCGTGTAGGAGGCAGCCAATCAATGATTCTCTCTCATCATTGATGTTTCTATCTCTCTCTCCCTCTCCCTTCCTCTCTGAAATATATATGTATATATCTAAAGTATATATCTCTATCTCTATCTCTACCTCTACCTCTATCTCTATCTCTATCTCTATCTCTATCTCTATCTCTATCTCTATCTCTATCTCTATCTCTATCTCTCTCTCTCTCTCTCTCTCTCTATCTCTATCTCTATCTCTATCTCTATCTCTATCTCTATATCTCTATCGATATCTATATCTATCAACAGCATCATGATTCCAATTTTGTTAGTGGTGGTGTTAAAAAGAAAATTTAAAGAAGGTCTCTGATTGCCTCATTCAGGGTCTGGTGTCTACCCTGCTCCAACCTGTGTGGCCAGTGAGGGGCAGTGCGAGAGGGTGGAACAGGTCACTGCCACAAACATGGCTAGACGGGGCTTATCCCTCTGGGTGGGAGTTTGGGTTTCAGAAAAAGGAGGTGTGAGTTGACCGGATTCCCGAAGCTCACTCTGTACCAGCCTTAAAACACAAAAAGAACAAAATGGTAAAAGTCAGAGTCAGGCGAAGAAGGTGACGGCACAGGCGCGGTGGCCCTGGGACGGCTCCAGCGAAGATGGGAGCAGTGCCCGGTTGTCTGCCTGGGGGCCTCTGAGGAGACAGAGCCAGTTCTGACGAGGAAGAGGAAACATATAAAGGAACAGAATTCATAACATCTTGACACCTTCCGGGCGGAACCCAGCGGTTTTATTGTACGTGTTCAGGAGGGGAAAAATCGTCGCTAATTCCACAATTACTTCATTCCGGAGAATTTGTAAAAAAAAAAAAAAAAAAAAGACTTCAAGTGTGAAATATTGTCTTCTAAAGAATTAACTTACTAGATCATTTGGATTCAATTATTGGCTCAATACTAAAATTTGCTGGGAAAAGCGCAGGCAGTATTTTATGACTGTCACATGATGCAGCGATTGTGAAATTAGTTATTAATGACTTATAAGAGAGACACTTAAAAAAAAAGCCAACCAGGGGAAGAAGATCCATCACTTAGGCTTTCCAGAGGGCGGCCACTGTTCCATTCCTCAAGTGATTCCAACTTTGCTGACTGAACCCCTGCCCTGGCTTCTCTCCCCATGTGTGGGGTTTGGGGCTCAAATAATACGTGAATTCTTTGGGAGCAATTAGAAGCTGAAGGTTGCTGCCATCCATCATGGCAAGGGGCCGCGTCTCCACCTGCCCTGGGATCTGGGGTGACCTCTCACCTCTGCTCGCGCCATCACTTACCGCTGGCCGCATTGTGCCAGCACCAGGGGGGCTTTAAAACCAGAACCACCGGCAGGCGGTTTATATCTCTTACTTCCCACCTGTCACCTGCCTGCTAGCCACCTGCCTGGGTCCTCTTGGGGGTGAAGATGATGTAGTTTCGTTAGCTCTTTTAAAGTTATTACAGAGGCTACCTTCTAAATTCAATGTAAATGACACTTGTTCTCCGGGCTCCTGCTCCATGCCAAGCACAATTGGGACATGTGTTTGGGGGGAGGGAGGAGGAGAAGTGTCTAATATTTCTTCACCCTCACCCAGAGCCCGGACGTAAGGGAAAATCCCTGAAGCAACTTTCCAGAACAGGGAAACTGCATGGCTGACACAGGTGACGCCGGATGTGACAGGTGGCCTGTAGGCTGGTGTGCTGGGGACAGGGAGGGCCCTGGCTGGGGGAGCAATGTGGGAGGGCCGGGTTCTGCACATCACGCCAAGAGCAGTGTGAAAGGGAGGCTCATTCGCTCCACAAATACTGCATTAGGTCCGCCCTGTGCCAGGGGAGCTCAATGCAGATCAAAGCAGACCAAAGCCTTGTGCAAATCATGTGTGTGTGTGTGTGTGTGTGTGTGTGTGTGTGTGTGTGTGTGGCAAGAGAGGTGACTGTAATAATCAAGAAAAGTTTAGTGTGTAAATTAGGTAGTATATTAGAACATAAGAGCTGTAGAAAAAAGAAACAGTGGGGTAAGAGGGATGGAGGTGTGGACAGGAGGGGGCAGGGTACAATTTTAAGTAAGGTAGCTGGGGTGGGCTCACTGGGACAGTGATAGCGGAGCAAGGATTTCCGGAAGGAAGTGGGAGACTTGGTCCTGTGGCTCTCTGGGGAGAAGTCCTTCCAGGCAAAAGGAGCAGCCAGGCCCAGCCCCAAGGCAGGCGAGGGCTTGGTGTGGTCCAGGAGTGAGCGAGGCCCTGCGGCTGGAGTAGATGAAAGGGCTGGGTGGACAGCAGATGGAGAGGGGGTTGGGGCGTGCTGGGGTGGATCAGAGTGTGGGGTCCCTCAGGCCATTGTAAGACCTTGCCTCCCTCCTCTGAGCAAAATGCAGAACTGTGGGGCAGTTTTGATCAGAGAAGGAGATCATCTGAATCACGTTCTATGGCACCCTTCTGCCTGCTGAATGGTGACTCACTGTAGGGACCAAGGGTGGAAGCCAGGAGCTCCGTGGGGAGGTGCGGCAGGCGAGGGAGCCCTGTGTGGAGCCGTGCAGGCGGTGAGAAGTGGTCAGATTCTGGGTCTAGCTTAAATCACAAACATGTGGAGGGCATGAAGGAGAATTTCAGGTGGGCCCCAAAGCTCTCCCTCACCCACCCCAAGAATGTTCGGAGCTGCAATATACCCCCCCAGAGAAAGGTGCACACGGCACCGGTGCAGACTTTGGTGACTGCCCTGGGTGCTGCTGGTGCCTCCCGACCCTCACTGATGGCTGCACTCGCTCACAGCGGCTGTGAGTGCTGGCCGCCCAGGCCACAGCTGCCTCCTTGTCCAGAGCTGCCCCTGGCCACACCCTCCTGACCACGCACGCACACAGGAACCCATCTTAGACTTACTTCGAAGGAGCCTGAATGAGGACCACAAACTCTGACCACGTTAACGCACTCGTGTATCCACCATCCATCCAGACGCTGAGCATGGGCAGGGCCCCAGAAGGACCTCATGGCCCTTCCCAAAGGCTGCCTTGAACCTGCATTAGAACACCAGAGATACATTCTGTCTGATTTAAAACTTTATGTACACGCAGCCATAGGGAATGTCCTCTTTCTTGTCTGATAATCTCTTTTGAAATGAGGACATTTACTAGTATTCGTGATGGTGCGGTAGAGATAATCCACCCTCCTTCATGTTGTGTGGTTTGGCCTGAATACACCACAACTTCCTATCCATGCCAATCTTGATGGACATTTTGGATGCTTTCCAGGTCTTGGCTGTGACAAATAATGATGCCATGAGTACTCTTGTACGTGACTTTTGTTGCATATGTAGGCCATTTTGTCAGAGGTGCATGAAAGTATGGAATTTCTAGGTCATAAGGTACACAAATACGTTTAATTTTAATAGACACTGCTAAGCAATTTTACACAGTGTGGGCGCCAATTTACTCGCTGCCAGCAATGTTCCACGGCTTGTTCCACATCATTGGTCACGGTTGGAATTGTCTGTGTTTTTTTTTTTTTTCTTTCATTTTAGCCATTCTGCTGGGTGTACAGCAATGTGTCACTGTGGCTTTAGCCTGCATTTTACTGATTAATGAGATGGAGCAGGCTTCCCTGTGTTTATTGGCCATTTGGATATGCTTGCTTTTGTAAGATGCCTGTTCATGTCTTTTGCCCATTAAAAAAAACGGGCAGCCTGCCTTTCTCTACTTGACTTGTGGGATGCAGATATTATTTCCCACGCTGGATCATCTTTCACTTTCTTCATTATTTTTTTCTTAAGAATATTTGTAACGTTATCCGTATTTCCTTTATGGTTAGTACATTTGCGTGTAGGAAATCTTTGCTTAACGCCAAATCTTGAAAATATTTAACTGTATTTTCTTCTAGAAGCTTTATAACTGTTTTCGACCTAAGCAATTAGAAGTATGGTGTTGCTTACAACTGAGATGGGAGGCCTGAGGTGATGTCCTTTGGGGGCAGGGGAGTCCAGTTTTGGAAATGTGAAGCTTGAGATGTGTCTTAGACTTCCAGGTGAACTCTCTCCTAGGCCTTTTTGTATTCAAACATCTGAGAAAGAGTTCAGGGCTTAGTGGTCAGGAAGATAGTATGAAAGCCTCGGGGAAGGGACCCCGCACAGGGCCCTAAGCATGACCACATTGAGAGTTCTGGATGAGGAAGGAGCAGAAAAGCAGACAGCGCAAGAGAATTGAGCAAGATTGGAGGAAAACTGGAGGGTGGACGGTCCCGGCTGGTGAGAAGAATGTCAGGGTGTGGTCAGCACTATGTGAAATGCTGCCGACAGGTCACATGATGTGAGGGTTGGAAAGTGAACTTGGTGTTTGGCAACGTGGAGGTCATGGGTGACAGTGACGAGCACAGTTTCAGAAGGGGTGGGGTGGGGAGGAAAGCCTGATTGACGAGGGTTTAGAAGAGACATGATCTGGATCGAGTAGAAGACCTCCACTGGAAACCCCACAGGTGGCCGGGACATGTGAGGACAGGCAGTTTAGTCATCTAGAAGCAAGGGAGGACCGGAGGTCAGGGCGGCAGACACAGGGATGGACCAGTTAATGCTGCCAGCCCCAGAGCTATCCGTTTCTATTAGCTGCCTGCAGCCCCCATGGGGACACCAGTGGGGGTGGGAAAGGGGAAGACAGCTTTGCGGAGGCCCTGGGCCACACCGCACACCACACCACACAGTGCTTCTTATGACTTGGTCTTTGTTTGGCTGTCCCCTCTCATTTCCTCCTTTGTTGCTCTCCTTCTTGTTCTTTGAATGTTGAACTCTGAATTTCGGGGGATCCTATTGCTCTAGCTGCTTCACACCTCTGAGCTTTCATTTAATGTTTCCTCCCCTAGACTCTGTCCTGTTACCTCTGCCTGACTGATTCCTACATAGTGTGTTCGACTCAGCGAAGGCACCGCCTCTTCCAGGAAGTCCTCCATGATCATTTACCACCTAGTATCTATTTCCTTCATAGCACCTCCCTCACCGGGTTCAAATGATCTCTTTATCTCCATGTCTGCTACACTAGAAGCTGAGCTCCTTGTGGGCAGTGACTCATGCCTTGTTCATTTCTGTCCCTGGTACACAATGCTGGCACAGAGCAGGCCCTCACCCGGTTTTGGCTAGAAACTGCAGAGCTACTTGCACTCAAGGTAGGATCTGGATTTGCACACAGGAGTAGGATGGCATACCAGGCAGAACAGTTACCCAGCAGTTCAGTAATGGGGGTGGGTTGGGGTGGGGTGGGAGCCTGAGAGGGAGCCTGGCTGAGGGTTTGAGTTGGGAAACTCAGGGATGGTGACAGCCCAGCGGGAGCTGGCCACATCTGAGGAGGCAGCAGGTGTGTGTGTGTGTGTGTGTGTGTGTGTGTGTGTGTGTGTGTGTGTGGCAGGTGAGGAGAGCAATTATGAACACCATCAGATCAAGCTAATTTACATGGATTAGTGCATCCAGTGAGGCTTCGCTCGAGAGGTCTGATTTATTTAGGGCAGGAGGGGATTGGGCAGGAACCCCCCTCAGGTGAGTGAGCCGCAGCATGGCCATCCGTATAAATAATCCTGCTGTCAGCCCGAGTTAAAGCCTCAGGTATTCTGTTTAGTGTCCAAGGTGGAAGCATTAGGGGGATTTCAGAAGCATTTTTAGAGAGAGGGACCGCTCCCTTTTTTCGCTTTCTGGAACACTGGAGGACTAATCTTTTATAAATAAGCCTGATTGCTTTAACTTTCTAATTATAAAAGGGGAATATGTTCAATATACAGAACAGTATAAAGACAAACATTAAAATAACTTTAATTCTACCATCCAGAGATAACCACTATTAACATTTTAAACAATTTCTTCCAGCCTTTTTTCCATGCATAAATACACTCCCCCCGCCCCCCCGCCAAATTTTTTACTTATTCCTTTCCCAGTCTGTGTTGTGATTTTTCCAAGTTAAGAGGCCCAGTGTAGCTCAGTGGTGGTGGAGTGTTGACCCATTAGCCAAGAGGTCACTGGTTGGATTCTGTCAGGGCACATGTCCAGGTTGTGGGCTCCATCCCCATAAGGGGTGTGCAAGAGGCAGCCAATCAATGACTCTCTCTCATCCTTGATGTTTCTATCTTTCTCCCTCTTCCTTCCTCTCTGAAATCAATATATATTTAAGAGTATATTTTGAGCCTTCTCCCATGCCATTGATCTCGCATGGCTATAATCTCTACCCTGTGGACACAATGCAGTGTTTTCAACCAGTCCCCAATTAGTGGATATTAGGGTTATTTCCAATTATTTTGTTCTTGTAAATAATACAGCAATAGAAAGCATTGTTCATAAGTCTTTGCCTATATGTCTGGTTATCTAGGATACATTCCCAGAAGTAAGATTCTTGTTACACATTGTCAAATTATTTTCCAGAACATTTGTGTGTGTTTTGTTTTTTAAAAATCAACTTACTAGTACACTCCTATCAGCAATGGTTGTGGATCATCATTTTATGGCACTAGATATGATTACTAAAAAGTTTTAATGACCATTTGCATTTTTATGCAATAATCTATACCCTTTGCCTATCTTTTTCTTTATAAATACAAGCTTTATTAATTTAAAAAGGAATGTTTAACTATATCCTTATTTTGTTTTATTTCAGTTTGTTACTTGCCTATCTATACTAATAAAAGAGAAACATGCAAATTGACTATCACTCCGCTACACCCACCAGCCAATCAGGAGCAAGTATGCAAATTAACCCAACAAGAATGGTGGTGGCCATGGAGCTTGAGCGAGCAGGTGGCTTGGGTTGCCCCTGGTGATGAAGGAAACCAAGCTTCCCGCCTGCCCTGGCTGGTCCTGGCCTCCACTCAAGGCTACAAAGTTTCAATTATAGAAGATAAATAAATCCCAGATACCTGCTTCCAGCTGGCCCTGGCCTCCACTCAAGGAGGCGCTGAAAAAAAAAAAAAAAAGAAAGAGAAAAAGGAGGGGCTGGGAGCTTGGGTCACCTGGGGGTGTGGCCAGCCTGAAAACAGCCCTCAGCTCCTCACCCAGGCTGGCCACACCCCCATGGCCCGATCCCTGTAAACGGGCAAACATCCCTAGAGGGGTCCCAGATTGGAGAGGGTGCAGGCTGAGGCTGAATTTCGTGCACCGGGCCACTAGTCTATATAATAAAAGCCTAAGCAACTATTACGGCAGAACGACCAGAATGACTGGTTGCTATGACACACACTGACCACCAGGGGGAAGACTCTCAATGCAGAAGCTGCCCCCTGGTGGTCAGTACACTCCCACAGGGGGAGTGCCACTCAGCCAGAAGCCAGGCTCATGGCTGGCGAGTGCAGCGGAGGTGGCAGGAGCCTCTCCCACCTCCATGGCAGCGCTAAGGAGCAGCGAGCCCAGTGGTCAGGAGCAGTGAGCAGGTGGGTGGTAAGGAGCAAGGGGTCCCATGTTGCGAGAGGGCGTAGGCCGGGCTGAGGGACCCCCACCCCCAGTGCACAAATATCATGCGCTGGGCCTGTAGTCTGTTTATAGCAGGGATTTTGACATGCTAAAACTTTGATTTTGCATGTAGGACATTTCTTAGTCTTTCCCTTTATGATTAGATGATCTTTTCCACCCCAAGATGAATTAAATTTTCACCTATACTTCTTCTCCTTATTTTATGATTTCATGAATAATTTATGGGTTATAAAATTCATCCATCTGGAATTAATTTTGATGAAACACTTTTTCCCCCCCCAATTATCAACCAAATAATTATCCAAATTCCCCAAATAACCCTTTTTTACAGATTGGTGATCACTTCCACTTTTAAAATAAATTAATATATTTGTGAGCGTTTATTTACACACGTGAATTTCCTGTGAACTTCGTGTCTATCTTTCCATCAGTGCCATGGCCATGTCAGCCCTGTAGTCATGGCCAGTGTAAACCTGTCCCAGCATGTTCCCCTGATCACTTATTTTTCTGTAATGTTTTGGGGGTTAATGCATGTTTATTTTTACAGAAGACCTCTGAAATCACTTAGTTAAACTTTAAGGAATAAAATTCCCTTGGGGTGTTGATTGGAGTTGCGTTAAGTTTATAAATTACCATGTGAAGACCTGAGTATTCTTTGCAATATTCAGCTTTCTTATTGGTGGATATACTACCCCTATTCATGTTTTCTTTCCACAGAGTATGGATTGTTTACACAGGATTTAGGGTGGCCCTCCTGGCTCACCGGGAAGAGGGGAGCAGGAGGCAGAGGTGTGAGAGAGGCAGAGACACTGCCTGCAGATTGCCACCACCTACCCTCAACTCTGAATCCACATCCTCTCCAGGGGCCCCACTTAGGGTCCCTTTAGTGGGGGGACTGGGGTCTGCCTAGAGGTCAGGGCTGCTCACACCTGATTTTGTTTTGTTTCTACTCTCCTTATTTCTGATTATTTATCTGGCTCTGAATTTATAGTTTTGCATAGTTCTAGGAAAGTAGCAGATACTTGCTCTTTTTAAAAAAATTTATCCTCACCCGAGGATATGTTTTTTAATTTTAGAGAGAGAGGAAGTGGGGGGAGAGACATTGATTGGTTGCCTCCCATATGCACCCCAACTGGGGATCGAACCCACACCTAGGTATGTGCCCTGATCGGGAATCAAACCTACAACCTTTTTGTATCCAGGACAAGGCTCCAACCAACTGAGCCACCCAGCTGGGGCCAGGCACTTGCTCTGATTAGTGTGGAAGGACATTATTATAGGTGTGAGGCTTGATTTGGCACGCATTCTATCTAAGCTGGCAAAATTCAGGGTCTGATTGCCCAATAAATGCCCAACTCTAATATCCTGGCTCTTGGTTCCCCTATTAAGTCTCCAATGAAGAACCCAGCTTATTCCCTGACCACTGCCCATCATCTAAATGTTTGGACTATCTTTTTAGTTTCTTTGTCTCCAGATAAAGTGAGAGTTGCACCTCTCAGTGTGTGTGTGCGCTCGCACGCGTGCGTGTGTGCACACGTGTGCTCACATGCTGCATAGGAAAATCCTGTCTAGACAGCCTGAAACTCTGAGCCTAGCTAGCCTCTGGTCCCCATTCTGTATCAGCAGCTCAGTCCAGCTCCTTAGCTACTTTCTCTTTGAGTAACTTGCTCAGTCTCAGTGGAGCTGAGGCTTGTATTGAATCGAAGCAGCAATAGGATGGACGTGTTTAGTGGGGAGGTCATTCTGGTCCTGGGGGTTGTCTTGAGACTATGCTAGTCCCAGGGAGCAACCAGGCGGTCAAACCTGTCCTGGAATTCCAGACTGACAAGACCTAAACTTAGATTAGACCCAAATGACCCAACTCTGACAACCCAGACATCCTCCTTATCCTGATCTAGGTTAGGAGGGGTTTCCTGGACTTTCCCTGGGCCAGAAGGATGCACCCTTCTTCCACTTCCAGCTCCATCCTCCTGCCTGCCTTAACCTGATCTGAACCGCCGCCTCTACCCAGGTCACTGTGGGATGACTCGCTGCTGGGTGTTCAGTCTATTCGGGGTTTCCTGGTCTTGGCAAAAGGACAGAGTTGGAAGAGGTGGGCAAGAGCAGAACCAGGCACTCTAGGTTAGCTTCTCGAGAGTTCCCATTCCTCCACAGACAGCTTCTCAAACGGTTTTGCCCCTTTGGGAAGTGGAAGGAAAGAACCTTTCTAGGTAAAGGGAGGGGAGGGGCGAAGAAAGAGGGGTTCACTGCCATGGACAATTTACATGTATGGTGTCAGTGTGATTTTCTTCTGTGGAGAGGAGTATTTCCTTACTCACATCCACTGTCCGCCCATCTGGACCCTGACTCAGGCACTCCTTCCTGGCTTGTGCCTTGGCAACCTTCCTCTGGTCCTCAGACCTCACTTTTCATCTCTTTGCCCTTCTCTTGCCATGCGTGCCCCACACCTGAAGGGCCCCCCTGTGTCTCCGGAGAGTTGGGCTCCATGTCAAAGTCATACAGAACTGTCTAATTATAACAGATTAATCCATTAGGATTTATGCGTTTCTATTTACTGGCTGGAACTATCCATTTCACAGCTGTGGCTCCCACGTCTAACCAGCTAGCAGGCAATTTAAATATAGAAAGCAATTTAACCTAGTTGGATACCGAAGCCTCTCGCTTAATGTAGTGCATAAATTTTGGAGCTCTTTGCTCTCAGCCCTCCAAAGGGCAGCCAACAGTTTCATGTCCTGAAAGGATTCAGCTTTTCAGGGAATTTACACTCCAAGAAGGGGTCCTGGGTATTGGAATACATAAAGAAGGGGTCTTTAAATGAGGCCAGGGGTTGTCTTCAGGTCAGTTCTGCATTCCCTTTTCTTCCTCGTTTGGAGACAACAATCTTGTGCTTAACCGAGCATTCTAGGAGTCTGGCATCGATGGAGGGGAGCTTATTTTCCCCTCTTTAACTTTCATTTGCTGCTTGTTTGGGGAAAGTGTTTTCCCCACATTATACCCGTCATCGGGTCACCCTGTCTGTCAGAGCTCATAGTCTGATCCTCTTGGTTCTCCTGGCCCAGAACCTGGCTTGCAGTGGACACTCATAAAATGTGTCACAGCTGGGAAAAGAGGGGCGGGGAAGGGCCGTGTGACCCCACAAACCCAACTCTAAGCCCAACCCAGAAATAACAGTGATCAAGGCACATGGGCTGAGTAAAATCACTCCACTTTGGGAACACATGACCACCTCCCTTTTAGGGAGGAGATGAGCAGAGAGGGACATTTTGCTGAGAAAAGAGAGGACTGGGTGGAAACTGGTAGGTCTTTAGGTCCTGGAAGAACCACCAAGAAGATGTGGGGTTGGGTTTTTCCTTTTCTTTTCCACAAGGCCTCCGAGGGCAGAAATAGTAGACTGAGGGGCAGGAGTTAAAGGAAGAAAGAGTTGGACTTATTTGTACGAAGACCTTGGTATTGATCAAAGTGTTTTCTTTTAAATGGAACTCTCAACTTAAAGAGGTACTACACTTCCTCCAACTCTGCGCTTAAGCAGAGGCTGGACAGCTGGGTGGGGAGGCCGTGGTGGGCTTTAGAACCAGGCAGGATTGGAGACCTTCAGATGCTCTCTTTTGAGCGTTCATGCCATGGCTACTCCTGCATCTGCTTATGAATCGTGGAGCTGAAATGTAGACTTTCTCCACGCCTTCTGGCAGATGGGAAGGGAAGGCAGACCACAGACTTTGGAGGAGGCTGGCAGCCTTGCTTAGCTCATGGTCCCTGAGCCAAGAAAACAAGTGCAGGTTCCACTGGCTCTCCCATTGGCTTAGTGTCCCCCCAGGGCAGGATGACAAAGGAGCCTGTGGGCATGGGTGTGAATCAGTTCTCTGTGGCTGCCATAACACAGTACCACAACCTGAGAGGCTTAGACAACAGAAGTTTGTTGTCTCACATTCTGGAGGCTGGAAGTCTGAGATGAAGGTGTTGGTAGGGCCACTCTCTCGGAAGGCACCAGGCAGGGTCCTGCTCCGGGCTTCTCTCCCCACTTCAGGCAGTTTCCTGGCCTGTTGGCAGCAGAACCCCCTCCTCATTGCGTTCTCCCTGTATGAGTGTGTGTGTCCAAATTCCTGTCTTTTGAAAGGACACCAGTCATATTGGTTGGGATGACTGGTTAGACTGAAGGACCCAGTGGGGGCTTTAATTTTTCTTGATAGGTGTAAAAAAGAGTGTTCGAGGTTGAAACACTCCTTAAGCCAATTGGTCTGCTCTTTTTTGAACTAAAACACTATATAGAGTGGATATCACAACTGAACCTTTAATTATGTCTTTATACTATTCTTTGGTTCATATAAAGAAACTGTTATTGAGCACCTACTCCATACATGAGGCATGTGATACACATAACATTTCAATTAACCATGACTCTGTAAAATAGATATTATTAATCTTATTTTACAGGTAAAGAAATAAATGCTTAGAGGATGTTCTGGAACTTGCTCAGGACCATACAGCTAGTAGGTGACAGAAGTGGGACTCAAATCCTTGTCTCTTTTGCTGTGAAGTTTAGTTTCTCTTTGTTATACCACACAACTTCCACACTTGCTTGCAGGCTCCTCAAGTGAACAGACTTCTCACTATCCAGATCCATCAGAATTCATTGTAGACATCCCCTACGGTTCTCTGGGGTGAAATGCCCAGGTTTTGCTGGATGATCTCTAAGCCCCCTTTAGTTCTAACACCCCGTGAATGATCAATCCCCCCTGATTTACCTTGAGTCAGTTCTGTGATGTTCACAGAGTTGGCATGTAATGTGGGGTATGCAGAGTGGGAGCAGCTCAGTGCTGGGGGGTCCTGCCTTGTGGGCAGCCTGGGCCTGCAGTTCTGAGGTCAGAAGCTCTGTGTCTTCATTTCTCCAGGGGGGAATCAGGCCTTGGCAAATATATAGATTTACACTCCACTCACCAAAATCTTATTGATAAGCCAGAATGCTGATTTATTAATAGATAATGAGATACAGTTGCCAAGAGTGATTGTGGCCTGCTAGTCTCACTCTTTGAGAAGCAATTTAGGTCTGAAAGTTAGTAAATGTGTAAAGAGATCAGGTGATGGAGGTGGTGCGAGAGTTTATTATCAAACTGCAGTAACCCGACCCAATCATTTCTCTCAGCTCTGCCTACCAAGTAGCAGTGTATTCAGGTCAGTAGGTCAGGACACCTTCCCCTCACACTCACGCTCTTGCTCTCCAAATCAGCGGCGTCATAGCCCATCAGGACTCGCTGCAACCAGCCCTTCCTTACATAGCAGATTTCATGATGTGGAGGACATGGTCTCACCTTAGGTTGCCTGCCTCTGATGGTCAATATGTATTGAGCACTGACCCTGAGCTGGGTGCTGGGCTCTGCATTGGTGGGGGCCAGGGAGACTGACGCCCTCAGGTTGTGTACAGATGTTAATATACACAAGGAGTCACAGCTGGGGAAGGCACTTCATTTTATGGGAACACTTGGGGGGCTGGGGCTTCGGGAAGGCCTGCCGCGGTTAGCTCCTGAAAAGTGAGTGAAAGTTAGCTGGGACTAAACCAAATAAAACAAAACAGAGAAACAAAATACTGTCAACCAATCCTGGCAGAGGGAAAAGTATAAACAAAACCGTGGATGAATGAAACAAGTGTGTGTGTGTGTGTGTGTGTGTGTTCCTGTACAACTGGGAGCTCGGCATTAACCAATCGATACCCGAGCTGCTCTCTCCTCTCTGTTCGCTTAGTGCCTACCCCAGTCGTGCTTACATTGAGTTTATAATCTTTTTCTGTCTCCTCAATTGAGAGTGGGCAGAGGCTGCCTTCATCATCTCAGAGGTAATCTCTGGATGTAATAGCTGTTTGGGGAATGTTTGTGGAACAAATGAGTAAAGGTGGGGACAAGGGTTCGGGTGGCCCTGTGCACAGGCCTGCCCTGGGGTCAGCAGATAACAGGGAAGAAGGCACCACAGCCTGCCCTGGGGCTGTGCCAGGCGGGCGCCAAGGGCATTAAGTGGTGTTAAGTAGAGGGCAGAGTCTTTGATTAGTGTATTCATTGCTTGAGGGGGAGACTATGGTTTGAAAACTTGTGGCGCCTACAGGAAGGTCACATGTCAAGAGGGCGCCAGGGCACATCTCTGGTTGTCCTGTTGGCTGAGCCTTGTGCGTGGCTACCAGGCTCCCTCCCTGATGGTCCTGATGTTACAGAAAGCTCGCAGGTGGAGATGGTGGGGCAGGCTCCTCTGGGCCCATGTTTCCCCGGCAAGCTGATCCTTCCAAGCACTGAGCTCTGTCTCCTATTTGACATAACAGGTGCTGGTGTTTGGTGAGTCCCGAAAAGCTGCTGAAGCCAGGTATTGTAAAAAGAAGAAAGAAATCAAAGGAAATGCATGCATCTTCGGCGCTGCATTTTAACTTGAAGTATATAAATGTGCACTTATTTGGCAATCCTCTGAGGAAGGGTCAAGGCCCACCCTTTGGACATGGATCTGCTAATTCCCCTTCCTCTTTCTCGCCTCAGCCACACCTGTGGTGCATCAGCTAAAAAGTCTAGTTTGGGCTCCTTTAAAGTGGAGCAAGAACTTCAAGACTCATGTGAAACAACATAAAGGCAAATTCTAGGATTTTATGATCACTTTCACCGCTTCCCCAGCCTGCTCCCCAAACTCAGTGCTTGTTGGTGGTGTCACCCACACATTACTTTAATGTTTGTCATGCAAGTTTCCCCCAAGTGTTCAATAGGCTGCACTTGAATCATCAGCTCTCTTTTCACACTTACGGTTTATAATCTTGCATAGTATTTGATCAGGTTGCACAATCAATAGTAATAGTATGATTGGCAATAGACTCCAGGTAAAGAGATGATTCACTGCTGACGGAGGGGGCCCCGGTGTCCTGGGAACAGTGGGGTGATTGCTGGTACCCAGCGGGCCATGGGCCCTTGCAGTGGAGGAGTTATGGGAGCTCCTGCGCATGTCCTCTTGCCCCGGGGACTTCAGGACCGGCTGCCTTTGCTGTCCTCTTCTCCAGTCTGTTAGCCTGTCATGGGTGGGGCTTGGGGCCATGCTGTCTGATCTCCCCTTTGTTCTCGTGCAGAATTCTGAGCCCTCCCTGGAAACACTTCTTCTAATTCCTACTTCTTTCCTTGCCTCCACCCAGGCTTCTCCCTGGGGTCCCCGAACACCTTTTCCTAATACACCCAGAGTGTCATGGTTTTCTATGCCACAAAGATATGGAATAGATTCCCAGCTCTATCACTTAATAGGGTATAACCTTGACTAAAATGCTTAGCTTCTTTCAGCCTATCACCTAGGACTGTGGTGGGATAAAGTTAAACCAGGTAACTAACACTGTGGAATGCTTACTGTAAACCAGGCAGAGCTTTACGCAAACACTTCATTTCATTTTGGCAAAACCCAGTGAACCAGGTGCTACTGATCCCAACTGACAGCAGAAGAAACTGAGACTCGGGAGCTAAGCCTCACTGTTGTTGGCAGCAGAGCCAGGACTCAACCCCAGGCATCCAGCACCCACAGCTCCAGCACCCACAGTCTTGGTCTTCAGGAAATACTCCTTCTTGTGCTACCATCCCAGTCACACGGTAGGTGCATCATAAAGGCTTGGTGGATGCACCTTCTACTCTCAAATCCCTGCCCACACCCCTATCCCAGGAGAGCAGGGCCAAACTTCCTACCCCTTTACAGAAGCCAAGGCCAAGTGCAGTGTGGCAGAGGTGGTTGGGTGTCAGCGCTGTTGTGGTTTTCAGCTAGAACCACACTTCATGGCACCTCTTCACCCAGGGGTAGCCATGTGGCAACCTTACCACCCCACTCCTGGCTCCCCAAAGCCTCCCATGTGAACCCCCCTCCCTTCCTCTCTCTGGCTGAAATGAGCAGGGCCACACATTGAAGACGGAAGCCCTGCTGTCAATCTGAGTTCCTAAATGATTGTGCAGTGCAGGGTCCCTCACTGACAACTAAACTTCAAGAGAAAAAGAACAAAGCCCCTAAGATGTTGGGGTTTACCTGTGACAGCAGCTAGCACGATCTTGACGCATATACACACTGGGGACCTCTTTGAACTTGTTGGAAAGTGCCCACCTGCAAACCCCGTGATAATGTGGCTCACTCACCGCATTAGGTGTAGTGGAATGTGTTCTAATGTGTACCTTGTCAGATATCACATTCCTAGGTTATCGAAGCTGAAATTGCAAATAAAACCGTATTTGCTACAACAGGATGTGGTGAAAAAAAAATGTGCTTTGGGATTAGGAAGTGCTCAGCTCACATTTTAGCCTTGCCATTTTCCAGCCATAGTACCTTAAACAAATTAATTAATTCCCTGCTTCTCGGTTCCTTAGATAAGTTCCTGCAATAATAAATTTCTAAAGAGGTGTAATAATATTGACCTAGGAGGGTTGTTGTGGGATTAAACGAAAGCGACAGTGCTTGGCGTATAGTGGCTAATCCACCGATGGCAGCTTCTGTTTATAATTCATTCATTCGAATCATAGGAAATTTAATGAAAACCTATGATGCGCTCCAAACTCCTTGAGGAGCAGAAGACACAGGCCTATACTTAGGAGACGGCCCTCTAACTGGGAAATGTGCTTGACACTCATGAAGTGGTTGAGTGCCAACTCCAGGTGGCAGGGGACAGGGGCTGGAAAAGTGGGACATACTCAGTGCCGTTCTGGGAAGCTGCCTTTGGCCAGAGGGGGACTCCCCTAAGTTAGACATGGAGGAGGGAAGCCGAGGTGACTTCTGGGCCCTTTGTTACCTGTTGCTGGGAGATGAGAGTGTTGTGGAGGCTGGAGGTGATGGATGGCCTGGCTGGAAGCTGTGCACTTGAGTGTGCCTTGCGGGCCAGGCCAAGAGCAGGTCCCGGTGCCATGGCTGCTGCCCCCAGCTCCTCGGGGCCAGGGAAAGCCTGAGCTGTGAGGGGCTATTCCTGCAACCAGACCAGTTATCCCTTCCCCAGGACAGAGAACAGCTTCATTCTGGCGTCCGTGGAGCCACTTACCAGTGTTCAAGGACAGCCGGCTCTTTCATCGCTAACACGCGGACCCTGGCCCCGCGTCTCTGGCCTTTGTGGAGGCACGAAGGACAATGCCACAGAGGGATGCTCATTTCTGGGCCACTGTTCAATTCTGCTACCATTTCCATAGGATCCTTTATGAGTCAGACTCTGCTACAGGGACCCGAGCTCTTGGCGTGTTCAGCCAGGAGGCCAGAACAGCTCCCCCAGGGACTGCATCAGCATGTCATCCCTGCGCCAGGGCAACCGCATCCACCAGGAAGAGGCTCCTTGTTGGTGACACGGGCCAGTGGTCTCCCTCTCCCCTGGGCTCCGGTTCCCCAGTGGCTGTCAAGCTGCCACAGATCCCTCTGTGTTCAGTGTTTTCCCAGGTTAATTAATCCTATTATTGTCGCTGTGGTCTATAATTAGACACACTGTGCAATTCTATCATCCATTCTGCATTATTGATGTGCAAGTTAACAGCCAAAGATGGTTATTAAGTATTACCCTATAGGGTTGTGTTGCGCACAAGCACAAGGCACCCTTGGTCGCAATGCCGGGTGGTTGGCCTGTGTTTGGAGCTCCCAGCTTGGGTCTGCGTGAGCCATACTGTTGGAGGACCATCCAGTGAGCATGAGTGGACCACGTTGCGAGGGGCAGGTCTCCTTGGGAGAGACCGGCAGTCTGAGAATCTTCAAACTGGGAAGAGGAACACAGCCCCCAGGCGTCCCCTTCAGGTCTTTGCCCCCATGGGCAGGCCCTGTGCTGCCCTCAGGGTCTGACCACACTCTCCCCCAATCCCAAAGGCCGTCAGCACTGGCGTCAAAGGCTTAGGAACGCAAAGGCGCCAGTACCCTCCTTTCAGCATCTTCTGTGGGTCCGACTCATCACACATGCCGTTGCATTTTGATCGTCAACAATCCTACAAGGTGGTTGCTATGTATGCCTCCCATTTTACAGATGAGAAAATTGAGGCTTGGAGAGATTTAGTAACTTGCTCAGGAACTGTAGAGAGGATATTCTGAACCCCAGTTTGCTTCACTTTGAGCCCCCAAACCTCTTGGCAGATAGAAAGGAACCTCATTCCATCTAGGATATAGAGAGATGGGCATTGAACAGAACTTGATGCTAAAGGGAAGAACTAGAAAAGGGGTTCATGCATGAGCTCCAGGGACTGGGGAGACAAAGGCATTGAGGCAGCAAGGCCTCTGGGACCCCAGAGTCTCAGGGCATGTATCAGTGGCTTTAGCTTTCAGAGCAGCCAGGCTGAGCCATCTCCTCGCATGTGCGTGCTGTTCCCGTCCTTCCTGCCCATGTGGGCTGGGAGGCCTCATGGAGTGAGCAGAGCAGGGAGCTTGCTCACCACTCTGTCTCCTGTATGCTGTGGGGCTTCCGTAGGGGAGACAATGACACGTGGGGCAGAGACAGGCCCCCCCTGCCTGAAGCGTGTGTCCTCAAGTACACATGGTGTCTGGGAATAGATTGGGGCGGGGGCGGCACCCTTTCCTGGGGGTTTCTGCTTTTGGAAGGCTGGTGGAGGGAGTGCAGGACCATGAGCAAGTCACACTGAATACAGCTCCCTTTGTCCTGCTTTGCATGCCCCCACATGCCCCAATCCAGGCGAAGTCAAGGTGTAATGATAATAAAAGATACCCCGGCATGGAAGATGGGTGTGGAAGGCAGCTTCCTTCCTGGGGAGAGCTGGGGAGGGGCTGACAGTATTCCTGGTCCTAATCACTTGGTCTGACAGCTGGAACCTGGGGTGCAGGTTTCAGTCTTACGTGTGTGGAGGTCGGGTGTATACCAGTGTCAGGACGCTCCTGTACCCCACTCCTCCCCTCCACCGCTAGATGAATCATGCTTTTCATTTTCTGTGCTTTCTGGTGGTTTGACACCTTGCGGGGCTTGCTGGCTGTGGAGAGACTGCCCGACCCAGGGCTCGCCAATTCCTAGAGATAGTGAACCATGTATCTGTGAACACACCTGTCATAGACTAGCCAACCTCAAGTCCATACCCTCAGCTACCTCCTTTATTAGGCTCTCACCCACCACGTCAGTATCCCCGGTCCTGACCACCCAGGGCCAGGTAACCAGAGACCCCTTCATGGCCCAGAGCACACTGACATGATTCACACCAGCCTGTCCCAGGCAGCTTTCCTGCCTGCCTTGTCCATGGAAGACTGTGGCCGGGCCTCCTCCTTGTTCCTGCTTCTGCATCCTGCCTGCCCTGGGGCCTGCCCACGTGGTCCTGTGTGCTCCCTGCTGTGCCCCTCATTCTAGAGGAACTGTGAGTAATGACCCCTCTCAATGGCATTAGCCTCTCCGCACCTCCATAAACTAATATTTTAGTACAGGCACCACCAGGCCAGGTCCTGTTTCATAATCCCCGAGGAGCCCTGCCTGGGCCCTGATGGTGCTTGTCACCCTGGGGATGGCTGTCACTGTTCACTGTGGGAGGAAGGCACAGCTTCTGACTAGGGATGGGATGATGGGTCTTAACACTTTTCAGTTTATTTGGGAAGTCATGCGTACACTCCTATATTCTGCATGTATTTTTCAAAAGGTTTTCAGTCACCGGGTTACGGCCTCGCAAGGCAGGAACAGAGGTTACTTGGATGTCTCTTTGGGTGGGGAACAAAGGGAGAGGATGGCTCAGTGCCTGGGAGTGGAGGAAAAAAAATGGAGTGTTTCCCGCTCCCAGCCATGGCCCTGGGAAGCAGACACCTCACCGGATGCCTCAGTTTTGCTGTTAAATGGGGCTCAGAGCATCTGCCTCCTTATGTCACAGGATTTGAGGGAGGTGGCTCTGATGTGGAGGTGTTAGAAAGTTATGGAAGTTGCTTCCACTCAGGGCAGCCACCTTGACAGGAACATCTGGGGAGGGCCAGGGACAGCCTCGGGGGTGGGTGGGAGGTGGCAGGAACCTTCCAGTCAGGTGGAGGGATGGTCATTGTTGCATCGGTTCAGTGGCTGTTCTGGTTCTCTGCAGACTTGACCATCTGATTAATATGGAACTATTTTCCTGTGGCATCATTTCCAAAGGAAGAAAGAGGAATTTAAAAAATTGCAGTCATGATAATAAAGATAAACACAATATAAATAAAGAGAATAAACCTTGGTAGTTTGTGGAAACAGTCAGGATGCTCCAGGCTGGTTCCAGGACCAGATGGGTTGTGGCTGTGGTCGACCTTGGGGAGCACACAGAGGCAGGAGGGGAAGTGGCAGAAAGATTTCCTGTGGCTTCTGTGGGGCCCCGGTCAGACTCCTTTCTCCACACTTAACACCCTCTGTCTGAGATTCTGGAGACTCCTTAGGCTGCAGCATGGTGCAGGGCTGGCTTGTTTGTGTGTCAACCAATGGTGGTCCATGCCAATCCAACACCAACAGAAACCTGCAGCTTGGGGTGCGGTGAAGAAAGAAACCTTTGCAGATGGAACAGCCCTGCTCCTGTGAGATGACTTTAGTGCCCCAGGCCAACGCCCAAACTATACTCTTAGGTGAAAAAATAGCGCTCCGAGCCAGAAGGGAGCTGGCTTACTAGTATATAGACAGAAGCCCTTGCCCCTGGCCCCTGATTGGTCTGTCCTCATGCAAATGAGGATGCCAAATCTTCATAGTTTGATTGGTCCAAAGGCACTTTCACGATTGGTTGGAATAGAGCCACTCTGATTGGTCAGAGCTATGGAGCTCTGATTGGATGGGGAAAGCCTCAATCTTATTGGCTGAAATAAAACTCCAGGCGCTCCTTCATAAGGGCTGGCTCAGATGCGTGCAACACAGCGCGGGCAGGTAGTTTAAGGCAGTGGCACACAGCTTAGCATAGAGGCTTCTCCATGGGGGCTCCCTGTGCAGAAATGGCTGCTAGGCTTTTATTTATGTAATTAACTAATTAGTTAATTAATTAAAGCCCAGCTAGCTACCAGGAGCCCTTCTTAGTCCTCAGGGTCCTCGGGGGTACTTAAGTCTTGGGTCTTTTTGGTGAAAATGCCCAGTGGGGCCCTGGCCTGGGCACAGTTCTGGGAACAGGTACTGCAGTTCATTCATATGGTCAGGGGCTTGGAATGCACCCTTTAGGCTCAGAAAACTCCACAGAAAAATTTTCTCCATTTAGTCTTTCTCTTCCCATCTTCTTCCATCTCTTTCCTTCTCCCTCTCTTTTAACCTTGTCCTCCCACCTTCCTCCCTCCCTCCCTCGCTCCCCCATTTGAGCCCCAGTAATGCATACAGGACTAGGTTCTTGGTGCACAGAGATGAATGAGACCCAGCATTTGCCTGTGAGGATTTTTCTAGGATGCCTCTGTCTGTAGAGAATTACTAAAAACCACTGACCCAGAGAAAAAAATGGAGCTTCCCTTTATCTGATTGGAGGCACCTCACCATCTTATGAAACCCAAAGCTGCTCACGAATTCCTGCCCCTCCCACAGGTTCTGGGAGGATGTAACAGTGGACAATGACAGTACCTTGCAATTGCCCAGAGGGCTCATGCCCTCTGGCTGTGTGAGCACTGGAGAGGGGCACTTAACCCACCTGGCTTCCTGGAGGAGGTGGCCCCTGAGCTGAGTCCCCAAAGGTTCCCAATGGCCCTGTTTCTGCCTACTCTGATGTCTTTGCTGTTCCCCACAGAGATCAGTGTGCGTGCTGCCGGGACAGACTAGGAGGAGGGGCTTGTGCAGCCAAGGCCGTGGTGCTGACTTTGGCGTGACTGTCCCACTGTAGGCAGGACTCTCCTGCTTCTCCAAGTTCCTCGTGTCGAGCTCAGACGCTCTCCTGTGCTCCACTGTGAGTGGATAGTTCACTGCTTCCTGAATAACACAGCACATGATCGATGTGTGTCAGTGTCCCAGGCACTGTAACTGTGATGATGGGTCTTGTGTGTGATCCTCACTCTCCCATGAGGCAGGCCTCCAAGGGCACGGGAGCCACATAGGGCGTGGTTCATGATGGTTCCCCTGATGCCCCGACCCAGCACATGGGAAACTACACTTACTTTCTGCCTACCCTTCCCGATGGGCTCCTCCTCCAGTGCCTGCTGTCATTTTCTGCCTCCACTTGAGTGTTTTGCTTCCCTTTGCCCTCATCCCAGCTGCCCACTGGCTCAGTGGCCAGCATCAGCACCAGTTCCTGTTGAAGGGTCTCCTCTGGGTAGAGGCTGCTGTGTTAGAACTCCACATAAGTGAGTGGCAATCCTGGAAGCCACTCCGTGAAGTAGATGCTGTGACCTTCCTTCAACACACGAGGAACCCGAGACCTGGAGAGGTGAGGGGCGTGCCCACAGTCTTCTTGCTAATGGGTTGCAGAGATGGGATATGCACCCACATTTGTCTGACCCCCGGATGCCTGATCCTCACCATTATGCCAGGATGCCACTCCCCTTACTAAACCTTCAAAGCCAGTAGTTCACACAGGCTTCTGATCCAGCGCTGTGGTAGGTGGAATAAATGCCTCCAACTCCACCCCAGATGTCCATGTCCGAATTCCCAGAGCCTGTGGATAATTGGCTACATGGTGAGGGGATTAAGGTTGCAGATAGAAACGGTTGCCAATCAGCTGAGATGGTCCTGGATTACCCAGGTGGGTCTCATGTATCACAAGGGCCCTTTAGATGTGGAAGAGGGAGACAGGAGAAGCAGTCAGAGAGATTTCGAGATGCTAAGCTGCTGGCATTGATGATGGAAGGGGCCAGGAGACAGGAATGTGGGTGTCTCTGGAAGATGGAAAAGGCACCCCCCTAAACCAGATTCTTCCCTAGAGCCGCCAGAAGGAACACAGCCCTGCAGACACCTCGATTTTGGCCAGGTGGATTTCAGAAATTTTGGCCCTTGATTTCAGACATGTGACCTCCAGATCTGTACTCGTAAGAGAAGGAATGTGTCTTGTTTTCAGCACTAAGTCCGTGGCGACTTGTTACAGCAGCTGCAGGAAACACATACCGCCCCTGCAGCCTCCCGTTCAGGATCTCATCATCTCTCTCTCTCAAACTGTGGCCTCTACCTCTCCTCATCTTCCTTCTACAGGGTCTATACTTGGTGTCAGGTGGGTGCAAGATATGGGTAGGATCACTCTGTAAGGTATATAAATGCCTAACCACTATGCTGTGAACCTGAAACTAATATAATAGTGAATGTCAACTGTAATTGAAAAATAAGATAAAATAAAGAAAAGATAAAAAAGGATCCACAATATCTTTTTAAAGCAAAGATTGTCCCCTCTTGGCCCAGTTACTGTCCCTGCCTCCCACCAGCAAATCTGCAAGGGTGCCAGCCTCTGCACCCAGCGCTCTGCCTTCCTTCCCGCTAGGGTGGGGAGGTGCCTGCTGCTCTCAAAGGCCGCCCTCCCGGCTGCTCTGGGTGGCCACTTCCTGAATCACCAGTTTCTTGCTCTCTCGACACACAGCATCTGTTTATTAAAATTGTATTTTTTTATATTAAAGCATGGTGGGCATACACTATTATATTAGTTTCAGGTGTACAACACAGTGATTTGGCATTTGCATACCTTGCGATGTGATCACTAAATCTAGTAATAATCTCACAGCTCCTGTCTCAGACTCCTTCCTCATGTCAGGGCCTTTGCACTTGCTGTTCCCTCTGCCTGAAATGCTTTCCCCCAGGTATGCACGGGGGTCACTTCCACGTGTTGTTCAAGCTCCCCCATCTAGGCTCGCAGCCCCCATTCCCCTCCTTCTCTGCACTCTTCGTAGCTCTTACTGCAGCCAAACTCTACAGCCTTCTCTTCGTTGACATTTTTGCTCACTACCGTTAACACCAGTGCCTGCAACAGGACCTGGCAAACAGTAGGTGCTCAGGAAATATTTGATGGAAGAATGGATCATCTTAATGGCTTCAAATCCAAAATGGATACTCGGAGACCCCTATGTCTCTAGCTCTATCCCCCCAAGTCCAGGTTTGCACACCAAATACTTATCTGACACCCTGATTTGGGTGCTCAACAAGAACTTTAAATGTGGGATCCCTGTTTCCTACCTGCCCACAGACCCCTTCCTTCCCATCAGCTGAGCCCAACACATTGGTACTCTTGACTCCCACTCTCCCCCATGCTTCACACCCAGCCCGTCATCAATTTCTGAGGCCACTTCCTTCAGAACATACCCACAGCTATCTCCACTGTCACCCTCATAACAGTCCCCTGTCCCCTTCTCACTGTTGCCCTACCCCATTTTTGCTTCCATTCTTGCTCCCCTAAAACTTCATCTGCACACAGTAGCACAAAGATATTTTTTATTTTTTTGTTAATTCTCACCTGAAGATTTTTCCACTGCTTTTTAAAAAATATATATTTTTATTGATTTCAGAGAGGAAGAGAGAGGGATAGAGAGATAGAAAATCACTGATGAGAGGGAATCATTGATTGGCTGCCTCCTGAATGCCTCCTACTGGGGATTGAGCCTGCAACCCTGGGCATGTGCCCTTGACTAAAATTTAACCCAGGACCCTTCAGTCCAAAGGCTGACGTTCTATCCACTGAGCAAAACCAGCTAGGGCTTCCATCGATTTTTAGAGAGTGGAACGGAGGAAGGGAGGGGGGGGAGAGAGAGAGAGAGAGAGAGAGAGAGAGAGAGAGAGAGAGAGAGGAAGAGAGACACATTGATTGGTTGCCTCCTGAACAGGCCCTGACTGGGGCAGGGAATGAACTACAACCCAGGTATGTGCCTTTGACTGTGAATTGAACCCACGACACTTTGTTCCTGAGTTTACGCTCTAACCACCTAGCTAGCAGTCAGAGCACAAAGATCTTTAAAAAATAATAGCAAAAATTTCAACAGTTTTAGATTGACAGAAGAGTTGCAAAGATAGTACAGAGGGTTCCCATACACCCCACCCAGTTTCCCCTGCTATCAACATCTTACATTACTATGGCACCTTTGTTATAACTAAGGAAGCCATATCGGTACCTTGCTATTAACTAAACTCCATACTTGATTCAGATTTCGCTAGTTTTCCCTGGTGTCCTTTATCTGTGCAGGATCCCAGCCAGGATCCCACATATCTCCTCAAGCTCCTCTGGGCTCTGACAGTTTCTCAGACTTAGCTTGTTTTTGATGACATGGACAGTTTAGAGAAGTACTAGGCAGGTATTTTGTAGAAGGTCCCTCAATTTGGGCTTTTCTGAATATATATATATATATATATATATATATATATATATATATATACACACACACACACACACACACACACACTACACATACTAGAGGCCTGGTGCATGAAATTTTGTGCACTGAGGGGGCGGTCCCTCAGCCCTATCGCAGTCTGGGACCCCTCGGGGGATGTCTGCCTGCTGGGCCTAAGCTGGCAGTCAGACATTTATCTCGCAGTCCAGGACCCTTGGCTCCTTACTGCCTGCTGCAGAGGAAGCGGGAGAGGTTCCTGCCACCGCCACTGCGTTCACCAGCCGTGAGCCCAGCTTCTGGCTGAGTGGTGCTCCCACTGTGGGACCGCACTGACCACCATCGGGCAGCTCCTGCATTGAGCACCTGCCCCCTGGTAGTCAGTGCCTGTCACTGCAACTGGTCATTCTGCTGTCCAGTCAATTTGCATATTAGGGTTTTATTATATAGGATTCCCCCAAAATGTATACACACTTCAACAGCTGATAGCTCAATTTTGAAAATGAAATGTAGTTTAATAAAAACTGCCTTTATAATTATCCAAAATGTGTATATACATTTTTTGGGACACCCTATATGTATATATATATTTTTAAATCTTCACTCAAGGATATGTTTTTGTTGATTTGAGAGAGAGAGGAAGGGAGAAAGAGAGAGAGAAACATGAATTGGCCATGTCTCCTGTACTTGCCCCAACTGGGGATGGAACCCACAACCTAGGTTTGTGCCCTGACTTGAAGATTCCTCAAACTTTTGGTGTACAGGACAGCGCTCCAACCAGCTGAGCCACCTGGCCAGGGTGGCTTATCTGATATTTTTTTCCTGTGTGGGTGGGATTTACAGTTTTGGGAGGAAGACCACAGAGGTGAATGCCCTTCTCATCACATCATGTCAAGGGCACATGAGATCATGGTCATTTATCGCTGTTGATATTGATCTCGGTCACCTGGCTGAGGTAGGGTTTGCCAGGTTCGTCCATTGTACAGTGACGTTTTCTCCTCACTTTTCATATTCTGATTGTTGGAAACAAGTCAGCAAGAGCAGCCCACACTAGGGAGGAGGAACTGGACCCCTTTCGTGAGGGGGACAGTACCAACATCAGTGATTTAGAGTTCCTTGAGGGAGATGTGTCTCTCTTCATTCATTCATTCATTCATTCATTCAATCACTTATTAATTCATCATTTATTTATTTCAGTACGGGATCATGGGCATTTACACTGAGTGGCCAGATTATTATGATCTCTGAATGCATAATAATCTGGCCACTCAGTGCATATATATATATATATATATATATATATATATATATATATATTAGTCTGGTGCATGAATTCGTGCATGGGTGGGGTCCAGCCAGCCTGGCCAGGGGGAGGAAACATGGGCGAGGGGACAATTTGAACTTTCCTTGTTCCTGGACAGTTGAACTCCTGGTTGAACTCCTGGTCTAGGAGACAATTTGCATATTAGCCTTTTATTATATAGGATATACACTGAGTGGCCAGATTATTATGCGTTCAGAGATCATAATAATCTGGCCACTCAGTGTATTTTGTACTTTGGGTCATACTTCAATACCATGGTATTTATTTGCTGCTCAAATTGTTCCACTTTTAGTGTTTGGGAGCCCCTGCAGGTTGGCTCCTCTGTCCATTTCACCACCCCCGCCATCTCTGTTTGTGAGCCCCTTCTTGCTTCCTGATGCTACAATATGCTGGGGCGTGTCTTGTGTGCCCCTGACCTAGCTGGAGAGCCGGCATTTTTCTGGAGCACTAGAATCCTCATGGGAGAGCTGCATTAGAAATGAAGGTCCTGCAAATGGTAAGAATTCCTTCTTTTTTTTTTTTACCACAGCATAGTATTCCATTGTGTAGATGTACCAAAGGTTTTTAATCCACTCATCTGCTGATGGGCATTTAGGCTGTTTCCAAATCTTAGCTATGGTGAATTGTGCTGCTATGAACATAGGGGTGCATATATCCTTTCTGATTGGTGTTTCTAGTTTTTTGGGATATATTCCTAGAAGTAGGATCACTGGGTCAAATGGGAGTTCCATTTTTAGTTTTTTGAGGAAACTCCATACTGTTCTCCACAGTGGCTGCATATAAGCACAACCAATGGACACAAGACATTGGGCGGGGGTGGGATGAGGGCATGCGACAGGGGTAGGGGAGGCTGGGGAAGGTCAATGGGGAAAAAAAAGAGGAAATATATGTACTACTATATGTAATACTTTAAACAATAAAATAAAAAAAAGGAAATGAAGGTCCTGGTGGTGGGTGTGTTCACTGGCACTGACCCAAGGTCTTTAAAAAAGGCAAAACGAGATACCGCTTTGTTCACTTAGAATAAAGTGCACACTTCCTCCCATGGTCGCCTGGCTCCTGGCCACCTTTAAAGTCTTTTTGAGCCACTGTGCCGCTGTGAGGAACGCATCCCTGCTCCTCAGACAGACCTGTGGACTTCCTGGGTCTTCTTGGGTCTCTCTCAGTGAAGTGCCCCTGCCTCCAGCTCCGTGAGGCGGGAGGGCAGGGCTCTTCTCCTTCTTGCCCGCTGCTGCAGCCTTCCAGCCCTGGGAAAGCCCCGGGTACCTGGTGTGCTGGGCAATGAGGCCCAGTACCCCAATCTGCACGTGGCAGTCTCTTATGGAAACCACTCTCTCCCTTGAAAACTTGATTCTTCTCATAAGGCCCAGCTCAAAGGTACACAAAACCCCTATGACTCCCTGGGACCCACAAAGCTATTCCCTCTTTTGCTTCTGGAACTTGGGGCACATCTCCAGGAGCGCACCCAGCCCAGGGAGCTGTGAAGCCTGCAAGCACAGGGTGAGCTCCACGAGGGTGCCAACCATGGCTTGCCCATCTCGCCTCCTCAGTTCACAGCTTCCAGTAAATATTTATCAAGAGAAACCTGAGACTCTCCAGGTAAGCTCCCCAGGCCACCTGCAGCATAAGCTGCTTCAGAAAGGAGGGGCCAGTCCAGGGGGCCACGCCCAGCCTTCGGAAAGGTTGCCTCTCACCTGCTTCCCCTTCTTTCTCTTCTTCGGTAGAAAGAGCTGGAGGCGGGCAAGGTCACCTCTAGCAGAGCTTGCTGATATTTCACTGGCTGTAGCGGGGTCCCGTCATCCCAGTCTTATTTTCAAGTCTCCTTGATGTCTGTGTCTTTTTTTCTCCACCTCTGAAGATCAATAATATTGCAGAAGCGAGAGATCAAAGTTGGTGGGAGAGCAGGTGGTGGGTGAGCAGGGGCAGGGACCGGGGTGGAGAAGGGGTGGAAAGAGAGCGCCCATTAAACTCTTCCCTGGACAATGCTCCCAGATGCCCCAGAGCTGTTTGTTACCTGTTCTCAGCTCAACAGCTCTCCTTGGCTCCCCTCTCTCTACGCCCCCGCTCCTCCACCCCTCCCTCACTTTCTCCCATAAACAAAGCCACAGCCTCAAACAACATCTTGTAAAGCACATTATAAAATGCTTCTAATAAATCCTAACAGCCTTGGCCATAGCCAGCTGAGAGAAAGGTGATTATGACACGCCAGTGTCAGGTTAGAACAACAAATTGGGCCACACGAGCAGGGATTTATTCGCCTTTGTAAGTGTGCTATGAAGGGCCATATAATTTCACAAATAAACCCGAACATTGCTCAGTAAATGGCCCCTGGGTGTAGAGCCCCAGGACCTCGGGAAGGAACACATTAGTACCGGCCGTGCAATTTCAGATATGGGGCAGATCAGCCCGGGGCGCAGACCAGATGGCACTCAGCCTGCCTCTGGCCCTCCTCGGATGTGTGCGCACTCCACGCGGACAGGAGGAGGGATGGGCAGCTCCCAGGGTCTAGCACGGGGATTGGAGGCAATGGGGACTGAGGGCCCTGGGGTCCTTGCGACAGCTCGTGAGGCCCAGGGTGAGCAGTGGAGATCCGGGAGGAAGGCGGGCTCCTGGCTCGGGTAGGTGAGTGATGGGTTGTCAGGTCAGCTGAGCTGGCAGCTGCATAATTAGGGTGACCACCTCCAGGCTTGCTGCACTTCCGGTTTAAAACTGGGACTGTTCATCACCCCGTTAGTCAGAGAGCGCCTGCCCTGGGCACTGCTTTATCACACACGGCCTCCTGCCATGGGAGGCCTCAGCCACTGGCTGGGGAAGCAGGGAAAGGAGGGGGAGCTTCAGAGAGAGTGGACTCGGATTTATCACTGCTTTACAACTCTGGCTGCACTTGATGCGCTTTAAAAAAATACAAATTCCTGGCTCCATCCCAGACCACTAAACTGGAATCTCCGAGGGTGGGTCTGGGCATCAGGGTGCATCTGGCCCGAGGCAGTTCTGGTGTGCATGGGGTGTGGTGCAAAGGGCATGGAGGACTGCCTTCCACAGCCCCTCGGTGCTGCAGCTCAACCACCCCTTCCTCCAGCCTGAGGGAGCTGCGCCCTGGTCCATTCACCCCCTTTTCTCTTGTTGCCATCGCTGCCTGTCTCCCCAGCTAAGTACCGAGTCGCATGGGCTCATTGGCCTATTGAGTCTTGACTCCATGAGGAACCACCGGCTGAGCTTGTCCAGCTGGTGCTTTTCTCTTGCAGACACACAGCCCAGATAGGAAGCGATGACCTGCATTTTCAAACCCACGTCTTTACAGATAGGTAACAAGCATTCTTTTAATAACCAAGATAATGAGGCTGTAATGAACTTTGGAAGAACGCAGACTCTCTGCCTGGCTCCATGCTCGACGGCGGGGGTGGTAACCTGGCAGGGATGTATCATTTCCCTTGGTGGCCTGCTGGGCTTGCCAGGCAGGACCCACAGGCACCACATTCACACCCAATGTGTCTTCCTGTTCACTTGATGTTTGTTTTCAGACCATCTCACTGCACGGGGCAGACACTTGGGCATCGGCACTGTCAGGTCCCAGGCAGTTCTCACGTGAATGAGGTGTGATGCAGGGGGCAGGGAGGACTGTCTTCTCTGCCCTCCCAGGGTGCAGATGGGTGGGCTAGACTGGGGTGATGGGGGCTCTCTGTTATGCCCTGTGGCTTAGGGTGGATCATGGCCCCGCAAAGAGGGAGTTTGGTCTCCCTGGAAACCTGACTTAGCTGCCCAAAGATCTCGGGTTATATCATGCTTTTGCCATGAGTCTTCCTCTCATCCGCTCTCCAGGCTAGTGTTCTCTGCACTCCAGCACCTATTGTCTGAGCCCGGATTCTGCCCCGACCCCTGTGACAACAGTGCTGCTGTCACCCAGCGCTCTGTCCTCTCACAGAGCAGCAGGGGTCCAGGCCCCATTGGATGCTGGCTCGCATTATCCTCTCAGCATTTATGTGGGAAAAGCACATAGAGACTTCGAATCAGAGACTGGGTCCCAATCCCATTCCACTTAATGGCTCTCTAACCTTGGACAAATCACTTACCTCCTTGTATCCTTAGTTTCCTTCTCTGTATAATGGGGATGATGGGACTGTGGACCCACGAGGTGTATAGTGTTATAGATGGTGCCTGGCACATCACTGTATTCACTGTGTTTGTTACCTCTCTCCCCAACGTCCCTCCTTTCCTTCATCTGAGATCATCAAGAGAGCTAACATGTATAAAGACCTCATGCAACGTGCCAGACTCAGAGCCAGAACGATTTAGTTATCTCTCTGATTCCTATCAGACCTCTATTCTCCTGGCTAGATCTAGAGCCGGAACCATGGCTCCTTCTGTGCTAGACCATGACACGCCCTCCTGCTTTGTCACCTCTCAGGCCTCACCGCGGGAGCATCAACACCGACTCTTCTCCGCCCCTTCTGCCCTTTCAAGGCCTTTCCTTCTTTATGGAGCCTCAGTCAAGTCCACCCATTCCAGGAAGGAAGAGGGAGATTTTGTGACCTTGGACCTGGGGAGGGAGAGAAGACTACTAGGTCCCTGCAGAGATTTGTCATGGCCCCCCCTCCTCTGGGGCCAGCTCATCTCCAACTGCTGGAGTTGCTCAGGCATCTGCCTTAACTCTGCTCTCCAACCTGAAGGGTCCTCCTTCCCTATCTTCCCAAAGCCCACTCACCCTCCAGGACACAGGTCTAGCCCTGTCTCCCCTAGAGAGGCCCCGCATGCCCCAACCACCCTGACCTCCTCCTGGTCCCTGGGCTGCGTGTTTTCTCTTAGTCCCCCAGCCTCCAACCCCAACCCCCAACCCCCCACTCTGTGCTGGGAAGGTGACCCCCATGGAATCGCTTCTCTTTGGCTTTAGGTTGGGTTTAGGCAATGGGATGAACCAACAAAGAGCCAAGGGTGGGAGGAGAGGGAGCTGGGGTACATATTCCTGGCTCTCCTTCCCTGCGGGGCTGCCTCCAGTTGCTACAGCTCTTGTTTGAGTTCGTCTTCCGACGCGCTGTCCTCTGCTTCTCAGATGTCTCCTGCCCTGGCCTCCTCGGACCCAGGGCAGCATGCACATTACCCCTGAGACTTTCCCTGAGCCCGCCCCACATGCTCACAACAATACTCTCCTTACACTCTCCTCAGTCATCCAGCTGGAGCGCACCATCTGTTTCCTGCTGAGACCCCAACTGATACAGCTTCTGATGGTGCAGTGTCCGATTTAACACTTCAGTGTATGTTGTTTTATGCCGTCCTTCCATTGTTGACCGCTTGCAGTTCAGGGTTAAGGACTTAAGGGGAGACGTGACTATCGTGTAGCTCTTTTTGTGTCCTCCAGCTTGGCAGAGTGCTGGCCTCATGCTGGGCAGAAAGCAGATGCCCACAGGATTGCTCACGAGAAGGACTGCCATGGGTGTGGGCTTCTGACTCCCTTTCTTCACTGCCTCGGCCCCAGGTGTGTGGGTCTAGTGGCTGCCTCAGAAGAGAAGTTCTTAGCTGGGTGTACCATGGGGGAGCTTGGCCTTAGAAACCAAACTCACACTTTGGCCTGAGAGTGGCACGGAGGCAATGCCCCTGTGGCCTGGGAGTCCAGGCAGGCCAGCTCCTCTGGAGCGCCAGGGCCAGCGCCGGGTGACAAAGTGCAGCCTGGGGCGCTCGTCAGGGCAGGAGGTGGCAGGGCATCTGCCGGAAGGCAGAAGACAGAGCCTGGTGGCCGAGGGTCTGGTGCCAGGTAAAGAGTGGGGCACAATCATGAAATCAGAAGTCCCCTGAACGGGAAGGGATTGGGGTCATCTGGTCCCGCCTTGTCCAATATGGCGGGCCCTCGACACGTGTGGCTTTGAGCACTGGAAGTGTGGCTGGTCTCAACTGCCATGCTGCAGGTATAAGATACAAACCAGCTTTCAAACCTGACATGAAAAAAATGTAACAAAATGGTCTTGTTAAAAACTTTTCTATTCATGATATGTTGAAATGATAATATACTATATATATGGCACTCAATGACATAAGTTATTAAAATAAATTTTGCACATTTCTTTTTACTTTTTAAATGTGGCTACTAGACCATTTATTTTAAAACATATTTTTATTGATTTCAGAGAGGAAGGGAGAGGGAGAGAGAGATAGAAACATCAGTGATGAGAGAGAATCATGGATCGGCTGCTTCTTGCATGCCCCCTACTGGAGATCGAGCCCACAACCTGGGCATGTACCCTTGACCGGGGTCAAACCTGGGGCCTTCAGTCTGCAGGCTGAAGCCCTATCCACCGAGCCAAAGCAGCTAGGGCACTTCTAGACCATTTAAAGTTATATATGAGGCTCACGTTGTATTTCTATGAGGCATCTCTGGTTCAGTCCATCCCTCCCATTTACAGATGAGGAGACCGAGGCCCAGAGAAGAGTTTTGAAGGCCGTGTGCCCAGTTGGGAGGAAGCAGGGGCAGCTGGAAGAGTCACAGGTTGTTTCGCTGCATCAGTTATGTCTGCATAAACTATGGTGGGGTGGAGAGAGGGAGGGCAGGGTCAACTACCCCCAATCGTTGGAACCAGCAGTCTCATTTGGCCTGGGTTTGGGGCTTGGGATACATTTGGAATGGAGGCCTCATATTCTTCTTTGAGGCAGGTGGCATGGCCCTGCCCATGAAGCCCATCTCCCTGGAGGAATGTCTCTGTGGGGGGCTTGTGGCCTTGTGGGGCAGGGGGGTCCTCTCCACACATGGCCGTGGCCCAGGCGGCCCAGGCAGAACATGGCAGAAGAACTGAAAGGCAGTTTAGAGAGAGCTCTCCCCTGGCTGCCACTATGTCATTGGTGTTGAGCAGCGCTTGCCACCGTCTGGGCAGCCCCCTAACGCTGCGGGACTCAGCACCACTTGAACTGATTCTGCAAGGACTTCTTCTTTTTTGTAATTTTAAGGTCAGTTTTTTAAGTTCACTGATGAAAGCTTTCAGAAGAATATTCTCCTAAAAATGATTTTTTCTTAGAAATAAAAGAAAGGAAAATCAACATAGCCACAGATGCTGTGGCAGCCAGGCCTCTGCAGAGAGGATGGTCCATCAATCGGTCAAGTCGCTCTGGGTCAGCTGGACTGTGGTCTGGATCGTCCTCATATTCCAGCTCCAACTCATCCATTTCCTGGAACAAAGGCTCATCTCCCCGCACAGTGTTTCCAGCGTCTTCCGAGAACTGGGTATCAGCTGTGTCAAGATTATGATCTGTTTCAGGTAGCTGTTTCCCACTTAATTTATTTTTTTCCTTCTTCTTCTTCTTCTTCTTTCATTCATTTCTTCTTCATTTCCAAGAGTTCTGCCTCAAGCTTGGCTTTCCAACGTAAGATATTCTCAATTGTAACAGGAGTGCTGTGAAACAATTGCCTTTCAGCTTCTTCTCCTTTTTTCTTTTTGTTTCTCTTCTCCTTCTCTTCTAGTTTTTATTTGACCCACTATTTCATTTAATGTTTCTTGCAGAGCTGTCACTAAAGGAAAGATCATACCATATGCAAGGACTTCTGGAGCGTGTCCTCTGTACCTTGGCCCAGAAAAGGAGAAGCCACAGTTCCTGGGCTCTGGGACTATGGTCACAAAATAACCCACTAGACACGGAACAACTCAAGAACAGTGGCGGGCAGCAAAGGTTAAGTCCCAGGCGGGCAGCCCAGACTGCAGCTGAGATGTGGTGGGTGCTGCGGTCAGGAAGACGGCTTGGTTTAGTGAAAACCTGACCTGGAGCCCTGCATAGTCCGAGTTCTGCTGCTGCCACACTCTGCTCTCATTGTCCTCTTTGCTCAATGGGATCACACCTGCCAACTGGCTCCCACTCTCTGGTATGGCAGGGTGATGGGAGAGCCACGCGTGGCCAGGAAGGGGTGCCACCTGGGGCAGGAAGTGGTGTGAGCAGCTAAGGGTGCCTGTGAGGGAGGCTGGTCATGCAACTTATCTTCTAAAAGGGAATGAATGCTTCGGAGGGTGAAAGTGGATGCTATTAATATAAAAACTGGGACAAGAAATGGAGAGAAAGAATATTCTATGCGGACAGGTCGTATGGCTCTCTCCTGGGAAGAGGCCAGCAGGCAGAGCTGAGACTAAGTCTTCTGGCTTGGGAGGCCAGGAGATGAGGGGTTAGGAGAGGTAGGGGTCAGAGCAAAGAGGAGTTTTGGGAGAGCAGTGACTCAGACAGAAGCAGGAATGCGATGGAGTGCTAGGCCTGGAGCCCAGAGTGGGACCACCCTGATGCAGGACACCTGTCTCCCAGGGCTACAGGGAACTGGAAATGACCAGGTGGCAGAGGACGTGAAGTGAGGCCAGCCAGCAAGGCACTTCTGTTCTCAATACTGACAACACAGGCGAGCCTTTCTGTGGGTCCCCCTGGCTGCCGGCGGTGGAAAGCCTGCTGGTTGGAACCCCACAAGGGAGTCCAAGATCAATGCCAAGGCTAGTCACTGGCCAGGCCCTTGAGTGGTCCCCACCTCACCCCTACCCCCGGGCCTCCAGCCCTGCCCCCACCATGAACAATGGGCTCTGTTGAGCCAGCAGTTCCTGGGCAGCAGGAAGTCCTGGGTCCAAGCCCCACAGAGGAACAGAGCCTCGGAGAAGCGCCTCTGTGACCTCTGAGCTGGGAGCTCAAAGGGGGCCATTCTTGCTGGCGTGGGCCGGGGGGCGGGAGCGGCGCTGCGGCTTGGCCCCTGGAGAAACATGACTGCCCCAGTGTTTCGGCCTTTGCCCCGCGGCTCTCTCGGTTGCATCTGCTGACCTCATGGGATTGTCCTTCGAATCTGTCTTGGCCGCTGGGCAAGGCTGAGGAGACAGAGCCTTTTCTTCCCTCACAGCTGCGTCTGCGGGTCAGGTGGTGGCCCTGGTGGCACCGAGTCTTTCCTGCTGCCTCCTGCACATCCCACACCCCTTCTTCTGCCGGTGGTCCCCACAGCCTCCCACCGGGGCCTCCTGCCAGGTAAGGTGGTGACACCTCCTCACAGGCCCCAGGGACCTGGTCTGCGTGCTGTCTATTCTCCCGTGGCCACCACTCACTCTGTGGGCTGGGATCCCACTTCACGCACTCATTTAACAAACGCAGACAGGCAGCCTGGATGCCAGACATTGTCGCAGGCGCCCAGGGACTGGTCCTCACCCCGAGGGAGAGGTGCTGTGTCTTCCTCCGCAGATGCCCACGTCGGGCCCTTGGTCCCCCTTGGCCCTCGGCCCTCCTTGGCTGCCTTTACCTGGCTGCAGGGCTGGGTCCTCAGAGCTCTCTGTGTGAAGGCTGTGGGCGTGGTGACCTGCACAGCTTGGAGAGTCTCTGGGACTCCACGCTTGGGGCACCACTCTGCTCTGTACTGAAGCGAGGCAGGCTTGGGCCCATCTTTCCGAGTGTCCTCTTCATTGCCTCGCTGGTCCCATGAGGACCGTTCTGTGTCTTTCCCTCATGCATGGACTCCTAGAGCCCAGGCTGAGGGGGGCACCCCATGTTCTAAGTGTAACAGAGATCTGTTCCATGTTTGGGGGGAAGTCATGTCTGTAAGCCATACAGACCCAGGGGTGACTGTGATGAAGGAAGAAGTTTATGTTTAGAGGTCCCTGCAAATAGGAGCCACAAAGGCCACACAGGATCACACAGAGGCACCGGGTTGGCCAGAAGGCAGAGGAAGCGAGGGGAAGGCATGGGTGGGAGACTTGTTGTGGTTTCCCAGGACAGGAGGAGGCAAGGCAGGATTAGCAGGTCTAAGACTGGCTGGTTGGAATGATTTCATGGTCTGTGGGCACAGGGGTTGTCTTGAGTCCTCGGTACGTGGCCCTGGGGTGACTGGGGTAGGGGCATAGTGGCCCAAAGTTGAAGTCAAAAACCCAATAAAAGGGGAACTTGGGGGTGTGGGCCCTGGAGTGGTTGGTTTGCTAGTCCTGGGAGGGGCAGTCCCTCTAGTGTTGATGGACCCTAAGATGACAAAGCAGCAAACACGAAAATTAGAAAATGTAATTATTATTACCCTTTGTCTCTTTGCAAAATCCTAGAGCGATTCTGAGCATTCTGCTGTGATTACCTCCAACAACACGTTTTCTCCACCTTTTGGGGTCTGGCTCAAACATTAAAGCCTCCTCCAGAAAGTCTCTTCTCATCTCACCCTGGGGCCCCCAAATGGAATCACCCCCTTCTCTGCCTGCCCCCCTGTAGCACCCACTGTTCCACACCACAGCTTGGGGGTTATGTGTTTGCCTCCTCCCCAAGAGTCATGAAATCCTGGAGAAGTCACCTTATCTTTTATTCCTACCAGTGCCTGCCATGGGCCTGGCGCCCCGGAAAGGTAGTGCCGAGCACTGAACGAACAGAGACGGCAGGCCATGAGGATGGGCCCAGGCTCAAGGGGGTCACTGCATCTCAGGGGAACTGCGGAACATGTCTGCTGTCTTGGTGTGCCCCCGAAAAAATGCAGGAGACATAAGTGTGGGGACCTAGCAGGCACTTCCATGCTCATTCCTGACACCACCAGCGAGCATTTCTGGGGGTGCCTCTGGTTGCCGATCACTGTGCCTGGAAGCATCCTTCTTCTAGTGCTTGTGAGCTCACGGGCTGCACCCCCTGAACTTGTTTTTGTTTGGTTAATCCTCATCTGAAGATATTTTTCCCATTGCTTTTTCAGAGAGAGTGGAAGGTAGAGAGACAAAGAGAGGGCAAGAGAGAGAGAGAAACATTGATGTGAGAGTGACACACTGATTAGCTGTCTCCTGCATACACCCTGACTGGGGGTGAGGAGCAAACCCTGAAACCCAGGTCCCTATGTGCCCTTGACTGGGGATCGAACCCGAGACCCTTTGGTGCGCAGGCCGATGTTCTAACCACTGGGCTTACCTCCAGGGCATCAGCCCCTGAACTTTTATACAAAATAAATACATGCATTTTCCTAGGGTAGAGGATCCAGGACATTAGTCTGACTTTGGGACAGGTTAAGAGCCTCGAACAGTGGTCCCTGTCAAGGCCATGGTCCGAGCTGGTGTCTGGAATCCTTCCGCTGCCTGTCTCTGTGTGACGCCTGCTGAACACCCACTTTCCTCATGGGCCCTGCCTCTGTGCCCTTCCTTCCCTCACAGCCGGGCCTCCCAGGTCCCCTTGCAGGGTGGAGTGTCCTTGTCTCCAAGCCTGATGCTGGCCATGCGGTGGGCGCGATTTAAGTAGTTCCAGGTCACCGCCCTGCCATGGCTTCTTGGACTCCAATTCTGAGTCCCATGCTGTTCAGTGTGCCACAGGCCCATCGGGTACCTTCTCTGGTGCTCCCACTGCTCTCGTGTAGGGCACCTTGCTAGCCCCCACACTCCCTCCTGCTGCCCTGCCCGGGAGCTGCTGGGAGACTTTGCTGGCACCAACAGTTACGACAATGACAACAGCAGCATCTGCCATAGCTGTGATTATTGTGTATCAGCAGCAACGAGAGCAGCAGCCCTACTAAGAACAATGGTAAAGCTGAATTCACGGAGCGCTTACTAGCTTCATACATTCACTTTCTCATTTGGTTCTCACAGCAACCTCATGAGACAGGACTGTTACCTTTCCCATCTCACTTTCCATAAGGAAACGGAGGCACAGAGATGTTAAACTACTCACCCAAGGTCACACAGCTAGTCAGTGCAGAGACAGAATTTGGGTGTCTGATGCTAAGGGTCACGCCCACAGCCCCCACTCACCTGCGTTCCTGAGCCCAAGGGTCCCCTCGCTCCCTGCCCTTCTGCTTCGAAGCACCCATCACACAGGATTGCCATCGCCTGAACATCCAGAGTGTGTGCCCCCGGAGGGCAGGGCCCAGCTCACTCTTGTCCTCCATTGTCACCCCAGAGCCTGGCTCAGCACCAGACACACAGCAGATGCCCCCATAGATGGGATTAGGGGAACACCACCTGGGTCTTGTCTGGTTCTGTGGTGAGGTGCGGCCTTGAACTTGGCCCGTGCCTGATTGTCAGTGAGCAGCTGACAGGCTGCCCTGCCCTGCCAGTTCCCCGCCACCTCCGTGCCCAGAGGAGCCTGGGAGAGCAGGGAGGTGGTGATGACAGGAACGAGTGTGTCACAGGCAGCCCTTCTCTGGCTTGCGGTGCTGAACCTCGATGGGAAGTGACATCTCCTCTTGAGTCTTGACCTCTCCCTGCTCCTTCCCTGGGGACTCGGAGCCAGAAGCTGATTGGGAAGGACAGGCCTAGTTTCCCTGGAACAAACATGCCAGGGAAAGGGCACAGCAGCCTCTCCCTGCCGGACCCGGCAGCAGTGCCAGCCGGCTGTTCTGATGAAGAGGGCTGCCAGGCCTCGGGTTGCTGATGGGGCTTGCAGAGGCCTCTCAGTTGGGGCCTGGGCTCAGGGGCTGGGCTGCCGCTCCAATTTCCCAATTCTAAGAGCCTTTGTCCTGGTGGCCTCTCTTCTCCCCCTCAGATCACAGGAGCGGGGGCTCCGGGTCCCAATCAGACTGAATCTGGCTTCCAGGGGAGGCACTGATGCTTTTGCCCCAAGCATAGGCTTTGGGGGCCCTGGGAGCAACCTCTGGAGACCTCATCCCAGGATCCCCGGCTTTTAGAGAGACCAGTAAGTACAGCCAGGCAGGGACAGGTCCCAGAGGCAGACACAGTCAGGCAGAGACAGGTCCTAGAGGCAGACACAGCCAGGCAGGGACAGGTCCCAGAGGGCAGACACAGCCAGGCAGGGACAGGTCCCAGAGGCAGACACAGCCAGGGAGGGACAGGTCCCAGAGGCAGACATAGCCAGGCAGGGACAGGTCCCAGAGGGCAGACACAGCCAGGGAGGGACAGGTCCCAGAGGCAGACACAGTTAGGCAGGGACAGGTCCCAGAGGCAGACATAGCCAGGCAGGGACAGGTCCCAGAGGGCAGACACAGCCAGGGAGGGACAGGTCCCAGAGGCAGACACAGTGGAGCAGGGACAGGTCCCAGAGGGCAGACACAGCCAGGGAGGGACAGGTCCCAGAGGCAGACACAGTTAGGCAGGGACAGGTCCCAGAGGCAGACATAGCCAGGCAGGGACAGGTCCCAGAGGGCAGACACAGCCAGGGAGGGACAGGTCCCAGAGGCAGACATAGCCAGGCAGGGACAGGTCCCAGAGGGCACACAGCCAGGCAGGGACAGGTCCCAGAGGGCAGACATAGTCAGGCAGGGACAGGTCCCAGAGGGCACACAGCCAGGCAGGGACAGGTCCCAGAGGACAGACACAGTTAGGCAGGGTCAGGTCCCAGAGGGCAGACATAGTCAGGCAGGGACAGGTCCCAGAGGCAGACACAGTCAGGCAGGGACAGGTCCCAGAGGCAGACACAGCCAGGCAGGGACAGGTCCCAGAGGCAGACACAGCCAGGCAGGGACAGGTCCCAGAGGGCAGACACAGTGGAGCAGGGATAGGTCTGAGGGGGCAGACACAGCCAGGCAGGGACAGGTCTGAGGGGGCAGACACAGCCAGGCAGGGACAGGTCCCAGAGGGCAGACACAGTCAGGCAGGGACAGGTCCCAGAGGCAGACACAGCCAGGCAGGGACAGGTCCCAGAGGCAGACACAGTCAGGCAGGGACAGGTCCCAGAGGCAGACACAGCCAGGCAGGGACAGGTCCCAGAGGGCAGACACAGTGGAGCAGGGATAGGTCTGAGGGGGCAGACACAGCCAGGCAGGGACAGGTCTGAGGGGGCAGACACAGCCAGGCAGGGACAGGTCCCAGAGGCAGACACAGCCAGGCAGAGACAGGTCCCAGGGGGCAGACACAGCCAGGCAGGGACAGATCCCAGAGGCAGACACAGCCAGGCAGGGACAGGTCCCAGAGGCAGACACAGCCAGGCAGGGACAGGTCCCAGAGGGCAGACACAGTGGAGCAGGGACAGGTCTGAGGGGGCAGACACAGCCAGGCAGGGACAGGTCTGAGAGAGCAGAAGTATACGGAGAGTGGGAGCCTCAGGAGTTCTTAAGTTGAAATGACTAGGAGGGTCTTCAAACCACGCTGCGAATCTGGATGCACTAGAAGCTGTTTAAAGCATCAAATCAGAGCTGACACTCATTGCAGAACCAGAGCCGGTGTCCCCACGGGCCCTCCTGGGGTCTGACTCCTGTCCTTTAAAACCCCCACTGCTTTTG
Source organism: Cnephaeus nilssonii (assembly GCF_951640355.1). Taxonomy (NCBI): domain Eukaryota; kingdom Metazoa; phylum Chordata; class Mammalia; order Chiroptera; family Vespertilionidae; genus Cnephaeus; species Cnephaeus nilssonii. The sequence goes on from NC_137076.1 coordinate 15,761,698, forward strand.
TTGGTTCACCTGTCAAGCCATTGACCCACTGAGAGTTTGTGACAACCTGCCGGGCATGCGGCACCACCAGGCACCAGCTGGAGAGACGAGATGTGTGGATGCATTTGTCCAGCAACAAACAGGGAACCAGCCGCCTGGAAGGGAGTGTGGGGCAGAGTGGGGTGACCTGCACTGTCCCTGCCTGGCTGTGCACAGATGGCATTGGGAAGGGCCCCATGGGCTGGGGTGCTGGGAGGGTCACGCAGAGGGGTCTAGAAGGATGCAGCTCTGTGAACAGGAGGTCAGAGCCCTGGATTACATGGAATCGCACCATGGGGCTTGGGGCCACCATGACCACCATCTCTAGTCTGGCCACGACCTTGCTATCGCCATAGCACCTGGCAGAGTGCTGCCACGTGCTGGTGCCCACCCCCACTTAGAGAGAACAGTGGACAGGGAGACAGGGTGCCCAGTATTCCCCCCCCCCCCCCCAATGTACCCACACTGTTAACTCAGCGAACATGAGAGAAAAGCACTGCCCACACGGAGCTCCCAGTAACCTTTACCACAGTCCCAGCCTTCAGTTTCATCTTTAAAATGAGACTTTCTCCCCTGAGGCTTTCAGGGCAGTGCGACTTACAGCTGTGAGCCGGGCTGGCTGCCGCTGTGGAAGGAAAGCAGGGGACCCGTTCTGTCCTGGGGACACCCACCACCACCACCGACATAGGACCTCTTGGAGCAGCCCAGCTGCCTGTGGCCACCCAAGGGCCCCCGCACGGGCTGGGTTATCACTTCAGGCGGGGCTCCTCCATGATCACGTGAACACCCGCCCGGCACCCGCCCCCCGCCCCCCCCCCCCCCCCCCACACACATCTTGGAGTCCTGCTCCGGCTCTACTTTGCCCCTGGGCATAGTGACCAGGCCCGGGCCTGAGTAGGTGAGCCACGTCAGGGCCGTTTCCAATCCATGGGCTCTAGCCTCCGCTGGAGACCGAACACCGAAACAATTATTGTTTAATTTCAAGTGAAAGGAGCGCGGCAGGAGACAGGGGGTGACCTTTCCTGTGCGTGAATCTATAGATAGAGATATACAGGCACTGGAATTTATTTCCCCGAGGACAGAAGCGCCAGCTGGGTCTGCGTTTGGAGCTGTGTTTGCATACAGTGCTATGTGTAATTTATTTCCCCAGGGAAGACCGGCTAGGATGGTGCATCTGAGTCTTCATAGAGGTGTTTTTTTTTTGTGTTTTTTTTTTTTTTTTTTTAAAGAAACCAGTCCAACCCCACACCAAAGGGAAAATTGTCTCCTGCAGCCATTGCCGTATTTGACTGGGGCTTTTGAACTTCACGATGTCTCTGAAGAGGGTTTGGACTCTGGTCTCTGCAAATCCCCTGGGGCCCCACCGTCACTTTCTGACATAGTCCTGGGTGGGGCTGGGTAGCAGGGGGCTACAGAATGCCTGGGGTCAAGGACACCCACCGTGGGTTGGCCCGGCCTCGCACCGCCCTTCTGGGAGGCTCCCGTGACAGCTCAGTGACCTTGCCTGCTCTCCGCATGCATGAGCTAGCTTTGGCCGTATTAGGAAGCTCATGCTGCTTGCACCCTTTCCCCAACCCCTCCCCTTCCTCATCCAGAGCCGCCCATGAGCCACTCTCTAGACCTCCAGGTAAATGAGTAGGAGCTACAGCCCCCTGCATCCCTTCCTCCTTGGGGCCTGGAGGCTGGGAGATTAGAAATACTTAGAAGGCATTACTTCATTAGTTAGCAGATGCAATGCTTACTTTAATTTTGCAAATTTACTAGGCACAAGCACGCACCTACACGTTCCAGTTGCCATAACAACTTTAAATTTCATTTGTGGTCTCAGCTGGTGTTTTCTCTGTGTGTGTGTGTGTGTGTTTGTTTGTCTGCGGGTAGGTTCTCTGCCCCACCTCCTCCCCTGCGCCCCTCCCATGCTGCCTTCTACTTCGTCTCATTCTCTTTGATGCTTCTCTTTTGTCTTCCGTTCCCTCCCAGTGCCTGTCCATCCCCTTCCCTTGATGTTGGGGTTCAGGGGGAAGTGTCTTCGTCTAGTGCTGGAACTCCCGAGCCAAGGGTTCCCACAGGCTCTCTCAGGCGCTTCAGGCACAAGGAATACAAGGCCGTTGTCTGTGTGATGTAGTTTCAGGGACACTTACAAGGGCCTGCGAGCCCCAGATATCAACCTGACCCATGTCACGGTGCCTGAGATGCTCCATTGAGAATCTGTGACCCTGATCCCCTTCCTAAAGGAAGGGTGAGTGCTTTTTTTTAAAATTTTTAAATACATTTTATTGAGGAAGGGAGAGGGATAGAGAGTTAGAAACATGGATGAGAGAGAAACATCGATCAGCTGCCTCCTGCACACCCCCTACTGGGGATGTGCCCGCAACCAAGGTACATGCCCTTGACCGGAATTGAACCGGGACCCTTCAGTCCGCAGGCCGATGCTCTATCCACTGAGCCAAACCGGTTAGGGTGACGGTGAGTGCTTTTGAAGGGATAAGCTGTCAGGAGGCTCTTGTGAGGACATGGTGGCTGGCCTGGTGGTGCTGCTGGATCAGGGGCACCCTGCAGGGGCAGGGACGTACTCTCTGAGGTCGCACTGTCCCTCTGCAGACTTCTGTCCAGGAGAAGTCCCCATCTTTGTCCTGCGCCTGAAATTCAAGCAATCTGTGGGCCTGGGTGAGGGGTGGTGGCTGCCCCAGACTTCTGGGACCCAGGGCAAGGTTGGCTGGGCACTTGAGTGGCTTCCGTGGGGGCTACTGAGAAGCAGGGAGACCTGACGGCAGTGGGTCTGGAAAGTGACCTAAGAGCAGAGAAGCCCAGGAGCTGCTTCCGCCAGGACGAAGACTTGGCCCACAAAGGAGCCTGGAGCTTGGACTCACCACGGGGGTCCCAAGGGCCGAGTCCAGGAGGGAGACTGGAAAGGCAGTCATAGTGGGATGTTTTAGGTTGAATTTTCCCCCAAACACACCCTGAGCCAATACTTTGAGTGCAAGTAGTTTATGTAGAAGGTGATCCCAGGTTGCACTGATGGGAGGGTAGGGGAGGCAGGGCAGGGAGAAAGCCAATACAAGGACATGCTGTTAAGCAGGTGACATCTGTGGGACGCTGGGACTCATCCCCACTGGGGGCTTTGGGGAATATAACATGTTGGTGAGAACTCGCACCTGAAGGGTGAGGGAACAGCATGACCCCCAGGCCTCCAGCATTCTCGATGTGGCTGGTGGCTGCTTCCACGCGTGGTGATCCCCAGGCTCTAGTGAGTTCCCAGGAGAGCTGGGCTGGAGGTTGTGGGCCTGGGCTGGAGCGGCAGGGCAGGATATGACAGGAAGCTGACAGCGCCTGCTATGGTCCACCCCTTGCAGGCTCAGGTCCCTCATGTCCAGGTTAACTTTACTATGTTCACTCTCCTTCTTCCAAATGATGACTAATTATAATTAAAAAAAAAAAAAGACAACCCCAACTGGAGGGGAGTGAGGTGGACAGAAGTTTGCTGCTGCAGCTGTTTCAGAGGCTGGACGTGATTCTCACCACATTGCTTTTCTACCACTGATTTCAACTTTTCGTGGGTAGCTAGCATTTTTGCTGTTCTCTGCCTGCCTGGTGGGATGGACCAAGCCATTATCCCCAGGAGGCTGGACACCTGGGCCCGGGGACTTTGTCAGGCCACTGGTTGTCACAATTGCCCATTCCTGGTTATCTAGAGATGCTCTAGTGAATCACTTTAGTTCGACATATTCCCTTTTTTCCCCTTATTAGCAGAAGTCCCAATTCCTTATGATAATCAGGGGGCAGTTTCCCTGACAGTTTGATAACTTCTTTGCCTGCTGGTTTGGTGGCGTGAGGAGCCCCAGAAGACCAGGCAGAGCTCTTACATTAGGGGTAAATGAGCCCTTACATTGTCCTGTTTGAGGCTCCCCACTCTGAGATCAGATTAACCAGATCCTGGAGTTGCAGGGACAGGATGCACAAATTCCCCAAATGCATTCCTGGGTGTGATGGTGAGAGGGTCCCTTCTCCTGCCAGTCCTTGGTTTTCAGACCCATGTATTTTTTTTTTTTTTTTGGTGGGGCGGGGGGAAGCATACAACTCCATTAACTAGTCATTGGTTCAAACAGCATTCTTCATGTTGCACCATCAGTCCAGGGCTCCATCAGATTGGCAGCTTCTGAGTGATGGGCACATGGCAGGACTTCGAGGCCCTGTGGTCACGTGATCACCGTCACACCTCTGTTACTGTAAAGTGAGCCTGGGTAAAGGTGATGTTATGCAGGACCTCAGAAGAGTAAGTTGGATGCTCTGTGAGCCTTTGCATAGTGGTTCTGACACTGTGGGTCAGAAAGACAAAGCCTTTCTTAGAAGATGTATCAATACAGCAAGAGCAAAACACATCTCCCAGGGCAGATGGACCTGCATAGTCAACCCATCATGAGCGGCTGCTTCGTTTCCTTGAGGGATGGCACTGTATTGAGGGATCAGCATCTGTTGTGAGGTTTCATGTTAGTCTCTGAAGCAGCTACATCAGCTTTGCAAGAGGGAGTCCATGCTGCCAGGTTCATAGATAGCCTTCTTCATGGCTACCATGGCTCCATTCACTGAGATGGTCAAGGGCAGAAGCTGGCTGACCTATTCAGGATCCTGTCCATGTGGTTGTCAATGTCCGCTCCGTGGGGATGCTCTCTAATGGACATGGAGAAAGACCCATATGCTTTGTTCCCATCTTCCAATCTTGCTCCTCCAGGCTCCTGTCCGTAACTAGCTTTAAGCGATTCCACTGCCCAAAGTATGTAAACATAACTGCAGGCCCTTTCCCCCGTCACGTCAGGTTGGTGAACACTGAAGTGTTGGAGGCTCTCCCACTGGGAGGCTTTCTCTCCACTCCTGACTTCCAGGGCCACCTCTGGGTCAGGCTGTAAGGAGGCGGTAGTCTACTTTTGATTCCCATCAGAACATGGAGTTAACTCATATGTGAACCAGGGTTTTCCTTCTCAAACAGCAGGTGATGGGGACTCCCTAGAGGTGAGCTGAGGAAAACACGTTGTGCAACAAAGGTAGGTGACAAGGGATGTGGGTTACCTGTGTGTGCCCTCTGGAACCTGCTTGGTCCTGGTCCTGAATGTGTCCTTTCCATTAAATGACAGAATACTTCAGTGTCCACACAATGTATGACTTTGTGGGCCTAAAAACACCCAGATCGTGATGGACAGCTTATATCACGGTTCTTTGATGTCCCACAGTCAGGTGCTCAGTCCCTGCTGGGGCCCAATCGCCTGCTCTCAGCTGATTGTTGCTGCAGACAGCATAGCCTTGCTCTAGGATCCTAGGGTTTTGTTCTGTGATTTCCCTGCATAAGCTCACCAGAGACCTCAAACAACATTATTATCTTCCCCAGAGCTTGCTAATATCATGGAATCTGCCAGGTCTCATGGTGCCAACTGCGGGTCTCTCTCTTCAGGAAGGACATTCAAGGCCCATTGATTTGTGTTTTACTTTGGAGGAAAACACTCAATATGACTGACTGCTGGGCCTTTAAAAACCCTACTGATGTGGCTGGCTCCTGGGTCTTTGTGGGGCTTATCTCTTTCCCCGGGTGCACGTGTCTTAGCAAGCCTTCTGAGTGCTTGCTCCTTCCTGCTCACCAGACCTGTTACGATGACGTATCAGTGTAGTGGGCACATGCGCTGTTCTTTGGCATGTTCAGAAAATCAAGGTGCCTTTGAACTATATGGTGACAGAGAGCAGAAGAGCTAAATTGATCTGGGGCAAGACCATTAAAATGTAAGCTGTGCATTCCAAGTGACTGCAAACTTGTTTTGATCCTCCTTGAAAGGGACTGAAAAACATGCATTCACACCATATCAAGAACCACACACGTAAATGTCAGAGGCTGTGCCAATTGTTCTACTAAAGATACTTGGAAAAAGAGTTGCAATTGGGGCTCCCACTTGGCTAAATTGTAGTAGTCTATTGTCATGTTTATGACCCACCCGAATCTGCATTTGTTGATGAATGAAATGGGGATAATGGGGATATGATGGGGACCACTGCCTTGTAACTTTTAAGCTTTCGAAGGTGACACTAGTCTCTATCATTCCATCTAAGAGGCAGCATTGCTTCAGGTTTGCTCTCTTGGCCTAGTGTATGTGTGTGTCTGTATGTATGTGTGAATGTGTGCTGTGTTTGAGTGTGTGTGGTGATGAGTGTATATGAGAGTATGGGAGTGTGTGTGTGTGTGTGTGTGTGTGTGTGTGTGTGTGTGTGTGTAGCAGGGGAAGACTTCCACTTGGTCTTTCCTACCCTGATGGCTCTACTACACAGGTCAGGGAGAGTTCTGCCAACTCCGAGGTTATCCATCTGGGAAACGACCTGGGGAATGACCACAGAGAGAGGCTGCCAACCCCGGGCCCCACTGTGAAGTGGACACCATCCAGGAGTCTACTCACTACCTGGCGTCTCTCTGCTCCTATTCTAACAGTGTCCCTTGGTACCAGTATTAACATGCTCAGCCTGTGAGTTTTCTGGGTGTTCCCCTTTCCCCAGTATACAGTTATCTGGTAAATGGTCAAGTTCGGTTAGGGCAGTGGTCGGCAAACTGCGGCTCTGTTGACTAATGAGTTTGCTGACCACTGACCTAGACTCTCAATTCCAATAATTACAGGCTGTTGTTGTTCCTTGTGATTAAGCCCCTATCCCAGTGGTCGGCAAACTCATTAGTCAACAGAGCCGCAGTTTGCTGACCACTGGGTTAGGGAAAATGGGAATATTGCTATTGTGTATATTTTCTGAGGGTCCTCTTTCAGGCAGACATGGTCTCATCTTCCATCGATAGTTCTGGGTCGAAGAACTAGCTGAGGTCTGGTAACTGGGGCAGGAGGGTAGCTACTTAAGTTCTGGGATGGGGGACGTGTGATCCATTAACGACTGAGGTTAGGCAGCTTTATTTATCTGCCAAAGAATGAGGTGGGTCAGAGATCTACAGACCTTTTGTGAGTTAACTTAATCTAGATTTTAAATTCTTTTCCTGAAAACCCTACTGTGCAATAGCACTGCTTCCAAAGTATGGGGTCAGCCACGGGCGGGCTGGGGGCCTTCCTCTCCGGCTTTGAGCACGGCAGCTTTGCATTCACCATCATCTGGACAAGCTTTTGTTGAAACAGTGTTTCTGCTCTAAAAAGAGTGCTTGGTTACACTGCTGCAACCAATCTGCGGAGCTCGGGTTTATCTACCTCTGGGTGACTCCATTTGCCACGTCAGAGGGTCAGGCCTTGGGGCAACTGTTGTCCTGTGCTGGGGGCCCTGGCACTCAGGGAATATCCCAGAATCTCCTCGGGGGTAACAGTGTCATTTAAAACGTTTGTTTCTTCCATACTCTCTCTAAATCCAGATCAGGCAGGGATGTTCAGCTGCAGTCATGATGCATCTCCCGAATGACATGTATTTACCTTGGGAAACAGCCCCGCTGGGAGTCCTGGGCGAAGGTGTCAATCATTCCCAACTCAGGATTGCATGGGTCCCTTATCTGCCTTTGCTGCAAACCCCAGCCCCTCGTCCCCTCTCCTTTCACAGGAGGATTCATTTAGTCCCCACCAGACAGGCTTCTCCCTCAAGGTCCCTGCCCGCCTAGCACCTTGGACAGGGCCACACGAGGCTGCTTCTAGGACTATTGCTCTCAGGGGGACAATTTACTCTTTGCTCTGTGCATGTCAGCGGAGCTTTTAAATTCCGAGGACAGTTGGATGAAATTGAATGTAGTCAATTTGCATCTTCAAATCGATTTTGTGCGCATGGGTGTGTGCACTCACACCTCGGGGACAAGGCGGGTGGGTTTCACAGCTCATGGACAGTGCGATGGCATTGTGCCCTGCTTGTCTTTGAGCATGGGCCTGCGTGACCTTGTGCCTCGGTTTCTTTTATAGAAATGGGGGTGGACTGGGCAACCCCTGAGGTCTCCTTTCGCTTTAGTGCTCTATGATTTTATATCTGTGGGGGACTGTGCTCTCTGGAGCTGACAGCTCAAATGGCAACAGTAAAAGCGAGCTTTGCACAGTCTTGGTCTCAGACCCAGGCTCAGTATTTGGATGTCATGTGAGGAGCAGGTTGGGAGGTGTGGAGGGTGAGGGGGCAGCCTTCTTGTGCTCAGGGTAACCTGCTGCAGGCTGGGCTTACCTGGAATAGATTGTGGGTGGCACGGAGCATCACCACACCTCTCTGAGCCTCAGTCGCCTCATCTGTAGAGTGAAGCCAAAAATAACTCCTCCCATGGTGGTTGAGAAAAGTAAGTAGTGAGTGCTTGGGATATCTTAGGCACCCATCAATTTCAGGTTCCTGACCCTGGATCTGGAGATGTGGAGGTAGCTTCTGCAGCTAGATTCTTCTTACCTCTTCATCTTCATCTCTTACTGCTGCCACAGCTCAAGGATGCTTTTTTTTTCTCCATTGTCCTCTCTCTCTCTCTCTGTCCTGCATCATTAATTTTTACCTCTCTGTTCTCTACTAGAGTGTTCCCATCAGAATACAAACATGCTATAATATCTTCAATCTTTAAAAAATCTCCCCTGACCCCCACACCCCTCTTCAGCTACTGCTCAATTTCTCTGCTTGTTTGACAGTCACAATTGTGGTTTCCACTTCCTCACCTCCAATTCTCCCCCAAGCCCGTTCCAGTCCAAGGTTGGCTATTGCTAAACTCAGCGGTCAATGCAGATTGCTGCTCACTTCGGCCTGTCAGCAGTATTTGTCACCGTTGATCACTGTATTTCTTGAAACACCTTCTTCCCCTGGTTCATGCTCACAGTTGCTCTTCAACAGTCATCCTTCAACAGTCATTTTCTTCCTGACTTCTTACTGCTGGAGTCCCCAGTGCCCAGTTCTCAGACCTCCCCTCTATGATCCCTCTCAGATCTCTGTCTCTGGCCCCAGCTCTGACCTCTCTCCCCTGATTGCAGAGCCATAATCCAGCTTGCTCACTACTGCTGTTTGACTCTCTAGCAGGCACCTTGACCTTAACACATCCTATGCCAAACATATCTTAGAAACTGGCAACTTGAACTTCCCTATTTTAGTAATGGGCAAATTAATTTTTCCAGATGTCTAGAGCAAACACCTTAGTATTATCTTTGACTTCTCTCTTCCTCTCACTCTCTACATCCAATCTGTCAACAGAACGGGGCGGCTCTACCTTTGAAATAATCCTGCCTCCAACCATCTCCCCCACAAGTATCCTGGTGAAGTCACCGGGATCTCTTGCTTAACTATTGCAATAATCCACTGACTTGTCTCCTTGCTTCCATTCTCCCTCCTAATAGTTTAAAGTGGGTTAGAATGATGATTTTAAAACGTAAGTCAGATCATGTCACAACTCAGTGGGAAACAATTCAATACATTCCTGCTTTCTCAGAGTAAGTTCTAATTGATCTGGGCCTTCTTCTCTGATCTCACCTTTGCCGTTTGCTCACTCTGTTCCAGCCATGTGCCAAGCATGGTCTCATCCACACCCTGTACGACAGCAACTTTGCAGAGTGCCCTTTCACACTTTGGGACTCTTCTGGGGATGTCAGAGAGCCAGTTTCGGCCCGATTCCTGCAGGCCAGGCTGAGGGACCCCACCTGCCAGAAGGAACCCGCTCACTCTGTAGATACCCTTTGAGCCACAGTGGCCAGGGGAAGGACCACGGGAGGTTGGCTCCAGGTGTGTCTGGCCCGTCTTGCCCAGTCCCGCCCTGCCGGCCACCTTCTGATTAATTTCCTTTCAATGTGCACAAATCCGTGCACTAGGTCACTAGTGTAAAATATAATAACCTTACAACAGTATACTTCCATTTCTTTTTAATGGCCTTTGTGCTATTGTTGCCACACGCTTTGCTTTTGCATGTTATAAAGCCCACACTACATTGTCATTTTTGTGTGTGTAAATATTAGCTTTTAAAGATATTCAAACAATGAGAAACAAATCTAATCTACTTACCTATGTATTGACCACATCTGGGCTCTTCATTCCTTTCTGTAGATCCATATCTCCATCTGGGGTCACTTTCCTTCTGCCTGTAGGACTTTCTTTACCATTTATTGTCCTCTAGGTTTTCTGGTGATGAATTCTCTCAATTTTTGTATGTCTCAGAAGTCATTGTTTTGCCTTTGGTTTTTAAAGACAGTTTTGCTTCTATAGAACTTTAGGTTGACAAATTTTTCTTTCAGTTGGTTAAAGATGTTGCCTTGTTGCTTTCTGGCTTGCATTTTTTTCTGAAATATCTGTGGTCACAGTATCCTGTTCCTCTGGACACAACATGCTCCCCACCCCTGGCCACTTTTAAGATTTTCTTTTTATTGTTGATTGTTTGTTTATGCAATTTGATTATGATATGTCTTGGTGTAGGTTTCTTCATGTTTCTTATGCTTGGGATTTATTGAGATTCGTGAATCCATAGATTCCTAGTTTTTATCAAATTTGGAAAATTTTCAGCCAATATTAAAATATTTTTTTTCTATCTTGCCTCTTCCCTCTCATACTTGGACTCCAATTATGCATTTATGAGGCTACGTTAAGTTGTTCCACAGCCTCATATTCATTAAAAAATTGTCTGAGCTTCATTTTGCATAGTTTCTATGGATATAGAAAACATTCTAATGTTTTTCAAAGTATACTGATGTTTCCTTCTGCAATGACTAATTTGTAATTAATCTTATGCCATTCAATTTTATTTCACATATAGTAGTTTGCATCTCTAGAAGTCCAATGTTTTTGTATTTTTCATGCCTGTACTTAACTTTTTGAATTACAGTCATAACTGTTAAATAAATAAAGATATTATATATTTAAGGATATTAAATAGGTATATTTAGTATCCTTATGGCTAATTATAATGTTTGTGTCAGTTTTGAGTTGGTTTCACTTAACTTTTTCTCCTTATATTTCTTTTGTATGTCTTGTAAGTATTGATTGGACACCAGCCATTGTGAATTTTACCCTGTTGGGTGGTGGATATTTTTATTTTCATATAAATAGTTTTGAGCTTTGTCTTGTCATGAAGTTAATTACTTGGAAATAGTTTTACCTTCCTTAGGTGGGACCAAACCAGTGCTCAGCCTAGGGCTCGTTATTCTTCACTGTTGAGGCCAGACCCTGGAGTTGTGAAGCCTTACAGTATGGCTGTGAGAACAGATACTGCCCCTGGCCCTGTGTGAACACTGGGCACTGTTTCCTCGAATCTTTTTGGGTGGTTCTTTCCTGGCCTTGGATAGTCTCCACATACACATGTGCTGATCAGTACTCAGCTGACTACTCAGTGGGACCCTTCCCTGATCTTGGATTGTCTCTGTGCACCTCCCTCTCTTCTACTCTGTCCTGGGAACTCCAGATGATTCGGCCTTGCTGGACTCTCAACTCTGTGTCCTCACTCTAGGCATCTACTGGGCTCCTTCTTTTTGCCCCTCTTTGTCCTTTGACTGGGAAGCTTTCTCAAGCTAGAAATACTGTAGTGCTCACTTTATTTCCTGTCTCTCAGGAATCACTGTCCATTGTTGCCTGATGTTCAGTGTCTTAAAAACCATTGCATTATACATTTTGCCAATATTTTGAATGTTTTAGGGAGCAGGGTAATGGTCCCTCTTATTTGACTGAAAACCTGAATTCTTTTTTATTTTTCTTCATAATTTTTATCACCATCTGACATTATATATTTACTTATATTTTTCTTACTGGAACACACGCTCCATGAGAACAGGAGCTTTTTGTGTGTGTCTGTTCACTGCTGAGTCCCCTTCAGCTAGAATAGTGCCTGTTACATAATAGGTGCTCAGTAAACATTTATTAATGAATGAAAGGGTGAGACAATAAGTAAATGCATCCTAACACCTAGCCTGCATTCCAGCCACATAGGTTTGTCTCCTTTTGCCCTCGTGTCAGGGGTAGAGGTCCCTGCCCCTGTGCTTCTGGTCACACTGGTTCCTGTCTGACAAGACTCTTCCCTCTCCTCTCTCAAGTGTTTACCCACTTTTCAAGCTCTAGCTCCTCCTCCATAAATGCTTCTCTGATCATTCTTGCTGACCCAGACTTCTCCCTCCTCTGAGCCTTTTCAGCACTTAGGGTCAGAACCACATAAGTTACAACCTCAGGGCTTCCAATTAAGGTAATGTGAGCTCTTTGAGGACCTTATCCTCTGCATCTAGCACGGGGATGGTCTCAACAAGTACATGTTGGTAATGGTTGGAGTCTCTGCTCTTTGCATACGCTGTGAATGGAGAAGTTCCCTTGTGCTTCCTCAGTTTCTGATTTTTCCACAACAGTGCCTGATACATAATTTACAGGCTGGTGGCGTGTCCTCTTTGAAGTTTCTAGAAACCAGAGTGTGCTAATTGGGTTGAAGCAGAGAATTTGAAAGATGTTTGAGAGTTAGAGTCAGAACACAGGGAAGAAAAGGGAGGACAGTTGTGAGTGAGGAACTAATATTTGGTGAGTATTTATTTTATCTTGGCACTTTGTCATGATCACTTTTTATTGCCTCATTATGCGAATATTGAGGCTGACATGTTAAAACAGTATTGCTTTTTAATGAAGATTGGTAATAGAGAGCAATCAGATTCATGGCAAACATGTTGCTATGGCCTGAATTGTCACCCCCCCCCCTTCATATGTTGAAGCCCCAACCCTGAAAGTGATGGTATTTGGAGATGGGGCTTTGGGAGGTAATTAGGATTTGAAGTGGTCATGATGGTGAGTCCCCATGATGCGATTAGTGCCATCAAAAGAAGAGACACTAGAGTGCTCTCTCTCTCCTCTCCTCTCCTCTCCTCTCCTTTCTTCTTCTTCTTCTTCTTCTTCTTCTTCTTCTTCTTCTTCTTCTTCTTCTTCTTCTTCTTCTTCTTCTCCTCTCTCTCTCTCTCTCTCTCTCTCTCTCTCTCTCTCTCTCTCTCATAAGCTCACAGCAATATACAGGCCCCATGCAAGCCACAAGGAGAGCTCTCACCAGGACTCGACCATGCTGACACCATGATCTAGGACTTCCAGCCTCCAGAACTGTGAGAAAATGAAGTTCTGTTGTTTAGGCTCCCAGTCAATGGCAGCCTGTTTTGATTGACTCAGCTAAGACACATGCCCATCCGTATGTCATGACTCAGTAGGATTGGCAAGAAGAAGTCACATCCCAGGAGAGACTAGCTTGTCACTTCCCTCGCTTGGCCTCGATGAAGAATCATAGTGCTTAAATTCCCAATACATACCTGAGAGTCACCCCAATATATTGCTTGGCTGCCCCACTTTCTTTCTTGGCAGGGCTGTGAGAGGGTCATCCTGCACTGCTGCTCTTTCTAGTTTCCTTGCCCTGTCCCTGGGGCCAAGGTCACGTGATTGAAGCTATACAGATGGGCTCGATTCCCCCTGGTGTTTGGGTTCAAGAAGCTCTGAGGAGGAAGGGCCCTCCCTCTGTTAGATCATGAACATGTGAGGGTGATCTATAAAAATCTTCACTCACCAATGGACGACAGGGTCCCTGGAAGGTAGCTAAATCATCCACCATTAGCTCTGAGTCCACATAGATCATGTGCCAAACCCTTACCAGGTCTCCAAGCGGTGCCGTCACTGGGGCAGCTTTCTCCTCTTAGAGTTTGTTTTCCTACCTCAACCCGGGGACCACTTCCCCTCTGCTTCCACTAAACACAACCACGTAGTCCCTTCCCTCCCTCACTCCTGATTGAGGGCCGGTCTTACAGCCACCCCTCAGCTCTCCCAGCCAAGTTCCTGATTTTCCTCCTGAGAATAGCCTACTAGCATTGGCCTTTGTCTGCTTCCCCCAGTAATATTTCCAGGGTGATCTCAACCCCTCAGAACTTTCCTTTTTTGGCTGGAATTGATTCTGCCTGCCAAATGGGAGGCCAGTTGGGCCATAAAAAGAAGATATCTTGAAAGATGCCCGGCCAACCAGAAAAGACGGTGCCAGCATTTCAAAACCTGACACACGCCCTGAGGATAGCTCCACAGGACTGCATTTTTTTTTCTTTCTGGGAATGTGGCCATTTGGGACCCCTAAGATAACAGCTTGGAGGTTTTTCCTGCTTTGAAGTTTTTTGTTTTTAATAAACATTTTCTGCTTGAAAAGAACCTGGATTTTATAAATTCATCTGTTCACGCTTATGATTTCAGGTCTTTCATTTCTCCAGCCATCAGGGAAAAATAACTTTGGAGAAGTGAGGTTGAACTGGCCATGGTTACCTGTCAAACTCGCAGGAGATGCTGTCAGAGCTTCCACGACAGGGACTAGTTTCTTCTAGGGTCAATCTTGTGCCCTGGCCCTGGGTGTGATTGGTCTTGACACTCAGATCCTTCTGCCAGGGGGTGCATGACGTGTTTGGACACAAGGTCTCATAAAAATGAAATTTTGATCTTTGTTTATTTGTGCTTCTCTTGGAGCTGTTTGTTTTGGGGGGGGGGGTCTTGAGCACCTGAATTGGCATCAGTTCTGCTTGTCCTCCACTGGGAGCCATTGGGATATGGGCAGATGGCTTCTCTGAGAGGCAAACTTTTAGGAGTTGTACTGATTGAAAGAGAGATTTCTCAACAATCTCATTTCTGAGTAGAACCCACGGTGTTGAATGAAAGCTTATGGAATACACCGGGGGAACTTTCAGTGGCAACTCTTCTCTGTTGGGCATCTCTAGCACGACTGACTTTATTGAAGCCCACTTGCAGTTAACAGCATCCAAAGGATGGAGACTCTGGATAAGGTAGAAGGGGAATAGGTTCCCCTTGTTTCAACCATGGACATGCCTGTTCTGGAGCTCGCTGGTCTATAGCTTTGTCCCTGGAAAGTGAGGGGCTGACATGAATTGAGTAGGCAGAGAGCTTTCAAACACTTTAGGATCTCAACATAATTTCTCTCCAGACTCTTGAGGTAGAGGCCTCACTTTCCAGCAAAGTGTAGAAAACTTAAAATTGGACTTAGTTGCTAAGTGATCCAGAGAAATGGGCCTTGCCCTCCTGGAGTCTAGTTTGACAAGGACTCTTTCGTAGTCAAAACCAAACCAAAACAAAAGACCCCAAAACCAAAACCAGACAGCCACACACACAAATGAACCGGATTGGCGAAGACCTGTGCAAATGAAAAAATCAGAAGCACCCAGCTGGGACCTTATAAAATGTAAAGTCTGTTATAAATTTTACTTTGCCTGGAAAACACTTAGTTGTGATAAAACTTAGTGGGATGGCCTACATGTTCAGAGAGATAAAAAGAGACTTCAAGACAAGTCACTGGAGGCACAAACCTGGGGACTCTGATTGTAGTTGGGCTCTTGATGGCGTATTTTCCCAGCTCTAAAAGCCCCTGCCCCAACGTTTGCAGAGCCCATTGGCTCTTGGGGAAGCCCCTCACATTGTGTAAAGCTGTAGCACCTTATGTTAAACATTGCAGCTGAGTAGCAGCCAGACATGGATCATTTGTACCTAGGGCTGTGAGTGAACTCTTGGAACAATGGTTCTCAGTCCTGGCAACTGACTCCTATTGACTCTATGAACATCTATCGAGTGGCTGGACAAGGATGATAGTTTATCCCATCTCAGATAGGAGACATCTCTCTGCTTCTCCCAAATGCAGGTTTACGAGTTTTTAGACATTCTGTAGAAAATGTAAGCCCGATGACTAACTGAAGCCTGGGCTTTTCAGACCCATGTTTTAAGTGAGAAGCAGACAGGTTTTTCAACCACAGCCCATGTTTGTAACCAATTCCCACCTTGGGGTGAAGTCCACCAGGAACAGTACTAGATCATGTGCAGTTTTGTTGACTCTTCTGTAGCCTTCATATTGGCTATGAACTAATACATGAGCTCATCCAAGACCCATAGTCATTGATACTTGTATATAGTTGGTTGTACTACAACTTTATAATAGCAGTTAGGGTCAGCAGATGTAGCAGTAAAATCATTTCAATTTGTTTCTTAATGGTTTGAAATCACCTTTTGGATGAATGGGACATGAACACTCCCCTTGCCCCCATTGTGATGTATGGGAAGACACACATTGTTTTACATTCAGATCATACTTTTCACTGCCTTGAACTAGGAGTGACCTGAAGAAACAAGGGGTCTCATACCTGCCTACCTACTGCCAGAAGGAGACCTCCAGAGCAATGATCATAGAAACAACATCACCAATTTTGGTAGCTGTTTCTTATTCTTTAATTTGCTTTATAAATGAAAATCATACATGGTTAGGAGTATGAACTTTGGCACCCACTGCCTGGGTTCAAATCAGGTTTTGTCTCCTATTAGTTATGTGACCCTGTGCCTCATTTGCTCCATCAGTGAGCAGTAACAAGGTCTAGTTCCTTAGTGAGTTCGCATGACCTAATCCCTGTCAGGTCCTGAGAGCAACCTGGCATATGCAAAGGTTAGCTAGGAAAGCCTGTACACTTCGGTCCTGTGCACATCAACTTAAAATCTCCAGGCTGAAATTTCTGTGGCTATTCTCCATGGTGTGGCCTAGCTCACCTCTGCATCTGTGGCTGCGACTGACCCAGGACTCTTTACTAAGGAGAATCTTTGTTTTCCTGCCTGTTGGAGTCTCCAGCTGGAAGGGGGAGGGCTCCCCCTCAGCCATTCTCGACCGGTGCTCCGCGGCTCAGCTCCTCCAGGAGGACACCGCCCTTACTTTTGGCTCTGCTGCTGATTAAGGCATGTGAGTTTGAAATGGCAGTTCAGACTAGTTGAGTCACAGGTGCTTTTTCGGGGTGACCTTCGCTGAGCTCATTGTCTCTCAACAGTGACTTTAAAAAACCTCTGCTAAGAGAAACAATATCTAAGGAGATTGTTCAAATGACGACCTGGAATCCAAAGTCTAATCTAAAATCTATCCCTGATCAAGACCTATCACTAGAATTGGGGCACTGAGCCCTCATCACATGCCCTTCCCATGTCCCTCTCTGGACGCCTACTGCTTTCACTAAATTGTCTTTGGTGGGGTGCTCCCCGCCTATATTGGGAGTGGTTGAAAACAAAACTCAGAGGTGTTTACTACAAGGGTGCTGCTCATTGCATCATGTAAGGTCCTCCTTCACAGGCTTCCGTGGAGACTTTTCTCTCTGGTCTTAGCTCTACCTCTGCTTATCTGATGTTTCTCTTAGCAGCCCTATGAATTATATAAATGACCAACTTTCCCTTTCCACATTGGCTTCTACGTTTGAGGTCAAGTGTGGGCCAACTCCTAGAACTTTTTCATCTTCACTTTTCCAGCCTCATTTCTGGCTTCTGCTTTATCCCTACCTCAATTCTTTTTCTTTTTTTCTGTCCGTTTCACCCTTTATCTTGTTGCCCTAATGCAATCTCATAAGCCTCCCGAAAACTTACCTGGAGCAAGGTGGGGCTATACATGAATAAAGAAGTAACTCTAAAGAACAGGTATTGTCACCCCCACTTTAGAGATGAGGAAACTGAGGGCCTGAAGGGCCAACCAACTTGCCTAGTGCCATAAAGCTAGTAGTGAGAAGATGGCCAAGGTCAAGCTCAGGCTTGGCTGACTCTGTAGCCTGTTCTATCTTCACTCCCCTCCTTTGAAATACTCAGAAACATTCTCAGAAAGAAGTATATTGGGGCATTAGAGGAGCCACTGATAGAAGAGGCTGGCGGGATGAAACTGATGAGAACTGAAAGTTTCACTTCTCTTTTTATCTAGGAAGGGCATATTTATGGAACATTGGTCATCAGGGCATAAGTAATCTGTAGAGTCAATCCTAATTGCATTGTAACCTTGATGAACGGAGACTGGTTAGCTTGGATAATTGGATTGTCAAGTTAACTGAGAGTCAACTCTATAGACTGCACTTTCCCACCCTGACTATTGAAAGTGTTCTGTCGTCTCTGACTACACTTCTGCTTCAGTTACTACACTGTAATGCATGCATGGGACCCCTATTAAAATCCTAGACTCCATTCAACACGTAATGCGCTACTCAGATCATAGCAGGCCCTCATGGTTCTTGATTCTGTTGAATGTCTGGAGTCTTCTTGGGTGTGGGGTCATGCTTGTATTTATTGGTTCTCTCTGAGCCTGATGTAGATGGACATGCAGACTGTCGGGGCGGGATACCCATCCCACTGCAAACATGCATGAGCTCCTAAACCCACCCGCTGGTTGTTTAATCCACTGGCCTGAAATGAGGGGGATCTCCACAATACCACAGTCTGGGACAAGTCCATTTTGTCTGTTTCACTTAAAATACAAGCTCAATAATTTTGTTTCAGTTACTTGAGAGTCCATGTTAGAAGGTTTCTGGCTAATCAAGATTTTGTTTGCCTCTATGACTTTCTCATTATCCACAATCAATTACTGAGTTCCTTCTGGTGCCCAGAAAATCATGCTTAGCTTTGAGAGTAAAAATGCATGAGGACTAGAAAAGTCTAATTTCATGGTGATGAACTGACTTGCACCGGCTGTGGTTGGTTGTACACTGAAAGCAACACGAATCCTCTCCTGTGGAATATTGGAAAAAGAACTGGCTTTGGTGTCAGATCCACGACTGACCTTCTGTAAGACTCATGGCTGGTTCCTTAACCTGGCTGCACCTCAGTCTCCTCCTCTGCACAGTAGGGATGATAAAAAGATAAGAGAGAATACTCATGAAGCCCTGCCACTTAATAGATGCTCAATATATTGTAGCTGGTAATATTGTGCCTCTGAGCATCCCCTACTCAGAAAAACAGGGAGGACTCCCTTCCAGAACTGATTTGAGAGTGAGTATAACTTCTGTGAGTTCCCTTTGGATGGCGGGTGGAAGGGCCAACAGCGCTGCAAGCTACAGTCTAGGGTCACATGTCTGTGAATAGCCAGTGTAAATACATGATTGAGTGGAACCATCCGCATCAGCAAAGACATCTGTGAGCTGCTGTCAGGCAGGGTGCAGCAGCCAGTGTCCCTCCCACGCTCATCAAGCCGCACGGCGCCCCACAGAAAGAACACTGTGCCCCGTGCTTGTTACGCACACTTCATGCTGAAAGAGAGCAAATCAGTAGGAGAAAATGTGGATTTTTCTTTCTGAGACGAGGGGTGGGACTGCAGGGAGGAGAGCCGGGTGGAGAAGGGATGCTGGAGATGGACAGAGAGGGGTCCCTTCTCTCGGGGTGGGGAACCTCCCAAGTCCAGAAAGCCTCTTTGCATTCCACAGGTGGAAATGACACCCACAAAACTGGAATACGGAATTGAGGACTTTTCTTGTTCTGGTTACGTCTGTGGTCCCCATCTGGGCAGCCTAACCTCCAGTTCTTTTGTTTCTCTCTCCCTCTCTCCTATCTCTTTTCTTTCCCTTTTCTTCCTTTATGGCCTGATTTTCTCCCCTCCCCTCTGCTCTCCCCTGCCTCCCTGCACCCCTTCCTCCTGCTCTCCTTTTCCAAACTCTAGGTTGATACACAGGGACCTCTTTTACTAACTGAACTCCTCCACTGCCCCCACCCCTCACCAAGCCATTAACACCCAGCTGCTCCATGGGACACACACTATAGCTTTAATTCAGCTGCCGAGTCCTGAGCTGACTAATCCTGCAGGGCGGGGTGGATGCAGAGGTCTGGGGACATGCAGGCAGATGCTCTCCACCCGCTCTCCTGGCAGGAGTATCCTCTCTGAGCTCCAGCCTCCCATCCTATCCTCCAGGATCCTTCACACTGAACCCTGGGACCTCGGCTAGGCAGCCCCAGGAGGGGAAAGAGAGCCACCCTTGCTGCTCTCTGTTATCAGCAATGGAGGGCTGAGCGCCTCTGGTGCATGGGCAGGGGTTGCTGGGAAAGTGGCTCCGGGAGCTCCAGGGGCCGGGCGTCTCTGGCTTCCCCGCCAATGCTATAAACAGTAGGCACCCAAACCCAGCTTCCCTGGCGTCAGAATATTCCACCTCTCGCACATCGGCCACAGTGGTCTACGTCCACCCCATTCCAAGATCAGAGAGGGGAGTCAGTCTCCATTGCCCTGGGGACCAACAGACAGCTCTGTGTGGGCAGAGGGGGCCTGTGCCTTCTCTTCTCCGGCTCACTCAGGCTTGTAAGTTTCCCTTTCTCCAGCAAAGCCTGTTTCTTAACCCATGCCATGGGATAATGTCCCTAATCCTGGTGCCCCAAGTGGTGCCTCATAGGGACTCACCTGGCGTGAAATGCCTTAAGGAAACCGAGCACTCTGGCAGAGGTTGCCATACCCCATGGGGCCAGGCTGAGCAGAGAGAATCCGGAAGACTTCCTAGCTCAGGCTGCCATTGCCAGATACCAGGCTTAAGCAGCAGATATTTATTTCTCACAGGTCTGGAGGCTACAGGATCAAGGTGCTGGCCAGTGGCTTCTGTGCGGCAGCTTCCGGGCTTGTAGACGGCCGCTTCCTCGCTGTGTCCTCGTGTGGCCTGTACTGTGTTTGCAGAGAGAGAGAGAGAGATCTCTGGTGTGTCCCCCTCTCCTTGTTAGGAAACCAGCGCTACAGAATTGGAACCCAGCCTTAGGACCGCCTTTAACCTTAATTACCTCCTGAAGGCTCAACTTCAAATGCAGTCACATGGGGGGGTTAAGGTTTCCACACACAAACTTTGGGGAACACACGGTGCATAAGCTCTCCATGCCACTGAAAGGCAGCCCGTTAAAAAGCTGCCACTGCTCTCATTCTGCCTCCCTGCCCCACACAGGAGAAGAGGGAGAGGGAAGAGGTGGTTCTTGCCTGTCCAGGCTGAGGAGGGGAAGCGCTTTAAATGGACCCAGACTGAAGCAGACAATGGACTGAGCTTTTCAATCATCAAAATGGACCAGGACGTTAGAGAATCTGCCCAAGGTGCCATCAAGGGATCCGCTGCGCGTGGAGGGGAGGGACTGGATTTAGCGCCCGCTCCACTCAGACTGCTGACTGACCAGCTCCCTCCCTGGGAGGCAAGGCCCTCTGCATGAGGAGAACTTCTTGGCACCCACAGACTCTCCTGACTCGCAAAGGCACCAGGCACGCCCACTCTCTTAAAGTGTGAAGCCTGGAGGGCTAGGCTCCCAGGGCACAGAGCCTGGGCGGGAGGGAAGAAGGGGAGGTGGTGGAGGGAAGATGGGGCACAGCGCAGGCTTGGGGCTCTCAGGCACTTCCCAGAGGGGGGCCTGGGAGGGAATGGATGATCCCAAGGCATTGGGAGACAAGGATGAAAGGCCTGGCGGCAGGAGAGCCTGATTGATCCAGAATCTATGTGGTTCAGCCTGGGGCAGCAGGTTCCTGGCTCTGGGGTTCAGGTACCTAAGACATAAATACTAGCTGGAAATCGATATAGGATCACCAGCTTTGTGTTTTGCCAAGAGAGGACGTAAAGAACCCCCCTGCCATCTTTTATCATCACCCTTTCCTGAAAGAAAGGAGATTTGCACATCCCTGGCCCCAAACACAAGGAGAGAGAAGGGACGTAATCTCAGAATGGCGTGTGCTCCTGTACACTGAGTAAGGAGAGCACTGGGGAAATTCACCGCGCTGCCGTTTTTAAATGTTTTAACTAATTTTGCCGAGACTGATGAGAACTTCAGTCATCTCAGCTGAAGCTGGGCTGCCTGTGCCTGTGTGAGAATGTGTATGTGAGTGTGAGTCCACGTGTGGCAAGGGAAGTGTGTAAATGTCCCCATACCGGGGAGAGTGTGTGTGTTTGGCTTGTATGTGTTGGGGATGGGGAGGAGGGGAGACTTGTGAGTGTGATGGGAGGAGCTGGGGGGCTGCTGCTGCAGGAGCTGGGGTTTGCGCCTGATCCTAGGACCTTGGCTGCTTAGGGCCCGTCCATAATTACAGGGGACACTTTTCCTTTGTTCCCTCTCTGCCCTCACTCCCCCGTGTGCTCTCTTTACTCCTCTGCTCCCCCACTCGAACTGCCATGTTGAGCTGACCCCCAGTGGGTCCCCTGGTCGGAGGAGAGGCCAGTCAGTAGCTGCCAGGCTTCCCACATCCTGCCAAGAACTGTTGCTCGGTACAGGAGCCTTCCCATCCTCCTGACACAGTCCCTCGGGGAAGCAAAACTGGGCCGAGTCCTGACAGCAAAGTATTCCTTCCCCCGGGCCTGGTCCTGCCTCAGCAGCTCACATGGTTTATGACCTTGACTCAGCGATAGTGCCCTTCAGCGCCCCTGGCTGGGACAGAGCCACAGGTGACCTCAAGCTGGTGGGACATCTTGGCCCTCTCTCCTTGTTCCATGGGGCAGAGCCACCTGACCTTGGTCCAAACTCTTGGGCTGGGCTTGGGGTTCTCCCTCGCTGGTCCCAAACCAATTCTTGGCCCCTGTGTATCCCCCATCCCCTGGGGCAACAACTCGCTCCATCCCGGCTGAGTGCCACCAAACCCTCCAAAATTCTGCATCATCTCTTACCTCCATGACTTTGTACAGTTATCTTTTCCTGAGAAGACTGTCCTCCCAAACACTAGCCCAACTTCAAAGGTCAGCTAAGATGCCACTTCCTCCAGGAAGCCTTCCTGTACCTTTGCAATGAATGCTGACTTTACCCACCAGGGTAAAGGAACATGGGAATGAATCCTTCCCCATCTTTAAAAACACGTGCTCCGTGCATCAGTCGCCTGGCCTACCTTTCAGGCATGGTTTTATTTGAGATTTTAAAATTTAGACTAATTTCCTCGGCTGCCCTGCTCCGCCCCCCGACCCGTGCTGAATTTGCCCAATTGTTTATAAAGCCATATTTTATAAAGTATGGCTTTATAAACAATTTTAAGTTTGTTTTTAAATTTGTCTTTTTTTGGAGTCATTTTTCATGGAGTCATACTGTTTTTAAGTTTGTCTTTTTATGGAGTCATTTTTCAATGCTTATTATTTCTCATTGATTTTATGTTTCTGTTTAGTGTTTACTGTTAGAGAGGGAATAGAAAATGGGGGGCAGGGATGAGAGTCCAGTGGCCCCAGTCAGGAATGGGGTCCTGGGGTCTCTGGCTTTATGGGAGCGGGGAGGCAGTCAGGCATTAAGCAGGAGGGAGCCAGGTTTGGTCTCAGCTGCAACCCTCAGCCACTCGAAACTTGGGGATCCATTTCACCTCTGTGAGCCTCAGTTTTCAAATCTGTAAGTAGAGGTTAAAAATATTCGTGTACACTGAGTTGTTGTGAGAAGTAAGCTGGATAATGCCTGTAGGGGATGCAGCGTGTGTGTGGGCCATACTTACTAGGCACTCAAAATACAATTTCTCCTTATTATTATTTCCCAAATGGGGTTCCACGAGAAGCAGGACCTCCGGTAGCCAGCAGGGGGCCTTTCAGGGAATTAGAGAAGGGCGCCCCCTCTGGACAGACCTGGGTGGCAGGTGGAGCTTGGCTGGGCAGTGGCCTCAGAGCGAGTGGAAGGATGGCAGCCAGCCTCATGCTTAACTCCTGGGGCAGGTTATCAGCACGTGAGCCACGAAGCCAGCCTCCCAGGCAGCTCGGGGGAACTGTTGGGAAAGGTGTTGGCGCGCAGCAGAATCTTCTCTGTGGGGGAGGGGGACACCCACTGCTCTCTTTCCACGCTCTGTGTGTGCCACGTTCCTCTGTGTCAGCAACTTCATGTGGTGCGCTGCAAGGATTTTTAAAACATGTGATAGCTGACTATTTAGTCAGGGGCACTGACTTCTTCTCCCTTAGATAAAAAAATGACAACAGCCAACCCAGCAATAGCCATCCGGTGGGAATGAATTGAAGTGATACCTATATTTTGGTCAGATTGGCAAAGAATATATTTTGTGTATGCTGCAGAATTTCGTTAGTTTCTGTGTGCCATGGGGGTGGGTGGGGTGGGAAGGCTGAAAATCGCCGCTCTATGTGAGCACGGGCCCCTCAAGGAGAGGGACTCCCGCTTCTCTTTATATGTCTTGCTCTGCCCTCTGCTCCCTAGCATATGGGAGGTGCATAATAAATGCTTATTTTGCAGGCCACATGTGTGAGGGGCCTGGGAGAAGAGGCCGAGAAGGAAGGGCCCGTGAAGCCCCCACGCGACACCCACTCGGGGTTCTCCAACTTCAGTATCAAGTCCGCAGCACCGTCCACTGGCCACATGCATCACAGCAGAACTTCTGCTCTGCGCGCCGTCCTGGCGTTGCTTCCCGAGGACCCTGCCCCAGGATCACTGCATATGCAATGCTACGCGATCTCCCCCTCCACGCCCTCTTCCCCCCATAAACTAGCTGCACCACTCCCCAGCCTGCCCCTCCCAACCTCAGTTTCCTCATTAGATAGATTGTTTAAACTTTCAGAAAAAGATGATATGAATAGTAACGTTCTCATCGGGTTATTGCAAGGATGAAAAGCAACAATGCAAAAAAAACCCCCCAAACCCCACCAGTGCTTAGCCCAGGGTCTGATAAGCTCTGATAGAGACAGCACTAGCTGTGCATCCCCCCTCTCTGGCGACTCCTCAGAGAGAGGCGGGAACAGAGCCGGCTTGTCCCCATTTTTCACTGGGGACACTGAGGCTTCAGACAATGGGATCCTGTGCCAGTCACTCGGTTCCAAGCAGCACAATTAAAATACATATACTAGAGGCCCGGTGCATGAAATTCGTTCATGGCAAGGGGTCCCTCAGCCCGGCCTGCACTCTCTCCAATCCAGGACCCCTCGGGGGATGTCTGACTGCCAGTGTGGGCCCAATGAGGATCCAGCTTAAACCGGCAGTTGGACATCCCTCTGGCAATCTGGGACCACTGGCTCCTAACCGTTCGCCTGCCTGCCTGCCTGATTACCCCTGACCCCTCTGCCTGCCTGCCTGATTGCTCCTAACTGCTCCCCTGCTGGCCTGATCTCCCCTAACCACCTCTGCCTCGCCCTGCACCTGGGACCCAGGATTCCTTCCTCCAGCGGTTGCAGGTACCTGGGACCCAGGCTTCCCCCCTCTGGCTGGCCACAGGCACCCAGGACCCTGGCCGGCTTTGCCCAGGCCAGCCGCAGCTGCAGGGGACCGTGGGCAGGTGGCTTCGCCCAGGTAGCAGCTACAGGTGCTGGCACCCGGGACCATGGGGCATGCGGCTTGTCTCTCTCCTGGGCAGCAGCTTGGCTGGTCTCCATTCCTCTCTCACAAGCTCATTTGTGCCTAGCTGGTCCCCACTCCTCTCTTGCGTGTGTGGGCCATACTAGCCACTCAAAATAAAATTTCTCCTTATTATTGTTCCCCAAATGGGGTTCCAGAAGCAGGACCTCCAGTAGCCAGCAGGGGGCCTTTCAGGGAGTTAGAGAAGGCTGCCCCCTCTGGAAAGACCTGGGTGGCAGGTGGAGCTTGGCATGGTTGGCCAAGGGGAGGGCAGTTGGGGGAGATCAGGCCTGCACGAGAGGACAGTTTTGCCTGGCTGGTCCCCATTCCTCTCTCCCCAGTGTTGAGTGTCTGAGCCGTTAGGGCGAGTTGGCATGAGGGTGTGATGACCATTTGCATATTAGCTCTTTATTATATAGGATATATATATTAAATTTCTTAAATATATATTTTTATTGATTTCAGAGAGGAAAGGAGGGGGCAAGAGAGATAGAAACATCAATGATGAGAGAGAATCATTGATCGGCTGCCTCCTGCATGCCCCCTACTGGGGATCGAGCCCATAACCAGGGCATGTGCCCTGACCTGGAATGGAACCATGACCTCCTGGTTCATAGGTCGATGCTCAATGGCTGAGCCATGCCAGTTGGCCGACCCGCAATTTTGCAGCCAGGCCGCTCTGCTACAGGCTGGTGCTTCCCTGGTATTTCCCTGGATGAGAGTAAACAAACAAATGGAGGCACGGGAGGCCTTTAAAAAAATTCTTATAAAAATACTTAAATTATTTTCCCACCTTCATTAAAAACAACATTAACTTCCATTGTCATTATTTTCGGCAACGTTACCAAGCTGCCCGTGAACTTTTCTCAGCACATGAGTTGCTCGGGTGGTTAATTATTTGCTATTAATTTGGGTGAGGCTTTCTGCAAAGTGACAGCTCCAAAGAGCCATTTACCTGTTTATTCATATTTTCCACCAAACACTTATTTTTCTTTACAACAAACCCAATATTAAATATGCAGCCATTTTTATTTATTTATTTTTACAAAGAAACCCTGACCCGTGAAAGCCCCCTTCTTTTCATCCTGGTTTCAAAACAATTCATTCACGCACTTTAGAAGCTATGCAAATGAGCTTCGCTTGATTTTAGGGGATTTCTTTGGAATTGATTTTGGGATTCTGTATTAATTACTACTACACAGGCATAGGGGCTGTCACATAATAGATATATTTAGCAAGAATGACAAGGCTGATAATTATGCTCAAGAAGCCTTAGAACAGGGAACGCTTACTTTGATGTTTAATTTCGACAGACTTCTTTAGTTTGTCCAACTTAATCAAAAGCAATCAAAATACACTGGTGTGAATTACACCAAATTATTTTCAAACCAATGGAAACATCACGTCTTTCAAATGCGGATGTTGAACTGGTGCTTCTGAATGAACCTCTCAAAGCTAGGAAGGGGGATGTTTTTGAGTGTGCACAGTTGTCCAGGCTTGAATCTGGATCTGAGTAAGGACTGGGAGGGATTCCATAAGGAACTAAGCTTTCAGAAATGACTAAAACAGTGGTTCTCAACCTTTCTACTGCCGAGACCCTTTAATACAGTTCCTCATGTTGTGGTGACCCCCCAACCCTAAAATTATTTTCGTTGCTACTTCATAACTGTAATTTTGCTACTGTTAATGAATCGTAATGTAAATATCTGTGTTTTCCGAAGGTCTTAGGCTCTACAGCAGCGGTTCTCAACCTGTGGGTCGCGACAGAACCGCTAGCAGGGTCGCTATTTACATTACGATTCCTAACAGTAGCAAAATTACAGTTATGAAGTAGCAACGAAAATAATTTTATGGTTGGGGGTCACCACAACATGAGGAACTGTATTAAAGGGTCGCGGCATTAGGAAGGTTGAGAACCACTGGACTAAAACTTTAGTTCTTAATAGAATTGAAGGCCCAGGAATGACCAGCGCAAACTCACTCTGTGACTTCAACCCAGCTTCTCATGGCCTCAGTTTCCTGTTCCGTTCAACAGCCTAATTCTTGCCTCCCCACTATTATTTGTAAAGAACAACTTACCCGTGTCATATTTATTGAGTGTTTACTCCGTGCCAAGTCCTGTGAGTCCCTTATTCCCTTCAACCTGCTGGTGGCTTGTGAGGTCGGTGCCACCAGTGAACAGATTAGGACTCGCTCAGTTCCAAGACCCTGGGAGCCCAGGTGCTTTCTCTGTAGTTTACGCCTGGAGGGAAGTTGTGTTTAATTTGGCTAACTTCTTTGGTTTGACAACTTAATCAGGAGCAATCAAAATATGCTTATGAACATATAGGAAATTAATTTCAAGCCAATGCAAAAGATTATACTTCCTTACCATGGAGAATCAAGTGAGAAAATGGATGTGAATATATTTATAAAATGTTGACTGCTATGCAAATGAGCCGAGCAGTGACAGAGTGAGTCTAACAGAGGCCAATCCTACATAGGAAGACACTCAATTCCTCCAGCGCATGACTCATTTTAAGGGAGGCTAAGCTTTATATTATGAAATTTGTAATTCAGGCGGGAGGGGGCATTGAGTCACTCAAACATTTATTCATTGAACACGTTTTCTGAGTCTATCTACCAAGATCAAGGTATGAGGAGGGGGACACGAAGTTTGGTAAGATGCCATCTTGAAGCCCAGGATGTAGCAATAGCAAATCAATTGTTTATGATATTCAAAGCTCCATGGAGTAGAACCAAATGGTGGTCCTTGTTTGGCCCTGTTTTAAGGATGGGAACTGAGTCTGTCCCATTTACCAGTGTATCCCCAGCACATGGCACACAGACTCGACGCAGAAAGTATTTGATGGATTTGGTTAAATGAATGGATTATAAATGGGTCCTGGATATCAGGCAGGACATTCAGAGTGGATAGCAGTCAGTTGAACTCAGTAAAGAAGTGACTGGTCATTCTGGGCGGGGAGATTCTGAAGGCCACCCCGGGATGAAGGAGCAGTAGGAGGTGTTGGGGTGGCACGGCTAGTTAGGTATGGCTGAGACACAGGGTGTGTGGATCACAGGATTGATGGTGGCCAGAAGGGCTGGGCTACAGAGGGTGAACTTTAACCTTTTGCTCTCGGATGTCGAGTGTGACTCCACACGGTTAGCTTTAGAATAAAGGAATCGAGAAAAAAGCAAGCGAGTGCAAAGGGTTAATCAGCACGGTTTGGAGGAGGGGCATTACCTAATTTGATGAGACGTTCTGTGGCAGGTAACTTGAGGGCCAGACTGCCCCGGTCTTGAATCTCTTAGACAACTTTGCAAATTTGGGCGAGTTACTTAACTTCTCTCCATCTTGAGCAGTCCAGTGTAAAATGGGGCTGACAATCGTCTTGTTTTAGGGGGCTGTTGTTAGGTGTAAAGCATTTAGAACCACAGCAGCCATGTAGTTAGCTCTGAGTTGGTGCTAGCTGTTATTATTAGTTGGTGTTCAATGGCCCGGGTGGGGACCCTAGCTTTGCCACCTGTCAGCTCTGTAACCTTGACATAATGACTAAAGCTCTCCAATCCTCACTTTCCTCTTTTGTAAACAGGGCAGTAGAAGTGCACCTGCCCAGGGGGAGGGTCAGGTGAGGGCAAACCGTTTGCACAGTGAGAACAAAGGATTAGGAAGATGGTTTCGTGAGGAGAGGAAGCTTGGATGAGACAGGAAAGGTGGGGGCGCACTGGGAGGCTGTCTGAATTGCCAGTATGAAAGATGGCGAGCTAAGCTTTGTGAAGCAAGGACGGAAGCAGTGACTCAGGTGATGGACGGAAAAGGAAAGACGAATGGGAGAGACTTGCCTGTGGGACCTGGAGGCTTACTGGAGGAAAGAGAAGAGGAGGACAGTGAGGTTTCTCCGCTGGCTCCTGAGAGTATGTGCACGCAGGAATGAACTCAGCAGGAACAGGTTGGGGATGAAGAACTGAGAAGATGGACTTGCTAGTGAGGCAGACCTACTGTGGAGAGGGCTTCAGAGAACATCTCTTTCTGCTAATCACATTGTAACAGAACCTGCATTTTTTTAAGGAGATGAATTTGCCCAGATTATTTCTTTTTTAAAAAAAATACGTTTTTATTGATTTCAGAGAGAGGAAGAGAGAGGGAGAGAGGGATAGAAACATCAATGATAATCATTGATTGGCTGCCTCCTACATGCCCCTTACTGGGGATAGAGCCCACAACCCTGGTATATACCCTGACCAGGAATTGAACCCTGATCTCCTGATTCATAGGTTGACACCCAACCACTGAGCCACACTGGCCGGACCCCACATTATTTCTTTTATTAATTATGATAAAATGTACATAACAGAATGTATTATTTTCACCATTTTAAGTGTATAGTTCAGTGGCATTAAGTACATTCACATTGCCTTGCAATCATCACCACCATCCATTCCCAGAACTTTTTCATCTTCCCAAACTGAAAGTCTGTATTCCCCACCTCCCAGCCCCTGGCATCCACCATTCATAGACATTTTCTGTCTTTATTATGCATGTGATGACTCTAGGAACCTCATATAAATGTAATCATAGAACATTTGTTCTTTTGTGACTGTCTTATTTCATTTAGCATTATGTTTTCAAGGATCATTCATATTATAACATATGTCCAAAGGTTGAATAATGTCTATTGTATGTATAAACCACATTTTGTTTATCCATTCATATGTCGATGAGCATTTGGGTTGCTTCCACCTTTTGGTTATTGTAATGTTTGGTTATTGTAATGTTTGGTTATTGTAATATTGTAATGTTTCTGTGAATATAGGGGTCTAAATATCTATTCAAATCCCTGCTTTCAACTCTTTCGTGTTTGCACCCAGTAGAACTGCTGTATTATACCACAATTTCATGTTTATTTTTTAGGAAGCGCCGTACAATTTGCGACAGCAGTTATATCATTTTGCATTATGCCAGCAACGCACAAGCTTCTGATTTCTCCACATCCTCACCAGCACTTGCTGTTTTCTATTTTATTATTTTTAATAGCCATCCTGATGGGTGGGAAGTGACATCTCACTGTGGTTTTGATTTACTTTTTCCTGATGGTGAGTGATGTTGAGCATCTTTCTGTGTGTTTATTGACCATTTGTATATCTTCTTTGGAGAAATGTCTTAAGTCTTTTGCCCATTTTTGAATTGAGTTGTTTTTGGTTGGGTTGTTGAATTGTAGTTCTTTATATATTCTGGATATGAATCCCTTATCTGGTAAATAATTTGCAAACTTCTCTCCCAGGCCTTCTGACTCTCCTGCTAGTGTACTTTGATACATGAAAGTTGTAAATTTTGATGAAGTGCAAGTTCATACTGTTGTCTATGCTTTTGGTGTCATATCTAAGCACATTACTTCTCCCATCATGTGAGAAAGAGTCACATTGTTATGCTAAGTTTCTGGGATAATATTGCAACTACGCATCTGAGCAAATCTATTTTACAATTCTCTTGGGTTGTTTTAAGTATTAGACAGATGGATGTACAATGCCAAGCTTGCGATCCTTGTACTTTCCCTCCTGGATTTGCTTGTGTGTATTAATGGCCCCATCAATCTTCTAGTTCCCAGGACTGAAAACAGTGATTCTGACTTCCTGTCTCTTTCCCTTCATAGCTGCCATAGAGACTGGGAGATTGTTTCCCTTATTCTCCTGGGCAGCCAGTCCACGTAGTTCTTCCCAGCCTCCTGTTAGATGAACGAGCTCTGGCCAGCAAAACGTGGGCGGAGGATGTTTACCGCCTTCTGGGCTGGCAATAAAAGCGTCTATACAACTTTCTATGCTCGCTCTTCCTCGTCTGCTGGCCGTATGCAGAGTGCAGGCATACCAGTGGAGGACTTGGTGGACTGTGTTGTACCCACAAAGTAGAAGGGGCCTGATGGACTGCACGGATGAAACCCCTCCATTCACCTGCGTTGTACTGTCTCGTGAGTGAGAAATAAACCTTTACTTGTTAAGCCACTTAAATTCTGTGGCTGCTGGTTATAGCAGTTACCCTGTGCAGACTAATCTATCAGTGCAGGAGTCCCATCGAGGCATCTTCGTACTGTCTCTGCCTGTCCCCTCCATGTGTGCCTGTTTAGACCATTTTATTGGTCTTGTTGCTGCTCCCCTCCCTCCTAAACTACTAGGATGTTTACTAATTGGATTACCTGGTTCTAAACTTTCCTCCTCCAGTTCACATTGCATGCTCACAGAAAAGAAATATTTCTAAGAGGATATAAGTTTTATATGCTTTTATTTAAAAACCTTTGTTATTCAGGGCCTTTCCCAATAGGATGGCTGCCTCCTGTCCTCGCCTACCCTTCATCCATCTACTAGTACACGCATCATCCTTTATGTACTTCTGATTAAAAAAAAAATTGGCTCCATCTATTCCTCTTCCTATCTCCTTATTTAAGGCTTAACTATCCTTCAAGTTCAATGCTCCCCCTCCTCCAGGGAGCTTTCAGTGAACTCCTGTCTTACTCTCTGTCCCATACCTTGGGCACGAGATATGTTGCTCTTTATCCATATCTTTTCATGCTTAATGTCTTCACTAGACCAGAGACTCACAGCATTGGGTTCATCAATGGGATATGTGACCCCCCTGAAACTGCCGAATTCTCTGTTGTAGAGGGGCTGGACTTGCAGACTGACAGTTCCCTTCCAGTGTTGAAAGTCCACGTCTCTGGTATATCTGTTGTCCTTGGAAAACAATTCACGAGAGCAGGACCGAAGGTAAGAAGAGCGTGGGGTGAAGGCGAAGTCAACTCACAGGGGAAGCCCTTTGTACTCATTCTGCCTTAACAGGAGCCACTGCCAAGCTCCTGGGAGGAGCATCAGGACTCACAGTGGTGAGTCCCCCCCCCCCACCCCCCACCCCCACCCCCCGGCACAGCCACACTTTCGGTCCCATCCCCTTTCATTCACAGGAGGCAGGGCTTTGTGACATTGACCAGAATGAGCCCTTCTCACATACCTTACTCCCTCCCCACTTCAGAGCTGCCTTTTGGGCGGAGAGCTAGTTGTTGCCAGATGCTGGGGCAGGAGACTAGCTCCCCTGTCCTGGCCATTCCTCCAGGATCTTTCACACCAGCCAGCAGCCTCCTCCACGGTTTCATCTCTGCACTCATAAGATCCATCTCCTCTTTAAGATCCTGAGATCTGGGCCTGGTGGTGGCCTCTGACACGACCTTCCGAGGGAGTCCTGGCGCAGCCCCTCTGGCTCCCTCTCCTCTTCGACTTTGCTGTTAGCTCAGCATCCAAGGATCCACTGGCAGCGAGCAGTGCCTTCTATCTTTCCCCTCTACAGCTCTTTGAATGTTTAATAAATTCTTAATTAAAAGCTGGGCACCTCATCTATTTCTGTCAATTGCGTCTCTGTTGTGAAGAAGAGAAGCCTACAGGAGGGGAATGTCGGCCCTGCACCCGCCCTCCTTTCACACCCGCCACGGCACACGTGAGCGAGGCGCGCACACGGCCTCGCTGCTGTATTTACATAATTCTATTGACATTTTGAGGCTAAAATTATGTATGCTACTTTAATTTGCTGTTAAATTAAATTATGAATGTTTGGAATATAGTAATTTCTTTTGTTCTATGAACAGATTGTTTTATATATCTCCCTATATTACCAAGTTATTAATTTAATGATTTCATAATAGCAGCTCATTCCTCTGGGTAATATTAAAGCTGAAGTGCACGCTCCGCACAGCGCAGGCAGACGCTGCTTGCCCTGTGTGAAAGGAAGGTTTTAGGAATAAAGATATGAGTTTTGGCAGAATGTTTAAGTGTCCATAGGGGAACTGGAGGGATGTGTCAGGTCGACTCCAGCTTCCCAATCACATCTTCAAAAGGCAGGACATAGACCATTGCCCATGAGACTGGATGAAAAATAATTTTCTTAAATAAGGTCAAGCACCTGGCTGAACGCGCGCAAGTTTGAGAGCTGCTGCTGCCCACTTACTCGCGCAGCTCTGGACAGAGTGTAGGTTGGGCAGTGGTGGTTCCTCCTGTGGGCTCTTGGGTTATTACCCTGTCAGCATCCTGGAGATGTGCTGCCATGGCAACATGGCATTGGCTGCATCTTCTGCTCTTCACTGGCATCCAACCCTATTGTGGGGAAAGGGCAGAGGGCTAGCTGCTGTGTGCTGAGGGGGAAGAGCAGGGAGTCTGAATTCAGAGGAGCTGTCTTCCAATCCCAGGATTTATGGCTTGGGCTCTCTGAACCTCAATTCCCTAATCAATAAAATGGGGGCATTAGGGCAACGGCCCAACCAATTTTGTAGGAGTTGTGTGGCTCAAACAAGAAATGAGATGAGGATGAGAAAATGCTTTGTAATCAGAAACAGACAGGACTCTTTGCGGGGGTGTTGCTTGGGAATGGGGTGGGTACTGATGGACTGACTTCACAGACATTCCATCTCTCAAGGCTCCTACCCTCTCCCACCTGAGACAACCAACCCTACCTACCCCTCTCTTTCCCTTTCAGTCTCCATCTTGCCCACCTCCAGCAAGTGAGTTAGCCAACATTAATTTACATCTACAAACCACACAACATTAGAGCAACAATCATCCTAATTCCTATAGCCACGGGGGACTTGCTGCTCTCTGGGCCTGAATTCCTCAGTTGACTCCCTGATTTTAGCTTGATGACTTCTAAGGTCCTCCCACCTCTGGTAGGTTTGGATTCTCTTACTTTTCAGGAGAAACCACCACAATGCATTATTTTAGTGAGGAAGGAGGAGCCTCCCAAGGAATCTCAACGTATCTGGTTGTTCAACTGAAAACCTCTAACTCAACAAGCCCTGATTTAGACCTGCAGACACAACGGTCTCCAACACAGGTACCTTTTCTGCCTTTTCCAAGCCACAGGCTAATGGGAACCAGATGACTAAACATGTAGTCATGATGCCTTGGGATGAAGGGGGCATTCACCCACCAGACTGAGGCTAGGAAAGGGGCCAGGAAATCTAGGCTGAGCCCTCAAGGTTGACTCTGGGTCAACCATACTTTGAAGGAGTAAAGAGCTGGGAAGAGGAAAGGTGCCTCAGGAAGAACTAAGGGCACTCGGGAGAGGGAGGTAGGAGAGAACAATGCAGTATGGCTGGCCATGAAGCCTGGGTTTGGGGGAGAGTGTGAGATACCAGGCTGGAGAGATCCACAGGGGCCATATCTGTCAGGCATGGAGAGCCTTGTTAGGCAAAGGGCAATGGGGAGCCACTGAAGAAGAGAAGGAATATGATTTGTACTTCAGAAAGAACACCATGGCTGCCATGGGAAACAGTTTGTAAGAGGGACAGCTTGGAGGCTGTGGGGAGACCAGGTAGAAGACTGATGCAGTAGTAATCAAGATGAGAGACAATGAGGGTCCATTTAGGTAGTGATGGTGCAGCAGGGAAAAGTACACGGATGCAGGAGACGCTCAGAAAGTAGAATTGATAACGTCTTTTTTAGGCTGTTGGTTAGATGGGGACAAAAATAAAGAGTTGTGAAGGGTAGCTAGCAAAGATCTTCGAGGTTGCCCTTAGCCCTTTGAGTGCTCCCCTCTCTGGGTCTTCTATCATTTCTTGAAAGGAAACTCTGACACCAACTCCTCCTCCCATGGCCACTATACACTGGCACAGGTACAAATGCATGTACTTAGATGCACACAGACACACAGACACATATACATACATACATACACACACACACACACACACACACACACACACACACACACACACGTCTCCTCTGCTCGGTATGCTCAGTAGGGTAGGTAAAAGTATTTCTCTGTAGAGTTGACAGATTGCCAAGATAAAACAGTGTCATTGCTTATACTTTCTTCACTTTTTATTGACTTTGCATGTCACCTCTGTGAAATATTCCTGATCTCCTCAAGAAAAAAAAGAATGCTTTCTTCTGTGCTTTGTGGACAGCCTTTATTACCATCTGTTACTATATTAGTATCATGTTAGTTTCATGGTAGTATGTCTTAAATCATTTCTGGATTCCTGGTGCTTAGCACCATGTCAGGTGCAGTCACAATCATTCTTGTGGAATGATTGATGAACCCCAAGGGCAATGGGTCTTATCCCTCATGAAGGGAGTTCTGGGGTACCCTCCCCAATGTCCCCCAGAAAAAGCCTGGCTCTCCTGTCTTGAGATGTGAGGCACAGTCTCATCAAAATCTGGTGCCCAGTATCCTCCCCAATCATAGAAGTTCCAAAGTCAGACTCCTTTGGGGCCACAGAGAAGAGTTGCAAGTAGCTGCTTTGTAGATGCAAATTAACGTTGACTAACTCATTAGATGGAGGTGGGTAAGATGGAGACAGAAAGGAAAAGAGAGGAGTAGGTATGGGTGGTGGTGTCTCAGGTAGGAGAGGGTAGGAGCTGTGAAAGATGGAGTGTACGCTCAGGCACTAGATAGGCAGGTGGTGAATGACAGAAAAGGGCAGGAGTGGTACAAAAATGATATGGACGAGCTCAGGGTGAGCCAGGGGCTGGAACTGGAGCAGAGATCAGTAGAAGGTGATTTTCCCAGGGCTGTAGGGGAAGAAGTCCATGTAGGATTTGTCAACTAGGGTCCAGAGGAGTGGAGAGCAACTCTTTCAGGACATCAGGGGAGACAGAGAAGAGCTTGGGCTGGAATATCCACATAGACAACATGTGTTTGCCTTATCAATGGCTGTGTTACCTGTGCCCGAGGTTAGAACTTCACTGGTAGCCCATGTACGTTGAATGAATGCTGGGTGCTGTATTTGAGAGCCTGCAGAGGTGGAGGATGAGGGTGCCAGCAGGTGGAGAGGTGTTCAGCCTCCAGGAGCTGGGTCTCAGTACCTAGGAGGAGGCAGATTCATAGTGGTGGGTTGCATTCCCGGAAATATCTAGCAGGTGCCCCAAGAATCCTGTCAGTGGTAAATTATTGCTTCCACACTGCACATCATGGACCTAGAGAATGATAACTGGGAGGCCCCTACAGGAAGGGAAAAGAGTGAGAGTTAGGGTCCAGGCTGTGGGTCAAGGTCTCCTAAAGAAGTGGGTAGAAGTGGTCTTCAGGGAAGTGCAGTTGTGGGATGCTTCATTTTTATTGCAAAATGTAGGGTGTCCTCTTTTGGGGCCACAGAAAAACCACCTCTGTGGGTGAGAATGGAGTCAGGGAGGGGGCTATGGCTAAAATCCAGGAGCGGGAGGGTCTCCGTCATACTGTCTGTCTGCAACAAAAAACCCAGACACGTGCGTGAGGCCATTTGGAGCAATTCG
This sequence comes from Cnephaeus nilssonii, assembly GCF_951640355.1. Classification (NCBI taxonomy): domain Eukaryota; kingdom Metazoa; phylum Chordata; class Mammalia; order Chiroptera; family Vespertilionidae; genus Cnephaeus; species Cnephaeus nilssonii. The sequence goes on from NC_137076.1 coordinate 15,797,899, forward strand.
AAGCCTGGAGCCCTGGGCTATTTAATGTTTCCAGCAATGAACTAGATGATGAAACAGAGCACGCTCATTAATTTCATAGATGACACCCAGCTGAGGCTGCAGGGGCACCTTGGAGGATCGGATTAGAATTCAAATCGACTCCAGTAGGTCTTAGAGATTGGTCAGAAACCAACCAAATGAGACTTGAGAAGGACAAGGGCAAAGTGAGGGAAAGGCAGCCACACAAATGCCGAGTCCCACTCCTGCCTGAAACTTGAAAACGTTCTTGACCTCCCTGCCTGATTCATCATGGCTGACATTTGCAGACAGCTTGCAATGAACTTGGACAGTTCTCTCCTTTGAGCCTCATGACACTCCTCTGAGAGAGGAATTGTTGCGAATAAGTTCATCGGAGTTCAGAGATGTTAAAAAAGCTGCCCAAGGCCACACAGCTGATAGGTGTCAAAGCCCAATGCAAAGTCTGTTAGCACTTGACAGCATTCGTTTGACACTTACCTCAGAGTGCTTTATTGTATCATCTGATCCTACCTCATTCTGAGGGACAGCCCTTGATCCTTCCCCTTGCCTCAGGATAGCTCCCACCCCATCTCTGGCATCAGGTTCCAATCTGAGTAGCCAGGATTCTAGGGTGCAGCTGCTCAACCCAATTCTTAACCAGACAAATTCTTGGCATCAGCCTGGATTCATTCTAGCTGGACTAGACCCACCCTGATGACTTGCACACCTTGGGTCAATCCAACTATCCTCCCCTGTCTTCCTGGGAAATCATGAAGGGGCACATTGGATGTAATCTTATCTAATAAAGAGGGAATATGCAAAATGACCATCACACCGTCACAAAGATGGAGGTGCCCACAGCTGAGGCTGAGTTCCCGTAACAAGCCTTAAGGAGCAATCAGCAGGGACCTGAGGCTGTGTGGCACTGGGCCTGGGCAGGGGACCTGAGCCTGTGCCCCCCCGCCCTGTGGGGCTTGACAAGGGACCTCAGGCAGCAACTCCCACCACGGTGTCTGGCCGGGGGAACTCGGGCCATGCCCCCCACCTGGCAGGACTTGAAGGGGGACCTCAAGGTGCGCCCCCTGCCCTGGCGCCAGGGGACCTGAGGCTGCACCCTCCACCCGACAGGGCTTGACAGGGGAACTCAGACTGTGTCCCCCACCTGGTGGGACTTGACGGGGGACCTCAGGCCATACCCCTTGCCCCAGCACCAGGCCATGGCAACTCAGGTCACGCCCCCAGCCCAGTGGGGCTTGATGGGGGACCTCAGGCCATGCCTCTCGCTCTGGCACTGGGCTGAGGCACCTCAGGCCATGCCCCCAACCTGGCGCTGGGCCAGGGGACCTGAGGCTGCGCCCCCCGCCCACCGGGGCTTAACTGGGGTGGGGCCAACTGGGTCTGGATCTCGCCCAATGGGGGTGGGACTGGCTGGGTATGGGTATTGTGCAATTTTGAGGCACCGAGGGTGGGTGGGGACTTGACTCTGGGTCCTGTGCCGCATCCCAGACTCTGACAGGAGGAAGATTTTCATGTACATTTTACTAATTTTCTTTCATCTCTGACACTTCTATTATAGAGAAAGGGCAAATAGCAATATTAAAATATTTCCTCTAATTAATCCCCTTTTAATGTGCACGAATTTTGTGCCTGGGCCACTAGTTGGAGTATAATTGGGAGCCACTCCAGAAGCCCTAGCCAGGCCCTCAGTTCTGCTTGGTAATAGCCTTCATGTGTCTCTGGTCAGTTCAGTTTCCTCAAACTCCTCTCCTCATTACTGGCCCATTTATTATTATTATTCTATTAAAGAGAAGATGAGGGTCATCTGGAATAATCTCCCTCAGCTCCCCATTCTCATTAGATTACAACTCATCCAAGTGTACATCGACCCTCACCTCCTCTCCTCTTGGCTCAGGGCGAGGAATGACTTTTCTGCCCACTCATCTCTCCTGTGCTCATAGCCCTTCCTATCCCACTTCTGCCTGGTGTGCACCCCTCTGAGGCCCGCCCACGTTATTGGTTTCTTCCTCACATTTCTCTACCTGCTCCAGCCTGGGCCAGCTTGTTAAAATCTCCTGGATGGGGAGGCAGTAGGGAGCAGCACAGGCTCTGGCACCCTGGTACCAGTGATGTGATGTTCTGGTTCTTAGATTAAATGACATGTTCACTATTTTACACACATTCTATCACAGGTATCTATTATTACATAATTTAAAAGAATCAAATTTAATGAAGATAGCTCTCCTTCAGCTATGCTACCAGCATCTCATTCTTCCCTCTCACCTCTAACTTCATTTCTTGTTTCCTCTTCACACGACCATTCCAATGACAAAGCCATGCGTGATCCCTAATGGGTCCCTTTGCAGCCCACACCTCCCCTGACTTTCCCATTGCATTAACTAACCAGCTCCTCATCTCCTCCTAAACCCCTTAGAGCTGATGCATTCCTCTGTCCTGATTCTTTCTCCCCTGAGCTCTCTGACTGCCTCCGCCTATCTTTGTTGATTCTTCTTCTGTTGAGTGCTTTCACACCACAACCTCCCAGAGTCCTGTCCCGGAGTCCCCTCTCTCCTTTTCTTCCCACCCCTTCACCAGACCAAGGCTCTTCCATGGCCTTCCTTCCACCTACTCACACGCTGATCTCCTGGCCACTCCTCTCTCCTACGTCACATACTGTACCTTGAACTTCCCACAGACAGCTCCACCCGAGTGCTTCTCCTCTCGCCCATCCTGCCCCTAACTGCCGCCTTCAACCTCTGTCCTCTGGGGTGTCAGCCCCTAGGAGTTATCTGAGACTCCAGTATCTTTCTCTCTTTACCCACATCCAATTGGGGGGGTGACTTCATCCCCAGAGTCCCTACCTCTGTTCCTGGCCTTGGCCTCCTTACAGTCTTTTTCCTGTTAGTCTGGAGCTGATCTTGCCAACAAGCAAAACTTACCATTCTACTTCCCGGCTTAAATCCCTGAAATTCCTCTCTGTTACCGCACGTCCAAGTCTAGATTTCCTAGTTCACACGCCCTCGTAATCCAATGCCATCTGCCTCGTGAGTGACAGTTCCTGCCCGTGCTATACTTGGCTCCTGCAGGTTGCCGGGACACCATGCTGTTCAACCTCCATGTGTTTGCAATGCTGTGCTGGTGCCTTAGACACCCTTCCCCTAGTTTCCTGCCTGGAAACGTCACTGAAACCCTCTGGCTTCCAACTATGGGCGGTGGTACAGCTTGGTAACCTAGAGGGCTGGTCCTGGAGTCACACCACCAAGATTCTGATTCTGGTCTTACTACCCCCCCCCCCCCCCCGGGGCTGTGTGATTGGGCCACCTCCCCTAAGGCTCACTCTCCTGTCTGTGAAGTGGAAATGAGAAAAACTACCTTGTAGGATTGGTGTCAGGATTAATCGAGACTCTGCTAAGCACCTACTCCGCTCTGTGCATGGAAAGTTCTTACTGCTTGTGGCCCTTATTCAAAGACTCAGGCCCACTGCCACCTGCTCTGTGAAGAGTCCCTGGCCTTCCAGATGGAGTGAGTGTTACCTCTGATTGGTCCTTAGACTACAATTGTGAGTGTTCATCTCTCCAAGTACACTGTACGTTGTTTGTGTTGTAGTCCCCAGGGTCTGACACCATAGTCAATGTTAGACAAATCCCTCACTCATGCCTCAAAGAGGCTTAAGTTAAGGGCTACTGTGATTTTGGACAACTTTGTTGATCCAGTTCACTCATCTACAAACTGAGGCCATTGTGGAACGGATGTTGCATTCTGAACTGGGACTCTTAAACTGGGGGTCAAGTTCACATGTGTACCCAAATCCCTAAAATGACCAAATGGAATAGCTGGAAATCAGGACTAGTGAGCAGGATATGTACAGAGCATGGAGCGGTATTACACAGTGTGTGTGCACACCGGTGCACCCTGGTTGGCAGGGTGGCAATTCTCACTGAGAGTTGCCTCACTGCTCTTGGCCCGAGGAGCTGGTTGTGGGTGGCTGCAGCTGGCCTGGCCAGCCTCCCTAACAGTGATCTCAGGGGGCAAAAGTCATGTTGCTGCAGCCAAGACCAAAATTCCAGGCCACTAACAGGCAAGGGGGAGGAGGTTTGTGAACAGACAGGCAGCCTTTGTGGGCCTCCCAAGCACTAGAGGTTGCGTGCTGCCCCTAGGGCTGCCAGGACATTCTTGTGGCCGGGCTGACCTGGGAAGCAGCTGACGCCAGCCCTGGGCAGGTGCCCATCCAGGCTCCCCAGGCTGGGATGGCAGGACTGCCCTCTGCCCGAGCACCAGAGTGTAGTGGGCGCGGGGGAAGAGAGCACTGGAGCTTGTCCACAGCTGGGATCTCTCTGCCTGACTGTGGTGCCCTCTGCCCTGCTGGTCTCTGTCCACCTGCTGTCTCTGTCCACCTGGGTGTCTCCTCTCCAGGGTCCTTTCAGAGTTCAGAGGGCGTCCTCACATGGGACTAAGGCACCAGCCAGGGAAGCAGTTGTCCTGCCTGCTTTGGGCACTCCTCAGGGCCTGCCTTTTGGGCAGCCCCCTCCAAACTGCCTCATGGGGGGTTGGCACTGGCTCTTCCTTTACTGGCCCCTCTGGAATTCTGTAACCTGCCTGTGATGGCTCCTTTGAGACCACCTGTGGCATATTCTCACACCCCATTCCCCTGCACATTGGAGGTGCCAAACCCACTCCGGAGAAGGCCGGGACCTGGCATGCATCACTATTTTTGGGCAGGGGCAGTTTGGACACTCAGCTGGGTCCTTGCAGGAAACTCAGCGGACGTGGTCTCCTATTTCTCCAGCACAGAACCCGGCCAGCCACTGCCTTTTGCTCAGCCACCAAGCAGCTCCTGGCCTATACAGGCCTGGCTGGTGCAGTGCAGCCAGGACCAGGGGGGAGGAGGCCGGATGTGGACCCTGGAGACCAGGAAAAATCAGACCGAGGCAAGAGAGGGTTCAGGACTTCTGGGTAAAGGGACCTGGGGAATGGTGTCTCGTCTGCATCATTCCCATAGCTGCCAATTAACGCCAGGCCTGTGCCCGGAGGCCACCGCGCTGCTGCCTGCTAAGCTGTGCCCTGCTCAGGCCCGGCCGGCTTGTCGTCTTCAGCATGGCCTTGCAGAGTGAAGACTTTGAAGCTTGTCTTCTAACGACCTTCAGCAGAGAACCCAAGTCAGCCTCTGAGGCAGACATGCCCCACGCTGGCCCTGCCTCCGCCCAGGCAATTAGCTGCTGTGTAATTCTGGATCTGTCCCCACAGGCCCCCCTTCCCAGCAACCATGTTGAACAAGAGTCTTTATAGGAGACGGGAAATGACTGCCTGGTCCGGCAGCAGGGAGATGACAGAGGCTGAGCAGACGGGCCGTGTGCTTCTAATCACTACAGACGCTGCTCTGGGAGCAGATGTAAGGTAGCTCCCGAGAGCACCCGGGGCCACCGCACCCTGAGAATAAGCAAGGCTGGCATCCAGAAGCCAGAGCTCCTCCAGATCACTACCACCCCAGGGCTGGCCCCGGGCCCTGCCAATTACCCAGAGACCTCCGGGGCTGCTGCGCTCTGCTCTCTGGGAGGGGCCTGGGCTAACCCTGCCTTGGGATGTCCCAAACTTTGACACCTGGGGAGGGACCTTTGGGAACACAGATCCCGGGATTCATGTCGGCCCCTGACACCCTCCCCGAGTTGTTTTGTGCCTACAGCCCCGCAGCAGCATCCGTAGTTAATCAGAAGCCACGGCTGGCCCGGGAGGCGGGTCTCCGAGGAGAGAACCTATTTTGAGCTGCTGAAACGATTAGTGGCACTAATCACACATTCCCAGCCCAGACCCTCTGGCCTACTTCCGGCAGCTCCGAGCTTCCCAGCCCGCATGCTCTTCACTGCCATCCCTCCTCCTCTTCTCTGAGCCGGCTGGCTGCCCTTGCGTCCAGTTCTCTCTCCTCCTCTGGCTTGGGAAAGGAGACCCTTGGAGCTTCCGCGGGCTCCAGTCTGCACTAACAGGAACCCCAAAAACTTTAAAACCACCCCAGGAGCTTCTAAAGTGAAATTATCCTGACCACTAGCTGATCCAGGCGTATTCTATATAAAGGTGCCAATAAATATAAAAGGAGGGAAGGAGGTTCATGAGGAGACAGATCCAAGTGTCTTCCTTAGGGAAGTGGTGGGAATGGGGTCGTGGGGAAGGGAGTGTGGAATAACCGAGAGGGAGGGGTCAGAGGCGTGGTCCTGTTGACAGCTTTCTTGAGGCTGCAGGGGAGGCATTTGCGTGACCTATACTAGAGCTGCATTGTTGGGGCACTTGGGAGAGGTGATGAGGTGCCCAAGGGCCTGGCACCTTCGGGCACACAGACCAGTGTTTTGATCCTGTGAGCGTTCATCTACGTGCAGGCCGGGCCCATGCTCATTCACTCACTCGACACATAGGCATTGCAGGTCTATGCACCAGGGCCTGTGCTAGGTGCTGGGCAAAGTGGACAGTAAAAGGTAGTACGAAGAAAGAGGGTATTGGAATGAAAATCAATAGGGGAACCTATTCTAGATTGGGGGGGCAAGCCTCTCAGAGGCTGGGACATTTGAGCTGAGATATGAAGCATGAGTAAGGGAGGAGAGGGCCAGGTGGAGGCATGCATGGAGCCCAGAGGCAGGCATAGATGGGAGCCGCGAGAGGCCTATGGGAGTGGAGAGGCAGGCTGGGGCCATGCCAGGGCGTGCGGATTTTGTCCTTCCAACCATGGAGAGGCTCACCTTTCCTGAGCCTGCTGCCCTCTGACTCACTGCTGCCCTGGGCCTGCCCTGCTCTGGCAGAAGCTGACCCCACGGGCGGGGTTTCCCAAGCTCTGGGCCAGCAGGTTTGCGGCTGGTCTCAGCTCGTGGGAGACATTGGCAGGAGAGAGGACCAGGAGGCAGAAGCCAGGGTATTATTTCTCTCTCTCTGCCTTGGGCGGTGTTTCAGACACCTGCTGCCTCTCCACTAGGTTTTCGGTCCTTAGTGAGTAGGTCTGCCAGAAGTCCAGGCCTGCCGGATGACCATGGTCCCTGTGTCCTTTAACCCCGCCTCCTCCTCTGTTCCACCAGCCCAGGCTGTTGGTGGCTTCTTGTGGTCACTAATCTCTGGGTTGTCTCATTTTTCCTGTTTGACTTATTAGCCTCTTTAAATTCCCCGTTTCAGACACTCACTTATTGAACACTTACATGTGGCAGATACTCAAATGACTTTACACATATTACTTCACTTAAATCTCTATTCAAGTTCTAGGAAGTGGATTGTACCCATTTTACATATGGGAAAACTGAGCCACAGAGAGATGAAAGGTATATAGCTAGTGACTATTGGAGCTGGGCGCTGAATCAGGTAGTCCAGCCTAGAACTTGAGTTTTGACTTCTGTCCTACATGTCTACACTCTCCATGGTCAGGCCCTGGATTACTGGGCTGAACTGTTGAGATCCAATTTTGGGCCTGGTTCTAGAGCAGGGGTGGGGAATGTCCGGCTCACAGGGCACATAAGGCCCATGGAATCATTTGGTCTGTCCCTGCCAAGGCATTAGGGGTGAATTAATTAAATGTTTGACCAAATACAGCAGGCTAATATTTAAGTTGGTAATTGTGTATGGCCTGAGAATCCTATATAATAAAAGTGTAATATGCAAATTGAATGGCGGAACAGTGAAATGACCATCCGGATGACCATCTGGAACCACGCTATGACACCCACTGGCACCAGGCCAGCCAAGGCGGGTGCAATGCGATTGGTTGGGGGCCCGGCCATCGCCCCATGATCATCCTGCAGAGGGAGGCCCAGGTCACCCGCAGGCAGGTTGTGGCAGGTGGGCAGGGGCTTCTTCTGTGAGGGAAGCCTGGGTTCCGGGTGCCAGAGGGAAGCTGGTGCCAGCAGCTGGAGGAAGGAAGGCCTACTCTTGCATAAATTTCATGCATCAGGCCTCTAGTGATGTTATAAATATCCAAGTGGCCCTTGGCAAAAAAAAAGTTCCCCATCCCGATTAAGAGTAAAACTCAAGACGGAATTCTGGCTGCCCTGTGACGGATTCTGTAATCTTGCATAAGTCACTCAATCATGGCGAACTTTAGTCTGCCCATCTATTAACTGGAATAATAACCGAACCTAGTTCATAAGTTATTGTAGAATCAAATGAAACAATGCATGTAAAACATATACTACAGAGTCTGGCATGTAGTAAGCACTGGATAAAGATCAGCTTTTATCCTATTTTTACTCTTAGTCCCTTGGCCTGACCCAGGAGCCCAGCAGACAAGGCTGGGCAATGGATCCCAGGCCAGGTGGGGCCGAGGCACCGCTAGAACCAGGAGTGAGCACCTGGTCTCAGGCCTTGTCTCTAACGATGTTCTTAGGCATCTAGGCTGCCCTGTCCTTGGCTGTAGCATGTCCCATGTCCTGGGCGTGTTCCCCAGAAATCTCACACTGAGCCTTCTCTCCCTCTCCATGGTCTGTCCTGTGGGACCTCCCTGTGGCCCTGGGAGGACTTTGCTAGACAATTAGGCTGAGGACCCCCAGGCCCAGACTTTTGGGACAATCTCAGCTGGCAGAGAATGTGAAGTGGTCTCTGTTTTTCTTCTTTGTTTAGAGCCTCAACACAATATGGAGCGTACACATGCACTCTCACACACTGACACACACACACACACACTCACACTCTCACACACTCACATTCTCACACACACACCACTAAAATCAATGACCTGGCAGCAAACCTCAGTGAGTTGCTGAGCCTTGAACAATTTCAGCCGACTGATGAAGATCCCAAATAATTTCCATCCTAATCTATGTTGCTTGACTTCTAAAGAGATAATAGCCCCTTTGGTGACACATCGTCCTTTCTGTACACAATTTATGGCGGTGTCTCTCCTTTCTGAACTACTATAAAGTGTGGAGGAAAAACAGCCTTTGAATTACTACTAAGCACTCTTGGCCGAGGCGTCAGGCTGTGGCTCCCGGGCTGGGCAGCCATGGCGGTGGTGGTGTCCGGAGGACAGGGAGTGGTGGCAGGGAGGAGATGGAGGCCGTCTGAACTTGAAACCCCCAAAATGATGGTGATATGAACAGCAATTGTAGCTCACATTTACACACTTTTGCAATTGCAAAGCACGTTCACAAGCATGATTTCCATGCGACCTTACAACCTGACATTTATAGGAGATGAGATTTCTGATAGGTGACTTGTCCAGGGACACCCCTTCAGTTGGCAGAGGGACAGTCACAACTCACACCAGGCCCAGGGTGGCCTGTGAGATTTGAATTTATTTGGCTAGATGGAGTCAGGGACTAGCCTGGAAATGAAATTTGCATCTGCTGATTTGCATGGGGGCTAGAATCTTTTTTTTTGGGAAAAATACTCCAGCCGCATCTGAATCTGGGGTTTAGATGAGACATATCTGGTCAACTAAAAATGGGGTCCTGGCAGCAGAGAACAAATTCTGGGGATGACCTGAGAGAACCTGGCTGGTAGGGGTACAGAAAGGGACACAAGGCTGACCTGAGGCTTGGGGCTGCTGGGTATTTTGGTGAGTGTAGGGATGCTATTTGAGAGCCTCTAGCACTACTATTGTGTGTGTGTGTGTGTATATGTGCGCACGCAATGTTGGTTCTGGGAGGAAGAGGTTTTAGAGGGTTCCCTCTCCCTCAAATTCTGTAGTTGGGGGACCCCTGAGAGAGAGTGTAGCTCAGAAGGAAAATAATGTTGATAAGCTGGGATAGAACAGGTTATACGGCAGTAGGGCTCAGAGTGGTAGCCTGAGCAGGTGGGGGGCAGGGCAAGGAGATGCGAGGGCAGAGCAGCAAAGATAGCCTGGGCTCTGATCTGAGAGGAGTGTGGCACGAGTGTGGCCTCCTAGAGGCAGCGCAGTGGAGTGTGGACCTGGAGGGGGTTGATGCCAGCATTTACATGGGATTGGGGTGGGGGGGTCGATGCGGGACAAGAAGACAGCTATGGGGCTTGCTTCATGAGGTGGGGATGGGCCGATCTGCCCAGCCAGTGCTGGGGAAGCTGCTGTGGGCAGGTGAGCCCCTTTGGGGATGGGTTTTCCTGCTAAGTCCCCACTGGGCCTCTCCCTTCCTAGGCCCTTCGCCATAGAGAGACTTGTTTTCTTTCTTTTAAAATTGTCCATTCCTGGTGGCTCTGCGCTGCCGGCTCTCCAGCACCCAGTCTGGCATGTATGGGAGATACAAGGAACCCAGAGAACATGTTGCAGTATCATTGTTCAGGTCTTGAGGCCCCAGTCCGGCCCTCCTCCACCTGTGAGAGTAATTTCATGACCGCCTGCTGAATGATTGCCGAGCACTTGGCTTATCTCTAGAAGAGGAGCAGGGCGAAGTAGGCCTATGGCATCCTGTCCCAGAACTGGGACCAGCACAGGGGGAGTTGCAGGGGGAGCTGGTCTGAGCAGGAGCCCAGCAGGTGTTGGTGGCATCACAGGCAGAGGCCAGGTCATCTGGGAGAATGCTCAGAATTGCCCCGTGTGCCTCTCTCTGTGACACCAGTGCTTGAGGCCATTGCTGGAAATGGCAGTGGGCTGGATGCGCCAGGTCGGAGCCAAAGTGGCCAAGCTCAGGGTCTCACAGCTGCTGAAGGGAGGTGCGGTGTGTGAGGCTGTGCAGGGAAGAAGTCCATCAGTCACTAGTGATCACAGATGGGAAATCCGTCCTCTAATAGAGCTACAACCTGAGTGCTGACTGGGGTCTACAGACATCAGGACAACACGGAGATGACCTTATATTCTTGCAACTTTTCCAACAGCCAGAAAGGAGCATGGCCATTTAACTTCTGTGACTTATTTGTATCAGATTTTAAAATAAACTTTTTATTCTGTTGGTGTTTAGTGTTGTGGGGAGAGAAATGAATGAGATAATTCCTGTCTCTGGGGAGCTCATCATCTAGTGAGGGGGACAATGATAGAGAGATGTGGCCATTGTCACGTAGGGGCCTGGGCAAAGGCTGTGGTACCATCGAGGAGACCTGGGGTCTTCACAGAGGTGGTGACCATTTGAGTTGGACACTGAAGATGGCAGTGGGAGGTCTCCATGGAGACAAGTGAGAAAGGAAGAGGGGGCCCACCCAAGTCTTGCAAATCCAAGACACATGGGTGAAGAGTGTCTACAAGTGGAGTTCGGGGCAAAGAGGTTTTGCTTCCCAGGGGTACAGCTGATTGGGGAGTTAGACCTAGATGCCTCGTTGGCATCATGGTGAGAGATTTCAGGCAAGATGTTAACTCTTTCAAGTGTGTTTGTAGTTTGAACCTTCCCTCTGTGTCATGATGAAAACTTCTCTCAGGGTTAATGGATTTCCAGGCATCTCCAAGGAGGTATTGGAGTGAGCGGGAGACTGAGGAGGGGCAGGTGTGGCTTTGGCTGCAGGGGCAGCCAGGCTGAAGGGCAACTATCCTATGTGGTGTGAGTGTGCGTAAGTGAGAATATGAGTGTATGTATATAAAATCTAATCTGCCTTGAGACAGTCTTCTTTCATCTTCTCCACTGCCTGGTTTCATGCCTGGCACGTTGTGGGCCTCCAATGAATGGGCATTAAATGTTGGCTGCTATTAGGATCTGGGTGACAAGGTGTATTTGCTCCACAGGAAGGAGATGAAAGAAGCCATGTAAGTCTACAGTATTAGTAGCAGCAGCTTCCTTGGTGGGGTTTACCCTCTTGTTGGGCAGGTTGTTCTGGGTCATTAGTACTTGTTTTGGTGCTGGGCTCAGAGGAGGTTCTGAAAAGACTTGGCTGCTTGAGTTCCTTCATTACTGGCCTCCTACGCTCATCTTCTGCCATGCACCCTCAGTTCCAGTCACCCACAGATCTCTTACTCCAGTGCCCCTCTGTTCATGTAGTTTGTGCTGTCCAGAAGGGGTTTCCCCTCCCCCACTGGACAACTCCTACTCATCCCTCCACACTCATGACAACTGCCACCTCCTCCAGGAAGCCTTTCTTACTGCCCCCACCTGGGTCACATGGCCCTCCTCTATGCTCCCCAACTCTGCTGAGCTTCCATCATAGTATGAATACAGTTGTAGCCTGTAGGTGTTACTCACTGATTTACTTTTCTGCCTTTTCTACTAGATCAAAAATTCCTAGAGAACACAGACTGTATTTTGTTCATCTCTGAATTCCAAGTGCCTAGAATGTTATTAAGCTTTGAGTCATCGCTCAACAGATAGGTATGGAGTGTTTTCTTCATAACAGGCACCATTTCTCTTCTGGTAAATGAGGAGCATTTGCAAGTGCTGTGAGGATCAAAGAATCTTGATGCATTTGAAAAAACCTGGGTGTGGAGCACCATGAGTGGATCAGAGGGATGTGAGCTGAGGCTGGAAAGGAAGGTGGGAGCTGGGCTGTATAGGGGGCCTATAAGCCTAAAAAGAGGATGCAGATATTTAATTCACTGATGCATCTGATCGGCCAAGCATATAGTAGATCCAGAAATGATAAATGCTGCTTCTTCTAGCTCTCCTTCTAGGAATTTAGGGAATCCAATTGCTTCCTTTCAGGAAGAGGGAGGACAAATAGGCAAAAGTTGTAGGGAAGGCAACTAAATTGAGCAAGAGGGACAGGGGAGCAATGAAGGGTCTTAAGACTGGAAAGATAAAGTCTGACAGAGGATGAGAGGAAAAGTTAACAGATCATGAGAGTGTATGTTGAAATCCTGACATCTTAGCCCTAAATTCCTCCTTCTCCTCCATCCCCATAAAATTTGACAGGAGATAATTTTAGGAGAACTAAAGGGAATTCCACTTTGCCTAGAGAGTAGTATAAATTTATGCAACTCTTTATCCCCAAGAGGTGTTGCACAAGTGGAACATATAAATAACGTCAGGAAGGGTTTACAAATTTCAAAGATTAAAGTTCCCTGATGAGCTAAGGAGTAGAGTTACTACATCAGGACGCTACCCTTAACATTACATTCACCCCCTGAACAAGCACCCTTTTCTCCAGTTGGAGAAAGAACGCAGCAAATCTTCCAGACTTGACAGTTAGTGGCTCTTGGTTTCTTTGGCCAGGCAGCTCTGTTGTTAGTTAAGTGTGTCTCTCTGAGGGCATAGCAGGGCATTCAGGGATGGCCTGTGATTGGTCCTCTCTAGAAGATATCCTCAGCCAGTGGGAAGAGCCTGTACTGGGCTGGAGGGCCTGGCCCACGGGGCTGGGGGAGCTGGACTTAATGAGAAACCGCGAGTTTGAGGTTAGCACTATTTTTTGTTAATTGTGGTAAAGCACACATAAGGTAAGATTTATCATTTTGACCACTATTACAGTGTACAATACAGTGGCATCTAGTACATTCACAATGTTGTGTGACCGTGACCACTATGCAGCTCCGGAATATTTCATCAGCCCAAAAGAAACCACACACCCTTAAATGGTCGGTCACTCCCCATTCTCTCCTTCCCTGGCCCCTGGCAACCACTAATGTGCTTTCTGTTTCTGTAGACTTTTTAGGATTAATTTTACTTCCCGCGCTGACCTGGCTGACCAGGTCCTGCCTCTGTCTCTCACCCCATCTTGTTCCACTTTCCCCTCTGATGGTGACAATCCAGCCACCATGAGCTTCTGGTTCTTCACAAACAGGATTTTGGGGCCTCATGACTGTGTGTGTGTGTGTGTGTGTGTGCACTCACCAGCTGGCGCACACCTGTGCTCCAGGTAAAACATCCTGCCGGTTCCAGCCTGGGATTTGAAACCTCTATCATGAAACTGACCTCCAGGCTGAAGCGCGGCTCGTCTGGCTTGGTCCTGGGAGGTGTGTGTGTGTGTGTGTGTGTGTGTGTGTGTGTGTGTGAGCGATGTGAGTGTAAGTCCTTGGTAAACTGTAGCGGTCCCTTTACTGTGCAGGGTTGAGAATTATTATGTGCTTCAGGAAGGCACTTTCTCCATGGGACATCCTTGATGCCTTGGGAACCCAGTCATGGCCCGGTGCCCCTGTCCAGGTAAATAACGAGACACAGAGCACTGGGAATTCAGTCAGTGGAGGTGAGCAGCTCCTGCCGTGGAGACTAAGAGGAGAGAGTTTCAACAGCACAAGATTTCTCATGGTGGTGGTTCTGGTGCATTTTTTTGTCTGCCCACAGCTGAGACGGAAGAAGGATGGGCATGGGGCTGTCTCCCAGGCCTGGGATCCTGAGATTCGTGCAGACTCTCGCCCCGTTCACTGGCTGACAGGAGGACCAAAGGGTGTGTGTGAATGAACTCTGGAAAGGGGTGAATTGCTACAGGAGTAAGGGAGGGTATTCACACCAGTAATAAATGTGAAGTCTCCAGCACTTGGCCGTCTGTTTTCAACCAGCATGAGTGACAGGCCTGAGGGACTGGCCAGTGGTCTCAGAGTCATTCATTCACTCACTCTCTCATTCATTCATTCATTCATTCATTCACTCATGCACTCATTTATTTCTTCACTCATGGCTAGATCTGTACTATCCAATGTGGTAGCCACCGGCCACATGTAGCCACTGAATACTGGAAACGTGCTGGTCCAAGCCGAGATGTGCCATCAGTATAACGTGCACACTGGATTTCAAAGACTTAGTACAAAACTGTAAACATCTCATTAATAAGCTTTTAAACTATTGGCTACATATTGAAATGGTAGTATGTTGGCTTATTGGGTTAAATAAAATATATTCTAAAAGTTAATTTTATCTATTTTTTCACCTGTGTTTTTACTACTTGTGTGCCGACGACTGGAAATCACAACCCTCTGAAAGCTCTCTGGTGTTTTCTTCACCGGGAACTTTCTGCTGAAGGGCGTGCCCACCTCACACTTTGGAGCCCTGGCCTTTGGTCTGCTTCTCTTCTGGTCTCTGGTCTGCTTCCCCTGGGGGTGGGGGGGCGCTACCCACAGCACGCAGCCAAACCGGGGAGCAAGCCCTGGGCAGAGAATGGGAAAGTCTCCGGGCCCCAGCGGTGTGCACGCAGGTAAGAACTCAGGCATGGACACAGACACTGGGGCGGTGGGGGCTTGCCCAGGTTGGGAATGGCTGGGGAGGGGTGTCAATTGGGGAAAAAGGAGACATATGTAATACTTTAGACAATAAATAAATTAAAAAAAGAGAAAAGAACTCAGGCACAGCCTTAGTATCTGAAAGGCTGAAAGGCAGAGGGGGAGATCTGGGCCCACAAAGGGTGATTCATGGACCTTCGGCTCTACAGTCATTCCCACACTCATTCAACAGTGTATGTGGGTGCTCACTCTTGGCTCTTGCTGAAGAAACCAAAATGAATGGAATATGTTACTTGCCCGCCAAGCATTGTGCAGGAGCAAAAACTGGCTTAAAACGAAGTGCAGTCTAGAACTGCCCCTCCTGGGAAGATGGAGCAGCTGTGCTTTCCCTCGTCCCCCTGCTAAGCACAGGGAAGAGCCCTGGGTATTTGTTACATGTGGGACAAATGTAAGGAGTCTTCGAGAGGCTGAGGAAAGATACACCATTCAAGGGCTCTTGGGACCCAAGAAGAGACCCAATGGGGAGTTCCTTGGATTTTCTTATTGTCTCCTCTATCCCAGGCCAGGACCCGAAGACACTGGCAACTCAGACAAATCAGCAGGTGCGTAGGGAAACCTCCCACAAAAGCCTGACCTCTACCAGAGGACCTGAAGAGGGGTCCTGGCCAGACAAAAAGCTTTGAAGCAGTAACTGCTGTGTGCAGACTAATGGCACAGAAGAGAGGGAAGCCCACCCCACCAGCACAGGCCGAGGGGGGCGCTAGACTCTTGCTCCTGCATGAGGCTGCCATGAGGTGCCTGCACCAAGCTGGGGTGTGTGGGAGAAGCCCTGGTGAACAGGGAGGACTTCCATCACTGCTCATGGTCACAATGTCACTCCTCACTGTCGTGTAAGAGGACTAAGGAGGCACTCCCGCTGGTCATCCCAGCCCTAGCGAAGAGCCCCGACTCTCAGCCCTGCCATGCAGTAATGATGTGTCCCCCCACCTGAGTGTCCAGTGGGCAGCCTGGACCTCTCCCCACAGTAAAGGAACGGGGCTCTCATTTTCCTTTTAGAATGGTGTTAGAACAATAAAAAAATCTCCCAATTTCAATGTTAGAGAGAGTGGACTGAAAAAAATGAACCGTCTCAGGGACTTGTGGGACTCGAACAAAAGACCTAACATTTGTTCATTGGTGTCCCAGACTCAGCAGAAAGAATGTGAGGCTGGAAAGTATTTGGAGAAATAGCCCTGGCCGGGAGCTCAGTTGGTTGCAGCATTGTCCCCTACACCAAAAGGTTGTGGGTTCAATCCCCAGTTGGAGCACTTATGGGAGGCAACTGATTGATGTTTCTCTCACTCTCTCTAAAAAAATAAAAATCAATAAAAACATATCCTAGGGTGAGGATTAAAAAAGTTATCTGAAGAAATAGAGGCTGAAGAGTCTATAAATTTGGTGAAATTTGAGTCTTACAGTGAACCCTCAGTGAAAAAAGCCAGTATCAAAAGGTCACACACTATATGATTCCATTTTATAACATTATTGAAATGACAAAATTATGGCAATGGAGGACAGCTCAGTGGTTGCCAGGGGCGAAGGGAGTTGGTGGTGGGAAACGGATGTGTCTACATAAGGGCAGCCTGAGGGAGGGATCCTTGGGATAGAAAGTTCTGTACCTTGATGGTGTCAATGTCGGCATTCTGGTTGGGATGTACTAGAAGGTGGTTGTGTAAGATGTCACCATTGTAGGGAACTGTTCCCACGGGACCTTTCACTGCTGCACGTGAATTTGCAATGATCTCAATTAAAATAAAAAAGTTTTAATTAAAGAAAATGACTATACTGCAATTTGATAAGTGCTATCATAAAGTTAAGTATAAAATTGCTTGGTAGCCCTGAGGATGATTAGTTATGTCACAGAGCTGTGGTTGTCTGAGCAGGGTCTTAAAGAAAGAGCGTTACCCCTCGTCATTCACGTGCTTTCACCTTGCTACCAAATCCCCTTGTGTTGATGCTACCTTTTATTGATTGATGGTTTAAAAGGCCGGGAACTGTGCTAAGGGATGCACATAATTTAAAAATTCGTACAGAAATTCGTACAAGTACTATTTTTTACAGATAAAGAAAATTCTTAGGGAGGTTTAGACACTTTACCAAGGTCACCCAGATGGCACGTGGTCAGACCAGGTTTCAGATGCTGGTCTATCTCAGAACAGTATTTCAGTGATCAGTGAGAGTTATCTTTTGCTATTTGTTTAAAAAATATTTTCTCTCGGTTCCTTTTTCTTCTTTTTCCATTTATGCCTCCTGTTGGGCTAACAAAATGTTTTTAATCTATCTTCTCTATTTACCTTATATAGCTGTATGACTTTGTATTTTCTAAAAAGTCCTTTGTCTAGGAATTATAATATACATTCTTAACTTAATCATAGTCTACCTGAAATTGATATTATACCATTTTTTGTTTAATGTAAGAGCCTTACAAAAAGTATACTTCCAGTTACCCCTAATGTCTTTGTTCTCTTATTGTCATATATTTAATTCTACATATTTTATAACCCCCACAGTACATTATTATTACTTTGCTTCAGTCAATTTTCTTTTAAAGACTCTAAGGAAAAGCATAATATAAAACTTACCCATATATTTACTATTTTCAGTGCTCTTCATTCCTTCCTATGGATTCACGTTTCCACCTGGGATCACGTCCCTCCAGCCTAAACGACCTCTCTCAGCGTTTCCTGTGGTGTGGGTCTGTGGTGATGGATTCTTTCTGCTTTCAAGGACCTGAAAATGTCTTTATTTTACTCTCAGTTTTGAAAGATATTTTCACTAGATAAACTATCTCTGAAGTTTTTTATGTTTTTAATCCTCCCAGCACTTTAAAGATACCCTTATGTTATTTGCTCCACTCTGTTTTTTTCTGATAAGAAGTCAGCCACTGTTCTTGTTGCTGTTTTATTTTGCTGCTGCTGATGTGCCTTTTTCTCTGGTTGCTTTAAAAATTTTTCTTTATTTGATTATAATATACCTCAGTGAAGTTTTCTATTTGTCTTGCATGAATTTTGCTGAGCTTGGCAAATGTTTTATTCAGATTTGGAAAAATTTCGCTTGATATATATATATATATATATATATATATATATATATATATATATATATATATTTCCGAGAGAGAGAGAGAGAGAGAGAGAGAGAGAGAGAGATATCTTGAGCTCTGTTTGTCATGTGGCCTGTGGACTGGGGCATGTCGTTAGAAGAAACACCAGTTACGTGCAGTTATCATCCAGTTTTTTACTACTATGGGTTGAATTGTGTCCCCCCAAATTCGTATGTTGAAGTCCTAACCCCAGGTATTTTAGGATGTGACCTTATTTAGATACAGGGTCTTTAGAGAGGTAATGAAGTTAAAATGAGGTCATTATGATGGGTCCTAATACAGAGTGATGTGTTTATTTTAAAAAAGGGAACATTTGGACACAGACACACACATAGGAAGAGCTCCACTGGAAGATGAAGGCAGGGTTTGGAGTGATGTTTCTACAAGTCAGGAAGCCAAAGACGGCCAGCAAGCCACCAGGAGCTGGGGGCAGGCATGGACCAGATTCCTCCTCACAGCTCTCAGAAGTGGCCAATCCTGCCCCACACGTTCATCTCTGTTGATCAATTATGCCAGCACCATTTAATAATGATAATACTCATTGCTCATTGATTTGAAGCATTATGTAAACATATTACATTTTAATATATGCTTAGACCTTTAAATAAAATTTTCTCTTGTATCAGTAAATTCTTTAAATGTTGTTTTTAGCATTTTCATTTATTTTAATAATTTACAGTGCTGGTCTCTCCTCCATTATTCTTATTTTTCAAAAAATTTTTTTATTATTAAAAAAAGCCCATCAGTTAACCCATTTACATATAAATTTTAGAACAACATTAACATTTATAAATTAAATTTGGTAAAGAATTGTCCTCTTTGCAATGTTGAATTATTTTATTGGGGAACATGGCCTGTTTCTCCTCTTATCCAAGTTTTCTCTAATTGTACCATTGATTTCCTCCTTAGTTCTGTAATTACTTAGGAGGATATTTTACAGTTTCCAGTTGATTTGTTATATGTGTGCATCTTCATTGGCTTTCTGGTCTTATAATAGTGTAAAACAGACAATGAGGATGGTCATTTTACTTTTGAATAAATTTTTGAGGTTTTCTTTAGGGCTTATTATATAGTTAAATTTTATGCATTTTCATGGACATTGGAAAAGGCAGTGTGTTGTCTATAAAGTGCTGGTTTAATGAAAAATTTAAATTGATCTCCTTAATTACATTACTCAGATTTTTCAGCCTATTTGTTCTATCAAGGCCCTAAAATATGTTTTAAGAAATCTTATAGCTCTAATGTATTTCTGCCAACTTCTCCTTTTATTTCAAATAGCTTATTTCATGTATTTCAATGCTATGTTATTAAAAACATAGAAGTTTTATACTATTTTACCTGCATTGTGGATTTTGCCCTTTATCAATGATACATGAGCCTCTTTATCTTTTATTGCACACAGCTTTGAGTTCTACTTTAATATTAATTGTATGGCCTCTGCTTTCTCTTTGTTCACATTAGCCTGGTACATTCTTGTTCATTTTTTATTTTTACTCTTTCTGTGTCATTTTAAATGTACATCTTTGAGATAATTTATAATTGGATTCTTTTAAAAATCCAACCTGAGTGTCTTAATTTCAGTAGGTAAGTGTATCATATTATTATTTATTACCACCACTGATAAGCTTTGTTCTACTTCTGTCATCTTGTTTTTATTGACCATTTTTATACTTAAAATATATATTCTTTGTTTTATTTTTGGGAAAGTAATTAGCCTTCCTTTTATTTTCTTCGTTAGTAATTTTACCTTTGACTAAAAGGCCATTCTTGTCCCTTAACTTTCTTTTGTCAATGTCAATCAAGTATTATCTAATATTTAAATATGGAATACTATCAATATTATCTAATGCCTTCTTATATATTATTTAGAAATTAGCATATTTCACTTTCTCCCATCAATTACTCTTTTACCTAAACTTTGTGTCAATTTAATTTGTAAATTTTGGACTGGTTAATTATTGTGTACTTACTACCATTTTACATTATGCATCTTATCTTTTGACATTTCTTTTTGTTTTACAACTACATTGAGAGTTAATTTTTTGTTGTTGTTAATCCTCACCTGAGGATATTTTTTTCCATTGATTTTTAGAGAGAGTGGAAGGGAGAGGGAGAGACAGAGAGAGAGAAACATCAATGTGAAAGAGACACATTTAGTTACTTGGGTCGAGCCTGCAACCAAGGTACATGCCCTTGACTGGAATCAAACTCTGGACTGTTCAGTCCAAGGGCTGATGCTCTATTCACTGAACCAAACTGGCTGGAGTGAGAGCTATTGTTTTTATTTAAATATTTGTCTTGCCCTGTCTGGTGTTACTCAGTGGTCATAGCATTAGCCCGTGCACTGAAGGGTCATGGGTTTGATTCCAAGTCAAGGGCATGTAGTAGCTGCAGGTTAGATCCCAGGCCTGGTTGGGGTGCATGTGGGAGGCCTCTCTCTCTCTCTCTCTCTCTCTCTCTCTCTCTCTCTCTCTCTCCTTCTCCCTCCCTTCTACTTTCTCTAAAAATAAATGGAAACAGTATCCCCAGTGAGGAATAACAACAACAACAATTAAATCTTTGTCTTAATGATTTCAATATTTACCAGTCCTTTTATAGCATGACTTCTTCATTGTTGAGATCTTTACTTTTATTTATTTATTTTTGTCAGCTGGTTTGTCTTTAGTTATTTCCTTCAAAAAGACTTTTGTAAGTGGTATATATATATATATATATATATATATATATATATATATATATGAATATTTGTGTTACCATCACATGTAAATATCAACTTAACTAGCACAGAATTCTCAGGTAGTAACTATTTTCTCTCATAACTCTTGCTATTATTCTGTTGCCTTTGGCATTCAAATCTAGGAAGTACATTCTGAGGTAAGGTTAGTATATATTTTTAGCACATTTATTTTCTTGACTAGATTTTATATAATTCTTTGTTTTATTCTTGAAATTAAATATTTTTACTTAAAGTATTTATCATTTCTTAAAATTTAGCTTTATTGTTGAAAACATTACAGATGTCCCCCCCTTTTTTTTTCAGCATGGATGGACCTGCAGAGTAGTATGCTAAGCAAAATAAACCAGTCAGAGAAAGACAAGTATCACACACTCTTGCTCATATGTGAAATCAAATGAACAAAATAAACTGATGCACTTAAAATACACTGAGTGGCCAGATTATTATGATCTCTGAACACATAATAATCTGGCCACTCAGTATATATATATATATGAGGCCCGGTGCATGAATTCGTGCATGGGTGGGATCCGGCCAGCCTGGCCAGTGGGAGGGGACATGAGTGGTTGGCCGGCCTGCCTGCTGGTTGAACTCCTGGTCGAGGGGACAATTTGCATATTAGCCTTTTATTATATAAGATATACACTGAGTGGCCAGATTATTATGCGTTCAGAGATCATAATAATCCGGCCACTCAGTGTAGATCCAGAGACGTGGAAGCATGGCATAGACTGATGAATCTCAGTGTGAAGAGGAGCAGAGGGGGATGGGAAGAGATTAACCTCCTGCATTTTAAAAAATTTGCTGTGACTCCTTTTGGTCTGGTAATCCAGTTGTTTTTCATATCTGGAGGGTTTTCTTCAATTTTGTCTTTGGTTATTGCTGTTCTGTGTGTTCGAGCCAATTATACTCGCTTCCATTCACTGTCTTCCTCATCTACAATGTTTTCTCTTTCTTTGTGTCTTTGGACATTTTCATTTACAGTCACACACTGAATAATAGTATTTCAATTAATGCTGGACCACATAACATTCTAATGGAGCTAAAAAAATTCCCATCGCTTAGCGATGTCAGAGCCATCATAATGTCAGTGCAATGCATCCCTCGGGTGTTTGTGGTGGTGCTCGGGCAAACAAACCTACTGCCCTGCCAATTGTATAAAGTACAGCACATGCAATTATGTACACTATATAATACTTGATAATGATAATAAATGATGATGTTACTGGTTTATGTGTTTACTATACTCAACTTTTTATCATTATTTTAGAGTGTAGTCTTCCTACTTATAAAACAAAGTCCATTCTACAACAATGTGCCGTGTCACACCAGCAGTGGCCTCATACATCATGTGTTTAACTGGTCTCTTGATTGCAACATTTTCTCTTGTGCTTCATTTAATCTCATGATGTTTGTGCAGTAACATGCTGTACAGACTTGTAGCCTAGGAGCAACAGGCAGTACCAGGTAGCCTAGGTGTATAGTAGGCTATGCCGTCTAGATTTGTGTAAGTGCTCTCTGTGATGCTCACACAACAAAAACATGTAAGGACACATTTCTCAGGATGTATCCCCACTGTTAAGTGGTGCCAACTATATTAGAAAAGGCTTCTGACATGTGTATTTCATAGCGCTGTTTGTTTGTTTTTAGCAGAGTCAGAACTACTTTTTATTTATTTCTGTCTTTGTTTAATTCTGACACCATAGTTTTAAATGTCTTGCAGTTTCTCTTTTGTTTTAAAATTTTATGTAGTAATACATTATAATATATGGGGCATATGTTATGGAAGTTATAAATCATGGCAATAAAACAAGAACTCATGACATGTGTGCAACCTCTTTCATATGCTATTTGTATATATTTTTGGTCTGTTAAGGTGTTTGTTTTTTTTTGTCCATTTAAAAAATATGTTTTTATTGACTTCAGAAAGAGGAAGGGAGAGGGAGAGAGAGATTGAAACATCAATAAGAGAGAAACATCAATCAGCTGCCTCCTGCATGCCTCTACTGGGGATCGAGCCCCAACCCAGGCATGTGCCTTGAGCAGGAATTAAACTGGTGACTTCTTATGCATAGGATGACACTCAACCAACTGAACCAAACCCGATGGCTTTTTGTCCATTTTTAAATCAAATGTTTGGTTTCTTACTGTTGAGTTTTAAGAGTTTTTTTTTTGTGTGTGTGTGTGGTTTAGATAACAGTCCTTTATAAGATATGTCTTTTGCCAATATTTTCTCCCAGTCTGTTTTGCAAAGTGGATTGTTTAGATTTTAATGAGTCTATCAGCCTATCAATTATGAATCATGCCTTTGTTGTTGTATTTAAAAAGCCATCACCATACTCAAAGTCATCTAGGTTTTCTTATATGTTATCTTCTAAGAGTTTTATAGTTTTGCATTTTACATTTTGAGTTAATTTTTGTGAAAATGAATCTGTGTCTCTAGATTAAATTTTTTGCATGTATGTCCAGTTATTATAGCAACATTTTTGTCATTTCTTCATCATATGAATGATGAGCACAAAAGATGGCTCCTTAGATTTAAGCTCAACATAGACCTGGGCTTCTAAAAGAAAGAGTCTTTGTTTCCTGGGGCACAGAATTTTTTATATAATAAGAAAGAACTTGGTTAGGTTCCCCCGCCCCCATACTTCCATCTACTTTCCTGTAAAGCTCTATTATTCTTCACTGTTGCAACACCCCTCTGCCCCCAGTATCTTTGTAGGCATTTTAAGGGGATACTGGAAAAACCTGCATTGGGTACCATGTTAACTGTAAGTCCAATAGATGATTTCTAAACGGAAATAAAAAATACTTGGTACTCAGCGTAGTCATGACCATGAAGGCTCTATTTCTACCCTTAATTATTTTTGCTTCAGGGGGTTTCCAGGCTTGTTTTTACTCAGGTGGGGACATAGGACATAGAGGAAACTGAGTAATCAGGTGGATGAGAAAAAGAAACCTTCAGGTTTCTGACTGTCTTGGCTTTTAGTGGAAATGTGATAGATATCTCCATGTGAAATTACTATTAATATTTTCCTTCCTTTCAAAACTGTGTGGAGACAGCCATAAACACACAACATAATAATGGATTCTTCCTTCCTCCTTTCATTCGTCCACTCCACCATCAATTATATATGTATTTTAAATCCTTACCCCAGGACATGCTTATTGATGAGAGAGAGAGAGAGAGAGAGAGAGAGAGAGAGAGAGAGAGAGAGAGAAAGAGAGAAACATCAATGTGAGAGAGAAACATCAATCAGTTGCTTTCCTGTACGTGCCCCAAACAGAGATGGAACCCGAAACCTTTTGGTATATGAGGTGATGCTCCAACTAACCGAGCCGCACCAGCCAGGGCCACCCATCAATTATTGGGATCTAGTCTAAGCGTTGGCGCTAGTTAAAGCAGTGAGAGCTCCTCATGCTGACTATGGTCAATTGGGGGTAAAAGGTATTTAAACACCCAGTAATAATGTGATGTGATAAACACTACCACAGAAATGAGCACAACAACAGACAATAGAATGATTGATTCAGCTTCACAGAGCAAAGAATTCTGAGTTGATTTGTGAAGTTTGAATCATCCACCAACATAAGGAACAACATGTACAATGAAAAAGTTATTTGAAGCATGGTGTGTGGGGACACTGAAGTTAGGGCTGCGTTTGTGGGAATGAGGAGGGGTGGTGAGCCTCGAGAGACAGACTGAGGCCAGCTTGTGAAGGGCCTGGTATGTTAGGCTGGTGTGTGGTCTCTGCCTGGAGGGCATGGGTGGTCAGTGAAGAGGGCTTAGTCAGCTTGGACTGCCACAGTGAATTCCATGAGCTGAAAGTCCAAGGTCAGGGTGCCTGCATGGTTGGGTTCTTGGTGAGAGACCTCTCCCTGGATATGTCCTCACATGGTCTTTTTTTGGTGTAGGCAGAAAAAGAGGGGGGGGGGGGGGGAAAGAGAGAGAGAGAGAGAGAGAGAGAGAGAGAGAGAGAGAGAGAGAGAGATACCTTGAGTATCTTCATCTTCTTATAAAAACACTGCTACCATTTTTGGGGGCCCACCTTCATTAGCTCATATAACCTCATTACCTCCCAACCACCCCTTCTTCAAATACCATCACATTGGGCATTAGGGCTCCAACATGTGGATTTTGGAGGGGCACACTTGGTCTATAGCCGAAGATTTCAGGTAGAGGCAGGATCAGTCTGCATTCTAATACACAACAGTAGCTTAAAACACAAACAGAAAACCATCTACAAGCAAAGCAAAAACACAGTTGTAGAGTGCTTTTTAAAATTCCAAATACCTGCCTCTACAACATTATCTGATTGGGTTTGTTCTCCAAAACCACCCTGTGATGGATTATTAGCCCCATTTTAAAGATAAGGAAACCAATGCAGAAAGGTCACGGAGTTGCCCAAGTTGGCTCAGCTGGTAGGAGGCGGAGTGGAAAGATAAACTTAAGAACTCGGAAAAACAATATAGCTGGGGCATTTTTCCCAGAACTTGGCTCTAGGGGGCTACCTCCTGGTACTGATTTCTATCACCAGTGCGGCCTTCGGGGATGTTTAGGAAGTTGCTAAGTTACTGCAAAAGTAGTACTCGCAGGAGCTGGCAGGTGGGAATTCCAGCCCAGTGCTCATTCACCTACCAGGGCGCCAAGTACTGCAGATTTCTCTCTGATATGAGTGATGGGTTCTGCAGGGATGAGCAATGGTATGTAATCAAAATTAATCTTGAAAAGCTCTCAGGAAGGCGCGATGTTGGAGACCCCAGGCCTTTAAAAAATTCCTTCCAGTGTCTGAACATGGCGGTGTGGGTGAAGTATCTGGCTCTCCTATGGGGGCCTGTTGTATGAAAAGACTTGCTGCTTTTTCAAAGGTCATAATCCCACTTAGGGTGGTGAGCTCCTCACACCAGGAGATAGGTAAGGAGGCTGAGAACCCGGCACCCCTCACGCGAGGGCATGTGCTCACTGAGCCTGAAAATGGGTAGAATCGCCCACACTTTTAACATTCTTTCTCTCTTTCCATTTGTATAGAGCTCAATGGTTGCATATGAGTGAATTAAAGTGCTTATATTGTGACTCTGTTGGATGCATAGAAGGTATTAGGCACTAACCTCTGGACTCTTTCCTATGGAACCTGGACTTGATCTCAGAACCCATCTCAGCTCAGAGCCGCTGTAACCACTCCACGGACTTGGCATCCCTGGACTATATGAATGCTATCTACTTTCAAAAACATATTTGAAATGCTTTGAAAAGTATCAATTGCTAGGAAAATTATGCTAATTAGGAGGCAGACTGACATCCCCATACTTCTGGGTTTGAACCCCTGTACGAAGCTGGGCAAGGGCAGAGGAGGGAGGAGAGGAATGAGAGATGCGTGAGTGTGTCCCTGGCTCAGGTCCCTGAGGGGAGAGGCTTTGATTTTCTTTCTCCAGGAGCAGGACGCAGGGAGAGGGTCAGGCTGCAGGGGGTGCACAGTGTTTCAGCTCTGCCAGCTCTGCCACCTGCAGCTCCATGCTGTTCCTCGTCTGTGAAGTGTGGAGAGGAGTTCTTCCCTCCTGAGTACTTGTGAAGACTGAATGAGTGGCAATGGCAGGTCAGAATGAATCATCACCTTAGGATGCCCCCTCCCCCGCCCCCGGGAGGGCCTGATCCAATGGCCTGGAGCTGGGTGTGAGTCCCACCAGCGACCTCATCTCTCCCTGCCCTCAGCTCCTGAACCCTTCAGGGTCCTTCCTGTCAGATGCTCCATCACACCAATAAGTCAATAAGTGGACAGATGAGCCAACTCGGGCATTATAATATTTGCAAAGGGTGGATCTCAAGACAACGGACGTGTGAAATAATCTGTTTCGGCACTGGGTGAATTTGTTCCAACCAAAGGGCCATCACCAGTGTCAAAGGCAGTTAGCGTCACCCCGCCTCTGTATCTATTTCTTGTTAGCTTTCCAACATTGAACAGTAAACACATTTCACTGTTTTACAAACCTCCCCAAAACAAATATGCTGACAGCGTTGTTAACCTTTTCCTCCCCTCCCACCAGCCCTGTCCATAGCTGTTTCTTGCTTGCTGGCTCTCATTCCAACACTTTTTAAGTTCAAGACCCGGGAACCTGGTGAGGTCAGGAGCAGGAGAGAGAAAAATTCCGACAGAAAAATTTCCCTCTTGATCTCCTTTCTCTTCACTACAGCTAAAAAAACATACGTTTCTCCACCCTGTCTTGTCAATTCCCATGTAATAGACGGGCTGCCAGATTTTCACCCAATAAATCTCATAACCAGTGGGCACAAGACACTAGGGCATAAGACACTAGTTACATTGTTTCTAGTCTGTCCTGTGGCAGAACATAGGAAGCCGGCAGTAAAGGCGGGTGAGCCCAGGGTTTGAGCTGATGGTCAGCAAAGGGGAGAGGCTCATGCAGGAAGGGTGGATGGACTCCTGTTCCTGGAGGACATGACCCTGGGGGAGCCCCCTCCATTCCCCCCACAGCCAGGCATTCGGGACGTGAGGATGAGACTGGCACACTGGAGGGCTCACTGCTGTGTGCCAGACAGGGACCCATCAGCAACCACAGAGCGATGTGCATGAGCAATGACTGAAAGGATGTTTACGAGTTAACTCGGGTTGGTTCTGGGTGTGGTGGGAGTGTGTGTGATTTGTTGAGTTCTTTATATTTTTGGGTCCTTTATACAAAGTGAGAACTGGAATCAGGGGCCTTTCCCATAATGGGAGATGATCAGAGATAACTGCTTTTGACCTATCTATAGGGCAGGACAAACTTCTATTTCCTAAACCTCTGTTCTTCCTATCAACCTGCAAGGACCTTCGAAGTCCCCAGGTGTGTCCCTTCATCCCTAGCTCAGCATGTCTTATACTCCCAGTAGAGGCCTGGTGCATGAAAATTCATGCACTGGAGAGGGGGGTCCCACCCCTTCTCACAGTCCAGGAGCCCTCAGAGGCAGGAGGTGACCCGGTGATCAGGGGAAGGTGACGCCCCATCACACCTCTGCTGCTGCCACTGCCGGCAGCACAAGCCTTGGCCGTCCCTGGTTACCTGATTCTTGGGCTGCCCTGGGTGGCTGGGCAGCTGCCATCCAAGGCTTGCTTGCACCTTGAGCTGGCCCTGGGCAGCTGGGGGGCTGAGGGGACTGGGGGACTCTGGAGGCAGGAGCATGAAGTGGCCAGACCCACTAGGGGGCAGGCCTGGCCATGCTGAGTGCCTGCTGCCCCGGCGGGGCTGAGGGGACTGGACGCCACCATCTTGTGGCTGTGGGCGCCGCCATCTTTGAGGGCGTGACAGTCAATTAGCATATTCCCTCCTTATTGGCTGTGGGTGCCACCATCTTTGTGAGGGTGTGATGGTCAATTAGCATATTCCCTCTTTATTAGATAGGATGTTTCCTTTCTGTCTCTGAATCTCTCCTGCATGTGGGGTTTCCCATACATACGTATGTATTAAATTTAGTTATTTCTCCTTGCTAAAAATAAGTAAAAATAATAATACAACATGGGGAGTTTTCTAGAAGACCATGGCACTCTGGGGACCCCGAGGTTTTAAAGCAAGGGGGGCCCTCTGGTTGAGGACATTTTCTGAACCAGAGTATAATTAGTTACATTGTTTCTAGTTAGGCCCTGCTCTGTGTCTGAGGATGCAGCCAGGGTGCTGCTGGGACAGAGTGTGAGGTGGGGACCACCGGGCAGGTGTGGACCAGCCTGTGAGAGGTTCATGTGCTGGGCTAGGGCCGGCATTTCAGTTCCTGAGTCAGGGGAATGGCTATACGTGGGGCATGAATGGTATCTCCTGGGGAACTCAAAACCCCAAGAGGCATGAACGCAGTGCAGTCTCCCTGAGGCATTAGTTTTACTTGAACATCCTTGGGCAGCAGCGAGGTAACTTAAAGTACTGTCATAGCGTTGGAGAGAGCACTGACTGGGTTACCACCAGCACCCTCAGGGGAGTTTGCTGTACTCTGCTGTTGGGGAGACTGTTTGGAAGTTTCAGGAGGAGCGCTGTGACCAGAGGTGAAGGGAAGAGCCCCCATCTTATCTGTGCTTCAGAAAAGTCTCCTCGTGCTGGCATGAGGGGAGGTTGAGGTCTGAGGCAGGAGGCAGCTAGGAGTCCCAGTGATAGCTGACTTTAGAGCAGCGGAGAGCCTGGCCATGGTGGTGTCAGTGGGTGAAAGAGAGAGGTCTGTGGGAGTGGGATTGAGGGGGCCCTGGATGTTGATGGGAAAAGGGAGGGACAGATGGCAGTCAAGAATGACCCCCACACTTCCATCTTTGGTGGCTGGGGCATCAATCACAGCAGAGGATGCAGGGGGAGGAGAAGGTTTTATTTTGAACCTCTAGATGGGGGTGGGTCTGAGAGACAAGGGAGCAACCACGTGGCGGCAACATTGGAGAGCCAGTGGAGGGAGAGGACCTAGCAGTGGGCAGACCCGGCACTTGTCCCCCCTCCGGATGCACCTCACAACCTGCTGGAGTCCCGCTCAGGCCACTGCGGGCCTCCTGTCTTTGCTCTGCAGCTCCTCTGCCAGGCTACACGTCTCTCCTGGTCTTTCTGGCAAATGCTCTGACATCTTTCAGCTCCCCTGGGATGCTTTCTCTCCTGAGGGTAAGTGACATTTCCTTCTTCTGTGCCCCCTCTAACACCTAAACTCCGGCACTGCACCCGTAGCCCTTGACCTAGTGATCTGGTCTCCACAGCTGCCTTCCTCCGCCACACTGTGAGCTCCAGAGCCAGCCTTGCATGGAGTAGGTGCTCAATAGATGTTTGCTGGGTGAGTAAATAAATCGTCAAGAAGAAGGAGAAAGAGGCAGAGAAGGCTGTGGTCATAGAGAGAAAGGAAAGAATGTAGTCAAGAGTACTAACTGCACCAAAGAACCAAGCTATTTAAGAACTAAGAAGCATCCATTTTCCTTGGCAGTTGGAAGGTGTCCTTGGCAAGAATAACGTCCCTGGCTCAATGGGAAGTTAATATTATACATGTTTATATTAAAGAGTGAATAAGAGATAAGAAAATGGGCACACTGAGCGCAGACTTATTTTTTTTTCCCTAAGAAGCTCAGAATAGAAGAGAAAAAGAGATAAGGTAATAATTACAAGTGACATAGATTTTTAAGACTCGAGAGGAAGGAGCAAGTGGAGGGGAGAAGCTGACAATGGAAATGGGATGGGAAGGGGTGAGAACAAGGGCAGAGGGGGTGGGTTGGCATTGAACCTGAAGGCAAATGCCTCTTCCATCAGGAAGTAGGAAGCAGATATAAATGTTCTTTTGGGAAAATACCAAGGAGTGCAATTGCTAGGGTGTATGGTAAGAGCATGTTTAATTTTGTAAGAAACCACAAAACTGTCTTCCCAAGTGGCTGTACCATTTTGCATTCCCGCCAGCAATGAAAGAGAGATTCTGTTGCTCCACATCCTCATCAGCGTTTGCTGTTCTCAGTATTGGATTTTGGCCATTTTAATAGGTGTCTTAGTGTACATTTTTGTGCAGAAAAGAAAAAAAAATACAATGCAATCCATTATATACGTTCATTATTGCTTAGCTCAGCAGGCATTCTGTGAAGACCTGTTGGCTGGATTAACAGTTTGACCTGAAAGACCAGGTTTAGTACATGGTTCTATAAAGTCTAGTGGGCAAGGCAGGCAAGGCAGGTAAGGCAGGTAGGTAAGGACTGCTCGTCTATCAGCTCTTCCTTCCAGATCTTAGCTGATGAATGGCTGGAACACTTAGGTGGGCTTGCTTCTTTCCCTCCCAGTTTTTGACATTTTTGTATTAAGCTGTACAGTGAAACATACAGTGGACCAATATAGGAAGGGCCCCCAACCCCCAAGTTCTCAGCTCACTGCCCTTACTTTGGAGCCTGAAATTTCCAAGGACTTTGAATGAAGTCATTGACACCATTCACAGATTGGAAGCTCTGCTGAGAAGAGTCTTTACGCGATGGTGGAGTGCAGAGGTCACAACCAGGCATCTAGGGATGGTCTTCGCTTCCTTTGGACTGGTAGCAAATCAGTCAGAGTTATTTCCTCCTCTTCTTGGGATGGCACAGGACCACATGAAGTGTGTGGATGAGCTTCTGGCCATAGTCCCTCATGGTCTCTGTGGAGCGTCTGTGCAGCAGATGGCTCGGTTGTTTCCATGCCAAGGTTGGACCCAGGGATCTCGGCCAAGGTTCTCAAGCACTGACACCATGTCTATCTCCTGTGGGACACATTTGGGCTTCCATCAGAGCTCTGAGCACCTTCGGGAACTGCAGGCATTGGGGCTCAGGTCCTGCTGCTCAGAGATACCACCCTGTCCCTCTCCACTCATCACCAAGGGCCTGGGGATCCTCCCCTTCCCCTTGCGGTGACCTCCAATTCTTAAACTAAATCTCAGTTGGAGTTTGTCATCCACATGTTTTGTTTCACCTTCTGTTTTTTTGGCTCTGAAACATACTATGATGTTAACACCATTGTGAGGCACTGGAGACCAGACTCAGAAAAAGGTTAGCCAACTCCTTGGTTGGGGCCTGGGAAACACCCCAGTCCTTTTGGGTCTCCTTCAGCGATGAGAATGAAAAGCGAATTAATATTTCAGTACCTTATTTGGCTATACCCTGCAGCTGGAAAGCCTGGGTATATTTAACCATGGCTTTTCCAGCCTTATCTGGCCATAGAACTCCTTTCCCCTGTTAACATCTGTTAATAGCTGTACCAAATGTTACCTGCATTAGAGTTCCTGGGAAAGAGCTGGCACACTCAAATGGGAATAATTTTAAAGGGGTTACACTAGAAAAGGACTAAGTACCAAAGTGTGGGCAGGGTTAATGGAGAGTGGATCAGCCTGGGCCAGCAGCCACGGAGCTGTGGCCACCCCACCCCGAAGGACAAGGGAAGTGCAGGAGAATCTGGCAGATCTAATGTGTCAGCCTTGTCAATCAGCAGGTATTCAAAGTTCCCCACCCGCATCCCAGAGTGCTACTCCTTCACCTTTTATCTGAAGTCTGGTGGGGTTCAGAGCTAAATAGTGTTGGGAGCTAAATAGCCTAACCATCAGATCTGGGCTTGGTTCTCACCATACCTGCTCCATGAGACCCACAGGAGGTGAAGAACTTCAGTGCTGCCATGGAGCCTTAGGCTGTCCAAGCATGTTCTTAATGGCACGTTCAGACTCCCTAGGGATGGAAGAAAAAGGAATGAGAGGAGTTTGATATCTGATGGCCATTCTCAGGCAAGTAGGATCTCAAGACACAGGATTCAGACGGAGGTATAGTGTCCAGAAGCTTGTCCAGGGGCAATGGGGTGAAGTCCCTTCTCTAGGGTGATGCCTAGGAGGTAGCATGCTGATCCGCAGACAAGTTGTGAACCTGGAGAATGAGGCAGTGGGGGCCCTGGGTGTGAGGCAGTGGGGTAGGACCAGGACAGCCGCACCAGAACTGCACGGGAGAGATGGAGCAGAAGCAGTTCTCTGAGTTGGAGATCCTGGTTGCAGTGGCTTTAATGGTTTCCCAGTTCAGCATGTGGGCAGGAGGAGAGCCACACAGGCTGCTGGGATGCAGGGGTGCTGATCATTCTCCCAGGGTTTACCACTTTTAGTGCAAGCAGCTCTCACGTTCTTGCCTTATCTCAGCCTCCTTCTCTCCCTGCCCTTCTCCTTTCTGTTCACCCCCTTTCTCCAGCCTCTTCTATGCTCACATACCCACCTCCTGATCTGTTCTTCTCACCTTTCTTTTGTGTTTCAGTCTTGTCTCCCTGTTTGATATAATTTTTGTATTAGGCTGTGCTATCTATATATTTTAAATCCCAGAGGGATATCTGCTAATTGTACTTTTAGGGAAATAATTATGCAAGTCAAGATGATTAGAAAATGAAAGCATTCTCTGTTACTGGCCTCTTTTCAAAATGATGATGGGATAGTAATGGGCATGGGGATTGTTTGTACTTAAATTAGCACAACAGTTCAGCACTTACCAGACCACTTTTGAAACATCTGGAATGTAATCAGATCCGTCCCAGAACTCGTCCAGAGGGCTAACCCTGGTAGCTGCATCCTGGGGACAGGATTGGACATTCTGTGACTCTCCAGGTAGGCAATAATCAGGGAGTTCCATGATATGGCTTGGGGCTCAGGACCCCATGGAATTCCTAGATCCAGATGAAAATTCTGAAGACACTTTGAGTCTGAAACAGGGACACACACACACACACACACACACACACACACACACGCACATGCACACATGCAGGGCACGATTATGGCTTCCCTCAAGTGGAGGATTTTGTAGACACTAAATCGCCGGAACACATCAGCTCTGGGATTGCTTCATTGCACACTGATGGTGGCCATAAGCTTCCTGCTCATTCACTATTGTCATATAAAAACGTTCCCGAGACACATGCTTTTCTGCTCTGGGCTCTGCTCCTAATTCAGCACCAGCTGCCTTGCAGGACCCTCCTGGCACTCACGGGCCATTGCAGGTACCTGCCACATCCTGGCACCGAGCAGCATGCCAACTTCCCTAGGCAGGCAGAGGCAGAGTGCCCAGGGTGTCAGGCCCCGGGCCCTGGGGGAGGGCCCTGGAAGACATGGTGGTGAGGAGAGGGCTGGGGTGGGGAAGAGGCGAAGGAAAGGGCTCTGATAATATTGTGTGTGTGTGGGAGCAGGAGCATGGGACCGGGAAATGTACTTCTGTTGGGGGCTGAGGATCTGGAAGGAGCACTTCCTGGAAGAATGGAAAGGACAGAGACTAATTCGGAGAGCCCGCTCTCCTGCAAAGGGAAACTTGGATGCTCAGAGAGGAGAAATCACAGCCCAAGGCATGTAGGCAGCAAATAGGGGGGCAGGGATTCTAATCCTATGCTCCTTGTCCTTGGATTGGACCCCTGTCCAGGGCATAGGATTGTCACAGGTGTCAGAGTTCAATTAATCCCCTCCACGACCTCAAGAACGAACATTTAAAGAAGTGCCCACTGAAATATGTTCCGCCACGAGGACTCTGTGATCCGTCTCAGGCTTGAACCATGGAGAGGAAGGAAATTACTCCCAGATTTCATCAGAACTTCTCACTGAACATTGAGCCCTTTGCACCTTCCCAGAACCCAGGGCACCGTGTCAGGGCCCAGCAGCTGTCTCCACCCCGTCAGCTCCCTTCATCGCCACCCGCACAGGCAGCACAGAAGTGGCTTCCCGCCTGGTGACAGGAGGGCGCGCTGCCTGAGAACACAGTGGAAGCAGGGAAGGCAGCTCAGGTAACGTTGCCCACTCTTCTGACTTGTTTTCTGACTTATTTTTTTTAACTTTTATTTTTCAGTTACAGTTTACATTCAATGTTATTCTGTATCAATTTCAGGTGTACAGCATAGTGGTTAGAAAATCCTGTAAAAGTGTTTCTCCCTGAAAAAAAAAATCAATGGAAAAATATCATCACTCCTTGAGTGAGAACTAAAAAAAAAAAAAGGCACCTGATACATAGAAAGTACCGTGTAAGCATTTGACAAAATTTAAAATTCTGTCACCCAGCAGTGGGTGTTGCTGATGTTCTTTCTATGCATTTCTGTGCATTCTATTAGATAGGTTGTGACCATACTGTGGCAGATTGCATGTTCCAAAGTTGGGCATAACCATTCTCCTACCCAACCTGCTCTTCTGCAATGTGGTCTGTACACTCCCCCATCAAGAGGGGGAGTGGCTTTCTCTCCCCCTGAATGTGGCCTGTCCTTGGTTGTTCAGTCAACAGACATGGGGAGGTGGTGTTCTGGGGCTTCCAAGGCCAGGCCCGAGGAGCCCTGTGGTCTCTGCCTCCCTTCTCCCGCATGCTCACCCTTGGGAACCCACCGCCTGCTGGAGAAACACAGAGAACATGGAAAGACCTGGTGCTGGTGCTCTGCTCAGTGCTGAGTGGCCCGCTGGCAGGCAGACGGCTTCCCCTGCCAGCCCCTGGGAGTGGGACCACAGCCCCAGCTGCCATCTGCCTGCGATGGCACGAGAGACCGCTGAGCCTGAGCCACAAGGCTGAGCCCAGTTAGATCACAGAGCTGTGAGGGATCATCATTGTTTATTGCTCAAAGACACTAAGTGATGAGATGGTTTGTTATGCAGTGATAGAGAACTGGAAATGTATTTAAGGAAAATACTTGAGATCCTGAATTTTAAATATTGAGCAAAGGGTTTTCTGTCTGTAGTTTCACAGTTACTTTCAGAGACAAGGGACATTCTCAAACAAACTGTCCCAACTAAGCAAATACATTCCGCTCTCTTTGGACAAGCTGATGACCAGCTGGGCTTGAGCCCTAGGCCTTTTGTACACGAAGGCAACTTGGAGATCATCTAACCATCATTTGTCTGCCTGCTTGATTCACAGATGAGAATCAGGGAGGGGAAGTGACTTGCTCAGGGTCACCTGGGGGCTACGTAAGTAACAGAGCCCGGGCTGGGCCCCCAGGTGCCGAGACTCAGCTCCATGCTCAGTTATGACACTGTGCTACCTGTTTATACTGATGTCAGGGGCAGGATTGAATTGGGAGTTTCCAAAGATGAGAATGATGAAAGAGGCATGGGTCCCGAAGTCATCTGACTATTTCATGGCTATGTCCAGCCCCGTGCTTCTGGGGAAGGTACAGTTTCTTTAAGAAGTGCTGTTTCATGCTCTGTCTAGGGAGAAGCTGTGCATGTGTTGAGCCCAGACCAAGTTTGTGGAGAAAGGGCCTCAGTGGGGAGGTGGTCAGGAGGGTGGCGGCCCTCAGGACACCCTGCTGTCCTGGGATCCAGAGGAAGAGTGGGGACTATGGTGGGTATGGCCCCTGGCCTGGGTGGGAAAGATAGCACAGGGGGCTGTCGCTGGGCCTCCTGCTCAATACCATTCCAACTGAGCAGTTCAGATTCGAAGACTGGTGGTGTCTGGCTGATGCAGGAGGCAGTTGTCCTCATCCCAGGAGGAGGGGAGACTCAGACAGAAGTGCTCAGTGAGGAGAGAAGGTCAAGCTGTTTGTTGAGCTGTGTTTCTCACAACTCCTAAGTTGAACTTCTAACTCCCAATGCCTCAGATGTGACCTTATTTAGAAACAGGGTCTTTGCAGGTGTAGTTAGTAAAGGTGAGGTCATGCTGGAATAGGGTGGGCTTCTCATCAATATGAGTAGTGCCCCTATAGAAAGAGGAAATCTGGACACAGGCACACACATGGGAGGACCCAATATGCAGTCGAGGGCAGAGATCAAGGTGATGCTTCTACAAGCTAAGGAACACCAAAGATGGGCAGCAAGCCACCACAGCTAGGAGGGAGTATGAATAGATTCTCCCACACTGCCTCCAGATGGAACCAGCCCTGCCCACATCTGATCCAGACTCACAGCCTTCACTACTGTGAGACAATACATTTCTACAGTTTAAATGGCCTCATTGTGATACTTTGCTATGGCAGCCATAGGAAGCTAATAAAATGTTATATAGCAGGAAGGCAGGGGAGGGTTGTGGGGGAAGGGGTAAGAGACCAACCAAAGGACTTGTATGCATGCATATAAGCATAACCAGTGGGCACAAGACACTAGGGGATGGGGTGAGGGCATGTGCAGGGGAGTAGGGGAGGCGGGCAGGGGTGTCAATGGGGAAAAAATGAGACATATGTACTACTATTTGTAATACTCTAAACAATAAAAAAATGTTATATAGGTCAAGGAACAGAGTCTTGAAATTAAAAAAGAAAGAAGAAAGGAGCAAGACAGCATTTGGCCTGAGGAAGGAAGGATGGGTGTGGTGACCTTGGCTTATGGCAAACTCCACTGGGAGAATCACATGCAGCCCCTGGAATTCTGGAGCCAAGTCATGCCACCTGCAGCAGAGATTTATGCTCCTTTTGAGAAATAGCTCTTGGCATGTTACTGGATCATGGTGGATACAGAACACTTGGCCATGAACATGGCATCTGGAACTGCTTATTATGAGCTGGGTTCTGTCAAACCTGCCAAGTTATAGTCAGACAGGTCCAGCAGGTGTCCACTTGCTGTAGAAATATTATATCTGGGGTTGAGCCTGAGTAGGATCAGGAGGCATGAGTAACCTGCAAGCATTGGTAGTCCAGACATCCTTGTCACCCATCACAGTTAGACAAATGCCCTTCTCCAAATTGTGCCTATGGCCGCATAGGGGAATCCCATATGATCAGCTGGAAGAAGAGCTTGGTTTACAGATGGATTAACTCAGTACACAGGTGCAAGTAAAAAATGGATAGTGGCTACATTTCCCCCACATGTAGGGGTGGCTCTAAAAGACAGTAGAGAGGGTGCATCTTCTCAAAGGGTAGAGCTGCAAGCAGCACATCTAATCATCTACTTTCTATGGAAGCACAAGTGGCCCAAGGTGACTGGCCAAGGACTGGTCCAGGGTTGGAACAGAAAGGGAATAGAGGACCATAGACAGGGGTGAGGCATGTGGTGGACACATGGGAGCGGGCATGGGGTATGAAGGTTTTTGTATTGTACTCACCAGGAAGTGTATCTGTATAAACACTCACTGGGAAGTGCCAGCTATCAGCTGGACAGCCAAGTAGACAAAAATGACTTGTTCTGTTAACATTAGCCAGCCTTCATCATCAGCCACCCCAAACCGGCTTGATGGGCTCATGAGTGGAGTGCCACATGACAGAGAGGAAGCTATGTGTGGGCCCAACAGCATGCACTCCCACTTGACAAGGCTGATCAACTACTGTCACTTCTGAATGCCCAGTAACTACCTCATACAGGCAATTATCCTCAAGGAAACCAATTTGTCACTTAGTGACAAGTTGACTACATTGACCCTCTTCCACCCTAGAAGGGACAGTGGTTCCTTTCACAAGGGTTGATACCCTTTCTGAGGATGGGCTTGCCTTTCCTGCCCTTGAAGCCCAAGCCAGCATTACTATTTGGGGCTTACACAATGTCTGGCCCATCAGCATGGAGGCCACACAGAGTAGCATCCCTAGAGGATCCACTTCACATTGAAGGAAGTGTTAAGAGTGGGACCACAACCAGAGAACCCACTGGTTTCATTACATACTTTGTCACTCAGATCCACCCTCCTGCAATGATGGAACAGCTTCCTATAGGCACAATGGAAGTCCTAGCGTAGAGGGATGGGGTGCCATCATTCAGGATGCAGTGCATTTTAAAAATCAGCCACTTTTATAAGGTACTCTGTCTCCAACAAAAATGATGCAAGGGTCCAGGAACAAAGGAGTAGAAACAGGGGTGGCCCCATTTACCCTCATGCCATGACCCATGGGGGTGTTATATACCCGCCCCTGCAAATTTGGGTTCTGTAGATTCAGAGGTTCTAATTGCCCAAGGAGTGCCCACTTGCCAGGGATCACAGTGAGTGTACCATTGACCCACAAGTTACAGGTGCTGCCAGGACACTTGGGACTCATTGTACCTGAGACAATGGGCAAGGAGAGGAGTCATCATACCTACATGAGGCAGTGACCTTGATCAGCAGGAGGGGACATATCTGCTTTAACACAGTGGAGGCGGGAAAGATTACATGTGGAATCCAGATGTTACAGGCTGAATGTTTATGTCTCCATCCTCCCTCCCCTCCAAAAAAATCCATATGTTGGAATTAGCCTGCAATGTAGCTATATGTGGAGATGGGGCTTCTAAAGAAGTAATTAAGATTAAATGTCATAAGAATGGGGCCCCGGTCCAATAGGACTGGTGTCTTATAAGAAGAGACAACAGAGAGCTCTCTTGTTCTTCTTGTGCATACACTGAGGAAAACCCATGTGAGCAGAAATTGAGAAGGTGGCCATCTACACTTACGGGGAGAGTTCTCACCAGATACCAGTCCTGATAGCACCTTGATCTTGGACTTCCAGTCTTCAGAACTGTGAGAAGGTAAATTTTTCTGTTTAAGCCACCAGTCCGTGGTATTTTGTTACAGCACCTGAAGCAGACTAACACACTGGGTACTCCACTTGGGTCTCCCTGGTGCTCCATTGCCTCATTGTAACTATGAATGGACACACACAGCCACCCTGACCTGAGGTTCTAGTACATGATTACATGGATTTATAACTCAGGAATGAGGGTTTGGGGTCACATAACCAGGGAAATCACCAAGACCTGCCAAAATCTTGGTGAGGCATTGCTCAATGGCAAGTCTTAGTGACAAGTTGACTACCAAAGTCAACATAGTCAGCTTGTCACTAAGTGACCAATTGGTTTCTGTGAGGATTAGTGCCTGCAATACAGGGATAGTAGAGAAGGGAGAGGATAGTATTAATTGTGGCCTCATGGTCAATTGCAAAGATGGGGCAATAGTTTGCCCCACTAACCTCCCTCATCTTGTTGTCCCTCAGGAAGAAAGGCCACTGGAACCTTTCTTCCTGAGGGACAGGTTGAGCTGCTGTCCAGATCTATGTGGAGAAGTAGATATGTTCATGGAAGAGCTGCTGTCCAAATCTATGTGGAGAAGTAGATATGTTCAGTGCAAGGGTTGGACTATAGTGGCTATGAGAATGTGCATTGAAGACCTCCAATTACAGAGAGCACCAATGATGCCAGTTGCTGTGCTGCAAAGTTCATCACATAGTGAGGAAGGTGGATTTTTGGGAGACATGAGGCTCTCCAATGACTGATAAATCAGGAAGAGGCTGTAGACTATGCATGGATCTGGCCGGAACAGCCAGAGGAGGCCTTGAAAACAAGGCAACATGGCACAGGGACTTACAGGAGGGGATGAGCAAGCCCGTAGGTTTCTGGGAGAGTAGTCTATGCAGTGGAAAGAATATGTGCAAATGCCTGGAAGGAGGGGTGTACTTGGTGTTCTCATTAACATCTGTCTACTTACCATCCCCATACTCAGCCACCCACCTGCATACGGATAAACTGTTTCTTTTTTTTTGTTTTTTTTCAGTCTTGGAGTTTTAGTGGTTAGCATTTCCAGACCATATCAATGTTATCTAACTGTAGCATCTAAGAGGCAAAAAAGTTATTTCTTATTATGGCATCAGGCTTGAAGTCCATTATCTCAGGATCTGCATCAGCCTCAGAAGCAGATAAAGCTCCTCAAGTATAATTGTCTGGAGACTTTGAGCTACTAAAAGACAAGTGATACCCTGGCTTTTGGAATCAGAAAATTTGAGTCCTGCTTCACTTACAGGCTGCATGGCCCTGAGTAGTCCCTTGATCTCTCTGAGCCTCTATTTTTTAATTTATAGGAGGAGATAATGGCAATATCTACCACATAAACCAGGAAGAAAATAAAAGAAGACCACCTAAATCATTGGCATTTATATAGCACAAATATACTAACTGGACCATTAGTTTATTTTTTTGATATTTTACTTATTATTCTTATATAACAAACCATGTGAAAAAAGCATTGGCTTAAAACAACAGTCATTTATTTGCTCATAGTTCTAAAACATGGGCTTGGCTTGGCTGGGTGATTCTTCTACTGGTCTTGCTGAGTGTCACTTTTGTGGTTATAGTCATCACAGCTCAAATGGGGATGGAGGTCCCAAGATGGATTCACCCACATGCCTGGCTTCATTCACATGCTATCAGCTGGGACTTTTGGCTGGGGTGTTTTGTTCTCCTCCACATGGTTTTCCCTTTCTTAGCAGGATAATCAGTTTTTCTTTTTCATAGGGACAGCCACTTGTCAAGAGTATGAAAGTGGCAACTGTTAAGCCTTTTGAGGCCTGGGCTCAGAAGTCACACAACATCACTTTTATCACATTTGATTGACCAAACAAGTCACAAAGCCAGCTGAGATTCAAGGGGGTGGAGAAATAGGTTCCATTTTGTAATGGAAGGAGCTATAAAGGCACACTGGAAAGGGGTATGTGACATGGATGGAAGAACTGGGCCTTCTTTAGAACCAACATACCACAGTCTATCCCCTGGCTGTGGCCAATCACTCCCTGTCATTTGCAAAATAAACTCACCCTTCCCAAGACCCCCAAAAGCTTTATTTCATTATGACACCAAGTTCAAAATCAGTTATCTCATTATATGCATCAGGTTATCATGTAGATAACACCTCTCAAGCATGGCTTGTCAGGCATAGCTTTTCTTGGTACAGAGGTTTTGAACTTAAAAGATAATCCTCCCTTTCCCACATCCTTGAAACACAGTAGTGAGAAAGGAACTGTATAGACCCTATAGACACTCCTATCTAAAACCACAAAGCAGTCACTGGTCCACAGCAACTATGAAGTCCAGTAGTGACATGTTAGCTCTCCCTATATGAGTCAGAGAATATTTCTTGATTAGGGCATGATTCTGCTTCCTGAGAGGGTTATCTAGTCAATTATTCACTGTGGCATTTAGATCGCCCCTCTGGGCTCTTGGCTTCACCCATAGATGATTCTCTCCTCCTCCACAGGAAATTATTTATGTCTGCAGCTAAGTAAATTTCTCAGCCTGATTCTCACTTGTAGAAAGTAGACGTCCAGCAGTCTCTTTTCATTTTAAATTGTCTCTTTCACTTTTAGTCCAACCTTGTAGTACTTTCACTGACAAAAATCTCTTAACATTTTTGTGGATTTCCTATGAATCTTATTGGGATTCACTCCATGCCACCAAAACTTAATCCATAATTGTTTTTGAGACAGAACTTTCTGGTTGTGTGGTCAAAGCCCTCAAGATTCTCAGAAGTCCTTTTTGTATATCTGGGAGGATCTTGTAGGCCCTTACTTTTAGAGCTCTTACAAACATACCCTTGGTTTGATCTTTATGCTGAGGTTATTTCTTATCTGAGAATCTTTGCCTGGATGAAGATATTAGGGATGAAAAACACTTTAATTTTTTTTTAACCAGAAATTTCTGGGCCCTCTCTAATTTCTTCTAAAATATGCTTGGATACCAAACAGTTGCTTTCTTAACTTATCTCTCTCTGGCAGTATCTTATCATATACAACTGGAAACATTTAACTGATACTTTCAACATTGTGTCTAGAAATATTCTTAGCTAAGTCTATGAGTTTATTAAGCATTTTATATCTTTTGAGTCACAGCAGGTATTTCTTTCTGTATAGTATAGATTGTTCTTTTTTCAGTTTTTAGTAACAATTTTCTCACTATTGTTTTAGCATACACTAAAAGATGGTTCACCATTTTCCCAGCCTTTGCTAACCATCTATTCACTGCTTTCCTGACTCCTATCTGCTGTCTTGTTCCAAAGCCAACACCACATGTTAGAATTGTGTTATGGCAGCACCCTTCTTTAACTACGAATTGCTTTAGCAGTTATCTAATGCTGTGCAACAAATCACTTCACATTTTTGTGGTTTCAAAAAAGAACCATTTATTTGCTCACTCTTTTGTGGCTCTGTAATTTGGGCAGGCTTAGTTTGGATGCTTATCTCTTTCCCACATGGTGCTGGCTGGGTTCACTTGTATGCTTGCACTCAGTTGTCAGTTCATCTGGGAGCTGGCTGATGGAAATGGCCTTGCACACATCTTCCAGTTGGCTGGGGCTATCAGCTGGGGCGCCTCTGTTCTTTTCTGTGTGGCCTCTCCAGCAGAAAGCCTGGACTTCCTACATAGTGGCCGCATCCTAAGAGAGCAAGCCTTAATGTGCAAGCATTTCTAAATCTTTGGCGTGCATCACATTTGCTGATGTTCCATCGGCCAAAGAAAGTCAAATGGCCAAGCTCAAAGTCAATATGAGAGTGAATGAAATAACGGAATAGATTCTGGGAAATATGATTCATTGAAGGGCCATTAATATAACAGTGTATCACACTTGATGCCCTTCTGTGATCTGCTCCTGCTGACTTCCAGACTTGGTTTGTGGTAGAGAATTCTAATGCTTTACCCTTACCTTGATCTTGTACTCCTCTTCCTCCAGGCACGTAAGGAATTACAATTACTGTTCTGTAACCTCCTTGCAGTGGGGTCATGTGACCAGTGGGCCATATGGGTTGTGAGTAAAGAGCTTATGTTATTTCCAGGCAGGAAATTTAATAGTTGATGTGAACACCTCTAGTTTCTCCATTCTTCCCATACTTCATGAACCCTGAATTCTCTGTTGAGAGGTGATAGTTTCTGATGGCCTGGTAGGCATCTGAGTAATGACTACATGAAGCACAGCACCACACAATCCCCATCTTATCTTCACATTTTACAACTATACAAAGAGCTAGCAATTAATCTTTACCATTTTAAGCCATTGAGATTTTGGGTTTACTGGTTACTGCAGCATAATCTAGCTTATCCTGATAGATACAGAAGACTCAGCTCTTCCATGCTCTGTGGTCAACTCTAGATCCCTCCTTGGGTGTATTTTGTTTTGACTTGCGCAGCCTCAAGGGGAATAAATAGATAACCGAGTATCTAATGGAGAAGATGGAGGAAAAGAGGAGGGAAAAAAAGCACTGAGATAATGAGGAGCCCATCATGCGTATTCACCAAGCCTTTATGAAGTGCCTCCTGGGTGTCAGGTTCTATGCACTGCCCAGGGTGAGCAATGACGAGTGAGGCGCACACCCTGGAGGAAGACACTGGCTACCAGGGAGGGTGACACATAAACAGTGAACCACACTGGAGAGCCGTGAGTGCCACCAAGTGCTGGGACCGGATTTTCTATTTTCTTCTGTAATTGGCTAATTGCTCCTGCAGGCCATTTCCATAGAGAAAGGCCAGGCGAGGTGCCTGGGAGGCAGCCTCCTTGGAGTAAGTATGTGGCCAGTCTCCCAAGGTGACATCTCTGAAGGCCAGTACTCATCCGGAATCATAAGGTCTGAGATTTTTTAAAAAGTCAGTCTCATTACTTTATAATCACATATCAGATTCAATCCTTACAGATGACAAACATGGAGACAAAACAAAACTCTTCTGAGGCTGCGGTTTGCAATTTTGAGGTAGGTTCTGTGGCTGAAATAGGAAAATCCTTTTGGACATTCAGCACCAGCTCAGAGCTGAGGGCCCTGGGAGGTTGGACAGCATTCATGGCAAAGCTTTGAGACTC
This sequence comes from Cnephaeus nilssonii, assembly GCF_951640355.1. Taxonomy (NCBI): domain Eukaryota; kingdom Metazoa; phylum Chordata; class Mammalia; order Chiroptera; family Vespertilionidae; genus Cnephaeus; species Cnephaeus nilssonii. The sequence continues at coordinate 15,841,650 of NC_137076.1, forward strand.
TGACATGGTGAAGTCACAGTGCAGTAAGGGATTAATCCATGAAATATTAACTTCTAACGAGTGTTGGCTCATGCATTTTAAAGGCAGATCTGCCTAGGAATATCTGGGATCTGTTGGGCTGAGCTGTTCAGGGCTGCTTGTGGGGTGGGCGGGGAAGGGGCGCAGCACACAGGAGGGTGGGCACTTCCTGAGGTCAGACCCAAAAGGGGTGCTGCCAATTGCAGTTCAGGGACCTAACCATAAAGCATAAGCCGGGGACGGGGGGGGGGGGGGGGGGGCAGAGTTTAACTCTATTTAGTGGGTGTGAATTTTGCTTTACACACAACATGAGATAGAAGGAAAATTTTCTTCCCACAAACTGTCATTTAATTTATTCTGAGCCCACTTCCTGCCAGGCCAATGGGAAATTTAATCTTAGTCACCACTGGGCTCCTTCCCCCAACTCCCTGGCTTCCTTGACTCGTGAGTAATAGAATCCTTAAAAGTGCAGAATATTAGCTGGGCACCCTCTGGTCTTTAGTTTACACGAGCATGTCCGGTTTGTAAGCCCACACAGTCCTTTGAAGCTCAGCTGCCTCTGTACAGGCTGGCACATAGGCCTTTGCCAGGACGGGCGCCTGTGAGCAGGTCTAATCTCTGAGATGCACACCTCAGTCACTTCCCCAAGGCTGGACACCTCCTGGGGCATGCAGAGCAGTGGGAAATGGGTCCTTGCTGCTCCAGAATCCACAGATCTCTGTCCCCTCCTAGTCTTGTACATCTTTCCAACCCTCTCCAGGGCCTGCCTGTGTCATGCTGCCGTTCCCTCTGCTGTGCCTCCCTAAGCCCCAGGACCTGTCTTCTTTACAGATAATCCTTTCTTTCATCCCCAGGATCACACTCTTTTAAAAACAAAGATCTTTTAACCCTAACCTATGGACAAAAGAGCGGTTTCTAGGACTCAGAGCCCTATTTACCTCCTCGAGAAGAAAAAGTGGATAGAATCTCTCATCTTTCTGGTTTTTTTGTTTTTTTGTTTTGTTTTTTTTTACAGCAGCAAGACTAAAAAGCAACACACACACACACACACACACACACACACACACATATCTTGTAGACAAGACATTGGGAATTAAATGGGTGTAGCATCGTCACTAAGGCAGATGACTCCTTCCAAGAACTCGGGGCTCCAGCAGGCCCTCCATTTGTGGGTACTCTGGTGGTGGTTGACCAGCTAGGATGGGCCTATAAAGAATCCCCTGGAGCTGGTCAGGCAGAGGGCCAGGGTCTGGGAGGAATCTTCTCCTGCTGACAAGATGCATAGGCGGGCCATTCCAGTCATTGGCCTTTTTTGTTTGTTTGTTTGTTTGTTAGAGAAAGTGGAAGAGAGAGGGAAAGACAGAGAGAAACATCGATGTGAGAGAAGCACATCGATTGGTTACCTCCTGCACAAGCCCTGACCAGGGCCTGGGCTGGGGAGGAGCCTGGAACTGAGATAACTGCCCTTGACAGGAATTGAATCCGGGACCCTTTGGTCCACAGGCCGACACTCTATCCACTGAGCCAAACCAGCTAGGGCCAGTCATTGGCCTTTGACAAACAGTGACCTAGCGCTGCCATGTGCCCGGCAATGCGCAAGGCATGGCGGGGGTTTGGGGACTAGGCAGCAGGGACTCGCAATGTGGTGCATTTCAGAGGCAGGAGGACACCAGCAGCACAATGTCCATCGCTGCAGATCGCTGACAGGGGGGACCTGCCAGCAGAGACCAGCGACAGCCACACAGACCTCCCAGGTCAGTTTCTCAGAACCCCTTCCAACCTGGTTCTTTAATGCCCCTTCAAACATGGTCATCATGGTCTTAAAGATAATGTTTCTGGATCGTGTTTCTTCAACATTTAATTTGTTGTATTAAAAAGTTGCTTTCTTCCTTCTCAATAAAGGCATCTGTATGGTGGCCCTGATGTCTGGTCCCGCTGGAGCCAGAGAAAGGAGAGTGAGGGGCTCTTCTGCTCCTCCCAGGTCACCCGCTGAGCATCTTTGTCACACTCAGACTCAGATGGAGGGGCCGAGGCTGGGGGGGCACCTGTGTCCGCAGCCTACTCTGCGGATGGCCTGGCAGACCCTCCCTTGGTCACTGTGGCCATGTCAGTCCTTGCTCCTCATTCCTTGGCTCTAGCTCTTTGGGTCTAGGTGTGGGTTTGGCTTCTTGTCTTTTAAACTGTATCTCAGTGTTTCCTTTTCCCATCTGCTTCTGGGGTACCAGCCTCCTGGCTATTTAACAAGGGTCCCTTCTTCCAGGGACAGATATCCTCTTCCTTCTCCAACTTTTCTTCCTCCTCCTCCTCTTGCTCCTCCTCCTCGCCATTCTCCTCCTTCTCCCCTTTCTTCTCTTCATCTTTTTATATGCAGGGTAGATCTCAAGTTTCATGACATTCCTGACCATGAGGAACTCAGGTCTGGAGTCAGCCCAGAGTGGAATAGTAAGGATTTATCCATACTATAGATTGCTGGATGAGGCTATATTTAATCCCACTTTATGTTACTGTGTTTAATTAACTGGTTTACATGATTTCTGAAGGGGTCTAGAAATATAGAAATGTTTCAGCCTTGTAATTACCTGCCTCATTCAATGTTCTATTTATATGTCATTTTCCTTTTTTGGTTAATTTATTTCAGAGAAATAAAACCCAAGCTTCCTGATGCCAGCTTCAGCGCCGGGTCCCAATCACGTGGTGGCCAGGCGGCAGCAGGCCGGGGCCACCCAAGCTCTGACTCACACTGCAGAGACAGGGAGGTCAGAAACACTCCTGTGAGAGAGATCTAAAAATAAAGACACTGGGCTCTCTTTGGAAGCCTTAGAAATTTCAGAGGCCAGTTGGGGAGGAGTTGCTGAGAGGTGGGACCTTTTGGGGGCGTGGTGGGTCTGGAGAACGCTGGGCCTCCTGCTTTTGTTACTCCCACATTCAGTGCCATGAAGTCAAAATTGGTGCTGATATGTCTTTGTCCAATTCACCCCCATGTGCCCAAGTTGGATGGTGACACCCAAAAGCTGCCATAGAGACATGGGTTGGGTCTAATTCTGAGCAAGCGCACAGGCAGACACTCCGGGAGCTTCTCCGTCAGAGGAGGGGGCGGATGTGTGCTGTTAGGACTAGAATGACCAGTGATGTGTCACTTATTTGTCCATGGTATTCACGGTTAAGCCTCCCTTGCTTTTCCTCGTTGGCTGGCTTTAATGCTCTGTAAGCTCTGGCGCTAAAGGCGAGAGCATGCGTGGCCACTGCTGCACCTGCGGTAATCAATGCGTCTCATGAGCTGTCACATAGTAGGTACTTAGCAAATGTTTGAGGCTGTGGGAATATAATTTTCACAACAAAGCAGCAAGTTTCTGGCTCCCTCTTTCATTCCCACTGTCATTGGGAATCCAGACCTAAACAATCGAGATCAGCCCAATAACTCCCCAATAGAAACAAAAGTAGTTTAAGAAGTAAGAGTTTGATAAATGCTTTAGGTTACTGTCTCTTTTCAGATTGTCTGAGAGGTTCCCGTCTCCCCTCCAACGGGGCTAATGTCGACCCAGAAAAACAGTGAGGGGTGATGACAGGATCAAGCAGACGCACACGTTGATTTGAGCATTTATTTCTGGTTAAAACAACGGTCTTGGAATTCTCTGACTTGGATCTCTCCACCTTCTCCTTAAGTTATCTATGTCCTTTGTTGTTCTGATGGCTGTTTAGATGCCACATTAATGCAGTTGTCTGACTGTGACCACTCTCCCCAGCTCGGGCCTCGGGCCTCAGCCCCTCAGGACACTGGGCTCTCCCTGTGGGCAGCTGTGGCAGGAGAAGAAGTGGAAGGAGCCAGCTGAGGCACTCCACTCTCAGAAAGTGATTAATTATGAATTTCATCCAACGGCTCTATCCCGTCTCTCGCTGTCACCAATAATTAAGAGCTGACAAGGCAGCTGTTTTCCATGGGAATTTTCACCTGGGAAATTCAAAGTTCTTTAGAAAAATCACTTGAAGATCCAGCTTAACACCCTGGTAGCAAAGCACAACAAATCCACTGGATTCTTGAATGTAAAATCACTTGAGAAAGTATGAGAAAGGAACAAATGTGCGACAGTGGAAAGAACACGGGGTTTAGAGGCAGCAGACATCCAATTTCGAGTCCTGGTTCTCCCAAACATTAGTGGAATCACGTTGAGCAAGTCACTTAAACTCCTGGATGCTTTATTTCTTTACCTATGAAATGGAGATGATAAGATACCCAGTGGTATTAAGTGAGCACCTACTGTGAATTATCTGTAAAATGGAGATGATCAATAGCTACACTATAGTGAAGCCCTCCCCTGCTGTGACACGTTCCATTTTATGTTATCTCACTTTACTTATTTATTTTTATAATCCTCACCTGAGGATATATTTTGTTGTATTTAGAGAAAGAGGAAGGGAGGGAGGGAGGGAGGGAGAGAGAGAGAGAGAGAGAGAGAGAGAGAGAGAGAGAGAGAGAGAGAGGAGAGAGAGAGAGAGAGAGAGAGAGAGAGAGAGAGAGAGAGAAGAGAAGAGAAGAGAAGAGAAGAGAAATATTAATCAGTAGCCTCCTGTACAGACCCCAACCAGGGAATGAACCCACAACCTTTGGTGTAGGGGATGGTGTTCCAACCAACTGAGCCACCTGGCCAGGGCTATTATTACACTTTAACTCACAAAAGATTTGAACAAAATCTCTCTTTCAAACACATGTGCACACACACACATGTGCGCACACACACGCTTGAAGAAGATAACATAAACAGGTGTCAGAGCACAGCCAGTGCCCTGCATGAGCTCTGGTGCTCTGAGTGGCTATTAGTCCATGTATTCTTCTCAATTCTTCTTGACTACGCCAGGGCTGGTCCTTCTCCAACCCTGCCCAGTGGACTAACTGTTGGGAACTTAGTTCAAGTTCCTCCCTTTTCCTCTGCTCCCTAGACACAGCTCAATTCTCGGAGGTGGGGCAGACAGAGAAGCCATGAGAAGTTGTGGGTGTAGAAGAATGAGTCTTTATTGCAGAAGCCAGCGGCCACATAGCCATCAGACAAGAACAGTCCTCACAGCAAAGTCCATACAGGCAGGCAGCCGGACACCGGCTGGTGAATACATAGCTTTCTCACATAGTAGCATTAATCTCTGTACCCACAGTCAGTATCTGAACAGCCGCATGCTGCCTCTTGAACTCTCCACCTTACATCATAGTGGTAACTTAGCTCTCTGGCTCAGCAGCTTCTCCTGTCTCTCCTGCCCAGCTGCTCTCTCTAGCAGACTTCTTCACACACTCCATCTGGTTAGCTGGCCAGTAACCTACTTTTACACTCTTTAGACAAAGAAGGCTTTGTGCCAATGGTTACATCAATCATATTGGCTATTGAAGGACACGATGTACTGTGAAAGTGCTGTGGTCTTGCAGCCACTCATGGTATTTTTGCCTGATTAGGATTCTCAGGCTCAGAGTCCTTGCACATCCCAGTTAGGCACATGCCCAGAGCGGCCTATGGTCATTCTGGTGTATTGATTATAAGGCCTCTGTGCTCTCATTGGTCTTGACTATCCACGGACCTGACATGGTTCCCACAATAGGTCAGAGTAAAAGTAGGAAAGTACCAGAGGCAAGGATAAGACAGGTACCGGATTATATCGGAAGCATCTGTCGATCTGTGTCTTATCCTGTTTCCCTCTGCCCTGTCTCTCCAGGCCTCCCCTGCTCATCCTGCCCCTTAGTCAGTCACCATCCTTACAAGCAGAAACACAGACACTGCCAATGCCCAGATCAGTTCTGCATTACAGCACAGATCTTTGATACCATAAATGAGGTCATCCTTTGCGAGAAATGGGCTGCTTGGGATCAAAAGTTGAAGTCCTGAAGGACACAAGGCACAGAGTTTCTGGAAAGAACAAATAGACAGTCCCACTGTCCCACCCTGCAGGCCTCCCACACACAGAGCTTCCACAAGCTTGTGGGCAGCAGCTGAAGCAGCCATGGAGGTCAGACATTGTGAGCATCTCAGGTGAGGCCACTGGTCAGGAGGAGCTGGAAGTGATGATGAAAACACAGCAGAAATGAGGGTCATCAAGGCTTGCCACCCAGACAATTGGTCACCAGGACCAGGGCCAACCCTTACCCTCCCTACTTGTATGGACTGGAAGTTCGTTCCCCCCCCCCCCCACTCAATTCCCATGTTGAAGCTCCAGACCCCAATGTGATGGCATCTGGAGGTGGGTCCTCTGGGAGGTGATTAGGGTTCACTGAGGCCATGAAGGTGGAGCCCCCATAATAGCATTCATGTCTTTATTTATTAAATATATTTTTATTGATTTCAGAGAGGAAGGGAGAGGGAGAGAGAGGTAGAAACATCAATGAGGAAAGAGAATCATTGATTAGCTGCCTCCCGCATGCCCCCCCACTGGGGATTGAGCCTGCAACCTTGACCAGAATCAAACCTGGGACCCTTTAGTCCACAGGCCGATGCTCTATCCACTGAGCCAAACTGGCTAGGGCAGCATTCGTGTCTTTATGAGAAGAAGAAGAGACACCAAAGCTCACACACAGAGGAGATCATGTGAGGGCACAGCAAAATGGTGGTATTCTGCCAGCCAGGAAGAAGGCCCTTACCAAGAACCGAGTCTGATGGCACCTTGGTCCTGGACTCCCAGACTCCAGAACTGTGAGAAATAAATGTCTGTGGTTTAAGCTCCTCCATCTATGATATTTTGTTAAACCAGCCCAAGCTGACCAAGCCACTGCCTCCAGCACCCCAGAACACAGGCCACCCCAGTGGAAAAGTTGGAGGATGGGGAACACACCCAGTGGGCTGGGAAACTGAATTGACCAAAGGCAATTTTTCACTCGTCTGCAGGACAGAGGCTTGAAATAGAAGATGAGTTGAGTTATGGCAACTTAAGGAACTTCCATATTCACATACTTGCTTTTGTGGCCCAAGAAAGCAATCCCTGCCCTTCATGAGGTGTTTCCACCTGGTTTCTGATTCAGATCTGTGCTGGGATTAGCTCAGGTCCCCGTTGTTTGAATGCCATGCCTCCTTGGGTTTACTGACCCTCCGTCAGCCTCCTTTGAGGGTGGGGAACATTTGGGGTTCCATCACTCTGGGCTGTTGGGAGCTCAAGGGACTGTCCTAGGCCCCCTCTGTTGTGGTGCTGCCTGGCAGGCTGGCAAGAGAGGTGGGGGGCCCTGTGTGGAGAGCCCCCTCCCAGGCTGCACCCAGGCCTTTGCTCCTCTTGGGTCTGTAACCCCACTGCCCGGGGCTGGGGAGGAGGAGGGATGCTCACCGGCCTGCTTCTCTCTCTGCCTCTCAGCTCACAGTCCCTCCTTCAGGTGTTGGAAACACCAGCTGGTCCGAACAGCGCAGGCCGGCCTTTTATTAGTCACTTCCAAACGGATCATTTATAGCATATACTTCCTGCCATGATTCCTTTAGGGTGTGGCATTTGATACTGACATGCCAGGATTTTATGACTTAAAAATGTCGTCTCTGCTCAGTACTCGATTCTGAAGCTCAGGAGCTGAGCTTCAGCACTTGTGTGTGTGTGTGTGTGTGTGTGTGTGTGTGTGTGTGTGTGTGTGTTTTCTGCTGGAACAGTGCTCTCAGAGGTAACAAATGATGCTTCCAGTGTGGTTTGAATGGAGAACAGCTAGAGTTGTCCAAAATATTACTTGGCCACAGATGCCTATCATGTGTTCTCAGTGATGGCTAGAGATAAGACATAAAGGTGGGTTTATGTCTCCTGTGGCCAATGTTTCAGAATTCATAATGTTCAAAGCTATTTTAACAAGTTGCACATCTTCTTCTGATTTGAGATCCATAAAAATTCTATCAGGGATCTTCATAGAAACACGCAATGATGAGGTTCACAATACTCAGGAAATCTCGACAATGGGTACAGGACCAAAATGTGTACAGCCACTATTTTTTAAAAAATATAATTTTAGAGAGGAAGGGAGAGAGAGATAGAAACATCAATGATGAGAGAGAATCATTGATTGGCTGTCTCCTGCACACCCCCTACTGAGGATGGAGCCTGCAACCCGGGCATGGCCCTTGATTGGAATCGAACCTGGGACCCTTCAGTTCACAGGCCGTCGGACGCTCTATCCACTGAGCCAAACTGGCTAGGGCTGTACAGTCACTATTGATAACATCGTCCACGTGAGCCACTGACATAACTAAGTGGAACCGCCAAAATAATGAGATAGTAAGTTAAAACAACATCACTCAAGGGCTGACTCTGATGATCTTATTTGACCGAACAGTAAATTTGCACACTGACAGTAAATTTGACCCAACAGTAAATTTGCACACGCCTAGAACACTTTCTCTCAAAATGCAGTTTGTTTAACATCTGTGCCAGTATCCCATGCTATGCTTTAAAAATGCAATTTCTGGATCCTTCCTCTGACCGCCTGAATGGATTCTCTGAGGGTGTGGTCCAAGACTGTATTTTTAACAGGTCTCCTTGGTGACCCTTGTGTACACTGATGGTCTAGGACAGGGGTTCTTCACCTCTGGCTGTGCCATAGACACCTGGGCAGTCAGGGGAAGCCTGTTGACCAGAATGCTGTGTTTAAATGCAGGGAATCAAACATTGAAGATGACAAAGAAAACTGATTAGATTGAAAAACAATGATCAAATAGCAACAAAAAAATACATTTCTGATAAATAAATGCCTGAGCTTTGTCAGTAATGCGTTCATAACAACATCTCATAACCACAAGAGTTTTGAAAAGTCATGAGTATAAATGATATTTTGAGATAATTGCAACCCTTCTAATGCTGTATGATATAAAAGACTTTGACTTTTATTGGTGACAATGTCAGAGGTTCTGCTACTCCTGAAAATGTAGTTTGTTGCCTACATTCATAATAAAAGGAAGCGAGTGAAAAACTAAAGATATGGTCCAGTCATTGTGGCTCAGTGGTTGAGTGTCGACCTATGAACCAGGAGGTCATGGTGTGATTCCAGGACGGGGCACATGCCTGGGTTTCGGGCTCAATCCCAGGTAGGGGGCATGCAGGAGGCAGCAGATTGATGATTCTCATATCATTGATGTTTCTATCTCTCTCTTCCTCTCTCTGAAATCAATAAAAACATATGTTTAAAAAAAAAACAACAACAAACTAAAGATATGGTTTTTTTCTCTTTACGTTCCCAGACTTCTCTTCATCCATAAATCACAGGTTAAGAATACCTGGTTAGTGGGATGGATAGAGCACACAAGCTTTGGGACATCTTGCATAAACAAATGTGGGCGTGCACACACGTACACACGTGATATTTTGCAACTGTAACCGACACAGATTGAACACAAACTATTTGAAGTTACCGTCTTGGTGAGAGTGGGCATTGCAAGACAGAACCATGTGCTCTGGCAATCCACCAGCCAGAGGAGAGGGTCAGGTTTACTAAGGAAAATGAAGGAGTCTGTTTAAGAACGTGCCTGGCGAAATGGACCTCTTACTTCCACACGTCCTCTGTGAGAACCTCCGATCGGTTCCAGAATGTGTACACGTAGGTGCGAGGGGCCGAGGTCTGCCCGTGGAGCCTCAGAGCAATCATTCGAGCCTGGAGAGATTTCAAAGTAGGTGTGACCCTTTCACCCGCGGAGACCATAAAACCCGACCAAGAGAGGAGCTTCCCAAGTGTGGTTCCCTCCACATGTGCCTTGGGGAGGATGTTCAATAAAACCATCTCTGTGGTCAAATAAGTTTGAGAAAGTCTGCATCTGAAACATCTCCTTGTAGCAGTTCCAAGCACGTTAGCCATGCTGGGAAGTTTGTAGGTCAGGAAACCTGTTTAATTTTGTTCATTGTGCATCAGAATCTCCTGGGTGTCTTAAAGAAATACTTAAAAAATGCTCACCACTCATAGTCGATGATTTAACTGGTTTATGGTATAGTATTAAAAATGTTCCTCAGGGTGAGAGGCACTGGTACACTCATCATTTTTAAAAGCTTATTTCACCATACACCTTGCATTAATTTCCTGTGGCTGTTGCAACCGAGTACCACAAACTGGGCAGCTTAAAAGAACAGGAATGTATTCTCTCACAGTCCTGGAAGTCAGACGCTCACAATCAAGGTGTCGGCAGGGCTGTGCTGCCTCAAAGGCTTCTTCCTCCTGCTTCCGGGGGAGGCCGGCAATCCCGGCCACTGCTTGGCTCACAGCTGCAACACACCAACCGGTCTTCCGTCGGCACCGTGCTGTCCTGGGTGCCTCTCTTCTTCTGCAGGGACACCAGTCACCCCGGATGGAGGCCCCCCTACTCCATCCAGTAGGACCCCATCTTAGCTTGGTTACACCTGTGAAGACCCTGTCTCCAAACAGGGTCATGTCACAGGCACTGGGGTCAGGAACTCAACACCCCTCTTGAGCAACACAAGTCCACCTCCTTCAGGTCTCCTTTGGGAGGAATCCTTGGAACACTCTTGGAGAAATGCTGCCCACTAGAAGTTTACATTTTGAGCAATGTTGCTTCCTGGCAAACCCGCCATGCTGCATTATTTATATACTAGAGGCCTGGTGGACGAGATTTGAGCACTTGGGGGGTCCCTCAGCCCGGCCTGCACCCTCTTGCAGTCTGGGAGCTCTCAGGGGATGTCTGACTGATGTCCCTAAGCCAGCATTGGGACATTCTTAGCGCTGCCGCGAGGTGGGAGAGGCTCCCACCACCACCGCTGTGCTCACCAGCCGTGAGCCCAGCTTCTGGCTGAGCAGTGCTCCCCCTGTGGGAGTTCACTGACCACCAGGGGGCAGCTTGGGCATTGAGTGTCTGCCCCATGGTGGTCAGTGCTTGTCATAGCGACCGGTTGTTCTGCCGTTCGGTTGATTTGCATATTAGCCTTTTATTATATAGAATTCTATTTCCCGATAATTGAACAATTTGAACTGTGCCAGAGAATTGTTGGGGCGACAGATTGCCGAAGGGTGTGTCCCTGTTGCAACCTGTCCCTTCTTCCCTTGTGAAGAAGTGGTTGATCTAAAGCCGTGTTTTCTGGCTGGAATGAGCTGCCAGACAGTGTCTGATGTGAGCACGCCTCCTCTGGACCATCACCTTATCATTAGCAGAGAGGGCGTTACCTGGGTGTCCTCAGCCCAGGCAGCTGGCTGCCCGTGCATCTGAGAGCAGCAACACGCCATTCAGGTGCACGTTTAAAAGAACAAACCCCCCAGTGCACCTGGGTTTCAGCCCTTGAAACTGTTACGTGGACTGAGAGGAGCTGAGCATCTGATTCTTCTGGAAATATTTAAATAGAGGTTGTTGTTATGTGGGTGGCAGAGGGGCCCAGCGGAAAGTCAGAATTCGTATGAAAACTCAGGCTTTGATGTCAAAGCTCTGCTCTTTCCACCACTGTGCTGTGTTTCTCTGGAAAGAGTAAGACCTACCTCACAGGAGGGCTGTGAGGGTTAAATGAGTTGCTGAGGGTGGAAGTGTCTGTAAATTCAGAAAGAACAGTGTCATTCTAGAACATGGTAAGACCTGCTTAAATGTTGGCATTATTATTCAGGAACAGAAGATGGATGATCAACCTTGGTTTTGGGCAACTGCCTGCCCACTTCCCGTTCTACGATGTTCCTCTCCTGAAATCGTACAGGCCCTTGCTAAATGCAGCCCTGTGGTTGACCTGCTGGTTTCGGTTTGTGTGGTTCTGGCTGCATAAAATGCAACTGCTGATTCCAGCAGCCCTGCTTTTGGGGTCAGAGGAGAGCTCTGGTTAGGAAATGGGAGGAAGCAATTCCTTCCTGTAATCAGAGGCAGAACTGTTGGCAGAGGCTGCCCAGAGGGGGAGGCACCTGGCTGCCGTCCTGCTTGCCCTTGGGGAGAGCTGTCCTAGACACTCTGCCCCCAAAGACCTGGTGGAATATATCCTGGGGGAGCTGGAAGGGTGGGGGGAGGTGTGGTAGGAATAAAGAATGCTGGGTTGCTCATGCAGAGAGCGGTGCCTTCTCTCAGGGGCATGTGCTTGGCGTTCACAGTAGCCAATCCATGTCCAGTGGACGTGATCTATACTAATAAAAGGGTAATGTGCTAATTAAACCAGATAGACTGGATGTCTTCTGGACATCCTTCCAGATGTCCTTCTGGATAAAGCCGCGGCAGCCAGCAGTGGCAGCAGCAGTGGGGTAATGGGGTCGGTGCCTTTCCCTGATTGGCCCAGTCGCCTCCCGCAGAGGGAGGCCAGACTGTGGCTTAGGCCCACTCCCTTCGGGAAGCAGGCCTAAGTTGTCAGTAGGACATCCCCTGAGGGCTCCCTGAACTGTGAGAGTGGGCAGGCCAGGCTGAGGGACCCCCTACCCAGTGCATGAATTTTCATGCACCAGGCCTCTAGTATAAAACAAGAGGGAAACGTTGTCATAAAACAGCTTGAAAACATCCAAAAGGCAACTCTTGTCCCAAATGTCTCATCCGCTGGACTGCTCCACAGTCTGGATTTTCATCATTGGGAGTCCTTTCTTTCGGTGCCAGGGTTTTCTACCAAAATGAAAATATTCCTGGCTTGGGCGGGTTATGTCTTAGTGATCTCTCATCCACAATATGTGGCAGAGATTTATTTATTGGCTCAAGAGCCTTGGGAGCCTAACAACTAAGCTGTGAGCCCCCCAAGGCCTGCCCCAGTGCAGTCCCCATACCAGGGCCTGGGAGATGCTTGTGGGGTTCCCTTTGGATGAAAAGAGCGACTTGTTACTCTGTGAGGGAAGGAAGGGCAGAGGTGGGATCCGTGTGTGCACTGCTACTTGGGGACTTGATAATTTTGGGGAAAAGAGGGATTCAAGAAGCTACAACGAGAAAGCAGTGTGATATCGAGGCTTTCAAGAAAGAGAGATTTGAGTCTGTGTGCTAATTCTGCCACTACTACTAGTATGTGGTTGTATGCAGGTCATGTTAACCTGCTGGCCTTGGTTTTCTCAGCTGTGAAATGAGAGCACTGACACCTTAATACCTCACAGAACTGCTGTGTGAATATGAAGATATGATGGCAGCTCCCTCCTCCCTCCCTCCCTCCCTCCCTCCTTCCCTCCCTCCCTCCCTCCCTCCTTCCCTCCCTCCCTCTCTTCTTTCTTTCTTTCTTTCTTTCTTTCTTTCTTTCTTTCTTTCTTTCTTTCTTTCTTTCTTTCTTTCTTTCTTTCTTTCTTTCTTTCAATAGGAAGAGGAGAAAGAGGAAGAGGAAGAGAGAGCACGCAGAATATTGGTGCAATCTGCACATGTAGGTCAATCATCTTATGATGTGTTATCTCAGCTCAATGGACCTCATCTCTTAGCCATTCTTTTTTTTTTTTTTAAAAAAAACCTGATTCTAGAGAGGAAGGGAGAGGGAGAGAGAAACATCAATTGGTTGCTTCCTGCACATACCCGATCAGGGATCGAACCTGCAACCTCGGTATATGCCCTGACCAGGAATCGAACCTGTGACCCTTCAGTGCACAGGACAGCATTCCAACCAACTGAGCCACACCAGCCAGGCCAGTGCAGCATCTTTATAAATGGTGAATGGATAGACACTCATCACTATTGTTATTACTATTTAAGGCAGGATATGCTCGGTGCTATTATAATTAACTGCACGTTTGCCCTGGCGTGACGCACAGTGATGCTGACTAGCTCTTGCACCTGGAAGGTGTGTAAATGTGCCATGTGGGGTGTGTTAGTGCACCACACAGTGGGGAATATATGCTGGCGTGGCATCCAAGGAGTGAGCTCCTTCCAAACCAAATTAGACTGCCCTCAGTGCTGGTCCCGGAGATAGTCACGGATAGAGCTCTCTTGGTAGAGACTGAGACCTACAGCATCGAGTGGCCATTCCCATCAAAGTGAAGAAGGCAGCCAGCCAGTTGCAAAGGATAACGAGGAAAACAAGCCCGGGGAGGGGAGACTCAGAGGTCAAGACTCAGCAGCAGCAAGGGCAGTGCTATGGCCGAGTGCCAAGGCCAAGTGCCAGCCTGAAGGGGTCACAGCATCAGGATCCTGAAGAAAGAGGGTCTGCCCGGCTCAGAGGGCAGCCTGGCACGGGCAGCAGGGAATCTAAATGGATGTAACTCTGCCTCAGCCACTACTGGTCAGGCTTCCTGCCTGTTCCCTAGATGGAGGAACTGGGAGCTGATATCAGGACTGCTGTGGCCCAATAGACCCCTGGCAGCTCTGTGTCATACGTGAACACAGTTCCCCTCAGAGGCAGCATGAGTTCGCTTTTGACTAACCCATTGTCCTTTTCATGACATCCTGAGTCAAGAACTGTCTGCATGTTGCTCTATGTGAACCTGGCCCAGTTAGATGTGAGTAACTCTCAGACTCAAGATATCGGTGCTCCCAGAGATGTCAGAGCTGGGTCAGGAGCTTCCTTTAAAGAATGCCATCCTGGAGCACCGGCAGGTGGCTCAGTTGGTGGAAGCATCATTCTGTCCACCAACAAGTTCAATTTTGGTCAGGGCACATACCTAGATTGTGGGTTCGATTCCTGGTCGGGGTGTGTATAGGAGGCAGCTGATCAATGTTTCTCTCTCATATTGATGTTTCTTTCTCTCTCACTCCTCCCATCTTCCTCTCTAGAATCAATAAACATATCCCCAGAGGTAATCAACCAAAGACCTTGCATGCATATATGCATAACCCATGAACACAGACAATAGGGTGCTGAAGGCCCGGGGGCGGGGGCGGGCTGGAGGGGGTCAATGGGGGAAAAAGGGACATATGTAATACTTTCAACAATAAAGATTTAAAAATAAATAAACATATCCTCAGGTGAGGAAAAAAGAATAAAAGAATGCAGTCCAGACTGACTCATTTCTGCCCAGGAGAGCCACTGATCACATGTAATGGGGAGCAAAGGGTTAAAACACAGGAGAAAGGAAATATTTGCTCCACCTGGGAACTAGGGGAGGCTTCATAGAGGATGTGGCACTTGTGATGAGTCTTTAAAAAAGACTGAGGTCCTGACTGGGTGGCTCAGTTGGTTGGAGAGTCGTCCCGTACACCAAAAGGTTGAGGTTCGATACCCAAATCAGTGCGAATACAGGAGGCAACCGATCACTGTTTCTCTCTCACATCGATGTTTCTCTTCCTTCACCCTCCCTCTCCCTAGAATCAATAACAAACATATCCTCAGGTGAGGATTAAAAAAAAAAAAAAAAGGAGTGGGCTTTTGACACATGGAGATGAGCTTAGGTTCAGAGAATGGGGCGAGGTCCTGGGGAGGTGACGTGGGTGGTTTTGGATGGAAGGTCCTGAGCTGTGGAGAAGTAGAGACTCCTGGGACCCAGGGAGAGTGGGGTGGCGACCAAAGGGGGGTAAAAGCAGCAGGAGGGCTCGCTGGCGATTTTGTCCTCTAGGGAAGAGCAGAGGTGGAGGGACCCTTAGTCACAGGCAGGTGTCTTGCTTCACAGAGTGGTGGGACCCCTGGCCACAGGCAGGTGGACTGGAGGCGCCGGCTCCCCAGGGACAGGCATCCAGGGGCTCCTGCCCATGTTGGAGGTCTTGCATAGGATACCAGACCCTGACTTCACATGTATCTCCTGGGCTCATCTCCACATGAGTTCCCAGCGCTGCTAGTGAGACAGGCTTTGAAATTTTTGGAGGGAGGAAGCTCCTTGCACTTTGCAAGTGCTGAGTGTTACCACTGCTGCTAAGCAGATGAGGAGAGCGGACAGCAGCCCCAGCAGTGAGAAAGAGCTCTGTGCAGGGGTTTCGGGAACACGGAGCTCCCATTCCTCCTTCACCATTGCTCCCTGGGGGACTTTTCTCCTCTCTGTGTCCTCACTGCCAAGAGAGAAGGCTGGGCAGGATGGTGGATCAGTGACCTTCCGATTCTGGAAGTCTGTGTCCCCTCTCCCTGGGGGCCAGGGCACACTTGGCTGCCCTGAAGCCTGGCAAAGGCGGACGGCTTGTCCTGTGTGTACTCAGACAGGGGGCACTTTGGGAACCAGACTATTATAAAAATAAACAAACAAGCAGCTTGCTTGTCACCGACTAGATTGCTTGACTTCCCTTGGCCCCGTGTCCTCAGTGCAAGTTTTAGGAGGGAACACTTCCCCAAACCCCAGGCCGAGGAGGAGCTGGTGCAAACATGGAAAAATGCCAAGCAGGAAGGAAAGGTCTTTGCCGATGCCTTTGGACTTGGAGAATTAGAGGTCAGCCAGCCAGGTCCGTCCGACCTCTGGATTTGCACATTCTGGGGCGCACTGAGCCTTAAAAGAGTAATGTGAGTCATCCTCTCTCCTTTGCATTTTCCCAGTGAAAATTTCCCTCAAAGAAATTCTAGTAGCGGAAATGATTGCATAATTGCAACCCCGTTCTGTTGTTGCAATGTTTTGCAGCTGCTCTCACTAGTTATTTTCCTTCAATACCTGTTTACGTCCCCGGAGGAAAGGGTGCTCAATAAAAACGCTGCTGAAGAAAGGTCACCTGCAGGGAGCAAGAACAACGCAGTCTGCATCGAGATTGTCCCTGCGATGTCCCTGGCTCTGAAGGCGTGACACGCTGCTCAGTATTGGCTGGACCAGGGGCTGCCTGCACTAATTAGCTTAGCCCGTGGCCCCTGGGGAGGACTAACTGTCTCCTTTGCTCCGTGTCCTCTCCCTGCCCTTTTCCCCAGAGGCCAGATTGGTAACTGTGGATGGACAAGTCAAATGTCCATGAAAAAATCCCACTGTGGCCATGTGACAAGTCAAGGTTACCTTGAACGAAATGCAGAGGGAAAAATCTATACGTCAAGATGTGAGTCACCAGTGTAATGTCATCTGAATATCAGCCTGATCCTATTAATGTTGACCGTGTAAGCACATAGAATACCAGAAGAAAATTAAACATGTCCGGTGACAGATGCTGGCACTCAGGCACAGACCCGCTCAGGGACACGCACAAGCACACTCACCAGCACACAGACACATGTGTGTTCTCCGGTCGAATGCGCCCGGCAGAGGTAGAAGGTCTATTAGTGGAACGGCTGGATGTGGGAGAGATGGCATTTTTGGCAGCGTTAATGAGTGTGGCCTTTGGGTGGGATATGCAGGCTGCACAGGACGGAAGGGAACTCAAGACCTTGGCGTCCCTCTCTCGGGAAAGCATGGGAGGGCTTACAGGATCGGGACGAAGTATGCCCTGCTCAGTGTTCACTGAGGTGCTCCACGGAGATGATGGCCGGCTTTCCCTCCCCCGCCTTCCACAGGCTCTTTCCTGATGCTCTGAGCTCCACCGGCTCCTGCTACAGTGTTTGGAAGCCAAGCCTGGAGGCCACCGTAATGGCAAAGGCCTGTTTCCCTGGCATTACTTGGGTCCTCTCTATTCCTAAAGGAGGGGAGTCTCTGCCCACTGCCTACTGGGTCTTTTGGGGGCATCTTCATAACTCTGAGGCCTATTGACAGAAGCCATGGGGCAGCTGGTGTTGTGGCCATGGCAGCACAGGGCTGGGGCCAGGATGTGGGGGAATGAGACTCAGTGCTCTCCTCACCTCAGTTTCTTCCTCTACAAATAGGAATGAGAAATAGGACTGAGCCCTCTGGAGCTGCGCAGGCTGGCGCTGCACAAGCCGAGGCTCCCGCCTTATGTTGTTCATGGAGCCCCAGGAGTTATCCAGAGCAGGGGCCCTGCCTGCCTGCTTCAGAGCTGAGGTGTGGTCGCAGGAGATAAATGAGTATCAACTGTCTTCGCTCCTTGCTGCTGCCTGATTTTCCTAGAATGTGACCTCTTAGCCTGGACAGTAGAAACCCACCATCTTCCTCTTAGTCAGATCCTCTGTCTTGCCTCTTCTGGTCAGCCCGAGTCTCCAAGAGGAAAAGAGCTGAGGGCAGCTCCAGTGTCCGTGGCTCTGCGGGCTGACCTGGGAACGTCACTACACCTATGCAAGGGCTTACAGGCTACGTAGATGAGCTTAATTCCAGGGTCAAGCAGGCTACAGGAAGGGTCAAGCAGGAAGGGTCAAGCAGGCTACAGGAAGAACAAGCACACGGCCTGTCAGCCCTTGCAGTGGGCTCATAAAAGGCTTACACCCTGGCACGCCTCATTGTCTACACAGACCTCACCCAGGCCTGGAACACAGGGAGCAAATGCGATTCTTCACACTCCTTGGAACCTCAGGGAACTCCTTCGACCACCTTAGTGGGTCTTCCCCTCCATCCTTCTCCAGCTGTCCACACAGTGGCGCCCAGCCCGTCTGGGCCTGGCTGAGTGGAAGGCTGTATCTGCAGTACTCTACTAGGCCAGGCAGCATCAGGTGGGTGGTTACCCACCACAGTGAGCCCCCAGGGGAGCCTGGGGTGTTTAAGGAATGGGAACCGGAGCATATAGGCACAGAAGAAGATTCTGGAGACATCCAGCCTTGGGGAAGAGTCTCCACACAGAGGAGAAAGCCATGCTTCCCTATGAGGCTGGGGCTTTAGAAAAATATGAATTCTAGGGCCCCATATTCATAAACTCTAATTCAACAAATCTGGACTGGGGCAATGAATCTGTATTTAAAAACAAACAAACAAACATTTAATCTGGGGGTAATTTTGATTTACAGAAAAGTTGCAAAGATAATTTATACTTTAATCACTTTTAGTTGTGAAATATAAAGCACTTACAGATAAGTGCCCCAAACAAAAATGGTACCTTGATAATTTATCACAACTGAGCACCTGTGCCATCACTACCTGGCTAAGAAATAGGACCTTTCAGTCTCCAGAAGCTCCTCCTGTGGCCCTGCTTTTTCCTTCCCAACCAAAAGTTTACTACTTAAACATGTACTCCTAAAAGACTGTGGTTAATTTCTCATCCCTAAACACTTGGTATAATTTTAGCTGTTTTTGAACTTTCCATAAGGTAGACATACAGTGTGTATCCTTTTGCGTCTAGCTTCTTTTACTGGATGAGATTGACCCTATGTTACTGTGTATAGCTGAACTCCCTCTTTTTCACTGTGCTATCCAATGAAGTAGTCACTAGGAACATCTGGCTACTCAAATTAATTAAAATAAAATAAAATAAAAGATTCCGTTCCTTTTTTGCGCTAGTCACATCACATTTCAAATACTCACAAGTGACAAGTGGTGACTTCTTGGACACCGCAGAACAAAACGCTTCCATTTATTACTCATTTATTACTCCCACCAGAATCTCTTTTCAAAAGCAACCCAGACAATTTTGACAATCAGCTAGGTTTGAAGTCACTGCTTGATTTCTCCAAGGGCATAGATTTTTGTCACTATACAAGAAAGAGCCTTCTAATGATTCAAATTGTGCAGCAGTAGAATGGACTGTTGTGAGAAATACATCATTCGGTAGTGAGTGCCCTGATTTTAGAAGTATTCAAGTTGGTTCTACACAACTCATTAATACAATGGTTCTAAAAAGAACTCCGAGACTTAGGGCAGCCTCCCTAACCGATGTAGAAGGTCCTTTCCAACTGTAAGAGTCTCTGATTTCATGCCTTTTCATGGCTGTATTTGGTGAGATACATGCTGGCCAGTGAAATTATTCATAGTTAGGAAGCAGAAGAGAGAAAGGGCTGGTGCCAGAGACCCAGATTAAGCACACATTGGATCGTTAGCCCCAGAATAATTGAGTTAGTTGTCTTGATGATCAATGAAGCACCTAGTGCTTGCTTAAACCCACTGTTCCTACCTGAGCTCTTGGGATCATGGGAATGATGACTGCCTCAATGTCACCCTCCGCAGACATTTATATGTCCTCCTTATTTCTCGTTTAATGGCTTTATTGGCTACGTGTCTATTATTGTAACCGTCTTAAATCACTTTTGGAAGCAGGTGGGGCATAAGTCATAACACTGCAAAAATGCCTTCACTCCCACATTGCCCAGCAGTCTGTTTTCATCTGTCCCCGTGCTCTCGCTCCATCCATTCCCCCTGTTCCCCCTGAATCCTCTCCTACCGGGAGGGGTGTGGAAATGAGGGGATTTATTCTAGGTCACAGAGGAACAATCCTCCAGCCTAGGCACTCAGGAGGCTGCATGGATGGGTCATTTCTGCATGGATGCCTGCGGAATGATTAAGTGCATCGATAGTATCTGGCATGGGGGTTAAAAACCACTCTCACTTACCTTATGGTTAAAACTCACATTTTGGGTGGTGGTGGTGAGCAGCACGCGCATTCTTTTGAGATGCTCACATTGCAAGGTATGGGTCCAAGGGAAGGCAGGGTGTTGATTCTTGGGTGGCTACGATGAATCCAGAACCATCATTAAATCCTCAACACAACCTCAAGAAGGAAGTATGAATTGTTTTCTCAGGATGTTTTTTTTTTTTTCTTATTTAAATGTTTGTTAATCCACATCCGATGGAATGGATTCCTTGTAACTCACTAGAAGTCTTACTGTTTCTTGTAAGAATGCTGTGAGGAGATTTGGGAAAAGGTCTTAAATCTCCCTGGGTGTATGTGAGTGATGAGATTTCAAAGGGAAAATGAGAAGTGGGCAGATCTGATAACCTAAGCCCATGAGTGACAACCGTTTCTGCTCTGCTAATGAGGTTATGCTCTGGATCTCCACTGAGGTCACAGATAATCCTTTTGGTGATTTCTTTGTAAAACCACATGGTTAAGATCCCAGAAACCTGTAGGCTTCTGTGGGTGGGACCAGATCATGGTGCCCGTGGGTGGTGGCACCTATCATCCTAGCTCCTCATGATTTGAACTGAGGGTGAGTCAGTATCTATCTGTACTTGTATCTATCTATGTATCTATGTATCTATGTATCTATGTATCTATGTATGTATGTATGTATCTATCTATCTATCTATCTATCTATCTATCTATCTATCTATCTATCTATCAGGCTTTGCCCACCTACGTTTGGATGGAAGGAACCAATTGGGACATGAAAGAGAACCCAGAGAAATAGCCTTGGAGCTTCTGTGGAGGTTGGAACTCTTTCTGATTGTCTTAAAAAAAAAAACACACACAAAAAAACACCTACCTTAGAAGGCTTCAGAGAGAAGATGTGAGAGGGAACTTGAGACATTGGCAAGGTCAGAGCCAGTGCCCAGGCTGTATTCTCTGTGGCTTTCAGCTTGTCACCCCATTTTCTTGGCCCTGGGTTTCCCTGAAACTTCAGGAACAAAGACAATCAAAGGGGTGTCGGAAGAACGCCCTCTGTCCTAGGAGACATTCTAGGCTTAATTAGCTGGTCCCCACAGGATGTTCTGAAAATGAGAAATGCCTAGGATTATTATCTATCAAATGTCACATACAAATATGCTCATGTTCCCGTTATGAATGTGTGTGTTGCAAACTTGCTCAACCGAGTGTGACTCGTTTGGTGGTTTTAATTACAAATATCAATAAAGTTGGTTGATATTGATGGGCGCAGACCCTTCAGATCATGGGAAGGAAGCTAATTGCGCTGGACAGTGCTGTGATTGAACTCCGAGGGAGGCTTGTGTTCCTGCTCGCTGGGTGTGATGCTGACAGCTCCAGTCTCCCTGTGTTAATTAAATGTGATGAAATGATATTAACTTGTAAGAAGAGTTGGAGGCATGGGCTGTTTACTTGGTGGGTGGGGCTGAGGCTGGGCCGGGCTGTGGTGGATGGACTCAAGGGCTCTTGTCTTTGGGAGAAGCAATGTGGGCATCGTGCTTCTCAGCCCCAGCTGCAAACGGAACCCCTGAGGGACTTCTACAATATGCCTCGCCCTGGACTGAACTGCCAGGGATCTGTCTGAGATGGAATCTCCCAGGTCATTCTCACGACCAGAGGGAATGAGGACCACTGATGTAGTGATGAAAGTTCATGCTGACAAAAGAGACTTTGAATGGGCACTGTGTCCTTGAGTCTCTTATTCTCTGAGCCTCAGTTTTCTTCTTTTTTTTTTCTGTAAAAATGAGGGGAATGAGCATCTGTGATGGTAACATGAGATCAAAGGCGTAAAAGGGCTCTGTATCTAGTGGGGTCTCAGAAAAGTGTCTGCTGGTTGTGGAGTATCAGTGCTCTCCTTACGCTAGAAATGACTCATGAGAATCTTTAAATCTAATCATATGAGAGAGTCAATTCCAGAAACCCTGGGCCAACTCAGAAACTTCATCCATAAATTTCTGTGACTCTAGAACTATTTTGGTACCAAAATCTGCATTAGTTAGGGCCTCCAGAGAAACAGAGCCAATAGGGTATCTATCTGTACTTGTATCTATCTATGTATCTATGTATCTATGTATCTATGTATCTATCTATCTATGTATCTATCTATCTATCTATCTATCTATCTATCTATCTATCTATCTATCATCTATCTATATCAGGAGGTCCACATTCCAGCTCAGCTGTCAGGGGGGGAGAGAGAGAGAGAGAAAGAGAGAATCCTTTCTTTCTCTACCTTTTTGTTAAATCCAGGCTCTCAATTGGTTAGATGATGCCAATCTCCTTTACCTAGTCTACCAATTCAAATGTTAATCTCTGATTAGATTAGCAACCTCACAGACACAACCAAGTAATGTTTAACCAGATACCTGGGCATCCCCTGATCCAGTTAGGGTGACACATAAAACCACACCTCCCCTTATTAAAACTCAAGTGCATGTGGCTGGGATGCATTCAGAAGACTGTGGGCACCTGGCTGTGTAAGCCAAAGCGAGTTTCTCAGAAAGCACTGATGGGCTTGCCCAGCGGAGCCCTCATCCCTTCAACCCCACATATGATACAGGAACGAAGGACATGTCCAAGGATGTGAATGACACAAGGGCACAGACTCAGAGTCAGTGGCCAAACCAGGACAGAAACCCTGTGCCCTGACTTCCAGCCCCAGCTCACTCACGCCACCCCAGAAAATTTGCCTTTTCTGTCAACTGTGAGGAGTGTTGTCATGTTTGTTTATTAGGTCACCTGAGACTCGACCACTTGGGAGAGAGAGTGTCTTGATGCTCAGCTTTTAACTTGTTCTTACTTCTTCCCCTGGCAATCAAGGTGCTCCTGATTTCACACAACCTTATTTATATATCATATCTTCTTTTCTTGAGACTCACACAGTGCAGCCAAAGTGGGGTACTCCAAGCCCCCCAGCTCCATTCTCTCCTCTCACACCATTCTTTCACCTGGAATGTCCCTCTCTACAACAGCTGTGGCTCAGCATCTCTGCATGTTTAGAGAACACTGCTTCCGTCTCCAGGAATCCTTTCTTGAAATGCCCTTTTTTGGAGAAGCTACCAAGGCTGTGTGAGTAGATCCCTTTAGGTCCTGGATGATGCAGACTGCACAGCCTTATCTGCTGTTGGTGAGTACGGTCTTATTCCATTACTAGACTGGATGTCAGAGAGGGCAGGTTGAGTTGGTGGGGAGGGCATGAATGTGGGCATCCGGGCACGTGGGGCTCAATTCCATCCCTGTCACTCTTAGCTTTGTGACCCTGGGAGAATCATTTGGATTTTTCAAGCCTCTCTGTACTCATTAATTAAAATAAGGAAATAATTCCTAGTTCTCAGGGCTGATGTGAGGATTAGTTAGATACATATTTATGAAAGAGTCTGGCAAAGAAAGGTTTGCATGGATGCCTGCGGAATGATTAAGTGCATCAATATAAAGTATCTGGCATGGGGGTTAAAAACCATTCTCACTTACCTTCTGGTTAAAAATCATGTTTTGGGTGGTGGTGGTGAGCAGCACATGCATTCTTTTGAGATGCTCACATTGCAAGGTATGGGTCCAAGGAAAGGCAGGATGTTGATTCTGGGGTGGCTACGATGAATCCAGAACCATCATTAAATCCTCAATACAAGCTCATGAAAGAAGTATGAATTATTTTCTCAGGACTTTTTTTTAAACTTATTTAAATGTTTGTTAATCCTTACCTGGGGTATTTTTTCCATTGATGTTTTTAGAGAGAGTGGAAGGAAGAGAGAGAGAGAGAGAGAGAGAGAGAGAGAGAGAAACATTGATTGGTTGCCACCTGCACACAGTGAACAGGTGCTGGGAGATTGAGCCTGCAACGGAGACCGAGGTACATGCCCTTGACCAGAATAAAATTTGAGACCCTTGAGTCCATGGCCAATGCTCTAACCATGGAGCAAACTGGCCAGGCTGGATGGGTTTTATTATGAGCTCTGCCACTTCCTGTGGACCACTGTGGGATATTTGGTCTCTCTGAAATGAAGTTTTCTAATGTACAAAATGGGCAGACTCCTCTCACCCACGACTCACATCCACAAGTTTGTGTCTGACTTGTGGCTGGTGCTCCAGAAAGGGCAGCCATGTGGCTGTCATTAGGTTGGTGTTTGCATTAGGAATAGCGTGCCAATGGCCCCTGGTTCCCTAGTGTCCTCTAGCCAGCGATGGCCTTGGTTTCCAGCCCTGATGTGTCTGTGCCAGTTCAGCCCTCTTCCTGCTGGATCATCGGGCCCAGACAGCCTGGCCTGGCCTCGGATCGCAGCAGCATCAAACAGAATGCTGCATGGATGCTTTTGTTTTGTCTTTTCCGAATTCTTTGAATTTGACACCACGCAAGTCCCCTCCATGCCTGCCTTTTTCAGAATCAGGCCAGCCCCTCTCTGCAATTGGTGAGAGAAGCAAAGCCCCCTCTCTGCAAATCCCCAGCCGACTCCATTTCCCTTATCAACCTGCAGATCACCTCTCATTTGTCCTCTTTATTAGCTTTTAATCTCCCATCAGTTTAGTGCTGGGGTTTAAGAGTAGGATTAGTGGGGGGACCTTAATTGCATGGTCTTCCATGGCCCCTTGAACATCAGATTCAATAAAAGTTTATGAAAAGATAAAATCCCAAAGCATTTTATAGCCCCAGACAGAGCAGGAGATGGGCGAGAACAAGGTAACTGTTTTTCAACTTCAAACAATCCCTGTTCGGACTTGATTAAATGAGGAAGTGAGTTTCCCCTCTCTTTCTTGCTCTCCCTTCCCCCTCTCCTTCCTTGGCCGCTCTTATCCTTCTCGCCTGGCATAAGCAAGAAGGCACTTTCTGCTGCGCTCTCTTCCCCTCTTGCTTTGATTCCCTCTGACAGGAAGACTAATGAAACCTGGGTGCTCCAGAAAATAACATTCATTTCACGCAGAAATATGCTGAACCACACTGAAGGTGGCTGAGTGATGCATTTGATGGGAAAGAGGCCAGTCCTCAGGAGGGGACACGTGGTCCATGAGGGAGGAGGTGGGAGCGTGCTCCTTGGCCATGAACTCCCGCTCACCTTAAACCCACCTTTCTCCAGCCTCTACCCTCTGTTTGTGCCACATCCTATAACTCCTCAGGCAAGCAGAGGGTGAGTGTGGCATGGGCTGCACAATCATTGTGAGTTATTTTGTGTATTAATTCAGCAAATACTTAGTTGCATGCATACCATGTGTCAGAGGCCATACTAAGCATCAGAGATTTAAGGTGAGGGAAGCCCCATTCTGCTGGCAGGAGCATGTCTCTGGGGAGATGGACAGTTTTTAAGGACATTATTTTTTTTTCACAACCACAACCACAGTGGAAGGAAAGGATGGGTCTTAATGGACTTTGCTGCATTGATACAGAAGAGCTTGGCTGTCAGACCCACGTGGTGAGGGGTTCTGCGCAATGGAGAATGTGAAGTCTCTGGTGGAATCCAGTGGGCATCAGGATTTGGGAGCAAGAGAGGAGAGGAGTGAGGGGAGGAGGTAGAGAGAGGAGCCACTAAAGGGTGTTGGTCTGTGGACTGCCCAGGGGAAGATGTAATAGAAATTCCCTGGTGGGCATGGCCTAAGGACACTTAAAAAGTGGTCAGTACTCACAAATGCTTTGTGAGAATATTTACAATGTATTCATTTGGTCACTTAATAAAAGCAGAAGTCCACAATCATTGGTGACCACAAGGATGCAGCTTTCTAGGAATTCATAGAAATCTGAAGTTGACCTTTGGATTTGCACTGGCTATACATTGGTGTCAACAGCAATACCACTTCTGGGAATATAACCAAGGAATCCTGAAACTCTAATTTGGAAGAATATATCCATCACTATGCTCATTGCAGCATTATTGACAATAGCCAAGATCTAAAAACAATCCAAGTGAGCATCAGAAGATGAGTGGATTAAAAAGTTGTGGTACATTTGCATAGTGGAATACTGTTTAGCTATAAAAAAGAAGGGTCTTTTACCCTTTGCAACAGCATGGATAGACCTGGAGATTATTAGGCTAAGTGAAATAAGCCAGTCAGAGAAAGACAAATACCACATGATCTCACTTAATATGTGGAATCCACTGAGCAAAATAAACTGATGAACAACATAGAAATAGAAGTATGAATACATGGAACAGACTGACAGCTGATAGAGGGGGAAGTTGGGGGTAGCTGAAAGAAGGTAAAGGGATTAAGCAAAAACTATACCACACACACACACACACACAGAGAGAGAGAGAGAGAGAGAGAGAGAGAGAGAGAGAGAGAGAGAGAGAGAGATAACAGTGTGGTGATAGCCAGAGGCTAAGGGGTGGGGGTAGGTGGAGGTAGACAAAGCGGTGGGGGTGGGGATGGGGATGGAAAGAGACTTTGCTTGGGGCTATGGGCGCAGGATGCAGTGTGCAGGTGATGTTTTGTTGAGTTGTATCCTTGAGACCTGTATGGTTTTGTGAACCAATATCACCCCAATAAATTCAATAGAAAGTGAAATGGGGTCAAGCTGATTATAATCACTGGAAGACCCCTGATGATGTGTATAATAACCAATACTAGGTACAATAATGGCAGTGGCACAAAAATGAAGCCACAGCCCAAAGGAGGGCGTGGCCAGCCCACCTGGGGCAGGGTGTGGTGGGCATCAGGAAAGGCTTCACAGAGGGGCCAGGCTGAGGTAGGCCTTGAAGAATGGGAAAGCGTTTGCTAGATGAATGGGATAGAAACAGAGGTGGGGACAGGGCATCCCAAGATGAGAAAATAGCGAGAAGACAGGGAACAGTAAGGCGGCCACGGAAGGTGGGGTGCCCGCAGGGATGTGAGGGGGTGGAGGCTGTATACAAAAACCGATGCAGGGGTGGTGGTGCCACGGGGGAGACCTCTACTGCCTAATAAAGAAGCTGAGGACCCCTGAAGAGTTTTATTTATGGGAGGATCAGAATAACATTTCTGATTTAGAACTACCATCCTGGCTCAGCATGGAGAACGGGTTAGTGGGGGGATGAGACTAGAGTCAGGGCGCCTGGAGACGGTGCAGGCCCAAAAGCAGGTGGGGCAGGGATGGGGCAGAAGCTGCTTCCAATGTAAACAGAAAACTCTGAAGTTGGTTGAATGTGGTGGGCATAGAGGAAGAAGTGTGTACCTGCATGGTCTCTGCCTGAGTGACGAGGTGCCGAGCTGTGCTGCCTGTGCGGAGAGGGACGCAGGAGAACGCCAGGTGTGTCTGAAGGGATGACTCCTTTGTGTTCTGTTAGATCCCAGTGTCTGTTAAGTAGTCAGGTCTGCGTGAAGCCATGTGAGTGGATGCGGTGACCCAGGGAGAATGTCTATCATGGTGATAAGAAAGAGAGAAGAGAAGGAAGAGCAGGGTGGACAAGGGAAGAAGCAAGGAAAAGGGACTCACAGATTTCTGACCTCCTGCCTGAGAAAGTTCTAGGTCCCTGTCTGCTTCCACCTGCCTGTGATTGGGATCTTTAAAAGGTCTTCAGTGTGGGCAGCAAAAGAGATGACCCTGTTGTTGGCAGATGTGTGTGGGGGTCTGGGGGTCCTGCTCTTGGTGGCTGGACCTGGGGGGCTGCCACTCCTGAGCAGAGCCCCCATGGCGACACAGAGCCTGGGTGTGGCTCAGAGTGAGAATAATTTGGTTTGGGAGCCAAATGTTCTATTGGAACTGTGAGAGGGGGCGGGCCCAAGCTTTGGGGAGCTGGAAGCTTGTACGATCTTTTAAGGAAAAGAATATAAATTATGCCTATGCATTCAGATACCAGACTTTAGAAGGGGCTTATAAGTGTGGAGCCCTGAAGCTTAAGCTTCATATGTTTCATGATAAATTTCCTTTTGGTTGTGAGTCTTCCAGGAAGTCCAGGAGAGGCATGTGTGTGTGTTGAGTGTGTGTGTGTGTGTGTGTGTGTGTGTGTGTGTGTGTACATATACTGCATTGATTTGTGAGGATGAGCTAAAGTAAGTGGGAACTCAGGCCTAGGAGCTTCTTGGATCCCAGCTGGCTGGGCTCACATGAAGAGGGATCCTAAGAACAGGCACTGGGTGTGTAGCCTGGAAGTCAGCCGTCCTTTAAAATCTAGAGGAGAGTGACATAAACTCTTGTTCCATCTTTAGGGTGATCCCAAAGCTTTCCCCCAGATTTCTACAATCCTCCAAGGCCGGACTCTCATGGTCACCTTTAATTCTGAGCTTGTGCTGCCACCAAATTGGTTCCGGATCCCCTCAATGTCCCTGCTCCATCCCGCATTGACTCAGACATGAGCTCACTCTCTTTCTGTGATTTGTACACACTGCACACTCATCCACTCACACCCACAAGGCCCTGATGTAGGAGGCAGACTTCACTGAAGAAAGAATGGCTCTACTGAAGTCACACAAACAATTTGAAATGGAATATTAGGTGTCATGAATGTTCAGTCCCGCTGCCATTTCACTTGGCCTTCCCCTCTTCCTTCCTGCCCTCTTCTCCACGTTGCCCTTCCCCTTTCCCCAACTCTGTTCCTTGCCGTTTAAGATCCCTTTTGGTCCCTGTGAACCAGTGCCTTCTGGGACTCACCTTCTATTGCCTTGGAACAAACCATCCTTTGTCTTAAACAACAACCATTTATTATTTCTGATGAGTCTGTGGGTGGTCCTGCTGGTCTTGGTTGGGCTTGTTCATGCATAGGTCATCAGCTGGTGGGTCATCCTGGGATGGCTGGTCTAGATTGACCTTAGCTAGGATGACTCAACCTCTTCTATGTGATTCTTCAATGCCCCAGCAGGCCAGCCCAGGCATGTTCTCATGGCGGTGGCAAGATAGAAGGAGGGAGTGAAAACGTGCGAGCATTTCTTCAGGCCTCTGCTTGAACCATGTCTGCCCTCCTCTCAGGTGCAAGGCCCCGCCCAGAATCAGCGAGGAGGGCGCCACGGGAAGGCGTGGCCACAACACAGCCCGTGAACCAGGGGGCTGTTAGTGCAAACGGTCACACGTAACACATCTTTCTAGAAGTATTGTCCTAAGCAAAAACTGTCCCTCTCTAAGAGGCATCCTGGTTCCAGCTGTTAACACAATAATTTCTTTTACTTTGCTACATCTGGTTTTTGCTTTGCATCTTATTAAGCAGCAAAATAGCCCAGGGCATGACATTTTATAGGGGCTTAAGCATTTCCACCCAAAACAGACATTTTTGTAAATCGGTTATTTACTTTCTGAAATCTTACTGGCGGATCTAACTTCTATTTTCAGAGGCCTGCTTAAGTTCCAATAGACTATTGAACAGAAGGAGGAGATAAAGCTCATGCTACTTTGCCTGCCCTTCAGATCCCTTTGCCAAAATGAGAAACTGAGGCAATGAGGAGAATCCTGGGGATTCAGAATTTTAAAATGATTATGTCACACATGCTCTCCAGATTAGCACAGGGGCGTACTGGGCCTCTGTTATCAGGGCGGGTCTTGGGAAGGTCCTCCTAGAAGGGCCTGCTTTGGGATTGGGGGGATGAGAGACAGGGTTTCTTTCTCACCCCCCCCCCCCCCATTCCATGGGGAAGGTGTGAGACTGGGCAGGGTGGTCCTCATTGGCATCCCTCCTTTCATCACTTCCTTCTTCATCAGGGGTGTGTGTGTGTGTGCGTGTGTGTGTGTGTGTGTGAGAGAGAGAGAGAGAGAGAGAGAGAGAGAGAGAGAGAGAGAGAGAGGATGGTGTGTGTATTCACAGGTCTCTGCACACATATATCAACACATCTCAGGGCCCTGTGCGAAGGGAAGTTCGGCGTTGACACTGCTCTGCTCTGCTGTGGGTTAAGCCAGATAATAAAGGAAATGATTAGGGCCTTTCAGAGCCAGTCGCTGACGATGGGGAGAGGCGAATGTGGGCTGATTGAAGCTCCGCTTGTCCCCTCCTGCCAGCAGGGAAGGCGGGCTGGGATGGTCCGGCCCCTGCGTTTGGCAGGACAAGTTCCAGGATAAAATCTCCCCCTCTCTTCCTCCCCGGGGCCCGCGGGGTTGGTTAAATTTAGTGTCCTGGCGTATCCAAATCCATGCGATTTCTTCCAGGACTGTGAATCTAAATGTCACCCTCACTGCACAATTACTCACACGTTGTGCTGACGGGGGTTGTTCAAAGCTGTGTGGCTGTTAGGAAAGAGAGAGAGGAGACAAGCCTTGGGAAGGTGAAAGGAGAGAAAGAAAAGGAGGCTTGCAGAGAGCTTGAGTTGGTACCCCAAACCAGCCCCAGTGGGGGTCTCCCAGGCCCTGGCCTCCCAAAGCCCCTGTCCAGCTGTGGTCACCCAGGCCCTGGCCTCCTGAGCCCCCGTCCAGCTGTGGTCACCCAGGCCCTGCCCTCCTGAGCCCCCGTCCAGCTGCGGCCACCCAGGCCCTGTCCTCCTGAGCCCCCATCCAGCTGTGGTCACCCAGGCCCTGGACTCCTGAGCCCCCGTCCAGCTGTGGTCACCCAGGCCCTGTCCTCCTGAGCCCCCATCCAGCTGCGGTCACCCAGGCCCTGGCCTCCTGAGCCCCCGTCCAGCTGTGGTCACCCAGGCCCTGCCCTCCTGAGCCCCCGTCCAGCTGTGGTCACCCAGGCCCTGTCCTCCTGAGCCCCCGTCCAGCTGTGGTCACCCAGGCCCTGCCCTCCTGAGCCCCTGTCCAGCTGCGGTCACTCAGGCCCTGGCCTCCTGAGCCCCCATCCAGCTGCGGTCACCCAGGCCCTGGCCTCCTGAGCCCCCGTCCAGCTGCGGTCACCCAGGCCCTGGACTCCTGAGCCCCCGTCCAACTGTGGCCATCCAGGCCCTGCCCTCCTGAGCCCCCATCCAGCTGCAGTGCCCGTGCAGGTGTCTGGGAGGTGCTGCGGGGATTCTGGAGCTGCTCTGAGAAAGTCAGCATGAAGTTGGAAGTGGGTGGGTGTTTGTTACAAAACCCTCCCCTCCCCCAACCAACTCTAAGAGCAGGTCTTCCATGTGGAGTCCAGCAGAATTGTGGGTAGACTAGGGTTTTCTCCTGCGAGGTGGTACCTGGGCTCAGTGGAGACAGGGGACAGTGTGGGTTAGTATAAACCGCCATGAAGCAAAGCAACCTGGCATTGCCCTTGTTCAGCCACCTGTTAGCTGTGTGACCAGGGACTAACCACTTGGTTTTTCTTACATTGTTAAGTGGGAATCAGGACCTTTGCTCTTCCCACTTTGCAGGAACGCTGTGAGGACTAAATTAGATGATGTATGAAAAACTCTTCAACAGAACTCCCCATCAGTGAAAGGGAGGCATGCCACTGACTAGATTAAGCTGAGAGGACAGTTCAAACCACAGGGAGGTAGGCGGGGCCTTAGCACCGGGACAAGACTTCTGGAGTGAAGTCCAGCCGCACGCTGACTGGCCACGAACCTCAGGAGCATCCCCAGAGCCTTTGTGCGCCTCCCTTCGTATGGCCTATCGTTTATAACCATACCAATCTCATAGGGTCCTTGTGCGATTTTAAGGAGTTAAAGTGTTTCTGTGCTCAGACAGAACCTAGCAAAGAACAAGCCTTCAGTCATCACTGGCTGTTTCACACCTTTCACGGGTAGCCTGCTTGGTATCTAGAGAGATTTTTATGAGATGATTCTGGGAACTCAAAAGAGCAGAGGTGACATTTCTAGCCCTATGCAGGGCATGTGGTTGTTTTTTTGTCTTCTTCCCTCATGTTCTGCTTCTCGTCCTCCCAGGTCATGGGATCTCTGCTCTGTGGGTCCGGGGGAAGGAACTCACAAAGACCCTGATGAATAAAGCTACCAGTGATGGATTGTCATGACCCATTGCACTCACGCCCTTATTCTTAGGCCCCATTCAGACTTCTCCATGCTTTATGGGCCGGATGAGAAAGAAACCTCATAAAGAACATCATCCCCCAGTCCTCCTCCTCCGCATACAGACCGTGGGAGAATTCACCCCTCTGGGCCTCAGTTTCCCTATCTGGTTAAATGAGATCATCTCCAAGGACCCTTCCCGCAAGTTATGACACCTTTGGCTTCATTGTTCCCAGCAAATGACAGGCCCCGACTCCTTTCCATGACTGTATCACGGGCTCTGTTATTTCTTTTTTCTTTGTGTCTTCTCTGTTGAACACGCCAAGTGTTTATGTCATTTCTGAGAATTCAATAAAGTGCATTATGGGGAGGAGACAGGGAATAACACACACGGGCACAAATCTGCCGTTTTCACATGAATGCTTCAGGCAGTCAGCCATGATAGGCAATGAAATGTGTGGAAAAGTACAGGGTGAATAAGGAGGGTGTTAGTGACATGATGAGCCTTTTATCGCTTGTGTTCGCACGTGACGTGGTGTCTGCCAGGCGGCGGCTGCAGTGCATCTCTGGAGTGGCTTCTGCCGGGAGATCTTCCTTTCAATCCCCGTCCGCAGGGGGTTGCATTTTGATGTGGAAGAACCCTTGGTTATGTACCCAAGGATACTAAGGAACTTAGTCCCACCAAGGATGGAGCAAGAAGAGGAGGGATTCAGATCAGCCACCAGGAATTAGAAGATGCTGAGAGATAGCGGACAGAGTCTTCCCCACCGATGGATGGACTAGAAAGGACTCTTGCAACACAGTTCACATGACCTCAGGCTTCTCTGTTTAGTGTTCGGATGGGCCTGGCCGGTGTGGC
The DNA here is from genome assembly GCF_951640355.1 of Cnephaeus nilssonii. NCBI lineage: Eukaryota > Metazoa > Chordata > Mammalia > Chiroptera > Vespertilionidae > Cnephaeus > Cnephaeus nilssonii. Next base: position 15,874,359 of record NC_137076.1, read on the forward strand.
TCAGTGGTTGAGCATGGACCCGTAAACCAGGAGGTCACAGTTTGATTCCTGGTCGGGGCACATGCCCGGGTTGGGGGTTTGGCATGCAGGACGCAGGCGATCAATGATTCTCTCTCATCATTGAGGTTTCTCCCTCTTTCTCCCTTTATTTCTCTGAAATAAATAAAAACATATTTAAAAGATGATTTAGTGTTAGGATTGTTTAGTACAAGTTCCTGGGTGTGAGAGTCAAGAACTGGTTCAAAGTCCAGCTCAGACCCCAGCCAGCTGTGTGGTTAGAGGATGGCAGGGCTGAGTCAGCCCACCTCCCGCTCCCAGTGTCCCTAACCCAGGCACTAAAACTTGTGCACTTTATACATAGAACCGTGTCTATATAAATGAATATATATATATATATATATATATATATATAGCCTTAGGCATTGCTTTCTAAAAATTAAAAACCTTTATTATTTTTTTAGAGAAGCTTTAGGTTTAAAGAAAAATTGAGCAGAAAGTCTAGTGAGTACTCATAGATTCCCTCTCCTTCTTCAGTTTCCTCTGTCACCATTTTGCATTAGTGGTACCCTTGTTACAGTGAATGAACCAATATTGATACATTATTATTAACAGACTAGAGGCCTGGTGCACGAAATTTGTGCATGGGGGGGCGGTGTCCCTCAGCCCAGCCTGCACCCTCTTCAATCTGGGACCCCTCGAGGGATGTTCGACTGCCCGTTTATAGAGATTGGGCCATGGGGGTGTGGCCAGCCTGGGTGAGGGGCTGAGGGCTGTTTTCAGGCTGGCCACACCCTGTTCAGAGTGGGGGTCCCCGCTGGGGTGTCTGGCCAGCCTGGGTGAGGGGCTGATGGCTGTTTGCAGGCTGGCCCAGCCCCCCAAGCAGGGACCCTCACCCCATGGGGGTGTGGCCAGCCTGTGTGAGGGGCTGATAGCTGTTTGCAGGCTGGCCACAGCCCCTTCAGGGTTGGGGGTCCCGCTGGGTGCCTGGCCAGCCTGGGTGAGGGGCTGATGGCTGTTTTCAGGCTGGCCACACCTCCCGGTGACCCAAGCTCCCAGCCCCTCCTTTTGTTCTTTTTCTTTTTCTTTTTTTTTCCAGCGCCTCCTTGAGCGGAAGCCAGGGCCGGCTGGAAGCAGGTATCTGGGATTTATTTATCTTCTATAATTGAAACTTTGTAGCCTTGAGCAGAGGCCAGGGCCAGCCAGGGCTGGCCATCACCCGGGGCAACCCAACCCTCCTGCTCGCTCCAGCTCTGTGGCCGCCACCATCTTTGTTGGGTTAATTTGCATACTTGCTCCTGATTGGCTGGTGGGTGTAGTGGAGTGATGGTCAATTTGCATGTTTCTCTTTTATTAGTGTAGATGGCCATAGTTTACAGTAGGGTTCCCTCTGGGTGTTGTACATTCTGTGGGATTGGACAACCATATCCACCATGATGGCATCACAAAGGATAATGGTTCCACTGTGCAGGGAGGAGCTGCCAGGCAGGTTCCAGGCCGTGGGTAGTGAGGTCCCAGGCCCTGGGCAGTGAGGTTCCAGGCCTGGGCAGCGAGGTTCCAGGCCTGGGCAGTGAGGTTCCAGGCCTGGGCAGCGAGGTTCCAGGCCTGGGCAGTGAGGTTCCAGGCCTGGGCAGGGAGGTTCCAGGCCTAGGCAGCGAGGTTCCAGGTCCTGGGCAGCGAGGTACCAGGCACTGGGCTCCTACTTGGGAGCAGAGAGAGAATAGTCCCACCTTCTTGGGGCTTCCATCACAATGATGTGCATGAATAACAACAAAAAGGAATGAATCCGTGCCCTGCATGTTCTGTTTCAGAAAGCAGAGGAGCGCCATCCTATTTAGAAAAATGTCCATCTGACACTAACAATAACGTGGACTTGGGCCTAAAAGGGTGAACTTCAGTTAGCTGGAAGCATCATGTAACGTTCAGTGTGCCCGCACAGAGGTGGCAAAGGCTTTGATGGGATTCGGGCAGGGCCCGGGTGGGCCGCCTGGGCCCGAGTTTCTCCCCCCATCCAGTCCAGGGCCTGGTGTAGCAGACCAGGTGCCCGCGGGCTCTCAGAGCCTTCATAGCCCAGGGCCCCAAATTCCCAGTCGTCTGAAGGTGGCGGCAAGTCTGGGGAGGTCTTCCCTCCCCTCTGAACCCTATTTCCAGACTTTGAAGCCCTGGTCCCTCTGCGGAGGGGTGTCCACAAGTGGGTACGGATGCTGCTGGCAGCAGCTGTTCACGGGGAGCGCCGGAGCGTCGCCTTATCTCCCACAGTGTCCGGGGAGGTTGTTAGCCCCACTGGAAGGCCGCCTCACTTCCCTAGATGAAGAGCTGTGCGGGAGGAGAGGAAGAAGTCTGGGAAAGCAAGGAGATGCTTATCGGGCTGTGCGCTGGTGAACTCTTATCCGTCGCTGAATGGTTCTGTAATGGCTTTCTTCACCGCAGAAGGAGACAATTGTTTTTTTTCATCCTGAAAACTTCCTGTGAGTGGTGACCTCGACCACATCAGGAGAAGCAGGACAAAGGCTCCGGATAACAGCGGGGCCCGGCAGGCCAGGCAGCCCAGGCGCCGCTGCAGGGTCTCTGGGCACCCCCAGGGCTCACACCCCCGCCCCCCCCTCACACCACAGGTGAGCACTGCTTCCATGGCGACGCCAGGCAGCTGTGAGCAGGATGCGGGCAGGCCTGGGCACCGGGGTGCAGACATGGTGTTGGGAGGAAAGAAATGGGGGTGTTTCTTTCCTCTGGATAATAGCCTCTTTCTGACAAGGAGCTTCTGTTCTTTTCCCTTGGAAAGCTTTTAAGATGCTGAAAGGACAGGCAATTACAGGAAGGTTAGGTGCGCCTGATTGGATGTTGTTAGGAATCACTCATTGTCATACACGGCGTTTGGAAAGGAGGCAGTCCGGACTGATTGCCGTTTAGGGTAAGTGATTTCTGTTTAGAGGGAGCGAGCCGATAAAGGCTGGGCTGGCACGCCTTGCCCTCTCTGCCTGTTTGCTGTTGTGCTGATGTTTTTCTTGGCAAGGAGGGGCCCTTAGAGATGCTCACAGGATGTAAGAATGAGAAGAGGCTAGAGATCAGCCTTCTAATCCCTCCTCACCTCACCCCAAGCTCCATTATACTGGTAGGGACACAGTCTACAGAGCGGGAAGAGACTGGGCAGCCTCACCCAGCGGGCTGGCGGAGGTGCTGGGCCAGCTCACATCCAGACCCCAGGCCAGGGCTCTCGCGTAAAGCAAGGCCCCAGCCAATGGTCCACGGAGACCAGGGCTCTCATCAGCCCACCCTGAGTGCAGTGTGGACACCACTCATGTGGCAGCCCCTGCAACTTCACACAATCTGTTCCTCTGAATTTTCTCACACATGGTCACTGTAATTTTCCTTTACCACATGTGTCCCCAAGAGGAAGGGGTCATCCCTCTCTCTCTCTCTCTCTCTCTCTCTCTCTCTCTCTCACACACACACACACACACAGTCACACACACACACACACACACACACACCTCCTTTACTACTGTGTCTGAAACTCCACCATAATGGGGAAACTTCTTTGGATCTTGGTCTATTCCAGGTTCAAGCATCTAAATTAACATGCGGTTCTGGGAAGGGTCTAACTGTAAAGAATCAGGTGACAGTGAACAAGTAGCTGAGGAACCCATGTTGTAGAGGAAAGGATGTCATAAATAAACTGTAGCAAATCCACAATTTGGCCAAAAATTCTCCCACGATTTTGCCAAAGAAAAAAATGAGGTGGAGAATGGCCAAAGCACACACTATGGCCGTACTCCTTTGGTCTGCCTGGTGTGAGGGTGGACTATTAAGGGTTGAATTGTGTCCCCGCTACCCCCCCGCAAAAAAAAAAAAGGTACATCAAAGTCTTTACTCTCATTACCTCAGAATGTGACTTATTTGGAAAATGGCTCTTTAGAGAGGTAATCAAGTTAAAATGAGGTTATGAGGGTTAGCCCTAATCTAAAATGACTGGTGTTCTGATTAAAGGAAAAATTAGGACACAGACACTGATATACACAGAGGTAGGACTGTGTGGAGAGACACAGGAAGAGTGACAGGTGAAGGCAGAAATCTGGGTTGTGATTTTCCAATGAATCAAGCCAAGGAACGCCAGAGACTGCCAGGAAACAGCGAGAGGCTAGAGGAGAGGCATGGAACAGACTTCCCCTCACAGCCCCCAGAAGGTGCCCACACTGTCCACCCCTGGATCCTGGGCATCTGGCCTCCAGAACTATGAGAACATACATTCTGTTGTGGAAGCCAGCAGTGTGTGGTACTTTGTTAAGGCAGCCCTAGGAAATGAATACAGTGACCTTCCTTCTCCAAGAACTTCCTTTATTATTATCTTTCTTTTTACCTCCTACTAGTTAACTGGACTCCACAGCTTTATTTTATTGGGGTGACAATCCCCTGGTTGTGTGATAGTTGTTGATGTCATCAGGATCTGAGGTAAAACATATCAGTTATATGAGAGATTGTGGGACAATCCCAGCATCCCCACTCCTGCCCCGATCAGGGGAATCTATCCATTTAACCATTTAACAACTATTTGCTGAGGGCCTGCTAAGTGCCTTGCACTGTGCTCTGTGACAGAAACACAAAGACACACACTCTCGAGGAGCTCACAGTCTGGTGGGAAGATAGATGGTCATGTGGATAGGCCATATGGCAGGATGCTGAGGCGAAGGCTGTCGTGTGGTGAGGGGTGTTAGGGGAGCACAGGCAGAAAAGAGGTGGAAGGAGCCAGGGAAGGTGCCTGGACAAGGGGCCACAGGAGCCGAGCCTTCAGAGGTTACCCAGGCCACCAAGTGAGAAAGGCTGCTCCAGGCAGAGAGAGCATCATGAACAAGGGAACAGGGATGTGGAAGAGCATGTGAGTATGTATGTGTGTGAGTGAGTATGTATGTGTGTGTGTGTGTGTGTGTGTGTGTGTGTGTGTGTGTGAGAGAGGGGGGGGCAGTTTTAATTTTAGAATATTAACCAGTTGGGAGATTGGGCACAGGTTTGATTAAGCTTGAGAGCAAGGCCTTACTCCTCGCTGATAGGCTGAACTGGAAGGATGGAGAAAAAGCTGAAGAAATAGCCTCACACAAACATTTAGTAATTTGGTCATGTTCAACTTCACAGGTGAAGTGCTCTCACAAAACCACAGCTGGCTTCCCCATACATACATACAGTCTGGGACCAAACTCTGAAAAGCCAGATGAAGAAAGCCATTAGTATTGATTATTGATGACTAGAGGATGCCTAAGGCATACTTTATTGTTGTGTCCATAATTGATCTTACAGAATGAGCACGGGACTAAGAATCAGGAGGCTTGGTTCTAATACAAGTAACCTTGGGCAAATCACTCCCATTCAATGGAGATGGTTTCTCTATATGCAAAATATCCCTTCCAATTCCAACACTGTCATCTTTCCTTTGCATATTCCCCTCTTCAAGGCTCTGGAGATGCTAATTGTGCTAACATGGTCATTTGCAAGTTAAGCATGTATGCGTTTGGCAAGTACAGTAGAGTCAGATTCACACCTGGTCCCTCCTAGCCCATAAGCTGAAGGAGTGGGGTAATTTCAAAGGTCTGTGTGTATGTATATCACCTCTCCTTCCTTTTTTTTCCCTGAGACAGGGAGAAATGGTGAAGTTCAAAGGATAATTCATAGCTCAGGAAATGACTTCCTGAAACAGAGTGCTAAGATGGAGAATAACGGCGAGAGAGATTCCTAATTTAGACAGGGTTGTCAGAAAAAGATTTCTCAGGGGGGTGAGAAGAAGTTGGCCATGCTGGGGTGAGGGGTGGACAGATGCACGAAGAGAGTCTGAGAAGAAGCAACAGTGTGTACCTTTGAGGTGGGAGAGATAAAAAGATATGGCATATATGTGAATGCCTTGTCAAAACTGCGGTATTACGAGAATACAGAAGATTCATATTAAATCTGCTAATTCCATGTCTCTGGCAGCCCTCCAGTCTTCCCCATTTTTCCTCCTGGTCCCTTACAAAAAGTGTCCCCACCCCAGTGTTCTCCCATGACCACTGCACGGATGACATTTTCTCACACGTGGGTAGGTGTGTGTGCATGTGCTAGTAGGACAGTGTGTGAATGAGCGTGTGCACATTCCCACATGTGCACGGGAAAGCAAGGGGATTGCAGGCCTGCCCCCAGCTCAGCTGAGAATATTGTCTGGATCACTGTCCTGATGATTGATTTAAGCCCATTTCACAAATACAATCAATTCACAACTCTGAGCCAAGGACTAAGTGATCTGGCCCACTGTCCTTGCTTGCTTTTCCCACAGGTAAAAAGGTCTGCGAATTGTGACATCCATGTCAATGCTAATGGCTCAGCGGGGACTCTCCAAGAGAACTAATAACCTCCTCAGACTGAGGGCAGGCGATTGAGGGAGAGCCGCTCCAGATGTGATAGTTGGTGCTCACATCCAAGCGACACTAAGGTTTTGGAGTGTTCAGGAGTGACACTCTAGGAAATAGAAGCTGGGGAGGAATTGCGCTGGCGGATTTAATCCAACAGGAGCTGGTCAGTCACCATCAGCTTTCTCCAGGGACCTGAGCTTCAATGTGCCAATTCCAGAAAGAAAAGAAAATAATAATATCTGAGACACTGGTCAAAAACAAAACACAAAACCAAGCAAAAAAAAAAAAAAAAAAAAAAAGCCCCCCACACTCAAGGATTTCTAATATTGGAGAGCTTTAAGTTCAGCCATCCCAATGCTTAGATGGCAGGTCAAGACCTAAGAGGCGAAGCGGTGTCAACTATCACAAAGGAACGGAAGGCAGCATCCAGCCGGGGTCTCCCAGCCCTTCTCTGCCCTGTTCTGCACTCCCAGTGCCCGTTCAGAGGACTGGGCAGGCGTTTGTGTTCCTCCCTTCCATGGTGTGGCCAACACTCTGCAGCATGACAAAGTCTGAGACTCAGGATGTTAAACTCCAAATATGCATTCCATCCTGTCTGTTTCCCCGTGGGCATCTGCAGGGGCTCCCCAATATGCACAGGTGCTCCTCAATGTATGCAGGTGTTGGTGTGTATGGCGGGAAAGGGCCCCAGGCTTCCGCATCCCAAAGCCAGGAGGGTCTCTGGCTGCCTGACAGCCACCAATAACTAAATTAGAGTAACCACCGAAATGGGGACTAAATTGGAGGGTTAGGTTGAAGAAGTCTGCGGGAGCAATTTGCCGTGTGTTCCTTCGAGGGAGGCTTGGCAGAAGGAGCGGAGGCTCCTCATTTCCAATTAAGGCCATTTCTAACTGTCACTCTTGAGAGGTGATGGAGGATGAGGCAGGGAGGTGGCTCTGGACAGGCCGAGCTGAGGGCCTGGTGCAGAGGAGGAGGCTGAAGGCCCAGCCAGGCCCACCTCGGAGCTGCTTGGTCCCAAAGCTGCTGGACTGCATTTTGCCACCAGTTTTCCTGGCTGTGCCCTGACTGTGTCCGGAGTGACTCCATCCCGCCAGCACGAAGGAGCTCAAGCTCAGGGAGTGGGGTTCCCGCCCTCTCTAAGTTCTGGCCAATTGACCTAGAGCCAAGTCTTGTGGCCCCTCAGACACTGGCCTCACAGGAGTCCACCAGACCTGTCTGCCACACTGTGCTGAGCACCTGCCGTGACAGGCCTGCTTTCTCCCGTGGCCCCTCAGGCCTGGGGTCCTCTGCCATTCCCCTGCCATTCTTCAGGGGACAGGGATCATCCAGCTGCTTCCTTGTCAGGCTGGAGCATGAACGGCTGCAAGGACCAAGGAGGCTCAGACACACTCTGCTGCCATCTCCTCTCGGGGTTTACCCACTTCTGCAAACCCAACTGTTAGGAACTGAATCGTGACCCCTAAATCCACAGGTTGAAGCCCAGACCCCCAATGTGACTGTAATTGGAGACAGAGCCTTTAAGGAGGTAGTGAAGGTTAAATGAGGTTGTAAGGGTGGGGCCCCGGTCCTACTGGGCTGCTGTACTTGCAAGAGGGAGAGATGCAGAGGGCTCTCTCCATGCAAGCTCAGAGGAAAGGCCACGTGAGGCCACGGCCAGAAGCCAGGAAGAGAAGCTTCCCCAGAACCCTGCTGGGGACACCTGGATCGTGGGCCTCTATGCTCAGAGCTGTGATGAACGAATGCTCTGTTGTTCACGCTACCCAGTCTGGGATGCATGTGGCAGCCTGAGCAGGCCGATCCTCCCTCGCCCGAGGCGATGTGGAGCATCGAGTGCCCCTGTGCTCCCGTGAAGTCCAAATCTGATTCTTACCTCACCCCCACTCCCGCCCCCGTCAAATAACCAAATAACGTGCTGCAAGGTGGTTGTAACAAGGAGTATGGAGTCAAATGATAGGTTTAGAAAAAAATTTACATCGATAAAGGATTCATAGCTGTAATATACGAAGAGCTCTTAAAAATGAACAAAAAGACAACCAAAGTGAAACACAGGCAAAGGACATGATGAGCAACTCACAGAAAAGCAAATCTAAATGCCCGGATGAACACGTTAAAACATGCTAAAACTTACTGGGAGTCAGAAGAATGAAAATTAGAGTAGTACTTAAGTTGTCACTTTACACCTGCTAGACTGGCAAACAAAAAGACCAATATCTACTGTCGGCAGGGGGAATATGCATACAATGAGGAAGGAAATGTAAACTGTTTTCATCTTGTTGGAAAGGAACCCGGCAATAGCGTGTAAAATAAAAAGAAATAAAAAAGAATATTCTCACCTGGCTGGTGTGTCTAGTGGTTGAGCATCAAACCACGAACCAAGAAGTCACTGGTTGGATTCCCGTTCAGGGCACATGCCCGGCTTCAGGCTGGATCCCCAGCAGGGGCATGGAGGAGGCAGCCCATTGATGCTTCTCTCTCATTAGTGTTTCTATCTTTCTATCCCTCTCCCTTCCTCTCTCTCTAAAATAAATGAGAACATATTTTTAAAAATTCATATTCTCTTCTACCCAGCAGTCTCATTCTGGGAATCTGTCTCTTAGAAATAAAATCACTGGTGAGTATGGATTGTTTGAGAGGAAGTGCCCATTCAGTGGGGACTGGATTCAATCACATACACCCATACTGCAAACATTATTCAGACATTAAAAATGAATGGATTCTCAATTCATTAATTTGGAGAAATTTACACAAAGTGTAAATTATGTAAAACGATCCTTTTTGTGAAATAATGACAACCTACTCTCATATAAATATGTGGAGTGGGGGTAGAAAGGAAAGGAGTCAGTCTCCCCAAATTCCAAAAGAATACCGATCTAACACACACACACACACACACACACACACACACACACACACACACGGTGGCTATGATAAAATGAGCTGTATTTAAGGAGCTGTTAAATATTGGGGGATGCATACATGCATGAAAGAATGGTCACCAAATGATTATTTCACTGTCGAAAAATTTCAGGTAATTTCTTTTTTATCCTTCTGTGTACTGTTTGAGCAGATTGCAATGGGCATTTATTTTCATAATAATACCCTATTTTGCTTTTTGAAACATGGTGGATTAGCCCACCTCTGACAACTCCATTGTTTTCCAGCCCAGCCCACTGCAGTCCTGCACTGGCAACAATTTAGTGCCCTCAGGTGCTCCTCCTGGGAGAAGGAACAGGGAATCTTTTAGATGCATCTTCTGAGGAAGCTCAGCCATAAGCCAGATCCCTTGCTGGCACTTCTGGTTGGTCATCTCTCCTTTCAGCCCCATGTCCTTTCTTAGGACCCTGCTGCTTGGGGTCAGCCTCGGGGACGACTCACCCAGTGTCCCACCTCCCACTCTGACTGCTGCACCAGCTGCCTTTGGGGCTCTGCAGGAGCCAGAGCCCAGTCTTACCTGGGCCCCTGCCTGTTCCCCTCCACCTGCTTCAATTCCCAACTTTGCCCCTCAATTCATGACTGGGGAGTTCTTTGGCTGGCCCCCATGAATCCTGCTGTGTCTTTTAACTAAAAACTCATGCTCAAAAGTGTTCCTTAATTTCCTTAGTCTCCAAATTCCCCAATTTTGAATTTTCTGCATCACCTTTCAGAGTATTTTTCTCTCAATTCCTTGAGCCCACCTACCTTTTTACCCTCAGATATTCATGCCATTCCTGATGAACCTCCTCTTCTGAGAGGTGCTGGTTGTTTGGGCAGGGTTGGAAGGGGCTGCCAGAAGGCTCGGAGGTACCCCATAGCAGGGGAGGTGGAGAAAATCCAAGCCAAGACCTGGTGGCGGAGGACAGGCAGGAGCCAGAGAGCTGAGACGCCCGGCAAAGCGAACGGCAGGGGCAGAGTCCTCAGTGAGACTTGAGGCCCGGAGCGAGCAGGGCAGGAGCAGCCTGGGAGCAGAGAGGCAGGCTGTGGGCCCCCTCTGAGAGGCTCAGAATTGGGCAGTCTGGAGGGACACGAGTGGGGCTGCACCCCAGAAAGCCAGGAGCTAAGGGGGGTGTGGATTGGAGGGATCAGGAAAGGTTTTAGGGAATTGGAACTTGAATTGGATCCTGGAGAATGCATAGTTTTTTGTTTTTCCTTTTCTGTTTTGTTTCTAATTCTATACGTATTTGAGATAAGCTTATCATGTCAGAGCTGAAAAGAACCCGAGTTAATCTGACCCCGTGCTGTGTGCTGTCTGGCACAGTAGCCATTGGCCAGAGGTGGCTGCTGAGCACTTGACGTGTAGCTGGCTGACTGGAGATGTGCAGAAAGCACACAGGAGCCTACAATTTGGGAGACAGTATTAAAACAGCAATGTGAAATATCTCACAAAAATTACAAAAATATTTTATTTTATTGATTTTAGAGAGAGAGGAAGGGAGAAGGATGGAGAGATAGAAACATTGAATTAATGACAACCTCCTCTCATATAAATATGTAGAGTGGGGGTAGAAAGGGAAGGAGTCAGTCTCCCCAGATCCCAAAAGAATACCAATCTAACACACACACACACACACACACACACACACACACACACACACACACGGTGGCTATGATAAAATGAGCTGTATTAAAGGAGGTGTTAAATATTGGGGGATGCATACATGCATGAAAGAATGGTCACCACATCATTATTTCACTGTCAAGAAATTTCAGGTAATTTCTTTTTATCCTTCTGTGTGAGAGAGGAAACATCGATGGGCTGTCTCCTGCATGCCCACTGGGGATTGAGTCTGCCACCGAGCATGTGCCCTGATCGGGACGCAAACTGGTGACCTCTTGGTTCATGGGTCAACACTCAACCACTGAGCCACGTCGGCTGGGCATACAGTGGACCCTTGAACAATGTTGAAGTTAGGGCCACTGACCACCAGCACAGTCGAAAATCTGCATATAACATCAGGTGGCCCTCTACACAGGTGGGTTCCCAACCGTGGACTGCAAAGAGTATATTGATGACACACTGAATGTTTGGGATATATTGTGATAAATACAATAGGTCGTGAAAATGTATTTCATATCTTTCTTTTTATGAAATGTGGTTACTGGAGAATTCAATATTTCATACCTGGCTTGCATTGTATTTCTATCAGACAGTGCTGCTCCGGACTAGGGGTTGGCAAACTTTTTCTTCAAGGACCAGATAGTGACTCTGGAGACGAATGTCTCCATCTCAACAACCCTGCTCTGACATTGCAGTGAAAGGCAGCCATGAATATTCCATAAACAAGTGATATGACTATGTTCTGGTAAAACTGTATTACAGACACTAACATTTTAGTATTCTTTAATTTTTATGTTTCACAAAATGTAAAAAGCATTCTTTGCTGGTGAGCTGAACAAAAATAAACCATGGGCCAAATTTGGCCGGCAGGTGACAGTGGGCTGACACCTGGTCTAGCCCAATGCCCTAGTTATTATTATTTTTAAAATATATTTTTATTGATTTCAGAGAGGAAGGGAGAAGGAGAGAGAGAGAATTATTGATTGGCTGCCTCCTGCATGCCCCCTACTGAGTATCGAGCCTGCAACTCGGGCATGTACCCTTGATCGGAATCAAACCCGGGACCCTTCAGTCCACAGGCCGACGCTCTATCCACTGAGCCAAGCCAGCTAGGGCAGCCAATGCCCTAATTATCAAATTGGGGTAATCGTGCTTAGAAAGAGAGAGGGCGACCCAAGGGCATGGTAAGCAGAGTTTACTAGGTTGTCTGCCTGGTTTATTTACTTTCTCTTTCAAATAATTGAGCAAGATAGTAAGTATTCCCGAATGCATAACACTACCACTCTATGAATGTTTGAAGTCCAGGTAAAGATGGGTTCATGTCTTTCCTTTACAAAAATAGGAAGCAATTTATTGTGATTCCTTAAAGTCTAAATCCAAATGAAAGAGGTTCAGATATTTCTGTTGCTTGTTTCTGTGTCTGCAGCAGCTCCTCTGGCCGATGCTGGGAGACTCCATTACTAATGCTTACTCGGAACTCTCCAGCTCCAATAAGAAAATGAGGCCTCTGGTGTCAGAAAACACTTAGGTGCTCTGGGCAGCTGGATTTGGATACATCTATGAAACATAAAATGGAGAGAAGGGTTACATTTTAATCTTGAGTCAGTTGACAAGAAATACCTAATTTATTCTTCTTGGCCTGTGGGTCCCAACTCCCACCCTCAAGGCCTTTGCTCATCAGGACTGATGGGTGGGTCTGCGTGACTCTCCTGTCTGGTTTTGTGGCTGCTCCAAGACTGAGTGTGGCTCAGAACCATGGCAGGTATCGGCCACTTGAAGTTCAAGTGCCCTCTGGGTAAAGATTTCAGCAAGGACAACGTATCCTGGTTCCTAAAACCCCTCGTCTAGACTGTGTCCCAAATGTCCTGGCATTTTGATCCCTCACCATACCTGGTCTTCTCCTCTGTGATTGTTTCAATTCTTCCCTTTGAGAAGCATAAGATCTTATTGAGGCATGTTACCATCTGTTTGAAAATATGATTATTACCAATTAAAAAAAATATATGATGAAATACTGAAGCCTTGAGAAAAGTCTACATATTAGTGCAGGGGTCCTCAAACTTTTTAACAGGGGGCCAGTTCACTGTCCCTCAGATGGTTGGAGGGCCGGGCTATAGTTTAAAAAAAACTATGAACAAATTCCTATGCACACTGCAGATATCTTATTTTGAAGTAAAAAAACAAAACGGCAAAAACACCCGCATGTGGCCCGCGGGCCGTAGTTTGAGGACGCCTGTATTAGTGCATCAAATGTCTATGTACCCAACACTCACAATTAAACGTTCTCTGTGTGTGAATCTCCATTATGTCTCCCCACCCTCTACCTTGACTTTGGTATTTATTGACTCATGCATTTCATTTAAAAAAATGTATTTAGTGATTCAAGAGAGAGAGGAAGGGAGGAGAGAGTGAGCGAGCGAGAGAGAGGGAAACATCAATGTGAGGAGTAACATCGATCTGCCGCCTCTCATATGCACCCCTCGAACCAGTGACCTTTTGCTGCAAGGCACAACGCTCAACCAACTAAGCCACAGCGGCCAGGGCTCATGCATTTCATTTTTAATACATATATATGTGTCTCTAAATATTATGTTCTATGGATTTAAAAAATATTTTTTTATTGACTTTTAGCGAGAGAGGAAGGGAGAGGGAGAGAGAGAGAAAAATATTGATGTGAGAGCGAGACATTGATTGGTTGCCTCCTGCACAACCCCCACCAGGGATCCAATCCACAACCTGGGCACGTGCCCTGACCGGGAATAGAACCAGCAACCTTTCGCTGTACAGGACAATGCCAACGAACTGAGCCACACTGGAAAGGGCTTGCTCTATGGATTTAAAAATTTTATATAAATTATACTGTAATGTAGGTATCTACTACTTTTTAAAATTTTGTTTTGTTTTGGTTTTTACTCAAAATTATGTTTAAGAGATTTAGCCACATCATATATTAATTTGTTTCATATTAATTTATACTAATATATAATTTTACTGCTGAGTAATTTTTCATTACATGAATATACTTCAATATATATGTTCATTCTTTTGAAGGAACATTGGGCACTTTTCTGATGTCTATTGAGCTTGACCTTTTTCTTGTTGATTTTTCCCCCATATTTTAACTGACTCTTTTTTTCCTTCTGTGAATTGCCTGTTCATGTATTTTTCTATGGGACTGTTTGTCTCTGTAAGTAAACCTTTATATATTCTGAAAAGTGATTCTTAGTTGGCTTTATGGCTTGCAAATAACCTCACTCAAGTTTTTGCTTGTCTTGTTCACTTTAGAGGGAATGTTTTGACAAATAGAAGTTTGTGTCGGTAGCAGGGTGACAGGCTCCAGTGCCACGCGGTGTATGCGCTGTGGAAGCTGGGGGAGGGGTGCAGAGGCAGGGGACCCAGGAACATAGGTTTCTGTGACTCCCCTCGGCCTTCAGCCCACGGGACTTCTATGCAGATGAAACAGCCTAGACTTGAGAAAAGGAGGCAGCCTGTGTTCTCTGCTTAGTGATTTTCCGGGCACGTAATGTACTACTTTGAATCCCACAGTAATATTTTCAAAAAGCCTCAATCATAGAATAACAATTAAACATTACTTACAAAGTTTAATATTCATTATTTGGCTTCAATTACTGTCTTTGTCCCCTCCCCTCCCTCATCCCCCCTGGAGTGCTCTCTCCCCTCTCTTATTCCGAAGGTCTAATTAGGCTAATGGCTGCTGCTTGCGGTGACCTTATATCTGTGGAAAAACACAAAAATATGAAGGCTCTCTTTGGTTTGCCTTCCCCCATGGTCTTTGCATGTGGCAGCCCAGCTCCCGAATTCCATATTTCTTTTCTTTCTCAAATGCCTGATTCCACTTGTGCCACATAGCAGAATTAATGATGTGTATTTGAAAAAGCCTTGGCAGCCAAATTGCAACAAATACAAGAGGACTGGGGCACTGGAGAGGAGGAGGAATTGGGGGAAAAAAACCTCGGAACCTTCCAGCACGGACTCCGCAGCAAAGGCTGTGCCCGGCTGGCTGCTGGCAGGGAAACGCTTTCAAAGGAGGGGGCGCAGGCACAAAGCTAGGCGGGTCCTTTCTTATTCTTTCTTCCCCTGTCTTGTGGCTTAATAGCATCCTTGGCTCCCCTCTAAGCAGGTTCCTTCAAAGGCTTTTGTGAGTCCTTGCCAGGCCCTGCCTGCAGTCCACATCTGCTGCCTCTGGTTCACCCCAGCGGGGGTGTTGTTGATACCACTGCTCAGGCACCTGGTGAAGGGAGGAAGCCATGTGCGGAGTTGCTCTTTGTTCTGGCTCAAAGCTTGAATCTACACTTGATGGTGCTCCTTTCAGGTGCCACGGATGGGCTAGGCCTACTGGGGGTGCAGATGTGGAAAAGTCCTGTCTCCGGGAGACTGATCAGCCTGTAGGGGGCGCACTGGCAGTCAGCTGGGGACAGCAGTGAAGCACTGCTTCTGCCAGAGGCTGGGAGCAGGGAGGGGAACCAAGAAGGACCAAGTGCAGGACATGATGGCTGAGGTGTGTGTGTGCCTAAGGGTGGAGGAGACTTTGAGATGATCCAAGGGAAGGGTGGCATCCTTGGCAGTGAAAAGGGAGAAATGCTGCGTCCATGTGGTGTTTGGGGTGCAGGGCCTAAGCCTATGTGGCTGGAATGCCAAGGGGCAATTTGAGGAGGCAGGAGGGTGGTTGCCTGGGAAGGTGTGGGAGGATGAGGTTCAAAGTGGTTTGAGTCCAGGTGGTGCAGGCCTTGAGTGCTGTGCTAGAGATTGGTTTTTATACTGGGAATACACAGCAGATTTACACATAGAGGGCGATGGAGTCCAACGTGTGTCATAGAATCATGGCTTCCTGTAGTGGTGAGAAGGGGGAATTCAAGAAGGAAAGAGACAAAGCACAAAAGAGGTGGGGACCAGAAGACCCGTTGGGAAGTGTTAGCTCAGGGGAGTGGAAGATGGGGAGTATGGACTCCACGTTCCCTGGGAAGTCAGTTGAGTAGGACTCGGTGACAGTGTGGTGGTCCCAGACAGAGGGCTAGCTGAGTGGTCTCAGTGCCGGATCTAAGGCATTTGAGCAAACCCAAGTGTAATTCAGCCTGTGCGAGGAGTCAGCCCCAAGGAGCAGAGCCGGGAGGGCACAGGGCTTGTAAGTGGTTCCAGGGAGGGGGTGAGGGCATCAGGACCTCAGTCCAATTTGGGGTTCAGGGCCTGGCCTCAGAACTAGTGAAGAGCCCAGAATATAGCTGTAGTTCAGACATCCTCCATTCTCTACTGTTCAGGAAGCAGAATAGCTCATCTATGGCTTCCACATGTACCTAAAGGCCAGGTTCAGCCCCGAGCACCCAACCACCTGGATGAGGAGCCACAGAAGAACTCCAGAGCCCATCTACAGACAGCAGAGGACCCCCCTTCCTTCATATTTCTTTGCAACTGCCTGCTACTGTTTGGGATCCTTTGCAGGGGGGAGCCTTTGGGTAGCTGGTTAATATTGGGGTCCTCTGGGCAGTGCTGCAGGTGGAATGCCCTACCTGCAGGCCATCAGAGGCTGGAGAGGAAATGAAGGGAAGTGACTTGTCTCCAGGACACAGTAACAGAATGGCAGAATTGGAACTATTATCTAGGTCTTGTAACTTCTATTGCTATGATCCTGTCTAACAGGACCAGAGCGAATCTTCTTGCTTCCTCTTAGACCTTGGGCACCTGGGCCAGTGGTTGATTGACACCTGAGCCTGCCGGTGCTAGTGGCAGAGCTGTGGCTGAGGCATACATTCAGGTGGTTGTGGTAGATACTGTTATTATCCCATATGTAGCGTAAGCATGATTTATCATCCAAACAAAGACACTTTGACAGTGAAAGGGGGCATCGCTAATAATGACACTGGGACAACAGGTATTGGCTAAGACGATTGGGAATGTATGGTCACCCCACCCACGTTCCAGATGAGGAAACTGAAGTAGAAACAAGTTTAGTAACTTGCCCAAGGACACGTGGCTAGTAGATAACAGAGACAAGGTTTGAACCCAGCGTACTTGCTTGTAGCCATCACTCTGCTATCTTGAATTTGCCCAACCTTCTGGGATTTAGTCTTAAGAGCAAAGAGCCACCTGAATAAAAATTAAATATGTGAAAGCTCTTCAGTTAGTGACTGAAAACATATAGGCATCTACTATTAATTACATGTTGTGTATCGTATTAGTTTCCGAACAAATTACTACAATCTACTAGATGGCTTAAACCAACAGGAATTTATTCTCGCATAATTCTGGGAGTTCCAAGACTGACATCAGGGTGTCAGCAGGTCTTCAAAGCCTTCGGGAAAGAGCGCCCTGCCTCTGTGGTTTCTGACAGTGGCCTGCACTCCTGGGGTTCCATGGCTTGTGGCAGATCACTTGAATCTCTGCCTGTCTTCACGTGGCCATTTTCCCTCCAGACATGTCTGTATCGAAATTTCCTTCTCCTTATAAAGATACCAGTCATTGGGCCAGGGTCTACCCAGTATGACCTTGTCTTACCAAGATTACATCAAAAAAAAGGCTCTATTTCCAAAACAGGTCACATTCCCAGGTTCCAGGTGGAAATGAATTTTGCAGAGACATCATTCAACCAGGGCCGACACACATATCTTATTTCTCAACCGCAGTTTAAGCTACTTGGCTTTTATACCTAGCACAACACTTGGTGTACTAACAAGCACATAGTAGGTAGTCGATTCATTGTTGATGGATACCATGTTCCTAAAAGGTGGCCTCTGTTGGCTTATTGTGAAGGAAATGCTGGGGCAATGGAATTAGGGAAAGCAGGAGGAGAAAAAAAAAAAAGTTCTTGTCATCATTCCCTGACCCAGTGGAGAATCCTCGCTTCTAGAGGCTGTCAGTCTCATTGTTTGCTCACCCTTTGGATAGCCTTTTTAAAAAAAGAAGGAGAGAAATCTTCAAATCATTTTTTAAAAAAAAATCCAACAACACAAATCAACAACCACACACACAAAACCCAACAAAAAGCCCCCTTGGCACATCACAAAGATGCTGATACCAAAAGCTGAAATAGCTTTTCCATAATGCAATGAAATATATTAAATTCAATAGACATCAAAGGAACTTCGGGAGCAATTGCTGAATTTCCGAAATAAACAGGGTTTTCAAAGGAAACAAAAACAGCACTGGGATCTTGGGGTGGGAGCACATTTTTGAGGGGGCAAAGCATGGAATCCTTAGGCTCTTGATCAAAGGGTGAATCCTTTAAAGAGCGGTAATAAACGAAGCCTTGAAAACTGGTTTTGATCCAAACTGGCCCCCTCCCCCGCCCCCCTCCATACGGGTGCTGACTGCAAATGACAAATCCATCACCAAATAAGGGAAGCCAGTGATTTCTCTGTTCTCAGCCTTACATTTCCTTACATTTTGCAAGTTATTCAAAACGAGGAAATAATCCCAGACAAAGAAATCCAGATAAGCAAAATACCGCCTCGCGTGGGCTGCAGGCAGCAGAGGGCCTTTGTGTCTGGAATGTTTTAATGACTGTTCTGGCACCCTCAATCTCAGAGACATTAACTTGTTACATTTCAAAATTTCAGTGTGTGCATGTGTCTGTGCATTCCTACTTGTGTGACTGGGTGCCCGCCAGAAAGGAGGGGTGGGTGCTCCCAGTAGGAATGAACTGCCCCTAAACTTGTCTATGCAATTAATTCCACCCTTTCAAGGAGGGTGAGTGGGTTCCCTGGGGAGTTCTTTGAGATTGTACATGTATGGAATCCTGGAGGCTGGGAGTCACTGGAAGGGCCAATGAAATAAAGCAGAGAGATAAATAGGCTACGTGATGAGCAACACCACACAGGTTCACTTAATAGCATTCCTGTACCCGCCAGCTAACTTCTCAGGGCAACTATGCATTCTATGTACACACATTTGCAGAACAAGGGGCTTTTCTAGAGCAAGCATAGATCTCCAAAACCCACAATGCAATGCTTCCCCCACCTGACACATTATCAGAATCACCTTGTGTTTTTAAAAACATAAATTCTTATTAGCAGTAAAGCTGCTATGAATTCATGAATAGGTTTGTGATGTATGGATGGATGCTTTCACTCCTCTTGGGTAAGTACCTAAGAGGATAGTGGCTGGGTCAGATGGTAGACATGTGTTTAATATTTTGAGAGCCTGTCAAATGGTTTCCATGGTGTCTGTATCAGTTTATATTTCTTTCTGGGGACGTATTCTAGTTGTTCCACATCCTCACCAACACTCAGGATGACTGGTCTTTTATATTCCAACTAGAGGCCCAGTGCACGGATTTGTGCACTGGTGGGGTCCCTCGGCCTGTCCTGCGGGGATCGGGCTGAAACAAGCTCTCTGACATCCCCCGAGGGGTCCTGGATTGCAAGAGGGTGCAGGCCATGCCGAGGGACCCCCACCAGTGCACGAGTCCGTGCACTGGGCCTCTAGTATGCATATAAGATCTTTGGTTAATCTCTTCCCACCCTTTCCCCTCCCCCTTCCCTCTGAGATACATCAGTCTGTTCCATGTTTCCATGCCTGTGTTTTTCACTCCTGTGTTGAGCATCTGCCCCCCTGTGGTCAGTGCATGTTATATCTACTGGTTGGACGGTAGACTGGTCACTTAGGCTTTTACAGAGAGGTGTGCAGTGATATCGCATCATGGTTGTAATTTGAATTCCCCTAATGATACTGGTGTAGAGCAACTTCTCTAGCTGTGTATCTTCTTCGGTGAAATGTCTATTCAAAATTTTCCCCCAAATTTTAAATTGGGTTGTTTATTTTCGTTTTATTAATGTGAAATTTTAAATGCCGATGTTCATAAAAATTTTATTGGCAAGAGCTGGAAACGGAAAACACCCCAAATATTCATGAGAGGTGACAGGGTAGACACACTGTGGCACAGCTCAGGGTGGAATCCACTCGGCAATTACAAGGATGCTCTGACACGCACAGCAAACATGGATGAGCCTCAAAATAATCCTGCCTCGTGGCAGGAGGTAGGCAAAAGGAATGCATACTACATACCCATAAACATAAAACTCCTTAGAATGTGAAGCAAGCTATAGTGACAGGAAGTCAGTGGTGGTCACCTGGAGATGGTGAGAAGGGGCGGGGAAGGGAGGAGGATTACAAACGGGCTGGGGACACTGTTGGGATATGTTTACAGCCACTGTCTTCATTGTGATGATGGTTTCATGGGTGTCTACATATGTCAAAACTTATCAGAAAAATACTTCCCTAGTACCCTTGTGAGGCTTAAACTAACTCATCAAATGGAAGTGCCTGGCACCAGGTAGATCTCCATAAATGTGGTTTTATTTCATTATCATTTTCTCAAATCCCTCCTTCCCCCCAAAGAGGAGGCTGGCTCTGGGAGTGAAGGCTAGGTGGGGGCTCCCCGCCCCACCAGGTCCGCATGAAGGTTCCTGGGGACTCCAGAAAGGGGATTATCATCCCAGGCCACATCTGACGACTTCATGAATTGCCCAGCAAACATTGGGGGGAAACCCCAGCTCCCTGGGTATGGCAATGATTAATGTTTGTCTCCTTCTGTATCAGGGCTACGGGCTGGGAGCTTCTCTCCCTTTCTGCCATCCTTTATCATGTTTAACAGGTTAACAGGCTCAGATGGCGCAGCCAAAACCCAAAACCGAAGGGAGGCAGCCCAAGTGGTGCCTTTCTTTACTCCCTGTCCCTCCCTCCCCCTTTGTAAGCCCTCTGGCTTTGCTCCATTGTCACAGGAGCTACAAAGGCCCCCGGTGCATGTGCAGGCGGGGGTGTGACACGCGTGCACACGGCGCACACCGGGCCAGGGTGATGGATTGTGGTGTTTGAATGTCTCCTTATCGCAGTGGCGCACATGTGCTCAGACGCGTGTGCCCCGGTGAGTGTGGGAGGGGCGGCAGGAAGCCCTGGCTTCCCTTGTTCCTGCCCTCTTTGTCCAGATGAAATTTCAGATGCTGCTGGGTGTCTTGTCAGCAAGTCTTTTTCAAAATAAATGGAGGAGGCAATATTAAAAAAAAAAGAAAGAAAAGCTGATTTGTTCAGTATTTAGCCTATGGAAAGGATGTGTACAAACGCCAAAGCAATGCCTGCTCCCTTGTGTGGGTGTGAGGTTTGGTCCAACAGATGAAAGACAGGCAAGAAGGGAGAAATCACACCTTTATTGAGTGCCTACTATGTGCTGAGTCCTTTCACACACACAAGCTCTTATTAATCCTGGGACTTCCTCTATGTGACAGGGACTCAGTAAATGCTGCTGGGCCTGAAAGAGTTAAAAGTTGGGGGGTTGCCTATTGAAACCCAGAAATGACCTCCACAAGGAAGTGTGGCCACAGTGGGCAGGGACCGCCAGCAGCATCTTGAATTTTAGAGCATTGTACTTTCCCCGGTAAATCAGACCACTTCTTCTTCTTCTTCTTCTTCTTCTTCTTCTTTTTTTTTTAAATCTGCTTACTGGCTTCATTAAAGACACACTCTGCTTACTATTGGGCTGCAGGCTACACTGACAAAATTAAAAGAAAAAAAAAACTGCAGGCAATTAAATAAGTACTTTTGTTCTGGAAACAGCCCTGTAAAACAGGGTGCATCCTTCATCAAAGTTGAGAGCAGGGATGTGATAGAGACCTCCAGCCCCCCACCCTTCCCACTGCCACCTCCCTTGGGGGTAGGGAAAGCAGGACATTAGCTCTTCTGGAACTTTCCATCCCCGTTTAACATATTGCCGTCTGGTCTTCCCAGCTCACTCCAGTGACAACAATACCAGGAGGTTCAATGCACGTAGACCTTGTTAAAAGTGTTATCTCTAGAGGTAGGGATGCTGTGGGAAGTTTGAGGGTGATTTGCAGATAAGTGGGGTATTGGGTATGATCAAGCATTTGTTCAGATAAATAATACACATACGAGTTATTGCACATCTCCACCCCCAGTGAATTCTTACCGCTCTCTTGTAACACAGGTAGGTAGTGCCAGCCCCATTTTACAGATGAAGAAACTGAGGCTCAGTTTAAGAAAATTTAAAAAATGCACTGAAGGTCAGACAGTAGTGAAACCCGAACTCCGGTCTCAGGTGTTCTGCTTCCTAAGGCCATTTCCTCAGTGCCCGCGGCAGCGACTTACTGCACCAGCACTCCAGGCACAGGTGTGAGAAGACTGAGTGCTGTGATACTCGCATCAGAATGATCCTGGCAAAGCGAGGTCTTTATGAGGACACCACACTGGCTCCTTGGGACTTCTGCCTCCTTTGCCCCTGGCACCATCCAAGAAAATGCCACTTCCTCTCTTGGGTCACCAGATGGTTTCCCAGTGTAGATGTCTTAAAATACAACAGCTTTGGGTTGGGCTGCTTTACATGTATGACTTGCTCTCAGCTACCTACATGGAAGTTGTTGTTGGTCACCTGATTTGTCTTCGGGCAGCCTTGTCCTGGAAGCCTGGAAGCCAAGCCAACAGACGGAAAAGTGGGTTGAAAGTTGGATTCCCCACTTTCGTGTCTATTGACAAAGCGTTGCTTTGCTCCCAGTTCATTGGAGTGCTTCTGTCTTTGGTTCTTCAAGGAAGGACATTTCATTAGTCCTCAATAAGAGCGATGGCATCAGTAGTGGTAGTAGAACCCTTTCCGCACGCTCTAAGCTTTGGAGTGTGTTTGCAGTGTGCCCACCGAACAGCCACGTGCATCTGATTCAACGTGTCCAAACTGAGTGGTTCTCTCTGCCGCTGCTCCCCTCTCTTGCTCCTGCCTGACTCAGGAATTGTCTCCACCCTCAATCCGGATGATCCGTTCCGCTGTCCACATCCAAGTGAGCTCCCAATGATGTCAGTCTCTCCTCCAATTGTTTCAATTTACCAATTTTTCCTGAGCAGCTACCCCAACCCTTTGCTCCAGTGGTCGGCAAACTGCTGCTCGCGAGCCACATGTGGCTCTTTGGCCCCTTGAGTTTTTAGCAAAGGCCAGCTTAGGAGTACCCTAATCCTACCTAATAAAAGAGTAATATGCAAATTAACCATCACTCCACTACACCTACCAGCCATGCCCACCAGCCACGCCTGCCAGCCAATCAGAGTGAGTATGCAAATAAACCCAACCAAGATGGCTACAGCCACAGAGAGCAGGAGGTAGTCTTGGGTTTCCCAGGCAACAGAGGAAGCCAAGCTTTCTGCCTGCCCTTGCCAGCCTAAGCCTCCACTCAAGGCTACAAAGTTTCAATTATAGAAGGTAAAAAAAATCCAAACAGAAATGGCAGCAGCCACAGAGCTGGAAAGAGCAGGAGACTTGGGTTTCCCAGGCAAGGAGGAAGCTAAGCTTTCTGCACACCCTGGCCGGCCCAGGCCTCCGCTTAAGGCTACAAAGTTTCAATTATAGAACATATACACAAACCCCAACAGAAATGGCTGCCGGCCACGGAGTGAGCAGGAGGCTTGGCTCTGCTCCAGGCTACAAAGTTTCAATTGTAGAAGGTAAATAAATTCCAGATACCAGGGCTTCTGCTTGGGTTGCCAGGGGGCGTGGCTGGCCTGCAAACCACCACAGGTTCCTCACTCAGGCCGCCCCACGCCCCAAGGGAACCCCCACCTGATCCGGGACACCCTTCAGGGCAAACCAGCTGGCCCCCACCCATGCACCAGGCCTCTATCCTATCTAATAAAAGAGTAATATGCAGATTGACCATCACTCAAACACACAATATGGCTGCCCCCATGTGGTCAAAGATCCTGCCCCCATGTGGACACAAGATGGCCAGCAGGGGAGGGAAGTTGGGAGGCACCAGGCCTGCAAGGGAGGGCAGTTGAGAGGGACCAGGCCTGCAAGGAAGGGCAGTTGGAGGCGATCAACCCTGTAGGGGAGGGAAGTTAGGGGTGACCAGGCCGGCAGAGGACGGAAGTTGGGAGCAAACAGGAGCAGTTAGACATCAATCAGGCTGGCATGGGAGTGGTTAGGGGTGATCAGGCTGGCAGGCAGAAGTGGTTAGGGGCAATCAGGAAGGCAGGCAGGTGAGCAGTTGGGAGCCAGCAGTCCTGGATTGGAGACGGTGCAGGCTGGGCTGAGGGACACCCCCCGCCCCCGTGCACAAATTTCGTGCACCGGGCTTCTAGTTAAGTTAATAACAATGTACCTACCTATATAGTTTAAGTTTAAAAAATTTGGCTCTCAAAAGAAATTTCAATCATTGTACTGTTGATATTTGGCTCTGTTGACTAATGAGTTTGCCGACCACTGCTCTAAGCCAATGTGATGGGAGGATAGGCCCAGCCGTCTCCCATGAAAGTGGACAAGTCTAGATTTGGGCTCCCAGATCCAAGGCTGGGCTGTGGACACTGGCCTCTGGGCAATCGGATGCTCCCACTTGGGACTTGGAATTTGGAGTAAAAGCTGCGAAGAAGCAGGGGAGGTTAGGCATTGGTTGCAGTGGCCCTCGGGGCTGCAGCAGCGCCCGCCATCCGTGTGGCAGAGGCAGGAGTGCTGTAGGCTGTGCAGTACGCTAGCCTCCAAAGGGTGGGCAGCATCCTGGCTGCTTGGCCCTGGAGCAGTTGTAGCCTGGGCCTGGACTCCTTACATCCTTGGTTCCCACTCCTTTCTTGTGTCAATTCTGTAAGCTGCCCAGTGGCATTTCAATAATTATTTAAGTCCAATGGCTTTGTTTCTGTTGCTTACCACTGAGGACCCTGACTAGGACATGCTCCTGCATAGTAAGTGCCTGCTGAGTGTCAGGCATTTCCCAGGCTGCCATGACAACAGAACTGAAGAGTGTGCCAGCCTCGGGCCCTCTGAGCGCTGGTGCCTGCTGACCACTGCCTGGGGCCTAGTTGGGCAACACTGATAAGGACTTTCCACTAACTAAGCCTCACCTGCTCCAAGCTTCTCAGAGTCAAAGGAAGACTCAGAGGCACAGCATTTAAAGCATTTAGAGAAGAAAGGAAGTTTACCCACAGAGAAGGGTTTGAAAGGACTGGCTTGTCACATACAAATTATGACAACTATTTAGGGGGAAAATGCACCAGACTTCCAAAGCTACCAAGTTTATAATTAGTCTGTTCCTAGCAGATAGAAACAATTTTCTTATATAATTATTCTATTTTCCAAGATCATGATAAATCTTCAGTTACCAGCTTTTTTTGTTGTTAATCTTTACCCGAGGATATTTTCCATTAATTTTTACAGAGTGGAAGGGAGGGGGAGAGACACAGAGAGAGAAACATAGATGTGAGAGAGACACATCAATTGGTTGTCTCCTACACAAGGTCCTGAGCCCCGACCAGGGCTGGGGCGTCAAGCCTGCAACTGAG
Organism: Cnephaeus nilssonii; assembly: GCF_951640355.1. NCBI lineage: Eukaryota > Metazoa > Chordata > Mammalia > Chiroptera > Vespertilionidae > Cnephaeus > Cnephaeus nilssonii. Next base: position 15,899,538 of record NC_137076.1, read on the forward strand.
GTACGAGTCCTTGATCGAGATCTAACATGGGACCCTTCAGTCCACTGAGCCAATCCGTCTAGGGCCTCAGTTATCAGCTTTGAAAAGATGAGAGTGAAGCCATAATTATTCTGGAGTCAGTAACTAATAGGACTACCTCTATTTTTGAAACTAGAGCTGGACAGTACAACCCTGGTTTTTGTTTTGCTATGTATGTTGTACAGTTGATTTCCTGCTAGTCATGAGTGTTGCTTCTATAAAGTCACTGTGAACGCTGACTTGGTGAATACTGAACCCATTCTCATAAGGCTCATAAGGCTCAGATTCCTGCCAACCTCTGCTCACAACATTTTGGTCAACTGATCAGTACCCAACCTTCTTTTAGGTGTGTTTGTTAAAAGACTCTGTGTGTGTGTGTGTGTGTGTGTGTGTGTGTGTGTGTGTAGTGTTGACTCATTAATGTCAAATTGCAGCCCACAGCATGAAAAACGATGCCTGATCAAAGCTTACCCAACATATAGAGTATTCCACATCACGGCCTTCTTGCTCTTAGGAACACTGGGCAACACCCTGGCACTATGTTCTGGGCTATTGATTTTAAACAGCAAAATCACCAAGAAGCATGAAAATGTAAAAAAAGTAGCACTGGGTAGACTTTGAAAAGCACTTGCTTACAGCAAAGGAGCTGAATCAAGAAGGCAGAGCATCTCCACTGGGAACAGGTGTGTTGGATGACCTCTGACCTCTCTGCCTTGTGACCCCCGCCTGCCCCCTTACCCTGTTTGGACATGTCCCCAGCTGCCTTGGATTCTCATTCCCACTGGGCACACCAGGGCTGGGGGCAGGGGAGCCATCCTTCCTGGCCTTCCTCTCTGGCCTCTGAAACATGGGAGGTCAAGGCCTCTCATGGCGTCCTTGCTAGGCAGGGGTGTCCAGGACTTCCAAGGACGGAGGTGAAACGAAGGTGGTGCCTCTGTGTGGAAGGGCCGAGGTGAGGCCCAGGGCCACTCCTAGTTTTCTGGGAAACAGACCTGTCACCGCCTGTGATGCATCCTTCTTCCTGCCCCTCCCTCCTCCAGCCCTCCCCCTCCTCCTCTTTTCTCTGCAGTCTCTCCTCTTTCTCACTTGGCTTTATCCGTGCTGGCAGCCCAGTGGATTTGTATCAATAAGAAGCAATCAGGAGCAGCCGTAATACTTGCAATCAATATATAATTGCATCAGGGTTAGTCCATTACCTCGGCCTCCCGTGCTGATCACCGTGGAGGCCTCCTGATCCAGCAGCCGTTTCTCCAGGACTCGGAGTTCGGCAGAGAGTGTGTGGGAGGGTTGCCAAGCTGAGCCCCAGGGAGCCCACCTCAGGGTCCCGGTCAGGTCGGACCCTGGGAAATCAGACATAGGGGTAACAGACTCCTGGGCATCCAGGAGGCGGCTCCAGGGATGGCCTGGGGCAGGGTCAACAGGACTAGAGCTGGGGCGGGGGGCAGTTTGGAGTGACTTCCTGGGACAGCGGGCCCTGCCCCCAGGGCCTCTGCGCCACATTAATTGACGTTTAATTTGTACAGCATGTTTTAGTGGAGGTAGGCCTTTCCATACACAGCCCCACACCAACCCTGTGGCTGATAATGACCGTCCCCATTTTACAGATGAGAAAGCTGATCCCAGAGAAGAGACAGGGCTCAACACCACTCAGTAGGAAGCAGAGAAGCCAGGACTCAAACTTGAGATTGGCTTTAAGGTTTGAATTCAAGGCATAGGGTGCTTTCTGGTATGTCCAGAAATAATCAATCAAAGGAACATGGCCCTTGTATAGACGTTTCACTTGGCTTGTCCAGAGTTCTATGAGAAAGACAGCACAGTATATTATGCCCATTTAACAGATGAGAAGAGGGAGGCTCAGCTTGCCCTAGACTAAGGAGGTATTCCTGGGATTTTCAGTGCTAAGCAGCAAGTCCTAGGACAAGCTGGTCACCTTGGTTCAGGCAGAGCTCTGTTGATTTATTACAGAGGCCGAGGGACTGGTGCCCTCTCCTACGTCACTATACTACCCAGGTAACTGCTTCTGTGCCCACTTTCCTGCTTGTCTGTGAAGACTGGCATAATAATGACAACGATAGCTATGATTTAGTGAGTGTGCACCGTGCACTTGGTCTGTTCCATGTTTGGTAATAAAAGCAAACACACAGCACTGATTGTGTGCCAGGCACTGTTCTAAGGACTTCACGAACATTAACTGTATGTGCACTAATCCACAGTTAATCCTTTTAAGAGGAGAGAACTGAAGCACAGAGAGGTTAAGCACTTTGACCAAGATCACACAGCAAGGGTTGAAACCAGAATTGGGATGTAAGCCACCTGGTTCCCGAGTCCACAACCCTGAGTCTTCCGTCTGTCTCTCTAATCTTGGTTAAAGGCACTGACAACAGCAGGTGTTATGAATATGATCTTATAGAAAGTAAAACTAAGGTAGAGGGTAAATTCTGGTTAAATGAATGAACAAATGAATGAATGAATGAATGAATGGGAGAGTCCTAAGGCTTTCTCAAGTTACAAAGCAAATGATGCCGGATTTCCCCATATAGAAGGAAATACTAGTCAGTGATGAAAAAGAAAGGAACGACAAAGATGAAAGTCATAAAACATTACATTGAGGTAAAGGAGCCTATAAAAGAGTCCATTATCTTTTACTAGAGGCCCTGTGCATGAAATTCATGCATGGGTAAGGTCCCTGGCCGGCAATCAGGGCCAATCTGTGGGGCAACCAATGGGGCAATTGGGGGGGGCCCCTGCTCGCACCCACCTTGGCTGGCCTGGTACTGCCCGCTTGCCGGCCCCACTCTTGCTCTCTGGCCCCAACCCCACTGCCACTCCCACCAGTCAGGGCTTGTGAGCTGAAGGCAGCTCCTGTGTTGAGTGTCTGCCCCCTGGTGGTCAGTGCACATCATAGTGACCGGTTGTTCCGTTCAGCCTATTTGCATATTAGGCTTTTATTATATAGGATAGGAGTCCATTTATAAGAAGTCCAAGAATGGAGAAAACAAACCTACCATGATAGATTTCAGACTGTGGTTGCCCGTGGGAGGTGGGGACGGACTGGAAGGGGAGATGAGGGAAATTTCCAGAGTAACAGAGATGTTCTGTGTCTTGACTGGGTTGTTGATCACATGGCTGTACCTATTTGGGAATGCTTGTTGAATTGTACACTTAAGACCTAAACATCTCACCTGTAAATGTTACCTCCAAAAAAGAAAAAAACATCAAAGAACAGATGAAACAGAGGAGACAGGATTCACATGCCGAAGCCCTGCTCTGCCTGCTGTTTGGATGTGAAGCACTTTCATCCACTGTCAGTCCCAGGCGGTGGTCCGGGTGAACCACCAGCGTTAGGGTGATGTTCGCAGGTGGAGGAGCCACCGAGGGGGAAGCCGATTGAGCTGCCTTAACTGGGCACCTGCTCTGGGCCCTGCTGAAGTAGCCCTGCCAGTGAACGTGGGCCCAGCCCTGCCTGGAGCGGCGTCCAGTCTGGGCGGTGTCAGTACCAGAATGGTCAGTCGACCACAGGTAACAGCCCAGCCAGGCAGGACTCAGGCCCTGCTTTGTAGGAGCAGGGATCCCGAGCATGTTATGGAGATGGAGTCCCAGCTGCAGGAAATAAGGATGGATTTCACCTGCTGCCTGGGAAATATAAGGTTGGGATGCAGTTTATGGAAGAAGCGGAAGCTCAGGAACGACAATGAGGCACAAGGTGAGGGGGGGCTATCAGGACATCTGACTTTGGCTGAGTCTTGAGCTCTAAGTCAGCGTGGTCTAGCCTGGCTCTACTATTTACTAGCCCTTGGTCTTGGACTGGTTATTTACGTCCTCTATTCTTCAGTTTCCTCATCTAAAAAAAAGGATGGTGGGAATAATGATAGTACTTAGCGCTGAGATTAAATTAGTTACTATATGAGGGGCAGTTAGGCATCAGCGTTGTGATTCTCACAGGTCTTACTACGGTAGAGCCCTGTAGGTGCTCACTGGAGGGACAGTGGCTGCTGATCCAGGGCAGGGCTTCACCTGCAGATTGTGGTTACGTAGCTCTAGGGAAGGGTTGAGGGGATGATGGACAGGCACTGGGCTGGTCTTCATAAAAGAAATAGAACAGATGTTATTATCCCATTTCACAGGACTGTAGGGCACTGCTACAGTGTTTTGGACAGGTTCAAGCCTTGGACTGATGAGAGGGCACAGTCCTCTCGTGGCCACGTGCAAGTCACAGCTTGGAGGGCAGAGCCTTCCCAGCACAATTATAGCCAACGGCCATGGTTGTCAGCTTGAACCTATGGTCCGAACACTGGCCCCACATGCCTAAGTGATATAGGCTGCAAGTAAACAAAGCTTGATCAGGTGCATGCAATTGAGTAGGATTGAAACACACGAGAATGTTGTAAACATCTTGACCACGCCCTCACTTTGCCTCGTGGCATCTGCTATAAAATAAAGACACGGCTTGTAGTCCGTGGTGCTGCTGGGTCCCCATCAGGGAAGCAGCGTCCCACCGAGTCCCAGCTTTCCTTCTCTTGTCTGTCTTTTCTAATCCTCCACCGTCCCCACTCAGGGTCACTGAACCTGGATGAGCTGGCGTGGCACATAAGGCGCCCTAGGGCTGAGTATGCCATGCCCATGCCAGCTCCCCACACAGGACAACACATCAAGGCCTAGAAGGGCAATACTTGACTGAGATGTACAGCTAGTTAGAAAGAGACCTGGGCCCAAGTCAGTTCCCCTCCTCCCTCCTCAGTGCTGCGCATCCTGGCTCAGAAGCTGGCCCCACCCCAGCCCTCTGCACTCATTACCAGGCCCTGTGCCCAGCGACCTTGATCAGACACCAGGGCTGCCGTGTGATCTTCGGTTTGCATCATGTGGGGGCATCCTGCCCCGAACTCTGCTGCTGGTTAGGCAACATCCTTGTTACATCCTGACTTGTGTTTATGTCAGAGGCACCTGTCACCTTGTCACCTTGATCACATATCTAGCTGTCAGAGGCAGAGGCTCATGGGTGGACAGTCTGCCACGCTTACAGAACACGCTGTTCTTCACTAAGTCTCTCTCATCCTGACCCCAATCTTTCCTCTGGTCTCTACACTTGGGGGTGTCCACATCTGTAACAAGTCTCACCATTCTGTTGAGAGAGAGATAGAGATAGAGGACTCAGGAGGAAGGTCTTTGGCTATAACCAGGGTGGGGGGGGAATTCTTTGCCCCCCCAGGAAGCTGCACGGGGAAGAGCTATGAGGAGTGGGGGTGGTAGCAGATGCTGGGTGGCAGTGGAGACTGAGGTGGCAGCAGCCAGGGCTGGCGATGGTAGGAGAGGGGCTGGGCAGCAGGCAGGCTGTGGCTGGCCCCGCTTCCTGAATGCTCTACTTGGTGGGACTCAGGAGGTGTCTCCCATGAGTAGCCACCCTAGCATTGGCAACAAGAGAAATTTTGGAGTACTCAACTTCTCCCAAAATAGAGAAAAAAGGGGGGTGGGTAAATTCTAATCATCACACTCAGGTAGAATTGGTTTAGTTGTTGGTGTGTTTCCTGAGCTCGCCCATTCATTCATTAGTTCATTCATTCAACAGTGCCTGAGTAGTGCTTAAAGCACCTGTCTTGCATCCAGAAATCAGAAAAACACCAAAGATTTTGGCTTCATTTGGAGAGCTAAATGGAGATTAGTACACCTTAATTTGGCAGTGGTAACCTGGACTTTAAACCATTAATGCTATGCACATGCCTGCTAGGTCTGAATCAAAGACGAGGCTCTACAAATGCCCCAAGGATGATTGGCGGATGGGTAGCCTTTAATCATCGAGGACTCGGTGTGTCAGTCCAGGATACTAGTGCGCAGTAAGGTGAGACTGGTTTCAGAGGTTTTTTTAAAAATATATTTTTATTGATTTCAGAGAGGAAGGGAGAGGGAGAGAGAGCTAGAAACATCAGTGATGAGAATCATTGATTGGCTGCCTCCTGCATGTCCCACACTGGGGATCCAGCCCATAACCCAGGCATGTGCCCTGACCTGAAATCAAACTGTGACCTCCTGGTTCATAGGTCGACGCAGGGTGAATAGGACACAGAGGGTGAATCTTATCATTTGGTGTTTGTGTTGAAACTGTCTGCAACCCTGCTCAACAGAAGACTGTGCAAGGCCAGGGGCAAACTGCGTGTCCTGCTTGGTAGCAACCACTGGCCTGGGTGGTCTTATGTCACACTTGGAAATGAATCAACAAAAGGGGACATTCCATAAAGGATCCAAAGTCGATAGAAATAGAAACAACAAGAAGAAAATCAGGTTTGCAAAAAAGATGGCTAAAATATAAATGAAATTGAGTGGTACCTAAATGCAGTAGAATAAGTAAAATTTATATAAATAATGTAGACAGGTGTTAACACTGCGAACACTCAAATCATTGATGCGAAAAACAAGTTCTCCTTGTCTTTAGAGGGAAAAAATAAGGAGCTGACAGTGATGAGAAGATAATAGGTATGGAGAAGAGAGAAGGTGATCCAATCTAGGAATTATAGGTATTGCTGAGAATTAAACCTGAATAATTTATCCAGAAACAACTACCAAAGTCGTAATTAAAAAAAATGTATCTTGCAAAATGGCCTAAACATTCAGGCAAAAATCAATTTACAGGGAACTAACTGCGTGTACACACATCCTGGCTAAAAATTTGAATAAAAAAGACAAAATATTATAAGCACCTTAGAAGGAAAAAAACCAAAAATTAAAATAATCCTGCAGTCTCCTCTGTAAAATACTCAAGGACAAATAGGACAATGATGTGACATAGACCTGGTTCTGTGTCTGTCAAACCATTTCACATTTCTTCTGGAAAGACAAGAAGACAGTTTCCCAGTTCCCTCCAATGAAGGTGAGCCATGGACCCGACCTGGCTGATGGACTGTGGGTAGAAGTGACACATGCCACTTTGGTGTGGCTCCTGAAATCTGTGATGACATCTGCTGCTCTCTTCTCTTTCTTCCTCTCTCTGCTCCTTGGTCAGCCAGATGCAGAGGGTACAGCAGAGGACCCCGGTGACAGTGGAAAGAGCCTGGGTTCCTAAATCATCTTATGGACGGCTGCCCTGACCCCTACAATGGGCTCTGTCAGTGGAGCTACTGCAATTTCAAGGTTGTTTGCTATAATAATCTGCTCTAATAGAAAAGGTTACAGAATTTTGGGAGAACAGAATCTTGATTCAAGTATTTTTTTTTTTTTATCCAGTTAAGCTGCCATTTAGGTGTGAGCACAAGAGAGACACAGTTTCAGGAATATAGGAGTATAACATACCTCATAGATTTGTTTCCTTCCTGGAATATTAAGAACACAAGAATATAAGAGCGAGGTGGTGAGCACTGAATTGGTTAACCCTGGAGTAACATCTTAATAATTTTTGTTAACACTGATATGAAGTAGAATGGAAAGTACAACATCATTCTCAAAAGTGAGAAAAGAAAAAACAAACAAACTGGAATTGGTTCTAATAACCCATTTTATCTCCATTTTATGGCCATGATATGTTTATCAGGTAGGTAAAGAAATTGGGTGAAGGGAGAGTAGAGAATAATAAAAAGAATCCTAGTTTCTTAGAGGGAGAAGTGGTTACAAAATGTTTTAATATTGATTATTAAAATGAAGTGCAAAAATTATTTTCTAAAACCTAAAAGAGCCACTAAAAGAGTTTAACATATGCTTTCTACCATATAAGGTATTAGAAGAAAAAAAGACAATAATAATTCATGGTATTTTTTAGTAAATAGAAATTTTAAAGTGACAGAAACTTATAAGGAAAAAGTAAGCAAATAAACTAAGAAAAAGCAAGGAAATTCATAGTCAGAAGTAATAAAATAAAGTGACAGTAATAAATCCAGATATATAATTTATGGCAATAAATAAAAGGGTTAACCCTTCCATTAAAATACAGAGGCAGATTAGATAAAATAATATATATCAACTACATGCTATTTATTAAGATATAAGTCTAATACAAAATGATTGACAAGGAAAGATGAAAAATAAAAGGCTTGGTAAAAGATATCAGGAAAACACAAAAAATGCAAGATTGACAATACTTATATAACAACAATAGAAATGGAAGCACAAAGAGAACTGGGTAATTTTGATGGAACGTAAAGTCCAGAAAACAATGTAGTGATCATAAACCAAATAGAAGATGATGTCAAATATTCCAATACCAAAATAGTGAAAGCAAAAGCATTAGAAAATATGAGGAGAAAATTACAAGAAGTATTTGTGGGTGATGACAATATATTTTTCTCAGAACATGGCAGGTGAGGCAAGTGAAAAATAAATGAAAGAATAGTGTTCATGGGAAATGGAATTAATAACTTTTATTTAATAAAAACGTATAACTAATACAAAAGAGAGAATACAACTTTGTTTCAACCATTCTTTGAACAGTAACAAAATTTAACAAATCATTAAATACTGAAAATCATATTCACTGACTACCATACAATAATGAATAGATTAAATAACAAAGATTTTTAAAAAGGCACATTTGAGATATTGGGAACTAAAAACTGCTCAGCGTAATAATTGTTGGGTCAAAGAAGAAATACAGATTACAATGTAACAAAAATTAGAACACTTTATGTAAAAATGTATCGGGTAAAGTCAAATCTGTACAAAGAGCAAATTTATAGGCTAATGCTTTTATTAACAAATTAGAAATAAAATAAAATATCTGATTAAATATTTAAATAAGCAACACAAAGAAACTAAATTAAAAAAAAGAAAAACAAAAAAAGAAGAGCTCTCTGAATTAGAATAGTAGTGTGTAGATCTAGAAAGACTAGTATAAAAAGGAGAAAAGAAATGTTCAAGCTTAGCTATTAGAAAGTGGGTATAACCACAGCTACTGAAACTATTCCACATTACACAAGGTAGATCTATCCTATAGTATTTTATAAATTTGAGAATAAGACATGATTTTATAGCAATATATTAATCACCCAAGTTTACTCAAAAATAGACAACATAAAGAATTTTTTAAAAAAGTAATTGCTGTACAATTACCTTCCCCAAAATGCTCTTGACTTAGTGTTGTTGATCAGTTCAGTTGACCATATTTCAAGATACACGTAATTTAGGGGCAGAGGGCATTTTTCATTTCAATCATATAAAAAGATGGGGAACTTTCAAAATTATTTTGTGAAACCAACATAGCTCTAACAATAAAACAAAAGTAAAGAACAATTTAATTTCCTTTATGTAATAGAAATAACCATCTTTAAATAAAATGTCATCAAATCATACTCATTGCTATATTAAGAAGTGAATACTAAAACATGTCCAGTTAGGCATTATCTCAGAAATGCAAGAATAACCTAATGTTATGAATTCTATTAATACAATCCAGGCATCAGCGAGGCAGAGAAAATTTCAGTTGGTGCCCTAAAGACATTTGATAAAATAATAACCATTTAAAAAATCTCTTGGTAAAATTTTAATAAAAATTATTGTAAGATCATTTACCTCAAACTAAGAGTTCAATATTATATATTATGATGGAATACAAAATGAATTTTCATTAAAATTGTAACAGTATAAGGATACTGCGATTCTACTGTCATCTAACAATGTCTATACATTCTAGCTATACAACAAAAACAAACAGTATAGCTATATGGTGAAATACCATGCAGCTGTGATTCTCAAATGGGGGCAATTTTGTCCCCTTGGGAACCTTTGGAAATGTCTGGAGAGATTTTTGGTTCTAAAGACCAATAGGGTGATGGGTGCTACTGGCATCTAGTGTGTAGAGATCAGGAATGCTGCTAAACATCCTATAATGCACAGGACAGATTCCCCAACAGAGAATGCCCCCTTGTTGGCTTTCCTGAATAGCCATAAGCCTCTCCAAGAAGACTTGTCCAAAATTGAGCTCTTTCATGAGCTCAGGTAGCACATGAAAGACTTTATTTAATGTCATTTAATTCTCATGAAACCTCTATAAATCAAGTGCTATCATTACAACCTTTTCACATATGAGGTCACTGAGACATGGTTGACGTTGTGTAAATTGTTCAGGTTATACAGATATTAATGATAGAGGCAGGGTTTGAACCCACACAATCTGGCTACATTTTTTTGTTGTTGTTGTTTGTTAATCCTCACCCGAGGATATTTTTCCATTAATTTTTAGGAAGAGTGGAAGAGAGAGGAAAAGACATAGAGAAACATCCATGTGCGAGAAACACATTGATTGGTTGCCTCCTGCATGAGCCCTGACCAGGGGCTGGGACAGGAAGGAGCCTACAACCAAGGTACATGCCCTTGACCGGAATCAAACCCAGGACCCTTTGGTCCCCAGGTTGACATTCTATCCACTGATGAAAACTTGCTAGGGCTGGCTTTTTTTTTAAAATCCCAATGAGGTAACCTGTTGTCACTAAGTAGGGAAGTAGGATTCGAAATTACACACGCACAGTATGATCCATCCCAATGTTATAAAACATTACATACATGTAAATAAAAGTAAATAGATCACAGTTGTTAGTAGTGGTAGGATTTCTAAAGTGTCTTTAATGGACATATTCTGTAATCAGAAAAAACAGAAATCCAGTAAGTCATATACATGGATCAATGGAGCTAAATGTAGTTTCCATATCCTGTTCTAAAAGCTACATCTAAATAGGGGGTTATACTGTCTCTAGGTTAATTTGTACTGATTTAGAACAAACATCACAATTCAAGTGCATGCACTAGAATCCCTCTGGGGCTAGAAATCTTGCCTGAAACAGGTTTAAACGAAGAGAAGTGAATTGGCTCTTGTAACTGAAAAGGCTGGTAAAAGACCTTTGTTAGCTTCCGGCAAGGCTTGGTCTTGCAGCTCAAAGTGCTTAACCCAGACTCACTTTCTTTCTGCATTTCTTGACTCTACTTCCTCAATATTGGCTGTGCTACCAGCAGGCTGTCTCCTTCCTCGTATCCCGCAGGAGAGAACAGGTCTCTTACTCACTGTTCCCAGCAACAGTCTCAGTGTCCCCTCTGATTGGACCACCTTAGGTCACATGGATACACTGATTGGGCTGGCCCTGGTCTTGGGTCCCATTTCTAGAGTCAGAAGTGAACTCAACTTCACTGGTGTTCTATAGTTCCCCAAATTGAGGGTGCTGGCCATTGGGAAGTTGGAGCATTTACATCCATGGGGAAGTGCATGGTGGGGATTCAACCAATCCAGATACACCACACTGAGGGACTTCCAAGAATAAAACGACTTTATAAAATATCTACTTGTGGACTTTATTATGTAATATTCTAGATAATACGTCCACTGTGTTCAGAGTAAGGAGAGTAATTGAAAGATGGATTCATAAAGAAAGGTTTCCTGGTAGAGATAGGTCTAGAGGAGGTCCTTCAAGGATCAGTGTGAGTTGGCTGGGCAGAAAGGATATCGCCATATGTGGTGTGTAAGAACAGCATGGCCAAGGCCAGGTAATGTGTAGGGGAACTGCATGCATTGAAAGGAGGAAGATCAGCAAGGAGCTGCCATGCAGAGGAAAGGGCTTAGCATGGGCTGTCTCATTGCTAAGTCTAGGCTCTGCAACTCCATACCTCCCAATGGAGAAGCAATACCCAGGGGAGGCCTTTTTGTGATGGTTGTTCAAAGCTCACTGTTAATATTTTGTACTACCACTACCAAGACTCAATTTCCACATCTGTAAAATGGACATAATAGTACAATCATCGGATTGATATTCAGATAAGATAACGTTATGTCTCTTCAAAGATTCTGCAAACTTTAAATTAGTAGCTGCATGTAGGAAGGGAGGTTTAGTGCACCCAGGAATGTATTGAGAGTGTAATGGGGACCCAGAGAGCTGACTCAGGCTTTGAGCATTAGAGGAATAGTTGGGTTCCATCTTCCTCCCCAGATGCATTGTCCTGACTTCTTGGGATCTCACAGATCTCAGTTTCCCCATGACACAGCCAACTCATGTGCCTGTCAGAATGGGGCTATCGAAGAAGATGGGCTCTGGATAGCAGTGCAGCCCAGGTGGGCTTCAGGGAGGAGAGGGGCCAAGGAAAGCAGTGTTCTGTGGGGGGTGGGGCACCCTTGGAGGAGACGAAATGACTTCTTGGGTTCAGGCCGCCAGGGACCATTAAACCTTAATGTATGAAATTAGCTTGAATCTGTGACATAGTTCCATCAAGGCGGCTGTCAGGAAATCCATAACACCCTGTAATTACGCCCATAAACAGGCTGGAGAAGCAGGAGGTCAGACGTAAAGGAAGGGGTGGCTGCTGCGAGCCTTTGAGGACGCGGCTCATGAAGCTTGTGGGCAGAGGAGCCACCCCAGAGGGGCCAGCTCCTGGCTTCTGCCACCGATGAACCAGAAAGAAGGAACGTGAACTTGGCAAACATTTACTGAACATTTCCTCCAGGCTGGGCTGAAGGCAGCAGCTGTGGGCTAGGTTTTGGGCTGGTGGGCTGACCTCTCTCTGGGCACATCCCCTTGGAAACAGGCAGAGTGAGAAGTCACTGGGATTGACACAGGATTCGTAAACATGGACCTTTTAGGGAAGGAGAGGAAGGACATTTGTAGACACTTCATGTTGGGACCGACAGAAGCAGCTGATTCTGCTCCTGGAGGTGTGGCTGCAGTTCACCCAAAGGCTCTTCCTTTAACACTTAATTCCAGACTCCTCGGAGAAGGAGGACCAAAACTCACAGTTTCCTAGCATTCCAGCTCTATGCTTACCTATGTTATTTCATCTTCTCAAAAATAGAATGAGCTGGGAAATTTTACCTCCATTTCCTAGATGAGAAAATTGAGGCTCAGTCTGATGGAGTCGTCTTTTAAGCACCGCACTGAATGTAAGTGGACATTTCTGTACAACCCATACCTTCGACTGAATTGTCTTAAGTTGTCAAAGTGGCTATCCGACCAAGCTCGTGGCCAATTCAGCTTTTGCTGAGAAATTGGAGTGTGAGAAGAGGAGGTGCCTGTGTGTATGCTGGGATTATAGAGGGAAGCAAGATGGCAAATGTGAGCAGAAGAAACAGGGGAGAAGACAGGCAGGTTTGGGTGGGTTTGGGGGCGAACAGAATAGGCAGACAGAGGACAGGAGTCATGGCAGGAAGGAGGAGAGGTGCTGAGTGGGAAGTGGGTACGCTGGGCCCTCTTGCCCTGGGCCGGCGGGGGCTGGGGGAATTGTCTCCAGACATCCTTGTCCAGGGTCTGAGCAGTCTGTGCCTGATGAGCATGCTCTAGGCAGAGTTCTTTTTCAGCTTCTCACAGAAAAAATCCGCGTTTTTTTCCAATAGCTGAGAAATATCAGTTGAGAAAATGGGAACACAGTGGAAAGTATTTAAGTCTCCAGTGAGAATTTAAGTGTACCAAGCAACACAGAGATGGTATTGTTTTGAAAGGATCCACTGACATAAAGTCAAAAGCAAAATCCCAGGAATGAAAGGTGAAGATCAAAGTTTCCAGGAAGCAGGACGGGAGCCTGTAGGCCAGCAATCTCCAAACCCCACCAGGCAGTCTTGCTTGTAAGAGGATTGTATTTGTTCCCTGGTCTGCTGCGAATGGTGAATTATTGTTGTAAATAAAATAAATATGTCAGTAAGTTTTGTACCCATGGAATACTTTATGGGTGTTGTTCCAAGAAATGATAAGTTTTGGAAGTGAAATACATCCTGAAATTGGCAATTTTGACACTGATTCTGTGTGGTGCTCTTAGGAGCACTTGCTAGGAGATCTGAATGTTATTTTGTTCCATTACTGCCCCAAATGTTTATGGCTCGAATATTCACTGTAGTTACAGTCCTTTGCAAATCCTTGAACAGAGAAATGCAGCGGAAGATGAGAATGCTGTTGTGGGAATACTGCAACATTAAATCAGAAACGGCTTTGAAAATCTGAATTAGCAAAAGCAAGAATGAATTTAAAGACAAAACCAAAACCAGACTGAGCAAATTGTTCTTGCTGTTAAAAAAGGGAATAAGCTTAGCCCTAGCTGGTTTGGCTCAGTGGATAGAATGTTGGCCTGCAGACTGAAGGGTTCCGGGTTCCATTCCGGTCAATGGCAGGTACCTTTGTTGCAGGCTCCATCCCTGGCTCTGGTCAGGGTGCGTGTAGGAGGCAACCAATCAATGTGTCTCTCTGTCTCTCCCGCTCCCTTCCACTACCTCTAAAAATCAATGGGAAAATATCCTCGGGTTAGGATTAACAATAACAACAACAACAAAAGGAAATACCGATAAGCTTATATAAGAGTCTTTATATAAAGACTCTTATATAAGCTTATATAATGCCCAACTTGAACTTGCGTTTGGACACATTCTTACCAATTTGATCAAGGTCAATGCAAGATGGAAGAAATTCCTTTTGTCTGAAATATTGGTCACACACACATACACACACACACACACACACAAGAGAACAAGACCTGTGGACAGAGCCATTAGCACTGTGTGTGCTTTAAAAATTCATTTTAAGACTGATAGCCTTAATATATTGTGGTATTTTCTTTTACATTTTAAATGGTTTTTATTTGGTATTTATTTCTGTTACTATTCCCTTCTTTTAATGTTTTTGATGATCAACTATCTATGTTAGAGAGATGACTTTTACATATTGCTGCAGTATATAATATTGTCCTAATATATCAATTAGTCCATAAAAATCAGTCATATGTTTATTATATACTTTTTATAATAATTTTATTTTTATTTTTTTAGAGAGAGAGTGAAAGAGATATATATGGAGAGAAACATTGATGTGAGAGAGTCTCATTGATTGGTTGCCTCCCGCATGAGATCAAGCCTGCAATTCCTGCAACCGAGGTATGTGCCCTTGACCAGAATCGAACCTGGGACCATTTAGTCCATGGGCTGATGCTCTATCCACTGAGCCAAACCAGCTAGGGCTATTATATACTTTTAATAGGAAACTTCTCTGATGATTCAGTGACCTTAATCCAATTCACTCTATAGTTACTCATTAATATTATTTAAAACACAGAGTGTGCCGAAACCGGTTTGGCTCAGTGGATAGAGCATCGGCCTGTGGACTCAAGGGTCCCAGGTTCGATTCCGGTCAAGGGCATGTACCTTGGTTGCGGGCACATCCCCAGTAGGGGGTGTGCAAGAGGCAGCTGATCGATGTTTCTCTCTCATCGATGTTTCTAATTCTCTATCCCTCTCTCTTTCTCTCTGTAAAAAATCAATAAAAAAATATATTTAAAAAAAAACACACAAAAAAAAACACAGAGTGTTATGAAAAATGCAAAATGACTTATGATATGGGGGAGGGGGTTCCCCAAAATTACCAGGAATTCTGATTTCTTGTCTTCAAATCCTGAAGCGTAATATGCACTGGGAATTAGGAAACACTACCGCATGAGGATGGGGCACCTACGCCTGTATGTTCCCGCCCTCTGCCGCTGGCCCCGATTCAAACCAACCATCAGGAAGGCAACAATAGAAAAGCAGACAGGTGAGGGAGTGGATAAAAGCAAGGTGTGCAATGTGGTGCCACTTGTGGAAATATTTATCATTCAAAAGCAAAGCTCTGACCGGGGCATTTAGGACTGGCTGACCCGGGTGTCTGATTTTATCTGGTCTGTGAGTTGCTTATTTTCTATAGTCATCATGTGCCCATTTCAATGTTTTTCTCAACCTCATGACCCCACCAGGGCACTGGGATCAATGCTGGTGATGCGGGAAGGGACATTGTCTGCAGCCGCTTCCCCTGCTCCTTCGGCTCCACGCTCACTGCTGGGCCCTCTCTGGCCTCGTCTGGTCTTAGTTCCCGTTTGGGGAGGCCCAGCCTAGCTTGTGCTCCATTTGTTTAGTGAGCGTTTAGAAACATGATCCAGAATTTGTTGGGATTAATCACAAGTGTTTTCATAACCAGATACCCAACAGCATTAATAAGAGCTGGTTCAGGAGCATAGGAGCTGGTGGTATTATAAAGTTTCCTCTTTATGTTTACAAGCTGATAAGTGTTTAATGAGGTGCTACTGGGTGAGGTGACAGGGGCTCTGGAAGGTTCTAGATCTTTGTTTTCCCATCTGAAAACTGGGGCTGTGTGGCAGACACTGTCTCATTCCTCCTTCTTCCTGGTAACAGAACCCAGACTTTATTCAAGAACTGAGGTGGGGGTGGGGGTGGGGGGAAAGGGATGCTTCCTGGAACCTCCAGAGGGAGAATGTGGAACAGACAAGGCCAGCCAGAAAAATTGTATTTTTTTCAGCCAGGGCTGGTTAGGCATGGGCTTATGACCCTACTGTGGCTAATGAGATGCAAGGGCACTTACACTGGGAGGTCTAAAACCATTTTCTTCAGTCATTAAATGGAGAGACACTTTCTTCCCCTTCTGATCACAGCTGTGTGAGGAGACACCAGGAGCTGCCGGCTGCAGCCGTTTTGTGACCACGAGGGGAGCTATCCCCTTGCTGAGGATGCAGAGCAGAAAGAGAAAAGAGCGTGAGGCCTTGGCGAACTCTTTGTATGACTTTACAACAGCCCTGGTGTTGTGCCACCTCCATCCTGAGACTCTTCATACAAGTATGTTAGTCCTACTTGTGCTGACTACACGTGGTGTGAAAGCAGCTCACATACCCCTCTCCCTCTCACGAGTGAATTTTGTGGTAAAACATGTAAAAGGAATTTGAAAAGTTAAACACTCTATGAATTGAAGCCATTTATTATCTTTTTAAAAAAATATGTTTTTATTGATTATAGAGAGAGAGGAAGGGAGAGGGATAGAGAGATAGAAACATTGATGAGAGGGACATCGATCAGCTGCCTCCTGCACGCCCCCCACTGGGGATCAAGCCAGCAATGGGCATGTGCCCTGACCAGGAATCAAACCAGGGACCTCTTGGTTCATGGGTTGATGCTCAACCACTGAGCAACACTGGCCAGACAAAGCCAATTATTATTTTTAACACATAAACACACACACACACACACACACACACACACACACACACACACAGTATCAGTGGGTACAATTTCATGCTTTTTGACTGGTTAGCCAGGGAAAAATTGGGAGGTGGGAGGCCTTACTAAGGTCTCCTTGTTCTCATCCTGCCAACACAGCTGCTTTGTTCCTGTGTGAGGCTGACCACCTTCATTGGAAGCAGTGTACTATAGAGCAAGGAACCTTGCAATGGTTGCCTCAAGACCAGGTTTTAGGTTTATCTCTGCAAGTAATTAGCCATGTGACCCTGGACAAGTTAAACAAGCTGTTGGAGCCACAGCTGCCTCTCCTGGAACATGGGAACAATAGCCTGCATTCTTAGGGCCTTTGCCAGCATCTGATGAAAGAGGATGACAGGAAGGGGATGGTGAGTGCTATACACTGAATGCTGGCATCCCTCTGAGTCCATGTCTTGAAGCCCTTCCCCCAATGTGATGGTATTAGAAGAAGGGGACATTGGGGGGTGATTAGTGCCTCCATGAAAGACTCCAGAGAGCTTCCTCTCATCTTCTGCCACATACGGACCCAGCACACAGATGGCCATCTATGAGCCAGGAAGCAGGTCCTCAGCAGACACCTTGGTCTTGGACTTCCCTGCCTCTGACCTGTGAGAAATAAATGCTGTTTATAAGTCCTCCAGTCTGTGTTATTTCTGTTGTAGCAGCCCAGATAGACTTTATAGTGGTGATGATGGTGATGGTGGTGATGGCGATGGTGATGGTGATGATGATGGTGATGGTGATGGTGATGGTGATGGTGATGGTGATGGTGATGATGGTGATGGCGATGGTGGTGATGGTGATGGTGATGATGATAGTGGTGATGGTGATGGTGATGGTGGTAATAGTAATGGTGATGGTGATGGTGGTGATGGTGATGGTGATGATGATGATGGTGATGCTGGTGATGGTGATGATGATAGTGATTATGGTGATAGTGATGATGGTGATGGTGATGATGATGGTGGTGATGGTGATGGTGATGATGGTGATGGTGATGGTGATTATTATGGTGATGATGATGATGATGATGATGGTGATGATGACAAAGATAAGTTTGCTCCATCTGGCCATCAGAGAATTATAAAAATAAAAATTGAAGAGAGTGGATAGAAAAAGGCCCCAGAACAAGTGGGAGCCTGTGAGTCTCACAGCCTGAAACCTGTGAGGGGTAGATATCACTGCAGCTGAGAGAAGCAATCAGAGAAATGTGGATGCCCTCCCACAATGCAACACTGTGAACCTCCTGGGAACAGACCCAGCTCCTCCTTCTTATTCTTTGCCCCAACCCATCCAGGAGAGTTTCAGTTCAAATGGAGTTTTAGTCCTAACCGACATCAGGTGCCAGCCTCCCTTTCCTGGAGCTGCCTGAGTGGGGGGCATAGCACCGGATGCCAGCAGAGCCTCTTGCTTTTCTTCATTCTGGGTGAACATCCGGACATGACAATCCTTTTCTTATAAGTGTGCTTCTCTCCACAAAGGCAATGAATTTCTCTAAGTCCATGAATCCAATTTTTGTATACTGAGTCATAGTGTCAGTGTGGTAGGAGAGCTCACTAGCTACAGGAATCCCACGGTAACCTCTTAGGTACCTCAGCTCAGCAGGTGTGGAATAAAGGTTCAAGTCTGGCTAAATCAGATCCTTCAGTGGAGAGCATGCTGCCAACCCAAATATTGCCCTCCCTTTCTCTTTCAGGATCCTTCCCTCACCAGCCCCGTGTGGCTTACATGTAGGCACACTGGTTCCTCATTAGGCTGGGCATAGCCACATTCCAGCTGGTGAACTCCTCGTCAAACATCAAGGCCCACTCCATTGTCCCCTTTCTTCTGTAGCTTTTCTTGACTGTTCCGTTATTAACAAATTGTCTGGTGTATCTTGATCCCTAGGGAATTTTCAGTACATCTTCACTGTAGCACTTATCACATCGGTAGAGGTATTGGTTTACATGTCTGTCTCCCTCTGTTAGAATATGAGTTTCCTAAGGCAGGGATTACATCTTAAATAGCTTTGTTATCACCTGCACTGGCATGATGCCCTGCATACAGAAAAAGTAATCAATAAACATTTGTTGAGTTAAATTGAATTTGTAAATTAGATTTACTTAAGGAGAACACACTTGTTTTCATCTCACAAAAGGATTCTTGGCTCTATAAATTATTTCACCATAGCATCTCTTTAGAGGGTAAGCCCCCTGGTGTATTTGCAGCAGGATGCAATTTCAAATAAGCCACATTCCACTTTTTGCAGGAGCATATTTTCTGCTTGAAATGGGAGGGGCCCGTGTTCACATCCGGGGCCTGACATCAACACCTTTCTCACCTGTGGGAAGAGCCTTCATGAAATTAAGAGTTTACAGATGGCCGAAACTGGTTTGGCTCAGTGAATAGAGTGTCGGCCTGCGGACTCAAGGGTCCCAGGTTCGATTCCGGTCAAGGGCATGTACCTTGGTTGTGGGCACATCCCCAGTAGGAGGTGTGCAAGAGGCAGCTGATCGATGTTTCTCTCTCATAGATGTTTCTAACTCTCTATCCCTCTCCCTTCCTCTCTGTAAAAAATCAATAAAATATATTTAAAAAAAAAAAAGAGTTTACAAATGGGTAGATTTTTCCTTCTGCCCTTCTGCCTGAGGAGCCCTGGGCCTGCAACCCTGGTGGGTAGGGGCATCCAGGGCCAGCCTGAGCTTCTGAAACAACGGGAGTCTGCTGAAGCCATGGGGCAGGGGTGAGGGAGGCCGGTCCTCTCCAGGGGAAGCCACGTGCTGTTTCTCATCGCTCAGCCCTCATAACAGCCCATGTCAATTCCACCTGAGATCGCCCGGCTGTCATCGCCCATTAAAGGTGTTGTAAGGAACCGTAACATATCGAGGCTGATGCTTTTTGGCACTAATGTTGCTATTAATATTGATATCTCTTGTAATGCCAGCATCGCGCTAACAGAGCTTCTCGCAGGCCCCTCGGATGCTGTCCTCTTCCCCACTCTCACGATCCCCAGACTTGCCTTCCAGCTTATTTTTCAGGATTTTAAGAAGTTGTCGATCAAAGAATGAAAGGGAGAGAGAAATCAAACCTGATTTTCCCCATCTGTGATACGGTGTGCACTGGAACGGTCCTTCTTGAGGCGGAGATGGCCGGTCTGTAATTGTTCACTCATCGCTGGAAACTTATGGAGCAGTGCTGTTTCCCGGGACTGTGAAAGGTGCTGAGGACCCAGAGACGAAGAGCCAGGGTCCTGCCTTCTCAGGGACAAGGCTGGGTGGGGCTTGGTGGGGCTCGGTGTGGAGGCGGTGGCCTCACCTGGCTGGATGCAGGAGGCTGTGCTCCGCAGACACTTCCCAGAGCTGCTGGCAGCAGCGACCAGCCTTGTTGTGGGCTGGCTTGTGTGCCTCCAAATTCAAGCCCCAAGACCTCGGAATGCATCCATATTTGGAGATGGAGTCTTTAAAGAGGCGATCGAGTTAAAAGGAGGCCACCGGGTTGAGCTCTAATCCAAATGACTGGTGTCCTCATAAGAAGAGGAGATTAGGACATCCTCACACCGAGGGAGGACTAAGTGAGGACACAGGAAGAAGACGGCCATCGACACGCCACGGAGAGAGGCCTCAGGAGACACCAACCCCGCTAATACCCTCGACCTGCAGCTGCTAGGACTCCGAGTAACTAGAGCTCTGTTGCTGAAACCTCCCGTCAGTGGTCCTTTGTCATGGCTGCTGAGCTAAGTAACACAGGCCTTAAGGCTGATGCCAGTAGAGGTGCCCAGTAGGCACTTCCCTCAGGATGACCTGGGAGTCAGAACTGGCATCTGGAGCCAAAGGGGTGGGGGAAATTCCACAGGGAGAGGCTATTAACATAACAGAAGGAGGGACAACAACAGGGTTCTCAAAGGTCTCTTTCTCCACAAAACCTGCTGAGGTGCAACATGAAGTCAAAGCTACTGGGATAAGCCACTGTCAGGCAGGCCGTGCTAGGTGCATGCTGAGGTCACAGAGCAAGAAAACAGCCCAGTGCACTGTGGTGGGGTCTTGCCAGTCATTTGCTGGTGGCTTCACCCCATACCTTGTCACACACACCCCATTCTTTTTTTTTTTTATTGATTTTTTACAGAGAGGAAGGGAGAGGGCTAGAGAGTTAGAAACATTGATGAGAGAGAAACATCAATCAGCTGCCTCCTGCACACCCCCTACTGGGGATGTGCCCACAACCAAGGTACATGCCCTTGACCAGACTCGAACCTTGGACCCTTCAGTCCGCAGGCAGACACTCTATCCACTGAGCCAAACCAGTTAGGGCACACCCCACTCTTTGTGTGCATGGAGGTGGTCACCTGTCATCCTCAGTTTATGAATGAAGAAACTCAAGTTCAGAGAAGGTCCTTTGAGGACCCAGTTCCTCTTAGCTGCTGGGCTGCTTGTAGGAACACCTTCTGCCTGGTGATCAGCCATGGGGCAGGCCTGGGTCCATTTGGGTGCCACAGGCTACCCCTGTGCACATGCGGCCCCATGTGGCCTCCCCATGCGGGGTGCACCCTGGCCTCCGGCAGAAACTTAAGCAGTCATTTTACCATAGTAGGATTTAGGGGTTTACTTGCTCCCTTATTTTCACACGGGACATTTCACAAAGATGCCCCTATTTCAGCAGGCTCCTCTTCCCCCAGCTACCCCCATTTTATGTTCTTATGTTCCTCAAACTCCTTCTCTTTAAGCCCGCCTCCCCCGCCCGCCATGGCAGAAGCCGGAGAACAGCAGCTGCAGCCCAGACCCCTGTCTCCACTGCAGAGCTGCCGCTGTGTCCTTCCCAGGGTCCCAAAGGCAAGTGGAACTCGCCTCCTTGAAAAGACATTTTCTTGATAGACTCCTCTGTCCAGGCTACATGAGGAATTTCCCCTCTGGTCTAGTCTGGGGAAAACCGGCTAATGTGTCCCGACTCTTTGAGAAATAATAACCTTGACCTTGTTGTGCTAAAGTCTCATTCTCCTTTTATCTTGGGCTGCTTTTCATTACAAAATGGTCTTGCATTAACCCTAGGCCATCTGGGGTGAATGGCACCATGTGTGGAGTCTTCTCCGACCCCCAGACTTCTCTCCTGAGGGCAGGGAGGAGATGTAAGTGCACACCCCCCCACCCCATATATGCCTTACCCAAAGGAACACTGGAGCTTAAAGCCAGGTTTTTTAGGTTCAATCCCTCATCCTTCTTGCCTATGTATTTTTTAAATATATTTTTTATTAATTATGGATCGGCTGCCTCCTTCACACCCCCTACTGGGGATCGAGTCTGCAACCCAGGAATGTGCCCTGAATGGGAATTAATCGTGACCTCCTGGTTCACAGTTTTGATGCTCAACCACCGAGCCACGCAGGCTGGGCTGCCTATGTACGTTGAAGGCCATGTAGCCACGCTGGGCGAGCCCGGGGGAGTTCCGACCGGCTGGCAGCTGTTCACATCCTGGCACACGTGCGTCACTGGTTCATACATCTGGGCTGCAGCACTTCGGCGCTTTAGATCCCAGACGACGTTCTAGGTGTTGGCAGTATGGAGATAGGTAATCTGAGTCCCTGCTTTCAGGGAAGTCACACTGTGGATGAGAAACATGTGCATTAATAATTGCAATAAAAAGTCACAAGTCCCTGTTAGTCCCTCTCACACCTCTGCCCTTCAGAGGACCCCCTTCTGCGGTGGGCCTCGGGGTGGACGCTCTGGAGGGGCTCAGATAGTGACCGCACAACCCCTTCATGTTACAAGTGCCTGACCCCAGCCAGAGAGGGGAGGAGAGAAGGAAACGCACGCCTGAGGAGCTTGGGTGGCTGGCACTGTGCCGGCTCTTCCGTGCGCCATGGCCCCTGGAGGGGCTCCGTGTCAAGGACAAAACAGGGACCAGACACACAGCCCAGTGACCCCCCCCTTCCCCCCCCCCCCCCCCCCCCCCCCCCCCCCCCGTCACCCAGGGCCTGGCACGCCCTCTGCTCTTCCCTCAGGCGTGTGTGTGACGCTTCTCCCTGCTGGGCTGTTGCCCACACCTCAGAAGTCCCGCACGGGGCTTGGCTGACCAGGTGCTCCCACTTCCCCGGAGTGCCGCCTCCCACTCTCTCCCCTGGGCCAGCCCGGCTGGAATCCCAGCAGGTCCTGCAGCCTTTGGGGCTGATCGTCCTTTGTCTCTGCCTTCTCACTTCTCCTGTGTCTGAGAGGCAGGGCTGCAATTTCTCCCTCTGCAGGCAGATGGGGAGACAGACACCCCACAGGGCTCCTGGCCCGTAGGGCCCACGGATAGCACCTATCCTTTATTTTGGCTCCATTCCTGAGCTCTTCTCTCTATATATACCCCTGGGTCTAAGACCCCCTGGTGTGGCCACCCCAAGCCCGGCATTCCAGCACCTGTCTACCCTGTGGCCAAGCTCCAGGGCAGCTGTGAGAGGCAGGTTCCCATCTCCGCTTCCTTCTCCTTCGGGGATGGGCCTGCTATTCCCCCTCCACCAGTGTGCTCAGCTCTCTGCCTTCCCAGGGTGAGGGCCTGAGCGCCAGCATCAGATACGTTTTCCTGTTGGTACAATTGGTGCTGGTCTGCGTGGGCAACCGCAGGCTGATTTGTGGCCTCTGCCAGGTGGGCTGAGGGGGCCTGTCTCCCTGCTGCCCTCGGGGAGGGCTGGAGCCTGTGTGTGCTCAGACCTCTCGCTGAAGCCCACAGCGGACGCAAGCTTTAGTATTTTTCCAAGAACAGTGATTATGCCCCTAATCATGCCAGGAAACGAAAAGCCACAGATGCGTTCGGCTCGGCCTTCCTGTAGGTCTCCGTGGTATTTTGAATGTGAACGTTGATTGCACCAAGGAAACCATTGGAAGGCAGCGTCCAAAGCAACCTTGCTAAGAGGAGGCCTCGCCCAAGGTCTGGGGCAGCTCAGGCTGCTTTGAGCGAGGAACCACTCAGTCCGAGAGGCATGGGTGCTGCATCAGGGGCCTCAGGGCTCATGTGCTCAGCCCCCCATCCCCCCGGTAGGCAGAGAGGAGGGAACATGCTGCCCCACCCCCCCATCAGCCCACATGTTCTGGCTGCTCTGCTGCGCTCCCCATGTGGTCTGCCTGGTCCAGGACCTGCTGTGTGGCTGTTTTACCCTCGGGGGGGGGGGGGGAGGGCGAGGGGGCGGTTTTCTCTAGTCTCCTGTGCATCCCCAGCACCTGGTCTCCAGGTGACGCACAGACTTGGCACCTGTTTGGTGAGCAGATGTCAGCAGGATCAGTGTGAGGATCAGGATGAGGATGTGTAAATAACAGGGACTATGCACTCCAGGTGTTTTAAATACACGACTAATTTAGTCTTCATAGCCAATCTCGTAGGAACCCAAGCTTATTGTTTCCCAGTTTATCATCTTTCCAAGTCTTTTCCCCCAAACCCCGTGCTGTATTATCAAGATCTAACTGCAGGAAAAATAAGGAGAGAGAAGGTGCCCCCCCCTCCTGATCCTTAATCTGAACCAAAAATCTCTGCCTAAGAATTAGGCTGATTCCCCTTTGCGCCTCTCCTCCCCTGCTGTGTTCTCCTCCTGGCGCCCTCCCTCACCTCAAGTCCCAGTCCAGCGCTTCGCCTGCCCTGCTCCTCAGGAGCCCGCATGTTCTCTGCTCTTTGGCTTCTGCCATGAATACCTTTAATCATTTACCTCCTGCCTTCCTGATTGACTGTCATACACATTGTTTCCGTTGATGGCCTGCTCATTTTTAAACGTGCATTTGCTGTTCTGTGGGCCCACATGCGACAAAGAAAACAGCCCATGACATACACGTCACGAGGTCCAGCCTTCCTCCCAAAGGCAGTGGGACCCGCAGCAGAAACGAAGGTGCAGCGTCCCCCCTGGGCAGGGAAGCCAGGCCCACTCACCTGGCTGCTGTTTTCCCAGGCACCCAGCAGACGCTTGCTCCTCACACACGTATTGAGTATTTTGTGTGTGCAATGCTCTGTGGGGCAGGCAGAGGAGCCAGCCCCATGCCTCCCAGCGTCCAGCTGGGAGACCAGTCCTGCTATGAGCCAGGTGCTGCTCCGCGTGCCCGGCAGGCAGTCCCTCACTGACGTGTTCTGACAGTTTGAGCAGCGGGGTAATGACAGGATCATCCTCCGCATTTCACAGACAAGGAAACCGAGGCACAGCGAGGTTAACTAAATTGCCCAAGTGTGCAAAGCTGCTCCACGGCAGAGCTGAGATGTAAACCCAGCAGTGGGAGGCCAGCCTCGTGCGTCCTGAAGGAGCCACCGCCGCCGTGAGGCACATGTGAGTGCTGCACGGGAGGTGCCCAGAGTCCCAGGGAGAAGAGCTGTCCCGGGCTTGGGAGGGCAGCAGGCCTCCTTGGGAAGGGGGCCCTGGGGTGAGGTCTTCATGGAGGGGCAGGACTCAAAGAGGGGAAGCAGAGGGCTGCTAGGCAGGAAGAATGAAAATATCAGGAACACGGTTTTAGAGTGTGGGAGTGTATGTGTGTGCATTTATCTGTGTATATGCATGCGTACACATGTGTGCACGTGTCTATATGCGTGCACTGTGAGCGCATGTGTGTGCATGCATGTGTATACGTGCATATGCATATGTGCTGGCCTGCAGGGGCTCTGAGGAAGGAACGTGGATTCGGTTCATCCAACATGTCTCTGTCATTTTGTTGGGAGGAGGCTGGGGCATGCAGACGCTTATTTGGGGGATCAAAGCATAAGTGGGGGCCCTGGGCAGGCAAAATGGGTGATGTTTCCCCCTCTCACCCCACTGCAGGCTTGCTGTGCTGTCTGCTTTCCCCCTGCCTTTCTACATGCTAGCCACCTGCCTGGAGCAGACTGCCATTCCCAGCTTTTTTCAGCTGTCATGGTATTAAGTGTAAGAAACAACCACTTATATTTGTTTTCAGTTATTTACAAACTGTAATGTTCGGCAGGAAAACAAGTGGAGATTTCTGGGTAGAGAGGCAGCCTGTGACGCTGGAGTGAGCTTTCCTGTGGTTCTGACTCACTTGGACTGTGGTGGCAGGAGCCTTTGGAGGGGCGGGAGTGGCCCTGCCCGGTGGCAGCAGGGAGGGCTGTGAGGGACAGGAGCAGAGGGTGGGGACAGGAGCAGAGGGCAGGCAGTGAAACCCTTAGTGTGGCACCCCAGGATCCTGCCCCCTGGGCTACAGTACACTGCCTGGTCACGGTGATGAGCAGTGGCCATGCTCCTGCTGGAGGGCCGGGCAAAAGGCTGTGTGTGTGTGTGTGTGTGTGTGTGTGTGTGTGTGTGTCCTTGGGTGATGCTATGTGTGCCTACCCCTGCCTCCTTTCTTCTTGCTGACTGCCTTCCTCAGCACGAATCAAGTAGAGTGCTCATTCCCCGGTCTTATTAGACAGCTGTGGCACCTTCCCGAGGGGGAGAGGAAGTGCAGGTGGGACATTCCACATCACGTGGTACGAAAGTGTATCACTAGGGCCCAGAGGCATGGTAGCCATCTCTCCCTTTCGTGGTTGCTGATTCCTCCTGGGCTCCAAGCTCTCCCACGCTACTGTGGACCATGACGCTGACCTCCACCCAAACTGTGCCCCGCTTCCCATCCCCCTTCCACAGGGCTGGCTCTGACCTTAGCTGACGAACTCAGGGCAAATCTAGGACTTTTGTGGGAGCCACTGGAAGAGTAAGCATCATGTCCTGGAGTTGCACCAGCAAGAATGGAAGGACTGCAGCAGCCACCTCACCCCCCTGAAGGAAGACCCTGTCTGAGAAGGACCCCCGAACATGAAGATCAAGTTGATGGATGGCAAACAGGGTCCTGGTGCCATCATTTGAGGACCTGGATAAGTCCAGGCATGCAGCTAGTCAGTTATCAAACTTCTCAGTTGGGGGAGGTAATAGGTCCTATTTTCTTCTTTCCATCACAGTTCGTGCCACTTGCATCTGCGAAACAGCCTAAATGATGCAGTGCTGGCCACAGATCGGGAAATGGAACAGCTGAGTGTGTGTGTGGGGGAGGCAGTGAGGTCCCAGCCTGCGGACCCAAGGCTGCTCGTGGGTCATTATTCAGAAAAGCGCCCATCTGCTGATGGGAGGAAGTGGAGTCTTGGCCTCTCCACGCGCATCGGTCCACACGCTGGTTATGACTGAGCGGAGGAGACAGTGCAAACACTGTCAGAAACCTCGGAGGCCATCCCAGCTCCTCATTTCACTGCTGTGAAACTAGAGACCCAGGGAGAAGGCATGACTTGCTCAAGACCACACACTGTACTAGGGACAATTCTTTATTTTAACTTGATTTTGCTGGGGTACAGAGTTGTTGGGGGTTGAGGGAGAGGAGGTATACATAGTCATGTGCCCATGTTCGTGCCCCCGAAGATGACCCTGGACTGGAAAACCCACCAATGGGGGTGCATTTCTTACAGGTGGGGCTGCAGGGAGACAGCACTGGGGCTGTCTGGAGGGGCAGCGTTGAAAGGAAGGACTCGGGTCTTCAGGGTCCTGCCCAGTTGAACAGCACCTGCTCAGGACTCACTTTTAAAGCAAGCCACTGCGGCTCTATTTCCCCCATCACATTTCTGCCTGGCTCAGTCTCCTCCTGGCTTGGGCGGAGTGGAGCTTCACTAGCAGTTGGGTGTGAGGAAGGCCCCGCTGGGGATCTGGGAGGGCGTTGGCTGTGGGCTGGTAGCCAGGAGGGTGGGGCCAGGCAGGAGAGGGCCAACAGAGAGGGGTCTGCTCAGAGTAGCTTCTGATCTCCAAATGGCCATACCAAGTAATCACGTAGGTCAATACCAGGTCCTCAGAATCACTCTCCTGGGAAGGCAGTTTCTTCCACCCCAGGCCTAAGTTAGTTATCTCTGATCTTCTGGAAGAAATGACCAAATGTGCAAATACATACACAAACACACACATAAACACACACACATGTGTGCACACATACACATGTATATGTGTGCACAATGTACCCACATACTTGGATACATACATCACAGACACACACATGCATACATACACATGTGTATACACATGGAGATACACACACACATGTGTGTATACACACACCCATGTGCACACATGCATGAATACATGCATACGCACAAACACATATGGAGGGTGGGAGAATTCAACTCAAAGACTGCCTCTCCTTTCCCTGCTATCCCAGGAGCCTGACTCTGGGTACACAGCCTTCCCAGGAAGGAGTTGCTGACAGACCCCGGGGGCGGCCACTGGGGCCCCGGAGTATATTCAAGCAGTCGGCAGCTCCACTTCTCTCAGTGCTTCCAGACCTCTCCTGCTTGGATTTGGGCAAAGCACCCTCCACTTGCAGACTGCCCCTGGCCTGCAGAGGGTGTGTGAGTCCATTGGTCTGAAAGGCGTGAGGAGCTGAGGGTCCGCGTAGCTGTCACTGTGGCACCTGCCCCAGCCATTGCCGCTCCAGGTCCGCGGGTTCTCACCAGCAGAGGTCCCCTCCTGTGCTCATGTCTATCTTTAAGGTCCTGGGCTTTGACTCCTAGTCCCTTCTCCCACCGCTAATTTTTTTCTTTATTTTTATTGTTGACACTATTACAGATGTCCCCATTTCTCTCCCCTTTGCCCTCTCCACCTAGCCCTCCCTTCCCTCTGGCCATCACCACAGTGTTGTCTGTGTCCATGGGTTATGCATATATGTTATTTGGCTAATCCCTTCACCTTCTTTCATCCCGTCATGCCCCCCCCCCCATAGCTGTCAGTCTGTTCCATGTATCCATGAGGCTATTTCTATTTTGTTTGTTAGTTCATTATCTTCCACATATAAGTGAGATAATATAGTATTTGTTTTTCTCTAACTGGCTTATTTTACTTAGCATAATACTCTCCAAGTCCACCCATGCTGTTGCAAAAGGTAAGATTTCCTTCTTTTTTACTGCCTCATAGTATTCCATTGAGTAAATGTACCACAGTTTTTTTTATCCACTCATTTACTGATGGGCACTTGGGCTGTTTCCATATCTTGGCTATTGTAAACAATGCTGCTATAGGGGTGCATATATTCTTTTGAATTGGTGTCTTGGGATTCTTAGGATATATCCCCACATACGTTTTGATTTTCACACCTGGCTTAGACAGCTCACCTGGCTGGCCTGCCTCAGTGCCAGTGGAAGTGTCCCCCTGAGGTCTGGGGTGCGTGGGTGCTGGTGGCCAAAGCTGACAGACAATGCACTCATCACAGGAAGAGTTTGGGGCCTGAGAAATGGCCTGTGAGCAGTGGCCTGTGAGTCCCTGGGATGAGCTGGGCAGGGCCAATAAGGGAGGGGCAGACAGTGTACAGGTGAGTTGCATCTGATTCTGAATCCTACATAAATAAAACCCTGCACTGATGATTCCAAATGACCACATGCACAGCTGTTGGATTCTGAACTTCCTTCATGAGCAGTGCATGTGCATGGGTGTGTGTGTACACATTTTTTATCTTCTCACTCAGAAAGTTATTCACTCCTAAAAGCAGAGGCCGAGTCACTGACAAATTGCTGACTCTTTCGGCATGAATAGTGTTCAATTATTCACAGATGTGTTGGGCTCCACAAAAGCCTGGGCCTCAGCACATTTCTCGGGAAACGCATTCGTGTTCATGGAGAATCAGCCATCGTGAGCACAGACTTTCAGCAGCCTTCAAGTGCTCTGGTGACTTCTTTCTTCCCTCTATCATTCTCTCTTATGATTTAATTAGTGCGAGGCTGGAAACCTGGGCTCTCAATTTGTGCAGGAAGTTGAATGAGCTGAATTTTGACACCTGCTGAATTCCCCAAGCAGCTGTCTGCTCCATCCTTCACCGCTAAACTCCATGGTGGGATGTGGGCTCTGTGACTCTCCCACATGGGCCTTTGGGGAGACCAGTTGGCTGGTCCAGAATTCAGGTTCTCCAGAGACTCCTCCTGGAGTATGGTTCCAGCCCCTCAAGCAGGCGCTTTCAGCCTTCTCATGCTATGGCCTGGGCTGTCCGTGTGATATCCTGATGTCCCAGGAGGGCCAGGTGCCTTAGAGACCCCCAAGGGCAATGTTTCTCAAGCTTTGTACTTTTAGCAATGCAAGACTTCTAGAGGAAAATCTTGTACAGAATGCTAAGTGTCCAAGAGAGAAGAGCAAAGCGACTCTCCTCTCCTCTGTCTCCCGGACCCAGAAGCCCCTTCCAGAACTCCAGGGCTCTGCAAATGCCCGCCTCAAGTCCATGATCACTCAAAGCCCTACTGAGAGCGGCCGTGACCTGACCAAGCTCAGAATCCCTCGTTTGCAGAGCTGGACTGGGCTGCAGTGGCTCCGAGGGCTCTTGTCAATATTCTGTCTGCTCACCCCCTTTTTCTGAGGCTCTTCCCCAATACCACCTTCTTCATTAGGCTCTCTCCACACTTACACTATGCTTTGTTTGTCTTTTCCCCCACAGATATTTGTTTAACCCCTCCTATGGGCAAGGCACTGCTTTATGTTCTGCGGAAATGGCAGGAGTAAAACGTGGAAATATTTGTTATATTCTAGTGGAGAGAGAAACAATCAAATGGTTAACCTGATAGGTGATTGGAGAAAAAACAAACAAACAGAGAAAGGGATGCCAGGGATGGGGTGAAGTTGCAATTTGAAACAGGGGTCCCCCTTAAAGAGGGAAGACATTGAAGTACTGATTTGGAGGTTCAAGGAGAGAACATATGAGTGTCTGGCTGAAGAATGGTTCAGGAAGATGAAACAGGAAATGCGACTGAGCAAAGGTCCAGATGCAACTAGCAGGTTAAGAAAGAGTGATGAGGCCAGTGTAGCTAGAACAAGGGATCCAGGGGAAGACAAGGAATAAGACTCCTACGAGGTAATGGGGCCAAATCATTGAGGACCTTTCAGGTCATCGGAAGGGATGCACTCACACCCGGGGAAGAGGAAGCCACTGTGTGGGTTGAGCCAGGGGACCCTGTGAGCTGACTGGGTTCTGAGGGGATGACACCTGCCTCCATGTTCGGGGAAAAGATTGAGGTGAAAGGTGGGGGCAGGGGGACTCTATGTGAGCAGTGACAGTACTTAGACCTGCGTGCCCCCAGAGGTGGAGACTGTATGTATTTTGAGTGTAGACCCAACAAAATTTGCTGAAGGGTTAGTTACGAGGTGAGAGAGTAAAAGACTAGTCAAGGGTGCTATGCACTTTTTACCCGGAACAAACAGAAAGATGTCATGAACTGAGCCAGGGAAGATGGTGGAAGGAACTTGTTGGGGGCCGGGTAGTAGTGCTCAGTGTTGGAAAAGTTCCCTTTACGTATCTGTCACATGTCCAAGTGATGAGGTGGCCTGAAGGGTCTGTCCAATTGTGAAGTCTTTCAATCACCCAAACACTGTTGTACTTTTCCTTGATCATATTCTGTACAGGGTCACAGTTACTTAGCAGGTGTCTGACTGTTGTTAGGACACCATACACATCGTGGTGTGGGGACCTTACTCATCCTGGTCTCTCCCGCTGCCTCAGTGCAGTGCTGGGCAGATGGCCTGTGCTTAATAAAAGCTTATTGTCGTGAATGCAATAAACATTTTGGAAGAGTTAGAGAGCAGTATGACATAGCCTGGCGCCTTCCAAGTTGTTTTCCACTGAACATTAATCCCCTGAGACGCTCAATTAAAAAGCAGATTCCATAGTCAGATAAGTTTGGGAAGCTGTGTATTATACACTCCTATCTTTGGGCCTCACAAGGCACAGTTGCATTTTTAAAGGGATTAAAAAGTCCTTAAAAACGTATCTACTAATTCTGTCCACCTTCATGCATTCCAATCACATCTGGCTATTGATGTTCCTCTCTATTTAACCCTTATAGTACCTCCTGGAACTGGTGTTGCATGGAACACACCGTGGGATATGCTAGGAGACAGAAATGGTGCTGGAATTTATAAATCAGAAGACCTAGATTTGAACTCCCACAGTGCTCTTAAACAAATTTCATTACCCATCTGGGTTTTGTCTCCTCATCTGAGAGCCAGACTAGTTGATTCTACAACTTGGATATGCAACATGCAAGTTTAATCCGGTTTTTCTCATTTATGTTTCTCCCTGGGGTAGGGCTGGGTTCTAGCAAGTGAGTAAAGACACCATGTAATACATTCAGCATTAATTCATCTCTTCTTGCTGCTTATCACAACCTCCTCTCAGTTTCCCTAGGAAAACCCAAACTATCCCCTAGCATCTCGCTTCCCACCCCTACACTGATATGTTTCTCTGTCCTTAATCTCCACCCCTGTTCTCTCCAGGAAATGCACTGGGCTTCAGGGCTCTTCTGCCTTCTCCTCGCCTCCCCCATCTAGCGAGGTGAGAGCTAGTCTGCTGGGTGAGCAGGTATCACTGGCATTGTTCCTCCCAGGAAACTCCAATTTAGCAGGCCTTTCTGGAGATTAGTTATTGGATCCAAAGAATTATGTCTCTGACGGTAAAAATTCAAGATTGTGGGGGTAAGTCACACAAGTGGGTCCAGCAGTCCTCCAAAGCATGCTGGAAAGGGTATTACCTTCTAGGTTTACGTGTGTGGGGGGGTCTTGCTGGTATGTTAAGAAATGTAGCCAATAAATTCTAGGGAGGGAAAGGATAGAGGAGAGATGTTCAGAAGAGCTCCCCGCAGTATAGCTTAAACTGGATTTACACGTAAGTCTTTCAAATGCATGGCTGAGCTGGTGGAAAATAATGACATTCCTCAGAGACCAGGTACAAGCAAGTCTGAATTAATCTGAGTTTGTGAGCTCTGGAGCTGGCATTTGTCCTTTCAGGTTACACATCTAAAAAAATAAGAGAAAAGGGCTGGGGTCTAAACAAAGTGGGAGTACCCACACATAAAGCTATATCCCTCATTGGGTGATCTAAAAAGTTACCCATCTCACAGAGAGATGATGAGAAACATGCCGTGTGGCTCTGGGTAGAAAAGAAGAGTATCTCTCCCCTGAGACCTCTTCTCTGCAAACTCTCCCTGCAAGTTTGATCTGAATTTATAGGCCTTGGACCTGAAAAAAGGTATCCTGAAAATTTAGTTTTAAGTGGTCCCAGGTTAGTAGTGCCCCCTCGGCATTTGGAAGAAACAACCTACACATTCTCTGGAGAAAGACTTTAAATGCCAGCCGGGAGAATTCCCCAAGATAAACATCCTTGGAACATGAGCCCACAATGGGAAATCAATAAACAGATGAGTTCACAAACCACCATTTTAGTGAGAGTCAGCAGAAACAACCAACTACACAATCAGAACTGCAAAGACTGCAGATACTACAATTGGCAGGTAGAGGACTTAAAGTGAGAATGTTGAATACATCCTTGGAATTAATTATGATTATGTTAAAAATAAATTAAGAGGTTATAAAGATGGATTAGGGAGATTTAAAAAGAAGCTAAATAGAAAGTCTAGAAAAGGAAAAATCCTTATAAATGAAATTGATATTTAGCGGACAGTTGAAGAGAGGATTAGTGAACTGTAAGATAGATCTGAAAGATAGTCTGAGAGTCAGCAGGGGATAGTGAGAAGATCTAGAATCTCTATGATTGTAATTTAAAAAAGAGACAAAAGAGAGAAGAGCAGGGAGGCCACACTGGGCAATATAATGTCTGAGAATTTGGCAATTTTGACAAAAGTCACCAAAGCTTAAGTTCATTAAATCCATACCCAGGTACACCATTGTGAAACCACAGGATACCAGAGAAAGAGACCTTATAAGCAGGCAGGAACAAAAACAAATTACCTCAAAGTAATGATAATTATGCTGATATAAGTTCTCTACACTGACCATCACACTCGGACACTAGGGGAAACAGATCTTCAAATTTAGAAGAGAGCATGATCCTCAACACAGGATTCTATGTCTAAGGAGACTTCTTTTCAGATGGAAGATAATAAAAAGAAATTTCTTTTTTTAAAATATATTTTTATTGATTTCAGAGAGGAAGGGAGAAGGAGAGAGAGAGATAGAAACATCAACGATGAGAGAAAATCATTGATCGGCTGCTTCCTGCGTGCCTCCTACTGGGGATCGAGCCTGCAACCTGGGCATGTACCCTTGCCTGGAATCAAACCCAGGACCCTTCAGTCCACAGGCTGATGCTCTATCCCAACCAGCTAGGGTAAGAAGAAATTTCCAGATGACCAAAACCTGAGAGAATTTACTGACAATGTGTACACAAAGGAAAATTATTAATGTTTTTAACTTAGACAAAAATGATTTCAAAATATTAGAAGGATTGGTGAGCAAAAGAAACAATAGATCAATTTAGACTATATAAAACAATATTAATTATGCCTAGTTTGTGGTGTTAAAAAAATCAGTATAGAACCCAAATCTTGGACAATCACATAAATCAGGATGAGAAGGATGGGATTTAAGTTTTCTTTGGGTTGCCTGCCAAATATGCTATTTACCTCTGAGCCCTCATCTTAGATTCTGTTTATTGGGGAGCTCAAACTATGAAAATAAAATTTTTCACTTTAGTATCTGTTACATTTAATTTAACAACTATTAAAAGGATAAAAACAGAGGGAATAACTTTTAAAACCAGCATAAGAAAAAGAATGAAATGGTGGGAATTCTCAGTTAATCTAAAAGAAGGAAGAAATATGTTTTTTGATAAAAAGTTCAAACTAAGATCGTAGAAATAAACCCAAATGTATAAGGAATCACAATCAATGTAGATAATAGGCTATAAGCTCCAGTTAAAATATAAAGACTGCCAGACTGGGTTTTGACTCTGAAAAAGCAGAGCCAAACAAAATCTAGATATATGCCAGTAACAAGATACACATCAAAATCCAGGGCTATAGAAAGTCTGAAATTGAAAGATGGAAAACAATCATACTCCAGGCAAATACTAAAGGAAGGCTGGTATAGTTTATAGATATATCTCAGATAGAATAGCCTTTAAGGCCAACAACATTTCTCGAGATGACAAAAAGCTCACTGCACATTGATAAAAGGTTCAATTTACTATAAATATGTAACAATTTTAAATCTGATGTATCTAGTAGTGTAGCTTCCAAATATATAAAACAAAAATTGATCCAACCTTGAGGACAAATTGACAAATTCAGCATCTAAGTGGGAGATGTTAACATCCTGCTCTTGAGACTAGTAGGTCAAGCGGATCAAAATCAATAACGACAGAGAAAATCTGAACAGCACATTTAACAAGCATGATTTAAGAAATGTATATAGAACACTGCACCAATAATTGGAAAATAATTTTTTTCAAGCATACATGGAACATTTATGAAAATTGATCAAGTCCGAGGCTGTATGCATTTCAAAGAATCTATATCTAACAGACCATATTTTAGGCGACAATGAAATCACATTAGAAATGGATAAAAGAGAAAAAAATAACAGAAATTAAAGAAACTCTATAATGAATATATAGTGGGAAAAAAAACAGTGAAAACCTTATACAACAAACCTTGTTGGGTTCAGCTAACTTGGTGTCTACAGGTAAAACTATGGCCTCAAATACTTTTATTATAAAGAAAGCGATGCTGAAAAGAAATGAGCAGATAAGCATCCAACTTTAGAAGGTGGAAAATAGTACTAGAGAAAAACTCAAAGAAAGAAGTAAGTAAATAGTAAAGGAAAAGTTAGAAATGAAGGAAATGGAAAACAAAGATTCAATACAGAGAACAACAGGGTATATACATCATTTCTTTGAAAATCCCAATTAAATTGACACACCTCTGTAATACTAATCAAGTATAAAAGTGAAAAGGAACAAATAACATTAGGAATGAAAATGAGCAAAACTATACATGGAGGCAGCAGAGATTAAAAAGTAATAAGAGACTATCATAAAAAAATCATGCTAATACTGTCAAAACTCATACAACATGCATAAATTCCTAGGAAAATAAAAATCATTAAAATTGACTCAAGAAGAAATAGTTCTATAGCCATGAAAGGCATTGATCCAATATTTAAAAACATCTCTTCAAAGAAGATGCCAGTCACAGATAGTTCTGTGAGTTAGGTAAGCTTTACAGAGCTTTCAAGGAACAAAAAAATCGTAAATTTACATGTTTCAGAGAGTCAAAATGAGCCCAGCATCTATCGCCTCAATATGAAATCTTGACAAAGCCAGTCCAAGAATGGAAAGTTACAGGCCAATTTAACTTCTGGCTATTGCTGTGAACATCCTAAGCAAAATACTAGACAAGGGAATCTAAAACCAAAGGTAGCACATTATGACCAAGTTTGTATTATTTCAGAAATACAAGGTTAGTTCAATATTAAAAAAATATATATATAGCCCTGGCCAGTGTGGCTAAGTTGTTTAAGCATTGTCCCATGCACCAGGAGGTTGCCTGTTTGATCCCAGTCAGGGTACATGCCTTGGGTTTCGGGCCCAATCTCCAATAGGGGATGTGCAGAAGTCAGCCGATTGATCTCTCTCTCATTGATGTTTTTTTTTTTCTCTCTCTCTCCATGCCTTTATTTCTGCAATCAATAAAAACATATTTATACTAGAGGCCTGGGGCATGAATTCATGCACATTGAAAAGAAATTTAATTAGAATAAATATTTTAGTATCACCATTCACCCTTTCTCTATAACAGAAGTGTCAACCAAATTCACAATAATGACAGATGGAAACACACATGTGCGATTGGTGCCAGCAAGAGCTTTATATATATATATATATATTAAACTTGCTTAATTAGACCTGATTTCTGATTTAGCTAAACTTTTTCCAGCCCAGTGAAGCACTCCAACTTCTCTTGCAGGTAACTGTCATCAATATAGCACTAAATATCAACATGAAGCATATTATTATTATAGATCACACAGGGAGAACAAAGGGTAAAATATTTAACTGCAGCAGTGTTTGACTATAATTCTGCACAGTGCAAAAACCTGAAGTCATTTTCAAGGTCCACCATTTCTTACTTCTTTTCAGTTGGGTCAAGTTTCTAAACTTTCTAAATCTCTATTTTCTGGCTAATGAAAAGAAAATAGGATTCTACTGAGTCTCCTGTCTTCCTACTCTAGGACTTCTGTGAGGATCAAATGAGATGAGGCATGGGAAAATGCTTCACAGACATCTGATTAAAGTGTAAAATGTTTGCACCTGACTATAAAGCAAGTCATGTCCCTGGGCTGAAGAAACTCCAAGGAGGCTAGTTGCTAGTGAGAGGAAGCCGGGCATTGCTACGTGACGTCATTACCCAGAGCCCACAGCCACCATTTCTAGGCTGGGCTGGGCTGTGGGCTGCATTTTGCGCCATGAAATCTCTGCAACATTGGCTGCGATTTGATGGGCTGTCGCTCCAGGGTAGTGGCAGGGCATGTGTCCCACTTGGGAGAAGCTGAGTGTTGCTTTGCCGAGCCAGGTCTGTGGTGCCTTTTCTTTGTAAATGGCCAGGGTGAGTCATGCCAGCTCCTGCATTGAGTGTCTGCCCCTGGTGTGCATCATAGCGACCAGTCAGATGGTCGGAGGGGCACTTAGCAGATTAGCCTTTTATATACATACATACATATATATGTAATTTACCACATGAGTAAATTAAGACATCTGATAAAAATCATTAATTATTTATTGTAAAAAGCCTTAGCAAACTCAGAATAAAAGGAACATTTCCTTAGCTGATAGACTATGTTTACCTGAAATCTATAGCCAACATTTCAGTGATAAAATATTAGACATATTCCCTTTAAAGTTAGGAACAAGAAAATATTCTTGCCACTACTACTTCAACAATACACTGGAAGTCCTAGTCAGTGCAGTAAGTCAAGGAAAAAAAATGCCTAAGGACTAGAAAAGAAGAAACAATATTGTTAGCAGATAATATGACAATAAGTTGAAAATAATCTACAAAACATGATTAGAATTAACTAGAGAATTCAGCAGGTTTTTAGGTTTGATTAATACAAATGTCAATTATATCTGTAGCCACTGGAAAGAATCAGAAAATGCAATTAAAATGCTATTTATGGTAGGAACACAACATAGAATGTACCTGAGGATAATAAAAGCAAAGACTTATATAATGCTTATCATGGGCCAGGCACTATGCTAAGTACTCTTTGTATGTTAACCCATGTAATTCTTATGACAACTCTATGAGGTAGGCACTATAAATTAGTCCCATTTTACAGCTGTGGGAACTGTGCCAGAAGCTGTAAGTTGTCCATATTGTATAGTGAATTGTCCATATCACATAGTAAATTCAAATGCAGCATCTGTTTCCAGAATATGTGCTCTTAACTACTATTCTACAATTTCCTTTTTGGAGAAACTACAAAACTTTATTGAAACACATCTCAAAAAATCTAAATAAGTAGAAAGGCATCTCATGCATGTGGATAGGATGACTTAATATTGTAAAGATACCAACTCCCCCCAAATTGGTCTTTGTGTTTAATGTAATTCCAGTCAGAATCCCAACAGGCTTTTTATGGATTTTTGACTAGTTAATAATAAAATTTATATGAATGACAAAGAAAAGTCAGTGCATTCCTGAAAAATAAGAACAAGGGAGGGGAAGAATACTTACCCAGTCAGATCACAACATTAAATGTTAATACTGTAAAAATAAAGACTGTGGTTTGGCACAGGGATAGACAAGTGGACCAATGGAACATAACAAAGAGCTGATAAGTTGATCCGCGCATGTGTGGAATCTGATAGGAGACCGAGTGGCTCAGTGGGGAAAAGGTGGGCTCTTCAGTTTGTGGTACTGTTTATCCAGATGCGACACAATGAAAATGGATTCCTGCTTCACACCACACAGAGAAATGAATTCCAGATGGATTGCGGTCTTAAATGTGAAAGGCACAAGTTTAAGATGTTTAGAAGAAAATGTGAAAGAATATCTTTATGACCTTAGGGTAGTTATTTCTTAAACACAGCACAAAACCCCCTAAGGATGAATAAAAAGATTGCAAGAGCAGGATACATTAAAATTGATAACTCCTATTTATTAGAAGACAACATACACCAGAAAGCCAGCCACAAACGGAAGGAAGAGATTTGCAGCACACAACTGACACTGGCTCACTGTCCACCATATAATAAAACACTTCTGTGAATAAATGAGAAAAAGACTAATAGCTCAAAAGAAAGTAAAACAAAAGAACTGAGCAGAAATTTCACAGTAGAGAACATGAATGGCCAAAAAGCATATAAAAAGATGCTCAACCTCTAGAGGAATCAGGGAATGCACATTAAAATCATACTGTGATAGCCCTGGCCAGTGAGACTCAGTTGGTTGGAGCATCATCTCATACACTGAGGGGTCACGGGTTCACTTCCGGTCAGGGCACATACCCAGGTTGCAGGTTCCATCCCTGATCAGAGAGTATATGGGAGGCAGCTGATGGATGTTTCTCTTTCTCTCCCTCTCACTTTTTTTCTCTCTCTCTCAAAGCAATCTATATAATAAAAACCCAGTGGTTGTAATGCCGTAATGACCAAAGACCAGTCACCAGGAGGCTGTGTGCACGGTGAGGCGCACGCTGGTCGGTGGGGCTATGTGAGGTGAGGCACGCGTGGGTGGGCAGGGCTGCATGCGCAGCAAGGTGTGTGCAGGTGAGCGGGGCTGCCGCGCATGGGTGGGCGGGGCTGCATGTGCGCCGAGGCGTGTGCGGGTGGACAGGGCCATGCAATTTTGCACGCTGGGCTTCTAGTAAAAACATATTCTTGGGTGAGGATTAAAAAGTGTTTAAAATCATATTGTGATATAATTTCTTACTGTCTAGATAAACAATGATCAGAATGTCTGATGATAACAAGTGAAGTTAGTGAAAATACAGAGCCACATTGTCAAAAGTTGAAAATGTGAGTACTCTATGATTCAACAACTCCACTCGCACATATACGTCCCAGAGAAATTCCTGCAAATGTGTGTCAGGACAACGGTACAAGAATGCTAACAGCAGCACTTTATTAATATTAGAAAACTGGAAACAACCCAAGTGTGCATCAGTGGCAGGAAGAATAAACCAATTTGTGATTTATTCCTACAGAGGAATACTATACAGTGATGGAAATGAGTGAATTATGGCGCAGTGCTTCCTATGCAGAAATCTCAAAAGTATAATATTGAGCCTAAGAAGCATTTGCAGAAGAATAAATAGAATATAATTCTATTTATATAGAGTGAAATCAGGAGAAATGAAACATTATTTTGTTGAAGAATTACCGATATATACAGTAAAGCTATAAAGCAAAGCAACGTAATGTTAAACATAATTCAAAGCAGTAGTTCCCTCTGGGGAGAGGGTAAGAGAATGTGAAACAGGAGGGGCATACATGGCGTTTCGATAAAATTGCTTCTGTTCCATTTCTTAATCCAGGTAATGGGTACAGGTTGTTGTGTTTTGTTATTTGATTATTTTTACACTTTAACCTTATGTATACTTTATATATAATGCTTTGTATATATATCTTTCCAATGAAAAAGAGAAAGAGAGTCTACAGAGAGAGTTTCTATTTCAGATTCTCAAGGTCCTGAGAACATCACAACAAAGAAAATAGAAAAACCCCACCACATTTAATGAAGTGAGGAAACTACATAACATTTCACAACCAAGTATTCAGTGTCACTGTCCAAAAAGGGGAAACTGAACAAAGCAGAGGAAGTACACTGAAGGCTTCTGTGGTCATCTTGGGCCATGAGCCAATGCAGGCTTCCCTGAAGTCAGGTGTCTCCATCCCGAGAAGACAATGATGTTTTTTAAAGCCATGAGACCCAGGGGAGTGACACAGTTCCAGGATGGATGAGAATGTTTCTGCAGGGCAGACTGTATGTTGTACTGATTCTGCAGAAAGAGTAGGCTAGGGGAGCAGGAGGAGATGGGGATGGTAGGTCACTTGTATGACCAAGTTATTAATGTCCTGGCCTACCTACTCCAGGATGACTGCTTGAGACCCAGTGAGCTGGAAGAGGGGGAGAGGGGAGCCAGCACAGAAAGTTAGCTGTTCTAAGCCAGCGCTTCTGCTCTGCAGCTGTGGGGAGTGTGGGGAGCTATGGTCCACAGCTGCCCTTCTCCAGAAAATGTCTCCCAATGTAAGAGGACCTGCCTCATCCTAAGATACCTGGTAGTTTACATCCTAAGATACCTGGTAGTTTACAGGGTTAGGATGTGAGGGAACCTCACATTGGTCCATCTGTGACCACTCATGCTCCAGGGCTCCCCAGAGGCTCGGGCTGAGACGTGATTTCAGCAAGCACAGCCTTGCTGAGCTTGCTCCTCCGCTCTGTCCAACTGCCCCACTCCCTTACAGGCTCCTTGTAAGAACGCTCCTCCTAGTCTCTGCTCTTAGGGAACTGA
Organism: Cnephaeus nilssonii; assembly: GCF_951640355.1. Taxonomy (NCBI): domain Eukaryota; kingdom Metazoa; phylum Chordata; class Mammalia; order Chiroptera; family Vespertilionidae; genus Cnephaeus; species Cnephaeus nilssonii. The sequence goes on from NC_137076.1 coordinate 15,940,730, forward strand.
TGTGTGTGAGCTACAGTGATCTACTAAGCACCTGCTTCAAGGGAAGAGGAGAGGCCAGATTTGTGAAAAGGTATCATTCACAATATGCTGAAAGGCACACTGAGAGGGTCCCAATTCTTGTCCCCACCTCCTCCTACATTATTCTCCAGCAGGTAATTAACCTCCCATATACTTTCTCTCTTTCTTTCTCTATATATAAAAGGCTAAGCAACCGGCCAACTGGCCTACTGGCTGGTAGGTATGAAGCGCACTGACCACCAGGGGGTAGATGCTCAACACAGGAGCTGTTGAGTGACAGCAACTTTGCAGAGTGCCCTCTAGCACTCTGGGACTCCTTGGGGGATGTCGGACTGTCAGTTTTGGCCCGATCCCTGCAGGCCAGGTCGAAGGATCCTACCTGCCAGAAGGACCCTGCTCACTCTGCAGGCACCCTTAGAGCCCAGGTGCAGCCCCAGATGCAGCTAGCCCGGGAGGGACCCCAGGAGGTTGGCTTCAGGGTGTGTCTGGCCCATCTCACCCAGTCCCGCCCTGCTGGTCACCTTCTAATTAATTTCCTTTCAATGTGCATGAATCCGTGCACCGGGCCTCTAGTTATTATATAAAAGGAAACAAATACAAGCTCTTTGCATAGGAATGGGAAGTAAAGATGGGTAGAGTAGAGAGAGATAAAAACGCTAAAAGCCAAAAGTAGATGAAAACATACGTGTCAAGAGGAACAAGCCAAAAAACCACAGGAAAACTTCAGATAAATATTAGATTGAACCATATGAAATTGTCAGTTTAACCACTTTTGACTCACAAAAGGACATTTTCATATGGTCCAATCTGAATGGTTTTCCAAATTCTTACAGAAGTTAGAGAAAATTTAGTCTCTCTAAAACAGAGCTAAAAAATGAGAAGGAAATGGCATATAAGTTAGAGTTCCGAAAGAAAAATGGAAGATAAAAACAAAAATAACAGAGATGAAAGCTACATTAAAAGCAATAAAAATGGAATGAAACTAACTGGCTCGAAGAACTCATACCAAAGAAAATGGAAAAGTGCAATGATATAATCATGGTTACAGAGAAGGTGATGAAAACTGTTTTCTTTGGTAGGATTCCCTAGTAATAGGCTCTGAGGTGGAGAGTTCTCAGGGCAGCGCCTCTAAGGGAGTGAGGAAGGCAGGCTTGGGCAGAGGGGACGCTGACCTGTGATATGGTTGCAACTGAGGCTTAAGCATATTCCAGGGGGAGCTCTGGAGCAGGATGGCCCTTCAAAGTTGTTCTGAATGGGGCAAAGAGGGCTAAGCTTGGTTTCCCCCTCATTGTTCCAGTCCACCATGGACTGGACTCTGGGTGAGTCAGTTTCTGATGGCTGAGGACTATTTTCAGGAAGGCACACGGGTGTGAGCCCTCAGCACCTGCTGTATCCAGCAGCTGGGGGATAGGTGCCTCGGCCAAAGAAGGAAGTTGGTGGAGAGAGCTCCATAGTATTCACTAGAGTCCACCTCTTGCACCGCTCAGATCCACTTGCTTCTCATGTAAGTTTGTCCCCTCTGGGAATCATTTCCTCAGGATTCTCCCTGTTCTTGCTCCCAGAGGTCTTGCTTCCATTGAGTGATTACCCAAGCAAAAATGGCTGGGGGCACTTCAGCCTTGACCTGCGGCAGAGTCCTTCCCTGCTCTGCATGTCACTAAGAGCTGGTGGCCTTCTGTGTCACCCCCTAAGTGGCTTGAACACCTGGTCTCCTAAACTCAAGAGGTCTGTGTAAGTTTGCACTTCTTTCTTAGGGATATCATGAGATGCAACAATTTGTTCTTTACTTTTGAAAGGTCAAGCATGTCCCAAATCCCTGGACACTAAAAACTTCACTGAATCTCAGAAGGGTTCATCTCTCTGTAGGATGCACATCTTACTGAGGCTGACACTTACTGCTCATCCACGGCGGCTGACAGAATGGGTGTCTCTGGTGTTCTGTAGCTATGTGATCTGACCTTTCTTGTTGGTCTTATTGGTAGGAGAGGAGGTGAGGGAGATTCTTAGAGGGATGAGCGTTGTCTTGGCCTTATTTGAGGTTCTGCATGATCATTAAGCAAGGGACTCTCCGTGTCTTCTACAGAGCAGGCCACTTCTGCATGTTTAGCAAGTTCTGGGGAATCTGAGAGCTCAAGCTTCTCCAATGTCAAATACCTACCCCAAGTCTCAGGTCCTGCTCCTTTCCTATTAGGGCCTGACTTTCTCTGAATCTCTCCTGAGCTCCTAACCTGGTTCCCACTCGTGCCCAGTGGCTGCGGTAGATAAGGGTTTTCTTAAAGGAAACCCCTCTGGCTTTCTCATTTTGTCTTGAAATGGGATGAATCACACTGAGCCCATCACTGCCCTTCCATATTCCAGGACACTCACAGCAGCTGCCCCAGTTCATTGTCCTAAGGGTTACCACTCACCACTCACCCCTATGTCCTCCACCAGGATCATTCTCTCATGAAACTCATTTAACCATGTCCCTGCCATGCTCATCTGTGTAGCTTACCTTCTGATTCTAAAGAAAGGCTGCAGATTTTATCATGTAGATTTTGGCCAAACCTGACAAGATGTTGAATCTTGAGTTCTCCTTCACTGTGTTATCCTCCCAGTATTATTATTTTGATTTAATTTATTGATAAAAATATTGAACAGGACTGGGTCAATGTTGATAAAAATGTTGACCAGGACAAGGGTAGAGATAGGTTTCTGAGCATACTCTTAGGACACATGCCTTGTTAGTCTCACTAATTCAACAAATGATATTTATTGAATACCTAATGTCTGCTAGGCAACCTGCCTTCCATTGGGAATATAACAGTGAACAAGAAATGCTTATGACCATACACTCCTATGACTCTTCATGCAGGTTTACGGAAATCAATTTATTTACTGTTTTTGTGCTTGGATACTCAGCTAGTCTGTGAGCACACTAAAATATACTATTGTTCAGCCTTATGATTCTCAGAAATTTTAATTTAATTACTCAGGAAAAATCTTAATAGAAACAATAAGAATAAGGGGGACACAAGCAGGGATTTTTCATCTAGTAATTTTATAAAATAACTAGGGGACCAGTGCATGAATTCGTGCAACTTGAAAGGAACTGTGGGCCACGAGGCTGCGGTGGGCACAGGGGCAGGTCTCAGCCCATCCTCCATGCCCCTCCCATGGCGACCCCCGTCCCCTGTCTGCCAGCAGCCCAGCTCCCTCTGCTGCTACTCCCACATGCTGATGGGATTGGCCCCGCTTGCACCAGCTGATGGCATGGAGTGATTGGGGCTGGTACCAGCAGTGGGTGTGAGAGGTGGCTGCTGGTCCTGATTGCCCCTCAGGAGCAGGGGGAGGTGGAGAAGCTCTGAGGGGCGATCGGTGCCGTCAGTTGCTGCTAGCACCTGCTGACTGTGCCAAGCGATCGGGGCCAGTGCCAGGCGCTGGCAGCGGGTGCAAGCAGTGGCTCTGGTGCTGGCAGTGGGTGCAAGCAGGACCAGTTCCAGCAGCAGGTGCAAGTGCCGGGTGGGACCATAGTGTGTGGGAGCAAAGAATTTTCAGTAACCACCAGAGGCTCGCCCTGATGACAGCGACCAGTGCCTGCCTTGGTCTGGTGCCCCCACTCACCTGCTCCACCATCCCACAGAGCCAATGCCCACCATGTTCTGTCCTCTGCCATCTGCTGCCAATGCCCACCATGTTCCACATGTGCTCCCTGGTGGTCAGCGCACTCCATAGTGACCGGTTGTTCAGTTGTTCCGCCATTTGGTCTACTTGCATATTAGCCTTTTATTATATAGGAAGATATTACTTTAAAAATTCTCTCTAATAACACTATTATTTCAATATAAAAGGCACAGTTCCTGCCCTCATGGCGTTTACAGTTTGATGAGAGCCAGACTTGAAACACAGAAATGAAGGGATGAATACAAGGTGCATATTGTGATGCATGTTGTTCAGGAAGCTAATTGGGTACAGAGTACAGACTAAGAAAGTAGACAGGAACGGCCTTTCAAGGAAGTGACATTTTAGCTTATTCACAATGGGATATAAAGGACCTGGCCATCCAGAAGGTCTGAGAGAGGAGAACATGTGCGAAATTCCTGATGGGGGCTCTTGGTGTGCTTGAGACCTGAGAGGAGGCTAATTGAGCTGGAGCACGGAGAGTAAGGAAGGGCATCCTGTGCTAGAGGCTGCAGAATGTGGGAGACAGCAGGATTAACTCCAAGTGACTGCCAGGACACTTCCCATGCTGCTTGCAACCATCCAGCATGACTCTTCCCCACAGTGGGAGGGCTGTGCATGACCTCAGCATCCCCTAGGACCTCCAGGTGAGATCAGCGCTGGGCTGCTGGCTTTCCCAGCAGTAGCATGCAGCTCCCCCAAGCAACTTGTTCTTACGGCCACTTTTACAGGAGACTGAAGGAGAGGGATTGCATCAGGGGATGGTGTACAACCTAAGATACTGCTAAACTGGAGTCCTCCATGGCCCAGCTGCAGAACATCTGTCTGTGAGCTGGCTTGTACTGTGCAGTTTGCCTGAGCCGTTCATGCTACCAAAAGGATGGGTGAAGTTAGAGCCTGTGGGGCTTGCTAAGCCACTAGTGGTGTGGAATTTTTTTAAGGTATGAAAGGAAACCATTTAATGGTTTTGAGCAATAAAGTAAACTGTAATCTGATTCATATTTTTAAAACTTCACTCTGTTTGCTGTGTTGGGAGTGGATTAGATGAGGACATGAGTCAATGCAGGAGAACAGCTGGATGGCTATTGAATTAATCGAGGTGAAAGAAAGTGGCCTGGGCAAGAGCATTCACACTGGGAATGGTGAGAAATCAACAAGACTCAAGATAGAGTTAGAGAGTAGAAATGATAAGACTATTAACCAATCAGATGCTGGGCATTACGTGGAAGGAAAAAAACAAACCCAATGCCCAGATATCTTGCTTGAGCCATTGGTCCACAGGGGTTTCATTTACATTGATGGGGAGAAGGGAGAAGAAATACTTTTAGGTGAGAACAGCATGGGTTCCCCTTCAGAAATATGAAGTTTGGGATATCTGGGGGAGATGTCCGATGTCACCTGGGCTGAATCTGGACTCCAAAAGAGTCCAAAAGAGAGGTTTAGGTTGGGGATATACATTTTGGAATATTTATTGTATATGTGGGATTGAGCCATGGGATTGAGGAGACTATAGTGAGATACAAGTAGAGACAAGTACAGGATTTTTGAGAATGTCATATAGGTTGTCAGGTAGAGGAGAGGGACAAAGTGAAAGAAGAAGAGAGGCAGAGGGGAGAGGACAGAAGAGGAGAGAGAAGACAGACCCTGTCAAGTAAGAGGCAATCCCAGAAATCGGAGATCTGTGGCAGTCAAAAGTGGAAAGAGCTGAGGAGGGGAGTCCTGGGCAACCACGTGTGATGCCAGTGAGGCTTGGAGAAAATGCGACTGAGTGATGAGGAATTCAGATGGTGGTGACTTTGAGAGCGGCAGTTTCAATGTAGGGAGGCAGGGTTAACTTGAGGCGGGTTGGTAAGAAGTAAACAAAGGAGGGGAAATAGGAGCAGTATGTATAGAGAACTCCTAGAGGAGTTTGAAGAGGAGCATAGAAATGACTGTTGGCTGGAGAGAGATGAGGGGCTACATGAAGATTTCTAAAGAATGGGAGATAGCAGGGCATTTTCATAGGCCATGGGGAAAGGTGCAGGGGAGAGGGAGAGTGTGATGGTGAGGAGAGTGAAGTTAGTGGTCCATGTTAGTAAGTCATATATTTTCCTGAAGTCTCTTAGAAAATTAGGTTGTGTGTCTCTACGTTCTTTGAATATTTAAATCTACAATTAGAGATACTGTGCTCCTCATCACAGGTACTTTCGGTGCCCTGTGACTAAATTGGTCTGAGTCTAAATCTAGAATGCCCTGAGCATGTCGGGGTGCCTTTTATCATCTCTCTCTACCTCCTGACCAGTGTGTTCCGACTGAGGTCTGCTCTCCATCTCCTATGAAGACAGAGGCAAGGCAGGGACTGAGTGGTATAGCCTGCCCTGTATCTTTGGCCGACATTGCACTGTTTGCCCCAAGCAGGGTGCTTCTTTGTCCTATTAACACAAATGTCTACAGGAGAGCATTTGTGCTGTCCTTTCCAATGTCACCAGCTCATTATTGGCTGTGACCTCTAGGTACAGCTCTTATGCTGGCATTCCTCCCTGGCCCTGTGCCCATTTGCAGTCATTATTCTGGCTGAGCCTCAACAGGTATTATATCCCAGATGATTATTCTACTATGATTTGATGAAACAGTCTTGCCAGTGATTGGGTTAATGATGACCATATTATCCAATTCCATCTGGCCTCAGGGTGAAGCCGGCACAGGGGAGGGTGGGATTGAGGAAGTCACAGGCAGTGGCCCTCACATCAGGCCTGGCGCCCATCCACCAAATGCACATCTATCTTATATAATAAAAGCCTAATATGCTAAGTGTCTGGTTGTCCAGTCATTTGTTCAACCAAAGTGTAATATGTTAATGATATGGCTAAGGCCACTCAACTGCTCGCTATGACATGCACTGACCACCAGGGGGCAGATGCTCCAACTGGTAGGTTAGCTTGCTGCTGTCTGGCCCATCGCGATTGAGTGAGATGGGCCGGACATGCTCTGGAACCCTCCTATGGTCCCTCCCTGGCTGGCCAACCTCCTGCGTCCCTTCCCGGCCCTGATTGTGCACCCGTGGGGTCCCTCGGCCTGGCCTGTGCCCTCTAGCAATCTGGAACACCTTGGGGATGTTGGAGAGCTGGTTTCAGCCCGATCCCGCAGGCCAGGCCGAGAGACCCCACTGGTGCACAAATTCGTGCACCGGGCCTCTAGTGTTGTGTAACAGGTTTCCTCCCTTTAAGTTAATGTGAGTTGGTGCAGTCTCTGTTTTTTGAAGTCATCCTTTCTCTTACACCTTCCTTCTACTTTTTGTCCTACATCCTTTTGAACTCTGTGTTCACAAAGACCTCCCTGTGCAGGTGTCTTGGTTTCTTTTGATGTCTTCATGCCTTTTTCATTATAATTATGTCCTGAGAATTCCTTGTTTTAGGGCTTCCCAACATATGGGGTGGAAAAAAGTAGGGTTTACAGTTGTCTGTTCATGAAACAGAGCTGATTCTTGTCTTATTATTTATTAATTATTGTGTCATTTTCCATGGGAACAACTGTAAACTCACTTTTGCCCCACCCTGTATTTTTCAGTATTCCAGTGTTATAAAATTTGAGACATTCAAATTTTAGACAATCTGCCCTATTATTCCCACATAGACTATTAAATGTGTGCTAGCCTCATTGTTTTGGCATTCTTTTCCTCATAGTGCCCATTGCACCAGCTGCCATATGAAATCTGCTGGCCTCTGACACCTCCTGATTTTTGGTTTGGAAATATGGTCACTGTTCTTTTTTAAAAATATTTTTATTGATTTTTTTTAGAGAGAGAGGAAGGGAGAGGAACACACAGAGAGAAACATTGTCTGCCTTCCACATGCCCCACACTGGGGATTGGGCCCACAACCTGGGCATGTGCCCTGACTGAGAATCAAACCAGCAACTTTTAGGTGCACGGGTAGATGCCCAACCAGCTGAGCCACACCCGCCAAGGCTGCTCACTGTTTTGTTTTTTGTTTGTTTGTTTGTTTGTTTGTTTTTTAAGTCTGTCCATGGCATCAATTGATCTGAATGTTTCAAAACCTGCTTTTCAAAAGTGATGTGCCTGACTACATCCAGCATTTATTTTATTCACAGTAACAACCTCCACATGACACAGTCCCTTTCTCCCAAGCTTCCTGTCACTTATACTTCACCGGTTTGTTCTTCCCTGTTGGTCGGAATTAAGTCCACAGTAGTGTCCCCATTCTTATGTCCTTTCCTTTTTGAGAGACAAAACTGTCAGCACTGTGAGTCAGGTAGCTCAATTGGGATGAACCCAAGGGACGTATTTGCGGTAATTCACATGCCCAGAAGAAAAGAGCTTGATGTGAGCTTCAGATCAGCAGAGAAATTGGATTTATCTTGGACACCGTATCAGAAGGAAAGGGACCAGCGCCACTGGGAGAGATTGAGGTGAGTGAGTAGATCAGACCCAGGCTACAGGCTGTTCATTCTCTTCAAGAAATGGAACTGTAGTTATAGGAGACACTGTGTCAGCCTTAGGGGGACCCTGTACAGTGTTGGCAGATCTGAGAAAAGATGCAGATCACTGGGGGTTTGGACTGGCCGTGGCATCGTAAGATGAGGCTGTGGAAGCAGTGGCCCTAGCGAGCCACTGACATGGGGCTTTCTAGGGTGAGCCAGGTAGATCTTGTTGGCAGAGGGGATAGTGGTGCACGGTCCACCAGGGGGTGGAGGGCAGGTGTATGGGGGGCACAGCAGAGCTTTCTGTACAAACAGTGAGAAGCAGGATAGTGGGGTGGATTTTAGGGTCAGTCAGCCCTGGATTGGAGTACGCCCTGGGTTGGTAAATTATGCAACTCCTTTGCATAATTTCCTCCTGTGTAAGGTGTGATAATAATGCCTGCTCTGTGGGTTGGTGAGGATTTAATTTTAAGGCATGGAAAACACTTAATACAGACTGGCGCAGAGTCCCAAGAAATGAGAGGTCACAGGCCAACGAGGAAGGAGACTCCACTTGGAGTCATAAGGTTCCCGTGAGCTCTGTAGGAAGCAGGAAAATGAACTGGGGGACAACAAGGCAGGGAACAAACGGGCAGGGACAGGAGGAAGGCATTCGGAGGGAATGGAGGACAAGTGATGGCACGCAGAGGAGGGCCTCAGTGGTAGCTGAATGCAGAGACAGGAGTGAAGAGGAACAAAGTTCGGAGCTAATGCCTGCCCTCAAGGGGCCTGCGCTCCAAACAACAGTTTTCTGGCTGTCTGTGAGTATCTCATTGCAAGGAGAAATGTAGGAACACAAAAGAGGGGAGAAAAAACACTGATTTATTATACATATAAGTATGACTGGCTTAAGCCTGCAGAACCAGCCATTGGAGGGATAAGGCCATTCAGGGGTCCTGAGTCTGTGCCCAGCTGGAAGTACATGTAGACCTTGGGCACCAGGGCAAATAAGAAGTTCTTTAAGTAGCCACGAGGACCAGGATTCCTGTCACTATGCGGTTTCCTCAGTGAACGTATAGGGATTATGCCAACATGCTTTCAAGGGAAACCATTTCAATACTGCTAATTCCAGCAGCCATGGTGCACAGGGAGCATCTGTTACAGAGTAAATTCAAGATGGAAGACTTGAATTGCTGTTCTTGGCTGTTCCCAGGTTTCCTTCCCTGGATGTCCTGGAGAGAAGCTGTTCCTTGGTTGCTAATGATTCTAGTGTATACAGATCTGCAAAGTTTTAGTTTACATGGAGACATTTTATCACACACTGTACATCACTATGTATTGCTACTAGTATATATGTTACATTGTAAAATATGTCATATATATATATATATATGTATATATATATATATATATATATATATATATATATATATATATATGACATATATTGACAAAATAGACCCTGGAAGCCTCCACCCAAGGTAAGAAAGATCAGTGCACACATCTTTGAGCTCCTATATTCCCTCCCCATCACATTCCCTTCCTTTCTCCTGAGGCAAACACTATCCTGACTTTGTGATATAATTCCCTTGCTTTTGTCTATAGTTCTCCTACCCATTCGCATATCCTATCTAATAAAGAGGGAATATGCTAATTGACCATCACGCCCTCACAAAGACAGAGGCACCCACAGCCAATAAGGAGGGTATATGCTAATTGCTGCCAGACCCTCAAAGATGGCAGCACCCACAGCCACAAGATGGTGGTGCTCAGTCCCTTCAGCCCTGCCAGGGTGGCAGGTTCAGGCCTGCCTCTGGAGTCCCCCAGTCCCCTCAGCCCCCCAGCTGCCCAGGGCTGGCCTGAGATGCAGGCAAGCCTCGGATGGTGGCTGCCCAGCCGCCCAGGGCCATCCGAGGCTCAGGTAACCAGGGCTGGCCAAGGCTTGCACTGCTGGTAGTGGCAACAGCAGAGGTGTGATGGGGGTGTCACCTTCCCCTGATCACCAGGTCACCTCCCACCCCTGAGGGCTCCTGGACTGTGAGAGGGGGCAGGCCGGGCTGAAGGACCCACCTCGAGTACATGAATTTTCATGCACCGGGCCTCTAGTTCTTAAATATTATGTTGTTGGGTCTTGTGCGTTTTTGAAATTTATATACATGGAATTCTACTGTGTGTCTTTTGCTTCTCGTTGGGTTTGTGGGCTGTAGTCAGTTATTTTCATTGCTGCATACTATTCCACTGCATGACTAGCCCATCATTTACTTGTCAACTCTCTTGTTGACAGACATTGGTTTGTTGCACAATTTTTTATCACCATGACCAATGCTGGTGTGGGCATTCTCCCATGGTCCCTGGTGGACAAGTGCAAGAGTTTAGCTGGGGCTTGTTTTTAGTAGTGGTATTTTGGGGACAGAGGTTACTTGTACGTTCCACTTTACTAGGTCATGTCAGCCTGTCAAGGTGGTTGTACCAATTGATAGTCTCATCAGCAAGGAATGAGAGTTTTCATTGCTTCGCATCTTCCTCACCATTACTCTCTATTGATTATGTATAAATGTGTACACATTCATGTATAAATATAAATAATTTTATGTGTCTATATTATATTTGGTATATGTGCCTCTATATAATGTGTATATATACATATATCAAAAACAATGTGTATATGTAGTATCCATTTGTACTTATATAATAACTAGTAGCCCATTTTCAGGAAGAATCCTGCAAGCGGCCATTGGGGCCATGTGCGCTGCCGCTGCCGCCACCTTTGCGGCCGCCGCACCTGCACCCGCTCGCCACTGCCACCCGCCCAGCTCCGCCCTGCTCCGCCCCGCTCCGCCCCGCCTGGGCTTTCCCTCTGGCAGCCACCTTGCTTTCTGCTTTTCCTCCCTCTTCCTTCTAAGTTGTCTTCAGTCTTCACTCCGCACTCCCTCAGCGTATGCAAATTAGCCGCCATCTTTGCTGGGTAATTTGCATACTCGCCCTGATTGGCTGGTGGGCGTGGCTTTGGTTGGTGGGCGTGGTTTTGGTGTAATGGAGGTGCGGTCAATTTGCATATTACTATTTTATTAGGTAGGATAAACAGGGTTGCATTCTTTATACATTGCATAATGTACTTTAAAAAAATTAAAAACGTTTTTTATTTAAGTATAGTTGGTATGTGAAACATTTGAGGAATTTGCAAAAGTAATATTGTCCAAATACAATTTCCTTTCTCTCCCTTGATTTTACAATATGCTTCTAGCATAAAACAGCAGCTCCTCTATATTTGGGAAATTCATTTTTTGGTGAGTCACAGGAGAACGTCTGAGCGGGGAGACCTCAGGATTCAACTGAGGTGCGCTTCCACCCCCTGTTGATCCTTGGTCAGTGCATCCCCAGCACACAGAATCCCTGCTGAAGGGGCTTTCCCAGCCAGGAGAGCTTAGCCCATCCTGGCAAGAAGTTCTGGTTGGAGCCCTGGGACCCAGCAGTTACCCTTGTGGGGGCAAGAAGAGACTCCCAAGGCTGTGAATGACAGTATCAAAAACACCTAATAAAGGATCCAAGACCACAGAGCCATCCACACTGGGATCCCAGCGCCCTCCTGGTGCCTCTGCCCCTTCGTGTTGTATAATCGAATTACACGGTGAGGTGTACTGTGTGTAAGTATAGAAGTGTTTTTATTTGGTGGTGGTTGATTAGAAAATTGCAAGCATTAGGAGAATGAATACATGTGTTATAATAAATCGGAGTGTACTAAATGGCACAGTAGCCTACGCATACTTATCTATTTTGGATTTCTTAAAAAAAACACTTTGTTTTAATAGCAGAAGCTTTCATATAAATACAGTGTAATAGGTAGTTATTTTAAACAGTTAGAGGTGTTACTTTATTGGAAACTTATTTAACACTTATTATAAAGTCAATAAATGAGCACAGTTTTAAAAATCTAGATTTACATAAATATGTGGTTGCAAATGATACTAGCCTCCTTTATTTATTTTTTTTTTGCACAAACTTTATTTTTAGAGCACTCTTAGAATAACAGCAAAATGAGCTGAAAGTACAGAGTTCTTGTATATCCCCCTAACCCCCCTCCTCACAGCCTCCCCTATACCAGCATCCTCCACCAGACTGGTACATTTGTTACAGTTCATGTACCTACACTGACACATTATCACCCATAGTCCCTACTAGGGTTCACTACTGGTGTGTATATTCTATGCATTTTGACAAATGTATAATCACATGTATCCACTATTATATCACACAGAATAGTTTCACTAACCTAAAAATCCTGTGTGCTCAGACCACACATCCCTTCCTCTCCCCATCCCCTGACTTTATTTTGTAAACATAGCTCCACTGACCTAGAAGGTGAAGAGTAGAAGTTGTTATATCAAAGCAAAATACTAACAACCTATAACACCATTTGCATTTCCAAAAATAAAATAAAAAATTAAAAAATTCCATAAAGAAATTTAAAAGGCAAGCCACAGATTGTGAGATAATCCCATCTAATAAAAGGTAATATGCAAATTAACCAAAACTCTGCAACAAATATGGCGGCGCCCATAGCCACAAATATGGCGGCACCCACAGCCACAAAGATGGCAGTGTGGTCCGGAGCCACGGAGCTGGTGGAGCAGGCGGGAGGCTTGGCTTCCTTTGTCACTGGGCAATGAAGGAAGCCAAGCCTCCTGCATGCCCAGGCAGGCCGCTGAGGGAGACATGCAGGGAGTGCAGTGGGGAGACATGCGGGGAGTGAGCGAGGTTCCCTGTCTGGGGGTTCCAAATCCGCCATTGGTTCCTTTCACTGCTGATTCCCCTCCTCACAGGTATCTTCCATGCAAAAGCCGTTCTGTGCAAATATGTCATGTCCTTATGAGTGAATCCTAAACCGAATGAGTGTCACATCTGGGCAACCTAACTCACATTAGAAAAAGGACCTGGGAGGAGGGATTTAGAAATCACGAAGCCATGGTGACCTGCTCGGTCTCCGGAACTGCTGTCAAACACAGGCAGTCTGAGACCCTCCCAAACACCACCTGAGCTAAACCTGAGAACCAAGCTATTTTCAAGGCCCAAAGTTGATGGGGGTCGGGGGGAGGGGAGCAAAGCAAGCAGAACAGCAAACTCAACCAAAGACGCAGGAGCCTAAGATAATGCAGAGAAATGTCCTGGCCACCGATGCTCTCCCGCAGACACGGTGCCCACACCCAGCTGGGGGGAGGGAGTGTGTATGTGCAGAATTTAAGGCCACCAGCAGGAGGGAAAGTCGAAGCATGCCTAAAGATTTTTTGTACATGTCCCACAGTGGAGAAGCAGAGTCAGAATCAAGAAGCGAAGTCTTACCTCAGCGCTGAGGTGTTTAAAAGTATCTACAAATAGCAGTTCCATCGCTGAATCCACTGCCATGTTTGCCATGGACGGGAGGCGTGCAGAGGACTTCTGGGGCAGCCCCGTAACCTCGGGGGTGACAGCGGCTCTGGAGAGGGAGAGACTGCAGCACTTCCGGTGTCCAAAGAGCTAGCGCCGCAAACCTTGGCCTATCCGGAAGCTCGGTGCTGCTGGAAGTTGCTGGCCTCGCCTTCTCCAGCATGGTGGAGAAAGGCTGAGAGAGGAGAGGCGGAAACGGTGGCTCCAGTGGTCCAAATCCAGTCGTTGTCTCTGTTACCTGGCCTCTGCGCCCTCCAGGACAGCCTCAGTACCAGTGCAGAGGAGGCTTTGGAGAGGGTAGTGGTGAGGAGAATGCTTCTGACTCAGGTTACTCAGTGAAACCGCTGTCAAGAGCCTTTCTGGGGCTGGCAGGAAATGCAGCAATGAGGGAAGAATAATGTCTCAAAACAAAGTTTTTTTTGTTTTTGTTTTTTGTTTTTCTCATTAGCAAAATGAGAATATTACATAAACCACAGACTTTGCGAGAATTAATTGAAGTAAAATTCCAGAAATTGTATAACAGCCAGGCTGAAGTGGATAGGTTGGTTGAGTGTGAGCGTGGTCCTGTGCACGGAAAGGTTGCAGGTTCGATTCCAGGTCAGGGAACATACCTGGCACATACCTGGGTTTCAAGTTGGATCCCTGGTCAGGGCTCCTAAGGAAGGCAATTGAAGGGATGTTTCTTACATTGATGTTTTTCTCTCTCTATCCCTTTCCCTTCCACTATCTCTAAAAATCAATGGAAAAATGAATTAATGCCGTATCTACAAATGTGGATAATCTAAAAAGAAAAAAAAAAAGAAGTGTGTGTGTGTGGGCCCTAATCAGTTTGGCTCAGTGGATAGAACATCAGCTTGTGGACTGAAGGGTCCCAGGTTCGATTCCGGTCAAGGGCATGTACCTTGGTTGCTGGCACATCCCCAGTTGGGGGTGTGCAGGAGACAGCTGATTGATGTTTCTCTCTCATTGATGTTTCTAACTCTCTATTCCTCTCCCTTCCTCTCCATGAAAAAAATCAATAAGATATATTTAGAAAAAAAAACAGGGTAAAAGAGGTTAAATATGTACTGTATAATTTAAAGCATGTAAAATAATATAACTTTTTAAAATATATTTTATTGATTTTTTACAGAGAGGAAGGGAGAGAGATAGAGAGTTAGAAACATTGATGAGAGAGAAACATTGATCAGCTGCCTCCCGGTTAGGGCATAATATAACTTTTTAGGGGCATATATATTATTTATACTAATAAAAGGGTAATATGCTAATTAGACCAGACATGTTATGGACATCCATCTGGACGTCCTTCCAGACAAAGCCATGGTGGCGGGGGCCGAGGCAGAGGCTATTAGGGCCAATCAGGCCAGCAGGGGAGAGCACTTAGGGGCCACCAGCTTGGCAGGGGAGCAGTTAGGAATAGATCAGGCTGGCAGGGGAGTGGTTAGGGGGTGATCAGGCTGGCAGGCAGGCAAACAGTTGGGAGCCAGCAGTCCTAGATTGTGAGAGGGATGTCCGACTGCCGGTTGAGGCCCGAACCGGCAGTCGGACATCCCCCGAGGGGTCCCAGATTGGAAAGGTTCAGGTTGAACTGAGGGACACCCTCTCCCCCACCCCGTGCATGAATTTTGTGTACTGCGCCTCTAGTATTCATAATATCTGACAAAGAAGTTGTATCCAGAATATAAACTAGAACTAGAACCCTAGTATTTTCAAGAGTTGAGTGACAAGCAAGCCTCCAAGAAATGGGCAAAATACTTGAACAGACACTTCACAAGAAGAATTATGCAAATGGCCAGTAAGCATAGGAAACTATGCTCCACAAACAAAAGTGTGCCCAGTAGCCTCTTTGTATCTAGTAGAACGAATAAGAGCAATAAGACTGACAACACCACATGTCATCAAGGAGTTGAATTGATCTGAATTCTCACACTTTGTTGGTGGGAGTGCTCTAAATGCTTTGGAAAACTGTTTATAATTTTTTATAAGGTTAAACATTCATCTGACCTATGACTTAGTAATTATATCGCTAGGTATTTACCCAAGAGGAATGAAAACACATGTCTGCAAAAAAACAAAAACAAAAATACCCAACTTGTATAAATGTATGAATAGTAGCTTTATTCATAATAACCCAAAACTGGAGACAATCTGTAAGTCCACATCCAAGTGAATGGATAAACAAAATGTGTCATATTCCTATAATGGAATACTACTCAGCAATGAAAAAGAACAAGCATGGATCTATGGCACAGCATAGATAAATATCAAAAACATGTTGAATGAAAGAAGCCAGACACAAATGAGTACCTATTGTGTGATTCCATCTACATGAAGTTCAAGGACAGAGAAAACTCATCTATGGTCATAGAAATAAAGCACATGGAGATGGCAGAAATTTCTTATACTTAATTTGGGTGTTCTTTCCAAAGGTATGTATACATTTGTGTCAAAACTATCGATTAAACTGTTAAGATCTGTGCATTTCATTGTATGCAAATTTCACCTCAATAAAAATAAACAAAAATAACAATTAAGAATTACCCATAAGTTATCACAAGCACTTAAACTATCACTGCATGATGTCACAGTGATGCTGTGAGTCACTCTTCGCTTGTGACTGCACGGAGATTATGCCTTAAAAAGAGAGGATGCTCCCAGCCGTAGACCCTGAGCCTGGCCTCCTAGTGAACCGGTCACCACACACATACGTAGCAGTACGGTCTTGTCTCCACTAACCTCACACAATGAGCCACATGGAGAGCCACGTTAGAAAAACAAAAAACAACGTGGAATAAGACCCCAAAGCAAAACCACATTCCTAATCAATGACACATTTACCAAAAGTTTAAATATTTGTCACAGATGGCAGAAATTATTCTGAGGTCTAAACAGAGAGGATTTGACCTGGCATCACAAATTGACTTGCTGGAGGTCTTCCATGTGCTGAAATTTATTATGTTGCACATTTTCATGCTCTTGCTATTTGGCACTATGATTTTAAAATATTAATATATATGTTCATAATAAGAATCAAATGTTTGCAAAGCCCCTGAAGTGCCTCCGAGGTTGCGCAGCACTGCTCTAGCTCCACCGACTCTGTGTTGGAGGCCAGGGTACTGCCTTCTGTTTATGCTAAATAGCTTCCTTAATGGCTGGACTGAAGTGCAAACAGTTTAGTGGTAATGGGTAAGCAGGCAGTCTGGGAGCCTAAATGACTCCTGTTAAAAAATTGTTAATGGCTCCTCCCAGGCAGGCGCAAAGGACAGATAAACAAAGAGAGGCTGTAAGCAGTCCAGTGCATCCAAATCAGACCGTGCGGGTTAAACCACTATTTCAACCCATTCTCTGCCGTGTGAACGTTTCCTGGGCCTCAGTTTCCTCATGTGCCCTGCACTGTTCACTGGGGTAGAACAGTGCTTCTGAGACTTTAATATGCATGCAGTCACCTGGGGTTCTTGCTAAAATACAGATTATGAGCCAGTAGGCCTGGAGTGGGGCCTGGGGTGGGTTCTGCATTCCTTTTTCTTTTTTTAACTTATTTTTATTGATTTTTATAGAGAGGAAGGGAGAGGGATACAGAGTTAGAAACATAAATGAGAGAGAAACATCGATCAGCTGCCTCCTGCACACCCCCTACTGGGGATGTGCCCGCAACCAAGGTACATGCCCCTGACCAGAATTGAACTTGGGACCCTTGAGTCCGCAGGCAGAGGCTCTATCCACAGAGCTAGCCAAACCAGTTAGGGCGGGTTCTGCATTTCTAACAAGCTCCCAGGTGCAGCTGATGCTGCTGGTCGGCTGACCACACGTGGGATAGCCAGGGGCTGGGGAACTCAGTGGGCCCTGGGAGTAAAGAATGGGGGTAGCACTCATACTCCCGTTGTCTGAGTGGGGCTCTCTTGGTAATTCAACTTAGAGAAAGGGTGGAGAGAAGGTGCATGTGGAAAGGAAATACACATCCTGTAGGGCTGTGCTGTCCAATATGGTAGCTGGTCGCTCCAATGTCTGTTTCAATGAAATGAAATAAAAACATTCTGTTTCTGAAGGAAATAACCAGGGTTCAAGTGCTCAGTAGCCATACCAGGGGAACGATGGCCAGTGGTTCAATCAACAGCAGAGAAGGAGAGGATTTCCTTCATTGTATGCAAATTTCACCTCAATAAAAATAAACAAAAATACCAATTAAGAATTACCAATTGCAGGAAGTCCTACTGTGTATCATGGCGCTGAAAGATAGAAGTGACCTGGGAGCAGGCGGGGACCTGGGGCAGACAGTCTTCAGGATGAGGAAACTTGCCCACACAATTTCTCGAATAAGCCAGTGCAGCTGGGCACGGCATCTACGGGTAATTAATTAGTGTCCTTCTAAATCTTTGGGCCTGGAGGAGAAGACTGTCTGCTCAGCGCATTTGGTCTGCTGGTTGGAATCTGACCTTGTGCAGATTCCAAGTCTATTCCATCCATGTAGCAGCCATGTTTTGGGTTAGTTAGAGCAGTGGTCGGCAAACCGCGGCTCGCGAGCCACATGCGGCTCTTTGGCCCCTTGAGTGTGACTCTTCCACAAAATACCACGGCCTGGGCGAGTCTATTTTGAAGAAGTTTAAGTTTAAAAAATTTGGCTCTCAAAAGAAATTTCAGTCATTGTACTGTTGATATTTGGCTCTGTTGACTAATGAATTTGCCGACCACTGGGTTAGAGCAAAGCTGGTGATCCTACAGACGATTCTGTGTTTTCTGCACCATATTCTGTGTGTGTGTGTGTGGCACCCTAACTCTGGGGTGCTTCTGCTGTTCCAACAGACCAGCTTTACTTTTTCCTATTTATATGGGTTCCCTGGGAAACATCCCTCTGGAGAAAAGAAATTGATCCCCCTTTTAAACAAAATTTCAGAACCACTGATTCTAGTTCAATGGTCTCACTTTATAAATGATGGGACCAAGGTCCAGGCAGGTGGAGGGTCTGACCTTTCCAAGTTCACATGGCCAATTAGCAAGCGAGCTGAAATGAGAAGTTGTGTCTCCTGACCTGGGCAACATTCCCTCCACCGGCTCACTGTTAATTATCTTTGTGCGCTGTGTGTCTGTCCACTCAGCTGGACTGCCGGCTGCTTGGGAGGGGGTGGGGCGGGCTGGGCACCACTGTTGGTCCGTTGCCTGGCTCGCTGCTGGGGGCATAGTGCCATCTAGTTTATTGTGGTCGCTTCCCGAGAGCCGGGGTACTGGGGGGAATTTATGGGCAGGACACCTGCCTGCCTCATGACCTTCAAGTTTACAATTTGGAGGTGATGCTCTCTGTACAGCCAGGCTTTCCAACTCCAAGAACCAGTAAGTATTCGTGGTTCTTTCCTCCCCTTGGTCTGAGCCTCTGCCCCAGCGCTGGCCCCAAGTCAGGCTGGAGCTCCCTGGGCTGGAACGCAGCTAATTTCCAGCCTCATCGGAACTCGGTGCGTCCCCGTTGTCGGCCTCATTAACTCCACAATGATGACGGCTGGCTCCCCAGCCGGCTCTCTTCCTCCTCTTTTGTTTTTATAGTAGGTCTTTCTTGAGCTTCTATCTGTCCCTCTGGTAACACTTCATCTCTATATTCACACATGTTAGCCATATGCCAAGGACCAGAAGTTCCTGAGCTTCTCCTAAACAGCGCTGATGAGGAACTGGACCGGTGAGGCCTCTGGATGCGGATGGGGTTGTTAGGGAGGGATGTTTAAAACAGAGCGCTGGCGTGGAGAGTTCCTCTGAACTTGTGTCCTGCCTGGGATGAATGTTCCAGACATGCAGGGCTCCTTGCTTCACAGAGGCCCCCATTTACCAGGCAGGTATAATTGAGCTTAATGAGAAATGTATTCTAAATTGAGCAGTCTCTTTGCTTACTCCCAACATAATGATGACTTATTGGCGTATGCATAATGCATGGGGTCCCAGGAACCCACAGGGGCATTCGTACTATATATGCTGGAGGCCTTTCTCAGAAGATCACTGTGCCCCTGGGGGGTCTCTACATGCCCCCACCCCTACACACCACACACACACACACACACACACACCCTCTGTTTTGGAGGCAGGCCAAGCCGCTGATCCAAGTACCCTGGCCAGCTACCATGGGTCCAAGAATTGGGCATGATGATGTGTGGGACTAGGGTAGTAGTGTCATACCTTCTTTTCACTTTGCTTTGTTTTCCCTCTTTTGAAAGATGCATGGCAGATACTACCAGTAGACTCGCTAAAACACATCTCACTTTCTTCTCTCTTGTCTTTCCATCAGATGGACTCTAGAAAGCAAAATGCCTCAATTTCTAGCCTCACTTGTCACCTGAACAAGCCTAGTGTGGCCATGTGACCATATTCTGGACAACTGCACATTGGAATTTCCAGGGAGGGCTTACACCTGGATAAAAATGCCAACCTTGTGAGAAGGAAGATTTTTGTCCTGTGTTTTAACCTACCTCTGCCTGAAGGTGTGGCAGTCCTTTTGCATACACACGGGTAAGAATGAAAGCCCTGCGTTAAAGATGACAGAGCACAAAGCTGGGACGAGCCTGGCTCCCTGATGACAGCCGTAAGCAGCTGAACAGCCCCTGGACTGCCGCCTCTGAACATCGTATTCCCTGAAGAAACAAGCTGTATGATGGGATTTGGAGGACCCTCAGTCAAATACATTCCACTTTTCTCACAAGGGGATTTCTTAGAGAAGCCATGTGGTTACCAACAAGAATCCTATATTAGAAGTCAGTGTCTGAGGTTCTAGTTCAGGATCTCCTGTAAACTTGGACCACAGGATGCTAGAACTACGCAGCCTGCCTATCTTTCTTGCACAGATAGTTTCCGTATCTGGCCCTCGTCTGTGACGTGAGTGTTGGGGCCACTGCTGACTTCTCCAGGATGACGTGGCACTGTCCCAGTCCATTGGGAAAGGACACGTTGTGGAGACCTTTCTCTGAGCACCACAGTGGCCCTTCCTGTCAATGGCATTCTGTGTCTGCAGTTTTCCATCTAATCCAACAGAGAGTTTAGAATACAAAATGGGCAGGAGGAGGATGTCAGTAATACAATCCTGTGTGACAAACTACTGCCAAACACATACTGGTTTAAATGAGAACAACAGCCCTGACCAGTTAGGCTCAGTGGATAGAGCGCCGGCCTGCGGACTTAAGGGTTCAATTCCGGTCAAGGGCATGTACCTTGGTTGCGGGCACATACCCAGTGGGGAGTGTGCAGGAGTCAGCTGATCGATGTTTCTCTCTCATTGATGTTTCTGACTCTCTATCCCTCTCCCTTCCTCTCTGTAAAAAAATCAATAAAATATATTTTAAAAAATGAGAACAACAACTATCTATTATTCTTATGATCCTATGGATTGGCTGGAAGGTCTGCTGGGCTTGCCTGGACTCACTTATGTGGCTGCATCTAACCTCCCAGACAGCCTCACTCTGACAGTGGAGTGTCCCTTTTAATCTGTTTTGGTGCTGGTTGTTGGCTGGACATCTTGATTCCCTCCACTGGGCTTCTCCATCAAGATGGCTTGGACTCCTTTACATGATGACTCAGCGTTCTAAGAGAGTGAGGTAGAAGACACAAGACATTTTAAGGCCTAGGCCCAAAAGTTCCAAAATGTCACTTCCACTGCATTCCATCCACAAGATCCCTAAAGCCTCACCATTATAGGGTCAGGGCTGACACCCTTGATCCTGTTCTGCATCAGGTCCAGGTAGAGATGAGGTCCCATAGTTGCTGCTACTAACTAGTGATTAGAAGAACTATGAATTAAAAAGGTAAGTTATCTGCCATCCACACACCCAATAGGCAATACACCGAGATACAATGGAGAGTCAGCGAAAGGACAGTCACGGCAAAAGGTGGTTTTCTCATCCCTGACCCCCTTTGCTCTGTCTCTGTCCTCTGCCTTTGGCTTTGGCTTTTGGACTCTTGATGCTCTGCTCTAAGATGTCTCCTTTTCTCTAAGAATTGGCCCATGGTCTTAACCAGGAAGCATTTTCAATCTGCTTCCTACCTGTAGGAAGTTGGGGGATGGGGGTGGAGGGCCCTTTTCATTGTGAACCGTCACTGTCAGTTTAGTAAGAGTTGGTACCTGTCCTTTAAAAACTTTGTAAGTTTCCTATGTATGAGATTATTGTCCACTTCCTTTGGTAAATGCCACACACATCATTGCTCATGAAGTAAAGACCTTTTTCTGTCTTGGGCTGTGAGTCATGGTGCTGTGAGAGTCTTAGAAGTCCTCTTTTCATGCTGAAAGGCTCTACAATGCATTGTCTTCAATCCTCCTGAGTTCTTAATAAAGGGTTTTATGGCCACACTCTTGATTTGACCTTTACTCTGAGGCCATTTATCACTTTGCCAAACTTCTGCTGGCTGAAGAGACTAACTTGGGCTTTCCCCATTTCTCTAAATTTTTCTTGAAATCAATTTCTTATTTTATTAATTTCTCTCTTTATGCACTTCATGCAATTAAAATAAATTAAATGATCCTTTCTACATTCTGCCTGAAAATCTCTTTATCCAGATCCAAAAATTCATTAGTGTGATGTTAATTTTATGTGTCAACTTACTGGGATAGCGGAACCCAGATTAAACATTTCTGGATGTGTCTGTAAGGGTGTTTCTGGATGAGCTGATCATCTGAACTGGTGGATTCAGTAGAGTAGATCTGCCCTCCCTAGTATGGGTGGGCTTCATCCAATCCATCCAGGGCCCGAATAGAACAAAAAGTGGAGGAATTCACCCCTTCCTGCTTTCTTCCTTTCTGTGCCCTTGGGCTGGAACTTACATTATTTGCTCCCCTGCTTCTCAGGATTTCAATTTGGACTGGAATTTCACCACAGGCTTTCCTGGGTCTCCATCTTGTAGATGGAAAATTGTGGGACTTCTCAGCATTCCATAATCATGTGAACCAATTTCTCTTAATAATCTCTTCATGTATATTAATTCTGTTTCTCTGGAGAACCCTGACTAATACAAGTAAGCATTATTTCTTCCTTCCGAAGTATCACAGTCTACGGGGTTGCCAAATATTTCACTTCTATATAACATGAGTCACCCCTTTTCCAGCGTCCAGACATTGGAAACTGCAAGTGGAGTTTTGCCTTTCCCAAAGTTAAAACATGTGGCTAACAGAGGCAGGAAGGACAGCAAGGAGCTTATTAGCAGAGACTGGAAGAGATTGAGGACTTTGGTATTGGAGGCTGCCATCCTGCTCACACTGTGTTGGCCGTGTAGGGGGCAGGTAATTGGTCCTTTTAGTTCACATGTTTCTGGATCAGCTGCATCTGAGGAATTGGACCCCAGGATCCTCATCTCCATCTGGATATAGTTTAGATGATGAGATTCTGAACTTCAGGCAGATTCTGTGATGAGGATTTGACTTGGGGTGAGCATGAGGAAGAGGTTCATGTGGTTTGCATGTTCAAGAGATGTGAATCATATGGTCAAAGGGTTGACAGGAGTAGATGGTTTCCAAAGATGGCCACAAAAGTCCTGCCATCATGCATGTATTCCTCCTTTCTTGCAATGTGTCTTTGCCATATTCCCAGCAGGAGGTAGAGTCTAGTTCACCTCTCTTTGAATCTAAGCTGGCCTTTGGTCTTGCTTTAGCAATAGAATGAGGAGAAATAGAACTTGCAGTCTACTTTCTCCTGCTCCCTTGGGGCCTTAAGCCACCTTGCAAAGAAGTTTAGCCGTCTTTCTAGAGAAATAATCTGAAAAACAGAGACCTGGTCTGGCAGAAATGCTAACCAGACAGGTACATGAGGCCACCTGGGGTCATCCAGCCCTGATGGTGTTTCCCTATGACTGCAGCCACATGACTAAGTCCAGCCAGTGATGCAGGGAACAGGATGCTCGGCGGAGCCCAGCCAGCCTACAGAATCAGGAAAACTACATTATTTTAACCCATTAGGATAGGAGTAGTTGTTCTGCAGCATTAGGTCACTGATGCAGGGATGGAGGCCTTGGTTTTTTAGATCTCAGACTCTCAGTCCTTCAAGTGTTTATGAAAGCAGTAGTTTTCTTTACAAGGCCCAAATTACCTGGAGCCCAGAAATTCCCCTCCCAAACCTTTGGATTGGAGCCTAGCAGGTGGTTGATTGTTCTCCCTGGTCCCCCACCCTGCCCTGCCCAGCAGCTTGTTCCCCTTGGACTTGAGAGGACCTGGTGAGAACAGTCATAGCAGCTGTGGGAACAGCTGTAAGACAGAAGGCACTGGGACTGCAATGACTCAGCAGTGAGCCGGTGCTGGGGCTGCAGGCTGCACCTAGGAGCAGTGGCTAGGAGGGATTGGGTGGCCTGGGAAGGCCTACCCCCCTCAAAGAATTCACCCAAGATTCAGGTGCTCTTCATTCCTTCAATAAACCATGTACTTTCCTGTGTTCCTGCCTTGAACACCCCACCTTTCTTGTTTACTAGAGGAAACCCTTATTTTATTTTTTTTAATCCTCACCCAAGGATAGGTTTCCATTGATTTTAGAGAGTGAGGAAGGGAGAGAGAGAAAGAAACATCAATGTGAGAGAAACATTGATCAGTTGTCTCCCATACTCGCCCTGACAATGGATCAAACCATTCAACCTAAGTGTGTGCCCTGACCAGGAATCAAACTCACAATCCTTTTGGTGTATGGGATGACAGGGCAACCCTACTTTATTTTAAAGACACTCACACCTGTCGGAGATGCTTTTTTAAACCTGCCTAGGCAGTAAGTCATTTCTGTTCCCACTGTGCACTGCTCAGAATGCTACTTAGTTCTTACTAAAGTCTGACTTGGCTGTTATACTAGTTAGGATTCTATTTAACTGAGTGTAACAGAAAGCTCTACAATAATAGAATCTTAAACAAGGTCCAACTCTCCCTTTCATATATTGGAAGCCTGGAGGGAGGGAGTCCAGGGCTGAGAGGGACCCATGGTGCCAGGGCCCTGACACTTTCTATTCTGTGCTCTACTGTATACAGGTT
The DNA here is from genome assembly GCF_951640355.1 of Cnephaeus nilssonii. Classification (NCBI taxonomy): domain Eukaryota; kingdom Metazoa; phylum Chordata; class Mammalia; order Chiroptera; family Vespertilionidae; genus Cnephaeus; species Cnephaeus nilssonii. The sequence continues at coordinate 15,965,187 of NC_137076.1, forward strand.
CTATTCCAAGGTCACCTCAAGGGCAAAGGTGGCTGCTGGATGTCCAGCCTTCATGTTCACATTCCAGCCAGCTGGAAGCAGGAAAGGTTAAGAGGGGCACATTCCTTCCCTTTAAGCACATTCTTTAGAAATTGCACATGTCTCTTCTGCTTATGTTTTTGGTTTTAGCTTCAGGCAAAGCTGGGAAATAAGGTCTTTAATCCCAGCTAAAAACCGAGAGTTATATTTCTACAAAAGAGAAAGATAAATAATACAAGGGGGGCAATTAGTGGGTTTTGTCAAAGTCCTATCTGTCTTCCTCATTTGAATGACCTTCTTGAGACCAGAATATATACCCCATTCATCCACTTTTTCCCCATAAGACCCACTCTGTGCCTGATGGAAGATGGGAATGTGTTCAATGAACAAGGACATAACAAATCTACTTGCTGATTGGAAGCCAGTACCTCTGGGAAAGGTAACACAATTCAGCATTAATAATCCAGCAAAAATCTGTCTCTGCCAGTCCTGGCTTCCTGCTTTCCTTTCTGTATTTCCTTAGACTTTTCCATACCCACTCTCTGCAGTTCCTGGGTTCCCAGACCCTGACTTAGAAGCCAGGGGTGCACCGATTGGGAGGTCTGAGTTGCTTTCATCAGATGAGGAGATGGTGAGGGGTGCTGTGCATTTGAACTGGAGGTCAGGGAACCTGGGTTACAGGTTAGGTTTGGTCACCGTTCAAATCTTTGACTCTGGTAAACCATGTTTATACTCTGTAACTTAGTTTCTTTTTCAGTAAAATAGTAAGGTATATATATATATATATATATATATATATATATATATATATATATATAATCATCCTAGAGGTTCAGAATGTGCAACAGCATATTAAAGGCCATGTCTATTATATATATACTTGTAGCCCTTCACACAAATCCATGTATCATTAGATCGCTGCCTCCCTCCTGTAGCTCCTCCCACCATAACTTGCTGCCCTGCCCCCTTCTGTAGCTCTCTGCAGCCCACTTGTAGTTCATTGCCCCACCTTACTGCAGATCTGTGATCTGGATCTGGTTGTTCTGTGGTCAGTTGTTATGCCTCACGGCATAACGGATAATTAGCACACTCCTCTCTTATTATATAGGACTATGTACATACATGTATATACTGGGGTAAGTTAGGCTTAAGTCCACTGATATCTATATGTATATGTGTGTATATATGTTGCAAGTTATTATCATCATATGGGACAAGCAAGCAACAACAAATAAAAAGATTCCTTGTATCCTCCCTCATTGCAACTGGTTTCCAAAAAGGTATTGGCATGAAAGGTACAGGAGGAGCCTTGATTTTGACCTTCTTCCTCTTTCCTCAGTGTTTCCTCCTGAGCATCCTGTGCTGCAGCTCAGCGCCTCGAGGCCTTCCTCCCAGGCATTTCCACTGATGGACCTGGAGTGACCGGGTGATGGGTGTTGCTGTCGTTGTCGCTGCACTGAGAGGAAATGTTTCTCTGGCTGGCCCTGGAAGTCTCCCTGCCATAGATTTTCTTGGGGCTCAGAAACTTGACCGATGTGACCAAAGGTGGCCGGCGGGGTCCTACGGGTGGATTGGCCTAGTGACTCACCCTTCGGGTGTTTTTAGGGACTGTTTGGCTTTTGAAGGATTTACTGCGACATAAAAGTTTAGAGGAGAAAAGAGGAAAATAAATGATGGAGGAGGTCTGAGGGCCATGTGGGCCTGCGGCCGGACAGGCTCTCGGTGACCGCTTGCCTTCCTCCGCCTGGGGAAGTGGCAGAGCGGGAGAGAAAGGAGTGAGTGTCAGGAATGGTCTCAGAGCTGCTACCCCAGGCTGCCTGCCCTGCTGCCCACTGTGTTTGCAGGAGTGAGGGAGAGAGAGGACTCGGTGGGGAGAGGGGGGCAGGGTAAGGTAGGGGCCTGGGCACTGCTGGAGGTGAGCTGTGGGCTTGGCTAAGTGTCAGCCGCCACGGCAAAGTGAGCACAACACAAATGGGAAGACTTACCTTGTCCTGGTGTGGGATCCACGTCCCACCTCCAGCCTGCTTACTTAGGAGAACACCACTGCTTCTGCCTGAAGAGTGAACTGTGAGGTCCTTAAACTCATTGCCGTTATGCCTGGGACACAGGGCGCCCTCCTGCTTTGTTCCTCTAAGGGCACCGTACAATTCCAGTAACAGGTAAAGCAGAGAACAAGCCACACAACTCTAACCTGGAACAATGACAGCCCTCCTGGGCCTCCCTTTTCTCCAAACCCTTTTGCTTGGATACCTACCCCGATTGTTCCCTGCAAGTCCATAGTGGGTTCTTAAGGCTGAAAACAGAAACCCAAGAAACATTTCTGATCTAGAAAGTGAGGCCAAAGGAGGAATCGGGTCTTCTTGGGAGCTGTGCAAGAGGGAAAACAGAGGATTCCAAAGATCTCGTTTCTGTGACATAAAGGGGTTGTGTTGGGGAGCGGGGGTGCTCTGTGAGCTGAAGTTCTTTGTCCCCCCCTGCTGCCTCTGGCTGCCTCCTCTGGTCTTGACTCAGGATAAGAGCTGGGTAGAGATGCTGGATGTGGTGGGAGAGGTTTCTCTGCTGGGGCTAACCCCCGGGCAGGCAACTCTGGGCTGCAAAGAGGCGGATACTGATTCCAAACCCCAGTCCCTCTGGGAGGGGGCAGGAATGCAGCCTGGACACGCTGCTGGAGATGATGTGGGCTCTGGAATGTCCTTGAAATGTAAAATTGTGCGTATAAAGGGAGCTGAGGGACCAGCGAGCTCCATGGAGAGGAGTTAATTACATGGCCAGTTCCACTAGATGAAACAAAGAGACCGGCCGCATAGCCTGCTCCCTGGCAACACTGCCTGCTGACGGCCCTCCCTCCCGGCCCTGCTCAGTTCTGGGTTGGCACGGGCAGCCAGGGGTCAGTGAGGTCCTAGCCAGAGTTCTGGAGAAGCAAAGGCAGCCAGCTCCTTGAGGGTCAAGGAAATGCTAAGGCAGAGCCCGCGGGTTTAAGAAGGTGGACTTAGCCAGAGGGGATATCTGTGCTAGAGGGGGACAGAGAGAGAAAGGGGGTGGGAAGGAGGATAAAAAGAAGGAGAAGCAGCTAACAGAGAAAAAGGCCACTTCAGAAGAATGAAGAAAACTGGGGGTAAATTTTGCATAAATCCACCTGTTTTGGAAAGGAAACCCTAATAAATGACTGAGAAAAATCCCAGAAAAGCACTTAATGTTTTGGGAATGTTCCCCATCTGAACCTCTAAAGAAAAGGCAGAGATGGGCATCCCAGAGGCCCTCTTTCCTTAAGTAGCTCAGTCACGGTGAATGCTGAGCTCCAGAGGCAGGAGCTGGCTGCCGGGGCCAGCCTGGGTCTGTGGCAGCTGCAGGCTCCGTGTCTCTCCCCAGAGGGGAGCACAGCTGCAGAGGAGAATCCTGTGCAGGGAGTCAGGACAGAATCAGACGCAGGAGGCTGGGCAAATCAATTAACTCCCTGTGCCTCAGTTTTCCCACCAGTAAAATGGGAAGTATAATGACTCTTACTCATTTATTTACACTTTTGCAAAGACCAAGTGAGACTGTCTTCTCTTTCCTTCTTCCCTTTCTTCCTTCCTTCCTTCCTTCCTTCCTTCCTTCCTTCCTTCCTTCCTTCCTTCCTCCCTCCCTCCCTCTCTCCTCCCTTCCTACCTTCCTTCTTTCCTTTCTTCTATTCATCCATCCATCCATCCATCCATCCATCCATCCATCCATCCATGAAGACAGGCAGGCTTCTACCCCTGCCACTTGGTTTATTTTGTTTTCCAAGAGTGAAATGCCAGCCTCCTTCCTACGCGTTGTCCTAACTCTGAGTCCCAGATTTGCCTCATTAGTTTTCTCCTCCAAGACCCCTGTCCACTCTCCCCACTCTTCCCCAGGCCAGGTTAGATATCCCTCATCTTGTTCAGAAACTCTTTTCTCATGAATTTTTCTCCCACTACTATAGATGCAGAGGGAGCAGGGGCCCCATCTGAACTCAAGCTTTTCCCTCAGAGTACAGCGCATAGTATGAACAGTGTTTAATGAAAGCATATGGGCCCACACTGGGCTGCTCTGACACCACAGGGAAAGACAGACCGAGGAATCAGGACAGCCACCCATGAACTGGGTCTTGATGTATGAGCAGGAGTTCAAGGGAGAGAGAAGGGAGGGAAGAGTGTTCTAGAAAGGGGAAGATGTATGCAAAGGCTGGGTCAGGGGATGTGAGTTGTGGGAGCTGGGAAAGGGGCAGATGCAAAGTTGATGAGTGTGATGGTTAATTTTATGTGGCATCTTGATGGCCTCAGGGTGTTCATATATTTGTCAAACATTATTCTGGGTGTGTCTGTGTGGTTGCTTCTGGATGAGATTGATGTCTGAAGGGTAGACTGAGTAAAGCAGATTGCCCTTCCAGATGTGGCTAAACCCCTGGAATGCACTGAGGGCCTCCACAGAACAAAAGGTTGAGCTGCTGTGTGCATGGGGAAATGCCTTCCTGCCGGAATGCTTTGTGCTGGGACATCTGTCTTTTCCTGCCTTTGGACTTGAACCGAAACACTGACTCATCTTGCATTTCAAGCCTGCTGGCGTTTAAACTGGAACTTCACTTCGCTCTCCTGGGCCTTAGCCTTTGAACTTGTCCTGGAACTATTTCATCAGCTCTCCTGGGTCTCAAGCTTGATAATTATTGATCTTGGGACTAGCGGGCATCCATAACTGCATGAGCCAATTCCTTACAATGAATCTCTCTCTCTCTCTCTCTCTCTCTCTCTCTCTCTCTCTCTCTCTCTCTCGTCTGTCTATTTGTCTGTCTGTCTCTCTCTCTCCACACAAACATACACACCCTGTTGGTTGTGTTCCTCTGGGGAACCCTGACTAATTCAAGGGGGTGATCCTAGGAGGCATCTGGTTGTGCTTCGGTGATAGGGGAGCGCAGAGGTCAAGTTGGGGATGGGGAGTGGGGGAGGGCGTGATGAGGCCTGTGTTTCTGAATGGCTGGCATCAGGGGACCGAGACCTCCAGGCCCTCTCGCTGCTCTCACCCCCAGGGCTTTCTCTCTGTCCCAGCCACCTTCACCCAGTGCCTGCCTCACTGTGACCCCGAGAGGCTGCCTCCAGTGGGCTGGGGTGCTCCTGGCCAGTTGTCTCTTTTCTGGGGTACTCTGGCCTCTGCTTGGCCCTGTAGGGAGGACCCTGGAGACCCCATACAGGGGTGGAAGCTGTCAGCAGTGATACAGACTCACTGGCAGGATTAGAAGCCATGCCTGGACCCCAGTGTTTCTATGTTTTGTCTCTTTTCCTGTGATATTTGGTAAAATCTTCTTCGCTATACCAACTGCCTCAGCTGTTTGAGGAGGAACCAAATCGAAATCCACACTTTGTATGAATGTTCGAACTAGAACTTCAGTGGTCCTTTGGGGCCTAGCGAGGTGGCAGCAGCAGGCTGTGGGGGGCAAGACCCCTAAGGAGAGGGCTGTGGAGAGTGAGGCCAGAACCGCCTGCCCGCTCAGCCCAGAGGCTGTCCTAGCTGAGACAAGGCCTTGGAAAGCGCCGTTTTATCTCAATAAGGGGTCCCTTCAGAGCCAGTCACTTGGCAACGCCATTCTCTTGGCAGGAAGAAACACCAGTTCCCCTGCGAGTCTGGAGGCAGAGCTCCTGCTGCATGGCTGTGCGCCCCGCACTGTCCCCACAGGTCCCCGAGCCTCGCCCCCCTGGCCTGAGAAGCAGAACAGCACTGACCTCGGGCTGCGGGCGAGGACCTCTGAATGAGACGCACACGTGAAAGCACTTGGTACGCGGGGCGTTCTAACACCACATCCCTCCCCCTCCTCTTCCAAATCTGAAGAAAAACTCTCTGGATAAAGTGATCCATCCTCCCCTAGGGCCCCCTTCGGAATTCCATGATTTCTCTGTTTCATTTATTCTGAAAATGTTTGCTGCGTTCTCTGGAACCTGAGCTAATGGCTGCAGCGTGGCTGGCCGGGTCCTCTGCTGAGCCAGCAGCCAGGGAAGGCCAGCGGGAGTGGAGGGAGCATTTAAACTCATCTCTAGGCTACAGTTAAGTTCTTGGACCTCCAGGACCACATTGCTGTGAAGGCAGAACCCGACTATGAATCCTCCTCCTCCTTCTGTCCAAACGTGAGGGCCCAGAGAGAGGGAAGACAGCAGTGCAAGGGGTGAGGAGAAATATTCAGATGCAGACCATGGGGCGGGGGATAGTTTTGCCTTCTTCCACGTGACATATGATTGTGGAACCCACTTGACTATTCACTCCAATGTGAGTTTGTGCTTATCACTCATTCATTCATTCATATATTCATTCACCAATCAACATGCTTGTTCGAAGGTGAATATATGGCCTCTGCTCTAGTCCTCCTCTGCTTTGTGGGAGAAGAATAGACAAGAGCATCAGTGCTTGTGGGAAGTGTAATAGACAGTTTGATAGAGGAGTGATTTTCAACCTTTTCATCTTACGGCACACAAACTAATTACTGACATTCTGTGGCACACCCAAAAAAAAAGATATTATATTCTTTGCTGATATGACAACAAAACAGATATAATTTTGATTCACCCACACTTGGAAGCTATTGTTGTGTTGGCTGTTGTCCTTTTTTATTTGACAATCCCAGGGAAAAGAGGTCAGTGCCCCTGACTCACTAGTCGGGCACTGCGTGTTTGAGACATTCTGCAGCACGCCGGTTGAAAATCGCTGTGATAGAGGCATATGCTGGTCAGGGGTTATCAAGCACAGAGAGGACTCCCAGACAAGGCGACCTGTGTTCTGGGTCTTTAATTACAAGCAGAAATGTCTCAACACAATCAGGGTGGCATGGGGGTGGGAGTCCCTGACACAGGCAGACAATCTTGTGCAAAGCATGGAGGCATGAGAAAGTGTGGCCTGCTCAAGGGATTGGAACCAGTGCAGCCTGGAAGGTATGGAAAGGGGACTGTGCATGTGGGGAGGGATGGGGTAGGGTGTGTGCATGTCTGGTGGGGGAAGAGGGGCTCTGGGGGGATGGGCCAGAGCAGAATGCCCAGCAGGGTGGTTGAGGCTGGCCAGGTAGAGTCCAGAGGCTCCCAGGGCACGACTTTGCTGTGTGGGGAAAGGAGCTGCCGGAGGATTTAAGCAGGAATGCATTGTGTGTTGCTTGTATATTACTATGTCCCGTAATGTAGGTATTAAGAGAGGTATAATAGGGCTGTTTCTTGCTTTTGGGGAGTTTATGATTTGATTGAAACAAGTACACTCGATGCCTGTCTCTCCTCTCATCTCTGTCTGCTTATTTCAATAGGAGTGTCCTTGCCAGGACCCCCAAGGGTGGACCTCAGCCCACAGGGGTGGGGGCTGAGGCCACAGTGTCCAGCTGGAGTTGTCCTGTGCCTTCCCAGAGCACGGACCTTGTCACTGTTTGGAGGTCTGCTGTGCAGGACCAGGCCCCTCCCCAAACCACACCTGATACCACCTGTAGTCAGTTTACCAGAAGTGATGATTGCCTGAACTGCCTCCATCCAGGTGTGTAGGGGCATCTGGATGTCCCAGTGAGTCCCCACTGCCCCGCCTATGCCCCAGCATCAGTCTTGGCCACCTCCCCCTTTTGGGAGCTTTCTAGAGCCTGGTGTACTTCCTGCTTGGACTGTCTCTTCTCCTCAGCACATCATTTGTCACAGCCTGGGCGAGGTGGTTCCCGACACTCCACTGACCAGCTGGGCAAAGCTAAATGAGAGAAAACAAAGGTATAAGGATCGTCACAAACCATTAAGCGAGAAAGAGCCACAGGGTGGAGGAGTTTAAAGATGGGGAAGGGTGTTGGCCACATAAGGAGGTGAACCAATTCCCTTAAAATATTCAGCCAAGACCACCCCAAATCTGCCCTGTGCATTCTCCCTGTTAGCCCCCAGAACCACACTGCCCCCGCCCACCTCTGCCTGTGCTCTGGCTCTGAGGGCTCACTCCTGCCCTTGCTTCCAACCTCCCCTGGAGCAGAGCCTCCTTGGGGGGGGGGGGGGAAGGGGGGAGGGGTTGGCCTTGGCCTTCCTCCCAGCTGTGCCAGCTGCCCCAGGCCTGGCCTGGCCTGTGCTGAATCTCCTGCCACTGAGGGCACCATCAGCATGCGCATGCCTCTGTTCATGGTTGAATGGCCAGCCCCCGGCACAAAGTGAGTGTTGTGTGATTCCTCTTCTGAGGGTGAGGGTATCTCATTGTCATGAGTCACTTCCTTGGTGAAGGGACAGAGAGAACCAAACCTACTTAAAGCAAGATTGTCCCACAAATAAAGTTCGCCTTTAGGGATGACTTCAAGCCCCCTGTCCTGGTGGCTTTGCCTTTCCTTCATCTATCCCTGCTTCCGGGTGTGACTTGGGTTTGGCCCACCTGTTGAGTTGTCCTACCAGACATTGTCATTTATAAGCACTCACACAGGAAAGGGCCTTGCTGAAGGCAAGAGGTGAATTAGGAGTCTTGGGTCTTTAGGATTTATGAGACCACTTCATAGCACCTCCCTCTGCCCAGGAGCTGGTCCGAGCAGACAGTGGACACACCCTGTGCGCTCTCTTGGACAGCACTGCTGTGTCTCAGCACCTGCCTCAGGGCTGTCCGGCTGGACAGGGGTGAGGTGGGCCAGGAAATTTTTTGAATAAATGGAATCTGCATTCATTCATTCAGTGATGAGATTCCATTAAACAAACAAACAAAAGAATGAATGAAGAGTTCTCTACTTCCCACCAAAATGAAATTCTTATTTTTTTCTCTCAAAAATGTAAACCCTTGAGACTTCTGGTGTTCTTGAATGACATTTTCCTCCCCATGGCATCGAGAAAGGTGATCCATCCAGATACTTACAGAGGTACTCACAATTCCTCTCAGAAACCCCATGTGGGATAAAGGATGCTAATTTATGCAGACTTATGGGCAACTAACTCCAAACCCTTGTGAGCTACATAGCCTTGTAAGTTCAAAGTTAAGCTCCCAACAATAGGTGCAGAATCCTAATTGAACAGGTAAAGCCGGCATCTGGCAGATGTGCGTGGTTTAGGGGACACTCTCTCAAGGAGCCACTGAAATGGCTCTGTAGCTGCTGTAACAGATTCTTATTTAAATGAGATCTCACTTCCCTTTTGTTTTTGTTTTTTAATAAAGAGAAAATCCTCCACATTTGCAATGTTTTCCAACAAACTGAGATTTCTTTCTCTCTTTTTAAAAAAATCATAATTGATTTATTTCGTAATGCAATATTGTCTAACATGCACAGGCTCATTTGAATAAATTATTCATCAACAGTGTTTTAGTGATGTGCCAGCCTGTGTCTGCTGGAGCTCCATTGTCCCCCTTGCCACCGAGGGATGGGAAACAGGTGCAGCCCTGGCTCTGAGCACAAAGCCAAAGCCAGAGCCAGTTGCTCTTAACAGAAGCCACAAAGGACCAGGTTATTACCAAAGACAGTTGATGGATCCCATTTCTAATGCAGGGTGGGAAGGGCAGAGTCTGGAGGTGGCGGCTGCCTGTGTCCCTGTCAAGCTCTATTATCCTAAGGTGCACTTCCTTGCAATCAGTAGCATCGTGAAGACAGGCCCATCAAATACATTCAGTATTTTCACCAAGAACAACATATTTATTGATTTTTATTGGGAGGATGAAAAAAAAATTCTCTTGGTGTCTTGCTCTGCTTGGGCTGTTATAACAAAACTAGAGGCCCAGTGCACAAAATTTGTGCACGGGGGGGGGGGGGCGTTCCTCAGCCCGGCCTGCACCCTCTCCAATCTGGGACCCCTGGGGGATGTCTGACTGCAGGTTTAGGCCCCATATTGCAATCCGGGACCGCTGGCTCCTAACCACTTGCCTGCCTACTGGCTTGATTGCCACCTAACCGCTCTCCTGCTGGCCTGATGGCCCCCAACTGCCCTCCCCTGCCAGCCTGATGGCCCCCAACTGCCCTCCCCTGCCAACCTGATGGCCCCCAACTGCTCTCCCCTGCCAGCCTGATGGCCCCCAACTGCCCTCCCCTGCTGGCCTGATCGCCCCTAACCGCCTCTGCCTCGGCCCTTACCACCATGGCTTTGTCCGGAAGAAGTTGGATGGTAGGAAGATATCTGGTCTCCCAGTCTAATTAGCATATTGCCCTTTTATTAGTATAGATACCATAGGCTGGGTAGGTTAAACAACAAAAATTTATTGCTTATAGTCTGGAGGCTCAAGGTCCAAGGTCAAGGTGATAGCAGATTTGGTGTCTGGTGAAGACCTGCTTCCTGGTTCATAGATGGCATCTTCTCACTGTGTCTTCACATGGTGGAGAGCTCTCTGGGTCTCCTTTATAAGGGCACTAATTGAACTCACAAGGGCTCCACCCTCATGACCTACTTATATCCCAAAGGCTTCATCTCCTAATGCAGCTCATTATGCATCAGGGCTTCAACATATGAATTTTGGGAGACAAGGACATTTAGACCACAACACCAGGTCCTAGTTTTATGACTTAGAATGTAGATTTAAAGCTGATACAGATTTAGGAAAAATGCAAATCTGTGAAAAGTGCGGGGATCTTACAAATATTAGTCCTAGAGTGAAAGTTGGAGAAGTACTTCCCCCACCCTGAGGTTAAGAAGGGCTATCTGGGGTTATGTGCTCTGTCCCCTGCCTCTAATCCTCTCAAGCTCAGCAGGTAACTCGGGGTCAAAATAAAAAGCTGGCCTGGCCTGGGGAGTGTGCTGCCTGCCCCTCCGTGGCCTGAGAATTTCCAGTACCTGTGCTGTCTGGCCTGTTGCAGTGGGCAGAGACCTTCTCCCAGGGCTCCGTGTGATGCTGGGTCTTGCAAGGAGACAGTGACTTCTGGCACATTCCCTGGAGAGCAGGGTGAAAAGGGTGAAGGTCCTGAGGACTGTCTGGTAGAGTCCCTGCTTCCGGGCAGCTGTCAGTTGCCAGAACAACCCCAAGATCAGTATATTCCCGACAGGGTCCTTTTATTATTTCTTAAAAATATTAATAGAACTAATTAAATATAGAGATGTGCTCCAGCCCTAATCGGCAGCTTCTCATCTCTCCTCGCCTCCTGCCTCCTTCCCACTGGGCCCCAGTGTATATTGTCAGAGTGTCAGGTGAGAAGCAAGGAGAAAATGGGGAGATAACACAGAATTGGTATGCCGGGCGAAGGCTGCGGACACAAGGGACTTCTTTTAATCCAGTCCATTAATCAATTTCTCCATAGAAATTGAATTAACTGTCTTTCATCAGCATCACATCCCAGGCTCGAAAACACCGAGTGCACAGAGGAATGTCAATGCAGCGAGCGTGGAGGTGAACGCATGGACGCCTGTACTTCTGGTCCAGTGCACGGAGAGACAAGGGCCTGAGGGTCAAAGGGATGGCCTTGGTCGGGTGGCCTGGAAGGAATCTGCCCTTTTGTTTTTCTTGCTCACAGCCACTGGAGAGACTTCTGACTCCCATCCCTCCTTTAACCTAAACATATTCACTATTGATTATTAGTCTCACTGTGATATTTATTTCTTTGGGCTGAGTTGTACAAAAAACCATGGGCCATGCCCTGCAGCCACATCCCAGCTGTGTCCTTCGCCCTTACTAAGACAAGGCTCTCTCTCTGGGTCAGTGGGCTCTGGCTTGCGCTGGGGCTATCAATGAGGGCATGGAAGACTCTCTCTCAGTCTCTGACACAAAACTTCGGCCATTCCTGCATTTGCATAGCATCGCAGCTTCAGAGAGAGGTCAACCACAGGAGGTGCTCCACAGAGAGTTGGATATTTTGTTCCTCTAATCAGTTAACTAATAGATATTTATTGGCTGTCTGCAGGGTTCCAGGATCACTGCTAACTCTCAAGGGCACAAGGATACAAAAAAAATGCAGTCCCTGTCGTAAGACTCCATTGGGGGAGACTGGTAAAATAAGAATTCATAATACAGTGTAATACAGATTACAATGGAATTTTGAAATCTATGGGGTGAGAGTGGGAGCAAATGAGGGAGTGGTTACTTGGCCGGGAGAGACCCCAAAAGAGGTAGGCTCCGAGAAGACAAGCAATCCATTTGCCATAGGAGGAGGGATTGCAAGCAGATTCCAAAGAAGAGAATTTTGTTCTCCCTCATCTTCCATTCTTCATAGAGCAATCAGATAAAAATATTTCATGTCAGTCCCATCCATACAACCCCAGTGGCATTATATTGCTGTCAGAATAACATAAAACTTGTTTCTCCGGGCGGACCTCCCAATCACATCTAGGTCATGTCCCTGGTGTCCACTTAGTGAAGGCTGACGTGGCTTCATGGAGTTTGGTCCAGCCTCAGAGGATTCATGCCTGCTGTTCCTGCTGACTGAATACTTCCCTGAAGGCCCCTTTGCCTGTCCCTGTCATTGTCTCGCTGAGCCCATCTCACCTTTTAGGCATCTACAGGGAAGAGTCCCCTGGCCTCTCAGAATGGGTTGGCGCTTCAGTTGCCTCTCAGAAACCTTAGCCCATGGCTTCTCCTCCTAACCATTGCAATTATTGTTGTAATTATTGATGAAAACCCATCTCCCTCTCCTATCTTTAATGACCAAGGAAAGAGGGACTGTATCTGTCCTAACTGCTTTGTTCATATCAGGGCCCAGCCCATCGTAGATGTTTGATAAATGCTGCATAGATCTGTGCTGAATGAATGATCTTGCATGGTTGGAAGAGGCGTGTTCCCAGGAGATGGTGACTGTGGCTAGCAAGTAGCTCGCTCATTGCAGGGTGAGCAGCCTTGTCACGGGGAATTGCGAGATTGCACATCCAGCTAAGGCACTTGGACTTTGTCCTGTGGGCAAAAGGAACCATGAAGGCTTATGAGCAAGGGAGTGACTTAATCTGATTTGTGCTTTAGAAATGTCACTCTAGGGCAAGTGACTCCCAAGTTAACCATCCAGACTTGGTGCTTATTTGATTTCCCAGGTTCTCACTCTTCCAGTTAAGCAGAATGAAAGAAAACAAGTTTTTGGTTTGAGTGGTGGGCAGGTTCAAAATGGGATAGGGACACATCATTTTCTTCTTGTATCTTCCCTCCACCCTGACTCCACTGTACACCTTAGAGGCTCACCATTAAATCCTCCTCCTGGGCTGAGTGCCATCCTGTCTTAGTGCCACTCCTCATGCTGCTTCCCCTGCCCAGACAGCCCGCCCTCCCATCTCTGCCTTTCCCAACATTTCCTGTCCTTCTTGGCTTGGTTCAAGACCCACTCCCTCCTTGGAGCCTCCCTGACCACCACAGGCCAACTGGGACTCATAAAACACTCACGTTTTCTGACCTTCAAACACCCATGGAACCCTAGAAGCAGGCTGGGGAGGTCATTTTAACAGGAGGGGCAACTGAGGAAACATGACTTGTCAGGGCCATACAGCTAGGGAACAGCAAGACGAGGATCACACTCTGAGGGCCTGGCCCAAGCTCATCGCTTTCTTCCTACACAGCTCTGCCTAAGCAGGCGCCTGACACTGGGCATCCTGTATTTAACTTTTCTGCACAAGTCCAGGCTATACAATAAAATCATGAGCTCCTGGGAGACCTGAACTCCAGAGCATCTCATTTATCTGAGATCAGTGTCTGGCACTTAGTAGTTATTGAATAAAGTATTGTTGACACAAGACGTTTTAGATGAGAAATGCTCTGTGCTCCCCATCAGTTCCTGCTCTGTTTATTAGGGCAGCGATGGCCTGGGGACAAGACCATTGATTTAGGAGCACACACTGAGAGCCAAGCGGCGCCCTGACTGGTGAGGCTGTGTCTTTAGTTTTCCCAGAGGCAGGTCTGGAGCATCATTTGAGAGTGTCTCAGGGTCCTTAGAAGGAAGGGGTCTGTGCTGATTTTACTTTACCTCCTCCTACTCCCCACTCCATGCCTTTCTCTGTTCACTCTGTGTCCTGGGGGGCCAATGTCCCATGGAAGGCAGCCTGGCTTCTGGTGGACTCAGCCAGTAGAGAAAGGAGGGGCAGGGCAGAGTAGTTATCCTGGGCTCATCCCTCCAAGCCTGCCTGCACTTCTACTGTGGCTGCATTCCTGCAGTGAGCTCCTGCCAGGAGGCTCTTTCTAATGTTCCAGCTCTTACCTAGTCTTTCCCCGGTGCCCCCTCCGGGGCCATGGCAGTGCTGGCTTCTTGCTGTTGTTGGTCCAGATGCCTTCCCCCCTTGTGGGGTTCCCTACCCACTCTAATAGGCGCTGTATCAGAATCACCTCCAAGCATGCCACCAGTTCTGGGATTTCTCTAATGAAAGGTCTTGAGGAAGTACACAGAACTAGACTAGTGGGGAGGAAGATAGTGTAGGGTCAAGTATTTCTGGAGATGATGCCAGATGCTGAGGAACACCTGGGTGTACACAGTGTCATTGAACTTGCCCTTGGGATTGGCCATGGAGGAGAGTGTGGGGCAGAAGAGTACTCCCCACCTTGCCCATTCTTAGCTGGTCCTATTGGGGTCACCTGTCTTTTAGGGGGCTTCTTTTCATTAAAGACATATTCATTTGTAAAATGAGTAAGATGTCACTATTCTTCAGGGAGCTCATAGCGTAGTGGGAATGAGACAAGTTCCAATTGTGGGGCCAGATGGAGGGGGTGAAGGGGAAAGGTAGGAATGTCAGGTGTGGCTGGATGTGGAAGCCACCAGCCACACGCCTCCAGAGCAGCATGGACCCTGATGGAGAAAGAACTCTGGCTTTGGAGGTTGAAGATAAGCTTGGGTTCTCTGGTCCTTAATTACCCTCTGAGCCTTGTCGGTGAACTGGGAAGAATAATACCCTTTTAGAATGGTTTCAAGTCATAGGAAAGATGCTATGGACCAAGTACTAGAGCCAGGAACTCCTCAAGGAGTGGCTGCCATCACTAACCAGTTTGGCTCAGTGGATAGAGTGTCAGTCTGCGGACGGAAGGGTCCCAGGTTCGATTCCAGTCAAGGGCATGTACCTTGGTTGTGGGCACAGCCCCAGTAGGGGGTGTGCAGGAGGCAGCTGATCAATGTCTCTCTCTCATCTGATGTTTCTAACTCTATTCCTCCTCCTCCTCTCTGTAAAAAAAATCAAGAAAATATATTTTTAAAAAAGGAGTGGCTGCCATCAGCATGAGTGTGCAGGGTAGGAGGACCTGACACAATGGAGTTGATATGGAAACATTGGATGAATGAATGAGTGAATGAATGAATGAATAAATGAATGAATAGAGAGAAGAGTATAGCAGCTGCCCGGTAGGTGGCCCTGAGGTCTGACTCCTCCACTGGAGGGACCAATTCTCCCATCTACCATGGGGTTCTTTAATGCAGATTCCCCCATTTAGGGAGCTAGAGGAAAAGGGGTGGGTCAAAGCCCATGGGACTTAAATAAGCTACCGATTCTTGGGACTTCAGGCCTTTGCTGTAGGCTCCGAACTGACTAGTTTACTTATTTCATTTGGTTAGGAGCCAAGACAATGGAGGATGGAAGATGCCAACTTCATTAGTAAAGTAACGTTTTCCCTCTTTCCTTTTTTCTTCTTTAAAAAACCCTGGGCAACTGACCTAGTTTTTCATTCCCTTTGAACTCAACTAAGGCAAATTTTCTTTAAAGCAGGGTTGAAACACTCGGGTTCTTTGCTTAATGTGGGTCAGGGTGACTCCTCCAGTTACTGAAAAGAGATGAGGGCGGTGCCATCTTTTTAAGCTGCTTGGTGCCCAGAACTCTCTTGGAATTTTCCTGTTTAGCTCCCTCCCCAGCCCGAAGTGCTTCAGTCATGACAATGAGCAGGAAAAGCGTGGCAAAGAAAATGTTGACCCATTGATTGTGTGCTAACCCCTTTTGGAAGATGGTGGGTGGAACAAACGAGGTCTGCACGGTGTCTTTACATTTCTCTGGTCCCTGGTGCTGGAGGAGGAGGCTTACCTATCTCACACAGCGGGGAGAACCCCTGACCAGGAGTTAGGGAACCAGTCTGTGAAGAGTGTGATTTTGGATAAGGCACAAATATATTTGTAAATCTTCTTCTAAAAAGGTTCTTTTTAAAATATATTTCTTTATTTCAGAGAGGAAGGGAGAAGGAGTGAGAGATAGAAACATCAAAGGGGGACTGAGCCCACAACCCAGGCATGTGCCCTTGGCCAGAATCGAACCTGAGACCCTTCAGTCCGCAGGCTGATGCTCTATCCACTGAGCCAAGCTGGCTAGGGCTAAAAAGGTTCTTTATAGCCCTTTGGTTCTCTGAGAGCTCTGAAATTTGGAGGGGGGGTTGGGTGCAGCAGGGCATCTTATGAGGAATTCTGAAAATAGAAACACCTTCCCTTCTCCCAAACAGCCTAGTGTTTCCTTGCTGCGCCATTCCTGTG
Source organism: Cnephaeus nilssonii (assembly GCF_951640355.1). Lineage (NCBI taxonomy): Eukaryota > Metazoa > Chordata > Mammalia > Chiroptera > Vespertilionidae > Cnephaeus > Cnephaeus nilssonii. The sequence goes on from NC_137076.1 coordinate 15,981,487, forward strand.
GGATGCAGGGCTGGGTACATGCACGTCAGCCAGGGGAGCAGACTTCTCCCAGGATGATCTGAGCTATTTTTAATGGCTAATCTGCTCCCAAATCTCTCCTGGACTGGTATGCTTCTAGCTTGAAATTTCATCATTGGAAAGTCATTCCTTTGAGTGGGACATTACTGAATTTAGGAGTTTCTATCTAGTTAAAATGAATTTTGGTATTTTATTTGAGGAGTTTAATTTATCATGCAACTTTCCGAAGACACAGATGACTGAGGACCCAGCAAATGAGGTAGATACATTCCGAAGGAGCTGGGGGTGGGACAGTCTGAAGCATGGCGGGAAGGTTCAAGGCCAGACCCCTATTCCTGCAAATGAACAATCTGGGCCAACATCCCAATTATGCTGGAGCCTGGAGGGCCCTGCTTACACTCCTCCAGTAGGAAATTCAGCTCAACATCCTTCTTTATACCCCTCTCCTCCAGCCCCCGCATTCCACCCCTCTTTCTAGGACCTTAAACTCATGAACAGCACCCCAAGGAACCCCGGAGCCGGCTCAGCCTTGGTGTGCTTCTCATCCCGCCCTCACGTGCAGGCCTGTCCCCAGCTGTCTCCCTGAGCTCAGAGGTGCTTCAGTTACTGCTGGCAGCCAAGGGCCCAGGTGTGTTCCCTCTGCGCTCTAACGCGAGGTTCTTAGAGACACTATTACACGTTTTAACAAATAACAGGAGCACCGAGGCAAGGACTGTTATCGCAATATGAACACTGTAATTTCAACCTTTTAGAGAAACCAATCTATGGAATCAAATTCAACGCAGAGGCTAGGATGCAGAGCTGAGTTCCAGCGTCGAGCTGCCGTTGCCTGTGAGGAATTGGACTGGGAGTGGGAAGGGGACCCTCCTGACGCTCAGCGCTGTAGGAAACACGTGGCAGTTCCTGGAGCTGCGCCAGGCAGTGCCATCTCACTCACTCAGTCTCACGTGCATATTATTGATTGCTTACTGCTCCCAGCTTTGCAAGGCATGGGGAAGCCTCTGCTGCCTCCAACACTAATACTAGCGCTGCAGCAGCTAATAGGAGCTAATATTGACTGAGTGTTTACCAGGCACTATGCTAAGTGCTTTACACAGATTGTTACAATGAATGCTCAGAACACCTCTATGATATAGGCGCTTATTTCCTTTTGCCATAGAATGGCAAACGAGGTCACCTGCCTAAGACTCTCAAACTTGGAGAGCTGAGTCCCCAGCCTCTCTGCAGGAACAGCCAGTGCAGGCCACAGTGTCTAGTTTCCAGGGGGGTGGAGGGAGGGATGAATGTAGAATAATTACAGCACACGACATAGGTGCTATGTTAGACGTTGTTCCGAGGTGCACTGGGAATTCATCCATTCATTAACAAACACCTCCAGAGTTCCAGGCTGTGTGCTGGAGGGTGGTGGTTATGGGGTAAGGAGGTCATGAAGATCCCGGTGCAGGCCTGGAAGGCTGATAGTAATAGGATAATCGCACCAATCAATGTAGGTTTACCACTGAGGAGAGTAAGTAACTTCCTGGTGGGCTCAGTCAGGCTGTGAAGGGGACACGTGTGACGTGGTTCTAAGGACGGGATGAGTTGCCTGGTGGAGAGGGCAGTGAGTTGCTCCAGGGTGTGCTGGGCTCCCAGGTGTGGATGAGCAGACACATCAGGGATAGGGGACAGTCCCAGTGGGTCTGGCTGGAGAGGGGGCACAAGGAGGGAGAGGCTGCAGAGTTAGGTTGGTATGAGCTTGCAAAGGACACCGTTTGCCAGGTAAGGAGCTGTGGGCACTGCATCCTGCAGGTTGGGGTTGAGGATGGAATAGGCCAAGGAAGAGGCACCACGTGTTTGAAGTTTGGGGAGGAGAACATTCCAACTTACATCTTCACGCTGCCCTTGGGTTCAGTTGACAAGGACTCTTTGGTGCTCAATTCAAAGACAAGAGTCACTATAGGGGGAAGGATAGAGATTAAGGCTGCAGGAGCCACAGTCCCGGGGGTAGTTTACAGAGGAGGAAATGGAGAGTGATTTTACTGAGAACTATGGACAATGACGACACAACATACATGTTTCTTGGTGGTCAGTCCATTGCCTTTTCTAATTCATTCATTTGTTCATCAAACACATCCTGAACACCCACTAGGTTCCCTGCACATTTGAGCATGGGCTTATCCAGAGTTAGGAATTTCTGAAAGATTGGAGGAGGTCCCAGGCCAGAGGGAAACTTTTTTTTGGTAATGCTCCAGGCTTGCATTTCCCACTTTGGTACTTCTGCACTGTGTGCCCCAAAAGCCAGCATCCCAAAACCAAACTCATTATCTTGACCCTCAAACTTGGTCAGTGTCTTCATTTTCTATCCTATATAATAAAGAGATAATATGCAAATTGACCCTCACACCCTTGACTCACAAGATGGCCACCCCCATGTCATCACAAGATGGCTGCCCCCAAATCATCACAAGATGGCCACCACAAGATGGCTGCCCCCACATCATCACAAGATGGCTGCCCCAATGTTGTCACAAGATGTCTGGCAAGGGAGGACAGTTGGGGGCAACCAGGCCAGCAGAGGAGGGCAGTTGGGGGCCACCAGACCAGCAGGAGAGGGCATTTGAGGGCCATCAGGCCAGCAGGGGAGGTCAGTTGGGGGTGAGATCAGGCTGGCAAGGAAGGGCAGCTGGGGATGACCAGGCCGGCAAGGGAGGGCAGTTGAGGGCAATCGGGCTGGCAGGGGAGCAGTTAGGTGTCAATCAGGCTGGCAGGGGAGTGGTTAGGGGGTGATCAGGCTGGCAGGCAGAAGTGGTTAGGGGCAATCAGGCAGGCAGGCAGCAGTCCTGGATTGTGAGAGTGATTAGGAGCCAGCAGTCCTGCATTGTGAGAAGGATGTCCGACTGCTGGTTTAGGCCTGATCCCACAGGGTTCGGGCCTAAACTGGCAGTCAGAGATCCCCTGAGGGGTCCCAGATTAGGGAGGGTGCAGCCTGGGCTGAGGGACACCTCCTCTAGTGCACGAATTTCATGCACTGGACCTCTAGTCTATAATAATAAAAATGTAATATGCTAATTAGACCAGATGAAGCCTGGGCTGCAAGGGAACCCCAGGTCCCAGGTGCCAGAGGAAAGCCAGTGCCGGCAGCCGGGGGAAGAAAGGCCTACTCTTGCATGAATTTCATGCATCGGGCCTCTAGTTGTTATATAAGGAACCACAGTCTTCCCAGTTCCCCAATCTAAAATCTCAAGAGATGGCACATGGAACATGACAAGAGATCCTCCTTTACTAACAAGAGAGAATAGATGGCTGTTCAAAGGTGTTGGGCAGTGGTCGGCAAACTCATTAGTCAACAGAGCCAAATATCAACAGTACAATGATTAAAATTTCTTTTGAGAGCCAAATTTTTTAAACTTAAATTTCTTCTAATGCCACTTCTTCAAAATAGACTCTCCCAGGCCGTGGTATTTTGTGGAAGAGCCACACTCAAGGGGCCAAAGAGCCGCATGTGGCTCGTGAGCCACAGTTTGCCGACCACGGGTGTTGGGTATCAGATGGTAAGAATGGTGCGGCCACAGGGGAAGCAAGAATGAGGCTTGGAAGGAAGAGTTCATTTTTCTCACAAGTCCTTGTGGGGCGGGGAGTCATCCCACACCATGCGGGGCCACAGAGGAAGACCAGGGTTTGGTCAGGAGGCAGAAACAGGAGCAAGGGGGAAGCCTGAGCCAGAGCCCTCACTGGGCTTCCATGGAAAAGGCAGGCAGAGTTTGACTTTGTAGTTCTGGTGGGCTCTGGGCTATAGGATGATCTCTAACTGCTTGGCACTTGGCCCCAGAGTGATTTAGGGCAAGGAGAAGATGGCTTTGGTGTGTCAGATAAGAGTTGGGAGGTATAAACTCACATGAAAAATGTTCTCCCAACGAGTTCTTTGTAATCTAAGAATTGGCTAGCCCTGGGAAGAGCAGTCTCTCCCCTGCCAGCAAGCATTTTAAGATGTCAAAACATCATAAAATACAAAAAAAAAAAAAATCCCATGATTAATACACTGGTTTTTCCTTCCCCCTCATTCCGCACACCCAGGGTCTGATCAGTTGCTATCCTCTGCTCTCACTCTATCTGATGTCGGCAGCCCCTTGGAGAAGGCGGCTTTTCCCGCGGTTAATGATGTGCACAGAGGAGGTGGCCAGCTGGAAAAGGCTTGGGCTGCATGTGTTCCACACGGGCTCCTGAAGGTGCCAGATCTCATTTTTCCTCCAGCTCTTCTGCTCTCAGATTTGTTTCTTCTTTCAGTGTTTGTAAGCCATCTTCAGGGGCCTGTGCATCTAGGATCTTCTACTCGCTGACCCCCGCTGCCTATCCAGGCTTCTCTCCCAGATTCCTTCTCTCAGACAGCATCAATGGTGGCCCCACCACCTGAAAGGTCTTCTGTCAACCATATCCAGCTATTCAAATGTTGTCCCTACTTACAGGCTCAGTTAATATTCACACAGCTTACCCCAACCCAAACAGAGATGGATGATCCTATTTTCTGTGCCCCATGATACAGCGGTTTGTCTTACACTCTGTGGTGGTGTTCCAGGAATGGAGCGAAAGCAGCAGGATGAACAGCCCAAATGCCCGTCAGTAGAGGAATGGATGAAAACGCTGTGGCACATCTGCACCATGGAATACTATGCCGCAGTAAAAAAGAAGGATCTCTCACCCCTTAAGACCGCATGGAGGGAACTGGAGAGTATTATGCTAAGCAAAATAAGCCAGTCAGAGGAAGTCAAGTATCACAAGATCTCACTCATATATGGAATCTAACGAACAAAATAAACTGATCAACAAAATAGATGCAGAGACACAGAAGCATAGAACTGACAGACCTCAGAGGAAAGGTGTATGTGTAGGGGCATGTGGAAAGAGATTAACTAAAGAACTTGTATGCATATATACATATATGCGTAATCCATAGACACAGACAATAATGTGGTGAAGGCCTGGGGCGAGAGGTGGGGGTAGACTAGAAGGGGTCAATGGGGAAAAAAAGAGGGTCATAGGTAATATTTTCAACAATAAAGATATTTTTAAAAAGTGGCAGGATGTAGGCTAGGAAAACTGCTCTGTTCATCTCCACTCTAGTGCCCTAAATCCCCCTCCATCCTGGGGCCAACTGAGGCTGGCACGTGCCCAGGCTGGGGTCCACGGGCCTGAACGAGAGCTCATGTGGGCCCTCGTCCTGTGTTCTGCCCTCTGGGCCACTTTCTGACTCTGCCTGTGCAGAAGGTTGAAGCAATACATTGAGTTGCTGCAGGACTCACATACCTATGGCTGTCCCAGGCCCTGTGGCTGGGCTCCTGGAGGGTGCCTGGTAGTGGCTTTCTCCCACTGGCCAGCATGCTGTTACTTTCTTAAGATCACATGATTTGGTGTCTGACTTCAGGTAACTCTTAGTCTTGTCAGACTGAGTTCTGAGCTCTGGGCTACCTGGGGTCCACCACCAGGCCTTGGGCTTGAGCCACCATGTAGGCCTGGACACTGACCCTTGCCCACACATATTCTGCCTGTGGTGCTGCCTCTGTTCTGCAACACCCCAGATTGGTGTGGTGGCGGGGGCCTTTCACACTGTGCACTCCTGCTGTTGGCACCCCCAGCCCCTCTGTGCCATGGGCCAAGGAGTCCTCTTGGGATGACTTAAGACTGTGCTTCACAGCACCTGTGGCCCTTCCGATGTTCTCTCTTGCCCCATGGATGCGTTGGCACTGTGTTCTGTCACGTTGGTCTTAAGCCATACTTAGTAAGCAAGGGGCAGCCTGGTGGGAAGGAAACCTCTTTCCCACCTGCCCATCGCCTAGCCTTGCCCCAGGATGTTCTATACGAAGGCAGGTGTGCTGTAAACTCTCAAAGAGATCAAGAGATCACACATTAGGAATTCAATAATTAAAGCGTTGAATATTTGAAAGAAGGTATTATAGGAAGACGGGCTGTTTTACATTTATGCTATAAACCTCTAAATGGTAAACCTAACAAGACCAGAAAATGAATTAACAGTCCCATTTTCTGTATGCTCTGGGCAGACCTGTGCCCACGATCATCACCAGTACAGGCTGGGACAGCTTTGAAGTTATCAGAAGAAGCCAGTATTCAGGGCAGCAAGGGCTCATGTAGCGTCGTAGGCAGTGATGTACCCTGCATTAAAATCATGATTTTAGGAACCTGCAGAGCCAAGAAAACCTTTACTATTTCAATGCAAATGAGTTTCAAAGAACTACAGCCCTGTGAGGAAATAACAATATTGCTATCTTTTTCTTAAGGTGGGAGATACAACATTAGCCAGGAATGGCAATTCTAATAATAAAGAATATGGGGAGCTGGTTTTATACCTTGAAAGGAATAGATGCTACTGGGATTTTAGGAAGAATCTTTTTTTTTTTTAAAGAGTTAATTTTTTAGAGCAGTCTTAGGTTCACAATAAAATTGAGAGGAAGGTACAGAGATTTCCCATGTACCCTCTACCCTCACACACACAGCCTCCCCCATTATCAACATGCCCCATCAGAGTTACCTAAGTTGCCATTCGTTACCAAAGATGAACCTGCATTGACATGTCATTGACACCCATAACCTGTAGTTTACATTAAGGTTCTCGTTTGGTTATGAACTTCTATGGGTTTGGACAAATGTATAATGACATGTATCCACCACTGTTATCACACAGAGTATTTTTTATAAAGATTATTTATGCTCACCAATTGGGTAATAAAGCAATACCCATTGTTCAAAATAAAGGGCTGGCAAATACAACCTGTGCCCACCGCAGGGCACACCTGGCCACCCCTGCTTGTTGGCATGTTTTCTGGCTGCTTTCTACACTATACAATGGCAGACAGACCACATGGTCCACAGAATGGAAAATATTCATTATCTGGCCTCTGTCCTAGCTCTTCATCACTCAGCACCATACCTCACATGAATGCATGACTTAATTTTTACTTTCTACTTGGAAACGATTTCAAACTTATAGGGAAAGCACATGCACAGTACTGACAACTCATATATTGTTCACACAAGAACCCCTTTTAAGTTTCTCCAATTATCCCAGTTATGTCTTTAATTGCAAAAGGATCCAGTCTGGGGTCTTGAGTTGTACCCCGCTGCCACATCTTGCTTATCTCCTTCCAACTGGAACCCTTTCTCAGCCCCTCCTTCACTTTTTTTTTTAGCTTTTATTTTTAAGTGAATATAGAGTCACAAGGAGTTTCAATAATAGTACAGAGAGGGCCCATGCACCCTTAGCCCAGCTTCCCCCTCTGTTAGTCAGGGTTCTCCAGAAAAACAGAACCAATAAGGGTGTGTATATATATATATATATAGAAAAATATTTATTATAGAGGACTAGAGGCCCGGTGCATGAAAATTTATGCACTGGAGCGGGGGGGGGGGGGGGTCCCTCAGTCTGGCCTGCCCCCTCTCATAGTCCAGGAGCCTTCAGGGGTGGGAGGTGACCTGGCGATCAGGGGAAGGTGACACCCCCATCACACCTCTGCTGCTGCCACTGCCAGCAGCGCAAGCTTCGGTCAGCCCTGGTTACCTGAGCCTCGGGCAGCCCTGGGTGACTGGGCAGCCGCCATCAGAGGCTTGCCTGCACCTTGGGCCGGCTCTGGGTGGCTGGGGGGCTGAGGGGACTGGGGGACTTCAGAGGCAGGCACGTGGAGAGGCCGGACCTGCCACCCTGGCAGGGCTGAGGGGACTGGGCTCCACCATCTGTGGCTGTGGGCACTGCCATCTTTGAGGGCATGGCAGTCAATTAGCATATTCCCTCTTTATGAGATAGGATTAGCTATGTGATTATGGAGGCTGTGAGTCCACAATCTGAAGTATGGACAGGCAGGCTGGAGAGCAGGAGAGCCGGTGGTGCGGGTGAGGTACACAGGCAGCCTGCTGGAGAGTTCCCTCCTGCTCTGGGCTGCTGAACTTCTTATTCCATTCAGGCCTTCAACTGACTGGCCCTACCAGATTACAGTGGGCAGTCTGCTTACTCAAGTTCACCCACTTAAATGTTAATCACATTCCAAGTTCTCCTCCAGTTGACACTGAAAATTAACCATCACGACTTTCATGGTAAGGGCTTACATAGCCGTAGTATAATATCAAAGCAGGAAATTGACATTGGATCAGTGAATTTTATAGCACATTTTAAAACCAAATTTTTTTTTTTTATATAGACAAGACTCCACAAAAACATTTTATCAGGGCAGCCCTGCCTGCAGTTTTCAAACTTGACTCCAGGAATCTTAGGGGTTCAACAGCAGTAACTCCTAAGCTGCCCCTGGGTGGAGAGAAGTCAAGTGGGTGAGTCTCAGGCCCTCGCCGCCCCTGATACTCCTTGCTCTTTCCTAGCTGGGTTCCTATGGAGCTCCATTTGGAGAAGGGCTTCACGAGTGAAAGCATTTAGATTTCATCCCCTAGGCCTGTGGTCGGCAAACTGCGGCTCTCAAGCCACATGCGGCTCTTTGACCCCTTGAGTGTGGCTCTTCCACAAAATACCACAGCCTGGGCGAGTCTATTTTGAAGAAGTGGCCTTAGAAGAAGTTTAAGTTTAAAAAATTTGGCTCTCAAAAGAAATTTCAATCGTTGTACTGTTGCTATTTGGCTGTGTTGACTAATGAGTTTGCCGACTGCTGCCCTAGGCCATGTTTAGGCCCGCCCTGCTTATACCCCTTCTGCCAAAGTTTGCTCCAAACCTGCTTCTTATCCAAGCACCTTCTTCATCCCTGGACTTTGACACCTCTCTCTGACCTCCCACAGGCCTGGTCTTTCTCACAGGCACTTAGCATCCTCATGCTGTGACCACCTTTCTGTCCCCCTCTTACCTCCAGGTGTCCTTTATCTTACATGAGCTCTTTCTGTTCCATTCTTTAGTCAGAGAGAGCCCGTTTCCTCCTTTGGCCACCGATCACCCCTTCTTGAGAAGTCGATAGTAGGTCAAGTACCCTCTCTTCTTTATCGAAAATTACTTCTTCATATGCACTATCTCCAATAGACGTCAGATATGTTACATGTGACAGGACAACCACCACAGTGGGATATTTTAATAAATCATTGTCAGGCTTTGATCCAGTAGATTAAGTGACGAGAATTTTGAGGGCTTGACTGACACATAAATAACTTTGCTTTAATAAGCATTTTGACACTTTGTACTCAAGATTTTTTAATCATGCCTTTGTTAAATAAATTATGCATTGTTTGCTTTTATCATCTAAATGACTTGGTAGAGTTAATATGCAGTTTTAATTAAAGTATTGGATACCTTAAAGCTTAAAAAAACCTCCACGTTTCTAATTGTTTCAAGTCAAAGCCAAAATAAAGACGCGGACCTCCCTGTGCAATGCGAGGGTCTATGGTTTCCCCGGCCCCTCCTCTCATTCTGCTCATTCTCATCTGGGTCTGTCTTTTTACATCAGTTTTATAACCACACTTAAAACAAATCATTTAAACCCGTTTCTACTTAGTTTCGATGTTCATCACCAGGCTTTCAGAGTATTTCTCCCCCCACCCCCTCCCCAACCACCTTACAGCTTCCCTATTATTGATTTCAGTCAACTAGGGAATTCATAAATATTTCAAATACATATTTTTTAGGAGGGCACAATCTTAAAATATGTAGAGACTGATGTCTTTTGTATAAAATAATTGGCTCACATTTCTTGTCCTTGGCAGATTTTTTTTTTTCCTTTCTGGTTAAAGATTGTTATCAAACCTATCCTTGAAACACAGATATTTTTTACAGCAGTGAAGTAGGTGTGAAATGTAATTTAGTTACTATGTCCCTGCATGCAGTTTCTAATTATTTTGTTTAAAACTGGCAAGGCCCCTCCCACATTTTCATTTCCAACACGGAAAGGGTATTTTTTAAATTTTCTTCTGGTTTGCTCTTCTGTGCTGCACACGGCTTTTGAAGTCTTCACATTCATTTAAGCACTCCTTTCCCAAATGTGTGTTGAGCATTATGGGCCAGAGACTGTCCCCGGCACTAGGGACACATTCGTTAACAAAGCAGACAAACTCTTTGCTCTCATGGAGCTTGCGTTCCAGCGTGAGAGATCGGCATTAGCCAAAATTAAATAAATGTCGAGTATGTTACATCGTGGTGCATGCAAAGCAGGGAATAGCCTTAGGCAGTGCTGGAAAATTCTAGAAGTTTAGAGAGTGACCGTAGAAGCAGGCCAGGCTGAATAAAGAGGTGGAGGAGGGAGCCCTCGGGCAGGGCACGAGGTCAAGCAAGAGTACCCAGTGCCAAGGTGGTGAGGCAGGAGCTTGCCTGGCACGTGCTAAGCAGGGCCAGGACGTCAATGAGGCTGGGCAGAGAGAGCGATGGGGAGAGTGATAGGATTATGGCTAGTGATGTAGCAGGGGATGGACTTCCATGGAAAGACCATGTGGTGTCCTATCTCTGCTCCAACTCTGGGCATGATGGCCCCCTACAGGAGGTGGCAGAGCAGAGATGAGACGTATCTTGGTGACTCGTCTGGCTGTGTGTTGAGAATAGACTTGTGGGGAAGGGCGGAAGCTGAGGACCCACCCAGGAACCTAGTGCAGTCACCGAGGAAGCACAGGGGCTTGGGAAGAGGGGCAGTGGTCAGATTTTAGATGCATTGTGAAGGCAGAATGTGTTTGCTGATAGATTCAATACAGTGTGTAAGATAAAGGGAAGGTTAAGACGGACTCCAGGGTGTTGGATGGAGCAGCTGAGGATGGTGTGGCCATGAACTGAGATTGGAGGGGGAGTGCGGCAGGCTTGTGTGCAAGGATGCGAGCTTCATTTTAGACATAGAATTCGAGATGTTTATTCGACACCCAAGTGTGCATGTGAGTCTGGAGTCTGGGTGAAAGGGTTAGGCCTAGAGGCACATTTGGGAGTCATCAACTTATAGGTGGTATTTAAAGCCGTGAGACTGAAGGAGACCCGTCTAGTGACAGCCAGGCGTGCTGAGAATGGGACGTGTCAGTGCTTACAGGACAGGGGGCAGGGGTCACAAGTAAAGGAGATGGAAACAGAGGCTCAGAAAGATGGGAAGAAAGCCAGGCAGCTGTGGGGCTGTGGGTACGAGGAGAAGGGATGATGCTGGAGAGAGTGGCCCGTGGTACCCCATGCACTGACAGGTCAGGTCATTGACCTGAGAATTTGCCTCTGGGCTTGGCAGCGGAGAGGTCACCGGGGTGTCAGTAGGAGCAGTCTCTGCGGAGTGATGGGAGCGAAAGCCTGATCTGAGTGGATTAGAGAGAAGTGGAGGAGATTTGAGGCACAAGTCAGTCCACTCTTTTAAGGACTCATTCTGGCTAGTGTGCTGTCTCTTCTTCCCTTTTGCTGTCAAAGGGATAAGAGAAAAGGAGTGGAGGACAAGTGAGGTCAGGAGAGGGTTTTCTTCATGGAAGAAATATCCATGTGTTAATGTGCTGTATTAGTCCTCTATCGCTGAGTAACAAGTATCACAGCCTTAGGGGCTTACTATGCACACGTCACCCGATGGCTCCCACAGTCACAGCGCAGTCACCGCGGAGCTGGGTGCCTCTGGCTCAGGGTTCTCACCGGGCTGCCAGCAAAGCGTCACTAGGCGAGCCCTTCCAAGCTCCTGTGACCGTGACGTTGGTTGGATTTGTTTCTGGCACGTGTGGGGCTGAGCTCCCTGTCTCCTTGCTGGCTGTCAGCGGGGGTCACTCTCCGCTCCTGCTCCCAGAGCCGCAGCCCCTCTCACACTGGACAGCTCACAGCAAGGCCAGAATAAGAGCCTTTCAGCTCAGCAAAGGCCACACCCCTGTGACCGGATTCCCTCTGAGTAGGTCAGGCCCGTTCTGCACTAGCATATGGGCTCAGGGTCCACAGGGTGGGGAACCTAACCGTGTCAGCGAGGCCCCCTCACCTTTGCCTGGTAGCATAATACAACCTGGGAGTTACAGCCCATCATCTTTGTCAGAGTCTAATGGCTGGAATCAAGTCACAGATTCTGCCTGCACTCAGGGGTGGGGTTTCACGGGAAGGTGAGGTTTCACTGAGAGTCCCTGGAGGGAGTGTCTGACATACTAGACATCTAAGGGGGGACTGCAGGGAGAGGGAAACACTGGGTGGTGTAGGAGGCAGCGAGGGAGAAGGCTGGAGCGATGTCCTGGAGTAGGTGAGAAGGGTGGGAATCGCTGCACAAGCAGAGACATTGGGCTGAGCCCTGGCTACAGCCAGCACATGTGCTAGTACAAGAAGGGAGGTGAGTGGCCGGATGCTGTAGCTGTACGTGTGCGGGGCAGAGCCCGGGGAAGCCTGTCTCCTTCCCACCTCAGTGTTCTCAGCGGGAGAAGGAGAGGGGTGCCAGAGCAGGGCCCGGAGGGTTATGTATGTGTTCACATTTCTTATCATCTCGTTAGTCTACATTTATCTATTTATTACAAAGTGCTTACACTATCATTTAATATGTTCTGCCCTGTCATCTTACGAAGGGAAAGGAGAACCTATAGGGTCAGTGCTGGAGGCCATTGGGGACGAGTGGGTGGGTGAGGGCTCCATCACAGGGGTCAGATGCCAGGCTGGCACATTGCAGGTGAGCAAGATGAGCCACTCAGGCCTGGAGCAAAAGGGAAATCAAAACCCAAACGGAAATGCACCCTGCAAGGAGGCTGCCTGTGGGGGCTGAGCAGGGGTGGGGCCAGTGGCCTAATCCCATGGCTGCTGGCACTCAGGCAATGAGAGCGCATTTAACACGTGGCTCAGGCTGGGGCCTTGAGGCTAATCGACATTGCATATTCAATATTTTCATTTATGGCTCATAAACGTAGGGCTTGTCCTGACTTACAAAATGCAGGTAATGCCTGAATCACAGTGCCTTCTCCCCACACCATTGCCCAGGTAATTAGTTTTATGGAGTTTTGCCACTTGGCACGTCTCCTCCCTTTCCAAGCACTCCTGGGGATATCCGAGCCGCCGAAAAGGCCATCTTACCACGTAGCAATATGTGGAGCTCAGATGAACAGGAAATATTCCAGAGCATGACTAGCAAGCATTACCTGCATAGTCCGCATGGAGAAACCAGCTCCTGGCCAGCCCCGGGCTTAGAAACCCATTTGCCTCACCCAACGCTGTTGATATTTCTTTATTCCATCCCCAGAGTGGCACCGGACACCTTGGGAGAGGCCTGCTTCTTTAGCCAGAAATTCACCCTCCAAGAATGCCACACAGCACTGGTTGGCACGCCTCCTCTCTCTAGAGTCTAGACCCATTCTGGGCACATCCCACCAGACCGCCCCTGCCCCAGGAAAACCCTCTCTGAATGGCCATTTCCCCCTCTCTGCAGCAGCCGGCCTGGCCTCCCGGGGGATCTTCATTAGCTACATTCAGTAAATCACGGATCATGCGGCTCATGGTCTATAGCCCAGCGTGCTGTGTACCTGAACCCATACATAGGGGTGCTTGTTTCCTGATGGGGAAAGAAGACTTAACTTGTTCCCCTCATTCTCTCTACCTTGCTGTTGCTCTCAAAAGTCACCTTTGGATCCTTCGGGAAGTCTCATAGCAAAGAAGGAAAAGAAGAGTGTGCCAGGGAAGAAGAGGGAAGAGAATGGCAGAGATGAATGCCCGCATGACTCTGTGTATACGTGGCTGGCAGGTCACACATGTCTAACCGCAGTTTCCAGTGAGGATCTGCTCCCCACCCCACCCCCTGGGGCTGAGGTCAGCTCTACAGGTGTCCCGGGACAGTTTCTGACCTTCTTTCTTTTTGTTTTTTTAATATATTTTACCGATTTTTTACAGAGAGGAAGGGAGAGAGATAGAGAGTTAGAAACATCGATCAGCTGCCTCCCGCACACCCCTCACTGGGGATGTGCCCGCAACCAAGGTACATGCCCTTGACCGGAATCGAACCTGGGACCCTTGTGTCCACAGGCTGACACTCTATCCACTGAGCCAAACCGGTTTCGGCTCTGACCTTCTTTAGTCAACTGCGGGCACCTTGAGCAGCTCTCCTGTTTTTGCAGAGGCCAGCAGGCCTCTTTTGCCCTGGAATTGTAGAAATCTGGGTAATTTGATCTGTTCCCTAACTGTTGAGGAAGAAGGTGGTTTGACTTGCGTAAGGAGCTCAGGGGTCCAGCGGGAACCCTGCCCCTGGGAACTGGGCCTAGAGAGCCTTGTGGGTAGTGCATCAGGAGCAGGGGCCACACACACCCTGAAAGGAAGCAGTACTGAGGAAGCGGTGCCAGGGCTGGGCCAGGCCCAGCACATAAGGAGGGGTGTTTGACACAGTGTGTGGAAGCCCTTCTTGACTTACTTCCCCACAAAGTAATTAATTTATTCAACAAATATTGGCTGGTATTTATTGAGCACCAGGCACTCTGCTGGGCTCTGTGGGTACACTGATGGACACAGCCTCCTCCCTGGCAGTGTTTACAAGGTGGCTGTGGTCAGAGGACCACTGCTGAGCGTGTGACCAAGGCTGGGATCCTGGCCTAGGGCTTCCCTACCACTCTAGCGGGTCTGGTCCTCATTGCACATATGCCGTTTGCACTGTGCTGTACCAGTCCGCAACAGCGGCTCCATGTGGCAGCTGGACATGATAAGGGGGTGGACTGTTACGCCCTTCCAGCTCCCTTTCATTAGAGAGGAAGGGGGAAGCATTCTAAGCAGAAGAAACAACCTGTGCAAAGGCCCTGTCTTAAAGGAGCGGGAGGGAGGTGACCTCGGACAATGAGGAAACAAGGCATCACATATAGGTCTTTGTTCTGAGGGCAACAATAAGAGCCAAGACTGAACAGATGAGTCAGCTGTGGGCTGGAGATGGAACAGGAGGGTGCAAGGGTGGGTGTGGGGAGACCCTAGGAGTGGTCATTACATTTTTAGGTTATGCACTCCAGCAACAAAAAAACGTTAAGCAGTGGCCACCCAAATAGGTATTTGTTTATTTATTTATAAAAAGTATAGTAATATATTATGTGCTTCATAAAAAGATATACATATAACTAATATTGATGTAAACATCAATATTAGTTATATTTTGAGTTATTTTATTTGTTAATGGTTCAAAATATGATTGAATATGCTCATAGCATCTCATTTTGTGATCTATAAATTCAATTTTAAGTACAGTTTTGTTCAATATTGACTTTTATTCTTTGTCCACTTCCGGAAAAGACATTTTGTAAAGACATGTAGATCCAAATGCAAGAAATACATCATTGGCTGCTTTTTCTAAATCATGATGTTTGTTGTTTTAGTCCCACCTACTAAATACAGGATTGTTTTGTGATTTGGCTGGTAAATTCCTATTTTCCTTCATGCCAGCCAATTGTTCTTTAAAACAAATTGAAGGTGTTCTGTTTTTTGTTATTTTAACAAATAGGTTAAAATATTAAATACTTAAAGATTTTAGACAGCCTAGAACAGTACATTTTCCTTTTTTAATTTTTAAAAAATAATGTTTTTATTAACGTCAGAGAGAGGAAGGAAGGAGAGAGAGATAGAAGCATTAATGACGAGAGAGAATCATTGATAGGCTGCCTCCTGCATACCCCCTACTGGGGATTGAGCCTGCAACTCAGGTATGTGCCCTGACCAGGAATTGAACCAGTGACCTCTTGATTCATGGGCTGATGCTCAACCACTGAGCCACATTGGTTGGGCCATTTTCCAATTTTTAAAGAAGTATATATACATGATACATTTTATAAGTAAAACACATATTTTTTGGCAGCAAAATTATGTAACATTTTCAAATGCCCGTTTCAAGATGCTCTCTGCTTAGCGCACATTTAGTTGAGAAAAACCCTCTTCTCACTTTCCCGAAGCACTAATATCTGAAGGAGCTTGAATCAGTGTGTTTATGTTTTAAAACTATCTGCCAGGAAGCAGACTATTAATAGCCTTGTGCCATTCCAGAAGATCAGCTAATTGAGAACACAGGCCCTTTTTTTTGTAAAGGAAAAACAAGTAATCACCACGTTAGATGACCCCATGCACTCGGGCAGGTGCTAATCTCTGAGTGGTAAAGAGAGTACAGGTGATTTCCAGGATCACGTCCCCTCTTGTTAAAAAGGGCGGGGAAGATTCCAGTACCATCTAGAAAACACCACTGTCAGCCAAGCACACCAAGACAGCATTGGGTGAGGTGGAGCAGAGCACTGCCCTGCTGCAGTCACACACAGCCCGCCCCCGATTCCTGCAGACACCTCGGATTCCACAGGGACACATGGCGCTGGTTTGGGAGCCCCCCAGGGGTGGTGAGATTGGACTGAAACTCAGGAGACAGCAGTGGAATGGGGCCCAGGGAATGGAATCAAGGGCTGTTTGGGGGTAATGTTGACTAACTTGCTGATGGGTAGGATCTGGGGTGTGGGGGAGAGGTGGGGGTCAGGGTGATTTCTGCATTTCTGATTTGTACACTTTGAGGGGTGGTGGGGCCATGCCCTGAAGGAAGGAACACAGGAAGGAGGTCCAACTTGCAGAGGAGATCCTACATTTGGGTTTAGGCTTATTAAGAGTGCCCCCGCCCCCCTGAACTGCAGAGTGGGGCTGCCAGGTGGACAGCTGTGTATGGAGGTCTGGTCTGGAGAGGCCCCTGGGGCGGGGGGTGTGCCCAGGGTCTGTGGAGCACACCCTGCCAGTGGGCAAGTTTTCTCTGGCTCTGGCTGCTCCCTGGATGGCATATTCTCCCTAGACACTTTTCAGTCTTGGAGAGACAAACGCAGAAGAGAAGGACAAAGGACTGTCTGGGTGTAGGCAAAAGGTGCTTACCATGTGGTCCAGCCTAAGTCACCAGGAGCCTGGTCATCACAGTTACAAAGTGGAAGCTGGGTGACCTTGTGGTCTGCGTATAGATTTCCCTTGTGAACCTCACAGTGAGCAATGACCTTGATGGAGCATGATGGTTGTTCAGGCCCTGGGATCCTGACATCTGTGCACAAGATGATCAATATGTCCATTCATACCCCCTCAAACATATGCCTCTGCATATGCCTCTACCATGTCTAATCTCCCTCCTGGGATGACTTGCATTTGGGGCAGGTCATGCAATTCTCAGTTGTGTGAGTGTGCACGTATGTGTGCATATGTATTCATGTGTGTGGCATGGTAGCATCCTAGGGGCTAGGGTTGCAGGTCATGAAGTCTGACAGCTGCATTGGTAGCCCAGCTCCTCCTCTTCCCACATGTGTTTTCTTGTTTCATTTACTGAACTCTCTGTGCATGGGTTTCCTCATGAGCAAATGGTGAAAATACCACACCCACTACAGGAACCTTTGCACACGCAAAATACTTCCCATCATGCTCGACATGAAACAACCCATTACTACATGTATGTGTCCATCCACCCCCAGGTTGCAGAATGTAAAGTAACAGTGTTTTCCTTCATAGTCTTTCCTTAGAGCCTCTCCTTCCCCAGGTCCCCCATTCTCTCCCTTCCCTGCCCCCCAGTCCTCTGATGGTCTCTCTCTCTAAAGAAGTATTTTACACACTTACAAGCAAGAGCACAGCTTCTCATCCAATGCCGCGTGGGGCAAACTTTATCTCACTGCTCCCTCACCTCACTGGGGAAAGGTTTCCTTCCTGACTTGTTCTTCTATCAGTCAGTCATTTCCTCTTCTTAGCCGTCTGACCCCTACAGCACAGGCCGGAGGTGTGTGTGCTGGAGGCTGTCAGGGAGCTCACAGTCTAATGGACAAGCAGATTTGTTCAAACTAATTCTGGTTCAAGGAACAGGGCTGAGGAGGTCCTGGGGACACAGGGCTGCTGACATTCAGCAGCCTGGATTGTTGCTCGACAGCTCACAGCTCACAGCTCACAGCTCACAGCTCACAGCACACAGCTCACAACAGACCTGAACTGCTCATCCTGCGGGGAGGTGTGGGAGCCCAGCAGTGAGTTTGGAGGTCACCAAGAAGACTGGAAACATGGGCTCATTCTGTGGGAACTCGAGGGGGACCGAGCAGGGTGGGTGGCATGGACACATCCTGCTTCCTGTTCTCTGTGATTTGGAAATCTCTGTGCCCCAGATACGAACACAGCCCTCCTCTGGTTCTTTCCCAGGGGTTGACGTTGAATTTCTGTGGACTGGCCACCGCGTGCCTCTCCAGTCTCACTTCCTCCTCATCACGTCTGACCAGCTTTCATCCCAGCGACGGAAGTGTGACTCCAGGCCTTAAATGTCTCAGCTCGGCTTGCGCTGTTCTCTTTTCTAGACTGCTAAGCAGCCCTGCCTTAACCTGGCAATCAGGCCAGTATTTCCTGCCTGGCCTGCCCCCGTGCCCTGGCAGGTGCTTCCTCTCCCATCTTCCACAGCCCCATGGAGCACTTAGCAACCTGTGTGGAAATGGTGACTTTTCTGTCTGCTTGAAGAGATGCTGAGCTTCTTCTCGGACCCGCTGAGTAAATGTGAGAAAGAAGGAAGGCACTGTGCTAGGTGCCAGGTGGGCTCCTGTTCCTGTGGATACTGCGGAACGCACAGTTGTGAGCAGGGCAGTGTGGGGGTCAGAGGACATGCAGGGGGCGGCTCGGCCAGGGCATATCCTGAGCTCTCCTTCCAGCCCCTTACGTTGGATGTGCTGTGGAACCAACTTCAAGGAGGGGGTCATTCTCCCCACCCCTCCAGCCCTCTCTTGTCTGACGGCAAACACAGATGGGTGCTGTTGGCTTCCAGACTCACCCTGTGCCCTTGACCCTTCCCTGTGCTGTTCCCCACTCTGCATCGGAGCTGCAGTAAGTCTTCCCACTGCACCCAGCTCCACTCCATTGACTGGAGCCTTCACAGGCAATTGCTTTTATCTAAAATTTGAAGAACCCACTTTGGTAACAATTTTTATTCTGGCTGTGCATTTTCAAAGCTATTAATCATACTTTGTCTTCAAAATGGAGCTGAGCCCGGACTAGGGGGTCAAATGCCCATCGCAACACTTAGCAACCTGTGTGGAAATGGTGACTTTTCCATCTGCTTGAAGAGATGCTGAGGGATGTTGGGGGTGAGTCCAGCTCTGGGAGAGCAGTAGATCCTGTCTGAGTTTGGAGTGAAGTGGGGGTGCACATTCCCAGCCCCTAGTGGCCTGCCCAACCTTGGCCTTCCAGGGGTAGGCAGCTGGCACTGGCTCACTAGGGAACACTCTGCACGTGGCAGGATCCCTGAGACTCTGGAGTTTCATCAAGGGCCACAGTGTGTCTCTGATCCTCGGAGATGCCCACATTTCTAAGAATAAGTTGAGCCGCAGTCCCAGATGTCCTGCACATCTGTGTCTACAGGTGGCTGGTGTGCTTGGGGAGGAGGGAAAGCTATGAGGTCTATGGATAAAGAGCAAATAGTGGGAGGAGTGCAGAGGGAATGATGCAAGCAGAGCCATCTGAAGGCAGGTCCTGCTTCTCCTCCCGCCTTGTGTCCACACTCTTCACCATGTAACTTGGAAGCCCGCCTACTCCCACCAGATGGGCAGTGCACTTACACCTCTTGACATGGGACCTGGTGCATGCTTTGCTTTGGCCAGAGGACTATGGGTAGAAGGGCCAGTGCACCAGTTCTGAGCCCTGCCCTTAAGGTGACTGTCGGTTTCTCCTTGCTCATTCTCACCACGAGAAGAGCTTTCTGTAGGTGCCTATACTGACCCAGCTGGCGTCATAGAACATGCAAAGTGGAGCAGACCTGAGTCTAAACCATAGCAAGGAGCCTAGCCAATCCAGATCCATGGCTTTAGCAGAGATATCCAGTTTAAATTGGCTAATCCACATACATCTGAGAAAAAAAAATAGTGATTGTTGTACTGAGTTTTGGGATGGTTTCTTATGCACCAGTAACTAGCTGAGACAATGTCTCAGTGTAAGGTTTTGACATCTTACATTGTGTGAGTGCTTATTACTGTTCAAGCTGCTTTTTCCAAATTCCCTTCTCTCCTTGGGTAAGAACATATCTTTCTTTAATCAAATAAAAATCTGATTGACAGCAGCACCCCTGATAGAACACGGGCAATTGTTCAAAGTTCTGTTACAGGTACTCACATGTGTTACTCCATTTTATCCTCTCAACAAACCTTGTGAGCAAGGTATTTTTATCAACCCTCATCTTACAGATAAAGAAACTGAGGCCCAGGGAGGTAAAAAGATTTGCTTGAATTCACACAGCTAGGAAATGATGCAGCAAGGATTCAAACGTAGGCAGGCTGGCTCTGGACCTTACTCTTGGCTTCCACTAAGTGTGACTTTACTATTCTCCTCTCTTTCTCTTATCAAGTATCAAAAAAAAAGTGATATCAATTGGGTTTGCTTAGTATGACTCAAAGTTGGTCTCTGTGAAGAGCTTACCTATAACCCGGAGCTCTGGGAGAGGATTAGGAGGGTTTTCTCACTTGAAGCATTCCTGAGCCCTTGGAGGAGATGGGTTTCATGAGGCTTCGCCCAGCTCCTGAAACCATGCTGACGCGGCTAAGGCTGACTTAGCATCCCAGCGGAACAAAGTCCTAACCATATCTGTCTTCTGGCTCCTGGGGCACATTGGGCCACCCGGAAAGCACAGCCCAGAGCATGAGTGTGGCACTCTCTGTCTGGGGCTGTGTGGTCCAGGGTCTGGACTGTGTTCCAAGTATAGGCCACCATCTATTTAGTGTTGGGAGCATCTTATTAGTGTTAACTAGTGCTCATTGAAGTACTAGTGGAAGTGGACTGGAAACTGAAAATGCATAATGCTAATGATTATAATTAGGATCACTAAGACTCATCACTTGAGGATGGGGATGCTGCTCTTTAACTCAGGATAGACTGTCCTTGTCTAATCCCTGGGGTTACTAGAAAAGTGCTAGAAGCTTGTTCTCAACATCTCATATAGCTTACCTTTATCCCTCCCTTCTTTTCCTTCCCTCATTTATTCAACAGCATTTATTAATCTGGAGATACCTGCTTCTAAGATAGGCATTGTGGAGGGGGGGCAAAAACCAGTGCATTGCAGCTAAAACTATCTCAGGGTGGTTCTCCCCTCCCCTCCCCAATTACTGGCTATCTGGTGCACGTGGCTAGCATTTCTTTTTCTCTATGAAGGGCCAAATTCAATTATCTACCCAGTTTCCAAGTCAGAAACACAAGGACCGCTTTCCTCCTGTCCCACCAAACCTGAGTAATAGAGGATGACTGGTGGCAATATCCATATCAAACCTAAATCCCAGCCAGAGAGAAAAAAGAATGCTGGGGAAGGACAAAGAGCATGTGACATGCTGAAGAAGACGAAGAATAAATTGCCCAAGACATAAAAGGAAGGGGATTGCATATATTGTAACCTAATCCTCTATAAATAAGGCAGACGTGGCTGTTTTAATAGACTCTGGAAAACGAAAGGGAACCACAGGGAGAAAGCACTGGTAACAAATGAGATGCAGATTTTGGAAGAGAAGCGGGCAATAGCTTATTCCTAGTGAAAGCTAGAAGATGGGATGTTTTTCAATTAGGCTTGAATTGCAGAGGCCCAGCCCAGCAGAGTCTAGGGCAACAGAGGGGCCACTCAAGCTCTTGGCACCTCAGGGAAAGTAACGGGGCTTTGAATGGAAATGGACCAGTCTGCCTCCAGCAGGGTCTGGCCAAGCCTCTGAGCCTCATGCATGAGCCCGAAGTTAGATGCTGCTGTGGTCTGCCTCTAGTCCCCAGTTGAGGAGGGGACAGAAGCAGAGATGGAAGCAGAGATGGGTGGGAGGGCTGGGTAGGAGGGCTGGAGTTTGGACTGTGGGACTTTGTGAGAATGCAAGCTGAGTGCAGAAGTGGGTGCATGCTAGGTGTAGGCAGATTTGCCAGCCCACACTCAGCTGGGGGCTGGGTTTGAGCGGTGGGCTTTTCAGAAGGCCTTGAGGCTGGATCCTAGGCAAAGCGTCCCTGCAGGTCTAAAGGCCTGGCCCTGAGCACATCAAGTATAACTGTTGCATTTGCCATGTGGGCGAGGAGCTTCTGTGTAATTAAAACAACCGGAGAGCAATGGCAAAACAAGGCTGGGCCCTGTACAGGGTGATGGTCTACATTGTTCATTTCCAAGCCAGGAAGTCTTGGCAAAGTCAGCGGGAGGAAAAGCATCTTGAGACAGAGAGTTATGGCAGCAAACATGGCATGGATGGGGATGGGGAAAGAGGGGGTAGCAAGGCTGGTGAGAAGACACTGAGTCCCGCCATGTTGGGGTGGGGGTGGGGGCTCTGGTCACCGCAGGAGAGAAGCATGACAGCCTCACACAGAGCGGGTGGACTTGAAGAGATAGCTGCTGAGGTAGAATCCTGGCCCTGCCACTCATGGCCGTGTGGCCATGGCAAGTTACTTAAACTCCTCATGCCTCAGTTTTCTTATCTGTAAAATGAAGGTTGGCATGAGAATTAAATCAGTAGATCTTTGCAAAATGCTTAGGATCCTGTCTGGTACACAGTAAGCCTCGTATAAGTGTTTGTCAAGTCAAAGATAATAATAAAAGTTGAAAAGAAAGAGGACACAAGGGCTAGAGGAGGCGGGGCTCTCTCAAAAAGCCATAGCTCAGGCTCTGCTTCCAGGCCAGGCGGTGGGGCCCATCAAGTCCTTAATACCGTGAGTGAGCTGCTATGTTTTTAAGTGTCCTCTCTCTCTCTCTCTCTCTCTCTCTCTCTCTCTCTCTCTCTCTCTCTCTCTCTCTTTTTGTGCCTAAATTTGAGCAGAAAGCAGAGGATGAAGTGCTGAGGCCGGGGAAGTAAGAGATAGATTGACCGCTTTGTGACCTTGTAGGTTCATAGATAAAACTTGGCCTAAAACCAGTCAACTCACCACCCACCCACCAACTAACCAGTCAACCAACCAACCAACCAACTAACCAACTGACCAACTGGTATCTATTTTAACAGCAGGCAACTGGAGATGCAAGCTTGGGTTAACAGAGAGGAGTTCAACTGGATATTGGTTTTTCCCCCCGGGGTCACAGCTATTCTCCTGAACCCTGGAATCCAGACCTCGGAGCTCCTGCTCCCCTAGGCCAGGGCCTCTGCTCCCCTCCCTCCGGACTCTCTGCCTAGGCCTCCCCTGCTTCTAATTGCTCTGCAGCACCAGCAAAAAACAGGAGCGGGAGCCACAAGGGAGCATGGGGAGCGCTGCCTCCCTCCTAATGACTTTCTCTTAACGCTGCTGCGAGTAGTTGTAAGACTGCAGGGAGCCAGCCTTCCAGAGCAAAAGCTCCTGACAGTGGATTTTGTTTTCTGGAAATAAATTAATTGAACAGCAGTGTGAAAGGGTGAGGAGAAGAGAGCAGGGAAGTGAGCAGGCAAGAAGTGAGAGTCAGGCAGTCAAGGGAGAGAGGAAGAGGTGCCAGCAGGGGTTGGGCAGGGATGGTGGAAAGAATGTAAAAATTTTCAATAATTATGACCAAGTTTAACAGTAATAATATAATTAAGTCACCTCAAGACCTTGGCTATATCTGTGGTGCTCACCGCCGTGTGAGCATCAGCCAGCTGTTGAGGCTGTTAGAAGCTCCTGCTAAGCCAGAGAACCTGGAATGAAGATGAATTTTCCTCTGGGACTCCCTCCTGCTGGGCCCTGCTGTGGCTGTGAACTCTCTCATGATGCCACCACCTGGCATTCCCCCATATTTGACCCTGCCCCCTCAGGAGTGCTGGCACTGCAATTCACACATGTCCCCACTTTCCTGCCTTGGCCTAAAAAAGTTGGAAAGGTGGAGACTCTTAAGCATTCTTTGGGAAAAGGACTGGCTGTTAACCCCCACTTGCCCCCATCTTCCCCAGCTGGGCTTCAGGAACATGCAGAACATCTCTGCTTGGAGCTAGGACAAATGATGGAAAGGTGGGTTTCAAGTCATGAGTGGAACAATTCTGAAATTTGTTTGGGCCATTGTTCCTACCTTTTCTGTCTTCATCCAAAGGCTCTGTTAGCTTCAGGGAAGAAAGCTCAGCTTCTCCTGAATCCTAATACATCTTCATGGTGAAGAATCACACCTGAAATATATACCCAGGTTAGTGGGTAAATCAGGGAACCATGGGACTTCCAATATGGACAGCAAGGCCCAGAACAGTTGCAGGATGCCTACAGGAGCACCACAGATGCAACCTCTGGCCTTGAAGGCAGAGATATCTCCCAGCTTCTCTCCACGGAAACAGTTCCAGTCTAGAGACTGGAAACCTTGAGTCTATTGTCCACTGTCTTGCTGATCTTGTGGAAGCTACCATACCTTTCTGGGTCTCAAGTTTTTTTCTCTTAAAAATGAGGGTTTGGTGATACCTAGGGATCCTGAAGAGAGGCGTTGGGTCTGTGAGCCTCTGTGCCCTCTGGGACATTCTGTGTTTGTGATTTTACATTTGAACATTTTTATTGGATGTAGGTCTTTGCTTTTATGAGGAGATCCTTGAAGTAGCTATTTCTCTGTTCCCCTAGACATCTAAAAACCTTCTTGAGTCCACAACTCAGGCCCAGGATTGTCCTAGACCAGTGGTCGGCAAACTCATTAGTCAACACAGCCAACTATCAACAGTACAACGATTGAAATTTCTTTTGAGAGCCAAATTTTTTAAACTTAAACTCCTTCTAACGCCACTTCTTCAAAATAGACTCGCCCAGGCCATGGTATTTTGTGGAAGAGCCACACTCAATGGGCCAAAGAGCTGCATGTGGCTCACGAGCTGCAGTTTGCCCACCACTGTCCCAGACCATCTTTGGTCCCTTCTGCTGGACCAAACTCTTCTGGTGGTGTTATTCTCTTAATTTGTATTGGTTTTTGGTACTTTGTTGTTTTCTTTTTCTTATTATCTGGAACAAGACATGTCTAGCTTTTCAATGACTAGAGTCCAAGCTCCATATTCAGGATGGTCTGACAAAGATTTTTACAGCATTTGAGATGGGAGACCAGCCTGGAAAACACAGTTGCAATGTCCCAATCCTTACATTTCAATTTGGTTGTCGTGCTTATGCGAGTAGATTCTTGGAAACTGGTGGTGGGACTCCCTGAATATTACTTTCTCTTTTGTTCTCTATCTTTTTTCTTTTTCTAGAAGAGTTTGGGAAGCTTGTTTTAGAGAGGGAACATTCTTTAGACACACCATATCCTAGGTGCCCAGACCTTGTGGATATGCTTGCTTCAGGCATTATTAATAACAGTCACTTTTGTTTAGAGAACATTTTAAATTCTTCAAGGCTCTTCCTTGATTACCTGACAGCTCTGTTCGGTAGTTAGTTATCAGATGAGATGATTCACTTGAAATCACCTTGTGGTGGCCTTGGTATAAAGCAGGAAGGGAAGGAGCATCATTTTATAAGTGATGGCATGAACATACCCACTTAGACGTGAGTTGGGTAACATGCTAATGTGAAGCCAGGGGTTTTGGAAATAGGCAGATGAGGGCTGAATATCAGCCTTTTGTTGATGAGCTGTGTTATACTGGGCCTGGTGCTCAAACTCCCTGAGTCTGTTTCCATGTAGATAAATGAAATGGTGACAGTAATGCTTATACCCCAGAGATGTCATGAGGACCACAGGGAATGGTAAACACGGAACATAGAGCACAGTGCCTAGCACACTGTGGTGCTGAGTACTTGGTAGGCATTATTGTTTGGGAAAGATTAACACAGAGATGGGCATGCACTCATTCCCATCATGGAATTTTTGCCTCTGCCTCTTGATTGTAAGTTACTAGAAGATCCCAGAACAATGGCAATAAAAAGTCAGATTTGAGCCCAGCCAGTGTGACTCAGTGGTTGAGCATTGATCCATGAACCAACCAGTAGGTCATAGTTTGATTCCTAGTCAGGGCACATGCCTGGGTTTTGGGCTCGATCCCCAGTAGGGGTCATGTAGGAAGCAGTTGATAAATGAGTCTCTCTCATCATTGATGTTTCTATCTTTCTCCCTCTCTCTTCCTCTCTGAAATCAATAATTTTTTTTAAGTCAAGTATGAAAGAAAGAGTAAAAGTCTGATATACTGCCCCCAATTCAATTTATAGATGAAGATTTTGTAGGTCAGAGTAGGAAAGTAGTTTTGCTCAAATGCACAGCTATTTAGAGACAGCAATAAGGTGACTAATTGATGTCTCACAGAGAAATGTCTCAGGATGCAGGACTTGCAGACCTAAAACTGGGATCATCCTGGACAAACCAAAATAAGCTGGAGCCCAGTCGGCATGGCTCAGTAGTTGAGGATCGAACTATGAACAAGGAGGTCACAGTTGGATTCCTGGCCAGGGCACATGCCTGGGTTGTGGGTTTGATGCCCAGTAGGGGGCATGCAGGAGGCAGCCAATCAATGATTCTCTCTCATCATTGATGTTTCTATCTCTCTCTCCCTCTTACTTCCTCTCTGAAATCAATAAAAATATTTTAAAGCTATCTTAAAAAATAAGCTGGTCACCCTTGGCAGTGATGAGACAAACAAGACCAATAAATAGCCTTTTAACTTATGAAACAAATACTCTGTACAAGTGGATCCTGTTGGGGTCCTGAAAAGATCTTCTCACTGATACACCAGTCCCCATGCTGTTCTCATGCTTCACCATACCCCATAAAGAACTTACCTATGCACCTACCCCTCATCCTTTCTGAGATCACAGTCCTAGATTAACCTTGGGGCTATGTTAACGCCAGTGTATAGCCCAAGACCAGAGCGCAAAGACTGGGAGAGGATGGCTGTGTCTGCTGACAGTGCAGTGCCTCATGGGTACCTGCATCCAGGCCCATGGAAGGGATATAAAATAAGACCTATTTGTGGGCATCTGTGCTGACAGTAGAGAGAATGGGGTGAGTGACACTGTATCCAAAACAAAAATGGGGTGAGTGACACTGTATCCAAAACAAAAGTGGGAGGTTGGTGGCATGGAGTTTTCTCTGTAAGGGACATGTTACACTTTCAGCCTGGATACTTATAACCAACCAGGAACTTGTCTCCAGAATGTATAAAGAATTTCTATAAATCAATGAGAAAAAAAAAAACAGAGAATCCATTTGAAAGACTAGGAAACAGCCTTAACAAAAGCGATGCAAACAGTCAAACTTTAGTAATCTGAAAAGGTGCAAACTTTAGTAATCAGAAAAACGCAATTTAAAACCACATGCACTCATCAACATGACTAAAAGGAAACAGCATGTACTGGTGGGAATTAGAGCAACTGGAGCCCTCAGACTCTGCTGGTGGGAAGAGAAAAGTGGTATAAGCGCTTTAGACAAACACTGGGCAGAGTCTACTAAAGCCAACTCTACACAGACCCATGAATGAGTAATTCTATGCACAGGTCTGTACCTAAGCAAAAATGAATATTTGTATGCACCAAGACATAAATAATGTTCATAGCAATATTATTTCCAAGAGCCCAAACTGGAACTAACATACATGTCTATCAAATGTATGCTGAATAAATACATTGTGGCATAATTATACAATGGAATTCTCTACGCCAATGAACATGAATGACTCATTGCCACATCTAACAGCATGGACTAGACACAGAAAAGTGCACATACATGTATGAGTCCATTTATACAAAGTGCAGGAGTAGGCAAAACTAGTCTGTAGTTTTGTAAATTAGGGTGATGATCCCTTCTGGGAGTTAGTAACTCCAGTGTGTGAGTGCAGCTCCTTGAGATGTTTTTACTTTGATCTGGGTTGTGGTTGCAGGAGGGAGTTTGCCTTGTGAAAATCTATTGAGATGAGCCCTTAGAATCTGTATCCTTTTTTGTATGAATATAATTCTTCCATAAATATACTTATTTAAGAAAATGCATGCAGTGTTTCATCTTGTGTCTTTCCCGAGTCTTTGTGCAGCTACAAGTAAACATCTGGGCTTCATTGCCTCAGGACACTAACCCTTCTATCCAGGGTTATGTGGAAGGGAAGGTGTCCCTGCCTTCTCTCAGGTTCTGCCCTGTGAGCTGGATGCCCTAGGGCGAGTGGCTTTCCCTCCCAGATGCAGTGGGGTGATTAGCCCCTGCCAGCCCCAGTACCATGCTGCTTCCTCTTTAGGGAAATAAACAGGTTATCTGTTGGTTCTGGGCCCCAAACAGTATCAAGCCACCTGTTCTAGAACTTTAACAAACTGACTTATGTCAATTGCCTGGCTTCCTCCAGCCATCCCACTTCATTTTTGGCCACTTAGTCCATTTTTCCTCCTTTTGTCCTTGGTTTTTTGAGACAGCCCATTTGGGCTGAGCCCTATTTGGTGACAAGTTGTCAGAACAGCTGAGACCTCAGTTCTTTTGTGTGATTTAAGCCAAAAAAAAAAAAAATTCTGACTGAGGAAATTAGATGGAGGTGATTGCGGCTAAAGTGCCTCTTATTGAAGCTTTTGGAAAACGTAAATGTCATCAGTCTTGTCAGAGCTGGACACAGAGGAAATAACAGGACTGAGGGTGGACAGGGTACACGCTGGGACTGCACAAACGTAGAATTAGCCTTCGTATTTGTTATTTTTTTTTCTCATAAGTAGTGGGGTGGGAAAGGGGGGAGAGGAGAAGAAAGATAGGAGGACAGAGTAGGGCGGGAACATGGGTGAAAATGCTAAACCTGAGCAGTGTTACCTATTTTTTGTTCCTCGTAAGCACTGGCAGCATCCCTTGACTCCCAGACAAGTGAGATGAGAGTGGCTAAGGGTTGACAGCGTGACGCTTGGCTGGGACTTGGCTTGGAGGACAGTGGACCAGATGGAGCTAGCACAGGAGAGAGGAACACTTTGGCCTCTGTGCTGTCATCACAGCAGTCAGAGGTCGACCAGGTCATTCGATGTGCCCTTGTTTCAGTGACCTTTTAGGAAAGTCACATGGGAAGGACCTGTCCATCACTCAAAGAACCACTGACAATTGAGTACATGTGAGACTCTCGGTGGGGTTCAAAGAATATGACAATGCAGCCTTCTTCCTAGCAGGGCAGGTTGAACTGGGACTAGGGTTGATGTGAGCCAAAGTTCTCTAACCTGAAGGAATTGTATTTATGGAGATGAGTTGACACTTGGGTCTGAAGCTGATAGACTAGAAGATGAGGAGAAAGGACAGGAGCCATGTGAGTTATTGAACCAGAAACCAGCAGATGTGGAGGTTGAGGCATTTACCCAGGCAAGGCTCAGAGAGCTGACCTTTAGTGCAAAGGTCCTGACTGGTCACAGGCAGCTCAGGCGAGGGCAGGCATAGTCAAAGGGAATGAAGTAGAATCCAGTCTGGGTATGACCTTGAAGAGCAAAAGCTTGAGCCCAGTCTCTGAAGAGCAGAGGTTCAGGTTTAGAATGGGGCCCAGTAGATTACCTCAAAGAGCTCTGGGACGTGATCTGGGGGTCCTCACAGTTTACTCTCTGAGGATAACATTAATTCCCCATTCTGTAGGGAAGTGAGACTATATTTGTGGTTGAGTAACTACAGCTCCTAAAGTGCGCAGGGTGTAGGGCTCCTGTGTGAGGTTGCATCTAGTCACTACACCAGAGCCAGAATGACTTTTCTTAGATCTAAGCAGGCCAGGCAGTCAAGAGCTTTACATGCAGAGCAGGGAGGAATTGTTGAAGAGAGGTCATTGGTGATGGTTTCCTGGAAGAGTAAGACTCAGACTCAGTGTCCATCACACTCAGTTGTCAGGGACTGAGGCCAGATGACAGTCCCTAGAATCACCTTGGTCTTGTCACATGTGCATATAATTATGATGGCTCAATTCCTCTTTCAAGGACTCTCCTTTTTTTGAGAAGTAAGAGTTTGTACTAAAGAGTCTTTAGGACCATTTCCTCATCCTACCTTTTGTGACATCATTGCCTAGCGTGGAAATGCTTGAGTGTGACACTACCAATCTTTGTAATTCCTGAATTAATATCTGCTTTCCTACATGTCCAAGGGCAGGGAATCTGTCTCTCTTATCTTTAAGGCTTATATGGAGAGAAACTGTCATGAAGAAGGCACTCAGTTCATATTTATTGAAGGAATGAATGAAGAGTAGCCACTATTCTTTGATACCTACCCGTAGATTTGAGCCATGAGGCCACCCACCATGACATTTTTCCTCTGAGGCTCCTTGTATCTAAACTGTGTTTCTCAGGGCAGGTGATTTTTAAAGAAATTGATTCTCCATTTCAAAAATGGTAAATCCAGAGGCAGATAACCTACAGCCTGAGTTAGATGTCCATAGAGGGCAATCCGACTTCAGTAGATAGCTGGTGTGACTTATATCTTCCTCCCACGGCAGGAGGAGGCAGCTGCAAAGTGCTGTCCCTGGACAGTGGCCCTTTTCCCAGCATCGGCCATATGTCTCTGGCAGTAAAAGCAGTGCCATCCCACCATCCCTGTGTACTTTCCACGCCTGATCCACCTCCACTCTCCAAGGCGGCATTCTACACTGGGTGGCCTCACTGACAGATTCCCCTGTGGTCCTGTGACCTCATCCTTCTTAGAACTGAAGTCAGATCAAATTCCCAGAACTTTCTTCTGGGGCCCACATTTCTGACTTGGACAAATCTGCCAGTCTCAGCTCAATGGCCTGATTCTCCTTTCAGTTTGGCAAGTGTCCTACGTCCCTGGGGTAAATGCATTGAGATTCCCTCCTTCCTTCCCTTCCTTCCTCCTTCCCTACATCCCTCCTTCACTCCTTCCTGCCCTCCCTTTCTCCTCTCTCCCTTTTTCTCTTCCTCTCTCTTGCATTCTCTCTCTGCCCCTCCCTCTCTCCCCATTCTCTTTCCCTTATAAATCATAGCCCCAAGGGCACTGCTGTGCAGCCCCCCTGCCTGGTGGTCTCAGAGCTGGCTCCTGGCTGAGGCTCCTGGCCACTTCCTAAAGCCAGCTGATTATATGTCCTCATGCAGGCAAAGACAAAGCAAGGCTGGCCAGGGGGTTGGTTCTGTCAGGCCCTTTTTGCCCAACAGACAAACAGAAACAAAACCTCTTGAGTTTCTCAGTGGGGTTTGGAGAGTTCTGTATCCCGCCTTCACACACAGCACCTGCAGTCATAGTGCTTAGTGAATTCATCATCTGCAGATGGCTGACAGGCTGGGAAGAGAAGGACGGGCTGAGTCCCCAAGGTCACTTCTGTCCTCCCCCTTTGTCCTGCCCTTTCTTACATCTCTTTCTCTAACCCTGTCTGTCCATTTCTTTCAATGAGTGTCTCACTTCCCAAGTCAGTCACCTCCTCCATGTCCTTCACTTTCCAGTCATTTCCTGTTGGCAGACACCTCCCGCCCAGCTCAGACCCACCCAGTCTTCATACTTCAAACAGCTGCTACTCACGCTCTCCTGAGGCCATCGCCCCAGGCCCAGACTGACCATGCCCCTCAGTCTGAAAAAATACATGGTGATGAGTTCCTATCACCGTCACTTTCCACCATGACCCACAGTCAGCTGTATTATTTTCATTTCCCAGATGAGCACACTGGGAGAGGTCCTAACTCTCTGAAGTCAGCCTGCTTCAAAACAAACATCTGGGCTCTTTGTCAAGATCTTCCCCAACCAAGTTTAATGCCCTTACTGTTACGTAACAGCTGCCAAGGAAGGGTCAGGGAGACAATACGGCTGGGACATGTCATGAACTTTCACTTAGAATAAAAATTCAAAGGTTGTGCTCCAAGCAGCAATTTCTGTTTGTGACTTCCGTTTGGAGGCACTCTCCAGGCAGCTCCCTTTCCTGTCCAGTGAGCATTCCCCTTAGCCAGCGACAGTAGTGTGGGTGGAGGGCAGGAACTCCTACTGCCCCACTTTACCTTGGCACAGTCGGGGGAGTTTGCAGTCAGATGGGGAAGAGGAGATGACCCGGCCAGCAGGCACCTCAATTAGCAAATGCACTTTAATTGTTAAATTCATTATTGCAGATTAATTGGAAACCGAGAATGAGGCTAGATGGTACGGCTTAATTGCACAATTGGAAAAGCCAACCTCCTGGCCTGGGAGATGCAGGAGGCTCCCACGCTGCAGTCTAAAACCTTGTTTTCTCCTCTTTAATCTGCTCTTGAATTGATGAACCTGACATTTTGCAAACCCAGCAGAAAGACGCTTCCTTTATTGCCTTGCTTCCCTAGAAGTTGGCCATTTAAACCAGGCCCCCTTGAAAGTGGGCTCTGTAGGAGCCCAGCTTTCATTTCAGGCCTCCGTGTTTGCATCTCCTGTAACACTTTCAGTGATGGCTTGTTTCATCACAGGAACCCTGTCCCACCAGCAGAGGATTTGGCTGATGGGAGGTGCTGAGGGGTTAAATGCTCGTAGCAGGAACAGCAAGGACAAACACACAAACAAGACAAAACAAAACCAGACTCAGAAACAGAGACCAAAGGGATGGTTACCATAAGGGAGGGGTTGAGCATAAGTAAAAAGTGAAGGGGAATATAATTAGTCAATAATATTTGGTAAGTTTACACAGTGATAGATGACTACTAGAATTAGTGGGGTGATTACATTGTAAGGTATAAAAATGTCGAATTGCTAACATAACCAATATAAGATTGTATACCAACTCTACTTAAATAAATAAATAAATAAATAAAAATTAGAAAAATAAAAAGCAAGGACATTAGAACCAGACTAGTTCAGGTTTGAATCCAGCCCTCCTGCCTGTAAATTGTGAGATCTTGCTTCTTGGAGCATCACTTCTTAACTGTGCATGGAGAAAATAATACAGACCTTTAGGATTATTCTGAAGAAGAAATGAGGCCCCCGATGTGAATTGCTTATTCCTCTAACTAGCATGTAATAGATTCAGCAAATGCCCCTTCCCTTTCTCCTGCCCCTTTGGAGGTTCATAAATATATTTGAATATTATTTTCCAACTCCAGGTACATTCGCCTCCTCTTCTTTCTTCATTTCTTCCTGCTTTTCCTTGTCAGCACACACACTTCAAATGCCTTAGGAATGCAAAGGCCAATTTGTAACAGCTTGGTTCCACGACTTTGTTATTTGTGGTTAACTTTACCCTGCAATTTAAGAAATAGATTGATAGGAGGTGGCAGCGTCGTTTTCGGGTCCCATTGACAGGAGTGCACGTTTTCTTGATACTCTGGGTATTAATTACGTTATGTGGATGATCTTACTCCTTACCTTGTTTTTGGAAGGCATGTATTAGTTTAAGGAAAGCTCAATGTTCTGTAACAGATAACCCTGATATAATACACCTTTATTTCTGGCGAAGGAAAAGCCCAGGGTGTGGGCTGTGGGGTCAGAGGTCCTTCTCTCTGTACTCAGGGACTTGGGGGGCTGATGAGGATCCTATCAAGATTGGTCAGTCATTCATCACACCTGGCACCCCAGGTGGCCCTGGGGGTAGACAAAGCCTGCAGAAAAGGGGAGAGGGAGAAAGAGAGATAGCTCATCCCCTGGGAAGTTCTTTGGCTTTTGTTATTTTGCCAGAGGGGAGAGGCATCACTTTCCCCCACATTCCTATCCCTTTGGCCAGAACTCGGTCATGTGGCCACCGGACCTCCCTGCCAGGGGAGCTAGTCTAGTTATGTTCCCAGAAAGAAGGGGAACGACTCTACCACAGGTAGTTGTGAACAGCTCCATTTTGCAAAGGAGGAGGTGGGTGGGCACGAGAAGCAAACAGAAGAGCCAGTCTCTGAATGTGAGCAATTGTTTCATTTCTCTTCAACCTTCTGAGAACTGTTTTTGAATTTCTAAGTACATACCAGAGATACATATTTTACTAACCAAAAATCCAACCAAGGCAAAACTTGAACTAAAAAAAGGATAATTATAGTGATTCTCAAAATGGAGTATGTATTTAAAAGCCAGCGGATGCACGCCTTAGGAGAAGCATTTTAAAAAACACATTAAATTTTGCTTAATAGGAAGGCATTTAAAATGTTTTCTATTGAAAAAAATCTGGATAGGTACATAGTAGAATGCAAATTTATATGAATTTTTAAAATTAAAAGTGGGAAAAAAATACTTGCTTATAGTGGGCCACTGCTGTACCCTGGAATACTCAGGGGCTCAAAGCTACTCCTTTTAGCTTTAGTGGTGGAAAGTTTGAGATATTTTAGTAATTTTTAGATGAAAAAAACTATGGGGTACATTTCAATGTAATTTCTGACCAAGTCTTACTGCAATTCTTCTAACTAATAACCTATGTTACATTTTGACACTTGCCTCAAATTTTATTTCGGTTGTTAACATTCTACCAGTTCCTGGAGCCCAAGTTTATGAGGCTGTGAATCCAAAGTGTTTTAAACATATCTCTCAGCTGACAATGTGTCTCTTTCTTCAGGGGCAGTCTCACTGTTTATCCCCCAAACCAAGAAATACCCTGTCTTATTTCTCTAATCAGGAGCTAATTTGAGCTTTTTCTTAGCTGAAAACCTCTTTCTTGTCCACTGGGAAGAATAAAGATCTTGCATTCTTTTCTTACCATATCAAGAGAACATCACTCCAACTCCTCTCATCTGCTTTCTATATTGAGTTAACCAATTTAATCTGCATATAATGATGTGGCTAATTAATAGTTTTCCCACAGCTGGTTCCCTCTAGAAATATTTAGCAACTGCCTTCTTGTGGAAGCTGCCCTAGATATAGAGTTCAACTTAGCAGTATCTCTTTATAGTAGAACAGAGGATTTTCATGTTAACTGGCTTTATCACAAGGGGCAAATATTGCTCAGTGGTATCATGGATCATGCTAACATCTTGTACAAAACATTGCGTAACTCAAAAGATGATGGGGAAAGTCCCCTCAGAGTTATTATTTATTTATTTACTTTCAAATTCATTTTAAAATCTTATTCCATTTTACTTCTTATTTCTCAACTTTCTCCTTACTTTCTGCAAGTGACCTCACCTTAGACAGTATCTCCATCAAATTATTCCCCCTACTTTTTTTTCTATTTTTAAACTCTCCATGACCTTTGGTGTTTAAAATTGGATTAATCGTATCTTTAGTACACTCACTCTCACCACTGGAACATGAGATTTTATTTTTAAGTATGTCATGAGCATTCACAGAAACCCAGTGTAAATGAAAGCTGGGCCGTGGACAATAACCATGGACAATAGCCATGGACAATAGCCATGGACAATAGCCTGTATCTTATCATGTGGTTCTCCCAGCCCATGGACTCTCTGACTCCTCCCATTGAGACAGACATTATCCTGAACCTTGTATCCATCATATTCTTACTTTTTAAATTATTTTATTTCACCTATATGTAGTCTAAAAATGCCTATTTTGATTTTAGTTAGTTTAGATTCTATAAAAAATCAAGGTCTATGTAATTTTGGGGTTTACTTTTCCACTTAACATTAAAGTGCTAAGATTTATGAATATTTTTGCAGTTTAATATAGATTGTTTCCTTCTACTGGTTATAACCTATCATTTGATCATTTTGTAATTGGTTCATCTCTTCTCCCATTGATGAACATTTGGGTAGTTTCAAGTTTTTTTGCTATGATGTACAGTGATTATATGAATGTTCTTTTATATATCTCCTTTTGTACAAGCTCAGAAATTTCTTTTGAGTACACAGTTAAGAGTGGAATTACTCAGTCATAGAATATTACAAATGGACAAACTTAGGAAATATTACCAAACTGTTATCCAAAGTGGTTGCATAAATGTATTATATCAATGCTAGCAGCTATACAATCCTGTGTCTTTTCCTATACTTGATTTTGTCAGCCTTTTAAATAATTTTGCTAGTTAAATAACTATACAATGCAGTTTTAGTTTTATTTCTGTAATTAAAGCCATCTTCTTATGATTTTTGGCTGTGCATTTCTTCTGTGAAATGTCTATTTGTGTATGCTTTTCCTAATTGTCTGTGCTTTTTCTACTGATTTTAAAAAGTCCTTATATAATTTAAATGTTTCCTAATTGTTTGTGCTTTTTTATTGATTTGAAAAAGTCCTTATATAATTTATATAAGGACTTTTTGTGAATTGTTGGAGCTAAGTAATACAAATAACTTTTTCTCAATTTTAACTTTATTTTTACTTTCCTTAAATAATATTTTGAAGAATAAGAGTTCTTTATTTTAACACGTTCAAATCTATCAATCTCTTTATTTATTTCATTCTTTAAAAATGTCTCTTAATAAAATTTTTCTTATAGAGTCTTTCCTATCTTTTATTGAATATATTTTCAGATATTGTCTCATATTATTGTACATTATATCTTCTTTTTAGATTTTCTCACTGTTTCTTAATGCATTATAGATAGATCTTATATCCAGCTACTATGCTAAATTCCCTTATTCTAGTAATTTATCTGCAGATTCTTTTAGACTATCTATTTAAAAGACTATGTCAACTACAGAGTCTTATGAGTCTAGTTTCCCTTTCTGGGTTTATTTTGCTGCCTAAGACTTCCAGACAACCTGAAATATAAGTGGAAATCATAATTATTCTGCAGTAATAAGAATGGGGTAATATTGTGCTTTCCTTAGATGTTAAAATAGATATTTCTCATAAGTTAAAGAAGTTTATGTTTATTACTAACTTAATGAGAATTAAGAATGGTTGATGAATTTTATGCAATTTTTTCCTATATTTATTGAAAAAAAATTTTTCCTATTAATTTCTTGATAATGAATTATATTTCTTGATTTTCAAAGTATTAAATAAACCATCCTTGCATACCAAGGATACAGTTGGTCAAGGTATATTATCCTACATAATAAAATGGTAATATGTAAATTACCATCACTCCGCTACGCCCACGATTGGGCCAGCAGGAGGCGCAGGGGGCGGGACTCAGGGTGGCCGGGGTAGCTGATTGGGCCAGCAGGACGCTGAGCTCGCGGCGCCACTGGCGCCGCGAGCTCAGCGTCTGTGTCATGGCTGCCCCGGAGGCTTTCGGAAGGCCTGGTGCACCGGCGGACAGACAGCCAGCCGGCTCCCCCGCGATCAAAAGCCAAAGCGGGGGAGCCGTCTGTCTGTCTGCGCCGGCACAAGGCCTTTTGAAAGCCTCCGCTGCGCCGGAGGCTTTCGGAAGGCCTGGGGCACCAGCGGACAGACAGCCAGCTGGTGCACCAGGTGCATGATTAAATCATGCACTGGGCCTCTAGTCTTTTTAATGTTTTCACATTAGATTTGCTAATATTTTAAAGGATATTTGCAAGGGCTGACCAGCAGACCCTGAACAAATGAATGATTATTCTGACACAGTTTTGCTGTGAAAGAGAGGGCTAAGGGACTGCCTGGCTAAAGGAACCAGATAGCTTTAATTGCCTGCCTCATCAGGCTTTTATTGTAACAGCAGTTTGAGATAAATTTTATCTTTTAGATACAATTACTAGGGTAAGTAATCTTGGGAGGACACATGTGTTTGCAGTGTCCTTTAAGCAAGGACACCTAAAAATTAAGCATAAATATTCCGGTAAACACCCAATGGTCTGCAGGTTCACAGACTTGTTTGGAAAGGTCAAGGAAAAATTAGGGGCAGCTGCCTTCAGCCAAAACTCCCCTAAGTCAGAATTCTGATAAACTGGGTAGGCCACCTTCAGCCCACTCCTTTTTTCAGAGTGTCCTCCTTACAAACTTTCCAACCAAGTCTCCTGTGCTCCCCCACAGATATTTGTACCAATATTAAAAATGGAATGATATGACTATTTTTTCTTCTTCTTTTTCTGCAACATGTTTGTGTGGTTTAGTATTGGGGCTGGGGTTTTGGCATTGGGAGCTAATAAATAAGCTGGGGAATATGCTCCCCTTTCTATTTCCTGGAAGTGTTTGCATAAAATTAAGGTAAGATATTACTTGGAAGTTTGGAAAAATATCACCTGTAAAACTGAATCAGGTGGGAAGATTTTATTTGTGGGAAGGTTTTAAAGCACAGCTTCAATTTCTTTAATTTTTATAGGACTATTTAATGATTGTATTTCTTCTTGTGTTCTGGTAAGTTATTTCCCTAGGAATTTATCCACTTTAAGTTTCAAAATTATTGACAAATAGTTGTTATAATATTATTTTATCATTACTTAATCTCTCTTTTATTTTTGTTAATCCTCACCCAGGGATATTTTTCCCATTTATTTTTATTTTTATTTTTATTTTTTTAGAGAGAGAGTAGAAGGAAGAGAGAGAAAGAGGAGAGAGAGAGAGAGAGAGAGAGAGAGAGAGAGAGAGAGATTGCCTAATGCCCATGTCTCAACCCTTTGGTCAGTGGGCAAACCCTCTAACCACTTCACTACACCAGCCAGGGCACACTTAGTCTCTTTAATAGGAAGTTTTAAATTTTATTTTATTAATTGTTTCCTTTTCATTCACAATATTTTTCATTTGTTTCCTCTCTTTGTAGAGTTTACAGGTTTGTTAACTTTCCTGTGTGTGTGTGTTTTTTAAAAAAAACACCAACTTTTAACTTTGTTATATGCTCCAGTATATCTTTCCTATTTTATTAGTTTGCATTTATATTTTTCATTTCTCTTTTATTTCTTACTTTTTGGTTTATTCTTTTGTTCATTAAGATGAAAAAATTAACACAGTAACTTGAGGCTTTAATACTTTCCAATATAGGTGTTTACAGCAATAAATTTCCTTCAAAGCATTACTTTAGCTGAAGCCTACAGGTTTTGATTATCATGATCACATTACTGTGTGTTATCAATAACCCATTATTAGATATTTCATTATTATATGGTTATAAATATTTCAAAATTTATGATCCATTCTTTAACTTATAAACTAAGCACAGTGCATTTTTAGATTTTAAAATTGTGGGAATTTATATTAATTATTTGTTATTAATATTTAACTTAAATAAGCTAAGTTCAGAAATTACTGTTTGTATGATACCTGATTTGAAATTTGTTGAGAGTTTTCTTATGAACCCAGTACATAATTAACTATTATAAATGTTTCATATAAACTTGAAAAATCTATATTATAGTAGACAAATACAGAAATCTGCATATGTGCTTTAGCTCAAGTTGATCGATTGTGTCATTTATATTACCTTTATCCTTGATTGTTTTTCTTTACTTGACCTATCAATACTGTAAAAAGGTGTGTTAAAATCTCCTACTAAAATGGTGATTCATTACAAGTTCTCAGAAGTTTTATTATTTTTTCTTTTATGTATTTTAATGTTATTTTTCTGATAAATGCATTTTTAAAAATTGCTATACATTTTTGGTGAATCAAAACTTTTATCATTATGAAATAGCTCTCTTTTTCTAAATTCTTTATTGTTTAAAGTATTGCATATAGTATTACATATGTCTCCTTTTTCCCCCATTAAACTCTCCCTGTCCCCCTACCCCCCAAAAAAATACCATCACCCCCTTACTGTCTGTGTCCATTAGTTATGCTTATATGCATGCATACAAGTCCTTTGCTTGACCTCTTACCCCCTCCCTCCCCTGATTTCCCTCTGAAGTTTCACAGTCTGTTTGATGCTTCTCTGTCTCTGGATCTATATTTCTTCATCAGTTAATGTTGTTTATTATATTCCACAAATGAGTGAGATCATGTGATATTTATCTTTCTCCGACTGGCTTATTTTACTTAGCAAAATGCTCTCCATGTCCATCCATGCTCTTGCAAATGGTAAGAGTTCTTTCTTTTTTACAGCAGTGTAGTATTCCATTATGTAGATGTACCACCGTTTTTTACTTCACTCATCTGCTGATGGGCACTTAGGCTGTTTCCAAATCTTAGCTACAGAGAACCCAGAAATCGGCCCAAGCCATTATGCTCAATATTTAACAAAGGAGGCAAGAGCATACAATGGAATCAAGACAGTCTCTTCAATAAATGGTGTTGAGAAAATTGGATAGATACATGCAAAAGAAAAAAAAAAAAGAAACTAGATCACCAACTTACACCATACACAAAAATAAACTCAAAATGGATAAAGGACTTAAACGTAAAACAGTAAACCATAAAAAATATTAAGACTCCATAGGCAGCAAAATATCAGACATATGTTGTATTACATATAGTAGCAATATCTTTACCAATACAGCTCTTAGGACAATGGAAACTAAGGAGAAAATCAACAAATGGGACTACATCAAAATGAAAAGCTTCAGCACAGCAAAGGAAACCCTCAACAAAACAACAAGAAAGCTCACTGCATGGGAGAACGTAGTATTTGCCAATGTTATATCTGATAAGGGCCTGATCTCCAAAATTTATAGGGAACTCATACATCTTAACAAAAGGAAGATAAACAATACAATCAAAAAATGGGCCAAGGACTTAAATAGACACTTCTTGAAGTAGCTCTCTTTATCCCTTATAATATTTTTTTTGGTAGTCCAGCTTAAGTCATATTAAAATACCTATATTATCTTTCTTTGGTTAGAATTTGCCTGATACATTTTCCCCATTCTTTTATTTTCAATCTTTATTTAGGATTTGGATGTTTCTTTTTAGCAGAATATGTCAGATTTTTAAAAAAATTCAACATGTCAAATTTTGTATATTAATTGTCTAAAATATATTTCAATTATTTGGGTCTATTTTTATCATTTTAATGTATTATTTCAATTTTTCCAGTATTTTCTTTTTATTAAAGTTTTGATCACCCAACTTCTTGGACTTTACTCTCCTTTTTAAAAATATTTAAACTATTTTCAGTGGCAAATTATTTTAGACTTTATATACCTTGAATATCATTTGTCATACCCTTACATTTGAAATATAGTTTGACTGAATGTAACATTCTAAATTTTATGTTCGTTTGCTCAATACTTTGAAATCACTGCTCTCTTGTTGTCTTGCATTCAGTATTCTTTTAAAAAATCTGATTTTGGACAGATTCTTGTTTCTTTGGATGTTCTGCTTTCTCTCATTTTAAGTTTTTATAACTTCCTTTTTAAAAATATTGTATATCCTTAAAAAATAAAGATGAGGAAATAACTTGCTACCAAATTAGATCCCAAGTTTCAGAGGTTCCTGAAACTAGAAGAAACTTTGAAAATTCAATGAGGCATTTCCCTCCTGCATCACATATAAATTGTGAGGACTAAATGAGGTCTGTGAATCACTGTTTTTTATATAACACTTAATAAAAACTCAACATTTTAAAATACATTATTTTGCAATCATTGCATTAACTCAATTATGGTATGGGGGAAATGTGATTCCATTAAATAAAATATAGTGTTGGCCAAACTTTTCCTATAAAAGGCTGAATAGTAAAAATATTAGTTTTTGAAAACCAAAAAAAAAGTATAAATATATACTTAAATTCCTCTGTAGTATGTTTAGATGTGGTTTATCTCCACTCTTTGCTATTGTGTGTGTGTGTGTGTGTGTGTGTGTGTGTGTGTGTGTGTGTATGTGTGTATAGTTTTTTCAATCTGAGTCTGACATATTAATTCTTTTTCAATTCCAGAGAATATATTTCTACTATTCAAAGAGAATATTGAATAGTAGAAACAGATTTCTATCCAAAGAGAATATTGAATAGTAGAAATATATTTCTACTTATATTTATCTCTTTCTGTGATTTATTTTTAATCTAAATATCACCACTTTAACTTCTAACTTCCATTTCTCTTAGCTTTTCTTTTATGTTTCCTATTAGTAATGCCTTATTTCAAGAGATTTCTTCAATCTGATCTTCCGAATCACAAATTCCTTTCTTAGCTGACTTCTTTCTGCTATTCAATCTTTGGACATATTTAATAGTATTTATTTATTAAACTGTATTTACTTCTATCTCTATTTTTGCATTTTTATTTCATTTTCATATATTTAACATCTTCCCTTTTCTCTCTTAAGAAAAATTGTACAAAACTTGGAACTAAGGCAAGGGATAATTGCAAGCCCATTCAATGTCTGACTAGAGCATAGTCTAGTATCACTCAGGATATATCTAACTTTCTGGGAGAATGTACCTTTCACTTGCTATTTATAACCAATTAGGGCTCATACTGTGTGAAGCTATGAATTGGCTTGAGATGATTGATAGATACAAGATAATTTCTGTCTGGTATAAAAAGATAACTTGAAAGGTTATAGTTTTTCCTTTTGCTCTGTAAGACCAATTTTGTGTTGAATTTAGCAATCATGTTCCATTAATCTTTCTTGTATTGGCTATACATAGTCAATCTCACAAATTCTCATTTGAACCAACTTTACCAGTGTGCTGGTTTCAGTGAGCTAAATAAATCTGAGTTAAAATATATGTTCACTAAAATTTGTATGTGAGCTATATTCTTAATTTTTGAAAATTGCTCTTTGTAATCTCTCTCTCTCTCTTTTTTTTTAAAAAGCACTAACCAACAACTCAGAATGCTCTTTATTTTATTTATTTATTTATTTATTTTGCTAATCCTCATCTGATTTTCCCATCAATTTTCCCATTGATTTTTAGAGAGAGTGGAAGGGAGGAGGAGAGACAGAGAAAGAAACATCGATATGAGAGACACATCGATTGGCTGCCTCCCCTACACACCCCAACCAGGGCTGGGGATCTAGCTGGTTACTGAGACTGGGACTCTTCAGTCCACAGGCTGACACTCTATCCACTGAGCGATATCGGCTAGGACTGTTTCTTGACTAATTTTAAATGATTGGTTCATCTCTTCTAATTATTTTCCTTTTAGTGGACATGATAACCCAATATATTGTTTTTCTTGTAAAATGGTGGTGCCCCTCAATGTCTTCTTATTTTGGCATATGTGCCTTCCCATCTAGAGAATGGATTTCTTTTTTCTTTTCTGGCCAGGAAATGATTCTTGGGGGAGGCTACACCACAGCAGCTGTGTGGTCTTGCAGAGAGATTTCAGTCTTCCTACTGGTTTACCTTCCTGGAAGGAACAGGATTAGCATGAGAGACTCAAGGTGGCTTTGTGCTGTTCCCTTGCCTTCATAGGGAGAAGTTCCTGAGAAGTCACCTCCCCTGCATCCTGGGACTTGATTTATTCCATGGCTGCCTCTTCTGCTCCTTTTACCTTTGGTGCCTGGTGAGAACTCTACTGTGCCCAGCTGGCCCCCATGGGGGATGCTGCCCCATAACTCTGGTTGTAAAGGTGTGGACACTGCTCTCCACTTGTTTACTTTGTCCCAAAGAAGGTACAATATCTGGCTTTAATTTTTCACATCACAGCTCTAGCAAGTTGAATGGTCACCCCTCCAAAACAAACAAACAAACAAACAAACAAACAAACAAACAAACACTGGAACCTGTGAATGTGACTTATTCGGGGGGAAAAAACTCTTTGCAAATATAACTAAGTGAAGGATCTTCAGATGAGAGGATCCTACATTACCTAGGTGGGCCATATATCCAATGACAAGTGTTCTTACCCTAATATATATAAAGAGCTAGGTGGCGTCGTGACCAATGGGCGACCAGTCACCATGAAGTGCATGGAGCACCTCCCGGTCCCCCCTCGCCCCCAGCCCCTGAGCCACTCACCATGAGTGGGGGCTGGTGGCAGGGCAGGACTGGGGACTGTTGAGCGGCGTGGCCGTGAGCTTAGAGGAGCAGTTATCCAGGAGGCAGCGAGTTTCATGAAGCAGTGGCCGGGGGGTGGGGCGGTGGTGGTGGGGGTGGGGGTTCATGGAGCGTATAGTGGCGAGCTTCACGGGGTGGTAGCAACCTTCGTGGAGCAGTTGAGGGTCAGGGGGAGCCTTGTGGAGCAGTTGAGGGGCTGCGAGCATCGCAAAGCAGCCCAGGGCGGGGAGCTTCACATAGTGCCGCAGGGCGGCAGAGGCCATGTGACAGAGGCCAGGCTAGGCCTAGGGATCCTAACCGCGCACGATTTCGTGCATGCTTGGCCTCTAGTTATAACCAGTCAAACACCCCTTCGCATAAAATTTTCCTTGAGCCTCCCGGCTATGAATAGACTCTTCCCACTTAGAGCTCCTCCAGCCTGTCCTTGTGCCGCTCTTGTAATTTATATGTGCATAACTTCTTTCTCCTCTTAGATAAAGTCCTTGAGATTAGAACAATGAAAATTGGGATTTTTTCTTCTTCTTTATATTGTGAAGAAACTCCCATGGAGACCAGGGTCACGTTCATAACTCACACAGTTCTTGATGTCACCCCAACCAACCCTGGGATAAGAGAGCTGGCAGAGCCAGTACACGCAGGCAGAGCAGGACACGGCCTGGGTGGCAGTTTTGGGGAATGCCAGGAATTTACCAATTGTGCTCCAAACTCCCCACCCTAAAATTCTACCACTAATAATATATTCCAGCCTTAGCTGGTTTGGCTCAGTGGATAGAGCATAGGCCTGCAGACCGAAAGGGTCCTGGTTTCAATTCTGGTCAATGGGCAAATACCTCGGTTGCAGGCTCATGCAGGAGGCAACCAATCAATGCGTTTCTCTCACATCGTTATTTCTCTTTCTCTCTTCCACTCTTTCTAAAAGTCAATGGGAAAATATCCTTGGATGAGAATTTAAAAAAAAAGAAAAAAAAAAGAAGAGTGTTAAAAAATGTTTAAAAAATAATATATTCCAGGTCTTTGATGTTTCTCTTTTCCACAGATTCCTTTTTAAAAATTTTTATTTATTGATTTGAGAGAGAGTGTGTGTGAGAGAGAGAGAGAGAGAGAGAGAGAGAGAGAGAGAGAAGAAAGGAGAGAAAGAAACATTGATTTTGTTGTTACATTTATCTATGGATTCATCTGTTGCTTCTTGTATGTGCCCTGACCGGAGATCAAACCCACAACTTTGGTGTATCAGGACAATGCTCTATCCCACTGAGC
Source organism: Cnephaeus nilssonii (assembly GCF_951640355.1). Lineage (NCBI taxonomy): Eukaryota > Metazoa > Chordata > Mammalia > Chiroptera > Vespertilionidae > Cnephaeus > Cnephaeus nilssonii. The sequence continues at coordinate 16,025,998 of NC_137076.1, forward strand.
GACCCCAGCCAGGGCTCTGCATCTCTCTCTTGAATAAACTCTAAATATTCCATAGAAGGAGAACATTGTAAGTTCTAAGTAAACAAGGAAGCCACTGGCCATCAGGTGTAAGCCAAGTTTCACAGGAGTGTGACAGTGTGAGCATGTCAAGGACCAGACACTCAGGCAGGGACCTGAGAGTGTAAGCATCCATGAGGATAAAAGGCTAATATGCTAAGTGTCTGTCCAACCGGTTGCTATGACATGCACTGACCACCAGGGGGAAGACACTCAATGCAGGAGCTGCTGAGCTGCAATGACTTGGCAGCAGCGGTTCTCGGGTGACTCACCCTGAAACCAGAGAGGAGGGAGCCCAATTCCTCACGGGACTGTGGGTTATGTTGTTGCTGGGGCCCAAATCTGGCCCCAAATCTGGTTTACTGGACACTTGCATTTGTGTTCCACACCCAGTACAACAACAACTTTGCAGAGTGCCCTCTCACACCCCGGAACCCCTCAGGGGATATTGGAGAGCTGGTTCCGGCCTGATCCCCATAGGCCAGGCCAAGGGACCCCACCCTGCTGGAGGGACCCTGCTCACTCCGCAGATGCCTTTTGAGCCACGGCACCAGCCCAGGTGCGGCTGGCTGGGGAGGTTGGCTCCAGGGTGTGTCCGGCCCCTCTCACCCAGTCCCGTCCTGCCAGCCACCTTCTAATTAATTTCCTTTCAATGTGCATGAATCCTTGCACCGGGTAACAAGTAAGAAATAAATGAGGAGAAAACACAGGCACAGAGAAGCCCATGTGAAGACAGAGACAGAGTGGACTGATGCGGCCACCTCTAAGGAGCACCTGGAGCCAGGCTGGGAGGTGTAAGTAAGGATTCTCACTGACGCTTTGAAAGAAGCACAGCTGGATTTCAATACCTGGATTTCAGACTCCTAGCCCCTGGCACTGTGAAAGAATAAATTTCTGAGGCTTTAAGCCACCAAGTCTGTGGTAGTATGTATCAGAAGCTCCAGGAAACATATTCAGATATCCAAGACTGGACTGTAACCATTAAGTGTCTTTACTAAAAGTTTGGGAATAATTGGAGGAAAGAACAACATTGAGAATAATTACAACACCACATAGGCCCAGAGGCACCAGAACCTCCCAGACTGCCTCCTCACCAGGACACTCCCTGCCTCCTTATGGCCAAAAGCAGCATTTCGAAGAAGTTGTCAGGGGGTTGGGGCTGGCCCAGTGGCATGCCCAGCCTAGAGAGAAGAGGAAGTTCTTCCCCTCACGGCTGACTAAGGCTGGCTGCTTACACCCTCTTCCCAGCCCCAGGGTGAACTTTTCTCTCTCGTCATGAGAAGCCAGTCCCACCTACAGGCTCTGTGTCCCCAAGCCATCAGTCAGCAGATCCTCCAACAGCACGTTTCCCAGGGCCTGGGATTTCAGTCTTGTCCGTGGTGGGGGTGGGGGGACTGGTCCAGGGCCAACCCACTGTTTAAGGTTTGAGAAAAAAAAATCTCATGATCAGTGTCACTCAGGGTCATCTTGTTACACTAGGTTCACTTTAAGGTGCCTTAAGTTTGGGGTGCTTGGAGGGACAGAAGCTCTCTGCGATCTTAGGGTTACTAATAATCACAGCTACGTGAAGTCAGTGTATATGGATGAAGACTGGGAAGAAATCCAAAAATTGCTAATGGTTTCATTAAGGAGGTAAAGTCATATTAAGGTTACAGGTGAGATTATGTTTGTTTTATTTTTTTGTTCTTTAAAATATATATTTTAATGTTTCTTTCAGAGTGCACAATGCTATTTTTACAGTAAATAAGGTAGCCATAAAGTTTTGATGCTTTAAGAAAGGAAATATATTCCTTTGCCTATCTCCTCATTACTCTGAGGGGAAAAAAATGATACTAGTGGCTAGGGACACATTTCTCTGCTGAGAGAAACTCTTACAGTTTATGTGCATTTCAAATGGTTGTCTATCTATTTGGGAGGAGAAATGCTTCCCTTTCTTGTTAGTAGGGAGGACACATTTCTCCTCATCTTATTAAAGAATATCAGTCATGAGGCATCACCCTGATTGAGTGAGGTGAGAGAGGGAAGGAGATCAAGAGTGAGAGAGAAACAGAGAGACAGAGAGGGACACGCACACATACACCCAAATTCAGACACAGAGAGAGACAGAGACACAGAGAAACAGCAAGCAAGAGACAGCAAGAGCCCTGCCTGGGTAAGTCAGTTGGTTAGAGCGTGATCCCAATACTCCAAGGTTGCAGGTTCGATCTCCAGTCACGGCACATGCAAGAATCAACCCATGAATACATAAATAAGTGGAACAACAAATCTCTCTCTCTGTGTCTCTCTCCCTCTCTCCCCCTCTGTCTCTCTCTCTCCCCTTCCTCTCTCTCTCTCTGCAGTAAATAAATAAATTAATTAAAAAAGACAGCAAGATATAGAGAGGGAGAAAGCAGAAAGGAGAGAGAAGCATGCAGGACCCAGGAAGGGAGGAGGATGGAGACATAAGAAGAGAGCAGTGAATCCGAAGGAAAGTCATGGCTATCCCCTTTAATTAGCTGCAAACCCAGCAGGGCCAGGGCAGAGGGCAGCCGCTAGCAGGAACCAGTGCAAAGACCCGTTTGTAGATTCTGGATGAGTCGGCGACACCCTGTTCAGGCTCCTCTACATCTGGAATGCATTTCTCCATCTCCCACTGTTGGCATCTTTTGAGGCTCACCAGCTTCTATAAAATTTTTATTGATCACTCCATCCCCCATCACACGCTTAGGTTGCAACTTTCTTAAAATATTTAGTATATTCTTGCCTCAACCTCTCTCCTTTCCAAGTCTCCATGTATCCCCCATACATCATATTAAGGGATTCTTAAGGGCAGCAAATGTGTAAATTTTTAGTGTCTACATTGTGTGTTCCATATTGTCAAGAAAAATACGTTTATGTAAAGTAATTGGAAATCCAGTGATAAGATGAAGGTTAGATTGTTCACATAAATCAGTGAAAAGAATATCATATTATAATTCTCTATTCATTTTAAAGCTTTTTTATTGATTTTTTTTTTTTGAGAGAGAGAGAGAGGAAGGGAGAGAAACACTGATGATCCATCGACTGCCTCCTGCACGCCCCCTACTGGGGATCGAGCCTACAGCCCAGGCATGTGTCCTGACCTGTGACCTCTTGGTGCATGGGACTATGCTCAACCAACTGAGCCACACAGACTGGGATCTATTAATTTTTAACACAATTTACACAAAGCTTTATTTTTATTAAAAACACAACAACAAAATGTAAGGACTGAAAAGCCATACTACTGCCTTGTAACCATGGCCATTGTCAAAATCTGTTCACAGCACATAGCCACCATCTAGTCCCCCCACCACAAGTGGATAGTAGTGTAACAACAGTCAAAACAAGGGTGCAATGAATGATCCTGAACATTAAAACATGCTCATGCTATTCTGCATACTGATATTGCCTAAAGTTCCTTTAAGCTCATCGGGCTCACGATTCTATGATTATCATTACTGAGAAAACAGTAATAACTAACATGTATTGTTGCTAACTCAGTGCCAGACGCTTTCTTTTCACTGCTTTGTGGGTTTTCACTGGTTTAATGTTAATAAGCAATCTGAGAAACTCAGGCAGAGGGGGGCTAAGTACATGGTAACTGTTGGAGCCCAGAGCCAAGTCCAGGAAATCCCTCCCAGAATCCACACTCTTTAACATGCCTTGCCTCTTTCCAGAAATGTTCTGAGATGTGGTTTTTAATTCTAGGAACAATGATAAAATTGTGGAAACACCATCCTTTCAGAGACACAAAGGGCTGTAGGAGAAAGCACAGTGGTGAACAGTGGGAGGGTGGTGGACCCTGTACTAGCTGTGTGACCTTGAGCAAGGCACTTACCCTCTCTGAGCTTTATTTTCTCCATTTGTGAATGGGATGTTGTAAGGATTAAACGAGTTAATGTGTGTAAAGCATCCAGCAGGGTGCTGAGCATCAAGAGAGTGCTATAGAAGTGTTTGCAGATGTTCATTGAGCTCATTGAACACCACTGTGTCCCCTGCAGGCATTGTGCTGTGCTCTGGGGATGGGGAGATGGAGAGAAGCCTTTATCCTTAAGGGAGCACTTGACCTAGTGGAGGAGAAAGACGTGCGATCAAATCATGCTAACAGAAGGCAATAGAAAGCAGGTTGGAAGAATTGAAGAAAGTGTACCTAGACCCTTCCTGTGTGGCTCAGTGGTTGAGCATCGACCCAGGAAATAAGAGGTCGTGGTTTGATTCCCAGTCAGGCCACATGCCTGGGTTGCAGGCTTGATCCCCTGTAGGGGGTATGCAGGAGGCAGCCAATTGATGATGTTTCTCTCTCATTGATGTTTCTATTTATCTATCCCTCTCCCTTCCTCTCTCTCTAAAAATCAATAAAAACATGTTAAAAAAGAAAGAAAGTGTACCTAACCTACTCTCAGTGGAAAGAAAATATTTGGCTGTCCTCATTCTTAGACAAAAACAGTTTCTATATATTTTATCTATTGCATGTCTGGTTTTCTCCTTTCCTAAGCCATAGTGCCTGAGATTTCAAAATTAGAGATTTATTTATTTGGGTCAAGCATTGCCCTTTTCTCATGGGCTTCTATAAAACTGCAAATTAACTTGGAGTTTGCATCCGTGTCCTAGTGACATTTTGGTGGCATCTTACATGATAAATTGCAAGAAATCACATCCAGAGGTTCAATTCCATAAGTCCGGATGGGACCTGGAAATACGTGCCTGGTTCTGAGGCTGGTCCCCCCCATGTACTTTGTCCTTGGCACAGGCTGAGGGCCGAGGGCACACTGGTCCCTTGGCACACCTGATGGGCAAATGCACTTGAGGGAAGTAAGGGTATGCACTTAAGTGAAGGGGCAATGTGGGAACATTCATCCTTTATTCTCCTACCCCCGTCACTTTAAGTGCCTTCTCTGTCCCTGTCGGGACAAAGCTCACTCGGAGCATCCAGGACCAGGGGCACCTGGCCCCAGCAGCCTGCCAGCCTGCTCATCCCTCTGTTTCCCCAGAGCGCCACCAACTCATGTCAGTCCCCAGCCATGTGGCTAATGAGGGGCCTATTTAGACCTCATTAGGAGATCAACTTGGTTTCTTCCGCTCTCCGAGGCTAATTGTGCCTCTTTCATTAGCTCAATTTTGGCAATTAATGAATCTCCATATATACAAATGGCTGTTTGTTTTTCATCTAAGTGACATGTGCGCGGATGTCCTCTCCTCTCTTGGCATATGTTCGTCTCTGCCTTGTCTCCCTTTCCTTATAAATGCCCTGGCCAGGGTTCTAGTTTCAATGCTTAGTGTGTTTTCACTGGTTTAATGTTAATAACCATCCAAGAAACTGGGGCAGAGGGAGGTTAAGTGCACAGCAACTGTTGGAGCCCAGAACCAAACCCAGGAAATTCGACAGAAACTAACAAGGCAAACTTCAAAGCTACAAGGGTTTGTGGTAGAGAAACTGGGTAGCTCATGGAATAAAAGGAAGCACCAAACAATTGATCCTTAAACACCAGAGGAACCAGGGAACCCCAGTGGCCTGAAGTCCTTAAGCAATAAGACATTTTACCAGTAATCTCACATTCAAGACTCGCCCAGCGGGTGCTCAGAGTTATTATATCCAGTGGCTCCTTGAAGTCATCAGAGACCACCTAAGTATTTTGGCTGGTCCTCTTAGCTCCTCCCTCTGGTTCTAAGATGACTAAGGCAAACACCCTGAAGCTGCAAAGAAAGTATCTCCAACCGCCCCCCCCCCACCCCCCGTTCCTTCCTGTCTTTCAAGTCATCCGATGAATGAGACCATATTGTGACCATTGTCTGTGTGCTGGTGTGCACGCCTGTGCCAAACCAACCCATCCAAATGCCAAGCTCAGGTTTTTCCTTTCTCCTTCAACTGGTCATACTGGATCCCCATGTGACCATAGTTATGAGCAGGGGGGCAAGCTGGTGCAATTGTGATTGTTGACATGTGGTTCTTGGCCGCCTACTCGTGACACATACTCATGTCCTGCCTGCACTTGCTCTGATGGATCATTTCCAACATGTGACTGCCTCTGCTCATATCTCACTTATGATTTGGCAGGTATGACAGAACCCAGCTCGGGATGGCCAATTCTGGAGAATGCCTGGTCTCTTGTGCCCGTGGTCAGGCGTTCTGTCTTGCCCAAGGCCTGGTATCATCCCAGGAGCTACTTCTCTAAAAAATGTATAAATCTCTGTTGCAGATACCATGGCCTTGTTGCAGAATCTCAAGAGCCTGTGATGTGGTTTTCTCACTGAGGGTTTCCAATACCTCCATCCTGTCTTTCCCCAGCACTGATACCTCCAGCTTCATAGGATCTGCCAGATTGTATGGCCCAAGTGTTAGGGCTTCTTGACTATAGCCTGCAGCTACCACGGGGCCTCTCCTGCTCCTGGCCCCAGTGTACTGGTTGGACCAATATGCCTAGCTGTGGCATGTGTTGCTTCTAGAGCCCAAGAAATCTAGAGCCCAGCACCTTGCTTCCTTCTTGTGATTGAGATGGACGATTCAATAATTTGTTTCTTACTCTGGAAAGAATACTATGGCACACCCTGACAAGTGGATACCCTACAAATGTTACTAAAGTGGCAGATGCCTGAATCCTCATCAGGCTGATCTAGTCCCCTCTGGAGCACATGTGTCTTACCATGGCTTGTAGCAGGCTAGCTCTTGTCCTCCTGTCCACTCAGCATGGTGCTGTCCATGCACTGGGTAGGTGTGCTCTTCTGTGGGGTCCAGGCAGTCCAATTCTTTGGATGACACCATGGCAGAGGGTGGGAGATCTAACAGAGCTCTTAGGCAAAACTGTGAATAAATGTTGTCCATCGCATGTGAATGCAAAACTTAGATTCTCTTTTCTGGTCCAAGTGGAAAAGAACACATCTGTAAAATCAATGGCCACATAACATTGATTTTAGAAAACCTGCTCTAAGAAAAATGCTATATCTAGCACAGCAACTAAGATTAAGGCAACAATTAGGGTTAGCCTACATTAGTTGCAAGTAATTCTCCAGTATTTATACAGTTTCTGCAGAGTTTCATCCAGTTTCTGGCCAATCAGTGAAAGTTTGATAGATAGGGGCACTCTCCCTACTTTCTTTATGTCTTTAAGAATGGCTCCAGCCAGGCTAGTGTGGCTCAGTGGTTCACTGTTGGCCCATGAACAGGAGGTCATGGTTCGGTTCATGATCAGGGCACATGCTTGGGTTGCTCACTCTATCCCCAGAAAGGGATGTGCAGGAGGCAGTCAATCAATGATTCTCTCTCATCATTGATGTCTCTATTTCTCTCTCCCTTCTTCTCTCTGAAATCAGTAAATGCATAAATAAATAAATAAATAAATAAATAAATAAATAAATAAATGTTTTAAAAGAATATTTTTTTAAAAAAAGATGGCTCCAACCTCTATCATTGGATCTGCAACATTTTTAAATTAATTAATTAGTTCTTTTAGTAAGAACATTTAATGTGAGATCTACTCTCTTAGCAGATTGTAAAGTGTATACTACATATTGTTATCTGTAGAGGTATTATTGTAAATCTGACCTCTAAAACATATTCACCTTGCACAAGTGAAATTTTATAGATATTTATTAACAAGTCCCATTTCCCCCTCCCTCAGCCCCTGGAAATGAACATTCCAGTCTTTGTGTCTGTGAATTTACTTTAGATACTAAGGTATCTCATATAAGTGCAATGATGCATATTTTTCTTGTGACTGATTCACTTCACTTAGGTGATGGATGCCCTCAAGGTTCATCTGTGTTATTGCATAATACAGAATTTCCTTCTTCTTAAAGGCTTATTAATATTCCACTACATTTTGTTTATCTTTTCGTCTTTTCATAGACACTTGGGTTGTCTCCACATCCTCACTGTTATAAATAGCACTGTGATGAACACGGGTGTGCTATATCCCTTTGATATCCTGATTTCAAATATTTTGGATGAATACCAAGAAGTAGGATTGCCCAATTATATTGTAGTTCTATTTTTAATTTTTGAGGAAGCTCCATACTGTTTTTCCATAGCTGCATCATTTTTTTATTCCCACCAATAGAGTATTAGGGTCCTAACTTCTCCACATCCTTGCCAACCCTTACTGTATTAACAAGTTTTCTTAAATAGCCATTCTAATAGGTATAATGCCATATCTCATTGTGGTTTTGCTTTGCATGTTCCTGATGATTAGTGAGGTTGAGCACCTTTTCATACACATTTTGGCTATTTATATGATTTCTTTAAAAATATCAACTCAGGTCTTTTTGTCCATTTTTATTTATTTCCCTTTTTTTTGCCTTTGAATTATAGGATTTCCTTACACATTTTGTAAATTAACCCCATATCAAATATATGGCTTGCAAATGCTTTCTTCCCTCTGTAGGTTGCCTTTTCATGTTTTTGGTTGTTTTCCTTGTTGTATAGAAGCATTTTCATTGGATGTAGCTCCATGGGTGTAATTTTGCTTTTGCTACCTGTGTTTCTGCTGCCATATCCATTCAATTATTTCTAAGATCAATGCCATGAATCTTTTCTGCTCTTGTTTTCTTCTAGGAGTTCTACAATTTCGCATCGCATTTAAGTCTTTATTTCACTGTGAGTTGGTTTTTTTGTGGGTGGTACAAGACAAGGGTCCAATTTCATTCTTTTGCATGTGGGCATCCAGTTTTTCCAACACCACTTTTGAGGAGACCACCCTTTCCCTATAGTGCATTCTTGGCTCTCTTGTTGAAGATCAGTTCACCATATATGTGTGGGTTTATCTCTGAGCTCTCTGTCCTGTTCCATTGGTCAATATGTCTTCCTTTATGACAGTATCATACTGTTTTAATTACGGTGGCTTTGAAATATATTTTGAAATCAGGGATTTTGATGCCTTCAGCTTTGTTCTTGTTTTCCATGCTATATGGTTTATGATTTACTACTGTGGCAAGTGGTGGGCAGTTTCAGAGGCTTCCGCTTGGCTTTCCCTAGTATAAAGGTTGCTTAAAACAGCAAGTATATCAATCCCCATTGCATACCATGGGCAGAGAACTACTGGGTGGGTTCCTGGACTCAGCAACCCATCTGGAGTCAGACTTCAACTAGATCTGTTTTTGCCTAGCCTCTTTCAGCCCTCACCCAAACAGGGGGAGCAGGTTAATGCATTGAGTCTTCGAATATAAATATTAACTCAGATCCTGTTTCTAATAATCCTCAAAATGTCTTGGTTTTCCCCTTCGCCTCATGTAAAGTTACCCAGATAAATGACCATAGATCTCTTGGGGAAGGAACTGGAACAGTCCTCACAGTATATACTTACCAGAGTACTGTAGGGTCCTTGCTCCTCAGTCAATGGGTTTTGGGTCTCAGGTTTGGGACCTGAGTAAGGGCTTGTGACTTCTTATTAGGATGGCCACCCTCAGCCTCCTCTTCCTCCTTTGTTACCATTTCATGGTTATTGATGCCAAGCAGCATCTTTGTTTGCTGCCTTTCTCTTTTGTTCCTATGGAAACCATGCTCTCTATTAGCCATACCCACAGTTCCCTGGGGGTCAAGCTCTCTTGGCTGCCCTTTAGGCCTTTCCATGGACCCCAGTCCTCTTTATTTCTTCCTCTACATTCTTCCGGGAAGACTCATTTACTGCGTTGGCTCTCTCTTTTTCTAGGATTCTAAAGGCTCCTCTCTACTCAGCAGCAAGTTTGCCACATTCATGGGTCCTTGCGAGGGTGCTAAATCTTGTCTCCAAAGAAAGCACCCCACGTCAGTGAATTCCACCTTATCAAATCTTACATGAAGCACTCACAACATTTAATCCCAGTTGTACTCAGCTTGTTCCTGCTGGTATCTGCCAGCTAACTCTTAAAAACTTTGGTGTATAGTCATTTTTCTCCCTTATTAGGCTCAGCATGTCTGTAGCCACATCGTTATGCTGAAATTAATCCTAGTTGTCAATCTCAAAGCCAGGAGAGGATGTGAGGCTAGCTCCCGAGGGAGGCATCCGCTGCATTGTGGGGAGGGAGTCCCTTATAGCATCTTCCATCACAGTGAGAAGGAAACGTGGGCCCTCTGCAAGCTCTGAAGGTTCAGGGGAGCCCACAGAACATCCTCAGGGATATCTATTCAGATGTTTCAGGGTCCCGGTTCTGTCCACAAGTGCCCTGACCTTAATGTAACACACCTGCCTTGTCTGAGGTTTCAAGTGTTGCTGGAGCCTGTTTCTCAGTTGTGTCCGCTCTTCCACTGCAGAATAACAGGGTGCTTTGTGAAATTTGCACACATGGCCATGAACTACTTTTTCTCAGTATCCCTTGGCAGGGATCAACACAACGTACCAGTAACCAGCCATCTCCACCTTCTTTGTAGGTACAATTTCTCCATGTTTCCTGTGTCATTGTTGGTGCTATGGTGATTCTTGTCTCTACCAGGACAATTCTCCACCTGCAAGTGTGCCCCCTGCACTGAGATGTTTTCCCTGTTGAGCGTGAGGGAGATTGTTAGCAATTGGGCCACCCCCTTTGACTACAGCCTGTTCACTCCTCAGGACAGAGGAGAGAGCCAGTCCAAAGCCCCACCTCACTGCCTGTTTTCTCAGCTCCCACTCTCAGCACCCCTTGTGTTAGTTTGGATCCTCCTAAAAGCAAATGCCAAAACCAGATTAGATGTGCAAGAGATTTACTGAGGGGAAACACCTGTCCGGGAAAAGAGGAGGACGTTGGAAGAGGCAAGAAGTCATCAGACTATATGCAGGTCCATATCAGTTCCTATTCCTGCTGTCACAAATTACCACAAACTTAGAGGTTTAAAACAACACAAATTGATTCCTTTACAGTGCTGGAGGTCAGAAGTCTCCCTGGCTAAGATCAAGGTGTTGGCAGGGCTGTGTTCCTTCTGGAGGGCCCAAGGGGGAATCTATGTTTTACTTTTTCCAGCTTCCAGAGGTCACCTGTATTCCTCCGTTCATGGCCCTCTTCTGTCTTCTGAGCCACAATTGCACCGTTCTGGCTTCTGCTCCTGTTGCCACACCCCTTTCTCTGCTCCTCCTGCTTCTCTCTTCTAAGAGTGATTACATGGGCCATTCGCATGTTCCAGGATCATCTCTCATCTCAACATCCTTAACTTAACCACACATGCAAAGTTCCTTTTACCAGAAAAGGTAACATAGCAACAGGTTCTGTGGATTAGGAAGTAGATGTTTCCAGGGGGCATTATTCAGCCTAAAACAGGTCTTTCCCCTCTAAAGGAGAGAGGGAAGGAAGGAGAACTGGATGGTAAGAGTCTCAGACTGGCCCTCGCTGGTTTGGCTCAGTGGATTGAGCATCGGCCTGCGGACTGAAGGGTTCTGGTTTGATTCCAGCCGAGGGCACATGCCCAGATTGTGGGCTCAGTCCCCAGTGTGGGTTGTGCAGGAGGCAGCCAGTCAATGATTCTCTCTCATCATTGATGTTTCTATCTCTCTCTCCCTCTCCTTTAGCACATCTCTAAGAAAGTTTGGCTGAGACAAGTTTCCCTTATGCTCAGGTTCTACGACCCCTTGACTTCTGCCTAGAGAGAAGCCTTCATGATTCAGGTGGGTGGGTCATCCTGGGAGTCCAATCCCTGATGAATAATCCTGTTCTTGTCATGCCCCTTTGGACTTGTCACTCAATCTCTGAGTCAATTGAGATCATCATACTTTCCCTGTTGGGCTACGGTGATGAGCAAGGAGGCCATACCCATCCCTCCTCAAAATGTCAGTAGTAAATGAAAGCCTTTTAAAAAGAAAAAAGTAATTTTGTATTCCCTCTCCTCTACATTGTTGACTTAAAGTATTTTTATTGTATCATTACTTACATATTTACAAACATTAAACTAGTCATATACTCCTTATGCTTATACTTCTCATATTATTATAAAGACAAATCAATTTTATAAATTAAATACAAGCAAAACTAATAACATTAACCAAAATTAACTAAATGGGATTTTTTAAAAATGAAAATTAATTGTTACTTGCAATAATATTGGCTGCCTTAATGTCAATTCTTTTGATTGTCAGTATTTGGCCTATGTTTGGTAACTAAACACAATTTATTCTTTTTTTATTAGTTCAAAACAATTAGCACAGTATTTCTTTTTAAAAATATATATATTTTATTATTTTTTTTACAGAGAGGAAGGGAGAGGGATAGAGAGCCAGAAACATCGATGAGAGAGAAACATCGATCAGCTGCCTCCTGCACACCCCCTACTGGGTATGTGCCCGCAACCAAGGTACATGCCCTTGACCAGAATCAAACCTGGGACCCTTGAGTCCGCAGGCCAACGCTCTATCCACTGAGCCAAACCGGTCAGGGCAGTATTTCCTTTTTGTGATTATTAACACAAATTTAACCCTAGGCAACCAAGTGGTATTTCAGATTCATTTATTAGTGATTATCCAGTTGTATGAAATACATTTTTATTTGCTTTAGAGTGGAAAGACGAAACTCAAATATTCAAAATGAAATTTTTGGAGAAAACATGCGGCTCTCTGGGAGTGTGATCCATTATCAAACACTGAGATAATAAACGTGAATGTGCTTCCCAAAGTTAAAAGGGGTTCATGGCTGCTGGGAGCCATTATGAAGACGAGACTGCAACCTAAAAACAGCTTCTCAAATCACATGAAGTACCCCTTTCTGTCTTGCCCCCTCACCTGACAGTGACCCCATTTTACAGCATTCTAACAGGTGAGAAGGCAGATATTTCTGTGTCATCTTGGATCTCCCTGGATCCCTGGTTTGACTACTGCTACCTGCAGCCCCATGTGAGGCCACCAGACTCTGGCAGGGGAGAGGCAGAGCAGAGGGAGCTGGGAGGCAGCCTGTCTGTAAGGGAGTAAGAGCAGAGTGTGAAAGGGGATGGCATGTACTAAGTAGACCAATGCTCTGGACATGACCCCACTCTTCCTGCTACCCAGCTGGCAGGAACATGATTGCGCCTCTCTTTACCAGGTACTGATCTGGCCTCTCAGGAAGAGGCATGGGGGCCTGATTTATGGAACTAGAATAAATAAATGAAAGGGCCCCAATGGATCTTTAAAACTTTTACTACAAGGTTTACAACACTAATAGCCACTTTAGTGTTATGTTTCTGGTTAGATAAAGAGAATAAGCGTGAAGGCTGATCTTTCTCCATCCTTTCTTTTTCTCCACTCTTTCCATTTAGTTCCTTTTTTCACCTCTGTTTTTATTTTCTCTTTTTCTGTTGCTTCCTGTGATTTTTTCTTTGTCAAGAATATATTTCTTCTAGGTGCTTTCTCCTGATTTTTTTCCCACTTATCTATGACTCTTTTCCCAGACATTACATTTGAAGTTAATTATCTGCTAAAGAAGAAAACAATGATAAAAAGAATATTACTATCAATAGTATTCTCTCATGTTTGTGTAATGTTTTGGAATTTATAAATGTCATATATATCATTTTGTTTGATTGTCCCAACAACCTGTGACAGAGTTATTATTTTTCTGTTGTACAACTGGGAATTGATGTTCAAAGAAGTGATAAGGCTCTTCACAATGCTCTTCCTTTTCTTATTTCTTCTAACCCCTTCCTCTCTCAAATAAGTCAGTCTTAAGTCCATAGGCAAAGATGCGTTAAGGTAAGGGTATGTGCCCAGCTTGGTGGGAAGTTGCAGTGGCTCAGGGTGGGGTGTCACAGCCTGACCATAGTTGCTACAGTATATTCACAAAACATATCCAGTATTCAACAGCATGAGAACAAAGTCAGAAAAAAAAGCAAAAAGTCAATAGAAATAAACTCTAAGTGGGCCCAGATAAAATATTTAACCAAGACTTCAAAGCAGCTTTTATAAATGTTTTAAAGAATAAATGATGACAATGATTCAACAAACAAAGAATTTCAAAATATTTACAAAAATCTTTGAATAAAGAACAAATAAAAATTTTGGAATTGAAAAGTAAACTTGTATAAAAAAAACTTGCTCCATGGGCTCAATAGCAAACTTGAGATGACAGGGGGAAAAAAATCAATGGACTTGAAGGTAGGTCCATTTATTTATTAAAAATTATCCAACCTAGCCCTGGCCAGTGTGACTCAGTTGGGTGTTGTCCTGTGCATGAAAGGATTCTTGGTCAGGGCACATGCCCAGTTGCAGGCTTGATCCCCTGCAATGGGGGTGTGCTGGAGGCATCAGATTGATGCTACGCTCTCACGTCAATGTTTTGTTTTGTTTTTTTCTCTCTCTCTCCCTCTTCTTTTCTCTCTCTCTCTCTCTAAAAAAAATTGTCCAATCTAAAGACTTAGAGAGGAAAAAAAAATAGAAGAAAATGAGCAGAGATGTAAAGACCTGCACGACAGCATCAAACATACCAAGATACATACAATGGGAGTCCCAGAAGGAAAGGGAGATAAAAGTACAAAACATATTTTTAAGAATGACAAGAATTCTCCAAATTCAGTGAACGACATTTAATATACTGATCAGAAAAAAATCAATGAATTTATTCCAAGTAGGATTAGCTTAAAGAGATAAACACCTAAATATATTATAGTCAAATTTTTGAAAACCAAAGCCAAAGAGAAAAATCTTAAAAGCCACAGAAGAAGAATGAGTCATCACAGAGGGGGAACAACAATAGGATTAACGTCTCTTTCTCAATAGAGACGATGTAGGCCCAAAGGCAGTGCGATGATGTATTGCAAGTGCAGGAAAAATATGGTTAATTAAGTTGTCTATACTCAGCAAAAGTATACTTAGGACTGAATGTAAAATGAAAACATTCTTGAAAGTATCAGACCTGTATTACACGAAGTACTGAAAAAAGTTACTCAGAATTTAAGAAGATGATACCAATGATAACTAAAATCCATAGGAAGAAATGAATACCGCAGAAATGATAAATATGTGGATACAAAAGTGAGTGGGCAAAAGTAGACTTATAGTTATGAGTACACAAAATGGTTTATTCTTGTATTATTATTTATTAATTATGGTATTATTTATTTGTATTATAACTAGAAACCTATTTTTGCCCACCCCTGTATAAAAGAAAATATAAATATAGTTCTTTTACTTTTTTCTATTAATTTCTTTAAATGGCAGAAGATTTCATAAAGCAATACTTATCCTATCTAATAAAACAGTAATATGCAAATTGACCGCACCTTCGCTACACCTATAAGCCACGCCCACCAGCCACGCCCACCAGCCACGCCCACCAGCCAACCAGGAGCAAATATACACGTTAAACCAGCAAAGATGGCCGGGGAAAGGGCAGCACCCATGCCAGTGAGATCCAAGCCATGATGGTGGACTGGGGCAGGCGGTTAGCTCCGGCTGCCCAGGTCCGCCATCACCTATGGCGGACCCGGGCAGGCGGCTGCAGGGGTTAAGGCCCGCAGCCGGCTGCCCGGGTCGCCATCACCGATCGGGGACGAGGACCCTGGCAGGCGGCTGCAGGGCCTTAACCCCTGCAGCCGCCTGCCTGGGTCCGCCATCACCAATCGGGGACGCGGACCCGGGTTAAGGCCCTGCAGGGGTTAAGGCCCTGCAGCTGCCTGCCCAGGTCCGCCATCACCGGGACGCAGACCCAGGCAGGCGGCTGCAGGGCCTTAACCCCTGCAGCCTCCTGCCCGGTCCGCCATCACCGATCGCGGACGCGGACCCGGGTTAAGGCCCTGCAGGGGGTTAACCCCTGCAGCCGCCTGCCCGGGTCCGCCATCACCAATCGCGGACACGGACCCGGGTTAAGGCCCTGCAGGGGTTAAGGCCCTGCAGCCGCCTGCCCGGGTCGGGTCCGCCATCACCGACCTCGGACGCGGACCCGGGCAGGCGGCTGCAGGGCCTTAACCCCTGCAGCCGCCTGCCTGGTCCGCCATCACCGATCGCGGACGCGGACCCGGGCAGGCGGCTGCAGGGCCTTAACCCCCTGCAGCCGCCTGCCCGGGTCCGCCATCACCGATCGCGGACGCGGACCCGGGTTAAGGCCCTGCAGGGGGTTAACCCCTGCAGCCGCCTGCCCGGGTCCGCCATCACAGATCGGGGACGCGGACCCGGGTTAAGGCCCTGCAGGGGGTTAACCCCTGCAGCCGCCTGCCCGGTCCGCCATCACCGATCGCGGACGCGGACCAGGGCAGGCGGCTGCAGGGCCTTAACCCCCTGCAGCCGCCTGCCCGGGTCCGCCATCACCGATCGGGGACGCGGACCCGGGTTAAGGCCCTGCAGGGGTTAAGGCCCTGCAGCCGCCTGCCCGGGTCCGCCATCACCGATCGCGGACGCGGACCCGGGCAGGCGGCTGCAGGGCCTTAACCCCTGCAGCCGCCTGCCCGGTCCGCCATCACCGATCGCGGACGCGGACCCGGGCAGGCGGCTGCAGGGCCTTAACCCCCTGCAGCCTCCTGCCCGGTCCGCCATCACCGATCGCGGACGCGGACCCGGGTTAAGGCCCTGCAGGGGGTTAACCCCTGCAGCCGCCTGCCCGGTCCGCCATCACCGATCGCGGACGCGGACCCGGGCAGGCGGCTGCAGGGCCTTAACCCCTGCAGCCGCCTGCCCGGGTCCGCCATCACCGATCGGGGACGCGGACCCGGGCAGGCGGCTGCAGGGCCTTAACCCCCTGCAGCCGCCTGCCCGGGTCCGCCATCACCGATCGGGGACGCGGACCCGGGTTAAGGCCCTGCAGGGGTTAAGGCCCTGCAGCCGCCTGCCCGGGTCCGCCATCACTGATGGGGGACGCTGACCCGGGCAGGCGGCTGCAGGGCCTTAACCCCTGCAGCCGCCTGCCCGGTCCGCCATCACCGATCGCGGACGCGGACCCGGGCAGGCGGCTGCAGGGCCTTAACCCCCTGCAGCCGCCTGCCCGGGTCCGCCATCACCGATCGGGGACGCGGACCCGGGTTAAGGCCCTGCAGGGGTTAAGGCCCTGCAGCCGCCTGCCCGGGTCCGCCATCACCGATCGCGGACGCGGACCCGGGCAGGCGGCTGCAGGGCCTTAACCCCTGCAGCCGCCTGCCCGGTCCGCCATCACCGATCGCGGACGCGGACCCGGGCAGGCGGCTGCAGGGCCTTAACCCCCTGCAGCCTCCTGCCCGGTCCGCCATCACCGATCGCGGACGCGGACCCGGGTTAAGGCCCTGCAGGGGGTTAACCCCTGCAGCCGCCTGCCCGGTCCGCCATCACCGATCGCGGACGCGGACCCGGGCAGGCGGCTGCAGGGCCTTAACCCCTGCAGCCGCCTGCCCGGGTCCGCCATCACCGATCGGGGACGCGGACCCGGGCAGGCGGCTGCAGGGCCTTAACCCCCTGCAGCCGCCTGCCCGGGTCCGCCATCACCGATCAGGGACGCGGACCCGGGTTAAGGCCCTGCAGGGGTTAAGGCCCTGCAGCCTCCTGCCCGGGTCCGCCATCACTGATGGGGGACGCTGACCCGGGCAGGCGGCTGCAGGGCCTTAACCCCTGCAGCCGCCTGCCCGGTCCGCCATCACCGATCGCGGACGCGGACCCGGGCAGGCGGCTGCAGGGCCTTAACCCCTGCAGCCGCCTGCCCGGGTCCGCCATCACCGATCGGGGACGCGGACCCGGGCAGGCGGCTGCAGGGCCTTAACCCCCTGCAGCCGCCTGCCCGGGTCCGCCATCACCGATCGGGGACGCGGACCCGGGTTAAGGCCCTGCAGGGGTTAAGGCCCTGCAGCCGCCTGCCCGGGTCCGCCATCACTGATGGGGGACGCTGACCCGGGCAGGCGGCTGCAGGGCCTTAACCCCTGCAGCCGCCTGCCCGGGTCTGCCATCACCGATCGCGGACCTGGGCAGGCGCCATCACCGATCACGGACCTGGGCAGGCGGTGTGGGTTAACGCCCGCAGCCGGCTGCCCAGGTCCACGATCTCAGATCACGGACCAAGACAGCTGCCTGCCCAGGTCCATCACTGATCTCAGAGCTGGGCAGGCGGCGTGGGTTAAGGCCTGCAGCCGCCTGCCCAGGTCCACGATCAGGGATCACGGACCAGGGCAGGCGGCGTGGGTTAACGCCCGCAGCCGGCTGCCCAGGTCCACGATCTCAGATCACGGACCAGGACAGCTGCCTGCCCAGGTCCATCACTGATCTCAGAGCTGGGCAGGCTGCGTGGGTTAAGGCCCGCTGCCGGCTGCCCAGGTCCACGATCACCGATCATGGACCAGGGCTGGCGGTGTGGGTTAAGGCCTGCAGCCACCTGCCCAGGTCCACGATCAGGGATCACGGACCAGGGCAGGCAGCGTGGGTTAACGCCCGCAGCCGGCTGCCCAGGTCCGCCATCACCGATCACGGACCAGGACAGCTGCCTGCCCAGGTCCATCACTTTTCTCAGAGCTGGGCGGGCAGTGTGGGTTAACGCCCGCAGCCGGCTGCCCAGGTCCACCATCACCGATCATGGACCAGGGCAGGCGGCGTGGGTTAAGGCCTGCAGCCGCCTGCCCAGGTCCACGATCAGGGATCACGGACCAGGGAAGGCGGCGTGGGTTAGCGCCCGTAGCTGCCTGCCCAGGTCCACCATCACCGATCTCGGACAAGGGCAGGCAGCGTGGGTTAGCGCCCACAGCCGCCTGACCAGGTCCTGGATAAGGGCTTCGAGTCAGCCATCGCCAGTGGCAGCTGACTCAAAGCCCCTATCAGGGATCATGGACCAGGTCAGGCAGCGTGGGTTAAAGCCCACAGCCGGCTGCCCAGGTCCGTGATCATCGATCTCAGAGCAGGGCAGGCGGCGTGGGTTAATGCCTGCAGCAGGCTGCCCAGGTCCACGATCATGGATCACGGACCATGGCAGGCGGCATGGGTTAGCACCCGCAGACGCCTGACCAAGTCCCCGATAGGGACTTGGAGTCTAGCATAAGGAAAAGAATAGTCAGCAAAAGCAGGAGACAAGGTTTCATAAGTTCTCCCCCAGGTCACCACTGTTCTCTTATACATTTTAATTATCCCAGACTTTGCCTGATGGGATTTGATTTGAATTATGCCTGATAGAGATTACATGACATGAATTGTAGGCTCATTCTTTCTTTTTGTGGTTGCCTGACTGAGAAAGGCCTTGGAATGAGAGAAGGCACTTTTATTTTCCTTTTTCATTCTTTAGAGGCTGAGGAATTACAGTTATATGAAGAACTTAGTGAGAGAATGAAAGTCTCATGCTGTATTATTCTGTAAGTTTTATCATGTGGACTATCAAAAACTTGGTGGGATCCTTTTCAAGAGATGTTACAAAAATTATGTTGAAATTAACATTCAAGAGTAAAAGGAGAGAAGTGAGTGGTGGGTAAAGGAAAGAACTTTGTCCTAGAAACCAAATAGAAGCCACATAAACCTTCAGATTCTTACTCATTGTGCTTTGGAGGTATCCTATCTAATAAAAGAGTAATATACAGATTGATCATCACTGCAACACACAATATAGCTGTCCCCATGTGGTCAAAGATCCTGCCCCCATGTGGACACAGATGGCCACCACAAGATGGCCAGCAGGAGAGGGCAGTTGGGAGGCACCCAGCCTGCAAGGGAGGGCAGTTGAGAAGGACTAGGCCTGCAAGGGAGGGCAGTTGGAAGTGATCAACCCTGCAGGAGAGGGCAGTTAGGGGTGACCAGGCCGGCAGAGGAGGGAAGTTGGGGGCAAACAGGCTGGCAGCAGAGTGGTTAGGGGCAATCAGGAAGGCAGGCAGGCAAGCAGTTGGGAGCCAGCAGTCCTGGATTGTGAGAGGGATGTTCGACTGCCCGTTTAGGCCCGATCCCATCGGGCCTAAACGGGCAGTCGGACATCCCTTGAGGGGTCCCATATTGGAGAGGGTACAGGCTGGGCTGAGGGACAACCCCCCTCCGTGCACGAATTTCGTGCACCGGGCCTCTAGTAATACTATATTTTGGGTATATAATGTATAGATGTGATGAATCCTCTCTAATAAAATGGTAATATGCAAATTAACCATCACTCCGCTACATAAGCCACGCCCACCAGCCAAGCAACGCCCACCAGCCAATCAAAGCAAGTATGCAAATTAACCCCAATCCAAGATGGCTACAGCCACAGAGAGCAAGGTTTCCTAGGTAACAGAGGAAGCCAAGCTTTCTGCCAGCCGTTGCAGGCCTAAGCCTCCACTCAAGCTACAAAGTTTCAATTATAGAAGGTAAACAAATTCAAACAAATGGCGGCAGAATGGAGCTTGAGAGAGCAGGCCAGGGTTGCCGGTGGCAACAGGGGAAGCAAAGCTTTCCGCACACCCTGGCTGGGCCCACCTGCTTAAGGCAACAAAGTTTCAATCGTAGAAGGTGAATTAACTGCCACAGAAATAGCTGCTGCCCTGGAGGGAACAGCAGGCTTGGCTCCACTCCAGGCTACAAAGTTTCAATTGTAGAAGGAAAATAAATTCCAGATACCAGGGCCTCCTCTTGGGTCGCCAGGGTGCGTGGCTGGCCTGCAAACCACCACAGGCCCCTCGCTCAGGCCGCCCCACGCCCCAAGGGAACCCCACCCTGATCCGGGATGCCCTTCAGGGCAAACCAGCTGGCCCCCACCCCTGTACCAGGCCTCTATTCTATCTAATAAAAGAGTAATATACAGATTGATCATCACTGCAACACACAATATAGCTGCCTCCATGTGGTCAAAGATCCTGCCCCCATGTGGACACAAGATGGCCACCACAAGATGGCCAGCAGGGGAGGGCAGTTGGGAGGCACCCGGCCTGCAAGGGAGGGCAGTTGTGAGGGACCAGGCATGCAAGGGAGGGCAGTTGAGAGGGACCAGGTCTGCAAGGGAGGGCAGTTGGAGGTGATAAACCCTGCAGGAGAGGGCAGTTAGGGGAGACCAGGCTGGCAGAGGAGGGAAGTTGGGGGCAAACTGGCTGGCAGGGGAGCAGTTAAGCATCAACCAGGCTGGCAGTGGAGTGGTTAGGGGGTGATCAGGCTGGCAGGCAGAAGCGGTTAGGGGCAATCAGGAAGGCAGGCAGGCAAGCAGTTGGGAGCCAGCAGTCTTGGATTGTGAGAGGGATGTCCGACTGCCCGTTTAGGCCCGATCCCGGGGATCGGGCCTAAACGGGCAGTCGGACATCTCTCCAGGAGTCCCAGATTGGAGAGGGTACAGGCTGGGCTGAGGGACAACCCCCCGCCGTGCACGAATTTCGTGCACCGGGCTTCTAGTATGAAAATAATAGCACAGAATGAGAGGAGGATGTGAAGTTATACTGGAGCAAAGTTGCTATATTTTACCAGAATTTAGTAAGTACAACCTGAAATATGTTGTGTTAAGATACATATTATAATTCATAGAGTAACCACTGAGAAAATAACTGAAAAATATATCATTAAAAATTCAACTTAGGGATTAAAGCAATGGAATTAAAAGCAAAAGAGAAACTAAGCAAAAAATAATTTAAAACTAAAAAAAAGGTATAAATGGAAAATAGATAGGGAAAAAAACAATGAGATATAAAGAAAACAAAAAGCAAGATAGCATATGTGAAATAAAACATAATAATTATGTCAGATTTGGATGGACTATAATGTCCAATAAAAAGGAAAATTTGTCAGACTGGATAAAAACAATAAGATTCAACTATATCCTATCTATAAAAGACATATTTCAGGTTCAAAACACAGCAATTTGTAATTAATAGGATGGAAAAGATACAGCATGCAAGCAGTAGCCCTATGAGAGCTGAAGTGCCTATATTATTATCAGACAAGATATATTTTAAATATTGTTAGATAAGAAGAGGGACATTTCATAATAATAAAGGGCCCAATTTGTCAGGAAGCTATGATAGTTAAAATGTGTATCTATGAGCTTAACAAGAAAGCCCAAAATATGTTCATAGAAAACTGTCAGAATTCATGAAAGTAGACAATTCAATAATTATAATTGGAAATATGAATACCATACTTACAATATATGAAAAAACAGATAGAAAATCAGTCAGGATATGCAATACTTGAACAACTGTATTGACCAATATGATTATGCATATTTACAGAAAATGCCACCCCAAAAGAATATGCACTATCTTCAATGGCATATGAAACATTTTCCAAGAAAGGCCAAATGCTAGGCTTTGTTATGTTTCAGTCAACATAAAAATATTAAAATTATTTAAAGTATGTTCTATGTCTACAATAGAACTATATTAAAAATAAAAAATCAGTAGAAGTTTGTTATATCAGCAAATAATTTGAAATTGAACAAAGTAACTTCTTAATAACTTTTGGACCCAGGAAGGGAACTTAGAAAAACTTTGAACTGATAAAAAAGAGAACGTGACATATTGAAATTTATGGGATACAGCTAAAGCAGTGCTTAGAGGACAATTTGTAGGTTCATTGCCTATATTAGAAAAGATAAAATATTTCAATATAATAATATAAGTGCTCACTTTACAAACAGAAAAATAAGAGCAAATCAAACTTCTTTTGAACTTTTAGAAGAATTGACAACATAAAGTGTATATGGAACACTTATTGGAGTTGAGGATTAGCTGTTGATTCCTCAAGTGTGTCTACAGCTCATGGACTCCCTTACTGCCAAGAGTGTGACTCTTTTGGGCACTTGAATTCAAAATCCCTGCTCTATATGCAGTTCTGGGAGCTGCCACCAGGATGTGTAGCACAGCCTCTGTGCCTGTCTTTTCTCAAGCAAAAAAGTGATAACCAATATCAATTTAAAAATTCTAATACAACCTTGCTTTTATGTTTTTACCTGTAAAAATAAGTTATATTACTTATGTATGGATTTGTTATGGTTTAATTAGGTTTACTCTATATAAGAAAAATAAATATAAATGCTTCATCATAAATATAATTTTATGAAAGAAGAAATACTTAGAACAATGCTTCCACATGCTATTTGTTAGTCATTTTCCCTTAATGAATCTCTGAAGTTTTCTTTTTTAAAAATATATTTTTATTGATTTCAGAGAAGATGGGAGAGGGAGAGAGAGATAGAAACATCAATGATGAGAGAGAATCATTGATCAGCTGTCTCCTGCATTCCCCACACTGGGGATGGAGTCTACAACCCAGACATGTGCCCAGACCAGGAATCAAACCATGACTTCCTGGTTCACAGTTCAATGCTCAGCCACTGAGCCACATCGCCCGGGCTCTGAAGTTTCCTGATAGCTGATGTCTCACTAGGATGTTGTCAGGAACAAGCCATGGCAGGAAAGGAGGGTCTGGCTGGCTGAAGAGTGGCTGACAGGTTACACATCAATAATCAAGTCCAGAAAAGAGTGGAAGAGAAGGAAGTAAGTAGCCTCACACCTGTCCTCCTAACAGACAAGGGATCAGAGCATTCTAGAAAGGGGTCTTGCAGGCATAACATTGCCTAGTGTGTTAGGGAATTTAAAGTACTTCAGCAAATGATGGGGGGGGGGGGGAGCGGGGCAGATGGCCCAGATTATGAAAAATCTGATATGGCAAGACAGGCAATTGACTGACATTTGTCTTACAGGTAAGGAAAGTCAATGAAGTACTTGCAGTAAGGCAAAAGATATGACTAGATATACAGAACAATTACTTTTGTGGTGGTGAGGCAGATGGGTTGGAGAAACGGAGGCAGTAAGGCCAGTCAGGAGACAATTGACACATCCCGGTGACAGATTTGCCAGAACTAAGGTAGTGTCCGGTGAGAGGTTCGCTAGAACTAAGGCAGTGTCCGTGGGTATGGATTGGGGAGAGGACTGACACAGGAGATATTTTGGAGGTAAAGTCAGCAGGGCTTGGAGACAATTGGGGATAAGGTGGATGGAGGGGTGAGTGATGCACAACGGATGGGGTGATGCCCCAGAGACAAGGAGCACAGGAGGAAGAGAAAGTAGAGTGTGGGGGTGGGGAAATAATGTGAGATGATTTTTAGGATATACCGAGTTTGAGATATCTATGGAGAATTCATTCAAGGAAATGGAATATGATGTGGGTTTATAATGTACTTTATCCTATGCGGGTTTTATGTCTTAGGAGAGTGGTCTTGGTGGAAATAAAGATTTGGAATGCTTATCAAGGTGCTAGTTGAAAGCATGGGAATGAATGCTATCCTGCATAAAAGGATGCAAAAAAAGAGAAGGTGGACAAATGCAGTATCCTAGATAGTATGAGCAATTAGGTGTGGGTGACGGAGGAGGTCCAGCCATCACCTATAGTCAGAGAGGCAGAAAGAGCCAGGAGAAGCCTGCACCAGGTAAACCAAAGGAGGTGAAGGCTAAAGAGGGAGCGGCCAGCCCTTTAAACCCAGCTGGGTGTTAAGATCGGTAACGGGGAAAGCTCCCTGGTGTTGGCAGTAGAGTTGATGATGGATGTGGTCAGAGTGGTTCCCATGGAATGGCAGTGTTTGAAGCAAGCGATGCCTCTGGAATTGGTTGGGAAATGAGCAACCGAGACAGCCAGTGCCAATTATTTTTCAAGATGCTTGCCTGCTAGGGAAAGGAAGCCGGGGGTAGAAACACAGAAAGAAGCACTGTTTCTTTCTATTTGTTTTGGGAAGAGGCAGACTTGAGCATCTGATAAATTGAAGGGAAGGAGCCAGAAAGAACATCTGATGATACGGAAGAGAGCAATTAAAATTAATGGAGAGGAGGCTCAAGGTGGCACTATTTGGGGCCACAGGGGCCCCGGATGGAGCTCGGGAAAGGCGGGAGATGGGCTTATGACTTGCTCACTAGGACTTTCTGGGGGGACAGCTCAGGAGGGTGGAGATGTCATGGCCGTGCTGTGTCTGGACCTCAGAAGCCAACATCTCTGTCCCAGATCTGGAGGTTTGCTTGGGAGGACAAAGAAATCGTTGACGTACAGTCTCAACATTCCCCGGTCTAGTTCTCCCAATGCACTCAGCCTGTGTGCTGTTCTCCCTTTTAGCCATAGAGTTATTTTTAAAGTTAGACTTCAGGACCCTTAGAAACTATCGGATGAGTTATTTTGCAGATGAGAAATGCCTGTCTGAGCAGCAGTTAGCCCAAGGCCATCCGGCTCATAAGGGAGGGTTAGGATGGGACGCCAAGGGTCCTATTCTTTCCATTTTTCTGGGTCAGCCTCCCACGGTTACTGTCGCTGCCCTGGGACGCTGTGACTCTGTTTCCCTGATTAGTACTAGTATTTCTGTACCCGAATCCCGTTGGTGTGTTGAATAGGACACAGGCCATCTCTGCTTTGCGCTTTACTCATTTGTCACAAGACTCTCACACAGCTAGTGGGGAAGGCTACTTAGAAAGAGTTTCTACAGAAAACCTCATGTATCCTATGCTGCTATTATCATTCCCATTTATGCGCTGATGAAATCTGCCTAGGATAATAAAAACTATTTAGCACTTACTATAGGCCAGCGCTGTGCTAAAGCACTTCAGGTAATTCTATGAGTAGGTATAATTATTAAGCTCTTTTTTATAGATGAGCACATTGAGGCACAGAGACATCAAGCAACTCGGCCAAGGTCACCCAGCAAAATGGAAAGACTAGATATGAACAAGGCCATCTGGCTCCACAGCCTACATACGCAATCTCTGTGATTATGGTGTCCAGATGGGATGCTGAAGCACGGCAGGAGAAGGCAGTTACTTCTCCTTAGTGTCCCAGCAGATCAACGGGGCTCCTTGGTCCAGCCCCTGCCGGCTCCCAGTGCCCTATCTCTGACACCATTGGGAACCCATCCCCTGTGTCTCCTCCATTTCCTGACCTCCTGAAAACCTCCTCCAGATGAAAGTCCGTTCTGGCAATGCAAGCCTCCTGATGTCTAGTGAATGATGTTTCTCCAAATCGCTGCATTAATAAGGGCCATGTGTTCCTAGAGGATCATTAATTACAGACACATTTTTATTTCCCACTGAAATACAGCCTGTGTTTCTGCTCTATGCCCACTCCTGCCAAAGTGCCCGTGTGTTGCATTTAGCATCTGTCTCCGGCTTTCAGGCAAACAGTCCTTGCATTCCCTACTTGTCACACTTTTCTTTCTCCTGGTGTGCGTGTCTTTCCCCAAATGCCAAGAGATCCCCATGCAAACCTGGATGACGATGACGTGGAGGGTCCCATCCTTCAACCTTCTCCAATCAGAACCAATTGCCGCTGTAGCTGGGGACATGCAGGGGTGAAGGGGTCCAGGAGGTGACACCCTACAGATGCCCCCCTCCCTCCCACACCTCCCTGGCAATGCGAGTCCTTGGATTTAAGGTGATTCCAATAATTGGGACATTCTGGGTAAGGTAGGAGGCACGAAGCTTCCTCTCTCTGGGCTTGTCAGGACTCACTGACAAGCCGAGGCTCAGAGCCACAGAGGACTGAAACCGGAAAATGGCAGGAGCACCCTGCTCCCCGTCTGCTGGGCTTGGGATGATCATTCTGGCACTAGGCTCCCTTTCCTGGGCTCTGGGCTCTGCCCCAGGCACCTCCAGTGTGTAGAGACAGAGTTGAAGTGTTACTACCCCTCTGTACCCCTGCATTGTCCCTACCCATAGACACTGGCTCCCTGGATTTGCACTCCTCAATCCACCTAGAACCTGCTAGAAAGTCGGTCTCCTTCTGCCGCATTGATTTGCAGCCATGGCTGCATTTTAGAATCACCTGGGGCGGGGGCGGGGGGGGGGAGACGACGGAGAGGTAAGGGGGGGAGGGGCGGTTTAAAAACTCTGATGCCTAGACCACCCCCAAAGACCGATTCAGAATCTCAGAGGCGACCAGGCCTCAGTGGTTGTTAGAACTTCCCAGGTGATTGCAATATGCAGCCAAGTTTGAGAAGCTGTTCTGGTCCTTGCTACTCAGAGTGGAATCCATGGACCAGCGGCCTAGGCAGCCCAAGGGCTTATTAGGAATGTAGACTCTCAGGCCCCACCCAGACCCACTGGATGAGAATCCTCTACATTTTAATAAGATCTCCAGGTGACTTATACGGCCGTTAGAGTTTGAAAAGCACTCAAGCTCAAAATGTTTTTCAAACTTGAGAGTACAAAAGAATTACTTAGAGAGCTTGTGGAAGATAAAAATGCAGTTCGGCCCAAGCCCCCAGTTAGTTCTGACACAGGAGGTCCCAGGCCACACCCTGAGAAGCTCTGCCTCTAGGGTTTGGGGCTTGTGCCTGACGACCCTGTGGCTGGGCCTTGTTAAGAGAGGAGCAGCCATCGGGTCGGGTCGGGAGGCCTGTCCGGCTGCCTCCTGCATCTGAGCCTCTCGCCTGTCCCTAAGCAGGATGTGCTCCCTGGCCCGCTGAGCTGGTGCTCTGCCCACTGTGCTCGGCCAAGTCCCTGACTTGCCAAGATCTGCAATTAAGAGCTATACATTCTTAAACTGAGGCATAACGCACGTAAAATTCATCATTTCAAATACACAGTTCAGTGGTTTTCAGCATATTTACTATGTTTTGCAACCATTACTGCTATCTAATTTCAAAAAATTTCTATCACCCCAGAAAGAATGGTTCTCATTAGCCGTGAGTCCCCGCTCCCCTTCCTTGCTCAGGCCCCGGCAGCCACTCATCCACTTTCCGTCTGTATGGATTTGTCTGTTCTGGGCTTTCGTATGAATGGAATCATGCAACGTGGGCCTTCTCGGTCTGCCTTCCTTCACTTAGCAAATGTTACAAGGTTTGTCCCGTGGTCGCACCTAGCAGGTCTGGAGTTGTGCATTCCCTGCCTGCCTCCCAAGGGCACGACTGGCCTTGCATGGTCCTCAGGAAAGCTCCTTCCTCACGTCTTTATCTGACCTTGACTTCCTAGCCCTTTAGCCCATCCACAAGCCTCCACAGACAGCAGTGGTGGCTGCAGGCTGGGTGCCTCCAGGGGTCACTGGAACAAGGGGGGCCCTTTCAAGTCATGTGATCCAATCTCCTTATTACCTAGATGAGAAACTGGGGCCCAGGGGACTTTCCTGCACATTCGCAGATTCTCCAGAACACTGTGGGGCTCCCCTACAGCTGAGGGAGTGGGGGCAGGGCTGGAGAGGAATGATAAGAGATGGGGGAATGGAGCAGGGGTCCCAGAGGGCAGCCATGCCAGTGTCTGAGGAGAGAAGCACAAGCCTGATGCTGAGATTTATATCTGGGGGTCTTCAAGTTTTCCAAAGATAGGCAGAAGAGACACATTTATTGAGAGATGATAAATTCCCTCTTTGGATTTATTAGAACTTATATAGAGTTGGATCATAGATTTATTTTTTTTTTCGCAAAAGTCCTTAAAATTTTATGTCCCATTATAATGGTAGATGAAGTCAAGCAGTTTAAATAATTCTTGATTAAAGGATCCTCCCTGCTGCCTGTTCCAAGGCCCTGCTCTTCCGGCCAAGCCAGGCCTTTGGTGGGGTGGGAGGGGGGGGGGCATCTGCAATCTGCAGGCCCCTGGGAGGCACACCTGAGGGGACAAAGCCCCTAGAATGGTAAAGAGTTGCTTTAAGCGAATATTCAGGAGCTAAGCATAGTGAAGATAGAGGGCAAGAAGTCTAGGAGTACATATTCAGATTAAACTGTTTTGTTGTTTTTTTAATTGAATGTCTACAGTGTGGTAGGTCCTTTAAGATTTGGGTGTCCAATTTACTGTTCTGCAAAGTGGATTTCCTGACTGGTTTGGCTCAGTGGATGGACCGTCTGCCTGGGGACTGAAGGGTCCCAGGTTCGATTCCAGTCAAGGGCATGTACCTTCGTTTCGGGCACATCCCCAGTGGGAGGTGCGCAGGAGGCGGCTGATCGATGTTTCTCTCATCGATGTTTCTAACTCTCTATCCCTTTCCCTTCCTCTCTGTAAAAATCAATAAAATATATTAAAAAAATAAAACAACCTCAATGTTAAAAATTATAATAATAAGAAAAAGGATTTCCTTATATAAATTTCCTCTCTCTCACCTCTAAGTCAGCCCTGCTGGCTTCCTTGCTAGTCCTTAAGCACAGCAAGCATTCTTCTGCCTCAGGGCCTTTGCACTTTCTGTATTCCTACTGGGAAGGCTCCTCTCTCAAGAATAATATACTTATGGCTTACTTCCTTCTGTTTAAATATCGCTTACCTAGAGAGACCTTCTCTAGTCATCCTATCAAAAATAGCCCTCTCTGTTACCCTTTCCCTCCTTATCCTGCTTTACAACTCAATTGTAACTCAGAGAATTCAATGAAAAAATGACCAAAAGAATTGAAAAAGCAGATATATGGATGGCAGGTAAGCACATGAGAGGGTGCTCAGCACATGTTGCTAAGGAAATGCCAATTCAAAGCACAGTGAGGTATCACTACACGCCCACAAGAATGGCTCAAATTTTGAGAAAACTGACCTTACCTGGTGAGAGTGAAGACAGGGGTGAGCCAGAACTCTCGTACACTGCTGCTGGAGATAGAATTGATATGACCCCTTTGGAAAACAGTTTAAAAAGTTAAAGATACACCTACTATGTGGCCCAACCATTCCACTTCCTTGGTGTATACCCAAGAGAAATACAAGCATCTGTCTCTAAAAAACCTGCACTCAGATGTACACAGCAGCCATATTTGGTATAGCCCAAGACAAAACAAAACACTCAAATGTCCACAAACAAGTGAATTGGTAGATAAATCGTGTTACATCACCCATCCAATGGAATACTACTCAGCAAAGAAAGTGAATTGTCGATACACAAAATGATGGTAAATCTCAAACAATTATGCTGAATTATAGAAGCCAGAAAAAATGATTATATATTATATATTACATATTATATATTAAAACTCCAAAAAATGAAAAACTAATCTACAGCGACAGAAAACAGATTAGTGATGGCCTGTACTCGTGGATGGGGGCAGGGAGGGTGGGAGGAAGGGATTGTGAAGGGAATGAGGAAACTTCTGGAGGTGACAGATGTACTCATTATCATGATTGTGGTGATAGTTTCATGGGGGTGTAAAAAGCGTATCGAATTTAAATATGGGCAGTTTATTATATGGCAGCTATACCTCAAGAAAGTTATAAAATAAAGCAAGTTTCTATCTCTGGGTGAAAGAATGGAAGCCCCACGTCACGGGGCAGGAGGTCTGGTGTCTGGAATGACAGCACCTGCCAGGTGTCCCCTGTCCCGAGATACTTTTAGGAGCCAAAGCCTTCAAATCATGGTGATGAGAGAAGGATAAAGATGGTTTGTCCTCCATCTGTTTGTTAGCATAGGTATTAAAGGAAGGAAGCAAAGGGAATCAGACATTTTTGAGCCTAATGGGCTGGGGAGCTGAATGGGACACTGAATGTGCTTGCTTCACCAGGAAATTATAGCTTCACACACGCCCCAGGAACCACGGGTCCATTCCCTGCTGACCACTGGGGAAAGGGATAGAACAGTGAAGGGGAAGGTAAGCATATGAGCAATAGGAGCCAAAATAAAAAGCATAGAAGCCTGTCTGTCTAACCTGGGAAAGGAATCAATTGGCTAGGGGGGTGGACCCGTCAGAAGTCCACAAAAGCTTGGGATGTCGATTGGTTATTCTGAAAAAGTTCCTGGTCCTTTCCAAACCCGAGATACTATAATCCCAGGGAACACACGCAGCCATGCAGGTGTAGAGGCCATCTGGGGCCCTTAGCAGACTGTGCAGGCTCCAAAGGACTAAGCTTTATTATGAAACAGAAACTCTGGACACTGGCCTTTGTTTTGGCTTTGATGGAGATGGAACATTGGAAACAAAGAGGCATATTTCCACCCAAATAAATCTTGCTACACCACAATCTCCAGTGCGTGGATCTGTGGAATGCTTTCCTCACCACCCTGTGAAAGAACATGATTTCCACCGTCAGCTTGTTGGCTTCTCCCTCCACAGGCTTCACCTAAGCTATGTCCTCTCTCTTGGGTCAGAATTCTCTTGTTGATTTTAAGCCCCTTTCTTCATTCATCTTAGGCCCCTGATCTCACAGCTGAGACTTGATGGGCTCTATATGTGCCTCCATGTCCACCCAGATCATTGTGCTGAAGTCTCTGACTATAGTCACAGATTTATCTACTTTTTCATATAGTTCCACAACTTCATGCATTTTGAAGCTCTGCTTTTAGATACATAAACATAATTGTAAGTGCTCCTTACAAACTGACTCTTCTAGCAAAATGAACTGACATTCTGTATGCCTGGTAGTATTTGCTCTGAAATGAACTTTGTCTGATATCGATATAGTCACTCCCTTCCAGCTTTCTTTTGCTAGATATTTGCATGGTATTTTTACCTCCACACATTTTCACTTTTAAACTAATGTGGTATTATATTTAGAATAGGTCTCTTGTAGGAAGCATCATAGAGTTGTCTTGCTTGTTTATGCAGTCTGGTAAACTGCCTTTTAATTAGAACATTTGTATCATTTACATTTAATCCAATTATTGATATGGCTGGGTTTGAATATCTTGACATTTGTTTTCTATTAATTCCACATTTTCTTTGTTATCCCTTTCTTCCTCTTTCTTTTGAATTAATTTCTATTACTCCATTTGTCTCCTTTATTGACTTATTAGCTATATACTCCCCTTTTTAGTAATCACATTAGTGTTATAGTGTACATTTTTAATATTTCATAGTCTATTGTCAAGCAATAAGTACATGAATCTTATAACAGTCAGCTACAATTTCCCCTTTCTGGCCTTTGTACTATCATTGTCTTATATTTACTTTTACATATATCATAAAACCATAATACTGTGTTATGATGCTTGATTAAAATAGTTTGTTATCTTTAAAAGAGATTTATAAAATAAAGATAAAAGTATTTCATATTTATCTACATATTGACTATATCTGATGCCCTTCCTTCATCTGTGTAGATTTCTGATGGCATCATTGAAACAGCAAATATCTCATTTAGTTCCTCTTGGGAGCAGCCCACCTGAGTGGTTCTGACTCAGGGTCTCTCATGAGGTTGTAGTCAGGTTGTTGACCATGGCTGTGGTCATCTGAAAGTGCTCCCAAGCTCATTCATGTGATGTTTTTTAAATCCTCACCTGAGGATATATTTTTCTTTGATTCTAGAGAGAGAGGAAGGGAGAGGCAGAGAGAGAGAAATATTGATGTGAGAGAGAAACATTGATTGTTTGCCTCCCCTATGCTCCCCAACCAGGGATTGAACCTGCAACCTGGGTATGTACCCTGACCAGGAATTGAACTGCAGCCCTTCAGTGCACAGGATGATGTTCTAACCAACTGAACCATGCTGGCCAGGGCTCACTTATGTGATTTTTTTAAAAAAAATTTTGTTGATTTTTTACAGAGAGGGAGGGAGAGGAATAGAGAGTTAGAAACATCCATGAGAGATGGATGCCTCCTGCACACCCCCTTCTGGGGATGTGCCTGCAACCCAGGTACATGCCCCTGACTGGAATAGAACCCAGGACCCTTCAGTCCACAGGCCAACGCTTTATCCACTGAGCCACACTGGCCAGGGCTCACCTATGTGATTGTTGGCAGAAGCCTCCATTTCTTACTAAGTGGTCTTTCCCTCAGAACTGATCACATTCCATGGCACCTAACTTCTCCGAGAGCAAGAGATGAGAGAGAGTGATAGAGAGATCAAGATCGAGAGAAAGAGAGAGAGAGAGACTTGGAACAAGGTGGGAGGAGACTCCACAGAGGTGTGAATCCGGGAGGTGGTGGTCACTTTGAGTCACCTCAAGTCTGTCAAGGCTGCCCACCACACCGTGGTCTCCCTGGACCCCAGCTTTGTCTCCTCAGTTCTGGGAGACAACCAGCTCTTTCTGAGCTCCCCTTCCCTACTCTGCCATCTGGATATGCTCTCCCGGCAGGAAGGTGGGCAATCACAGCCCCCCCTCCCCCGCAGGTGCTCCCTTTCTCAGGGATCGTTGTCCTTGCTACCCAACCTCCAGTGTCTGAGAACCATTGTTTTATACAGTTTGCCTGTTTTTTTTTGTTTGTTTGCTTCAGGAGGGAATTTAATTCTGGTTCATTGTACTCTATATTTTCTGGAAGTGGAAATCTTGACATTCTTAATATAAGCCTTTAATCTGAGAACAGATGTTTTATAGGAGAGAGATGAAGTAGATGGAGGGTCCTGGAGGGCCTATAAAAGCCGTGGAGGAGAGAGGGTTGGTTGAGGTCATGGGAAGGAAAGAGCAGGGTGAGGAGCACAATGAAAAACTGGGATATGGATTGGAAATGGTACAATTTATCAAGATGCACCAGTGATTTTACCCCCCGTGGTGTCCCTTTCACAGGGTTTTCCTCAGCTTTGACAGATTTGATGTATAATCTTGCAGATTTCTCTGAGTGACTCAGACTCAGGTGAGCCCTGCTTTGGGTTAGGGGGTGGGTTGTCAAGAAGTTGCAAGCAGGGCCAGGACTCAAATGGACACCAGAGTGTCCACGGATGATGACAGGAACCTCCCAACTAAGGAGCCTGCTCACCACTGTCCTTGGCATGCAGCTGGCTTTGCTGACTCCAACAGTGTCAGGTCATTCAACCATTCTTAATTTTCTATATTTATTGAGCATTTACTATATGCTGGGAACTGGGAGTCAGAAGTGAGCAAAACATGCACTCCTCCTGGAGTTTAGGTGCTGGCAGGGAGAGAGAGACTAAAGCACTAATCCCCTTTTACTTTACTGTAGTTGTGTAACTGCCAAGGAGAGGTCCTGGGTGCCAGGCAAGAGTATGTCAGAGGCACCCGATGTGGGAGGGAGGATGTGAAGAGATGAGTGTCCAGCTTGTTGTGAGCCTGCCTGCCAGTTCCTTAATGGCCCGCCTCCCTCCACCATAGTCTCTGGTCTTCCTGGAGGGGCTCCTGCATCCAGGCACTGACACGAGTCATCACCACCGTGGCTCCTGGGCACTAGGTGCTGCCCGGCTGGATCCAGTCACTCTGCGGAGCCCGTTTTCCAGGCAGTCAATACGCATAGGGTTAAAGCACACACGATTTTTTATTTAGGGCTCCCTGGGAGCCTAGAGTCCTCTGGTTTTCTCTGTAAATATAAAGTCCGTTGCTGCTTCCCAACCCCAGGTTTTATCAGCAGAACTTGGGTTTCTTACCCCATTTCCTTATATCAGACATCCGTTTCTGTGGAGAGAATCAAGCCAGACTGTCCGAGGGATGTGCTTGAGCACTGTGTGTCTGTGTGTAACTGTGGCTGTGTGGCTGTGTGTCTTTGTGTGTGTGTCTATATGTGAGTGCCTGTGTATGTGTCTGCCCGTGTGTCTGTACATGTCTGCGAGTTTCTGTGTATATGTGTGTGTCTGTGTTCCTGTGTGTGTGCATGCATTATGTAGACTACCCTGATGTGGCCCTTTGGAGGCAGGTTTTGGGTGTGGGTGTTTGGACGCAGTTACGGGGTTTATTTTCGGTTTTCACTTGTCCTGGTCCTCGCCCATCCCTGACATTGCACGCCCCTCTTGTCTCTCATTTGCACGTGTGGGCTCTTCCACACGCTGCTCCCAGGTATCTGCCTCACCCCGTCTGCTCCGTCCTGCCCCACGTGGTCATTCTTTGCTATCACTTCGATTCTATGAACCTCTTTCCCAGTCCTGGTGGGGTGCTGGTGCTGTGTCTGCCCCTTTCTCACGGGAACCGGCCCCATTGGCCACATGCATTCCCTCTGATTTTAGCATCCAAATTTGCCAAAGGAATTCATGTGTTTGTGCGTGCATGCCCGCACTCGTGTATGTGTGCCAAGTGCTTTTCCCATCTTGGAACTGAACACCAACATTATTCAAGTTCCCGGGGCTCAGTCCTGGTTTATCTCCCCCATCAGATAACTAACAGGAGTTCTTTCCATGACCAGTTTGCACTGTCAGACAGCACAGGACCACTCTGCACTGTCAGACAGCACAGGATCACCCTGCACTCAGTCAGACAGCACAGGACCACCCTGCACTCAGTCAGACAGCACAGGACCACCCTGCACTCAGTCAGACAGCACAGGACCACCCTGCACTCAGTCAGACAGCACAGGACCACCCTGCACTCAGTCAGACAGCACAAGACTGCTGAATGAAGTGCAGGGCAGAGAATAATGAACATTCTTTAAGCGCCAAAATGTGCTTTATGCATTTTAATTCATGTAAACCAAAGCCACTCTGTGGGGAAGGTGTAAGGATTATTGGCAGATGAGGAACAAAGGCTGAGAGAGGGTCAGGAACTTGCCTAAGCTTCACAGCTAGAAAGTAGCAGAGCTGAGCTTGGAACCATGCTGTCTGGCTGCAGACCCCACATAGCCAGCGGCACTTAGTTCACAGGAAGTTGTGGCTTCCTGGGAAGAGTGATCAGATCCTGGGAAGGGGCAAAGAGAAGGAAAGCAGCACTTGCCCGAATCTCTTTGAGGAGAGGTGGGGAAGTCTGTGCCTGGTGCAGGGGGGTGGTGGAAGGTCCCGGGAGTCTGGACCGACAGGCCTCACATGCCAGCCTGGCCCCGGCCAGCTGTGAGCCCTGGGTCAAGTTGTCTGCTCTCTCCTGGAATGGAACCTGCCTGCGGGGCCATCAGCTGGGTACCTGAGATAATGACACATCCTAGGTGCCCAGTGAGGTCTCTGACTACATGGAGAAATGGAGGAGGTGTCTGCAGTGTGGCTGGGCGGTGGGCACATCACCCACACTGGTGACATTGAGATTGAACAGTGTGTGACTTTCCTGGCATTCACACCTTTCATTGTGCCTTGTTGGAAGAAACACCACTCTGCTCAGATTTAGAAAACCCTGACCCATCCCAGCCCCGACCAGTGGAGGTGGGGGTGGGGCCCGTGGGTTTGAATTGATTCGTCAGGGCTCTTGGGTCCCTCAGACCTCCCGAATCACACAACGGGGTCAGGTCTGGCCTGAGAATCTGCATTCTACCCGGACACCCAGTTAGTTCTCATGCAGATTGAGTCTGGAGGCCCACAAAGATACCCCTCATCTTGGAGGGGAGACCCCCAGCTGCCTTCCCCCAGGGAGGCTCCTGGACCTGACACTGGGAGCCGGGCTCTGTTTCAGGCACTAGTGGAGGAAGGGCCACCTGAGGTGGCCAGGACGCCTGCTCTGGCTGCCCACCGCCGCTCTGCAGACTGCTGGGGATGGGCACTGGCCTGGGCCTGGTGCTTGCCTGCAGCCCAAAGACCCACAGGGAGGACCTGGTGAGACCTGCCGCCTCCTCCTCTCTGGTCCTCTCACTCTCCCCAACCAGGACTGCGGGAGGGAGGCGGGAGCCGCATTCCCAAGGCCGTGCTCCTGGAGTGCTGTGTGCGGAGGGCCCGGAGGTGGTTCAGGATCCGGAATGATTTCCCCTGTGCTTGGGTGGGACCAGCCCACTCCACGAGTGAAATCTATAGCACTGAGAAGTGGCAGCAAATTGGCAAGGCTTGGTAAACCTTATGCCCGACACACTCCTGTGGCTATATATCAAAGGGAAAACAAAATCTATTGACTAATTCCTCTCCCAAAAACGTCCACCAATGACAGCTGTTTGAAACCCGCCCGTTGTGAAAAAAGGTGACAGATGATGTGATTTTCGCTGTCATAGGTATTGTGCGCCCCGCCCAAGCTCAACTTCTGCAGCCTCTTAGCTTGAGTGTGGGAGGGCGCAGCGTGCTGAGGACACGTGCTGTGGGGAAGGAGGGTAATACCTTCCATCTGACTTTGCAGGGTTCCTTCCCATCGAGGGCTCCATATGACCCTCCTGACCGCCCCTCCGTGAAGGGTCGGCTTCAAACTGATGCTAGTTTATTGAGCCTGTTAGGGGCCTGTGCTCTGGACAGAGGGCTTTCGACAAGCCTGCGTCCCGTTCCGTGCAGGGGCACTGCTGCTGCCACAGGGCCACGCGGGCCGGCTCCTTCCTTGCCGGGGCCACATAGCTCTTCCGAGGGGACTGCGCCTCCAGACCCTTGTCTCTGCTAAGCGTGTCAGCACGGCAGGTCTCCATCAGGGAGTGTCTCCTCTGGCTTGGAGAAGAGCTGTGTTTCTGTCTGAATGTGCCCACTGCTGAGCAGGGTGGTGGTGGTGGTGCGGGGGGGGGGGGGGGCGGTCCCAGCATGCTCTACGTAGGTCAACGTGTAAACCTTCAATACGGCCACAGGACCCCTTCAGACCAGCCCGTACTCCCGCGGTTCTGTTAGGCTGTGTTATGCCTCCTAACACATGGGAAAGCTGAGCCCGGCAGGGTTCGAGCCGCCCACGCGGACAGTGACACCAGCGGCCTCGTCCTCGTGTCCTGGTCCCAGGCCCACATCCCTTCCTGAGAGACTATGGGCTTCCAAGCTTAGGCGACATCAGTGTTACTGGGCGCTGAGATGCAGATTCCCGAGCTCCAATCCCAAGTAGACGTGATGTGCCCAGGTGAAGAACACCTGTCATTAGCCAAAGGGCCTTCTGGCAAAAGCTGGCTCGGCCGTGTCTGTGCCGGGATCCCTGACTGACCAGCACACAGGGACACAGTCACCGTCACTGGTGCTGTGGCACCCCAACTTGCCGGTTCCCCGGGTTATGCAGAACAAACCCCTCCCCCGGAGCTCTCACCACTGACACAGGAGCAGGGGAAACCAGAGGCCCTTCCACTGGCCAGGCTCTAAGAAGGGGAGGAGGACAGTGTGTGTC
Source organism: Cnephaeus nilssonii (assembly GCF_951640355.1). Lineage (NCBI taxonomy): Eukaryota > Metazoa > Chordata > Mammalia > Chiroptera > Vespertilionidae > Cnephaeus > Cnephaeus nilssonii. The sequence goes on from NC_137076.1 coordinate 16,063,494, forward strand.
AGAAAACGGGCTTGAATCAAGTGTCATTATGCGGCTTGATTTGCCTATTGGACAAGTGCAGCCACAGGCAGTGTTTCCAGGTGTTGCGTTCTCCTGATGTCAGGAGGGGCTGTGACCCCCCAGGAGCCTAAAGAAGCCCCTTCCCTCCGGCCCGGAGCCCACACTGGCTGGGGGAACAGAGACAGCGCCGCTGACGCAGGCAGACTCCCCGAGCATCTGATCGCAGTAATTGCTTGCTTGATGTTTTGCATTTGGCTGCACACACCCGTCAGAGGCAGCCACCCACTCGCGGGAAGCCTCTCACTCTCCCCCCTCTCATGCATATGTGTTCACACATACACACAAACACACATGGCCACCCGCCCAGCGTGGCCCACTCCCTGCTGTGCATTCACAAGGCAAAAATAGCCACAGACACTCAGGGATGAGTCTGAGCAGACTGTCAGTTGCTCTCCTCCCACAGCTAAAAGCCACCCACCTCTCCTCGTTTCCTTAGAAGGCCCAGCTGAGAGGTTGCGTGGGGTAGGAGAGGGGGTATGAATGGGCTCCTGCTTCCTTCTCTGCTGCCTGCCTCCTGGAAACTTCAGGGCACAGAGGATCAGGGGCCGGCAGAGGACCTTTTTTGAATTGTGTTTTGAGAAGGGAGGCCAGGGTGAAAGGGACGGCGGGGTGAGTGTAAACCAACGCTGTGCGAGGTTGAGGTAGAGTCTAGAGGCCACCCACACAGCACGGTCCTGCATTGAACCTGGATTCAAAGAGGTCGGAGCTGGCTTAGCTGCACCCCTGTCTGCCCAGGAGAGTTTAGCAACGCCCTCCTCCCAGTCACCGTGAGCTTGTTGTTTAGTTTTAATTTTATTTTTTGAAATGAAGATACTGTAACATTGAGTGTTTTAGGGGTGTGCAGTTCTATGAGTTTTAACACGTGACTATGTGAGTGTTGGCATCACCAAGATGGGGAGACAGAATAGTTCCATCCCCACTGGTTCATCTCTCTACCATTCTGTCTTTGATCTTGTCATACGAATGGGTCAAATCACACAGGGTGTAACCTTTTGAGACTAGTTTCTTTCATTCAGCATAATGCCTTTGCTGTTCACCCTAGGTGTCCCATGTATCAATGGTTTGTTCTTTTTATTGTTGATACTGCTCCATTGTGTAGATGCACCGTAATTTATTTATTCACTCATTCATTGACGGATATTGGGTTGATTCTGTATTTGATCATTATGAATGGAGCTTCTATAAAGACTCATGTATGATTTTTGTGTGAACCTACATTTTTATTTCTCTAGGGTCAATTTCTCTAGAGGTCTCCAATGCTTTCTTCTAAAACAGGCGTCCTCAAACTACGGCCCGCGGGCCACATGCGGGTGTTTTTGCCGTTTTGTTTTTTTTACTTCAAAATAAGGTATGTGTAGTGTGCATAGGAATTTGTTCATAGTTTTTTTTTAAACTATAGTCCGGCCCTCCAACGGTCTGAGGGACAGTGAACTGGCCCCCTGTTTAAAAAGTTTGAGAACCCCTGTTCTAAAAGCTTCATAATTTCATTTTTTATGTTTAAATGTATGATATGTTTTGAGTTAATTTTTGTATAATGGTGTGATGTTTAGGTTGAAGGTTATTATTATTATTAGTATTTTGCAGAAAGATTTCTAATTGTTTCAACACCATTTGTTGAAAAGACAATTCTTTCTTCATTGAATAGCTTTTGCATCATGAAAAATCAATTGTCCATATTTGTTACTTCTGTGTTCTGGACTCTCCATTGTGTTTCATTGATCTATGTATCTATCCCTCATCAATACGATATTGTCTTGAATACTGTGGCTGTACAGTAAGTAATAAAATTGTGTAGTTTGATTTGTATAATATTATTCTTCTCTTTCCAAATTGATTTAGCCATTCTAATTTCTTATAAATTTTAGAATTAACTTAATTCTATGAAATAGCTACAAAATTTTTAGGAGTATTTTAATAGAATTACATTAAATCTATACATCAATTTGGGAAGAATCAGCATCTTTATTATGCTAAATCTTCCAATCCATGAACAGAATGGAATAACCATTTGTTTAGGTCATCTTTTATTTCTTTATTCAGAATTTTATAATTTTCAGCATCAGATTTTATATATGTTACTAGAGGCCCGGTGCACGAAATTCGTGCATGGGGCGGGGGGGGGGGGGCGGTGTGTGTGTCCCTCAGCCCAGCCTGCACCCTCTCCAATATGAGACCCCTCGAGGGATGTCCAACTGCCCTTTTAGGTCCGATCCCAGATCGGACCTAAAAGGGCAGTCAGACATTGCTCACACAATCCAGGACTGCTGGCTTCCACCCGCTCGACTGCCTGCCAGCCTGATCACCCCCTAACCACTCCCCTGCCAGCCTGATTGACGCCTAATTGCTCCCCTGCTGGCCCGATTGCCCCTAACTGCCCTACCCTGCCAGCCTGATCACCTCTAACTGCCCTCCCTTGCTGGCCTGGTCACCCACAACTGCCCTGACCTGCCAGCCATCTTGTGGCAGCCATCTTGTGTCCACATGGGGGCAACCATCTTTGAACACATGGGGGCGGCCATCTTGTGTGTTGGAGTGATGGTCAATTTGCATATTACCTCTTTATTATATAGGATATTATATATTTTTGTTTTTATTTTTTTTAAATCTTTATTGTTGAAAGTATTACATATATCCCCTCCCTCCCCTTAACCCCTCTTGCCCACCCTTGCCCCCACCCCAGGCCTTCACACCCTTTTGTATGTGTCCATGGATTATGCATATATTGCATATACATTCTTTGGTTGATCTCTTCCCACCCACCCACCCCCTGCCTTCCCTCATTATATTTATACCAAAGTATTTCATTCTTTTGGAACTACTCTAAATGGAATTGTTTTGGTTTCAAATTGTATATTGTTAGTATATAGAAATACAATAAATGTTTGTGTGTTGACTTTGTGTTCTGTAACCTTACTAAACTCTAATATTAGTTCTAAGAGAGTTGTTGGTGTTATTATTGTAGTTACCTTAGATTTTCTACAGAGACAATCATGTTGTCTGCAAATAGGAGCAGTTCTAGTTCTTTACTTTTTTTATCTTTATGCTTTAACTTTATTTTTCTCCCTTTATTACATTTGTGAGGACTAGCATACTGAATAAGAGTGGTGACAGAAGGTGTCATTTCTGTTCCTGATTTAGGAGAAAGAATATTTTACCAGTAAACATTATGTTGTGGGATTTTTATAGATGCCCTTTATCAGGCTGAGGGAGTTCCCTTCTATTCTTGATCAGTTGAGAATTTTTGTCTTGAATGTATGTTAAATTTTTCAAATGATTTTTCTGTATCAATTGATATGATCACATGGCTTTTCTCCTTTAGATGGTTTATATGGTGGATTAGAGTGATTGATTCTCAAATACTGAACCAGCCTTGCATTTCTGAGAGAGACCCCACTTGGACAGACACAGTGTATTATTCTTTTAATATATTGATAGATTTTATTTGTTAACTAGAAGCCCAAAGCACAAAAATCATGCAAGAGTAGGCCTTCCTTCCCCCGGATGCCGGCACTGGCTTCCCTCTTGCACCTGGGACCTGAGCTTTGCTCTGGTAGCTGGCAGGCACCCGTGACCCAGGCTTCCCTCAGGCCTCAGCTTGGATGGGAAGGATGTCCGGAATGACATCCGGAAGGACATCCGGTCTAATTAGCATATTATCCTTTTATTATTATAGATTATTTTGTTGATGGTTTTTGGTGTCTATATTCATGAGGAATATTAATCTATAATTTAAAAAATGTTTTTATTGATTTCAGAGAGGAAAGGAGAGGGAGAGAGAGAGAAACATCAGTGTTGATAGAGAATCATTGATTGGCTACTTCCTGCATGCCCCCTACTGGAGATTAAGCCTGCAACCTGGGCATGTGCCCTGACTTGGAATCAAACTGTGACCTCCTGGTTCAACCACTGAGCCATGCCAGTTAGGCTATAGTTTTTTATATTATTTTAATTTTGGTACTAGGATAAAGGAGAGCTCATAAAGGAAGTTTTGAAGTGTCTCCTTCCCTTTTATTTTCTGGAAGAGATTGTGCAAAATCTTTAAGTATTTTGTAGAATTTGCCAATGAAACCATCTAGGTCTGGAATTTTCTATTTGAGGAGGTTTTTAAACTATGGGTTAAGTTTCTTTCATAGATATAACACTATTTAGATCATCTACCTCATGTGGGTGAATTTTGGTAGTTTGTGGTTTTTTAAAAATTAGCCCATTTCATTCAAGTTGTCAATTTGGTATGCATAGAGTTGTGATGGTAGGTGCTTACTGTCCTTTAATGTGAGTGGAGGCTGACGTTAGCAATATATGTTTTATTGATTTGACACTTTTCTTCTTTTCTAATGAAAGCACTTAATGCTAAAAATTTATGTCTCTCTAAGCACTACTTTAGCTGCATCTTGCACAGTTTGATAGATTATGCTTTTATGTATTTCAGTTTAATCCAAACTATATTATAATATCCTTTGAGACTTCTTCTTTGGCTCATGGATTATTTAGAAGCATATTGGGAAATTTCCAAGTGTCTGATAATTTTCTTATTATCTTTCTGTTATTTATTTCCAGTTTAATGTTATTATGTTAAGATAATTAAGTTTGTATGATATCAATGATTTTAATTTGTAAATATTTGTTTTATGATTCAGAATATGGTCCATCTTGCTGAATATTTCATGTGTATTAGAAAAGAATATAGATATCAATTAGATTCCATTGGTTCATGGTCTGTTTAGTTCTTCTGTATCTTTGCTAACATTTTCTTAATCCTTGGTAATTTTCGTTGCTCTGAAGTCTACTTTGTTTGATGCCAAAATAGCCACTACATTTTTTTTTATTAATATACCAGAGGCTTGGTGCATGAATTCGTGCACAGGTGGGGTCCCTTGGAGTAGCCTGCGGGGATCAGACTGAAACCAGCAGTCCAATGCCACCTGCTGCTCCTGCTTGCCACTCCCATTCATCCTGGCCCCACTGTACCTGCCGCAGGCTTGCGCCCAGCTAGTCCTGATAGGGAGAGGCTCACACCGCAGCAGCAGCACTCGCCAGCCATGAGCCCTATGTCTGGCGCCAGTCCCAAGTAGGGTGGGGGGAGGAACATGATTGGCCCTCCAGGCAGGAGGTGGGATGCCCTTGCTGGCTGGGATTTGGATCCATCCCACTGATGTTTGCACCGGTTGTCGAGAGCCACCTGGCAGCCGCTTTTATATCATTTCTTCCTTGCAGAGCATCTAGGGAGGGGAAGTGGCCACGGTTACTGAGACCAACTTCTAGGAGGCCTACAATGCTGTTGGGATCGTGCCGGCAGTGCTGGTCTGTCGGTGCCTGGCCTGTTCTCCGGAGATTGGACCTGCAGGACTACTGAGGGAGTGAGTGGCTGCCGCTGGGCTGGTGGGCTGAGTGGCGTTCCCGATGGGAGTGCAGTGACCACCAGGGGGCAGCTCTTGTGTTGAGCGTCTGACCCCTGGCAGTCATTGCACACCATAGCGACTGGTCGACCAGCCATTGGGTTGTTCGGTCATTGGGTAGTTCAGTTGCTTAGGCTTTTATATATATATATAGGTTTATCACATGTCTGTTCCCATTATTTTACTTTGACTTTCTCATATAATTATACTAGAGGCCCGGTGCACAGGTTTGGCACCAGTGGGGTCCCTTGGCCTGGCCTGTGGGGATCAGGCCAAAACCAGCCTAGTGCATGGATTTGTGCACCAGTGGGGTCCTTCAACCTGGTCTGTGGGGATCCAGTCAAAACCAGCAGTCCAACATCCCCTGAGGGGTCCTGGATTGTGAGAGGGCACAGGCTAGGCCGAGGAACCCCACTAGTTCACGAATCCGTGCACTGGGCCTCTAGCATGCATATAAGATCTTTGGTTAATCTCTTCCCGCCCTCCCACCATCCTCTCTTCTCTCTGAGATTCATCAGTCTGTACCATGTTTCCATGCCTGTGTGTTGAGCGTCTGCACCCTGGTGGTCAGTGTGCATCATAGCGAATGGTCGAATGGTCAAACAGTCACTTAGGCTTTTACATATATAGATTTGAAGTGAATTTCTTTTAAACAACACATAGTTAAGGCATACTTTAAATCTATTCTAGCAATATCTGTCTTTTAATTTATAGGTTTAGACCTTTTGTACTTAATGTAATTATTACTATATTTAGACCTAAGACTACCATGTTATTATTATTTTTTCTGTTTGTTATCTCTATTTTTATTTATCTGACTCCTCTTTTTTATCTTCTTTCAGATTATTTAAACTGGATTTATTCACATCAGCTTACACTTACTTTTTAGATATTTCAGTATTGTTTATATTTCAACAACTATGTTAGAATGTCCTTGAAGTCAGAGATTGATTGTATTTACTATACTTCTGTTTGTTCTTTACCCTCTATCATTGCCAAACTAGGACAGTACATTTTATGTAGTGGCTGCTCAGTAGCTTTTCATTAAAGTGAATCAATGGGTATTGAGTGATTTGAATTTATGTTTGATATTTGTGATATTTCATGCTCAGAGCTTTTTTGCCTCCTCTAGAGGGGCTAGAATAATTTCCTTTCCCTTCAGATATATGGGTTACCTTTAAAATCTTCTGGATTGGTATTTTGGATTTATATTTAACCACATCTGTGGATATATACATTGGAGAAGACAGTGTTTCATTTATCCTTTAAAAAAGTGTCTTCATGAAAAATCTTAGGAGTAAGTTTGCCCTTGGTGTGTTATACCCAGTATCGACTCATGAAGGGCTTTAGTAATGTCATACAAAAGCCTCCAGTCAGTCAGACTTGTCTATAACGGGCTGAAGATATTAACATGTTGAAAAGAAGGCATTAGTCAGGAAGGGCAGGTGTAAAGTGGAAGTTCAGGAAAAGGAGACTCACAGAGGAAGACTAGCAGTGCTCATCAGAGACCTGTCCACCATTCCTAGAGATCGGAGATTCAGGTGGGTGCCTGAGGCTGCTTCCATTAAACGCCCAGTTCTCTCACCTCTCCTCATTCTAGTTTCGGGATCATCAAGAACACTTATAAGTAATTTCCTCTGAGTTATGTAAACAAAAACTGGAGGATAACAATGGAAAATTAAACACATGCATTTACTTTTGCCTACTTCTGAAGCTCTATTGAATTCATAGTAAAGGGATTTTTAAAAAGGCACAAACCCAAAAGCAAAGTGAAATGGGGTGAGGAAATAATAGAAGCAGAATTTTGAAGGTGGGAAGTATATGGGTGAGTAGTAAATTAGCAGGTCCAAGGAAAGAGAATCTTATAAAGGCAGTGGGGGGAAAAGAGAAGCAATCAGATTTACTTGTACAAATCCTCACACAGCTTCAGAACTGGTGGCAGCAGGCATGCCTTGAACAAGGAGAAAAGTGGGGAAGGGAGGCTTTAATATCAAGAGGATTGGTTAAAGTCTCTTTATAAAAATTTAGATCCTCAAATTATCTTCCCTACTCTGTCCAGTGCTCCACTCCTGCAGAAGACCAGAGGTTTACTTCCTAGGAGGATAAAACAAAAGATCTTTGGATTTGAGAATCCTAAGCACAACCAATGGTTGTGAAACAGGAGCATCAAGTGAGACCCCTGCTCCTGCCTTGCTTCACCACTGGGCTCCAGTACACTGACAGCTATAACTTTATCTTTCAGGCAAAAGGCTAGAACAGCCTTTTCTAAAGATCTGATCAGTCCAAGAAGAATGATGTAAGTTTATTGAATTGGGAGTTTCCCAATGAACCAGGCCCGCTGGATTATCACAGTGTGATAGAGCCAGCCAATGAGGCCCATCCATACTCTCAGTGCTTTTAGTCTCCCAGTCTTAAAAGATTATCAGACATCAGAAGGAGAATCAGAGATCTGAGGAAAACCTCCAAAGGAAAAATAGACACCGGAATAAAGAAATAGAAAAAGTCAACTTGATGGAACAGAGACTACACAGAGAGCACAAAAGTAAAATTAAAACCATCAGTAATGTCTTCAGAGAAATAAGAGAATACGTTGCAGTCCTGAAACAAGAACATTCAGAGAATAAGGTTGTTTAGAAATGAAAACTGTGATGGCAAAAAATAAAAACTTAACAGAAAGGTTGGTATCTGAAGTTAAGAAATTCTCAGAGAAAGTGGAGTCAGAGGTGAAAGCGATGGAAAACAGGAGTGAAAAGAAAAATTAGAAATTAGAGGATCTGTGCTGAAAGACCAATATCTAAATAATAGTCCCAAAAGAGTGGACAGAGGAAATAGAAGGGATAAAATCATCAAGGAAATAATTTAAGGAATTTCCCATCGTTGAAGACATGTATTTCCAGATTTAAAAAAAAAAATGCTCAAACAGTTCATGGTAACACACCCATATCATGCACCTTTGAGAAGTTTTAGAACACTGGGACTAAAAGAAGACACCCCACACTTCCAGGCACGATAAAGGTTAGATCACCTACAAAGGATAAGTAATCAGAATCATGTTGACTTTTCAATAGCAACACCAGAAGTTAAGACTACTCAAATTTTGATACAAAATAATTTGTATCCTGGAATGCTATATTCATTCAAATTGACAATGTGTATGAATGAAATAAAGACATTTTTAGACATGAAATGTCACAAGATGTTTGCTTCCAAGGCACCCTTTCTTGGGAAGCTATGGAAGATGTGCTACTCCAAGATGAGGTTATAAAAGGGAGAGAAAGACACAACTTACAGGAAACAGGAGTTTGGGCACAGCAGATAGGCAAGGGGAATCCTAGGATGAAGGTGAAGTAAAATTCCAGGGTACATCGTAGATAAGTAGCCCACACTGGACTAGCTTAGAAAGCGAGTTTCATTTGACTAACAGAGTATTTCATGGTTCCAAATATATTGAGAGGACATTTAAGCAGTGGGCTGAGAGTTTGGATTTGAAATGTGGTAAACACACAAAAATGAACCAATGAGAAAGTAAAACAAAACAAAAGTCAAGCCAAAACAGAGAAATGTGTTGAGAAGGAAGAGTAGTCACAGTGTGTCCTAAGGCTCAACCATGCATGGTGTCTACATCATGGTGATAATAATGGACGTTCAGTGAATATGCCAACCAAAATGACAATGCACATCTACACCGGGAGGACATGAGGACCGGATGGGAACATGTGCACGTGGTGAGCTTGAGGGAAAGCAATTCAGAAGTCAGGAGGGAGGCCTGACACATTTGAGGGAGACCTTCCTTGATGACTCCTTCTGACCTTGGATCCTCCCAATATGACCCCCTTTTCTCTTCAGAGGGACGTGTCACTATTTAGAATGATTCATTTGCAGGGGTCCTGCTTGTGTGTCTGCCTCACCACGGTTGTGAAGGTAGCAGTCCCCTGTGTTCTGTTCATTACTGTATCCCTAGCCCCAAGCCACTTTCTTTCTTTTTAGTTTGTTATTTCTTCTTAATTTTGTTTGTGATCTCTTCAGATTTTTAGAAATATTTCAATGTTTATGTAGTCAGGGTTATGATTTTCTTCCTTTATAGTTTCTTCCTTCATTTTTATGCTTAGAAGTGCCTTTTAGACATGAGAACAGATAAATATTTACTTAAATATTTTCTAGTTCTTTTATGTGTTTCTTTAAAATAAATAATGTAGTGCTTTTATCCATTTGGAGTTTATATTGGTTTATAGTGTGAAGAGTACAATGTAAAACAACTGTATTTTTACAGTTAATAAATTACCCTGACTCCATTTATGGAATAAACCCATCATCCCCTCACTGGTCGGAAGTGCCACCTTTATTGGATACTAAGTTCTTATGGATGTTAAGTTCTGTTTCTGGGCTTTCTAGCTTCAATATGTTTATTTTAGTGCCAGTACTGCATAGACCAAAGAATCTCTCATTGCAGTGATTCTTCGAATGTGGCACATTGTTGTTCTAGAAATAGTGACAAGAGTGTTCCAGTCTTCAGGCCATTTTCTTTGTTATTGCAAAGTCATAACTAGCCACTATGACTTTCTACCCCACTGTTAGTTATCACCCTGGTGAGTTAGAGACTGCCTCTGACGAAAGCACTTTTCTCCATGGGCTTGCAAAGTCACATTTATGGATTTACGTGGATGCCTGCTATGTACCATGAATGCTGCTTCATTTAAAGCTCTGTGTCACGATCTCAGGTTCAAAGCTGGTAGCAATAGTGGGTGAAGTAAACTGGGTGTAAGATAATATGGAGAAGTGGGGTCTCTGGAGAATGCACCCCCTATTTAAAGACAATCGGATGGTTTCAAATCCAGGTATGACATGAACTGGATGTGGCATGAAGACCACATACTTGACCTCTGATGTGTAGAACAACTGTGGCAATAGATAGTTTATAGATTGTTTCATTTGATTCCTACAACACCATTTGAGGTAGACATTAACCAATGTGCCCATTTACAGCCCACACACCAGTCTTCAAAGAGACCGAATAACTTGCATAAGGCTTTATAGCCAATACTTCCTATGATGGACCCAGGCCTCTGACCTGGCCCCAGACTCTATTCTCTCTCTTTTGCACACGTGATGGCGCCCTGCACAGTGAGTGCAGGGATAACAAGGTGAGATGCTTTCATGACAAAAGAATAAGCTATTTTTTGTTATTGAATCTAAAAATACCAGAATGTAAGTGACCTACAAAGCCTGCCTCTGGCTGAATTCCAAATGTCAGGGCACAGCACAGGGAGAGGTGACACACCAGGCAGCCAGAGCTCCTGCTGACAGGGCGGCCCTGGTGCACATCTGTCTGAAACATCTGGAGTTAGCCTGACCAGAGAGCATGTGGACTAAACATCCCAAATGCTTTCCACCTGCTATTGTCACAGCCATTTAGGAAATTCCCAGAGAGAGGAGCTGATGGGGCTGATGCAGAGACTTTTAAATTACCAGATTAATTCTAGAGCTGATGCAGGCTGTCTCTCTCCTTCCCTTCCCTCCCTCTCTCCCCTCCCCCCACTTTCCTGACTTTATCACTCTGGCAATCAAGCACCTGAATGTCCCTATTCAAGGCAGGAGGAAGACTCTTCTGTTTGTAAATCTAGAATTCAGCAGCTACAAATCTTTCTGAGCAACTTGCTCAAGGTGACGGTGAAGGCAATAAAAAAAGACAGTTCTTTCCTATCAGCCTCCTTCCCCCTTTCTCGCCACTCCCCTCCCCCAACCCCATCCCATCATAAAGGCTGGGGCAGAGGCTCACAGCCCAGAGAACTCCTCAACTCCGTTTGAAAGGAAAGGTTAAGAGCAGCTGAAAAATGAGAAATTCTTCTGTAGAGACCCCCTGCCTTTGGCTGAACTTAAGAGCCTGGCAAGGACCCTAATGAGCCTGAGTCTGGAGTGAGACCATCCCATTTTGCTAGGCACTAACAGCCAGGGCATTTTCTGAGCTGATAACTCTGTGAGGGTGCTCAGGGCAGTTTAATCAAAGGTCCCTTCAAGATTAAAAAGAAATACAAAGCAATGTCTTCAAGTAAACCAAAGGGGAGGGGAGGGTGCTCTGTGGTAGTTTTCTGATGCTGAATGAGTGTCCTTCATTAAGCCAGTGGTTCTGACCTGTAAGTTTCGTGCCCACTTAGTCCTCTTCTAGCCTAGCATCTTGTGCTGATGGCTGCTCAGTGATACAGAGGACTTGCAGCCTGTGATGTTCTGCCCTGCTCTGAGGGGACAGAGAAGGTCTTATCGGACTTTACAACCCAGCCACCTACTGTGGTGCCTGAACATAGTTGGTCGTCAATTAAGAATTATTAGGTGAACCCAAGTGGAAGAAATGACCACTCTTTCACCAGCACCTCCAGATAACATGTGCACTATAAGTGAGACTTAAAAATAACATATTTTTCTTAACATAAATTTAATATATGCAATTTGATAGATGGTAGAGTATATTCCTTTTTGATTTGCATTTGTTTAATACCTAATATTAAATATTTCTCACATGTCTATTTTTATGCTCCCATTGTGTTGTTGTTTTTTTCTGAAAGGTCTCTTTCTGAGCTTTACCATTTCTGTTCTGAAAGATTTGAGATTTCTGAGTGTCACCCTTAACAAACCCCTGCCACTCATTTGTTATATTCAATCAGTTGCATCTGTTTATTGTATTTCTTAAATATACCTCAAATCTGGCTACATTGCTTCATCCTCACTGCCTCTATCCTGGCTCAGCCTCCGCAGTTTCTCTGGTGATCAATGCATTAACTCCTATCCGGACACTCCACCCTTGACCTTGGCCCTTTCCCATCCTTCTCTACACTGCCACCGGAGTGAACATTTCAAATTATAAATCTGTGCATGGCACACCCCTACCTAAAATGCTTGCAGGTTTCTTGTCACTTTGATGTGGAAATCCAAACTCCTAACCCATCTCCTGGAGGCCCTGCTAATGCCTCCAACTTCCTCTTCCTTCAGTCTCCACTCTAAGATTTATCCTCCTGCAATGGTGACCACTCCTGTGGTTTCAGAATCGCTCCTGTACTGCTTCTCTCCCAGCATTTACACTCACTGTTCCTTCTCCCTCAGTTGCCCTTCCATTCCCTTTGCCTGACTAACTTTTCATCCTTCAGAACTCCACTTAAAACCACCACCACCTTGAGGAGCCTTTGGTGCCCCCGGGAGACTAGGATGAACAGACTTCCTAGCTCCATGTCACTCTGTCTTCACCTAATTATAACATCACAATCTATGAGTCTTGCAGGTTTATGTGTGTAAACTCCTTTCTCTGTACCTTTTTGTATCCCTCATGCCTAGCACAATATCATCATAGATACCAGATAGATGCTTCTTGAATGAGTAAAAGTGCTTCTAGCTGACATTTATTGAGTGCTCACTAATTACTAGATATGTAATGTATATTACATTTAATCCCGACAATTGGCTCTCCTGGGTGGTTATGCTCAATTGGTCAGAGAGGAAAATAAGTGTTGGGGAGATTACTCAGAAGGGAAGGGGTGGAGTCCCCACATCTGCTTCCTTGCAGAGTCAGCCTTGCAGGAAACTGTTTCCTGTCTGTGAGGGGTCTTTCATATGTAAATATCATTAAACTGTTGTCAGTTCTATTTCTTGCAAATATTTTCCCTAGGTTTTAATATTTTCTAATTTTCTACTAAATCATCTTGAAGTTTAGAATCTCTTGATTATTAAGTAGTAAAACCAGTCACTCTTTTCTTTGATGATTTGTTTCATGGATTGTGCTTTAAATATTTTATTCTTTCTAAGTTCAGTTGGTCACCTATGTTGTTATTCTGTATTTTAATAGTCTCATTCTTTTACATTTAACACTTTAAGCCTTTTAAAATTTATATTATTTTTGCCGGTATTTCCTCCCTAAATGATAAATTTTCCTAAATCCATTTAATGAATAGTGCTTCCTACTAGGTTATGATACTTTTATCATTTGTCCAATTCTTATAGTCTGTTTGGGGGACTTATACTCATTGGCATGTCAAGTTAACTCGAACTATTACCACCATATTTTATAATTTATTTTTTATTTAGTAAGATAAGTCCTGCCTTTTGCACGACCCGCTTCCCCAACAATTTTTCTTTTCCATGTTATCTTGACTGATGTCACCTATTGTTTTAAAATGATATTTAACTTATTTTTCATCCTTAAAATATTTACTGGAATTGTTTTAAAAATGTAAATATATGTTCATTATATACAAAATAGGAAATATAGAAAATTCAACCAAATAAAGTCCAGAAATATTAACGTTTTATTTCCTTATGGTTTTCATTCTATGTGAATATAGGTAATGCAATTGGGATCATATTGCAGTACATCTCAGTATCCTGCTTGGCCACCCCAACAGGCTGCCTTGTAAGCATTTCCATATCTAATTAGATTTGCAAATCATGAGTTTTAATCTTGTGCAATTTTCATTAATATAAAAGCCCAAAAATCTACTTAGTGATCCTCTTGTTGTTGGACATTTGGGTTATTACCAATATTTTGTTTCTTTTAAACTATGTTGTAATGAAAATCTGTGCAAATACATTTTTATTCACATTTGATAGTTTCCTTGGGGTATATTTCTAGATCTGGGTCAACAGGTATGAACATTTTTAAGGCTTTAAATTGCTTTTTAAAAGGTTGCACCAATTTAAACTCCCATCAGCAGTGTATGAAAATGTCTGTTTCCACTGTATTCTTGCCAACACTGGGTTATTATTATTTCACTGAGGTTTTTGTTGGGGTTATGTTAAATCTATAAATCAATTTAGAAAGAATTACCTTCTTTATAATATTGATTTTTCTCTTCCAGAACGATGTGTGTCTCCATTTAATTAAATCTTTATTTTATATCTCTCAGTGAAGTTTTGTTGTCTCTTTATATAAATTCTGCACATTTATTACTGGGATTATTCCTGGATGTATTATGGTGTTTTGTTGTTGTTGTTGTCGTCAGTTTTTGTTTTGTTATGTATCTTCTTTTCCCAAAGTATGTTTTATAAGCACTTGATCCTTCAGGTGCTCTGTGAAGAACAAAGGGGTTCTATGTTCAAATTGGTCTTATGACCTTTACTTGGAAATTCTCATGACATGTTCATGAAAGCTTGAGGAGTCTGATGGTAAAGAAGCCTGTTTAACATTGTTTATTACTCTACCCAGCACATCTCAAACTTATTTGATGATAGAATATTTTAAATATGAAAATAAAATTTTGGGGATAAGGGCAAGGGCTGGGGTGGGCTGGAGAAGGTTAAGTGGGGGAAAAGGAGGACATATGTAATACTTTCAACAATAAAGATTTTTAAAAAAGAAAAGAAAAATTGTAGTGTAAAATCTGTTATTATGCAGTGGAGCTGATATACTGGGAAGCCTAATGCTGTGGACTGACACATGGCCCCAATTGTTCATTTCTCCCTGTAACTATGCTGTTGGCATGTAACTCTGGGGTGCTTGTCTACTCTGACTCTGAACTTGGCTATATGAGTTGGCCAATGGATGTTAGCAAATACAAGCACACCAGATTTAAAAGTGGTGTTGCATCTTTCATATCCATGAAAAAATATGCCTGGGGTACCCTGTTACAGGGTGAGACCTGTGGAGCAGTGCTGAGTCATACCAGCTATCTTACTTGAGGCCCACTAAATGACTCTTAGACCCATTAGCCCCTTTTATGAAAGTGAGACCAGCCAAGACCAGAAGAACACCTCAGCTGGGCTTCAGACTTATGGACCAAATACATTCTGCTTGTTTTAGACCACTGAGTTTTGGGATGGCTTGTTACATAGCATTACTGTGGCAATAGATAACTGATACATCCCTGTAGGCAGTTAGTTTAAGCTTGATAGACTGTGGGAAAGCATGGGACTTGGTTGGAAAGTCTGTAAGGAGGCATCACTGAAAGGTCGGGGGACTCTGGAGGGACCTTATTGAAGGCAGGAGAGCCTGCCTTGACTTTTCCAAACAAGTCTGAGCCCCTGGTATTTTATTGGAATCTTTATAGTTAGACTTCAAAACATCCTTGCTTAAAGGACTCTACAGACGCATGTGTCTTCTCAAGGATGCTTACCCTACTGATAGTATCTAATAGTTAATTTTAGTTCAAGTTGTTGTTATAATAAAAGCCCAAGGAGGCAGGCAAATGGAGCTGTTTAGGTTGCTATAGCCAAGCAGTCCCTTAGCCCTCTCTTTCACAGAAATATGTGTCAGAGTAATCCATTCATCTGTCACTCAGGGTCTGCTGGTCAGCCCCGGCAATAGACTTTATTATATTAAGGAAATTTCTTTTCATTTCTATTTTTCTAAATACTTTTTACCAAAAATGTTATTGAATAACTTTGGGGCAGTCATTGAGATTATTTTAAGCTTTTCTAATGAAATCTACTGATGTGATATTTTATATTAATTGACTTCCTATTTATAATCTGTCCTGACCTTTCTAGATGAATCATTCTTGGTAACAGCTGATCATTCTTTTAATTTACTACTTAATACCATACGTTAGTATTCTCCTTAGGGATTTAGTATCTATATTCATAAGTGAAATTCGTTTATAGTTTCCCATTTTTGTACATCTTTTCCATTTTTGATATAAAACTTAAGCGAATTTCATAAAATGACTCAGCTTTTAGTCTTTGCCTATGCTCTGGATCAATTTTTATATTATGGAAATTACTTATTCCTTAAAAGACTGATAGATTTCACTGCTAAAGCCATATGGTCATATAACCTTTTTTGATCGTTTACTTAATTTGATAGTTATTAAATTTACATATTTTTAAATTTTTTATTAAGTTCAGAGAGGAAGGGGGAGGGAAAGAGAGATAGAAATATCAATAATGAGAGAGAATTATCAATCAGCCATCTCCTGCATGCCCCCTACTGGAAATCAAGCCCAAAATCTGGGCATGTGTCCTGACCAGGAATATAATGTGACCCCCTGGTTCATGGGTCAATGCTCAACCCTGAGCCACACCAGCCAGGCTTATTTTATTTAAAAATTTTCCCTCTGATTATTGATCTTAAGATTTTTTACTTATTTCTAATTATGTATTTGGAAACTCAAATTACTTTTGTGATAGCCTATCATGTACATCCTGTACTTGGAGTATGTCTGGAAGCTACCTTTCAATCATTTTGGAACAATGTCTGATGTAACTAACAAACTAACTAACTAAACATACACATGGCAATTTATTTTAGTACCTACAATTTTATGTCAAACCTAGCATGCGTCTACATCTTAATGTGACTTAGTGTTTTTGTATGTAATAGCATGGTTACATACATGTGTGGCCACCATGTTTTTTAACTTTGTGGTGGTGGGGTTGTGGGGAATACTGTTGCACAACAGTTTGGTGGGGTTCTTATGGTGGGGGACACAGGATGCAAGAAATCATCGGGAGTCATACATGTTTGACTTTTTAATACTTTTGCATGATTTATGTCCATAATGTAAGAAAATAATTCAAAGTGGAACTCTTTTAAAAATCTTAGAACTTGATTGTTATAGTAATTGTCTCAAGTTATTTATGGTTAATGTGGGAGTGAAGGTTTTTGCTGTCGTTGTTTTGTTTGTTTCATTTGTTTTTAAATATATTTTTATTGATTTCAGAGAGGAAGGGAGAGGGAGAGAGAGATAGAAACATTAATGATGAGAGAGAATCATTTATCGGCTGCCTCCTACATGCCTCAGACTGGGGATGGAGCCCGCACCCAAGCATGTGCCCTGACTGGGAATTGCACCATGACCTCCTGGTTCACAGGTGGATGCATAAACACTGAGCCATGCCAGCCTGGCTGGGATTGAGGTTTAATAGAAAATGTGTGGGGGTATCTCTTGCTAACCTGGACCATTTCCCCAGTGGCCTCAAGAGAAACAGAGGCAGGGAAGTCACTTACTAACCATGAAGCATGACCAACCCTATGCTTTGGCTCCGTAGGCTCTGCTACTTGCTCAGTTCTCAGATTTTCAACACCTTGTTTTACTGGCAGCAATAATAAATAACTAGATGGCTCTTACCATATTTAGGCACTACTGATAAGCAGTAGTATCATCCGTTGTACAGATTTGGGAGAGAGGGCACAGAAAGCTTGCATGAATGCCCATGCTTGCTGCTGTGTGAGTGGTGAGGTTAGGATTCACATCCAGGCCATGGTCTCTGTGCTCTGTGCGGTCACCCCTATGCAGTGCTGCCTCCTATTCTTCCTCATCTGTCTTTTCCACCTGTCCACCAGAGTGCCTGGCTCAGTGTTGGGCTTTAGTACATGTTTGATACTATCAATGAGGATAGAAGAGGTAAACAAGTGAAAACAAGTAAAGTTAATAGGGTGTCACAGAGACAATTCATGGATTCTTACTTCAGACTGTGACCCCAGCTATTAAAATGAGAAATAATAAAAGGATTTTCTGAGCAAAGGGCCTGATACATAATTAACACTCAATAAGTACTAGTTAATCATAATAGTGATAATGATGATGATGAATAATGGCCATAAAACCAAGCAATGCCACCACCTGACTCTGTGACCTTATTCAAGTCACTTTGTTTCCCTAGGCCTCAGTTTCTTCATTTGTCAGAGGAGGATGGCCTCATGGCTGTGTAGCCATGTGATCTGTGAACCACAGGGGAGATGGAGCAGGAGACAGAGTGAGGGAGCAG